>NC_085084.1:8849554-10258230 GCF_963662255.1 Cinclus cinclus
CTTGTGCCAGTGAAGTCCAGCCATCAGATGAAAGATAAGTAGCATCATGCTGTGTAGATTTCTTATACCTTAAGACAAAGGTTATTTGAGAAGAAAAAGAAGTTTTAATTATGTACATATAGATTTAGTTAATCTCCTCTCCTATCTTTGCCCTAAGCTTTTTCTCTACACTGTATTTCAGAAGCCTGAGAAACTCTTCATAAGAAAAAGACATATTCCTTCTTCCTGTAGGTCAAAGACAGGAGATATCAGGAGGGAATCTCAGTTCTTCTTCTAAACCACACAACCTCATTCCTTGTCCATAGCAATGGAAGTTTGAAACATTACAAATGGTTATTGCCAGAATGAAGGAAATCCAAAATGGACAGGAAGGTCCAAGCCTTCAGGAGGTTTGACAGGACAGTGACCTTCCTGATCATTTGCTCACTCTCATGTCATAATAATCTTCTGAGTAAAGCCAGAACTTTAGCTCAGATTAAGCGTTCTGCAGAGTGTGAGTTAAATGAGTATTACTTGAATGAAATTAAAAAGGGAAAAATCCCAAAAGTCATGGCCTGTAATCTTGTGCTGAGAAAGGATGATGCTGAATTGTCCAGGAATTCCTCCAGTGTGAGTGCATGGCTCCGTTGTCCACAAAGTGTGTCAGTTTGGCTCACTCTTCCATGGGGTGCAGTCCCTGAAGGCCAGGCTGCTCCAAGCTGGGTCCCCCACGCGGTGACAAGTGCCATCAGGAAAGCTGGTGCAGCGTGGAGTCCTCTGTGCAGGGCTCCTGGTGGAGCTGTCCAGGGCCATGGCAGGGCAGGCAGGTCCATGGCACGCTTGGCTTGTCCCGCAGCTGGAGCAGAGTCAGCGTGGCAGGGCTGTGGTGCATGGAGAGCTGGGGGAGTGGGGAATACGGCAGCAAGGTGGGAGTGACAGCAGAGACAGGACATTGGGGAACATGGCAGTAAAGAGGGAATGAGAGCAGAGACAGGCCACAGGGAAACATGGCAGCAATGCAGGGACACAGCCAGAGGTGGCACCACAGCCATCACCACCCACACGGAGATATTCCAAGTGTCCTGAGTGTTTGGCTCACTGGCTGCAGGTTCAAGACTGAGCTCAGCCTGCTGGGAACCTGCTTGTGGCTCAGCTCCTTCCTTGGTCACAAACTGTGCCCATCAATACCCAGTGGGAATCAGCCAGCTGCTCACCTCTCATCTGCCATTTGGGGAGACACAAAAAAATCTCCCTTGTCCTTACAATTCATCTTGCTCTTGCACTAACCCACTCCATTCCTCACCACCTCGCCATTTCCTTTCCTCTCCTCCCTTTTCCTCCACTCTGCACTCACCCCTCCAACCTCACACAAACCCTCTCACTCAAAAGCAAAACACTACTTCCTTTTAACCAACACTGAAAAACCTCTCTTATTTACACTTCTCTTGCCCTCCCAACCACAAGCATTCCCAATCATTGCTCTTACCCTTTTTTTTCTTTTTTTTTTTTCACTTTTATTTCCCTCCATGAGAAATAAACCTACACAAATACCTGGGACAGGGCATAACAACACACAAAGCATAATGCACAAGCCATACAAACCACTCCACCTTTTCAAATGGCAAAATCATCCTCTGTCTACAACAAACTGCTCTTTTTTTTATTCCACCAAATAATTCCATGTGCCTTTCATAATCAATGCTTTTTGCTCTAGACTCTTTAGGAAGATTTATGCTAAAATATTTGCCACTCAACTCCTTAAACTCTCCCCACAGCAGCTAACATTAACAGAAAGCTGCAAATTGCTGAAGCTCAGCTGCACTTGGATTGAAAATTCCATCTAAAATATTTTGCCTCTTACAGTTCGAGCTTTCTTCTCCCCATCTGCCTCCTCCACATTTCTCGCTGGACTTTTCCCACCTCTTGTATCCCAGCACTGAAGTCCACAGTGCCCTCTTTGCATTTCCTGAGGCTGCAGCAGTTCTGTACATGAAGTGGTTCTTGCAGAGACACCAGAGCTATCAGTGCTGCTCTAAAACACCTCCCGTGGCCCTGGTGAACATCTGCCCTCTCTTGCCATCACTCTCTTTGCCCCTCTGTCCCTCTCAAGCTGTTGTCTTTTGTGAAGCTGCATCTGTTACTGCAAGACTTGAATGGTTGTGCAGATGCCATCTCATACCCTCAAAACAGAAGAGCTGAGCTGGGCTTTATCCTGTGCTAGTGCAGAACCTGTAGAATAAAGTGGCCATGCGTTCTGTCTAAAGCTCGGGACTGGCTACTGTAGAGAATGTTATGTCTGCCCCATTGTTAACTTTTGTAGGGTTTCCTGAATAATTTCCTGTGAGAACAAAGCTCTGAAGGAATTTTTCATGGTCATCCCGGAGGTCTGTTTTTGCATTTTAAAGATCTCCTGGTGAAGAGTGTCCAAATTCTGCTTTTCTACAGGAGGGAGAAAAGAGACTTCCATTGTGTCCACATGGTCTGCAACAAACAACCAAGCAGACTACCTGAGGTGAGTGAAATAACAATTAAGCCTTGGCACTGGCAGTGGGGTGCCATGTGAAGCTGTTTACAGTATTGAAAGGATGATTTGGAGTAGGTTTTGCTGTATCTCCCAGGCTAAGAGCTGAGATGGAGCCCGAGGTGGGTTTGTCCCGGACGGGCCCTCCCTTCCTGCAGTGCAGTTGCACAGGGTCAGCTGCAGCTCTGGTGCTGCATCCCCCCTGGGATTTGCAGAGCAAGAGGGCAGGGAGAAGTGTCTGTGTGTGTGTGTGTGGTATGAAAGGCTGGGAATGGCTCAGAGCTTCTGTCAGAGCACTGATGGTGGCAAGGGCAGTCAGGCCTCCTGCAGCCCTTGGGCTCTGGGGCAGCTGTGGCCTTTGGAGCAGGCGCGGCAGGGCCCTGGCTCACATTGGATACAGCCAGGGATGCTCCGTGGCAAGGCTCAGGGCAAGGCTGGCCCTGCAGGGGAGCAGCTGAGGGAGGCCTGTGCTAGGGCTCTTGCTAGGAAATGGCACTGGGCACATGGCACAAGTCCAGGCTATTTCTTCTGAGGCACCTGCCAAAACCTGCAAAGACATCTGTACTTTCCTTTTCAGAACACACCAGCACACCAGGCAGCTGCATCAGGCCTGGGACACATCCCTGGCGCAAGCTGTTTTCTCTCTTGGTACTGAATTTCAGCGTGTTCAATATTTACTATTTGCAACAATTAATCTCAGGAGGCTTTGAGGGATTCAGTTCCATGTGGAAGGATTTTTTGTCCTCCAAGACAAGCAGGTGTTCAGGCCCAGAGGAGCAGAAGCAATGGTGTGTCAGTATTGGGAACTGGTGTCTATCATTCCCATTGCCACTTCATCTTGGGTTCGTATCATGACCCTCTCATCAGAGGCTTTCCAACACACCCCCAAAGCTTCTCTCTGCCCACCCTTTGGGGTGAGGCTCTGTGTGAGCCTGGCAGCTGATAGCCTTGTGGCTGTTGTCTCCTCCCCAAAGGTGCTAAGCTTGTGCTTGGTGAATGTCCCCAGTTCCTGAGTTTTATCTTATCTTCATTGTGGAACAATCCAGGGCCTGACTCCAAAGGATAAGGTGATATTCTGTGCAGCTATTGTAATACAGTTCTACAAGTCCTTCAAGAAAATGTTTCAGTCTAAAATTCGGATATTTCAGTCTCTGACACACGGTGATCTAGAAAGGAATCTTCCAGATGAGTTGACGTTTCAGAAAATATCATTATTTACAATGCTACTCTATAATTCTTCTCTACAATCATACTCTGCAATCCTACTCTGCAGTCCTACTCTACAGTCCTACTCTAAAACGGTAAACTGCCTGGGGAGCAAATGATCCAGATGGGATTATGACAGTCTCTTCTCCACCATCCTCTTCTTCACAGAAACAATCAGTGGCAGCACGCAGGAATTAGGCTTGACCGATGCCACAAATGGATGCTGGCCACAAGAAAAAAACAAAACCAAAACAAAGCAAATAACAACAAACAACAGAAAACCAATGAACCATGAGTTTTCAAGGTCAGTGCTTCACAAGGTCAATCAGGATTCCTCTGGTTCAGAGAAAGACGCAGCAAGAGGACCAGTGGGGTCATCTGCACCTCAACCTTCATGTGCAGGACCTCGCCATCACAAGCAAACCTGGCCCAGAATCCAACTCATCTCTTAATTCTGGTGTCTTCACCTTGCTGGGATTTTTCTCCTGCCAGGGCTCTGGAAATGGTGCTTTCGGTCTCTGAGGTTTCTTCCTTTCAGGAAACTCCAAAGACTCACGTAGGTGCCTCTCTTTGAAGACAGGCATCATGCTAATTTCCACATGGAGACAGAGCAGTGTTTGCATGCCATGTGCCTCCCTGTGCTGGATGCCTTCCTTCCTTCCTGCAATCCTTCCTTCCTGCAATCCTTCCTGGAATCCTTCCTTCCTGGAATCCTCCCTCCCTCTCTCCCTCCCTCCCTTCCTTCCTAGCAGGGACAGCCGAGTGGCACTGGGTCCTGCAGTTCCCTCTCTGCCCCACAGCCTGGCAGAAACCCTGGGGCAGTTCCTGTCTGCTTGACCAGGCCAGGCAGCAGATGGGGCTGGGACAAGTCCCTCTCAGCTGTCCCTGTTTGCCTGGTAGAAACCTCTAAGAGTGGGGTGGGGGGCACAGAGCACGGCCCCTCAGAGGCTCACTCTGAGCCCACCACAGCCCCTCCTTCCCGCAGCCAAATCTCAGACTGCTCAGTCAGGTCTGGCTTCCTTGGCTTCTTCCAACGCTGTTTCATGCCTCTGCACCCAGCATTGCTCTACTTAACCACCACCAAATTACAAAACAGTGCAACAGAAACAGTCAGAGGACAGAGCACCTCTCTCCTGAGGATGGACTGAGAGACCTAGAGTTATTCAACCTGAAGAATAGGCCCCAAGGAGACTTTACTGCCACTTTCCAAAACTTCCATGTGGTTTCTGAGGGAGTGGGGGACACCTCCTTTAAAATGTCCACTTACAATATAATGTAATACTGCTGGGTTACCATTTGGAAACAAAAAGGGGATCAAGTCACAGTAGGCCTAAGGAAGAAGTTGTTTACTGGGAGCATGCAGCAACACTGGCACAAGTTGCCCCAGGAGCTGGGAGGTGCCCCATCCCTGGAACCATCCCAGCTCAGGTGGCACAGGGCTCTGAGCAACCTGACCTCCTGAAAGTTGTCCCTGCTCATTGCAGGCCACTTGGACCAGATGACCTTTACAGCTCCCTGCCAGCCCTGCCCAGTCTAGGGATTCCCTGCCCTTTTCCTTTCAACAGCACCAAGACTAGAGGTGGGGAGGAGGGGGGCTCATCTGATGCCTTGGAATTCAGTGGAGGAGGAGGAGCCCATCCCTGGCACACTGTTTCACCTGCAGCCCCTTCACATTTTACCTGCAGGAGCTCCTTGGCAGACCAGCACTGTGCCTCGTCTCTCTGCAGGCAGCAGCTCAGGAGGTGCCAGCAAAGGAGAGAAGAGGTCGGGCTGCTGCAGCTTTGGTCTCCCTCCGGTGGCTATCAGGAGCTGAGGCTGCAGAAAAAGGAAACACGAGGCTCCACCTGCTTCTTTCACATCTGTAACTGCTCTCCCAGATGCCCTTGTTTAACCTCCACTCTGCAGTGGCAGTTTCTGCCCTGGCAGAGAGGCAGAGATGACTTTCCTACACCACCAAAACACCCAAACCCCAAAGCAGCCACAGCTTTTCCAACATTCAAGGGATCTTGCCTTGGCAGCTGATTTCAGTGACTGACCTACTTAGTGGCAGCTACATCAACAAAAGCACATTTCATTTCTCTGATGATTCACACCAGCTTGACAAGCTGTTTGGAAGGGCAGTGTGCTCTAGCTATACTATTTCCAAGCATTATGGCACGAAAGGAATCTCTGCAGTGCTTGTCGGTCCATTTAGCACAGCTCCCACTAAACAAAAATCAAGTTTTTTGTTCTCCTCTAGAAAAAAAATGCAGATGCAGAATCTATCTCAACTAGAGAGAAATAACAATGGGAAGAGGCCTAGGACTCTCCATGAAAATGCCCGCTGCAATAGTAACAGCTGGGTGCTGCTGGCACTGAAACAGATGGGGACCAGAGACTTTGTTACTTTCCTTTTCAAGCCAGAGGAAAATTTCCTTCACTTCACCCACACCCCAGAGATCACAAAGGGGCTTTGATCCCATCCTTCTGCAGCTGAGCTCAACCTCTGGACATGGTGGGGAGCTGAAATGCTCACTGTCATTGGAACTGTGCAAGTCAGGGATGGCCCTGCTCCTGCAGTAAAGGAACACAGCACCGGCATCAACCACAGCCCTTGGATCCCAGCCACACACCTGACTGCAGCTCATCTACTGTTAAAGTACCAAGAAACACCCAAGGCTTTGGTGGGCAATTCTAACTGCAGTCAGAGAAAAACACATCCTAAACTTAGCCGGGTCACCCAGGGACATGACACAACAATGTACAGATGATTTGAAAGCCTGAAAGATTTGAAGACACACAGGATTTGGAAAAGATGGTACAGTATGCAGGAAAATTGACGTGCTTTGGTTAATGAAGGGAAAAGCAAGCACAACTGCTTGAGGATTTCTTTGGTGGTTACTTATTTTCTTCTCATTTTCATTTGCATTTTCTTATTGTTTCTTGTTTTTCTTCTTCTATTTCTTGTCCTACTTCTATTTCTTCTTCTTGTCGTTGTTCTTATTCTGTTTCTTTCGCTATTTCTTCATATTTTTCTTTTTCTACTCCTTTTTCTTCTTCTTTTTCTCCTTATTTTTGTTCATTTTCTCTTTTTTTCCCTTTATTTTTTCTATTCCTTTTACGTTTTTGTCTTGTTTTTCTTCTTGTTTTTGTTCTTCTTCTTCTTCAACAGAACTGCAAATTGCTCTGAATTCCATAATCCACCCTGACTACTGTCAGGAAACAGCATTCTCTCTGCAAAACTGGGCTTTTAGTTCCTTAAGAGATCTGAAATGCAGCATTAGGAAATAGCCAGCGATGCCTTTGCTGTTGTTGCTGCAGACATGGAAATGGATTTTCTTTCAGCCTACTCAGCTGGCCCTCAACTGCCACAGGTCAAGTTCACAGCTTGCTGCACAATTCCAAAACACCAGGAACAACAAATGTTCCTTTCTCACTCACCTCTCAATATCTGCCTCAGGTGACCTGCAGTGGGCAAGGGAAAATGAACCAGATTCCTTGAGAAATCTGGGCTGCTGAATCCCTCAGAACAGCTCAAGCCAAACAGAGGGCATTTCCATTTCACAACATCCCTCCAGGAGACACAGCTCTTTCACACAGCCAGAAAGAGAATAGGACAATATCTTTGGTCCTGCCTACACTTTGGCCTGTTTTGACAGTAAATGAATGCTAACTTAGGAAGAGAACACAATTGGTTTTTTAACTCTCAATGCTCATGTCCACCAGATAAAGCACCTTTTGTTCTCTTCTCTTCTCTTCTCTTTCATGTACCTTTTCCTCAAATAAATTGGATGCACTAATTCTCATTAAGCTGCTGAAAACAGTTGCCCAGAAAAACTTCCCCCAAATCCCCTTGAGCTATGGCAGTTCTATTGTGAAACAGCTCAGGAGCAGCTCCAGGCTTCAGGAGCTGACACTCACTGCTTTGCAGTTTGCACTTCATTGTAAAGGCAATCACTATTAAGCACTCAGTAAAGGGTCAGGTTAGATAGTCCAATCCTTTCATGTCACAATTCAGAATAAAAGCAGCTTTTGCTCAGTGCTGGGGAGAACCACAAAGTCTTTAGAAGGGCTTCTGAGAAGGTCTCCCAGTCTGCATTTTCAAAGTTGTCCTGCTTGACCCAGCAAACTGAGGAAATGGCAGACTCTGCTGCCACAGACTCTCCCGGGGAGGGAATGCAACCCCTGCAGGTTCCCTTGCAAATGCTGCCCGCAGCCCCCTGGCTACAGACACCCCGTGTTTAGGGGAACAGGTTGAAAGGAGCTTTACCAAACCAGTGGCATCCTAATGCTCTTTCTGTTTCAAAATCAACCCAGTCACTAAGAAAGAGCAGGAAGACATCTAAAAGACAAATTAGGTTATACCCACGGAAAATCTCTACTTACAGGCCTCGTTAGTCAGGTAATATCCTGAACAACCACTGCCATAAACCGTGCAAACTGCAGCAATGACTTGCTCAATCTTTGTAGCGCTCCTGTGCAGTTTGCACAGTTCAGAAACACCAGCAAAAACAAGGCTCCTGTCACTGTGCTCAGCTGCCCACTGACAAACTTGAGGATGCTGCTGCGCTGGGCACACCCAAGAGCTGTTCTGGCACTGAGGTCTTGGGTGCATCAAAACAACCTTCTGATGTCACCACAACTATTTGGCAACCATGCCTTGACATAACAAAAAAAAATGCTCCATGTTGGTCTGGACTCTATGCCGAAAGATTTTAGCAGGGACTTGAACCCTTGGGAACCTTTCCTTTTTGAGACCCACGTGCCTTTCCAACAAACAACTTTATAGCAACTACGAACAGCTCAGCTCTTTTGAACAGCTCAGCTCTTTTGAAGATTAAACTCACAACCCCAACAGAGTCCATGAAATGTCCAGGTCCCCCATACTTCCCTTGGCATGAGCTGCAAGATGCAGATGGTCAAGCTGATACTCCTGGACAAGAACAGTGAGATGTATCTTGCAAGAGGACACACCTGAATCCCAGGAGCCCTGCAGAATTTGTCTGCCTCTCTCAGTTTGCGTGTCCCTGATAAACACACAGGGTCACAGCCACCCATCTGGATGAGGAGTACTCCATACCATTTCAAGACCAAGGGCAGTATTCCACAACCACTTCTGAACTACCTTAGGGCAGTGATTAAACTACCTGTGACAACAGCCAGGATGAGATGTGATTATTACTTGAAAAATCCCATTTTTGCTCCTTTGCCACAGCCCTCACCACAACATCTCATCCTGACCTTCAATCCTCCTGGAGCTACTCAGGCAAAAAATGCCACTCCCCCCTGGCAGAGTCACAGCCAGCCTGAATGGGCACACATGAAGAGAATTTCTTCCACTTGAGCTCGCTGGGCTCTTCAATGTCCCTGACACGCTTCCACTAGCTCAGCTCACTTGAGGGGGGATAAGGATCCTGGCAGACCTAAGCAGCATGTCCAGCAGACAGGGGGACTCAAACCAAAGCATCCCAGCTTCAGGTTTAACAAGACTTGTGCAGTCATCACACAAAACACTTCATGGAGATATTCAGCTGAGACTGGGGAATGTACAGTGACATTTGAGTCAGGCGGGAGCGGCACTACAACAACCTGAAGTGGTGTTTGCAGACAAAACAAATCCAAGTGAGGAAGCAGAGAAAGAGGCAGAAGTTGCTGGTGAAGTTCAACAAAGAACCATTTCATGCCAAGTTTGTTCCAAAACTGAGATGCATTTTCAAGGCATTTACCACGACTTTTTGTTTGCAGTCTTGTTTTTGGTATAACAGGCCTGACGTTCTCTCTCCCTACACTCTCAAGTCCAGAGACTAAGGTGGCCCCCTAAGTGTTCGTTTCAGGTGTTTTGAATTCACTAGACTGAAGAGTATGGCTACTCTGTTGTGAGTGAATGGACAGATGGGGAACATCTCCTGAAGCCAGTTTCATTGACTATACAAGGTGTTTATATGGGGTTTACCTTGTAGGGCAATCACAGAGGGCTCTAATTTTGGTAACAATTTCCCGTTGGTTACACATTCTTCATGACATCACATTACCTGGTAACATTATCTTATCACAAAATTTCACCACATGTTTCTCAGTCACTTCTTGCCCACGGAGCACTTACCTTGTGTCCACCTCTCCCGTGGTTTCTGCTCTGTAAGGCCTAGAGATACCAGACCCCTTCATCACTTTTATCTGTCTCTCTTCCATTCACCATACTCTGTACCTGCTGTTGCAGTAACATTGCCCCTTTTTCTGATGGCATTCTATCTCCTATGCAAATATTTTCAGTTCTGCAAAGGTAAAATTTGAAGCCTAAATCTTCCCATCCATGGTAAAGAGCACACCTGTTAAAAGGAAGAAAACGATGAACATTCTCTTTCCCATTCTGTAGCCCAGAAATCTATGAAATACATGCTAAATTCAATGACTCATCACTTGCTTTCCAGGAATCAGCTTGCCAAGAGTTCTCCCTTTCATCAGCAATGGAAGCCCCAGATACAGACTCCAGCTAAACTGGTCAGAAAAACACACACTATTTTCTTCAGCTTTTCCTATTCACGGTGCTGTGGTTGGACCAAGTGACCTAAAAACACAGGCAGGAACACCCTTTGCCACAAGTCTAGTGTAGAAATCAACAGGAAAGGATTCATTCAGGGACCAAGAGTTAGCTCCCAGAAAATCAGGAACACTTTGGATCCT
Organism: Cinclus cinclus; assembly: GCF_963662255.1. Taxonomy (NCBI): domain Eukaryota; kingdom Metazoa; phylum Chordata; class Aves; order Passeriformes; family Cinclidae; genus Cinclus; species Cinclus cinclus. The sequence goes on from NC_085084.1 coordinate 8,859,921, forward strand.
GCATGCCCACCACACCTCCATCACCTCAAGGAATACTGCTGGCACAGGTGTTGGAGGGAAAACTATCTAAGCATTGGAGATGAAAAGGTGAAGGCAGTGACAGAGTTGTGTGCAAATCAGAAAGGGAAAGCTGTGTCTTCCTACACTGCAAAGAGATCTCACCTGCTAGCACTAGGGCACACAGGAGAGTTCCAGCTGAAACACACACCAGTGTATCACAGATATATTGAAAAGATCAATCATTTCTGACAACTTCTCAATAATAATTTCTTTATGAGTTTCAGCATCCTTGAAACACAGCTAAGGGTAACTTCTCATTCTTAGCCACAGAGTACTGTGGAAAAGTCCATGTAACCACAACTATACTACAGGTGGGACTAAACACTCCAATGGACAATGCACTTTTCAACCACCTGCTTCCTCATCTCCAGCAGGCCACAGGACCACTATTCCTGTGGGTCTCATGACTCACAGAGATTACAGAGGAGGCCTTAAAAAAGAGCCTTTGCTTGATGCAGCAGCACATAGAGGGACATGTGGGAAATAAGGGCCATGCAACATCAAGACAGATGTCTCCTCTTTTCTGAACTCCCCTCTTCTGCTGGCCTATTCATCAGGAATTTTGTTGTAATTCAGTTGCTGGCTTACTTTCTGGCAGGTTTCTTACACTGCGTTGAAAAAAAGACCAACACCATCCAGCCAAGGTGCAACATTTGTAATTCACGTTCTGTTTGAAGCTATTTAACATGAAACGGGAAGAGATTTTCTAGGCAGTGCATTTCAATTTTTCTGAGAAAGCCAGCACACAGAGGAAAAGATGACAGGGCATCTTGGAAACACTCACTCCAAAAGACTGCTCCAGAATGTGATGAGACCAACAATCCTTGTGTCAGCATGTCACCCACAGGGCAGTGGCTGAAGTGACAGGGCTGGGCTCCTCACAGAGGGACCTGGAAGGAGGGCAAGAGAAGGCAGTGTCAGCCAGAACTCCAGGCAAGCTGGACGTAAGGAAAATACCCACTGTGTGTGGGGGGTGAGCTTCTGCCATTCCACCCAATATACTCACGTGAGGCCTCATGGTGAAATGATGGAAAGACATAAAAAAAGGGGCATGAACTAAAAGAGATGGGAGAAATAGGTCTATATTTCCCTGCTCTGAAAAATGTTTCCATTTCAAGAGAGCGTTTAAAATAAAAAGAAGAAGTGACACTAAGCAGATCATTGCTAGATCACCTTTGCCAGTTTACGTTGAAGAGACATGGTGGTGGGAGGGATTTTACATTGTAACTCTCCCCTGATTGTGGGGAAAAAAAAGAGAAGAAAACATTTCTGAGGAAAAAAGAATGCAAAACCTCTTGGTGAAGACAGCAGCATGAGTTCACTGTCACTGTAAGCCATGAATGCCTCGGCTAAAGCAACATCCTTCCAGGCGGCAGGACTCTAGGTCTGATGAAAATGCTGACAAAATTGCTGCCCCTTCCTGCTGCTGCTGCTTCTATCTCCAGAGAGTGAGAAATGTGTCAAATCTGCTGAGGACAGGCAGAGACAGAGAGAAAGAAGCAGCCAGCTGGCTGGAAAAAGGGGCAAAAAGAAGGTCTTCCATTCTCTCTTTCCGTTTCCCCTTCTCGCACTTGACCTCCAAAGGGTTTGCAGCTCACCCCGCCCCGCCCCGCCCCGGCCCGCCCTGCGGTGCCCGGCCAGCCCCGGGAGCCGCCCCGCCCGCGCTGGTCCCGCAGCCCCGGCTCTGCGGCGCTCGTCCCCGCCAAGTCCGGCCCGCGCGGGGGCCGCGAGCGGGGCCGAGCGCAGCGCCCCCCTCAGGCCGCGCGCCGCCGTTGCAGCCGCGGCCGTTGCGCCGCGGGCGTTGTGGCGACAGTCGGCGATGGGCGAGATGGCGGAGCTGCCGCTGCCCGCCGGGCTCAACGCCGACACCTTCCCCGCCAAGCTGTGGCGCCTGGTGAACAGCCCCCGCGTCGTGTCCGTGCGCTGGGACGGCCGGGCCCAGGGGCTGCTCGTCGACCGCTGCCTGTTCGAGCGGGAGCTGCTCAGCCCGGGCGGCGCCCACGGAGCGGGCGCCCAAGGGGCGGGGCCGGCGCCGGACTCCTTCCAAGCCACGCACTTCGGCAGCTTCGTGCGCCAGCTCAACCTCTACGGCTTTCACAAGGTGCCGGGCGATGTCGGGGGCTGCCTGCACTTCAGCAATCCCAACTTTCGCCGCGATCGCCCCGACCTCCTCCTCCGCATCAAGCGCCTGACCAGGGCCAACAGGCAGCGGCTGGCGGCGGGGCTGGAGGTGCGCAGCCGCCAGCCCAGCCGCTTGCAGCAGCTCCACACGCAGCGGCCGCTGCTCGCCTTCTCTGCCGGGCAGCCCCCCAGAGCCGGTGAGACGGGGTGGGAGCTGCGGGCGCCGTGGCCGCTGCTGCTCCGTGCCCGGCCCGGGGATGCTTGGGGAGCTCTCCGTGAGTGCGTGTGAGCCGAGGGGCTCGGTCGTGGTCAGGCCCAGCCGGAGGGAGCCTCCTGCTCCTCTGGGGCGTAGGGGAAGACACCTGGCAGTTGGGTTCCTGGCAGTTGCTTCCTGCCAGGGAATGGCAGCAGGACACTTTTCCCAGGCAGTTGAATGAACAGGGGAGAGCTAAGTAGGCAAGGAACTGGGCATTGAATAGCCCCAGAATGTTTTTTTTCCTTTTTCTTCTTCTTTTTTCTCACCTTATTTGGCAGGGGGGGGAGCTTTTTGTCTTCCCTGACAGAAGTGCACTTGCTGCCAAGGGAAACACACGCAAAGACCACTAGTGACCCAGGCTTTCCTTTGCTTCCTTTCTTCTTCCCTCACTGCTGCATAGCTCCGTCATGCCAGAACTTTGCTGCTGCCTCAGCTGAGGACGCAGAGCTGCTTCCAGGCTCTTCCAGGGGACGTGCAGGTGCTCAGGAGTCTGAGGCTTCCCCACCACCTGCCAAGAAAGTCTGTGCCTCCTCTGGACTTTCTGGCGCTTTAGCAGTGGAAACATCAAGGGAGCTCCTGCGCAGATTTAATCTCCACCAGCTCACCATTCCGCTGGTTCACATCGAGCCTGAAGCTGCCTGCAGGGCCCTTGAAGAGAGCAGCAGCTGCACCTCTTCAGGGCAGCACATCCCAGCCAACAGTGCTGCCTCACCTGAGGATGCAGAGGTGCCTCCAGGCACCTGCAGGACAAGTGCAGGTGCTCAAAAGCATCAGGCTTCCCCAGCATCTCCTGAGAAAGTGTTTGTCACCTCTGGACTTCTTGGTGAGTCCAGATCAGTGGAGGCAGGCACGTACAGATTTCAACTCCGGCCTGAGCTTATTATTCCACTGGTTCCTGTGCACCAGCAAAGCACTTTGGTGACAGTTCAGGAGCGGAGCAGCTGCGCATCTCCTGGGCAGCGCTTGCCAACCTACTGCCCATCGGGTAGGGAAATAGTTTCTACCCTTGCTTTTCAGAATGGTCATGAAAATTAAGCTTAAAATATTTCCCTGCACTGCTCTGTCATGGGTAGATCTCAAGTGATAATGAGGAGGAAAGGGGTAGGTGTTCTAGGAAGTGGAACCATGAAAACAGAACCCATCTCTGTCTGCTTTTCCTGTACTTGCTGCAGATTTGGAGGGGGTTCTGGGCATTTTCCAGACAGCCAATCTGTAGGGGTGCAAGGGCAAGGAAAAAAACCCTTTGTCTACAACTGGTCAGTGCAAGGTAAATGGCCATCTTTCTCGGAATGAAGCCAAACTAAGAGCCCGATAGGGTATTGCAGTGTTTCTAGGTTGTCTCTCCTTCAAATAATGCTATTAAAATTCAGTGAGCTCTGTGTGTTCCCAGAACAGCTGCAGCGGCAGAATACAGCCTTACCCACAAGGCTGCTTTTTAGAATAAACTGACACTTTAATTTCAGCATGTGTGTCTGCAGATCTGGGCTCCTCCTGGGTGAATCCACTTTCTGTGGTTTGTTGTGATGAGAAACTGCGAAGCCACCAAATCCAAAAGCTAATGGGGATATAGATAAGGCAGTGATTATCATGTGTTTTTTTGTATGTGTAGATCAATTTTAGAATCCATTCTTTAATATACATACACGTCCTTTAGAAGAAAGACTTCTCAAGAGCTAGAACTCACTCTTCCTATTTCCTGGGAAATTTGAACACAGGTCTGGAAGTGAGGTTGCTGTGTGCTTCTTGTGATGTTTCATCCAAGGCAGCATAGAGCTCAGTGTCCCAAAGCCGCATCCTGGAGCCTGACCCATGCGTTTGAATTGTTGCAGCCAATCCAGGCACTTCAGCCCCCAGTGCTCCAGCTGGCTGTGCTGCTTATGCACCATGGAGAGCCCCCAGCTGGCTCTGGAATACTCCTGGGGAAGAAGAGTTGCCACCCCCGGATCTGGACATGGTGCTTGAGACACTGGAGGAGATGCTTTCGTCCTCCCCACGTGAAAGGTCTCGCTGTGCTCAGGTAAGTGCACTGAAGAGGGATGAAAGGGACTGGACAGAGAACTTTGGAAAGTTGTTACATGGCTGAGAAGCAAAGGCTTCTTGAATTCAGTTGTGAATGGCCAGGGAAGGATTTGCTTGCTAAAGGAAGGTTTCCAAGGGAAGGGGAATGAAAAAGTGTGTGCCCTTGGTGAGGATGAGAGGTGTCAGCCTGTGTTGGCCAAGTTTGGGTGCTCCTTTTCCTGGGCAGAATGCCTTCTGCAGGGGCGTTAGCTGTGAGGAAGTGGAAGCTTTGTGCATTCAACCAGGCTTTGTTTGATGGGAAAGAAGAGAGGAGTGTTTGGAGAATGCTACAGAAGGCCAAGTGTCCCTTGCAGGGAGGGGCATGCGAGAGGTGCCTCTGCTGCAGCAGCAGATGTGGGCTCTGCCTCTTTGGTGTTGGAAGGCCAAGGGAGAGCAAGGGCTGGGCTGGAGCTGCTGCAGCTGCTGTGTGAGCCCTGCTGTGTGTGTAGGTGCTCCCAGAGCTGCATTTGGGGATGGGCTGGAGCTGCAGCTCTCTTGCCTCTCAGTAACCTGGTGCCTGCAGTCCAGTTTCTGTCTGGGAAATCCTCCACTGGGCAAACTGGCCAGTCTTGCTCTCCATGTCCCAGAGCTCGGTCACCTTGCTGTTGGGCATGTGTGTGGGAAGAGTTGTGTGTTGCCACGCAGTCCCTGCAAAGCTGCAGCCTGGGTGAGACTGTTCTGCAGAGGGCTGTGGAGGGAGGAGCACATCCCTGTGCCAGGAGCTGGCAGGACTCCTTCCTCAGCAGCCAATCTATGTGTTCAGTGTCACCGCCACACTCAACACTGTCAGCTTTGACAGCTTTTGGATCATGTTGGAGAAGTCAAATCTCTCTGGCTTTTCAAGGTTTTTGGGGTCCACATTTCTTGTTAGGAACAAGAGATGAAGTATGTGAGCCACAGAGTTGTTGGACCAGATGTCTTGTGTAACTGGTAGGAAGGGTTTATTTCTTTGTGTTTCTCTTTCAAGGGGAATATTTATGTTGCACCTGAGTCTTCAGGAGGGGAGCCTGTGACCAAGGCTGCAGCAGAGGGAGCTTTGCCTAGCGCTGCGAGCTGTGGGAACAGTTCCCAGGAACACGAGGAGCTTGGTAAGGAGAGAGCCCACATTGGTTTAGGGAGGTGTGGGACAGCTGCTCTGAGCCTGCGTGTGGCAGGAAGGGAGATGAGAAGAGTTGAGTTCTTGTCTGCAGTGTTGGTGCTTCTGGGAGCCTTTAGTTCAAATCCTGCAGTGACACAACCTCCCTGAGCCCTGCCCTCTGCGCTTCTGCAGAGGCTCTGACACTGTGTCCTCTGCTGTGGCAAGAGAGCCAGGAGTAAACTTGACCTTGTGGGAGTTGTGTCAGCCCCAAGCCGGGTGTCCCCATTTGGTTTCCTAACTCAGCTCCCGGCAGCCTTCAGCTTCAGCCATTTCAGAGAGGACTGATGTCTCTGTCAGCACAGACAAAGAGCAAGGCTGGGTTTCTTTGTGGGAGCTGAGACTGTCTGTGTTTCAAGGTCTGGATTTGGGTGCGATTTGCGCTGTGAGTGTTGAGACTTTATCGAGATACTGCAGTGCTATCCACAGGTTTGAATGCTTGGATGGATCCCTGCTCTTTAAAGAGCAGGCTTCCAATTCCCAAGTGAGAGTCTGCCTTTCAGGCCATCTTTTACACTCTTTGATAGAAGGACAGTTACTTCCAAAGGAACAGATGGACACAGGCCTATATGAACTCAGTGTTTCCTTTGCTTCCCAGATATCCACCTGATCTACCTTGCCAGGAGGGCTGCCCTGCGTGCAAAGGAGGGAGCAAGGGAGAGCCAGTGATCATTGGGCAGGTGGAATCCCTCTTTTTATATGTAGATGTATAGGTGTCTATATAGTTATATTTATACATGCTTATATTTACATTTATAGATTTATGGAGTTATGTTTATGCATGTATATATATTTATAGACCTATATAGTTAAATATATATATCGAGTTATAGATGAGATAGAATCATGTCTATGCAATTATATTTATAGATTTGCAGAGTGCATTTATATATGCGTAGCAAAATATTTAAACATAGACGTAATATTTATAAGTAACGTAAACATAAGTAAGTATGTAAACTTGCAAGTAATATGAAGTAATATTGATGAAGTTGCATAGTTGCGTAGTTAAAGTTATATGGATATTTAGGTGGATAGATGGATATTTGTGCAGGCTTAGGCTGCATTTTTACTTTCTTTTTCCCCTGCCAGATGCCTTTCTCATCTCTTGTTTTTCCCCTCTGTCCCCTCCTCCTGTACTGGGTCCGAGCTGGCGGCCGGGCCGGGCGGAGCAGCAGTTCCAGCCCCGGGTGTCCCTGGAGAGGTGGGAGCTGCCGGTGGCCCCAGGCACTGTCCCCTGAGGAGCTGCTGAGGGACGGTGAGACTGAGGGGGCTGAGGGGGCTGAGGAGGCGGTGACACTGAAGGGACGGTGACCTGGAGGTGCTGCTGGGGCTGAGGCTGTGGGACAGCAGAGGGCAATGGTGGCACTGAGATGAAAGGGAAGTGGCACAGGCTGAGGGGGGTGGTGGCGGGTCTAAGGGGATGGGATGGGTCAGAAGGGACTGAGGGGGGTGAGGGAATTGCGGGGCTCAGAAGAACCTGAAGGGGACTCGGGGTTTGCCGAGAGCATGGCGGGGCTGAGGGGATGGAGGGGGCCAGCAGTGAGCACAGAGGGCTGAGGGACTGCAGCTCTGGCAGGCCTTGGAAACCATTGCTGAGCCTCCACTTGTGCCACAGCTGCAGTTGAAGACCTGGAAGACAGCAGGAGCACTGACAGGAGGCAGCGGGGAGGAGCTGAAGGGCAGGAGCAAGAGGAGCGAGCAGGGAGCTGCTGCTGTCCCCGAGAGCCTGGGTGAGGGCACAGGGCCGGGGAGGCAGGGTGGGGGTGAGGGTGCCGTGGGCTGTGGCCGTGGGCACTGCCCGGCGGGGCAGGAGCGGGCCCTGCCCGTGCTGGGGCTGCTCAGCGCAGCTGCCCCGGCTGGCACAGGGGCTGTCCTTGGGCAAGGCAGCTGTGCCGGCAGGGCCCGGGAGCTGTGCCGGCTGTGCCGGGCTGCCGGGGGCTGTGGGACAGTCCCGCCGCGGCTGCGCTCACCACAGCCTGGCCCGCTGGGCCTGCTTTTTCTTCCAACCCTCCTGGGGAGGTGCTGAGGTTTTCTCTTCGCTTCCCTGATGGAAGGGCAGGTGCTGCCAAGGGAAAGGGCCTGATCGTGACTCCGTGTTCCCTTTGCTTCCCAGATGTGCCATGTGCTGTCCCTGTCCAGGAGAGCTGCTGTGCACGGGACGAGGAGACCGAGGGAGAGGCTTTGGAGCTGGGGCTGCTGGAATCCTCTGCTCAGCGTCCTTGTTCAAGATAGATGGACTTGCACATAGGCAGCAGTAATTATATGGAAATAAACATATGTGGATTGCTATTTGTATAGAATTATATTTATACGTCTGTTGTTATATTAATGGACCTATGCTATGCATATATGTATGCATACACATACATATTTGTTTGTAGTTCCAGATATGTGTATATATGTGTCTAAGTAGATGTGTATATTATGCTATCTACTTTTAGTTCTGTTTCCTATGTATACGTTTTTCTGTACATATGTATCTATTTGTTTTGATGCAATTATAGGTAGATGGCGTTTTAAATAGGTATATTGTTATTTGCATAGGTCTATATGTTTTATTTTTAGATGTGTAATAATCAATTTCTAGATGTCATTCTATTCACATTTGTATCCAATTGAATAGCTCTGTATTTGTACAGGTGCAGTTATATGCACATTTAGTTTGGCACAGAGATATTTTTAAATTTATAGATAGGGTTTTTTATATATTTGTTTACCTATATTGTATTTAATATGTAATATTTAATCTATCTTTACATCTGTGTATAGTTATATGTTTATATGTATTTATATATGTGTATATATGTATTAATTTAGTTCTATTTCAACGTGTATGGAGTTGTAGAATGGTATAGTTTTATCTATTTAGAGAGGGAATGCATATATTTGTACTTCTGTATGGACTGTACACTTGTAGTAGTATGTAATAAATTAGGTTGTTCAACACTTAATTGATCTTTGTGTATAGTGAGTTGTTGTAGATGTTGGCAATAAATTAATCTTTTTGTTAACTGGAGTTAGTATTTGTATATATTTCCATAGCATTGTTGTCCTAATGTAATAAATTCCTTTTTTTAACCTTAACAGAGATTGGTGTCGTTCTGTATTGTCAGCACGGGTGTCACAATTTGTAACAAACTCTATTTTTCAGCTGAAATCAATATTCTTGTGTGTTTGTCAATCAGCAGTGTGGCTGTAGCAATGTGCAAGAAATGACATTTGTCGGCTGAGATGGGTGTTGTGTGATTTGTGCTGTCCAAAGCAATGAGCAGGTGTAAAGGCGATGGCGCTGGGGGATTTTGATTGTGAAAATCTCCAGCCATGCCCAGCACAAGTCCCACGTGCACTCAGGCTGGGCAAGGAAAGGGCAGATTTGGGATGGCAGCAGAGGCACACGTTCAACCAAGAACTCCCTGCAAAGCCTGCTGAGGAAACTCCGGGACTCCACTGGGCACAGAACTTGTGCTCTGTGGATTTTCAGATCATTCCATTGATGTTTGGTTCTTTATATGCCAACATCCATATATACAAATATATATATATATATGTATATGTATATGTATATACATGTAGGAAGTACTCAGTGAGCTGGAACACAGGAAGGAAAAGGATAGCTTTTCTTTAGTCATGCAGTGTGGAATAAAATGGTGTAGGAATAGCCACCAACTAAGCTGTGGGAACAGCTCATTCTTGGTCTTAACAGGACATTGGGTACAAGAAAACACCAGAATCGTAATGATTCACCTCCTGACTAAAACCAAAATGGTTCATGGTGTAAAACTACCTGGTGATGGAAATAACCAATGTCCCTGGGCTGGGGCAGAAGCCTGGGAGTCAGACGCTTGGAAAAAGAGACCTGGCAAAGCCAGCCCAAGGTGCAGGCACGTGTTTGGCTCAAGGCAAGAGGGAGCTTGGACTGCCAGCACTGGAAGGCACTCCAGGCTAAGGAGCTGGCCGGTGGCTGGGAGCAGCTCCTGCTGGCACTGCAAGGGAAGGACTGGCAGCACGCAGGAGGAGCGGGCACATTGCTGATGGACAAGGGAGCTGTTCCTGAGCTGCTAACGGGACCCCTCCTGGAACTGCAGTTACAGATCAGTTGCCCATCCTGCAGGCTCTGCTTGGCTTTTGGAGCTCAAATCCACTGCCGAGAGCAGACCTGATTATAAATGGGATCAATGATAAGACTTCAGCGCTTGTTGCCCCACTGTTAATACTGATTTTTTACTTTCTAGGCTATCTCTGCATTACATACCCTGGGTGTTTCAAAAGGTAGTGCTCAGCATTTAGAACCATGTCTTCTCTCCTTTAGCAGATTTCTAGAACACTCATGCTTCTCTGTGAAGAAAGGGCAAATTTAAGAAAGGTTTTACAACAGCATGGTTCCATAGAACTTTAGTTCAACTTATTTTCTAAGGAACCTCTAGTATCAAGACACTTTGCTAAAGCAATTAAGGGTGAGAATTGCAGGGCTGGTTTAGAATTGAATCCAAATTCTCTTTCAATCTTTGCAATATTTCCATTAAATCAGATTAATGTCCAGGAATCAAAATCTCGATTTCCCTTTTGTTCTCTTTCTTCCTAGTAAACAAGGCGTGTGTATATTTTTGATTTTGATTTTAATGCCAGTAACCCACTGAACTAATTGATACCATGCAACTTCTTTATCATTTACAATTACCCATGGTTCTCAGGAACACAACTGTTAAAGGAAGGGAAGAGAACAAATCCTTTAAAGCAATGACCTGATAGGTATTTTACATCAGTTTGTAAGCCCTTAGGTAAATATACTATAATCTAAATACAACGTATATATGTACAGGTATGAAGTATCAGCTGAAGAAATGCTCCACATAAACAAGATCTCATCTACAGTTTTTGCTAGCTTTGTGTTTTGTTCTTTCTTAGTAAAATCAGGAAGAGAAATACTACTGTCCTTTCCAAAATTAATTGGTTAAAAAATTGACAAGTTTGATGAAGTTTGATTTAGGATCGTTCAAATAATAATTTTAATTCTCTCTTGCTGAAGAGAAACAAAATTGACACTTTGTGAATGGTAAACAATAGACATTATTAACAGGAGCATTGCACAAAATATCTTTGGGATATTGTAGAGCAGTTAATATGAAGATCTCATAAATGACGGAGATAAGAGACCTCGGTGCCGAAGATGAAAACATCATTTGATAACAATAAAAAGAGCTTATCTAGCTCATCTTAATTATACTTAAAATGTGCTTTATATGGATTAGATGTATAGTGATTGAAAACTCATCACGTCTTTTATGTTGCCGAATAATTCATGCTGATCATTTTAGTCTCAGCCCACAGATTTAAAAGATAAACTCATTGCTGCAGCTTGCAGTATTGAAGCAGTGTCACTTGATTTGGCACTGAAGGGTCAGAAAGCGTTGTGAATGACAGACATTGCCAGTGTCAGGTATTCCCAGGAGCTCTTGAACATTGCAGGAAAACATAGGTCTGATTTGCTGTCTGCCAGCAGATTTGCTGAGAGCAAAACAAATCTCAGAAATAGCCATGGCTATAAAGCAGAAGATGGGCCAGTAGAAGAAAACTTGGTTGACAGATATTGTAAGAAATCATAAAATGACAATTAAACCACATGATGCAGAATTATAAACACAAGTGACCAGTATCATTGTATCCTGTTTTGAAAGGCAGAAAAAGTCAGTTTCTGTCCTAGTTGATTATTGTACTCATTCATCTGGCAGTTGCTGAGGCAGCAGCAATGTAATTCAATCTTAAAGATTGGTTCTTGTTTAGACCACATTATAAAATTTCTTGATTATCCATGTGCAGCATGATTTATTCTATCAGCTAATATTTGTGCTTTTCGTAAAAGGACAGTGCAGCTGTGGATTGTAAGAGAAATTTTAGATCCCAGAATTTATGCTTTCCATCTAGGAAAAGTAATAATAAAAAAGCTTTCATCTTCTTCCCCTCTTATTATTTTAAGCCATCTAAACCCAGAATCACTTTGACTTCCATTTTTGTCTTTGCTCTTCTGGGCTACTCCACGGTTGTGTATGAAGGCTTGTCAAACCTGTGATAACCAGATATCTAGAATTTAATTCCATGGTTTCAGCACAGCCCTCTGGAACCATTTTAAATACAAAATGTCCATAAAGGACCTACGGATATGACACAAAAGCTGTGGAACACAAAGGCCCTTTTGGATAGGCAAATAAAAAATGGCATCTACCTTTCAAAATGCTATCAAACACTCTCAGACAGGTCCACGAAGTTTCTCTAGTAGGGCTGCATGTTCTTTGCATTCCTTATATCCCCAGGGAAAATAGAGGTGTACTAGAGTTAGATAGTTCATCATTCAGGGCTGTCCTTGAGTTTCCCACGTACCTGTGCCTCCAGGGGAGCTGGGTGTCCAAACGGCCTGTAGGGCTGGTGGAGATCTCATCCTTGCTTCAGGTGCTTAAAGTGGACCTTTTGATCCATTGAATCTTCCCTGTGGGATCTGTTGTGCCTCATTTGCTGCTCCAGAAGGAAATGGGTCTCCCATGCACACCGGCACCCCTACAGACATGGGCTGCAGGGCAAGTGTCTTGGGTACAGGAGATGAGCTGATGAAGGGGAGGATGAGATACGCTGCTCATCTTGTTTTGAAATAGAAATAGAAATAGAAATAAATATAGAAATCAATACATATAAAATATGTATTTAAATAAATGTAGCTTAGTGCGGAGGCATAATGGGCTGCAGGAGATGTTTGGAACTGCAGAGGTGCTCAGCTGGTACATCTGCTCTTAACTCCCAGGATAAATCCAAGAATTTCCATTGAGATCTCCACTGGTGGGAACTCATCTTCACAAAGGGCACTCATTTTAGGAGTCTGATTTTGAAAATAAATTAATCCCTTTGCTGAATCACTGTGATATTTATGAATGATGAAAGTGGAACTTACATTAGGAGAGGTTCACATATGTATGAGACGTAGCAATACAAAAACACACAACCCATCAAATGTACTTTCTGATTCTACTGTGAGCTACCAAGACTCTTTGTCCCTACTTGTGTGACTACTAGAAGAATAGAAAATTGCTTTCCAGAAAGCCAATTTAATTCTAAGAGCCATCTGGAATACCAAACTAAGACTTAAAGAGAGCAGAAGAATGGTTGTGATTTATAAGCATGTATCTCATTTAGACTGGAGGAAACAGAGACTGAATACAAAGGATATGCTGATCACTTGAATGTTTTCTCTGTGATCTTTTCCCAAAGCATGCAGTATCCAATCCACTGCAGTCAGCAAGAGTCCTTTCACTCACCTGAAATGAACAAACTTTTGATCATAATATCAGACACTGCTGCATGGATATTTATTGAAGATGTGATAGCCAGTCTGCTGCGTGACTGAGAGACGGGACTGCAAAGGAGGGGTTCAAAAAGTAATCCAAGCAAGAAGCCAAAGTCCAAGCAGAAAGAAGTCAGATTTGAAGTTGAAATCAGAGTTGAAGTCAGAGTTGAAGACATTGAAGTCATTGAAGTTACTGAAGTTCTTGAAGTCACTGCAGTCACTGAAGTAATGTATTGTTCTCTCAGGTCAGCCTTCTAGACTGTTGCAGCCCCAAGCAGTCACATCCCCAGGCCAGAATGTCCCCCCAGTTACAGAATCAGCCTATTGTTCGCATTACTTGGCAGCCTTACAAAAACACATAGTTCCAAAAAACCTGATAGCTGCACATGAAGCTCTTTGCTTCATATCTGTGCTTTCTTATTCCATGGTCTGTACCCGACCAAAGCCAGAATGTCTCGACCAGCTGTGCTCTCTGTTCCACACCCTACTTGTTCTCCTATACCAGCCCTGTCTTTTCGACACTTATTCTGGTTTTTGCTACTATTCCTTTCAGTCAGTGACTTCTCAGCAGACTTCAGATTGCTTCAGAAAATACTTGACATAGTTTGACAGTATTTGATTCTGCCTGTATTTAACATCCTGCTTTAGTCAGCATTAAGTGTACTTCATGTTTTTCCTGACATTATTTGTACAGTCCCACTTAAAAGTAAATGTGCAAAAAAAATGATTGAAAACTTGTACAAGTTGAATTAAAAGATACTGAGTTGTAGCCCTTAGGTGTATAAAATGGGTTAATATTTGTAATACATGTTTCTGTGTTATTATTCTCAATTTTAAGCTAAGTTTCTCTTTGATCTGTCTATTGCTTCATTGCCTTCTCTGAAGGGCAACCTTCTCAGGCAGGTCTAGGGCATTCCTCAATGTAAACAGCCTTTTTGTCTTTTGAAAACTGACTTTTTTCTTACCTGGAAATCACAGATCACATCAGGAGAGGATGTTTTTTCCAGTATCCTTTACCTGCTTTATCCAACACTAATCCGAGTCTATGTGGATTACCAGGTACCACGTGAAATGCAAGTTTGTCCATTCAGGCTTTACTCATTCTGCAGTTCTTGAGGTTTAGAGAGGGATTATCCATCAGTTCCTTGGGAAAGCAGCTCTTGAGCATACCAGACCAAACAGCATCATCTCAAATCATGTTCTCCTGTGTGTTTGGTGTATCCGCTTGCCCTGCAAGACACAAAATCCAAACTTCTGAGGTTTAAGTTATGATAGAATGGAAGAGTTGTTTGTATTGTTTAATGCTACTTTTGCCCATCCATTCAGGATGATAAGAGGAAGGACTCAGAGTTGCTGGGAGCATTCAGCTGTTTATTGCAACTTGAAGACTGAGACACGAGGTAAGAGAGCTACAGAGACAGGTACAACAGGCCTTTGCTGCAGTTGGTTACCTAAGAACTCTGCCTACAATGATTTCCTGTTACACATGTTTGTAGGCTGTGTTTAATGCAACCTGGAAAGAAAACATGAATTATTGGTTGTGTTGTAACATTACATGTAAGGTGTTTCTCTAAAGACAGCTGTGCTAGTTTGTGAGGAATTTGTCTCCTCCACAATTCTCATGATAATATTAATTTGGGATATATGAACGTTATGTAATTTAATTGCTTTAAATGCTCCCACTAATTGCTTTTTTTTAAAAACCATAAAAATATTGATTGGTTGATCAGTTGATTGATTGATCGATTGAAACCCTTGAAAGGCTTATCAGACTGGCTGAGAATTCACAAGCACACTTTTCTGCAATGCTTCTACCAACACAGATACTGAGGCTGCTGTGGATGTGCAGGAGCTTTTCACAGATGTTGCACTCTTCCTGCTGGGCACAGGCATTAGCACAGAGGAATTAGCGAATGCATGTTTTGACACCACCCTGTTTGCAGTAGTCTAGGAACTGTGATTAACCCTGGTGCCACTGACAGGTCCCTGGCATGTGCTGATGCCTCCAGGTGGGGAGAAGAGACATCAGGCTCCTTGGCAACGTTCCCAAAAAGGCCAAGGGACAAATGGGAAGATCACTCACAGCCAGCTGGAATTTGCTGCAGGCTCTGAATTTGGGGATTGCAGGGATCAATCCAACAGATCACCCACACTTCTGCAAAGCCTGCAGCAGAGCTTTGCTGAGAATGCAGCACTGCCCACAGTGCCCGGGGCTGACGCTGAGCGAGCCCTGCATGGGCTGCTGCCCCAGCACCATCCGAGGCTGCCTGGTGACACAGCAGGAGCTGGTCCCCACTGGCGGGGGTTTATCCTGTCCCTGGAGGAGCTCTCAGGAACCCAGAGAGGAGCACAGGGCATAGAGCATGGGACGCTGAACTTCCATGCCCTTGTTGGTGACACTCTGGGACAGGCTCGGATCAATGGGCCGGAATGATCTGAGCAGCTCAGACGCTGGTTGTATCCACACCTGGGGCAAACAGGGCCGTAGGAAATGTATCACTGGCAGCTATTCTTTGTTTGGCCATTTTCATGGTGAGGAAAACATTTGTATCTGAGTTTGGCTTTATTTGACTGTGTACTTTCTGGGAGCACAAAACATATTTTTCTCAAACATAAGAAAATTTATTGTTACCTTATAATGCATATGATGCTACATGTAAACCACCCTTATTTTAGATACCAGTGGCCTGCCTTAAAGAACCTATGACTTTGCATGTATTATTGCCATAATTTGGTATCTTTTGGAGGAAGCAGCATGGTTCATTTGAACTAAGGCCTTCCTTACAGTTAAGAGAAACAACAAGTTGTGTGAGAGCTCTGGTGGCTGTGAATGCATGAAGTGAAGAATGTTACTGCTATGGAAAGTGCACACTCTTGAACTACACTCCAGAGAAAACAGCTAGTATATATGCTCATTTATGAAGGTAAGCACCAAAATTTGAATTTGTCCCGTATTATATTGAATCCCCAGTATGTTTAGTAATTGCATTTTTCCCTGAATTCTTACATGCTGACTTCCCTGGCAGTGACATATTCTGTGCTAAGTGCTGAATTGGATAGCTTGGTTTGGGGAGATACCTTTAGTTAATGGCACACAAGGGTCTAAAGAGGGTGTCTGGGTGTCCCTGTGCTCTGGCACCAGCTGAGGTGTGGAGCACTTCTAGGGCTGCCCCCAGGTGTGATGAGCTGAAGTTAAAGCAGAGCCTTCTGCTGAGCAGCTGCTACCACCTGACAATGGACAACAGGGCCTAATATAAGCAACAGAGGCTTCTTCATTCCTTAAAGCCATTAAAGGTTCAAGGGAAGGACTTGTGTTTCCTACCTCATCTAGGGTCATTTAACTTGAAAAGTTTTAGACTCTGATTTTTAACAGGGGGCCAGACTTGAAATTCTGACCACTCTTTGGGCCAGACTTAAAAATCTCTCAGCACACTCCTGTTTTCCACATCAAAGGTTTTTACACTCCAAAAATGTATGTTTCACTGAGTTTTAGTAAAATATTAAGTGGGTGAAGAGCACTCCACTTAGTATTTTTGCTTAATGGAGATTCCATAGTGATCCAGAATGAAGTGCTTGATTTGCACACTCCTGAAAACCCCATGCCTTCCTTCTGTCATGCTATTTGTTGCCAATGTGTTTGTTTGAAGATCATGCATTTAGTAATGTTTTGTTAAAATCACCTGATACAGTATCACTTCCCAACTTCAAAACAACATGCTTAATTTTTGCACCACACCTAGACATCTTCTTGTCTACTTTCTCTATTATAATTGACCAGTCCATTCTCTCCTGGATCACTAACTTGGTCAAATAAGACTAAAATGCAATGATCCCTTGAAACATGGTAATCTAGTGAGTATATTTCATTCTTTTCCCATTTATTAGGTATCAAGACTTAATTCTGACATGTAGAAAACACCGGTTTTAAGAGGCAGAGGACATGATTTCCACTGGTATTGGCTCATTAATTTTATCTTCAGAGTCACTCATGAACTGTTTCAAGTTTGGATAAATAATTAATGCATCAGTGCCTCTAACAGACAGGGAAAAGATGATTAGGAGCAAGCAAATCATGGCTTGCTTTGGCATGCAGAAGTTTTCAGTTTAAAAAGAGAATTTCATTACATTTCGTATGTTTTGAAGACACAAAAGGAGACAAAAAATCTTTCAATATTTAGGAAGTATCAGAGGTAATTATGCAAGTGTTAATGTGAGAATCTACAGAGTATCCTTCTTAATAATACATGTAGCTGTGCAGGTTTATCATTCCTGCAGGGAAATAATTGAGGAAATAACCAGAGGTAAAGGATTTTTTCTAAGACTTTGCAAGAATATTTATCTCTGATGTATATTCCTGCTCTAAACTCTGTGTTTTGTGGAAAGAACACCAATGCCCAGATATCATGGTTTCCTTTTACAAAACTCTTCCTTCCAACTAATTTGCAACTTGTGCCCTGTTCTGCTTGGGTCAGCAGAGCAGTTCCAGTCTGTTTCCAGCTGGAAGCTGTCTTTCCCTTTCTTCTTCCTGGTCCAAAATCTCCTTTAATTCCTGCCTCCCACAGCTCTGCCCACTGACAAGTAAGTGCAGCACCAGTTCGTGGTCTGGATCCCTGTGCGTTGTTTGATGCCATTCTGCAGAACCAAGTGGAGATGTGTGGGCTGTGCAACTATTTGTGGATTTCTGTGTTTTTACTCCTACATATTGTCAGATTTAATGCCACTTCTGCCCCTGAAGTCTGTGTATGTCCATTTATCTACTGCTATTGCTCAGAGCATAGTGTACCTTGTGCTTTTCAGCTGGGGCAGAATTCTTTCAGCAAACATCATGTGAATTTTTGAGAAGATACCGTGTAAGAGAATTGAAGAGAGCTGCATCATACAGAACAAGAACAGTGTGCAATATGAGGAGAATCTGAGGCAGAGGGTATGTAGTTCTTACACACTGGATAACAGCTAAAAGTGCCCATTGTTACAGAGCACCTTGCAGACTGCTCCTGTGCTTGCTTTGTGCTCAGCCTGAGTTGACACATGCTGGTGTCTGAGCTGGTGTATAGACAAGCAAATTCCCACAGAGGGCACTGTGCAGCCTCCAGAATGCACAAGAACTTTAGGATACATTTAAGCATCACAGAAATAGAAAAACCCCAAACCAAAATATATCACCATAACTAACGGAAAAAAAAAAGAAGTCTAATAAAAACCCCATGGAAATTTGTTTACAAGTTATAATAAATTGTCTCATGTCATCTCCATTCTGTTATTCAAACTACTGTCAATGTTAACAAAGAAGAAGGAAGAGAGATTTTAGTAACATTGACAAAGTTTTGGTATGGCCCCTGCCCCAAATGGTTTGGGAAAAGAGTGAAGTGGAAAAAATCTGTTTATTTAACAGGCAAAGCAGTCCCCAGCACAACAATTGAAGAACACTAAAAAACAAAACATCTCTCTGCTCTGACAAATGAGATGACAAATTCAGCAGAGTCCCTTTTGTGGGTTGCAGCCCGGCTCACTCAGGCTGTTCTCAGTCCCTCCAGAGCTGGGAAATGCCACAGCCCAGGCCAGGCATTCTGTGCCACAGGTGCCAGATCCTGCTGCTCTTCTGAGTTTTCCAGTCTAGAGCAGCTTCCAACAATACTGAGAAAAAGTAAAAAAAAGCATAGACCAAGGAATACCTCTGCCTCAGCTAGTCAAAAACAAAGTAAATTCAAAGGAGAGCTCTCTCCTGCTGTCCACTACAGACAGCACAGTCTGTGTGTAGGAATGTGGGGGAGCAAGTGCAGTCCCTGATGACAAACTGTGCACCTCTTCACTCCCCCTTCACTCTTGGAACCAGTCTTCAAGTTGCAGAACTTAATAGCCAACCCTAAGAGAACAAAAAACTGGGGATGCAAGCATCATAAAGTCAACCCAGGACACTTGCTCATCACAGGGCTCATAAAGTCTGAATCTAGAGGCACAATGTTTGCATGAGTTTCTGCACTCTTGTCAGAAGGAAAACCAATTGCATTCTAGAGGGGTTACTGGCACCAAGGCTCCAATAACCTGCACACAAAGTTGAGTGTTCCTCATTAAAATGACAAGATTGGGTTAGAAAGAGCCATGCACTTGTCAATTGCTCTTTGGCTCTTTTCAAAGGCATTTGGGAAGCTCCACATGCATAAGCTCAAAGCCATCATTTCAAAGAAATGTTGAAGAATTATGAAAATAAAAACAGCTGGCATAAGTAAAAATCGCTGCAACAGGAAGGAACACTTTGAGTCTGGATAATCTCTCTCTGCTTTCCATCTGGGCTTTTGTGGCCAGTTTAAAGACCACAGGATTTTTTATAATCTTTGTTAGCTTACATTGCCACTGTATACACACTGCTCGGAATGTCAGCAGGTGGAGATTGTCATTTCATAGCTGAAATTGGACAAAATCTGTACAGAACACTCCCAGTTCCATGGGACGTAGCCTATGGAGGTCTTACCCCAGCAGCAAGATGAGAGAACAAATCAGAGTCTAAAAAGACAAATGAGTAAAATTTGCAAGGAAACCACTGGGATGTAGCCAAAAGCATTTTCCCTTGCACTATTGAGGATCAGAACTCAAGTGGCTCCTAAAGTAAAGCGAGCCCATATAAAATGCTTGGTGGAAGACCTTCCCAAGTTCCAATCCTGTCTAGAGACAATCATGTGATAGGAAATGATCATTTCAGTCTGTGTATCACCTTTGGGAAAAGTGATCTCATCTCTGGGAAAAGTTCTCTCATCTTTGAGCAGCTTTCTGGTGTGAGCATCCGTGACAACTTTGGAGGTCAGGTACATACCTCATCAACCTGGGGACTGTGTCTATGTCAGAAAGCAAAGCAAGAAGACACTGAAAGAAAAGTGGATATGACCATTTCAAGTACTCCTAAGCACTCCTGCATCAATAAAAAGGGATGGGATAAGTGCATTGGTAGAACTTCCCCAAGAGAAGCCAGCTACAACACTTGAAGATCTAGTTGGCAAAATAAAGTCAACTGAGAATTTGAAGCCTCTAAAAGCATGAACATATGACTTCTTTACGCTGTATAGAATTAGAAGAATTGCCATGTAAGGAGAGAGAAGTCATGAAGGGGTAACATGAAAAATCCTCAGTCCCAGCTCACTCTTGACAGCAACACTCTTGCATGTGGTTCCAAGCAGCAGCAGTCAGCAAGCCAAGGGCAGGCTCCCCAGCAGAATTCACCCCATGCCCCCCGTGGCAGAGTTCCTTGTGCTGTTGCACTCCAGAGGTGTCAGAGCACCCCTGCCCCAGGAAAAAATGGACACACATCTCAGGGTTAAGGAGGTGATATTTTCTAGCAATTCCCTTGAAGGAGAACAAAGGGCAGCAACAGCTCAGGTGTTCAAGCAACAAATGAACCAAGATATCTCAATTATGGGACTTGACAATGTTGGCATGGAGATAATTGAGGAAGTTCTAAAATACTCTCCAAGGAAGAAATGGGCTTTCACAGCCCCATTTGAGTCTTCTCATATGTTGTCTTCCCTCAGTCATTTTTTCTATGCTTGCCCAGAAGAATGTTATGGCATGGATGGCCAAAACTCTACCTTGATAGCTGAATATATTAACAACAGGAAACTTAGGAAAATGGACAGACTTCAAAGTCCCCATAGGTCTGTGCAGAAATCAACAGCTCTGTCTCTCTAGAAAATCCAGATGTGACAGTTTATTTTTGAAAGGACTACTAAACAGTGTCTCCATATTGACACATTCATCTAATTTCTCTTTAAAATCCACCAAAGTGTCTTTTCTGCAACACTTGTAAATGTATTTTACAAAACTTTTGCCATGATCTGGATATTCCTTGACTCATGAACAAGGTGAAACCAAAATCTACAGGAAGTCCAGGAGGTGCTTCAGCTGATATCTTGGAGCAGCCCATATGCATTCCTCTGAAACCCTCCAAAATAAGGTGATTTGGGGATGAAGTTTTACAAACTACTACACCTTTGACAAAATAAGGTAAAGAGTTCAAATTGCAAGAAAGATTGAAAAACACCCCTATACCTATCATAAAGAACTTCAATTTTCCACAATATCCTCTTAACATGTCTACAGGTTCATAGTAGAGGTACTGCGCTTCAACCCTCAACTGAAAATGTTTATTTCAAGGGACATAGCAAAGGCTTGAAGAAAAGTATTGACCAGAAGAAAGCCACTCCAAATAATGTATAAACAACGAGAGAAGGAGATATCAACAGTGAAATTTCTTTATAGTAAAAGTTCAAAACTAACTTCTTTCAACATCTAAAACTTCCTAAACATCTTTGAACTAATCCTACATTTTTAACAAATAACTCCTCAGTGCTATGTGCTAACATATCTCAACTATTCAATACTAACTAAAGTAATCCAAAAAGCCTAATCTTCTTGTTCAAATAAAAATCCAGAGGTCACTGATTTATAAGGCTGAAGCAGATGTCTGGTGCCAGGACTCCACTACCTGCTTGTCAAATTCTGATATTTGGCTCTGAATATGGGACAGCTTTTTGTGGAGGTACTGGCACCTGCTCTTCATTTCAGAGTAGCTGGGGCTACCCTGTGAAGGAGGAAGAAAAAGAAAATTAGGGCATGCAAACAGCTCTGCAGAATTTAGAATCTGATGTCTTTTGATTTATAAAAGCCTTGAGCCAGTCTCAGCACTAACCATGGCCCTGCAGGTCTGGTCTCACACATACCTGTTGTAACTGCTGATAATCTGCTAGGATTTGATGAAGCAGCATCATCAAGATAAAACCATAAAGCATGTTTCACTACCACCATAAAATGCAAACCTAGGTAAAACACTAAAACTACTCTCTGTTTGACTCCAGAAATTTTCTTCCCTGTCAGCCACCACTCTTCCGGAATGTTTGCAAAAACACATCCCCAACTCCCAGCATCACCCCAAATCTGCAATTAAGCCTCTCGATAGGGAACACAAGGAGCACATGCTCTGAGGCTCTGCTTGGGACACATCTCACCTTCCTGTTTCTTCATAAACACCTCAAACACGGTTTTTTGGGCAGGGCCTTGCAAAAATTCAGACCCAGCCCAAGCAGTGACTGAGCACATGTGCCAATTCTGCAGTTTCCATTTGTCCCACTGAGCAGCTCCAGGGAATCCCAAACAGTGCTGTGATGAAGCACAGCCTTCACAGTTTAATCCTTCTTTACCTGGTAGGCTTTGGAGCCTCGATTCAGAGACTTCCATTGTTCATGAAACCATCTGAAATTCCTGCTGATCTTGTCAATCTGAGTATGTAAATCCTGGTATTCCTCATAGTCTGCGTTGAAGTCATCCTTGTAATGCTGGTGCTGCTCCCAGGAGACTATGGCTATATATTTTCTAATGGTAAAAAATTAGATCATTTCTCTATGAATGAACTCTGAGAGAACATTCTAATGTGTTCCTATTCCATAAAGCACATGTGTAGTTTTACACCAAGCACGTGGCAAATGTCAAGCACAGACCCTCAAGTTCTGAGTCAGTTCCTCTGGCCCTCACTGTTTCTACATGCAAGTTCATGTGCTAGAAGAGAATGCAGACAGGTGACTCTAGAAATCTGTCACATTTCTATGACACTTAATTACTAAGAGTTTACATAGTAGAGGTTTTCTTCATTAGCAAGTGGAACCCATTCAGAAACATTGGGACTCATTTCAAATGTCAAAGGAACAACAGAGACCACGGCCTCAGGAAAAGAAGACCCATTGCTAAAGTATATTCTCTCTGTAGTTAGGAACACATTTGAATTTACATTTCCTTTTGAAAATCCATTTGTAATTCATTTTTGGCAGGGACTTTGGCATTTATGGATTTGTTTGCACAGAGCTGGACTTCTGAGCTACATTTATGTCTGCCTGTCTAACAGCAAAGCAGAGGTGATGATAATATTTGATTCTTCTACTGGACAGCAGTTACAAAACTGAGCCTTGAACTGAGGCATTTGCAATACAGCCATTAGAAAAAAAAAACCAACTCTACACAAGTCTGAAACTACAACAAAATCCCAAACCACACCAGCTGCTAAGGAGGGCAAAACTCATTAATACATAAAGACACTGATGGGAGAAATTTTTTCTTCATTCCCTTCTCCCTCAAATTAACATGAGTTAATTTTGCAAAGATCATTATATAAATCCAAGATGATGTGGCAATGACAATAACAGACACCAATTCCTAACACTGGCACACTAATGCTTCTGCTCCTCTGAGCCTGAGCCTCTGTCCTGCCTCTTTTGCACGAAAAAAACTCCCTCCACATGGAAATGAATCCTTCAAAGCCACCTGAGATTAATGTTGCAAGCAGTAAATACTTCACACGCTGAAATTCAGTACCGAGACAAAAAACAGCTTGTGCCAGGGATGTGTCCCAGGCCAGATGCAGCTGCCTGGTGTGCTGGTGTGTTCTGGAAAGGAAAGTACAGATGTCTTTGCAGGTTTTGGCAGGTGCCTCAGAAGAAATAGCCTGGACTTGTGCCATGTGCCCAGAGCCATTTCCTAGCAAGAGCCCTAGCACAGGCCTCCCTCAGCTGCTCCCCTGCAGGGCCAGCCTTGCCCTGAGCCTTGCCACGGAGCATCCCTGGCTGTATCCAATGTGAGCCAGGGCCCTGCCGCGCCTGCTCCAAAGGCCACAGCTGCCCCAGAGCCCAAGGGCTGCAGGAGGCCTGACTGCCCTTGCCACCATCAGTGCTCTGACAGAAGCTCTGAGCCATTCCCAGCCTTTCATACCACACACACACACACACACACACACACATGCACACACACACACACACACGCGCACACACACACACACATGCACACACACACACACACACACACATGCACACACACACACGCGCACACACACACACACACGCACACACACACACACACACGCACACACACACACACACACACACACACACACACACACACGCACACACACACGCACACACACACGCACACACACACACTTGTGCAGAAATGCTCTTTTTTGCCCACTGGCACATGGAATTGCTCCTGTTTTGTCGCCCTGTTTCCCAGACAATCCTGCCCATGTCCTTGGAAACACAGGTGGGATCCCTGACGTCATGACTGGCAGCTGCAACCTCATCTTCAGACATGTGAGTCTCACTAATCACATCTCTGAGTGCCTCCATCCATGTACTCCATCACCAGCCAGCATTGCTTGTCAACAAGGTGGCTGAAAGAAGGAAATAAGGGCATGGAGATCAATGTGCAATGCAACATTGCTGTCTGGAAAATAGAGTGATTCTTGATTCTTCTTTCTGGATCCCTTTTTAACAGGGATAGAGAGAAGGAATTGCTTTTTTTTCCGGCACCTACTATTTTGTATCCATGGAACTAAGGCATATTCACTACTTTGCACAAACACATAGGCTAAGCATTTCTGCAGATAATTTTACTTTTATAAATCATTTCCACAGAATTATTTGTATTAGAATAAAGGTCTCTTAAAAGTCTCTGGTGGTCATCTGGGGAACATCCCATGTCTTAAACTATCCTTTGATGGTCAAAAGCCTCCTAAAACCAGTTGATTCCCCTTAAATACATTGCAGCGATCTTCTCAGAAGGCCCACTCTATTCTCAAGACTAAGATATCCACTTGCACACATCAATCATTGGTATGAGGGAATACAGGACTAAGAACTCTCTGGTAAAGTTTCAGGAATTCACAGGTTGTTACAGTCAAACATTTTTTTGACATTTTCCACTGCACTCCATTGCCAGCAGATGTCCCCACCCTGTTCCATTCCCCCTGCAGAACCCTGTACCTACTATCCATGGGCACCAGGGAAGGAGCAGCAGTCGCAGAGGACACGCACCCGCTGCGCTGGGCAGGAACCAAAACGCTCTCGAGTCACAGCTGCAGGCCTGTATGTGCACAGGATGCTCCGGCTGCCCCACTCCTCATCGGCTCTTGGCCTTTGGAAATGCAATTGCACTTTCTGCCTCCTGGAGAAGTACCACGGTTGTGAAAAAATTGGATGGTGTGCCGTGTTCCGCAGGCACTGCAGTGTGGAGGACGCGATGCCCTAATGACTGAGAAACAAAAGAACACACTTTTGTGACAATATTACGCAATAGGAGGTAATATCAAATCCGGTCTCTAACTGGAGGCCTCCAGGGGCAGATACGGAAAAATGTCCACCCCACATAGGGCAAATTTGGTTTTATAAGTTTTGAAAATTAGCATAATTGACAAGAATTCCCAATTAGAAGCACAATAATGAGGATATTTTCCCCCTTTTCAATCCACCTCCTCTGGAGCCCCTCTTTCTTGCTAATAGCGGTATGGGCTACACTCATTTTATGAGAAAGTGTCCTGACAATGTGTTTTAACCTTGGTTCCCAGAGGAAGCAAGATAGGATAGGAGCCTTAGGAATGTGTTTTGTCTTTCTGCCTATCAGGGGAGGAAAAGTACTGAAGTTACCTAGGAACTATGTAACCGTACAGCAATAGTCTATACATCTATGAATATATATGAAGGAAATAAAAAAACAGAAAATAATTTGGGTGGCAGAAGGAGAACCGTCACCAACTCCTAATCATATCACAACCACCATAATCAGAACTTTCCAAATTGAAAAAAAAAAAAACATTGGACAATTCAGAAAGTTAATGTAGAGCTTATTCACAGGATGACAAGGAAGGGAAGCTTCCAATGGAGTTCAGGTTTAATAAAAGTTGTTATTCTGAGTTCTACTCAGGGCCTGAACTGGAGAGAGCCATCCTGAATTAGTCATCACCACCTCCTGAACTCCCTCCATTGATTTATTGCAATGATCAGAGGTGCCAGTCTCGAGAGAGGTTCAGCTGTCTTTAAATATGGATGTTGTCCAGAGGGAAAACAACAACAACAAAGGAGCCATTACTTTGCAAACTCAGCGCCTCACAGGATCAAGAGAGATTCCTTGGTTTCCAGAAATATGCAGAAATAGGACTGGACAGGACCATCTGCACCTCTGCCTTCATGACCTCGCTATCACAGGCCAATATGGCCCATAGTCCCACTAGTTCATTCATCAAGGTGTCTTCAGCAGCAGCAGCAGAAGCGCAGCTCAGAAAGCCACAGGCAGCAGTTCCCATTCCCTGTGAGTGCATGGCTGCGGGCCAGGACTGCCGTGGCCAGGGCAGGCGGAGAGCACGGGCAGCACCGACCCTGACGAGCCACTGCTCTGACACTGCCAGGGGGACCCCACTGAGACCAGGGGTCGGGAGGTGCCACTGAGCACTGAGATGGTTTTGGCCGTGCAGCAAGGCAGCTCAGGCGCCTACCTGAGCCTTGAGTAGGCAGCAGCCAGCTCTGCCTGCAGCACCGTGTGGGCCAGAGAGCTGCTGTGCTTCAGACTCACAGCCAAGGCCACCCAGCAGGACAATTTCCACGTCAGAGCTGCAGAGACCTTTCCTCTTACCTTGGTGGATCCCAGGGAAAAATTCTGTACACTGTGACAGAGAATCTGCTTGTCCAAGAGACTGATGACTCCATGCACAAGGAGCTCAGCACATCCAGAGCTTGAGCAATCCTTGTGGGACCAGCTGAGGATTCCATTGCAGCTGAGGGGACAGGATCACTGCCTGTAAAAGGACAATTCCAGTGAAGTACTAAGGCTGAACAACAAGCTCTGAGCCAAAGATGACCTCCAGCCAAATATTATATATATATTCACTCATTAGCAAAATATGGATGATCATTACCAGTATATGTATGAATCTGCTTGTCAGCGCAACAGGCATTTACCTCTCTACACTTAGAAGCCAGACAAGGCCTCAAAATCACTGTCTGTTTTTTCCTGAAGTTATATGGTCACAGTAAACTCCCTTGGTTCCTCCCTGAGCCCTAGCCAAGAGGAAGATTAAAGCAGATGTTCCCACAATACAAGTTATGGTGGCTTGTTTATTCAACAGTATAAAATCTGTGCCTCTCACAGCAAAGGTGGCGACCATGCGTGAGGGTGGGCAAACTGCACAGGAGTTTCCAGTTCCTGGCAGTGCCTCTCCAATCCTTTGCTGTGACAGGGGCTCCCCAGGGGACGGGTGTGTCAGGATGATGGTCAAGTATTAGGGCCACTGGTGATGTACCTTTCCTAGTCTCTACAGACAATCTTTTGCAGTAGTAATTGGGTGCATTGCTTAGCTTATCCTTTTGTATTTCATTGCTGCTTTGCACTTCATTAAATGACACTTATTCCATAAGTTGGTGTTGGTGTCTTTGGTGCTGCCCCTGCCTGCTGGCAAAACAGCAACACATTGCCTTCAGAGCTGGACTTGGTGGAGGCACAAGATGGTGGCGGGGGCTGAGGCAGACACACACAAGACGGTGACCAGGGCTGAGGCTGTCCCTCCCTGGGTGCTCTGCAGCCCCTGCCTGCCCAGCCCCAGCCCTGGAGCAGCACAGGGCGGGCAGAGCCCCCCCCCGCCCCCCCCCCCTTTCAGCCCTCTGTTTAAATGGACGTTTACAGACACCCAGGGTGTGGGGAATGGAATCCCCAAACACAGGTCCTTTGTTGAAGAGCTATTTAATTGTTAAAGGTTTAATTGTTAAATGCTAATGTTCCAAGATTGTTAAGGTATAATTGTTAAATGCTAATGTTCCAAGATTGTTAAGGTATAATTGTTAAATGTTAATGTCCCAGGATTGTTAAGCTTTAATTGTTAAATGTTGATGTCGTAAGATTAACTGTTAGTCAAAGCTTGTACCCCTTCTGGAACCTACCCTGTCACTGTCTGCCCCTCCTTGGGGTATCACTTCTGCTGCTCCCAAGAGGCTGTGCGCCCAAGGCTACATGCAAATTCGAGACATCCAGAATTGTTTAGGAATAAAAGGACCCCAAGAACAACGAGCCAGTGTAAAACTAAAGACTGAAAATGACATTTTTGAGTCAGCAAAACAGTGAAGAACATCAAATCAGCAACCAGAGTGTTCTTTGTCTTGTTGCTATGACTTGAATAGCAGCTGACTACCATGACAGCCCTAGGCGAGGATTTGGTTTCATGTGGTGTGGGTGGGAGCCCTGGGGGAGCTGGGGGGCAGAGCTGAGCTGGTGTTGTCCTTCAGGCTGTGCTGTGGGAGCAGCATTGGTGTGTGTGACCTCCTGGGGCCCCAGGTGGAGCTGTGATCGGTGAAGGCTTTTGAAAGGGAGCTGGTTGTGGGCAGTTGGGGGCACCTCGGGGGCTCGTGGAGGAGAGCTGCCCCTGCAGAGGAGCTGGGAGCAGGCGGCTGAGCTCCCTGTGGGGACAGCTGGTGGAGCTGGAATGTGAGGAGAGGTGAAGGAGCACCAGGAGTAGGTAAGAAAGCGGTGATGGGAGTAAGGTGGGGGGGGGACAGGTGGCAAGGAGTGGGACGGGGGCTGGTAGCCCGGAGCCCTGAAGTGAGGGAGGTGTTGTGAGCACTGAGGTTCAGAACTCCTGTAGGGAGGCCGGCCACGAGGGAAGTGAGAGAGGCCTAACAAGGCCCTGAGGAGTGGGTGAGCCATCTCCTGGGGACAAAGGAAGGCCAACACACACTGTCTTTTCTATTCCCTCCACCCCAGGTCCCCTGGAGATGCTTAATGTGAGCTGGGAGGCAAAAGGGGTAAGGCCTCCCTTGTAAAGGCTACGTGGCTGGGTGGCTCTGAGCATGTGGAGGCCCAGCCATGAGTGAGAGTCACACACAAGGATCCATGCTGCTCCTGTAGGCCTGGTGTGAGTGAATTCCATCCTTGCCCTAATAGCATGTTCCTGGGGAGAAAGGAAATCTGTGTGTAAAACTGAGTAGGTGAAGAGAGTTTTAAAGAGGCTTAATTCCTGCATTGGATGTCTAGAGGTTCCCGAGTTTAAGGAAAGGGTAGATTTCTAGTTCAACAGTTGTGTTGCGTGTCTGTAGTTTTCTGTTTGGGTAAGGGCACCTTAAAATTTTAGTAAAAGCCTGACTTGAGTTACTAGGTAGTGATTTTCTGTTTAGGCAAAAGGAATAGATACCAGAAAGCGTTGGAGAAAGGCAGAGAGTTGCCAGAAAGGAAACCGGAAGAAAGTAAAGAGTATTCCACCTAATTGCTCTCTTGTACAGATACTGCATTAATGGGACACTCGGGAGGCCACCAACGGTCTAGACCAAATAAAACTGATTTTTTATTGTCCAGAAGTCTGGCCTAACTTAGACCTACAAGGGGAGTGGCCTTGCTATGGAACACGGGATCCGTGGATGTGTTCTCAGTTAAATCTATTTAAGAACCTGAGAAACTCTGGACATGGAACAGTTTTCCTATGCAGCCTGTTGGGAAAAAAAGTGCCACAGTCCATGAAAATCAAGCAAACTACAAAAGCAAAAAGAAAGGGGGAAGATAGAACTAGTAGTAGATGGTGTCCCCTCGATTACTTATCTTTCTCCTTCTGGTTACCCAAAAATGCCTCAACCCCTCTGCCAGTTGCCCCAGGTCTCCCCTTGGGCACTTCAGTTCCCCCTTCAGTCTCTTCTGTTGAGCCCTCGGTGTCATTCCTTTCAAGACCCGCAACCGCTTTGATCCCCCTACTGCCTCCTCCTCACTCCCCTGTCCCAATCTCAAATCCCTCACCCACTGCAGCAATTCCCCTTCTGTTCTCCCTGATGTGGGTGTAGTCTGCCTCCCCTCAGACTTTCCAGCAGTACCCTCACCCATCACAAGTGCATCCTGCACTCACGAGCACTGTGGTCTTGTGCCATCAACTTCTCAAGTTACTGATGGTGAATGTCATTTTAGGTGGCCATAAAGAAAATTAATCTCCACCAACTGAGGAAGAGGGAACTAAAAGTTGATGAACTTAGGGTCATCAAGAAGAATAGGAATCCCAACCTGGTCAAATATTTAGACTGGTGAGTTGTTGTGCTTTTGTTCCATGACTGTTTGTTTACATACTGCAAACACACAAGGTAAAACCCCACTTTGGTCCCTGGCAGAAAAGACAGCTGTTATTATTAGTAAATTGTTATTGTTCTGCTCACCCTCACTATGGATGGGAAGAGAGTGGATCTTGTCTGCATGAGTTTTCCCTGGTCCACGTAGTTTAAAAATTGTTCCAAAAACTGGATTAACTGTATCTTACTAAATCAATAGCCTGTAAATTCACTGCCACCCCATTGTTTTGGGGCTTGGTTGTTTCACGTGTCTTCTTACACGTGGATAAACTAACAAGGATTTCCCTTGGATTGTGTTCCCTCTTTTCCATTACTGTGCATGCCAGGAACACTAGGTGCTTTTTTCCAGAAACACACAGTGTGACTGATCTGTTACTAAACTGCATTTTTCCCTTACTGGTCATCTAACACATCTCTTTTACCCAGATGTGTCGTTTTCCTTGAGCCAGCAGAGAGTGCAAACACTACACAGCCTAGAGGGAATGTCTATTCCTTTTATTCTGTTCTCATCACAAAGAGACCCAGAAACAAAGAATCAACCCATATCTTTTCCAAACAGCAACGTAGTCATGCATGTTCATATCCATGCCCTTGTTTCCTTCTTTCAGCTACCTTGTGGATAAGCAATTCTGGCTGGTGATGGAGTACATGGATGGAGGCACTCTGAGCAATGTCATCAGCTGGACCTTCCTGTCTGAAGATGAGATGGCAGCTGTCAGTCGGCAGGTCAGGGATCCCACCTGTGCTTCCAGGGCCTTGGGCAGGATTGTCTGGGAAAGTGGGGCTCAGACCTGGAGAGATTTCATGTGCCAAGCTTTGTTTCTGTGTTGCTAGAATGCTATGGGGAAGCTAGAGCATCTCAAGTCAATTGTCTACCAGTGCCCCAGAACTCACTGTACTCTGTTCCTGTACCCTTATCTCCTGCTCTTGTATCCTCACTCTGTCTCTTTGTATTTGCTGTTCTCCACCCTACCTCTCTAAATGTTTACCTCCAGCCTGTGTGCACTGCATTCCTTGCCTGGGAAAGCAAAGGTGCTGCTGGCAGGATTTGAAACAAACAACAAAGAGAAAAGAGAGACTCTTTTCTCACAGTCCTCAGCTGAAGAGGATAATAGTGCACCCAAAGTGCTGTTGGATTCTGAGCACATCCACTGCAGGAGCAGGCATTCTGGCTGGTTTGCAGGGGACGGTCTACAACAGCAGTTGCTGTTGCTCTTTCAAAAGCTGACGTGCCTTTCCTTAGAGAGGTCCTGCTCTGCTAGTGTTGGAGCAGCATGCTCTTCCTCTCAATGGCACAGTGTTCTGCCATGATTCCCTATTCCTGTGGAAAGGAAGTGATTTGGAGTTGTTTCCTTTCTTGTGGGATGAGCTCCCATCACTAATTTTTGCCTTTTCCTCTTTCTGTTTCCCTTCCCAGTGCCTGCAAGGCCTGGATTTTCTACTCAAAATGTGTGTGATCCATCAAAATGTGAAGAGCCGCAACATCCTTCTCAGAAGCAATGGCTCTGTCAAGCTGGGTCAGTATATTCTTGGTCAGAGGCAGCATTCCAGGGATGTGGGGTTTTGGGCTGCTATGAGTGACTTCCAGCTCCCCAAAAATGGTGCTGGTAGCAGTGCAGGGGCCCCTGCTCTGAGCTGAAGGCACAGTTGCAATGTGCACAGAGGTATGATAAGGAGCCACAAGGAGTCAAGAGTGGCGTTGGTCTGTGTGTGTCTTTTCCAGAGGGAGGGAGATACAATCTAAACCTTCAGGGGAATAAAGGCCACTGCTGTGAGCAGCATTTAAAAACCTAGGTTATTTTTGGAAGTGGACATTTCCCTACTCCTTTGGCTAAATCCCCACTGGCAGTTCTCCAGGACATTCATCAACAGCACATTCTCAGAGTGAGAGTGGGGAATTCTTTTGCCTGGTTTGCTAATTTGAGCTGGCTTTCCTGGTGTGTTGTTTTCTCCACAGCTGATTTTGGCCTCTTAGCTCAGCTCAGCCCTGAGCAGAGAAGACAGGACTCAGTGGCCAGCACTTCTGGGTGGATGGCACCTGAAGTCCTGACAGGTCAACAATATGGCCCTAAACTGGATATATGGTCTTTTGGAATTGTGGGCATTGAAATGGTGGAAGGAGAAGTTCCCTACTGGAATGAAACTGCTGTGTGGGTAAGGTGCAAAGACTTCCTGATGCCGCTGTCTTTCTCACCTGTGCCATGTTGTGTGTGCCACTGGACAAAATCCCATTGCCATCTGCTGGCACCCCTTCCACCATGGTCCCCTTGTAAAATGTCCCTTGCACATTTTAGCACATGTGCTGTAGTTTTGGTAGCATTGGAAGGGAAGTGGCAGGGAACTAGTTCAGCTACTTGCCACTTTGGCCTCCAGCCATGCCTGCTATTTCTTATTTGCTTTTTGAGCCCTGTTGGAGCTCTGTTTCTGAAGGAAAGGATTTTTTTCAGTGAAATAATTAGATATGTGATAAATATCCTTCACATTAGAGGTTGAATTATCCTAGTTTCAATTTTATAGGAAAAGTAAGAAACAAAAAAAGAATAAGAAAAAGCAGAAGGAGAAAGAGAAGGGAAATGAAAACAGAAAGGGAAAGGACAATCACCAAAGCCATCTCCAAGCAGTTCTGCTATCCGTTTCCTTTTCTGAGCAAGAAGAGGACAAAAACTTAATGAGCTTTATTTTATGGCCACTGTGCTTAAGGGACCAAGCAGCACTTCCAAGATGCCTTTCATGTAACTACCCTTGGAAATAGTAGTGTTAGATAACAGTCCCAGTTAGATAATAGTCAAGTCCCTCTTCCAAAAAGCCTGTTCAGCTGGTGTGAATCCTTAGGGAAACACACTTGCTTTTGCTGAAGTAGTTCCCACTAACGAGGTCAGTCAATGAAATCACCTGCCAAGGCAACAACCCCTGGATGTGGGAGAAGCTGTGGCTGCTTTGGGTTTTGGGGATTTTGTTGGTATAACAAACTCATCTCCGCCTCTCTGCCAGGGCAGAAACTGCCACTGCAGAGTGGAGGTTAAACAAGGGCATCTGGGAGAGCAGTTAGAGATGTGAAAGAAGCAGGTGGAGCCTCGTGTTTCCTTTTTGTGCAGCCTCAGCTCCCGATAGCCACCGGAGGGAGACCAGAGCTGCAGCAGCCCGACCTCTTCTCTCCTTTGCTGCGGGACTTCCTGAGCTGCTGCCTGCAGACAGATGAGGCTCGGCGCTGGACTGCCAAGGAGCTCCTGCAGGTAAAATGTGAAGGGGCTGCAGGTGAAACAGTGTGCCAGGGATGGGCTCCTCCTCCACTCAAGTCCAAGGCATCAGATGAGCCCTCCACCTCCCCACATCTTCATCTTTCTATGAACCAGAGGAATCCTGATTGAGCCTGTAAAGCACTGACCTTGGAAAGTCATTGTTCCTTGTTTATTGTTGGTAATTTCTTCTTTGTTTCTTTGGGCAGTATCTGTTGGTGGCATCAGTCGAGCCTACCTTCTGCCTGGTGCCACTGCTTGTGAAGAAGAGGATGGTGGAGGGGAGACAGATAATCACCTGTGGACCATTTCCTCCACCAACCAGTCTACGATTTTAGAATAGGACTGTAGTGTAGAATTGTAGAGTAGGTTTGTAGAGTAGGAATTATAGAGAAGAATTGTAGAGTAGGATTGTATAGAGGAGATGAGTCCCTCTGCAGACATCCCTGGGAGGGCCACCTGGCACTTTCTTTGAGATAAGAGAAACTACTTGTTTACAATGACTTGTGTTAGAAAATACGTAAGCTGCTCTTCTTTTTGGAATATTATTGGTTAGGTTTGATTCTTTTATCGTTGGTTATTCCAACAAAAGATAATGTAGTTGGCCAAAATGCGTTAACCCTGTTTTTCATTGGTTTACTTGTGATCCCCCCAAACCCTGTAAAATTCCATGTGTGATTCCCCCATCTTTGGATTTGTAGCCTGACCCCTACACAGATGATAATAAAGCCTGTGGGAAAAGTCTGAGCTGTTTTCCCAGTCTTTTTATGCCATCTGGAAGCTCTAGGTTTCTGTGAGAAACCATGAAGCTGCTAAGTGCCTGATAGGCCAGAGCTCACAAACCTTGTAGCTTTCACCTGTGCAAGAGCAACAGGCTGGGGGGCACAAGAAAAAGTGGATTGTAAATCAGTGTTTTCTGAAACGACAACCCCTCTGGAAGATCCCTTTCTTTCTCAGTGTGTGTCAGCGGATGAAATATTCTAATTTTTGACTGAAATATTTTCTTGAGAGACATTTAGATCTGTATTACAAGAGCTTCACAGAATACCACCATATCCTGAATGGGCCTTTGGAGTGAGGCCCTGGACTGTTCCACAATGAAGGTAAGATAAAACTCAGGAACTGGGGACATTGACCAAGCA
Source organism: Cinclus cinclus (assembly GCF_963662255.1). Taxonomy (NCBI): domain Eukaryota; kingdom Metazoa; phylum Chordata; class Aves; order Passeriformes; family Cinclidae; genus Cinclus; species Cinclus cinclus. The sequence goes on from NC_085084.1 coordinate 8,894,154, forward strand.
CAAGCTTAGCACCTCTGGGGAGGAGACAACAGCCACAAGGCTATCAGCTGCCAGGCTCGCACAGAGCCTCACCCCAAAGGGTGGGCAGAGAGAGAAGCTTTGGGGCTGTGTTGGAAAGCCTCTGGTGAGAGGCTCAGGGACCACCCATCCTCCCATGTGCAGACCAGCCCCGCTGTGGGGTCCTTCACCCAGGGGAAAGCTCATCCACAGCAGAGGGGCTGACAAAGCCCGTGTCACCAGCTGACATGAAGTTGCTACATCAAATATATTCATTTCTTGCTTGCTTCCAGCTTTTACTGTTTATAGTCTGGAGTTGTTTTCTTACTTATTTTATTTGAATCTCAACATTTGCATCAAATTTGTCTGCAAAGATCTTGTCTTGATGCTTTAGGCTGGATTACATCTGAGTGAGTGCCATCAGAATTGAATTGTTCTTGTGTGCAAAGTGGTTTGCAAATGCGTGGCCTGACCCAGCCCTGCAAAGGGGCAGAGCCTGCCTGGCCAGGGTATTGCCTGTATTCAGGCTAGAAGGGCAAGAGAGATTTCCAGGCTTTGTTGTCCATCCTTACCTGTGTGTTCCCAGACACGCATCTAAATTTTCATTGCTATGGCAATGTGTCAGTATTAAAAATCAGCCACTGATGGGTTTTTTCTGGTCTAAAGGAAGCTCCCCAGATCCTTACAGGGAATTTTTTGCTTAACTCATTCGTTCCTTCCCCCCCTCCCCAAAAAAAGGAAAAAGTTATTACAAACCAGCTTGTTAGTTTATGAGGGTCTGTGCAAGTGCCATCTCGTAACAATCCAGGTGTAATATAATGCTGGTTTGCAGATGAATCCAGTAAAAGCCATATTTGAGATGTCTTTCCAGAGATGCTTGTAAGCAGGAGATTTGTAGTGGGTACTTGGACAGGACCTGTAGGGTTTTTTGGGAAGTGGGTAAATGTGTTCTGCTGGTGAATCACAGGCATCCACTACAGACCTGCAATGTGGCATGAGCATGCTGGACCAACACCTGCCTCAGATGCAATGGGCATTTAATCATTGGCATTTTGCAGCACTTTTCCCTATGTCACATTCAACTATCTATGTAGAGGCTTGAGAGCTGGCCTGTAAGCCAAACTGAGTCAGTAGAAAAAACAGCAATTGATGAATTCTAAGCATATCCATAGCAAAGAAGAAGACAAGGCCATTAGCATGGAAACTGGTTGAAAAAGGTACATGAAGGATTTTTGTAGTTAGACTAGGTACATAAGGAAATGTGTACACCTGCCTTATTAAATTGGTGCAAAACTTTTGCCAAATATATTGACACTAACTGCTCTGCACCAATGAATATAATAAGCAATTGTGGTGTAGACAACGCCTTAGGATCATGCTTTGTTCAGAGTATATAAAGAGGAGAACACTCAGAATTAAGAGGACAAAGACACCATTGTAACTCTGCTCAAGTGTGTGAGTGTGTGAGTGTGTGTGTGTGTGTGTGTGTGTGTGTGTGTGTGTGTGTGTGTTTGTGTGTGACGTCCAACTTGATGGTGACAACTCCCGCACGTGGTTTTAACAGCTGAAGATTGGATACCTGCTTTTGGTTACTCCTGCTTTACAACCCAAGACACTTGTTAATTTACGATCTTTGCCTTGAGTGGTAGAAGGTGTAGAAGTTTGGACAATCCCATCCCCAAATCAGCTTGTATTGGAGGGTTACAGAGGAATGCATATGGGCTGCTCTGAGAGGTCAGCTGAAGCACCTCCCAGGACTGCTTGTAGATCTTGGTTTTCACCTTGTCAATGAGCCAAGGGATATCCAGATCTTTGCAAGTGTTTTGTAAAACACATTTACAAGTGTTGGAGGCAAGGTATTTCAGTGGGTATGAAAGAGAAATTGGGTGATTGTATTCCTATGGAAACTCTGGTTAGTAGTTGTCTCCAAAATAATCTGTCACACCCAGTCTTTGTAGAGAGCCTCAAAAGTTGATTCATGCACAGACCTATGGGAACACTGAAGTCCAGTCTTTTTCCTAAGTTTCCTGTTGTTAATACATTGAGCTGACAGGGTAGAAGTGTGGCCAGCAATGCCATAACCTTCTTTTTGGGGAAGGATAGAAAAATGACTGAGGGAGGACAATATTTGGGTACACTCAAAGGGAGCAGTGAATGCCTCTTTCTTCCCCGGAGAATATTTTGGAATTTCCTCAGTTCTCTCCATGCTAAGGATGATAAGCCCCCATACCTGAGACATCTTGGGGTGTTTTGCGCTTGAATACCTGAGCTGTTGCTGGCCTTCATTTCTCCTTCAAGTGAAGTTGAAGAAAATGTCACCTCTTAAACCCTGAGATCTGTGTCTTTTTGTGCCTGGAGCAGGGGTAATCCTACACATCTGGGTGCCTTAGCACAAGGAACTCTGCTGTGGGGAGCATGAATGGGTAAATTCTGCTGGGGTGCCTGCCCTTGGGCTGGTGACTGCTGCTGCTGCTTGGCAGAGTGTGCAATAGTGTTGCAGTCAAGAACGGACTGAGACGGAGGACTTCTCATGGTTACCCTTTCATGACTTATCTTTCCTTGCCTGGCCATTCTTCTAACTAATTCTACACAGCAGAAAGAAGTCATATTTTCATGATTTAGAAGTGTAAGCTTCACAGTCTTAAGTTGAATCTAATTTCCCATCTAGTTCCTCATGCCTTGGGGCTGGCTTCCCTCTGGGGAGCTGGGTCAATCTTTTCGTCTTCTTTGACTCTGATTTGTTCTTTCAGCCTTGCCACTGCAGTACGACCTCCATTAGCAAAGTAGGTCCCATGTAACTGGGAGTGTTTTGCATAGATTTTGTACAGTTTCAGGTACAAAACGAGAACCTCTATTTGATGACATTCCCAATTGGATCCCTAACCTGAGTATTATTTCTCTTTATTATTACTTGAGGTACTTTTCTAGCTGTGTGTGTATGAAAAGGAAAAGCCTCTGGCCACAGAAAGTGGGTCTACTAAACCTAATATATACTTGTATTCTTTTGTGTTGAGGTAACTTGGAAAAATCTCTTTGGTAGTCATCTCCTGCATTATTTCTTTTTTTTTTATTTTTCTTTTTTTTTTTTTTTTGTGATCTCTAATGGCAGTGTTTTGTAAAACTGTGCATTGTTCTGTAAGCAGACTCTACATTGCACTTGTCCCATTCCTTGTCAGCCTAACACTAAGTAGCAGCTTTTCCAAATTGTCCTCTGAATCCTCACTACCCTAATGGGTTTCTCTATGTTTGTCTTCTATAGCTTGTGTCATTATTGCTTGGGACACTAATTTGTTGATTTGTTGTCAGCCACCACCCTTCCCCACTAAATCCGACATGTAGGGATTTTGCTAATTGATTGTTTTCATCCTGGTGTTCTGGGACTGATTTGGAAAGGTTGACAACTTTGGATAGAACTGGCAACAAGATGCTTTGTCCTGCCCCCTCTCTAGCAGTTTTGTCTGCTACTCGACTTCGGATGTTGCCGGGTGTTTGTGTGTACTGGTGAGCTTTGCAGTGCATTATTGCTGCTTTAGCAGAGAACTGGGCACTCCCAGAACTGTCCATACTTGCTTGGAGGTCATGATTGCTTGTAGAAGGATTGAGGAACTTAGCAGGGTTCAAGGTAGGAGCTGTCTTTAGCACCATGCCTTTTGATCTTGCAATACTACCTGTTATTTTAAGATTCTTCTCAGGGATAACCTGTGTGGCACAGAAGCTGTCATTTTTTTCCCATTCATTTTCAAGTCTGTTCTATCAATGAGGACCATGGTGGCTCCAACTCTGAGGTGAACTGGCCATCCCTTGAGTAACTAGTTTAGGGTTCTTTTGAGAAATATGCTCCTTTCTACTGGGTTCATTCCTTCATTCCCAGTCTTGGAGCTAAATATGGAGCTGCTGTGCAAGGCAAAGGCACTCAGGGATGAACAGTGCAAAGGTTTGAGTCAAATGTGGTAACTCCTGAGCAGGTGTGGTCAGCAATGTCTTGTTAAGGTATTGAATGGTTGATGGACATTCCATAATCCAGTGAATTACCTCCTTGGATTCCTTTGGTGGTTCATACAAAGGCTTTTGCAATAGTCCATAACTGGGGATCCATAATTCCCACCATCCAGGCATTCCCAAGCAGGGACATAGTTGTCTTATAGATCTGGGCTCTAGTGTTTGACAAACTACTTCCTTCCTTACTGTTCCCCAAACTACACTGCCCTTGTGAGCGTGGCAGCCAGGACACCAGACATGGGCAGATATGGACATGGTCTTGAAGACAAAGACAAGATTTTGTGATATGGAAAAGGAGCTTGGATGGAAATATTCAACGCATTTTCAATGACACGCTTTATTCCCTCTCCCTGTAATGACTGCAAGAGAGTATTATTGCTGCCAGTTGACTGAAATCAGGAGTAAGATTGGCTAAGGAGAAGTTGGAAGTAAAAGGATCATAAACTGACTATAAACTATTTTTCCAGATGTGTCAATATAACTTCAATGGCCACCTGCAGTCAGCACAACTATCAGCCTGTGATTGTGTTCAGGGTCAGCACTGGCTCTTCCATGTCAGCTCCTCCTGCAGAGCCCATGGGGGCCTGTGCATGCTGCTGGCTTGTATCCTTTTAGGAGAAGGGGATGAGGAAAGCTCCAGGGGCTTTTGTCAAAGAGATGATATTTGAGTGAGCAGGTACGTGCTGGAAGCCTCACAGACTGACCGGCCCATGGCAGGATCGAGCAGTGCTGGCAGGGCTGCACCTTGCTGCCCTAGTGAGAGGTGTTCAGCTGCACCTTCACCCAGGAGACAGCCAAGTACAGCACTTTTGTGCAGAAACACTTAATTAGCCCTGCTTTGCACAGCTGCAGCAACTGGGGTGACCGGAGCGCCCCTTCCTGCTCTTGGAAATGAGCTGAGTCCCTTGTGGAACTGGGCAGTGCATTCCTATGTGTGCCCAGTGGGAATTCCCTCTGCCCTGGGTGTGTCCCATCCAGCTCCTCAGTGACATCCCACCCAGCCTGGAACATGGAGCTGCCTGTTTCCAAGGACACGAGGCCATTGTCAGCACCACAGGGCAGGACCGGTCAGACCCTTCCGTGGCTGCAGCGAGAGCGGAGGTGTCCGAGCGTTCAGCGAGTGCTCTTCCAGCTTGGTTGGATCTCACACCCGTTGGTCAAGAGGCTGATCCACACACTGAGTGGAGGTAAATATTTACAGTTCTGGGCAGAAAGGGGGGGCTCAGTGGCAAATTCGCAAAGTCTGCACCATAAGCCCCAGAACATTTTAGTATTCATACATTTGAACCAGCAAAGCTCTTTGTGTTCATTGGCTGCAAGTTCCCGAGTTCTGTTCATAATTAATATTCTGTCTGTTCTTGGGTAACGATCCTCTTGCTTCTCCTGCTTAGGAGGAAAGCAGTGTATATGATTACCATACTGTTTATGATTAATTTAAGAAGGAATTACAAAGTTATTTAAGTACATTAAGCGGGAGAAAATATAGGCTAAACAAGTAATGAAATGCTCCATAAATAATCCAGGCTGGTGGAAACCCATCAGCCCCTTCTTATAATTGTTCCCATTCTTCTATAAAATGCACGGGTGGTCTTAGAGGAAACTTATTCGTTTAGCTGACGTAAAAGGATGTGAAGTTCAGGTGACTCCCTGCTCCCCTTCATGTCCAGTCCCTATCCTAAGCTCTGCCAGTGCTGATGATTGAAACAGAAATCTCAGTGGAATTGTTTTGAGGCAATACTTAGTGCAAATGACAGTGCCATGGATGAAGGATGAACAGTGTCACAAGCAAAACGTTGAGGGATTTCCAAAGGACTGTGGAATATTGCTTTCACAGATATTTGCAAGTGATATTCCTGTTTAAATAAAAGTCCAGGCAAATTCCAGATGAATAGATTTTAGCTTCACTTTCAGCCCATTTTGCTTTTAGAATGAAGCAGTTACATGGCAGTAGGCTGTTTTTGTTAAAAAATATGGTTTTGTTTACAGACATTTTAGTGAGTTTTGAGCTCCCTGTGGCACATTCTGTAGCAAATGATGAGTTCAGCCAAGCAATCCAAATTTTGTTACATGTCATTAACCTGGGATAAACTGTTTCCATGTCACATCTATGCAAATAAATACACCTAGAGCTGCGGAGAAGAGAAAGGGTTTTGGTGCCTGTTCCAGACAAAATTCACCATTTGCAGTTGAAATTCTTCTTGGAGCTCACTGCAGCATGTGCTTCCTTAGTACCAAATCAATGCCAGCGCTGGGTGCTGTCCCAACTTTGTGATCTTTTTGGGAACCACTCTCACCTGGTTTGTCAGCTGAGCTCTGGCCAGCCCAGTTGTCCTCAGGCACTTGATTTCAAGGGAAGCCTGTGCCTATAAATTCCAGCAACTGGGACAGGATGACTTGCTACTTGAGCACTTGTCTGCATTGGAGGTGAAGTAACAGTCGCTGTCTCAGGGCAGTTTTGTACCCGGCTGCTTTCAGAGGGAGAATTGTGTCAGAGCAGCTGTTTTTAGTGATGGGACAGCAAAACTTTTCAACTAGAGCTCTTGTTTAAAAGTAAGGGCCTGGTGAATCACCAGGAATGGAGTGCTGGCTGGAAGTTTTACAGAGCATTTCTTTTGCCTTTTAGCCAAGTTCCAGTGAGGCATTGCACATTGGAATTGCTCAGGTTGTCAAATTGTATAACCCACTTGGAGGTATGGTTGCTTTGCATATTTTGTTCAATGTCTGTAAGATTTTCAACTTGGTAATTTATTCTTGCAGCATATTCTTGGGCCAGGTGGTGTGTTCAGAGTTCTCAGATATAGGTGGTTTGCCCTGAGGTCTGCCTTGCATTCTCTTGTCACTACATTCAGCCATTGGCCTGTTTTCCTCTTGGAAAGCCTGCCAGTCCGTTCCTGTCCCCATACTGCTTGATGGAATTTTGGAATTTTGGAATGTTTGGAATTTTGAGCATTGAGGTCCAGGTAGGGACTACCCAATGCTCTTAAGTAACCTGCCTTGGTAATTAATGTTTTGGTTTTCAAGTGGACTTTGGGGTAGCTAGGCACTCTGTTTATGTGGTAAACATTGGAAGTTGACCAAAAATGACATTGAGGAAGTCCCATGCAGAATTTCATAAGGTCAAGATGGAAAATGTTACTTGATTTCATTCTTTGTCATGGTCAGTAAGAAGTAACGGTAGACACAATACAGTTTTGGGTCCTTTTCAAAGAAAGTGAAAGGCAAGTAATGATGTCATCTTCCCCACAGATTGCATAACTGTGCACAAAGCCCAGTGTTCTTTGGTGGTGCCATCTGTTATTAACCTGTTCTGAGTAGTGTTTCCCCAAGGAGCCTGGCTCCAGGCAGACATGAGGTGGATATTCCCCTTCCAGGCACTCCGTGGTGCTGCCTGTAGCAGACAGCTGAATTAGGCACAGCCAGCTGCCCTGAGAAAAAGAGGCTCTCACCTGGCTGTGGCTGCAGTCACCTGCCTGCAGGGACATCCCTGCCACTGAAAGTGCAGCTCTTGCTCTGCCTTAGCTGAGTGCTGAGCATTTTAGGGCAGCAACATCATGGTATTTTGGGGAAATGAAACTAAACCTCCAAATTTGTTTTTATGGATCTTCTGTTTATCATGTGAATGATGATGATTTGTGTAACACTTGCTGATAGTTTACATAGATCCAAAGGGAATATTGAACATTTCAGCAATTGAGGTTGAAAACAGGCAGTAGTGAGATAATTGTGGGACTTGGTCTGGATGGTTTTGCTTTGGGCTGGCACTGAGAAACTCAGGTGAGTCAGGTGTGGTTGCTGGTAGGGTACAGGGTGCCCTTGCAACATGCTCCATGCAGTACCAGTTAGGGATTGGGCTTTGTCACAGAATGAGAGAATACGCTTAGCTGGAAGGGATTCACAAGGATATGCAAGTGCAGCTCTGTGCCCAAGAATTCCATCATAAGTTTAAATCAGCTCTCTTGCCTGCTCCCAATGACAATTCATTTCTGTTTTCCTTTCCTTTGGGTGAACAAAAGTGCCCAGCCAAACACTTCATATCTTGCACCCGAGAAGAAGAAAACAATGCCCATGAAGGCTGCAGAGAATGAAGGCAATCCTTGCACTGCTGTTTATCGCCGACCCTACAGGGACAGGGTGATTCATTTGCTTGCTCTGAGGACGTACAAGAAGCCAGAGTTACTTGCCCGCTTGCAGAGAGATGGAGTCATGCAAAAGGACAAGGGTACCCTTGGAAAGATCCTCCAGCAGGTGAGATTGTGCAGTTTGTTCCAGCAATTTTTTCCACCACGTTGTTCTTTTGTCCTTAATTTATATTTCTTCCTTCAATCTTTCTATAAGAAACTTTTCTCTTTTTAAAATCCTCCCTGTTCCCCATGGCTGTTGTTGAATTATGCCACATTAATATACCACATAAGAATACATCTTCTTCAGCTATGAACAATGTCCAGGGAAGATAATTCAAATGGATACAATTTTGGATGCACAGCCTTGCTTATCAAATGGCTTCACAGACTGACTTCCCTTCCAACACAACCTTAGTTCTGCTTTTAAGACATGAAATCCTCAATTTTGGTATCTTTGTTACTTCTACATTTTTTTTAAGCTGGGGGGACAGAGCCATCAACACAGACCATCAGATAAACATCAGTGTTTATAATGTCTTCAAAGAAAGAGAAAGGCCAGATATGGAGGCATGGTGGTGCTGTGTTGATGAGGTATTTAATGTATTGTCAGGGTAAATGGAGAGAGACTTTTCCTGTCTTCATCTCAGCAGGATCTCTGAGCAGGTGACAGGTGATAAAATCTAAACCAGCACTATTCATGTCATTGGTCTTGAAGTATTACTACCTCATTTTAGCTTCTTGAGTAGACTTTGTATTTGTCTAGAGGGAGGGATGAACCTCATTTATTGTCAAAGGAATAGAGCAAACCATGTGCACTGCCTTCTCACAACAGGACTTGTCAGGAATGAACCCTGGCTCTGCCAAGTGAAGAGGGAGGGATACTGGGCCTGACAGCCTCTCCTTACATATTGCAGCACTAAATGTTGTTTTCAAAGGAATACTTGCCTGATATCAATAGACATACCTGGTTGTTTCAAGTCAGTGAAACTTTGACATGGCTTGAAACTCATGTGATAGAGGAATAATTCATCTCTGTACCAAAGGACATTGTTTAGTTTGAGTTGGGTGCTCACAAACAGCTGTCAGGACCAATTGGATTTCTCTAGTTTGCATAACACAACCATAATTGATGTTTCTTTTCTTGTATGTCTGCCTGTAGGTAGCCAACCTGAACCTAAAGGATAATTCCTTCAGTCTGAAGGAACATCTATTTCCAACCCTTCAGACTGATTGGCCTGGCTACACTGAAATCGATAGGGAGAATTTGAAGTTAATACTAGCTAGGTAAGTTCAGTCTTTAGAGGAAGGAAAAGAGACTTTTCAGAGGAAACACCCTGGGAAATGGAGCCGAGCTTGTTAGAATATGCTGAGTCAGCAGCAACCCATCACAGTCACGGAGTACAACTCCTGGCCCTGCTCTGGACACCACAAGAATCACAGCCTGTGCCCAAGAGTGTTGTCCAAACACTTCTTGAAGCCCTTGCTGTAGTGTCCACTGGACAGGAGAGCCTGTTCTAGTCCTCAAGCATCATCTGGGGCAAGAATGTTTTCCTGATATCCAGCTGAAAGCTCTCTCAACTCAGCCCCATGCAGTTTCCTTGAGTCCTGACACTGAAGGTCTGTTTTGTCAGCAAGGAAAGAACTATGTCAGTTGATACTTAATCCTTGTAATCTGAAATGTTTGACCATCTTCCTAGCAAATCAGCTCCATCTCAGAAGCCCACCAGCACCAGCCAAGTGACATCTCCAGGGCCTTCTGAGAGAGATGCTCCAGCAAGACCTGCTCAGGTATTTGGGGCATTTTTGCACATTCTTTGTTTTGTATTAATGTTCAGACCTCTGCTGATGGGGATAAAGCTGTGATGGGAATGTGCAAAACCAGGGGCAAAATATGCTGTGCCTCAGACATTGTGACTGCTTGGACAGGAAGGTTGTGATCAGAAGAGAGGGTCCTGCAGGGCTGGAGCAGCACTGTCCTGAGCCAACTTTCTGCTCTGCCTGGACACTTGAGCTCAGCAACCACTTTCCACTCTTTCCCTGGAGAAGGGCTCAAAGGGCTGGCTCTGCATGCATGACAAAACTGTGGTATTCCCTCGCTCCCTTCTCGGCCTTAATTTCTCTCCTCCCTCACTCTGCCTGGGAACAGCATGGCTGTCCTGTTCTACTCCATCCTCAGCCCTCAAGTTTGCTGTGGGAGTGGGGAGCTTGTGGCCATGTGTTTTGTGGCTTGTGAGCCAGCACCTCTGAGAAGGTCCTTGGGAGGTGGTGAGAAATGATTGAAGGGCACTGAGGGAAAAGGAAGGGCTCATAAGTCACCACTTGTGAAAGTCTGCTGTACAAATCTAAGAAGTTTTGAACCAACAGCTTTTGAGTCTAAAGAGTGGAGTGGCTGCTTGAGTCAAGGCAATTCTACCTAAAAGCACCTAAAGAATTTCCTGACATGTGACTGATGTCTTTGCTCATCCTGATGACAATTCACAACCAACCACCACAGCCTGTACTCCTGGGTTGGGTGAATGAAGCACTGATCTTGTCTTTAACGGGTAAAACCCTAAACCAGCCAAGGGTGTCTTTAGTGCATCATGTAGGTGTGTGCGAGCAAGAGCTGAGTCTTTTCCTGCTGTGTACAAGCAGGAATTGGGAGTTAGACAAAGCCAACTGGAGCTGATCCTGATCATAGAAGAATGAATGAATGAATGAATGAATGAACAACTTTTGTATTGTTGCAGAAACGCCCTCTGGCTTCTGACTTTACTGATCCTGTGATGAGCAAGAAGAGGCGAATTGGTCACCAGCAATTCAACAGTCACATCCAGCCAGCAGCTGCATGCCTCTCTTCTTCCTGGGTGCTACCTTCCACATCCCTTTCTACTTTGAACATGTCTCCAAGGGTCGGCTCCATTTCCCCCTGCACCCATGAGGTGCACCAGGATGAAAATTTCCAGAGTTCTTGTGTCCCAGAGTGTGACATGGTGCAGAAAGAGGACCCCAGTTCAAATGGGAAGAAAAATGAATTGGGAAGGCTGAAGCAGTCTCATCCTTTGGATTTCGATGAAGGTATTAATATGCTGCTTCTCCTAAGTCCTCTCTGGAGAACTGTGGTGGAAAGATTTGGTTATGTAGAGAAGCTTCTGCCCAAATTAGAGCACAAGTGAGATCCTTTTCAAGTGTGCAGATGTTATTAAGAGTAAATGCAAAGTAGGGAGCTAGAAAAGAATAAGAGAAGAGAGGTGGGGCTTGGGGAAGAGAGAGAGATGTTAAGTATGAAGATGTCAGCACCACATGGATTCTCTGTCATCCAGCCAGTCTTTCTTCAGCCTTGGTCTTGTTGGTGATGGGTGTCCCCAAGTCCCTCAGGAGGTACCACCTTTATACTGCCCAGGATTTGAGTAGCCACAGATACAGATGGTCACAGATACTCTTAGATCTTGGCCTGTAAGGGATATAAGCTGTCCTTTCCTTTCCCACAGTCCCTCCAACAGCATTTCTGTCTGGTCTCCTAATTCCAAGTCTTCACCTCTGTTAGGTCAAGGCTTAGTGCATTTCTTCATGCCATCTGTGCTTTTCTAAAATTCCTGTTCTGATGGCTTATCTTATGGGAACATCCTTCTTTGACTGTGCTCTGAAATAGTGAATTGTGTTCTTGCACGGTGTGAAAAGGGAGCTTGGAAACCTGGGACTGAAGACATGAAGGCACTGCTCTCTATTACTGCTCTACATTATCCCTCATGCACCGTCCTGAAAAATCAAGACTTTGTTTTCTGCCTTTGCATTACATTGTAAGTCTTGTTGTTTAAAAGACAGCAAGAGCAAAGCCCAGAATCTGTGCTGCTGGAACCTTATCTAAGACATCATTCAATTTTAGAACTTCTCCCTCTGTGCAAAACCAGTCAAGAAAAAGAAATGTGACCCATGGATTAATGTTGGGGAAACCTGCTAAAAATGAGGAGCCAGGAACTAGAAAGCCACAGAGAATGGATGTTTTCTTTTAGTTTGATTTCTAGTAAAAGTAACAGTTGATTGAGGCACCACTTTTTCCACCAGCAGGTTTTCAAGCCTGCATGTTGAAGACAGAAACCCATTACACATTGATTGCAGACTAGTTTGCTGAAATATGTAGATCAAATCGCAATGATTTCAACATTGTTCGTTGAACTCAGCCTTTTCATGGGAACACCAAAAGCTACGAAACCTGGGCTGGGGTTCCTGAAGTTGTAGTTTGGGTTTTGCCAGGAGCTCCTCTGTATCTTAGCTGCAGATTTTCTTTCTTCAAAAGCTTTACAAGACTGAAGATGACACTGAAAAGCTAAACAGAAAGGCACAAAGAACACATGACTTCTGATCCCAGGGACACGCCCAGTAGGGCAGAGTTCAGTTGCTTTCTCTGTGTGTTGTCTCTTTTGGAAGTTGAATTTGCAAATCACTAGTTGCGTTTAGCCTGGAGGCATGTTCAGAGTGTGCAGATGCCTCTTGAGAGTGGTGGTGTGCTTGTAGGGACAGGTGCTTTGAGATGGTCTTTCCACATTTCTTCTGGACATACACACAATACCAACAAACCTTGGGATGACTTTGGAAGGACTCCTGCTTGAATCTATAAACACATGAGCATTGTTCTTCAGGAGCCAGTTACAAAACCCTGAGCAGCTGGTGAGGGAAAATTCTGGACTGTGTTTCAAGTTGGGGCTTGGGCTGAAGCTTTTGTGTAGACTGAATCATGAGAGCAAATGCACTTTCGGGAATGAAATGCTCTCAGCAAAGCTGCTCTTACAAGTTGTATTGAACATACTGTGACTTTCCTGCAGACAAAAGTGCAGAAACTTTGCATCCACACTTGGTTTCATCCAAACTGTGTCCAACTAGAATGGGCAAGGAAGTGGTCATAAAAACACTGGATATGAAGGACTGCAGCTTTTTTCTCTATTTCTTGTTAGAACCTCCATGTTGGTCTCTCTCTTTCCCCCTCTGTCCCTCTCAAGCTGTTGTCTTTTGTGAAGTTGTATATGTTGCTGCAAGACTTGAATGGTTGTGCAGATGCCACCTCATGCCCTCAAAACAGAAGAGCTGAGCTGGGCTTTATCCTGTGCTAGTGCAAAAGCTGTAGAATAAAGTGGCCATGCATTCTGGCTAAAGCTCGGAACTGGCTACTGTAGAGAATGTTATGTCTGCCCCGTTATTACTTTGTGTAGGGTTTCTTGAATAATTTCCTGTGAGAACAAAACTCTGAAGGGCTTTTTCAAAGCCATCCCGGAGGTCTGTTTTTATTTTTTAAAGATCTCCTGGTGAAGAGTGTCCAAATTCTGCTTTTCTACAGGACAGAGAAAAGAGACTTCCATTGTGTCCACATGGTCTGCAACAAACAACCAAGCAGACTACCTGAGGTGAGTGAAATAACAATTAAGCCTTGGCACTGGCAGTGGGGTGCCATGTGAAACTGTTTACAGTATTGAAAGGATGATTTGAAATAGGTTTAGCTGTATCTCCCAGGCTAAGAGCTGAGATGGACCTTGAGGTGGGTTTGTCCTGGACGGGCCCTCCCTTCCTGCAGTGCAGTTGCACAGGGTCAGCTGCAGCTCTGGTGCTGTATCCCCCCTGGGATTTGCAGAGCAGGAGGGCATGGAGAAGTGTCTGTGTGTGTGTGTGTGTGTGTGTGTGTGTGTGGTATGAAAGGCTGGGAATGGCTCAGAGCTTCTGTCAGAGCACTGATGGTGGCAAGGGCAGTCAGGCCTCCTGCAGCCCTTGGGCTCTGGGGCAGCTGTGGCCTTTGGAGCAGGCGCGGCAGGGCCCTGGCTCACATTGGATACAGCCAGGGATGCTCCGTGGCAAGGCTCAGGGCAAGGCTGGCCCTGCAGGGGAGCAGCTGAGGGAGGCCTGTGCTAGGGCTCTTGCTAGGAAATGGCACTGGGCACATGGCACAAGTCCAGGCTATTTCTTCTGAGGCACCTGCCAAAACCTGCAAAGACATCTGTACTTTCCTTTCCAGAACACACCAGCACACCAGGCAGGTGCATCAGGCCTGGGACCCATCCCTGGCACAAGATGCTGTCTGTCTTGGTACCAAATTTCAGCGTGTTAAATAATTACTGCTTGCAATAATTAATCTCAGGATGCTTTGAAGGATTCATTTCCATGTGTTTGGGGAGTTTTTGTAGTGCAAATGAGCCAGGTGCTCAGAGGAGCAGAAGCATTGGTGTGTCAGTATTGGCAACCGGTGTCTGTCGTTCCCCTTGCCACTTCCTCTTTCATTGTTATTATGAGCTTTATAAACTTTACTTTGGTTAACTTGAGGGAGAAAGGATGTAGAAATTTTTCTCTCCGTCAGTGGCATTAATGTGTTTTGCCCTCCTTAGCAGCTGATGTGGTTTGGGATTTTGTTGTTGTAGTTTCAGACATGTATAGAGTTTACTTAATGGCTGCATTACAAATGCCTCAGTTCAAGATTCAGTTTTGTAACAGCTATCCACAAGAACAATCAAATATTATCATTACCTATGCTTTGCTGTTAGACAGGCAGATATAGACAGGCAGATATAAATGTAGCTCAGAAGTCCAGCTCAGTGCAACAAAATCCATAAACGTAGTCCCTGCAAAAATGAATTACAAATGGATTTTCAAAAGCAAATGTAAACTTAAAAGCTTTCCCTATATAGAAAGAGAATATAATTCAGCAATGTTTCTTCTCTTCCTGAGGCTGTGGTCATTGCTGGTCCTTTGACATTTCAAATGAGTGCCAGTGTTTCCTAAATGTGCTCTACTGCCTAATGAAGACAACCTCTACTATGTAAACCCTTAGTAATTAAGTGTCATAGAAATGTGGCAGATTTCTAGAGTCACCTGACTACATTCTCTTCAAGCACATGAACTTGCATGTAGAAACAGTGAGGGCCAGAGGAACTGACTCAGAGCTTGGGGGTCTGTGCTTGACATTTGCCACGTGCTTGGTGCAAAACTACACATAAGAATGTTGTCTTTGAGTTCATTCAGAGAAAAATGATCTGATTTTTTCCATTAGAAAATACATAGCCATAGTCTCCTGGGAGCAACGCCAGCACTACAAGGATGACTTCAATGCAGAGTATGAGGAATACCAGAATTTACATACTCAGATTGACAAGATCAACAGGAATTTTAGACAGTTCCATGAACAGTGGAAGTCTCTGAATCGAGGCTCCAAAGTCTACCAGGTAAAGATGGATAAAACTGTGAAGGCTGTGCTTCATCACAGCACTGTTTTGGATTCCCTGGAGCTGCTCATTGGGACAAATGGAAACTTCAGAATTGGCATATGTGCTCAGCCACTGCTTGGGCTGGGTCTAATTTTTGCAAGACGCAGCCCCAATACCCCCTGTTTGATGTGTTTATGAAGAAAGAGGAAGGTGAGATGTGTCCCAGGCAGAACCTCAGAGCATGTGCTCCTTGTGTTCCCTATTCAGAGGCTTAATTGCAGATCTTGGGTTATGCTTGGAGTTGGAGTTTTGTTTTTGCAAACATTCCAGATGAGTGGTGGCTCACAGAGAAGAAAATCTCTGGAGTCAAACTGAGGGTAGTTTGAGTGTTTACCTAGGTTTGCATTTTATAGTAGTAGTGAAACATTCTTCATGGCTTTTTCTTGAAGATGCTGCTTCATCGAGTCCTAGCAGATTATCAGCAGTTAAAAGAGGTATGTGTGAGACCAGACCTGCAGGGCCATGGTTACTGCTGAGTCTGGCTCAAGGCTTTTTAAAAGCAAGGGATATCAGATTCTAAACTCAGCAGAGATGCTTGCATTCCCTATTTGTTTTTTCTTTCCCCTTCACAGGGTAGCCCCAGCTACTCTGAAATGAAGAGCAGGTGCCAGTACCTCCATAAAAAGCTGTCCCATATTCAGAGCCGAATATCAGAATTTGACAAGCAGGTAGCGGAGTCCTGGCACCAGACATCGGCTTCAGCCTTATAAATCAGTGACCTCTGGATTTTTATTTGAAATAGAAGATTAGGCTTTTAGGATTATTTAAGTTACTATTGAACAGTTAGATATGTTAGCACATAGCACTGAGCAGATGATTACTTGTTAAAAATGTAGGATTAGTCTAAAGAAGTTTAGGCAGCTTTAGAAGTTGAAAGCAGTTAGTTTTGAACTTTTCCAATAAAGAAATTTCACTGTTGATAGCTGTATCTCTCATTCTTTATACATTATTTGGAGTGGCTTTCTTCTGGTCAATTCTTTGCTTCAAGCCTTAGGTTTATCCATGGAAATAAACTTTTTCAGTAGAGGGTAGAAGCCCAGTACCTCTACTATGAGGCGATGCACATGCTAAGAGGATATTGTGGAAAACTGAAATTCTTTATGATAGGTATAGGGGTGATTTTTGGTCTTTCTTGTAATTTTAACTCTTTACATTATTCTGTCAAAGGTATAAAAGTTTGGGCAAATCCTTCGCCCAATCACCATCTTTTGGAGGGTTACAGAGGAATGCATATGGGCTGCTCCAAGATGTCAGTTGAAGCACCTCCTAGGACCCCTTGTAGACCGTGGTTTGACCTTGTCAGTGTGACAAGGAATATGGAGATCTTGGCAAATGTTTTGTCAAACACATTTACAAGTGTTGGAGAGAAGATACTTGAGCAGGTTTTAAAGAGAAATTAAGTGAATGTGTCAATATGGAGACACTGTTCAGTAGTTCTTTCAAAAATAGTCCGTCACAACTAGATATTCTAGAGAGACAGAGCTGTTGGTTCCTGCACAGACCTATGGGGACTTGGAAGTCCAGCCATTTTCCTAATTCTCCCGTTGTTAATATATTCAGATGACACTGTGGAGTTTTGGCCAGCAATGTCATAACATTTTTATGGGGAAGGATAGAAAAATGACTGAGGGAAGAAAATATATGATAAGACTCAAATGGGGCTGTGAAAGCCCATTTCTTCCTTGGAGAGTATTTTAGAACTTCCTCAATTATCTCCATGCCAACACAGTTAAGTCCCCATAACTGAGACATCTTGGTTCATTTGTTGCTTGAACACCTGAGCTGTTGCTGCCCTTTGTTCTCCTTCAAGGGAATTGCTAGAAAATATCACCTCCTTAACCCTGAGATGTGTGTCCATTTTTTCCTGGGGCAGGGGTGCTCCTACACCTCTGGAATGCAACAGCACAAGGAACTCTGCCACAGGGGGCATGGGGTGAATTCTGCTGGGGAGCCTGCCCTTGGTTTACTGACTGCTGCTGCTTGGAACCACATGCAAGAGTGTTGCTGTCAAGAGTGGGCTGAAACAGAGGATTTTTCATGGTTACCCCTTCATGACTTCTCACTCCTTACATGGCAATTCTCGTAATTCGATACAGCGTAAAGAAGTCATATGTTCATGCTTTTAGAGGCTTCAAATTCTCAGTTGACTTTATTTTCCCATCTAGATCTTCAAGTGTTGTAGCTGGCTTCCTTTGTGGAAGTTCTACCAATGCACTTATCCCATCCCTTTTTATTGATGCAGGATTGCTTAGGAGTACTTGAAATTGTCATATCCACTTTTCTTTCAGTGCCTTCTTGCTTTGCTTTCTGACATAGACACAGTCCCCAGGTTGATGAGGTATGTATGTACCTGTCATCCAAAGTCATCAGGGATGCTCACACCAGAAATCTGTCCAAAGATGAGAGAACTTTTCCCAGAGATGAGATCACTTTTCCCAAAGGTGATACACACAGATTTAAATGATCATTTCCTATCACATGATTGTCTCTAGAAAGCATTGTAACCTGGGAAGGTCTTCCACTTAGCATTTCATATGGGCTCACTTTTTTCTTTAGAAGCCACTTGAATTCTGATCCTCAATAGTGCAAGGGAAAGTGCTTTTGGCCACATCCCAGTGGCTTCCTTGCAAATTTTACTAATTTATCTTTTTAGACTCTGATTTGTTCTCCCATCTTGCTGCTGGGGTAAGACCTCCATAGGTTACGTCCCATGGAACTTGGAGTGTTCTGTATCAATTTTGTCCAATTTCAGCTATGAAATGACAATCTCCACCTGCTGACATTCTGAGCTGTGTGTATAGAGTGGCAAAATAAGCTAACAAAGACTATAAGGGATAAACTTGCCACAAAAGACCAGATGAAAAGCAAGGAGAGATTGCCAAGATCCTCAGTGTTCCTTCCTGTTGCAGCTGATTTTTTCCTTATGCCAGATCATTTTATTTTCATAATTTTCCAACAATTCTCTGAAATGATGGCTTTGAGCTCATGTGTGCAGAGTTTCCCAAATGCCTTTGAAAAGAGCCAAAGAGCAATTCACAAGTGCATGGCTCTTTCCAACCCAATCTTGTCATTTTAATGAGGAGCTTTGTGTGCAGGTTATTGGAGCCTTGGTGCCAGTAACCCCTCTAGAATGCAATTGGTTTTCCTTCTGACAAGAGTGCAGAAACTCATGCAAACATTGTGCCTCTAGATTCAGACTTTATGAGCCCTGTGATGAGCAAGTGTCCTGGGTTGACTTTATGATGCTTGCATCCCCAGTTGTTTGTTCTCTTTGGGTTGGCTGTTAAGTTCTGCAACTTGAAGACTGGTTCCAAGAGTAAAGGGGGAGTGAAGAGGTGCACAGTTTGTTATCAGGGACTGCACTTGCTCCCCCACATTCCTACACACAGACTGTGTTGTCTGCAGTGGACAGCAGGGGAGAGCTCTCCTTTGCTTTTACTTTGGTTTTGCCTTCCTGAGGCAGAGACGTTCCCTAGACTGTATGTTATTTTCGTTGTTCTTGGAACTGTTGGAAGCTGCTCTAGACTGGAAAACTCAGAAGAGCAGCAGGATCTGGCACCTGTGGCACAGAATGCCTGGCCTGGGCTGTGGCATTTCCCAGCTCTGGAGGGACTGAGAACAGCCTGAGTGAGCCAGGCTGCAACCCACAAAAGGGACTCTGCTGAATTTGTCATCTCATTTGTCAGAGCAGAGAGAGATTTTGTTGTTTAGTGTTCTCCATTTTTGTGCTGGGGACTGCTTTGCCTGTTAAATAAACACCTCTTTTCCACTTCCCTCCAAGGAAACCTTTGCCCAAACCAGTTGGAGGAGGGGCCGCTATGAGGGCAGTCTGTTTCCCAGAGGGAACCCATTCAGAGGTTTCCTTCAAAGTTTTCCCAAAACCAAGACAGCAAGAAGCAGAGGATTGACCAGCAGCCCAATCAAGTCCTTCCAGCAGCTGCTTCCTTGGTTCTGCCTTCCAGATTCCCGTTCCACTTCATCCCTGTCCCCAAGTGTCGGCTCCATTTGCCCCTGCAAACATGAGGTACCAAAAATGATAAATTTTGGAGCTCCAGAATCCCAGCACCTGCCATGGTGCCGAAGAAGAACTAAAAGTCCAAGAGGAAGTAAAAACACTTGTTGAGGCTGAAGGAGTAGTGTCCTTTGGATGTTGATGAAAATATTGTTGGGCTGTGTTTCCTAGGTCCTGTGTGGATAACCATGGTGGAATGATTTGATTATTAAGAGAAACGTCTGCCTGAATTAAGGTACAAGCAAGGCCATATTCCAGAATCAATAGTACAGACGTATTTAGTAGTAAATGTGATCAAGAGATAGAAAGGAATAGGAGGAGATGGGTGTGGTGGGAGGGAGAGCTGAGCTGGACCCCGAGGTGGGTTTGTCCCGGACGGGCCCTCCCTTCCTGCAGTGCAGTTGCACAGGGTCAGCTGCAGCTCTGGTGCTGCATCCCCCCTGGGATTTGCAGAGCAGGAGGGCAGGGAGAAGTGTCTGTGTGTGTGTGTGTGTGTGTGTGTGTGTGTGGTATGAAAGGCTGGGAATGGCTCAGAGCTTCTGTCAGAGCACTGATGGTGGCAAGGGCAGTCAGGCCTCCTGCAGCCCTTGGGCTCTGGGGCAGCTGTGGCCTTTGGAGCAGGCGCGGCAGGGCCCTGGGTCACATTGGATACAGCCAGGGATGCTCCGTGGCAAGGCTCAGGGCAAGGCTGGCCCTGCACAGAGTGCTCCATGTGTTAGGCTCAGGACACAAACCCACGTTCAATTCCCAGCCTCTTCTGGGAGAAAATGAACGGGGTCAGCTCTTTGCTGTCTGGTTCCTAAGCAGCTGGGGACAGTGATACTGAGCAGCAAGACATGTGGGAATGGGATGGAACTGAGCAGTCAAGTAGAATGCCTCTAAGCACTGGTAAAATTCAAAACCAAACCAAAAGTTATAGCAAGAAATCCTCCATATACGATTTCATGAAGCTTGCTTAGGTCTGATTTGGATGAAAATTTACTTGAAAATTTCTCTGGGAAAGGAGCTGTACCTGGAATATCATCACAGATAATCTTGTGGCCACAGAGACCTAGGAAAAACTGAGCTCCTGCTGTTTCCGAGATCTGCGTGACCATTCAAGAAGGTCTGAAAGCAAAGAGCAGCTGCAATTAAAACCAGTCCAAATCTCTTTGTAGTGTGTGGAAGCTTCTCTTCTTGATTCAGAGTGCTACGTCATTCATGAGGATGACCACAGCTTTTGGATAAAAGTAATGTCTATCTTAATGTTTATTAGAGATGATTAGAGTAAGGAGACTCAAGTGTTTCAAGAAAAAAATGTAGCTCTTTTCCTGTGGTAGGAAAGAGCTGTTCCTACAGCTTAGTTTGTGGCTATTCCTACACCTTTTTATTCCACACTGCATGACTAAAGAAAATCCATCCTTTTCCTTCCTAAGATAAGGATGCAGCTTAGTGCAAATATGTGTTGAAAGAGGACGTGTCATAATCTTGTGACATTTTTCAATCCACTCCGCTGCCAGGGTGCGGCCTGAGGAGGTCCTAGAGACGGACCACAACTCACAGACAAAATAACCTCAGACAGGTTCTATTACCCACCGATTGACAGAGCTGTAAGGAATTGGCTGCCACAGCCTGTCCCACACTCACAAAGCATAAGGATCAGTGCAGAAAGAGGGACAAACCTTGATGTGGTCACTCATCATGGAAACCACAAGAGCCCCAAAGTCCATGTCAGTTTCTAAGGGAAATTTAATCCAGATTGCTACAACTGCAATGCTTATATACTCTGACCAATTTCAGTTCAAAGATGGTGACAGAATTGTACAACCCTGCTGCCTCTGTAAAGATAGAAAGATCCATTTCAGTTCCCACAATCAAGTAGGTTCCAGCTCACTAAGTACTGCCTACATGTATATATATATATATATATATATGTATTTATATACAGGGATGCTTGTATATAAAGAACCAAACATCAATGGAACAATCTGAAAATTCACAGAGCACAAGTTCTATGCTCAGTGGATTCCCAGAGGTTTCTCAGCAGGCTTTGCAGGGAGTTCTTGGTTGAACGTGTGCCTCTGCTACCATCCCAAATCTCCCTTTCCTTGCCCAGCCTGAGTGCACGTGGGACATGTACTGGGCACGGCTGGAGATTTTCACAATCAAAATCCTCCAGCATCATACCCTTTACATCTGCTCATTGCTTTGGACAGCATGAATCACACAACACCCATCTCAGCTGACAAATGTCATTTCTTGCAGATTGTTGCAGCCACGCTGCTGATTGACAAATACACAAGAGCACTGATTTCAGCTGAAAAATGTCATTTATTACAAATTGTGACACTCGTGCTGACAATACAGAACTATACAAATCTCAGTTAAGGTTAAAAAAAGGAATTTATTACATTAGGACAACAAGGCTATGGAAATATATACAAAATCCAGTTAACAAAAAACTTAATTTATTGCCAACCTCCACAACAAATAAGCACACTCAAAGATCAATTAGGTATTTAACAACTTAATTTACTATATAATACTACAAGTGTACAGCCCATAGAGAAATACAAAAATACACATACCCTCTCTAAATAGATAAAACTATACCATTCTACAACTCCACACACATTTCAATACAACTAATTTAATACATATATACATATATATAAATGGACATAAAACTATAATGGTATACAGATAAAAATACAGATTAAGTATTACATATTAGATACAATATAGAAAACCACATATATAAAACAAACCTATCTATAAATTTAAAAATATCCCTGTGCCAAGCTAAATATCCCTATAACTGCATCAATACAAATACATAGCTATACAAATGGATACATAGGTAAATATAATGACATCTAGAAATTGAGTATTATACATACAAACATAGAACATATATACCTATGCAAATACCAATATACCTACTGAAAGAGCCTTATACCTATAATTGCATCTATACAAAGAGATACCAACACAGCTCATACCTAGGAAATACAACTAAAAACTGACAGAACAACATACGTGTATACTCAGATACATATATACACATATATGTAATTACAAACATATATGTATGCATATGCATACACACATGCATAGCACACATCCATCAGTATAACAACAGATGTACAAAAATATTTCTATACAAATAGCAACCAACATATGTAAATATCTGTATAATTATCCAAGTCTATGTGCAAGTCCATCTGTCTTGAACAAGGACCCTGAGCAGAAGGATTCCAGCAGCCCCAGCTCCAAAGCCTCTCCCTCGGTCTCCTCCTCCCGTGCAGAGCAGCTCTCCTGGACAGGGACAGCACATGGCACATCTGGGAAGCAAAGGGAACACGGAGTCAGGATCAGGCCCTTTCCCTTGGCAGCACCTGCCCTTCCATCGGGGAAGCGAAGAGAAAACCTCAGCACCTCCCCAGGAGGGTTGGAAGAAAAAGCAGGCCCAGCGGGCCAGGCTGTGGTGAGCGCAGCCACGGCGGGACTGTCCCACAGCCCCCGGCAGCCCGGCACAGCCGGCACAGCTCCCGGGCCCTGCCGGCAGAGCTGCCTTGCCCAAGGACAGCCCCTGTGCCGGCCGGGGCAGCTGCGCTGAGCAGCCCCAGCACGGGCAGGGCCCGCTCCTGCCCCGCCGGGCAGTGCCCACGGCCACAGCCCACGGCACCCTCACCCCCACCCTGCCTCCCCGGCCCTGTGCCCTCACCCAGGCTCTCGCGGGGCAGCAGCAGCTCCCTGCTCGCTCCTCTTGCTCCTTCCCTTCAGCTCCTCCCTGCTGCCTCCTGTCAGTGCTCCTGCTGTCTTCCAGATCTTCACTGCAGCTGTGGCACAAGTGGAGGCTCAGCAATGGCTTCCAAGGCCAGCTAGAGCT
Organism: Cinclus cinclus; assembly: GCF_963662255.1. Lineage (NCBI taxonomy): Eukaryota > Metazoa > Chordata > Aves > Passeriformes > Cinclidae > Cinclus > Cinclus cinclus. Next base: position 8,917,377 of record NC_085084.1, read on the forward strand.
GCAGTCCCTCAGCCCTCTGTGCTCCCTGCTGGCCCCCTCCATCCCCTCAGCCCCGCCATGCTCTCAGCAAACGCCGAGTCCCCTTCAGGTTATTCTGAGCCCCGCAGTCCCCTCACCCCCCTCAGTCCCTTCTGACCCATCCCGTCCATTTGGCCCCACCACCACCCTCCTCAGCCTGTGCCACTTCCCTGTCACCTCAGTGCCACCATTTCCCTCTGCTGCCCCACAGCCTCAGCCCCAGCAGCACCTCCAGGTCACCGTCCCTTCAGTGTCACCGCCTCCTCAGCCCCCTCAGCCCCCTCAGTCTCACCGTCCCTCAGCAGCTCCTCAGGGGACAGTGCCTGGGGCCACCGGCAGCTCCCACCTCTCCAGGGACACCCGGGGCTGGAACTGCTGCTCCGCCCGGCCCGGCCGCCAGCTCGGACCCAGCACAGGAGGAGGGGACAGAGGGGGCACAGGGGAAAGACAAGAGATGAAAAATCGGCATGCCAGGGGGGAAAGAGCTTAAGAAAAGACCTGCACCTATACAGATGTCAATCTTTGTAAATGAACTCCCAAATATTAATACAAATATGTCTATTTATAAACATAGCTATAGATATGTAAATGCTATTCTAGATATGTATAAATGCATCTAGGCATATCTAGAACTATACATTCACATATAAAAAGATATATATCTACGACTATATATATAAATTTAACTATACAGATCTATAAATACAACTACGTAGACATATAAATACACCTATATAGATCTAGAAACATAAATGTATAACTATATCATTATAACTCTAAATATCAACAAACACGTCTACTGGCAGAGGGATTCACCTGCCCGATGGTCACAGGCCTTTCCTCTGTCTCTTCCTGCCACACAGGGCAGCCCTCCTGGAGAGGCGGATCAGATGCGATCTGGGAAGCAAAGGGAACACTGAGTTAATATTGGCCCTTGTGCACACTTCCCTTGGGCACCAATTGTCCTTCTATCCGGGACTGTTCAAGACAGTCTGAAAGGCAGACTCTCATTTGGAATTTAAAGCCTGCTCTTCAGAGAGCACGGATCCTTCCAAGTGTTCAAAACTGTGGAAAGCACTGAAAACTTTACCATTTATCTTGATAAAGTCTCAGAGCTCATAGTGCAAATAGCACCTATGAGACCTTGAAACACAGTCTCAGCTTCCACAAGGAAGCCCAGCCTTGTTCTTTCTCTGTGCTGACACAGAGACCTCAGTCCTCACTGAAATGGCTGAAGCTGAAGGGTGCTGTGAGCTGGGTTAGGAACCAGCTCCATGAGCCGAGTTCTACCAACGGCCCTCTGCACTGAGCAACAGCTGCTCCAACTCGACCATCAGCTCTGGCAGGAAGAGCTGGCAGGGAAAGAGCTCCCTACCAGGACTGCAGGCTGTACCAGCTTGCTAAAGATAGGATCGATAATGTTCACTCTGTCCTCTCAGGTCTTGCTAATTTGGGGTCATTCAGGCTTTTCCTTTTGTCAATGGATTTGCAATTTTTCAATTGATTGGCCTCTGATCTTTTGCTCCTTTTTTTTTTTTTCTTCTGTCTCAGGAAAGATAGCAGCAGACTGGTACTACATTTAGTCAGTGATCTGGACTTCTCTCCTGACTTTTTGCTCTTTTTTCCTCCCTGTTCCTTCATGGGCCAGGCTCAGCCTAGCCTTCCTTGTCACCCTACAGCAAACTTATCCATGGACTTCAGCACAAAATTGGGACACCTGGCCTGTGGGCGACACAACTCCCACAAGGTCAGGTTTACTCCTGGCTCTCTTGCCCCAGCAGAGGACTCAGTGTCAGAGCCTCTGCAGAAGCGTGGAGGGCAGGGCTCAGGGAGGTTGTGTCACTGCAGGATTTGATCTAAAGGCACCCAGAAGCACCAACCCTGCAGACAAGAACTCAGCTCTTCTCATCTCCCCTCCTGTCACAGGCAGGCTCAGAGCAGCTGTCTCACACCTCCCTAATCCAATGTGGGCTCTCTCCTTACCAGGCTCCTCACGCTCTGGGGAACTGTTCCCGCAGCTCTCGGTGCCAGATGAAGCTTCCTCTGCTGCAGCCTTGTTCAGAGCGTCCTCTCCTGATGACTCAGGGGCAGCATTGATATTCCCCTTGAAAGAGAAACAGAAAGAAAGCAACCCAAAGATCACTCACTATTTTCTTGGAATCACATCAGGGATACAAGAACTCTCCTTCCCCACTCCCAGGGGACATGGAGAACAAGGGGGAACCATGCCCACATGGTTCACATGACAAGCATTTTCAATTCAGGATTTGGGGGGCCAAGGTGAAACTGAAGCTCTTACAAAATGACCTTTGAGGCAAAACATGAACACAGAAAAACACAAGACACCAAGTGAGGGGACGTGCCCTCAGGTGCTGACCCTGCCTTATCCCATGAGCTGTAAATCTGGAGGGTAAAAGAAAAGAAACAACCCGCCTCTTCTGCAATAGCCTGCCCATCAGAATCCTAAAGATTCTAAAGATGGTTCAGAGCCTACAAAGTTTCCTTTTAGTGTAGAATAAAATTCTCTTGAAAAGTGCTACGTGTGAGTTTATGGAAGACAAACGACATCCCACTGGAGAATTAAATATTAGAAAAACCTAAAAAATCCCGCTCCCTGTCCTGAGTCTGCCCTTCCTCAGTCATAGATGTACTGCAGCCAGTGGGATCAGCACATCAAGAGAAAGAGAGCCATTCTTTGGACAACACGTGGAATAGCTGTGAAAAGGCTTTTGTAACACTCCAGGCAAGTTGGGGAAGAGTTCAGAGAAATGGGATTCCTAATGCAAAGACTGAATCTGTCAATCAAAAGGACAGAAGGCTGCAGCTCCAGCACATCCCCAAACGCAGCTCTGGGAGCACCTACACGCACAGCAGGGCTCACACAGCAGCTGCAGCAGCTCCAGCCCAGCCCTTGCTTTGCCTTGTCCTTCCAACACCAAAGAGGCAGAGCCCACATCTGCTGCTGCAGCAGAGGCACCTCTCGCGTGCCCCTCCCTGCAAGGGACACTTGGCCTTCAGTGCCCTTCTTCAAACGCTCTTCTGTTCTTTCCCAACAAACAAAGCCTGGTAGAACCTACAAAGCATCACCACAACTGCCTCTGCACGAGGCATTCTTCCCAGGAAAAGGAGCAACCAAACGTGGCCAGCGCAGGCTCACACCTCTCATCCTCACTAAGGGAGAAAACTTTTTCATCCTTCTCCTTTTAGAAATCCTACCTTACCTAGAATAATTAGATAGCTATACAATAACAAAACAAATTCAGTTCAAGAAGCCTTTGCTTCCTAGTCCAGTCCCTTTTCTTCCCATCCAATGGGCTTACCTGAGCAGAGGGAGACCTTTGAGGCAAGGATCTCCTGATCTCCCGAATCATTTTTTCTATTTCAAAGCCTAGATCTGCCGCTGCTGATTGCTCTTCCGCAGGTGCATTCCGTGCTGAGCTGGAGGCCATCGATGCTGCACAACCAGCACTACCAGGTGGAACACTGAGGGATGAAGTGCCTGGGTGGGAGGCTGCAGGAATCCAAAAACATTGGTCAGGTTCCAGAATGAGGCTTTGGGACACAGAGCTCTATGGCTGCCTTGGATCAAACATCGCAGGAAGCACACAGGAAAACCAGGCAGAGAATCTTTTGGCCTTCTAGGTGCCCCTTCCTAACAGTCTTGACAATTTCTGTCTCACAATGACAGAGCAGCGCTGAAAAATACTTCAAGCGCTCGCTTTTCATGACCTTCTGGAAAAGCAAGGCTACAATTCTTTTCCTACCTGGCTCACCGGAGGCTGGGAGCTGCTGCTCCCTGTGGAGCTGCTGGAAGCTGCAGGGCTGGATCCTGAGCACCTCCTGCTCGGCCGGAGGCAGCTGCTCCCCGCAGAGCTCCGGCAAGCGGCTGGGGGGCCCCTCCCGGCCGAGCGGCAGCGGTCGCTCCCCGTGGAGCCCGAGGAAGTGGCAGGGCGGCAGCCGGAGCACCTCCCGCTCGGCGGGCAGCGGCCGCTCCCCGTAGAGCTTCTGCAAGCGGCTCGGCCCCTCCCGCCGGGCCGGCAGCGGCCGCTCCCCGTGCAGCAGGTGGAAGCCGCAGGGCGGGCGCCGGAAGAGCAGCGGCCCCTCCCTGGGGGGCTGCTGGAAGCGGCCGGGCCGGGGGCCGCGCAGCTCCCGCCCGTCCGGCAGCGGCCGCGCCCTGGGCAGCTGCTGGGAGCCGCGGGGCGGGCGCCTGCGCCCCTCCCGCCCCGCCGGCAGCCGCTGCCTGTTGGCCGCGCTCCGGCGCCGCATGCGGAGCAGCAGGTCGGGGCGGTCGCGGCGAAAGCAGGGGTTGGCGTAGTGGAGCCAGGCGCCGGCATCGCCCGGCACAGCCGAGCCGAGCCAGCCCGGCACCTTGCGGAAGCCGTAGCGGTAGAGCTGGCGCACGAAGCTGCGGAACCGCGTGGCCCTGAAGGTGCGCGGGGCCGGAGCCCGGGCGCCGCCCGGGCTGAGCAGCTCCCGCTCGAACAGGCAGCGGTCGACGAGCAACCCCTGGGCCCGGCCGTCCCAGCGCACGGACACGACGCGGGGGCTGTTCACCAGGCGCCACAGCTTGGCGGGGAAGGTGTCGGCGTTGAGCCCGGCGGGCAGCGGCAGCTCCGCCATCTCGCCCATCGCCGACTGTCGCCACAACGCCCGCGGCGCAACGGCCGCGGCTGCAACGGCGGCGCGCGGCCTGAGGGGGGCGCTGCGCTCGGCCCCGCTCGCGGCCCCCGCGCGGGCCGGACTTGGCGGGGACGAGCGCCGCAGAGCCGGGGCTGCGGGACCAGCGCGGGCGGGGCGGCTCCCGGGGCTGGCCGGGCACCGCAGGGCGGGCCGGGGTGAGCTGCAAACCCCTTCTGGGACGGGTTTGCCTGCGATGGAAAGGTCCTGCACATGAAGGTTGAGGTGCACATGTCCCTGCTGCACCTCTTGGTGCATCTTTGTATGGACCAGAGGAATACCCACTGAGCCTGTGAAGCGCTGAATTTGGAAAGTCCTAGTTCATGGGGGTTTCTTGTGTGTTTGTTTGTTGGTTTATTTGTTTATTGGTTTTTGTTTTGAGTTTTTTCTTTCTTGTAGGCAGCATCCATTTGTGGCATCAGTCAACGCTACTTCCTGCCTTGTGCCACTGATCATTCCTGTGAGGAAGAGGGTGCTTGAGAAAGACTGTCAAAATCACATCTGGACCATTTACTCTACAGCCAGTTTATAATGTTAGAGTAGAACTGTAGAGTAGGAATGCAGAGTAGCATTAGAGAGTAGGATTGTAGAGAAGAACTATAGAGTAGCATTGTAAATATAGATATTCTCTGAATCATCAACTCATCTGGAAGATTCCTTTCTAGATCACCTTGTGTCAGAGAATGAAATATTCTAATTTTTGACTGAAACGTTTTCTTGAAGGACTTGTAGGACTGAATTACAATAGCTGCACATAATACCACCATATCCTGAACAGGCCTTTGGAGTGAGGCCCTGGACTGTTCCACAGTGAAGGTAAGATAAAACTCAGGAACTGGGGACATTCACCAAGCACAAACCTAGCACCTCTGGGGAGGAGACAACAGCCACAAGGCTATCAGCTGCCAGGCTCACACAGAGCCTCACCCCAAAGGGTGGGCAGGGAGAGAAGCTTTGGGGCTGTGTTGGAAAGCCTCTGGTGAGAAGCTCAGGGACCACCCATCCTCCCATGTGCAGACCAGCCCCGCTGTGGGGTCCTTCACCCAGGGGAAAGCTCATCCACAGCAGAGGGGCTGACAAAGCCCGTGTCACCAGCTGACATGAAGTTGCTACATCAAATATATCCATTTCTTGCTTGCTTCCAATTTTTACTGTTTCCATGTTGGGCTTGATTCTTAATTGTTTTATTTGAATCTCAACATTTGAGTCAAATTAGTCTGCAGTGATCTTGTCTTGATGTTTTCGGCTGGATTATATCTGAGTGAGTGCCATCAGAATTGAATTGTTCTTGTGAACAGTGGTGTGAAAATGCTTTTATAATTTGGGTGGTTTCAGGTCAATCTGGGCAGAAACACCAGTTTTTTATTGTGTTTTTAGTTTGCCATTTTGAAATTTCCCAGGCAATGCATCAATTGTTGTGGTGGGACTAGTACTTGTCAAATCACAGTGCACCTTCAAGTCCCAGAGACTTTATTTCTTTACAATTGTGGTCTCATTCCTCCTCTACAATCCTTTTCAACAATCCTGCTCTAAGCTTGTTGTCGTGTAAATGATCCTGGTGTGATTATCACAGTCTTCTCTCTTCCTTTCTCTGTTCTCTGAAATGATGAGTAGCACATTGATGGAACTAGGCTTAGATAATGGTACAGATGTTCAGTCACGAAAGGCTCCAAGAATTCTTCAACACCATTGGTATGGAGACAATTGAGGAAGTTCTAAAATACTCCCTAAGGGGAAAAGGGCATTCAGAGACCCTTTGAATGTTCCCAAATATTCTCCTCCCTCAGTCAGTTGCATACACTTCCCCAGAAGAAGGTTATGGCATTGCTGGCCACACCTCTACTCTGTCAGCTGAATAAATCAACAGCAAGAAACTTAGGAAAAGGATTAGACACCAAACTTCATAGACCCCATAGGTCTGTGCACAAATCAATGACTGTCACTCTGGAAAGAGTGTTTGGAAGAGCATGTTTTGGAGAAAACTACAAAACTGCCAGAGTTTGCATATGGACAGATTCAACCAATTGCTCTTGAAAATCTGCTGAAGTACCTTGCCTGCAACATTTCTTTATATGTTTTACAGAACACTTGCCAAAATCTGCATATTCCTTGGCTCACTGACAAGGTGAAACCAAGGTCTACAAATAGTCCTGGGAGGTGTTTCAGCTGACATCTTGGAGCAGCCTGTACACATTCCTCTGTAACCCTCCAAGGCAAGGTGATTTAGGGGGGGATTGTCTGAACTTCTACACTTTTGACAGAATAAGGCAAAGCACTTAAACTATAAGAATGTTCAGAAAACACCCCTCTATCTATCATAAAGAATTTCAATTTGCCACAATATTTTCTTAAAATGTGCACAACTTCATAGCAGAGGTATTTGGCTTCCACCCTCTACTGAAAAAGTTTATTTCAATGAACAAACCTAAGGCTTGAAGAAAAGAATTGACCTGAAGAAAGCCACTCCAAAGGCTGTATAAACAATGAGAGATAGAGTTATCAACAGTGAATTTTTTTTATTTTTAAAGGTCTAAACTAACTTCTTTCAACTTCTAAAACTTTCTAAACATATTTGAACGAATCCTACATTTTGAACAAATATTCAACTGCTCAGTGCTGTGTGCTAACAGAACTGTTCATTACTAACTTAAGTAAGGCTCAAAGACTAATCTTCTAATTGAAATAAAAATCCAAAGGCCAGAGATTTGATCAGGCTGAAGCATAAGTGTGGTGCTAGGACTCCACTACCTGCTTGTCAAGTTCAGATGTTTGGCTCTGAATATGGGACAGCTTTTTGTGGAGCTACTGGCACCTGCTCTTCATTTCAGAGTAGCTGGGGCTACCCTGTGAAGGAGGAAGAAAAAGAAAATGAGGGCATGCAAGCATCTCTGCAGAATTTAGAATCTGTTGTCTTTTGATTTAAAAAAAAGCCTTGAGCCAGTCTCAGCAGTAACCATGGCCCTGCAGGTCTGGTCTCACACATACCTCTTGTAACTGCTGATAATCTGCTAGGATTCGATGAAGCAGCATCTTCAAGAAAAAACCATGAAGAATGTTTCACTACCACTATAAAATGCAAACCTAGGTAAACACTAAAAATCCCCTCTGCTTGACTCTGTTCTTGTGCTTCTTCTCTGTGAACCACCACTCTTGTGGGAGGTTAGCAAAAACAAATCTCCAACTCCCAGTATCACCCAAGATCTGCAATTCAGCCTCTCAATAGGGAACACAAGGAGCACATGCTCTGAGGCTCTGCTTGGGACATATCTCACCTTCCTGTTTGTCCATAGACACCTCAAACAGTGGGTTTGGGGCTGCGTCTTGCAAAACTCAGACCCAGGCAAAGCAGTGACTTAGCACATATGGCAGTTGTGCAGTTTCCATTTGTCTCACTGAGCACTCCAGGGGATCCAAAACAGTGCTGTGATGAAGCACAGCCTTCACAGTTTTATCCTTCTTTACCTGGTAGACTTTGGAGCCTCAATTCAGAGACTTCCATTATTCATGAAACTGTCTGAAATTCCTGTTGATCTTGTCAATCTGAGTATGTAAATTCTGGTATTCCTCATACTCTGTGTTGAAGTCATCCTTGTAATGCTGGCGTTGCTCCAAGGAGACTATGGTTATGTATTTTCTAATGGAAAAAATTAGATCATTTTTCTCTGAATGAACTCTAAGTGAATATTCTAATGTGTTCCTATTCCATAAAGCACATGTGTAGTTTTACACCAAGCACGTGGCAAATGTCAAGCACAGACCCCCAAGCTCTGAGTCAGTTCCTCTGGCCCTCACTGTTTCTACATGCAAGTTCATGTGCTTGAAGAGAATGTAGACAGGTGACTCTAGAAATCTGCCACATTTCTATGACACTTAATTACCAAGATTTTACATAGTAGAGGTTGTCTTCATTAGGCAGTAGAGCACATTTAGGAAACACTGGCACTCATTTGAAATGTCAAAGGACCAGCAATGACCACAGCCTCAGAAAGAGAAGAAACATTGCTGAATTATATTTTCTTTCTATATAGGGAAAGCTTTTAAGTTTACATTTGCTTTTGAAAATCCATTTGTAATTCATTTTTGCAGGGACTACGTTTATGGATTTGGTTGCACTGAGCTGGACTTCTGAGCTACATTTATATCTGCCTGTCTATATCTGCCTGTCTAACAGCAAAGCATAGGTAATGATAATATTTGATTGTTCTTGTGGATAACTGTTACAAAACTGAATCTCGAACTGAGGCATTTGTAATGCAGCCATTAAGTAAACTCTATACATGTCTGAAACTACAACAACAAAATCCCAAACCACATCAGCTGCTAAGGAGGGCAAAACACATTAATGCCACTGACGGAGAGAAAAATTTCTACACCCTTTCTCCCTCAAGTTAACCAAAGTAAAATTTATAGAGCTCATGATACGAATCCAAGATGAAGTGGAAATGGGAATGATAGACACCAATTCCTAACACTGACACACCAATGCTTCTGGTCCTCTGAGCCTGAGCACCTGGCTCTTTTGCACGACAAAAACTCCCTCCACAAGGAAATGAATCCTTGAAAGCATCCTGAGATTAACTTTTGCAAGGTGTAAATATATAACACGCTGAAATTTGGTACCAAGACAGACAGCATCGTGTGCCAGGGATGTGTCCCAGGCCAGATGCAGCTGCCTGGTGTGCTGGTGTGTTCTGAAAAGGAAAGTACGGATGTCTTTGCAGGTTTTGGCAGGTGCCTCAGAAGAAATAGCCTGGACTTGTGCCATGTGCCCAGTGCCATTTCCTAGCAAGAGCCCTAGCACAGGCCTCCCTCAGCTGCTCCCCTGCAGGGCCAGCCTTGCCCTGAGCCTTGCCACGGAGCATCCCTGGCTGTATCCAATGTGAGCCAGGGCCCTGCCGCGCCTGCTCCAAAGGCCACAGCTGCCCCAGAGCCCAAGGGCTGCAGGAGGCCTGACTGCCCTTGCCACCATCAGTGCTCTGACAGAAGCTCTGAGCCATTCCCAGCCTTTCATACCACACACACGCACACACACAGACACACAGACACACACACACACACACACACACACACAGACACACAGACACTTCTCCCTGCCCTCCTGCTCTGCAAATCCCAGGGGGGATGCAGCACCAGAGCTGCAGCTGACCCTGTGCAACTGCACTGCAGGAAGGGAGGGCCCGTCCGGGACAAACCCACCTCGGGGTCCATCTCAGCTCTCCCTCCCACCACACCCTTCTCCTCCTATTCCTTTCTATCTCTTGATCACATTTACTCCTAAACACGTTTGTACTATTGATTCTGGAACATGGCCTTGCTTGTACCTTAATTCAGGCAGAGGCTTCTCTTAATAATCAAATAATTCCACCATGGTTATCCACACAGGACCTAGGAAACACAGCCCAACAATATTTTCATCAACATCCAAAGGACACTACTCCTTCACCCTGAGCAAGTGCATTTACTTCCTATTGGACTTTTGGTTCTACTTCGGTACCCTGTCAGGCGCTGGGATTCTGGAGCTCCAAAATTTATCATTTTTGGTACCTCATGTTTGCAGGGGCAAATGGAGCCGACACTTGGGGACAGGGATGAAGTGGAACGGGAATCTGGAAGGCAGAATCAAGGAAGCAGCTGCTGGAAGGACTTGATTGGGCTGCTGGTCAATCCTCTGCTTCTTGCTGTCCTGGATTAGGGAACATTTGGAAGGAAACCTCTGAATGGGTTCCCTCTGGGAAACAGACTGCCCTCATAGCGGTCCCTCCTCCAACTGGTTTGGGCAAAGGTTTCCTTGGAGTGAAGTGGAAAAGAGGTGTTTATTTAACAGGCAAAGCAGTCCCCAGCACAAAAATGAAGAACACTAAACAACAAAATCTCTCTCTGCTCTGACAAATGAGATGACAAATTCAGCAGAGTCCCTTTTGTGGGGTGCAGCCTGGCTCACTCAGGCTGTTCTCAGTCCCTCCAGAGCTGGGAAATGCCACAGCCCAGGCCAGGCATTCTGTGCCACAGGTGCCAGATCCTGCTGCTCTTCTGAGTTTTCCAGTCTAGAGCAGCTTCCAACAATTCCAAGAACAACGAAAATAACACACAGTCCAGGGAACTTCTGTGCCTCAGCTAGGCAAAACCAAAGTAAAAGCAAAGGAGAGCTCTCCCCTGCTGTCCACTGCAGACAACACAGTCTGTGTGTAGGAATGTGGGGGAGCAAGTGCAGTCCCTGATGACAAACTGTGCACCTCTTCTCTCCCCCTTCACTCTTCGAACTGGTCTTCAAGTTGCAGAACTTAATAGCCAACCCAAAGAGAACAAACAACGGGGGATGCAAGCATCATAAAGTCAACCCAGGACACTTGCTCATCACAGAGCTCATAAAGTCTGAATCTAGAGGCACAATGTTTGCATGAGTTTCTGCACTCTTGTCAGAAGGAAAACCAATTGCATTCTAGAGGGGTTACTGGCACCAAGGCTCCAATAACCTGCACACAAAGTCGAGTGTTCCTCATTAAAATGACAAGATTGGGTTGGAAAGAGCCATGCACTTGTGAATTGCTCTTTGGCTCTTTTCAAAGGCGTTTGGGAAGCTCTGCACACATAAGCTCAAAGCCATCATTTCAGAGAAATGTTGAAGAATTATGAAAATAAAAAGATCTGGCATAAGGAAAAATCAGCTGCAACAGGAAGGAACACTGAGGATCTTGGCAATCTACTTTGCTTTTCATCTGGTGTTTTGTCGCAAGTTTACCCTTTATAGTCTTTGTTAGCTTACATTGCCACTCTATACACACAGCTCAGAATGTCAGCAGGTGGAGATTGTCATTTCATAGCTGAAATTGGACAAAATCGATACAGAACACTCCCAGTTCCATGGGACCGACTTAATCCATGGAGGTCTCACCCCAGCAGCAAGATGAGAGAACAAATCAGCATCTTAAAACACAAATGAATAAAATTTTCCAGGGAACCACTCAGAAGTGGCCAAAAGCACATTCCCCTTGCACTATTAAGGATCAGAATTCAAGTGGCTTCTAAGGAAAAAGTGAGCCCATATGAAATGCTCTGTGGAAGACCTTCCCAAGTTCCAATCCTGTCTAGAGACAATCATGTGATAGGAAATGATAATTTAAATCTGTGCGTACCACCTTTGGGAAAAGTGCTCTCATCCTTGGGAAAAGTGCTCTCATCTTTGGACAGATTTCTGATGTGAGCATCCCTGATGACTTTGGATGACAGGTACATACCTCATCAACCTGGGGACTGTGTGTATGTCAGAAAGCAAAGCAAGAAGGCACTGAAAGAAAAGTGGATATGACCATTTCAAGTACTCCTAAGCACTCCTGCATCAATAAAAAGGGATGGGATAAGTGCATTGGTAGAAATTCCCCAAGAGGAGCCTGCTATATCACTTGAAGGTCTAGATGGGAAAATAAGGTCAACTGAGAATCTGAAGCCTCTAAAAGCATGAACATGTCTTCTTACGCTGTATCGAATTAGAAGAATTGCCATGTAAGGAGAGAGAAATCATGAAGGGTTAACCATGAAAAATCCTCTGTTTCAGCCCACTCTTGACAGCAACACTCTTGCACGTGGTTCCAAGCAGCAGCAGTCAGCAAGCCAAGGGCAGGCTCCCCAGCAGAATTCACCCCATGCCCCCCGTGGCAGAGTTCCTTGTGCTGTTGCACTCCAGAGGTGTAGGAGCACCCCTGCCCCAGGAAAAAAATGGACACACATCTCAGGGTTTAGGAGGTGATATTTTCTAGCAATTCCCTTGAAGGAGAACAAAGGGCAGCAACAGCTCAGGTGTTCAAGCAACAAATGCAGCAAGATGTCTCAGTTATGGGGACTTGACATTGTTGTCACGGAGACAATTGAGGAAGTTCTAAAACAGTCTCCAAGGAAGAAATGGGCATTCACAGCCCTATTTGAGTGTTCCCAAATATTGTCCTCCCTCAGCTAACTTCATATCCTTCCCCAAAATAAGGTTATGGCATTGCTGGCCACACCTCCACCCTGTCAGCTGAACATATTAACAACCGGAAACTTAGGAAAAAGACGGGACTTCCATGTTCCCATAGGTCTGTGCACAAATCAACTTTTGTGGCTCTCTAGAAAGACTATGACAGCTTAATTGTGAGACAACTACAAACCAGAGTTTCCATAGGAATTCATTCACCCAATTTCTCTTTCAAACCCACTGAAATACCTTGCCTTCAACACTTGTAAATGTGTTTTACAAAACACTTGCAAAAATCTGGATATCCCTTGGCTCATTGACAAGCTGAAACCAAGGTCTACAAGCAGTCCTGGGAGGTGCTTCAGCTGACCTCTCAGAGCAGCCCATATGCATTCCTCTGCAACCCTCCAATGCAACCTGGTTTGGGGATGGGGTTGTCCAAACTTCTACACCTTCAACCACTCAAGGCAAAGATCATAAATTAACAAGTGTCTTAGGTTGCAAAGCAGGAGTAACCAAAAGCAGGTATCCTATCTTCAGCTGTTAAAACCACGTGCGGGAGTTGTCACCATCAGGTTGGACGTCACACACAAACACACACACACACACACACACACAAACACACACACACACACACACAAACACACTCACACACACACAGACACACACACTCACACACTTGAGCAGAGTTACAATGGTGTCTTTGTCCTTCTAATTCTGCGTGTTCTCCTCTTTATATACTCTGAACAAAGCATGATCCTAAGGCGTTGTCTACACCTCAATTGCTTATTATATTCATTGGTGCAGAGCAGTTAGCGTCAATATATTTGGCAAAAGTTTTGCACCAATTTAATAAGGCAGGTATACACATTTCCTTATGTACCTAGTCTAACTACAAAAATCCTTCATGTACCTTTTTCAACCAGTTTCCATGCTAATGGCCTTGTCTTCTTCTTTGCTATGGATATGCTTGGAATTCATCAATTGCTGTTTTTTCTACTGACTCAGTTTGGCTTACAGGCCAGCTCTCAAGCCTCTTACATAGATAGTTGAATGTGACATAGGGAAAAGTGCTGCAAAATGCCAATGATTAAATGCCCATTGCATCTGAGGCAGGTATGGGTCCAGCATGCTCATGCCACACTGCAGGTCTGTAGTGGATGCCTGTGATTCACCAGCAAAACACATTTACCAACTTCCCAAAAAACCCTACAGGTCCTGTCCAAGTACCCACTACAAATCTCCTGCTTACGAGCATCTCTGGAAAGACATCTCAAATATGGCTTTTACTGGATTCATCTGCAAACCAGCATTATATTATACAGGGATTGTTACAAGATGGCACTTGCACAGACCCTCATAAACTAACATGCTGGTTTGTAATAACTTTTTCCTTTTATTCGGGGGGGAAGGAATGAATGAGTTATGCAAAAAATTCCCTGTAAGGATCTGGGGAGCTTTAGACCAGAAAAAAACCCATCAGTGGCTGATTTTTAATACTGACACATTGCCATACCAGTGAAAATTTAGATGCGTGTCTGGGAACACACATGTAAAGATGGACAACAAAGCCTGGAAATCTCCCTTGCCCTTCTATCCTGAATACAGGCAATACCCTGGCCAGGCAGGCTCTGCCCCTTTGCAGGGCTGGGTCAGGCCAAGCATTTGCACACCACTGTTCACAAGAACAATTCAATTCTGATGGCACTCACTCAGATGTAATCCAGCCGAAAACATCAAGACAAGATCACTGCAGACTAATTTGAGTCAAATGTTGAGATTCAAAAAAAAAAATTAAGACTCAAGGCCAACATGGAAACAGTAAAAATTGGAAGCAAGCAAGAAATGGATATATTTGATGAAGCAACTTCATGTCAGCTGGTGACACGGGCTTTGTCAGCCCCTCTGCTGTGGATGAGCTTTCCCCTGGGTGAAGGACCCCACAGCGGGGCTGGTCTGCACATGGGAGGATGGGTGGTCCCTGAGCCTCTCACCAGAGGCTTTCCAACACACCCCCAAAGCTTCTCTCTCTGCCCACCCTTTGGGGTGAGGCTCTGTGCGAGCCTGGCAGCTGATAGCCTTGTGGCTGTTGTCTCCTGCCCAGAGGTGCTAAGCTTGTGCTTGGTGAATGTCCCCAGTTCCTGAGTTTTATCTTACCTTCACTGTGGAACAGTCCAGGGCCTCACTCCAAAGGCCTATTCAGGATATGGTGGTATTATGTGCAGCCATTGTAATACACTTCTAAATATCCTTCAAGAAAATGTTTCAGTCTAAAATTAGAATATTTCAGTCTCTGACACATGGTGAGAAGGAATCTTCCAGATGGGTTGAGGTTTCAGAAAATGTCTTTATTCACAATCCTACTCTATAATCCTTGTCTACAATCCTATTCTACAATCCTACTCTGCAGTCCTACTCTACAGTCCTACTCTAAAATCATACACTGGTTGGTGGAGGAAATAGTCCAGATGTGCTTATCACAGTTTCTTCTCCACCATCCTCTTCTTCAAAGAAACGATCAGTGGCACCAGGCAGGAAGTAGGCTCGACTGATGCCACAAATGGATGCTGCCCAGCAGAAAAAAACAAAAATTAACAACAAACAACAAAAAACAATGAACCGTGACTTTCCAAGCTCAGTGCTTTACAGGCTCAATCAGGATTCTTCTGGTTCATAGAAAGATGAAGATGTGGGGAGGTGGAGGGCTCATCTGACGCCTTGGACTTGAGTGGAGGAGGAGCCCATCCCTGGCACACTGTTTCACCTGCAGCCCCTTCACATTTTACCTGCAGGAGATCCTTGGCAGTCCAGCGCCGAGCCTCATCTGTCTGCAGGCAGCAGCTCAGGAAGTCCCGCAGCAAAGGAGAGAAGAGGTCGGGCTGCTGCAGCTTTGGTCTCCCTCCTGTGGCTATCAGGAGCTGAGGCTGCACAAAAAGGAAACACGAGGCTCCACCTGCTTCTTTCACATCTGTAACTGCTCTCCCAGATGCCCTTGTTTAACCTCCATTCTGCAGTGGCAGTTTCTGCCCTGGCAGAGAGGCAGAGATGACTTTCCTACACCACCAAAACACCCAAACCCAAAAGGAGCCACAGATTTTCCAACATTCAAGGGATCCTGCCTTGGCAGGTGATTTCATTGACTGACCTCTTGCAAAAGCAAGTGTGTTTCCCTGAGGATTCACACCAGCTGAACAGGCTTTTTGGAAGGGGGACTTTGCTATATTATCTAACACTACTATTTCCAAGGGTAATTACATGAAAGGCATCTCTGAGTGCTTCTTGGTCCCTTAAGCACAGTGGCCATAAAATAAAGCTCATCAAGCTTTTTATCCTGTACTTGGTTAAAAAAGGAAATAGATAGCAGAACTGCTTGGAGATTGCTTTGCTGATTGTCCTTTCTCTTTCCCTTTCCCTTTCCTTTTCCCTTTCCCTTTCCCCTTCTGTGTTTTTTCTTGTTTTTTTTTTCATTTTTTCTTACTTTTACTATAAAATTGAGACTAGGATCATCCAACCTCCAATGTGAAGGATATTTGTCATGTATTTAAACATTTCACTGAAAAAAAACCCTTCCTTCAGAAACAGAGCTCCAACAGGGCTCCAAAAGCAAATCAGAAATAGCAGGCATAGCTGGAGCTCAAAGTTGCTGAACTGGCTTCCTGCCACTTCCCTTCTGGTGCAACCAAAACTACAGCACATGTGCTGAACTATGGGGACATTTTACAAGGGGACCATGGTGGAAGGGGTGCCAGCAGATGGCAATGGGATTTTGTCCAGTGGCACACACAACATGGCACAGGTGAGAAAGACAGCGGCATCAGGAAGTCTTTGCACCTTACCCACACAGCAGTTTCATTCCAGTAGGGAACTTCTCCTTCCACCATTTCAATGCCCACAATTCCAAAAGACCATATATCCAGTTTAGGGCCATATTGTTGACCTGTCAGGACTTCAGGTGACATCCACCCAGAAGTGCTGGCCACTGAGTCCTGTCTTCTCTGCTCAGGGCTGAGCTGAGCTAAGAGGCCAAAATCAGCTGTGGAGAAAACAACACACCATGAAAGCCAGCTCAAATTAGCAAACCAGGCAAAAGAATTCCCCACTCTCACTCTGAGGATGTGCTGTTGATGAATGTCCTGGAGAACTGTCAGTGGGGATTTAGCCAAGGGAGTAGGGAAATGTCCACTTCCAAAAATAACCTAGGTTTTTAAATGCTGCTCACAGCAGTGGCCTTTATTCCCCTGAAGGTTTAGATAGTATCTCCCTCCCTCTGGAAAAGACACACACAGACCAACGCCACTCTTGACTGCTTGTGGCTCCTTATCATACCTCTGTGCACATTGCAAATGTGCCTTCAGCTCAGAGCAGGGGACCCTGCACTGCCACCAGCACCATTTTAGGGGAGCTGGCGGTCACTCATAGCAGCCCAAAACCCCACATCCCTGGAATGCTGCCTCTGACCAAGAATATACTGACCCAGCTTGACAGAGCCATCGCTTCTGAGAAGGATGTTGCGGCTCTTCACATTCTGATGGATCACGCACATTTTGTGAAGAAAATCCAGGCCTTGCAGGCACTGGGAAGGGAAACAGAAAGAGGAGGGCAAAAATTAGTGATGGGATTTTATCCCACAAGAAAGGAAATAACTCCAAATCACTTCCTTTCCACAGTTGTAGGGAATCATGGCAGAACACTGTGCCATTGAGAGGAAGAGCATGCTGCTCCAACACTAGCAGAGCAGGACCTCTCTAAGGAAAGGCACGCCAGCTTTTGAAAGAGCAACAGCAACTGCTGTTGTAGACCGTCCCCTGCAGACCAGCCAGAATGCCTGCTCCTGCAGTGGATGTGCTCAGAATGCAACAGCACTTTGGGTGCACTATTATCCTCTTCAGCTGAGGACTGTGAGAAAAGAGTCTCTCTTTTCTCTTTGCTGTTTGTTTCAAATCCTGCCAGCAGCACCTTTGCTTTCCCAGGCAAGGAATGCAGTGCACACAGGCTGGAGGTAAACATTTAGAGAAGTTGGGTAGAGAACAGCAAATACAAAGAGACAGAGTGAGGATACAAGAGCAGGAGCAAAGCGTACAGGAATAGAGTACAGTGAGTTCTGGGGCACTGGTAGACAATTGACTTGAGATGCTCTAGCTTCCCCATAGCATTCTAGCAACACAGAAACAAAGCTTGGCACATGAAATCTCTCCAGTTCTGAGCCCCACTTTCCCAGACAATCCTGCCCAAGGCCCTGGAAGCACAGGTGGGATCCCTGACCTGGTGACTGACAGCTGCCATCTCATCTTCAGACAGGAAGGTCCAGCTGATGACATTGCTCAGAGTGCCTCCATCCATGTACTCCATCACCAGCCAGAATTGCTTATCCACAAGGTAGCTGAAAGAAGGAAACAAGGACATGGATATGAACATGCATGACTACGTTGCTGTTTGGAAAAGATATGGGTTGATTCTTTGTTTCTGGGTCTCTTTGTGATGAGAACAGAATAAAAGGAATAGACATTCCCTCTAGGCTGTGTAGTGTTTGCACTCTCTGCTGGCTCAAGGAAAACGACACATCTGGGTAAAAGAGATGTGTTAGATGACCAGCAAGGGAAAAATGCAGTTTAGTAACAGATCAAGAAGCTGTCACACTGTGTGTTTCTGGAAAAGAGCACCTAGTGTTCCTGGCATGCACAGTAATGGAAAAGAGGGAACACAATCCAAGGGAAATCCTTGTTAGTTTATCTGCATGTAAGAAGACACTTGAAACAACCAAGCCCCAAAACAATGGGGTGGCAGTGAATTTACAGGCTATTGATTTAGTAAGATATGGTTGATCCAGGTTTTGGAACAATTTTTAAACTACGTGGACCAGGGAAAACTCATGCAGACAAGATCCACTCTCTTCCCATCCATAGTGAGGGTGAGCAGAACAATAATAATTTACTAATAATAACAGCTGTCTTTTCTGCCAGGGACCAAAGTGGGTTTTTACCTTGTGTGTTTGCAGTATGTAAACAAACAGTCATGGAACAAAAGCACAACAACTCACCAGTCTAAATATTTGACCAGGTTGGGATTCCTCTTCCTCTTGATGACCATAAGTTCATCAACTTTTAGTTCCCTCTTCCGCAGTTGGTGGAGATTAATTTTCTTTATGGCCACCTAAGATGACATTCACAATCAATAACTTCAGAAGTTGGTGGCACGAGACCACAGTGCACGTGGAGTGAGTGATTTTGCAATGACACAGCCAAGCTGAGCCAAAGTGCCTTGTGATTAGACATTGGAGGAATTAGGAACTGACATTCCAGCAGCCCATTTCTCAGCTCCATTGGAGTCCAGTTTCAGGACATGTGGCCACTGACATTTTGTGTTGTCCACTTGGGAACAAAGATGGCTCTACTATCACCCACAAAGCGCTGACCACACTCTCTACTGCTCTGTCTAGGATTCAAAAGCAATCCTTGCTTTGCTCCTCTGTTGATACATCCCGGGCTATAAGCAGGGCTTAGGGCTTTTAGGGACACCTTGCAGATCTCTGCCTACATGCAGTTCCCAAGTGCAGCACTGCAGGTGGCTAAGGAACTCCCAGTAACATTCAGATATATTTGCTAGCAGCCAGAAATGAGAATAGAGCTCTGAAGCTGTAGCCCCAAAGAGCAGTGAGATGCTCTAAGGCACCAGCTTTGTTTCAGCAGCTGAGAGCGAGTGAGGGCGTCCTTCTCTGAAAGGAACCGCTGCCCTCCTCGCCTTCCTTCTGGCAGCTGAGAAGGACAAACACTGTCCCTAATGCAATTTGCAGGCTGGCACCAGTCTGGGCTTCTTGTGCTTTTGCAGCACAGCTCTACCCAAAGCTCCAGCCACAGCTCACACCAGAGGGGAAAGCTCTCAAGAGCTGCAGAGTCTGCAGGGGCTGTTGACATTTACCTCTCTTCCTGCTCCCTTGTCGAGTGCCCTACAAACCTCCCCAAAAGTCCTAGAAACAAAACAAAGCAAAGAAAGGAGAAGCCGTTTAGATCTCTGAGTGAAAGCCAGCCCAGACAGGAGATCTGTGCTGGCAGTGCCTAAAACCTGCAGGATGCAGGAAGTGTCTGCCAGAAGGCAGCTGATGCATTTCCCTCTCAAGTGCATGGGCACTGGACCTGTTCCTGGAGTGATGGGCTTTACTGCCTCAGCTCAAAAAGAGAGCTGATTCTTTCATCTCAGGCTGCAGTTTCTAAACTGTACAGTTCTTATCCTGACCATGGAGTATTTCCTTCAACAAACTCTTGGAAGGAAATGTTCCTGAGAATTCTTATCTCACAGCTATCATAGTGGGCAGGTTGATTTTAAGGCAAGCAAGATTATTCTCCTTTCATTATTGTGGCTGTATGATGTGAAGATATTCAAAAATGCTAAGGCAATTAACACAGAGCTGTCCCACACTTGATAGACAAGAAAGAAATCTTCCAGGTCCTGTTCCTTGCTGCAGGCAAGGCCTTGGAAGCATGGAGATCTCTTTCACAAGGAGTTCAGACCACGCTCACAAATTCTGGCTGGTACTGAGAAGTGGGACAATCTAACTCCAGTTTCTGACTATGTTTGCAGCTTGCCTGACTCCACAATTGATAGATGTACTATCAGTAAACCCCCTGCCTCATTCTTGTGTAGAAGTAATTGTGGTTGGACTCACCCACTGCCAATATTTTCCAGTTCAGTGTACTTCATCATGGGATTTCCCATGTTCACTATTTTCCCTGAGAGAAACAAAATGCAAGATGCTCACTTTAAAGCAAAGATCTCTGCTTCCAGATGATAAGAAAGGCAGCCCCACTGTCTGGGTCTCTGAACCCTTTGTGCTTGGCTGGGGAACAACAACAACCAGGCAGACAGCTCTGCAGTACAGATGGCCAGCACAGAGAGGGATTTTTCCACAGCAGTTCATGTGGGGAGTCCTGAGTGTCTCTGTGACACCAGACTGAGGAGGAACATTTGGTACAGCTATGCTGACACATGCACACAACACACTGTCCCTCAGACAAGAAATACACCAGACGTACTCAGTAGCTGCAAGTACTTCTCCTCTGCCTCCTCTTGCTGAGCAGCAGCTCTGTCAGTGCTGGTGATGAACACACTGCCCAGGCTCAACTTTTCAGGCTGGGGAACAAAGGCTCCTTTAGACAATGGTGCTGCTGCTGCTGCTGCTGCTTCAGGTTCAGTGACAGTGGCTGTGTAGATCTGAGACAAGTAATGAGTTTGTGTCAGAAAGTTGGCTGTCAGAGATGATCCTGAGATCCCTTTTCAAATGCAAAATTTTAGGAAGATGTTGTCAGCCACGCGCAGGGCTCTTAAAAGGGATTATTTGGATGTCCCCTTTTCAGACTGGATGGGTCCATATCAAAGGCTGCTTTTACTTCACTTCATGACCACATTCATTTTCCAAACTCATAAATTTTCTGAAGGATGTCTGCCACAATGACCATTCCACTTCCTCCCCAAGGATTCCTTTCCCCTTCCAAGGGCTGCTGACACAATTATTAAAATGCTCTACCTCCTCCCACTCTGTTCTCTTTCCCTGCGCCATCTTCGGGACATGCCCAACCTGCAGCATCTCTGATTTGGAAAGCTCCCGTGTCTCTCGTCGACCACGGGGCTTTTTGTTTCCAGTCATTTGCTGGAAGTCTTCACAGGCTGGCACGTGAGAAGTGAACATTTCCACCTCAAGTTAAACAGAACAAAGCAGTCAGAGACTACAGGTTGTCCCTGTGAGCCAAGAGTCATTGACTGTGAGGAAAGGGAGAGAACAGATTTACTAGGGTTACAGACTGTTTGTTCCAATCCTCCATCTGGGTCACCATGCCCCTCTGTAAAAATACCTCAAGAAAAAAGGCATGCAGGAACAGCCCAGCAGGAATCCATTTGTATGAGTGCTAACATAAAGGCCAAAGGACTAGCCTCACTGTGCAGGGCAGCTTCAGAGATTTGGCACACCAGGAGAAGTCCTTCAGAGTGGCTGTGATGGACCCTACAGCAGGATGGCACTCAGAGGCATCACCCCACCCACTGCTACTCTACGCTGGAAAGGCAAGAAGGGCAGAGACCAGCAGATGGGTGACTGCACTGGCTATTGATGTTCCACTCACTTGCTTTTGTACAGCCTGAAGCAGGGGATTATGTTTCTCTCTGATAAGTTTTATTTCTTCCCTCAGCCTCTTCTCTCTTGCCTTCATCCCAGCCTCAATTTCATGCAGCTCTGCATGCAGGTTGTCCTTGAGGTTCTGTAAAAAACAAGAGACATCTGTCACGAGTGGAGTGTCTTCCACTCTTGCACTCACCTGGTTTTGTTGATCGCCTGTCTGCTGATGGAGATTCATCTCCTCTTGGATGCTTCTCATGTCTTCCTTGTGCCTTCTCCTTACTGCCATGATGGCAATCGGAGCTTCGGGCAGCTCTGCTTGTGGCTCTGCCTTGATGTTCTGCAGACACAAATGCAGAGCAAGTCACAGGGAGCTGCCACCAGGCTCAGCTTTTTCCTCTTTCAGCCTCAAAACCAAATTCATTCAGCCACTTCTTTCTGCTCCCCTACCCACCTCTGCTTCCATTGTAACCCTCCCATGCTAGCGCTGATCTCTGCACATCACAAGGCCCTGTGCTTTCAGTGCCTGTGGCACTCCTGGCCTCCTTGGTCCCAAGAGCTCTGTTTTATGCCTCTGCTCCTCTCCTTCATTCTGGCACCTGGGGAGCCAGGCTTACCTGGCCATTCCCCTGTACATCTTCCACCTGCTGCCTGAGCTGCTCCTCCTGCTCCTGGGCTGGGAACAGCTCTCCCTGAGTCTGCTGTGGTACCTCTGATAAAGCACTCTGCTCGTGCTCTTCCTCTAGAAGGACCTGCACAGAAAGCAAGACAAGAAGGCTTTCAACATCCCATACAACATTTGTGAGCCAGGTCTCGAAGACTGATGGCTTCACACGTTCCCAAAGCACTGTGCTGCTGCTGCTGCTCTCCTGGCTCGTTCTCTGCCCATGGGGAGGCACAGATTCCAAAGTGACACTGGCAGTACAATCAGGGTCCATCTGGGACTGAAGCTCCAACAGCCTCTCAGCAGCTGACAGGGAAGTTGTGGCATTTCTCAAGGGTCTGCTGAGGGCCTCCCTCCACTTCTGCCGTGTCCATTTTGTCTTTCCATCGTGACTGACACTCATCCCTGTCTCACAGCTCCCTCCTGCCCACTGTGGGCTCACTCCTTGTGAGAGACACTTCTGGACTTCATGTTCTCTTCAGGCCTGCCCCACCATTCCTGCCTTTCAGACATCTACCCTCTTGTCACAAAATCCTGCTCATTCAGGACATGAGGATGCATGCACAGCTCCTCTGATGGAGGTCAGAGCGCCTCTACAGCCCCCTCAGTATCTGGAGGAGGGCCAAGGTGTTTATTCTTCCTCTTTGTCAACTGAGAATTCAGACCAGCTCTAAGAGAGACCCTCCTAAGGCCCCATCAACAAATGAACTTTCACATCCTTAGGGATGCCAAGGATGAAAATCATGTGGCATGTAATGCATGTATGACCAGATTCACCAAACACCACCTAAACCATGGAATTGTTCCACGTCACTAGGACGGGGAGAAATGCAAAGAATGAACTGGGGGCTTCAGGGCAGAAGAGGCTGGAGGACGATTGCAACTCTGAGGGGAAAGAACAACCATTTCTGGAGGGGAAACATCTCAGCCTGCTCAGGATCTGTTGATAGAACACGTCTCTCCTCTTCTTCTGAAGGGATGCCTTTGGGTGAGCTTTGCACCTCCAGCTGCCTCTGCCCAGAGCCAGGAATAGTCAGTTATGGAATAGTTACATAGATAGATGGATAGATAAATAGATCTCGTGTAATTTGTCTTACTGTACTTTCTATTATGACACACCATAGCACATGGCTGCCAGTGCCCCCATCAGCAGCAGGAATCCTGAACTTGCTCTCCTGTTGCTTCATTAAACCACATCCCTGGGGAATCTGGAGCATGTAGGTCCTTATGGAATGAGATTACACCCAGACTACTGCTCTGGGAACTGAACTCCTTGTGCATCAGTGCTTGGGCAAGTTCTTCTCTTGCTCACAACCACACTGACAATGCTCAAGTGGCTGTAATCAGAAATGAAGCCCAGTCCCTCCCAGCTCCTCTGATCTCTGAGCACCAGCCAGAATGCAAGGGACTTGATTTCCTGCTAAATTCCCAAATACAATTCTGATTGAATTATTTGACAATTGCTGAACCACAAGGCTGCCAAAAGGTAAGGGTTCTGTTAACACAAGAGTGATGTGCTGGCTGGCCTGGCATCAGAGCAGCTCCTTCTGCACCAATGTCCCTGCCCCAAACTACATCCTCTCGTGCAGGAGAATGTTGTGATAAAGCGCCTTTGCTAGCCAGAGGAAGGAACTAAACAGATCTTCTCCTCCTAGCAAATCAACAACCCAACAAAACAAACCATCAAAGTGACACCTAGTCCAGTGTCTAAAGCATCTGGGTGCAGTGAGGGGATTCTTGCAATGGAAGTGGTCCTTGTGAGGAGCATTGTCATGTAGGCATTTATGGAAGTGTGCCTGGAAGGACTCTCATGAGCCTCCCTTTCCCCAGGCTAAAGCTCCCTCAAGCACCTCCTCACTGGGTTTGTGAAAGCTCCCACTTCTCCCCAGCTCCCTTGCCCTTCTCTGGACTCGCTCCAGCCCCTCAATGTCTTTCTGCTTCAGAAGGGCCCAGAACTGGACACAGCACTCGAGCTGTGGCCGCAGCAGTGCCCAGCACAGGGCACAGCTCACTGCCCTGCTCCTGCTGCCCCACTATTGCTGACTTGGCCACGATGGCCTTGGCTTTCTTGGCCACCTGGGCACACGCTGCCTCATGTTCAGCTGCTATTGACTGCAACTCCTGGGTCCTTTTGTCCCAGGCAACTCCCCAGGCACAAAGTTGCACATTTGACCTAAAATACAGCATCCAGAATTTCAAGATGTCTTTCCTGGTTTTAGCAACCCAAAACAGCACTCAAGGGCTTGCAGCTTCACCTAAACTCTAGGATCCAATGGACTTGTCAAATCTGCAGACTACCCCACAAAATGTATCAACAGAAACTTGCCCTTTCTGGTTTGTGCCTCAGAAGAAGGGTTCAGAATTATGCCCTTGGTTTCTTTTGCCACAAGGGACAAGAATGTCCCCCACAGCTTCACGAACAGCACAATCATCTCTTTGCAGCTTATCAAAAGCCAAAAGACAGGTGGGCAAAACCAGTCTTCGGATGTGAAGAATTCCTCAAGGAAATGGCAGAGGAATTCCACAAGCTCCAAACACAGCATTTCAGAAAGGGAAAACAAACAAAGCCCTGTGATCTGCAGCGCTACCACATGTGCCCTTTGGCCATAGCACTGCAGAAGCCAAGTGTGCTGGTTTTACCCTGGGGGAAGGGCACACTAGGAAGTTTTATCTGCATGAGAATTTCCTCTGTGGATTGATGGGACCACTTGGAGGCTGGTTTAGATGTTGACAGCCTGAGAAACCAATTGGAAAAGTCGGTTCGCTCCGTGAATCCCATTTGAAGCAAGTAAACCCCGGGAAAGCTCTCTTGCATTGCCGGCCTTTCACAAGGTAACACTGACCTGGCCCGGGCCCGCTTCCAATGCGGCCAGGGCCAGGCGGGAGCGGGCTCCGGAGGCTGCTGGGCCTCGTTTTAACCAGGGGTCCCAGCGGCCAAGGGGAGGAGAGCCCATTGCTGGGATTCTCGCCTTTTCCCGGTGTGGCCGTGCTCGGCGGGGCCCTGCCCAGCCGCCCTCACGGCCTGGGGGGAGGCAGCTGGGCCCGGTTTGGGAGAGCCCCCCACGGCTTTGTGTGCTGGGCAGGGCAGAGGGAGAACCCCCGGCCCGCGGCTGGAACTGAATGCAGTCAGTGCGGGAAGAAAGCCATGGAGCCAAAGGCTTGTCACCCATTTCTCCTCTGACTGGACTAGGTAGTTTTCATCCTGCCCCTCCAGCGTGGCCTGGGCGGCCTGAGATCCTGACACAGCTCCAGCATGGCCTGGCCCAACTCCTGCAACTTCCGTGTGAGATTTTAATTTTTTTTCTTAATGCTCAGATATCACTTACAGACTTTTGTCTTTCCTTGGGTGAGAGGGAGAAGAACAGAAAGGATACACTAAAATCAGTGAAATAAAAGGTAAGTCTCTAAATGGAATGAGAAGGATGAAATGACGTGAAAATTGGCTGAAATATCTTTTTGCAAGTTGTAGGCATGGACTGTACTTCACGAATAAATTCCTTTAAACTATGGGAAAAAAAAAAAAAGACATGGGGGGTGGAGCAAGGTGTAAAGTGTTTGAAGAATCCTTTGCCCTGAGGAAAAGGAGGGGAATCTCTCTTCCTGGGAATGAACTATAAACAGAGAGAAGTGAGCAAAAGAGAACTTTTGCCTTGGAGTAGCTCAACCTTAAAAGTAATACCTGATGACTATTTAACATGGCCCGCAACTCAGTTCTGAAAAGACTGTATAGTGGGAGGAAATTCATGATAGCAGGTCCCAGGTGCCAGTCAATCATGAAAAAGTGGATTCCAGAGAGAACTGGGGATTTCCTCTCTTGGTAAAAGATCCTTATAGCTTAACAAAAAGAAACTAATCTCCCTAAAATAAACTGAAGAACATTATTTAAGTAGGGAATTGACTGAAGTGTCCCTGTATGTTGTTCTTCTGTAACAACAGGGGAAGGAGGAACTGGCCTGAAAATCTGTTCTGAATTTACTATTTTTATTCTTTGTGTTGTTAATAATTTTTTTTCTTTATTGCCTTTTTAAGTTTTAGGGTTGCTTCGCTTTTACTCCTAATCCTATTTCACAACAAAAGGTAAATATATTACAATTGGCAAACCTTAAACCATTACACCAAGAGACAGAGCGTCACTGAGCCAAGGATCCAGATGCTCACCCAGAGGCACCAGACTTTTGGTACCTCAACATGACAGACCAAAGCCCAGTTTCCAGCTCTCACTAGCTGGGGGAGAATTGCTATGTCCCAGCAGGTCTCCAGCTCTCAGCATCCTCAGCCACCAACAGCAAGTGCTGGCTGCTCAGCATCTTGCAGCTCTGTCTTGCACTAAAGACAGCACCAGCCAGAACTGGCACTTACCGGCTCGGAATATTCAGGTTGTGCTGTGAGCACAGCTGGAGGATTGTGGTCATTCAGCTCCTCTTTGGCCACATCTCCAGGAACTGAGAGAGTCAGTGGAGAGTCTGCTGTGGGTTCAGGGCTCTGTGAACAGACAGCAGCATGAGGGACAGGCAGTTACCTATCATTTATAACCTTACTCCTATTCAGCTCTACAACCTGCTCGACTAAGGACAAATGATAAACTGCCATTGCAATGTGATCCTAAGTCACTCCAACAAAATTAAAATGGGCTGGTTCAGCAGAATTTCATATGGCTCTGAATTCAATATTCCCTCGTGCTTACTATCAGCAGGCAAGGTTCCCTCTGAAAACTGAGCTTTGAGTGCTTTAAAGCTCTCAAATGGAAAATTAGGAAACAGCCAGTGATGCCTTTGCAATTGCTGATTCAGGTATGGGAATGGATTTTCTTTTAAACTACCCAGCTGGCCATCTACACCCTACTACCACAGGCCAAGCTCACAGATTCCTTCACAATTTTTAAACGTCAGGAACATCCAAGGTTCCTTTCTCACTCACCTCAGGATCTGCACCTCTGAATACACGTCTCAGGTGTCCTGTAGAGGGCAGGGAAAATGAAATAAATTATTTGAGAAAACTGGAGAGAGCCATAATGTGTTTAGAAATCCTTCTGAGAACATCTCCCTGTCTGCGTTTTCAAAGTTGTCCTGCTTGACCCAGCAAACTGAGGAAATGGCAGACTCTGCTGCCACAGACTCTCCCGGGGAGGGAATGCAACCCCTGCAGGTTCCCTTGCAAATGCTGCCCGCAGCTCCCTGGCTACAGACACCCCGTCTATAGCGGAACAGGTTGACAGGAGCTTTAGCAAACCAGTGGCATCCTCATGCTCTTTCTGTTCCAAAATCAACCGGGTCACTAAAACAGAGCAGGAAGACATCTAAAAGCCAGATTAGGTTACACCCAGGGAAAATCTCTACTTACGTCCCAGGCTAGTCAGATAATATCCTGAATAACCAATGCCATAAACAGTGCAAACTGCAGCAACGAGTTGCTCAATCATGGTAGCACTGCTGTGCAAGTTTGCAGACTCTTCTGAAACACTAGAAAAAACAAGGCTCCTGTCACAGTGTGCAGCTGCCCACTGACAAACAGGAGGATGCTCCTGCACTGAGCACAGGCAAGAACTGCTCTGCCACTGAGGCCTTGGGTGCAGCAAAGCAACCTTCTGATGTCACCACAGCAACGTGGCAACCGTGCCCTGACATCACAAAGCAAACGTTCTGCATTGGTCTGTGAATTTATGCAAAGCAGCCCAACCCTCCCTACAGCAAACACAAAATCACCTGGGACGTTCTCCTCTGTCACAAAGCAGCACAAACTCCCCTGGTGGGACAAACCCTGTTGTTCAAGGGATCCTAGAGTAACTTGGAGATAGAAAACAAAGAGAACTTGCAAGCAGAGTGCTTACAAGAAAGCTACTCAGTGAAGGCAGGATGGATGTAAAAATGTCTCTAAAATGTAACATGCAGTACCAGCCCAGTAGTTTGCAGAAATTGTTTTACAAGCACTTGTCTTTGGGGGAAAATCCTGATGTTGCTAATAGGGAACCAATCATGTATATTATTGGTTAGCAGACAACTGAACATTTATACTATTGGCCATCCAGGATCACACTATTCCAACCCAATACTGAAAATATGACAAAAGGTGTATCCATTTCTAATGTTTCTGGGTATGCCATATGTGGTAACTGTGTAGCATTCATACATTGCAGTGCCCCAAGCACCTACAGCCTGTACTGCAACTGAGCACTGAGATGGGACTAAAGCAAAGGAAATCAGACCTTTGGCCACTGATGCTTCTGACTAGACCCAAGAATGCTTCTGTTCCTGTACCAAACCTGCCGCACACACATCAGCACCTTTCAACCTGCCTTGGCTTCACCTGGGACACAGAAGCCTCTGGGCCATTCTCTGACCCCAGCAGTCACCACTGGCTGCATTTCCTGCTTGCTGTCAGTGGCACCTGAAACATGCTTTTGCAGACTGAAAGCATTCTGCGTCATTCCTTCCAAAATTAATAATGAAAACACAAATTGCCTACTGAAACCCTGCTGCTCCCTTCCAAATCAGGTCACTGCTCAAGCACAAGCCTCAGGCTCATCCCTGATTCTGTCTGTGAGATATCAGGTAATCTTTTGCTTCACCTGAAAGGGTATTAGAAAAAAGAATGAAAGTGGCTGGTTCTAGGCTTTGTTATTTGTGGTTTGGATTTGTTCTACTAAATTTCCTGGGATTTCCTGTGGCCTGGGAGTGGGGCAGGGTTGAACACTGGACCAAAAAAAAAATGGGGTAAGAGGGGAGGAGGGGACAGAGAGAAAAGTAGATAGTCAGGAGAGAATGTGAAGTTCCCTAGGATGCAGCCAGTGGCAAAGGGGACAGGGATTGGACCCAGCTGGGAAAGGCAATAAAAAGAAGCATCTTGTTGGAGTGTGTGTATGTGTGTGTGTGTGTGTGTTTATGTGTGTGTGTGTGTTTGCGTGTGTGTGTGTGTGTTTGTGTGTGTGTGTGTTTGTGTGTGTGTGTGTGTGTGTGTGTGTGTGTATGTGTGTGTGTGTGTGTATGTGTGTGTTCACCTTTCGGTGTGGGACACACACGCCTGGCTCAGCTGAATCCCTACTCAGAAACTGTTCTGGTTTGCTTTGATGACTTTGTCCCCATTTGATGGTATCTAGGAGTTGGTTCATTTCTAACATCTCCCTGCCAGCAGCTCAGAGCTGCATCGCACAGTGCTTGCTGTGCTCCAGAGAGCACAGAGCAGGCTGGCCTGGTGGCCCCGAATATTTCCGCAAAACCCTCTGCTTGTCCCACCTTTGCTGTGGCTCAGTGCAGAACTCCAGGACTGCAGGCGCTTCCTGCCAGAGCTGTGGGAGGCAGATGTGTCTCCTGCAGATGTGACCTGACCAGCTGCCAGTGCCTCCCGCTGGCCTGGGTTCCCCTGGCAGAACTGCCGTGCCTGAAGGACGCTGCCCTGGGCTGGAGCCTGCGGAGCAGCCCGGCTCCCTGCCCTGTGCCCAGAGTGCTGCACACACTGCTGACCTTTCCCAGAGTTACAGGGCAGTGGCGCCAGAGTAAGAATCCTCAGCCAGGGCACCAGCCCTCGGCTGCTCTCTGCTTTTCTCTCCCGCTGGCCACACTCCGGACGGCCAATGCTACCACAAACTTTATCTTTTACAATCGTGGTCTCAATTCCCACTCTACAATCCTTTTCAACAACCCTACTCTAAGCTGCTTGTAAATGGTCCTGATGTGATGATCAGTCTTTTCTTCACTGAAATGATGAGTGGCACTGGGATGCAATTAGGCTTACAAGATGTTACAGGTGTTCAATCACAAAAGGCTCCAAGATTTCTTCAACATTTTTGGTATGGAGACAATTGAGGAAGTTCTAAAATACTCTCTAAGGAAAATAGGGCAATCAGAGACCCTTTGAATGTTCCCAAATATTGTCCTCCCTCAGTCAATTTCATATACTTTTGCCAAAGAAAGTTATGACATTGCTGGCCACACGTCTATCCTGTCAGCTGAATAAATCAACAGCGGGAAACTTAGGAAAAGGATTAGACGTCAAATTTCTTAGACCCCATAGGTCTGGGCACAAATCAAGAGCTGTGTCACTCTTGAAAGACTGGTGGGAACAGATTATTTTTGAGAGTACTATAAAACTGCCAGAGTTTGCATATGGACACATTCAAGCAATTTGTCTTTAAAATCTGCTGAAGTACCTTGCATGCAACACTTGTAAATGTGTTTTACAAAAGATTTGCAAAGATCTGGCTATTCCTTGGCTCACTGACAAGGTGCAGCCGAGGTCTAAAGGCAGTCCAGGGAGGTGTTTCAGCCGACATCTTGGAGCAGCCCGTAGCCATTCCTCTGTAACCCTCCAATACAAGGTGATTTGGGAGGGGTCTGCCCAAGCTTCTACACCTTTGACAGTATAAGGCAAAGAGTTAAAATTAAAAAGAAATTTCAGAAAACACCCCTATATTATCACAATAATAATTTCACTTTGCCACTATATTTTCTAAAAATGTCCACAACTTCATAGCAGATGTAGTAGGCGTCCACCATCTGCTGAAAAAGTTTATTTCAATGGACAAGCCTAGGGCCTGAAGAAAAGAATTGACCAAAAGAAAGCCACTCCAAACGCTGTATGAACAACAGTGAGAGATAGAGTTATCAACAGTGAGATTTTTTTATTATTAAAGATCCAAACTAACTTCTTCCAACTCTTTCAACTTACTAATCTTCTTTGAACTAATCCTATATTTTAAAGAAATAATCAACTGCTCAGTGCAAATGTAACCTGCTGGAATTACTAATTTAAGTAATCCTTAAAAACGAATCTCAAAATTTGAAACAAATTCCAAAGCTCAGAGATTTTGTCAGGCTGAAGCGTAAGTCTTGTGCCATGACTCTACTTCCTGCTTGTCAAATTCAGATATTCCGCTCTGAATATGGGACAGCTTTTTGTGGAGGTATTGGAACCTGCTCTTCATTTCAGAGTAGCTGGGGCTAGCCTGTGAAGGAGAAAGTAGAAGAAAATTAGGGCAGGCAAACATTTCTGCAGAGTTTAGAATCTGGTGTCCTTTCCCTTAAGAAGGCCCAGAGCCAGACTCAGCAGTAACCATGGCCCTGCAGGTCTGGTGTCACTCATACCTCTTTGTGCTGGATATGCATTGAAAGCACCTGGGGGCAGGGAATACAAGGAAGTTTTTCTCCATGAGAACTCCCTCTGTGAATTGATGGGACCAGTTGGAGGCTGCTTTAGTTGTTGACAGCCTGAAAAACCAATAGAAGAAGTCAGTTTGCTTCCCAGAATCACATTTGAAGCAAGCAAACGACGGGAAAAGCTCTTTTTAATTTCCAACCTCTCACAAGGTGACACCGTCCTGGCCCGGGCTCGGGAGGCTGCCGGGCCCCGTTTCCACCCGGGGCCCCGATAGCCAAAAAGAAGCAAAGCCCATTGCTGAGATCCTCGCCCTCCCCCGGTGTGGCCCTGCCCGGCCCCGGCTCGGAGCAGCCCTGGGGTGGCCGAGCTCGCCCGGCCGCCCTCACGGCCTGGGGGGAGGCAGCTGGGCCCGGTTTGGGGAGCCCCCCATGGCTTTGTGTGTTGGGCAGGGCAGAGGGAGAACCCCCGGCCTGCGGCCGGAGCTGGGTGCGGCTGGCAGCGGAGGGCAGCCTTGGAGCCAGAGCCTTGGCACCCATTTCTCCTCTGGCTGCACTTTGCAGTTTTCGTCCGGCTCCCCCCAGCGCGGCCTGAGATCCTGACACAGCTCCAGTGTGGCCTGGCCTAAGCCCTGCAACTTCTGTGTGACATTTTAACTTTCCCAATGCTCAGATAAGCCTTACAGACCTTCCATCTTTCCTTGGGTGAGAGGAAAAAGAGCAGAAAGGATACACCAAAGTCAGTGAAGAAAAAGCTGAGGTTTTTGATGGAAGGAGAATGATGAGGCGCCATGAAGGTTGGCTGAAAATCTTTTTGTAAGCTCTAGGGGTGGACTGTACTACACTACAAATTCCTTTAAACCATGGGAAAAAGACCTGGGGGGTGCAGGGTGGGGTTTGAAGTGTTTGGAAGATCCTTTGTCCCGAGGGAAAAAGGGGATCTCTGTTCCTGGGCAGGAAGTATGAGCAGAGAGAAGAGGGCTGAAGACAACTTCTGCCTTTGAGCAGCTCATCCTTAGAAGCAATACCCCATGAATTTGATATGGCCCACAAGCACAGCTCTGGGAGGGCTTTGAAGTTGGGAAGAGTTTCACCATTGTGGATTCCTGAGCAGCTGCTGCTTGTGAAAAACAGTGAAATCATGAGAGAACTGCTCTTTTTTCCTCTCTGGAAAAAGATGCCTATAGCTGAACAAGAAGAAACTTCTCTCCCTAAAGTGAACCGCATAAGATTATTTAAGTAAGGAATTGACTGAAGTGTCTCTGTATGTTGTTAAGAAGGTGTGAAAAGGGGGTGGAGGGAGTGGTCTGAAGATCTATTCTGAATTTAGTATTTTTTTTTTGTGTTGTTCATAAAGTTTTCTTTGTACACTTTTAAGTTTTGGGCCTGCTTTGCTTTTGCTCCTAATTCTATTTCACAGCAGAAGGTGAATATATTTCAATTGTCAAACCCAAGCTAGGACACGGTTGTTTACTGGTATGTCGAAGAAGGCAAACAATGAACAACAACTATGGAATTACTAACAAATAGAAGCAGGGCCCCCATGACAGCCTTGTGGGCCGAGATGGGAAAGGATGGAGGAGAGGCTTTGCTCCACAACCCCCCCCTGGAGCAGTTGATCCTGGTGCCCCAGCAGGACTCTGAGGAGCACCAAGCTGGAACATCAGGAATGAGGAGAAATCCCAGGGCGGTGGACCAGATGTGTCAGGAGCTGCGTGGCTGTAGCTGGAATTGCAGGACATCCCAGCAGGGCAGGGGCTGCAGGGCCCAGCAGCAGAAGAAAGGCAGCTCCCACCTTGGTTCCGGCCATGGTAGCAAAATTCCTTTTGCCGAGCAGGGTCGAGCTCGACCATCTTCCTCCAAAGCCCAAAGAGAGCGTGAGAGAGCCAGCAGCTGCCCCCAGTCCTGTCCTTCCCCTGCACCCCAAGGATCCCCCAAAATCTCACAGTATCTCCTGCCTCGGAGAGAAGCTCCCAGAGAAAAAAGAAGTGTAGTCAGATGCTACACACCTCTCCCCCACCTCAGCCACTCTTCTGTTTTCCTTAAGTACCAGTAGTTATTTGGGTACTAACTTATGGGAAAAACTTCTGTAAGTAAAGGGAAAGAAAAATAAGCCCCACAAACCATGTTCCAGGATGGGCAAGAAGGGGAAATGTGCTCCAGTTGCAGCAGGTGTGGTTTAGGTTCACCTAGAGGGCAGTCAGGGCTGGTCAGCACTGGAAGATCCAGCTGCAGTCCCCGAGATCCTTTCAGTGATGCCTGACGGATGTCTGCAGCCTGGATCCAGAGATCCCTGGACAGGGGGCTCCTGTGGCTGGCTTTGCACTCAGGGTGAAGATGCCCAGAAGCCATTTGGGTTTATGCTTGTTGGGTTGCTTTTTGAGAAACTCTAGGTCAGATTCAGAAATCAGTGCAGCAGTCTCAAAAACAGAACTTAAGAAAGAAATTCCGTGTTATTTTCCATTGTTCATTTTCCTTTCCTTTTCTTTACAGAAACCATCCCTCACACCAAAGGTGGGGATGTCAACAGCCACTATTTCTCTAACCCCAGTTACCATCCTCTGCCTCAGTGCTCCAGCCCACCTCATGTCACCAGCGTGGAGAGATTGACCTTGGCAAAGGTAAAGGAGAAAACCATGGCAACTGCAATGACAGGCTTTAGTTTATTTTACATTGTTCCCTATTCTCTACTCCTATTTGCCTCATTTCTGCTCTTCCTAATTATCACCTGGGGATTCAGCATCTTCCTTGCAATTTCAGTCTTTCTTTGAATAGGCAAAAACCAGCCAGCTGTTTGTGAACCTGAAGAAAATGGAGCCTGGAAAACAAAGTGCTGTCATGGACTACACAGGAACACTGCCAGCAGACTGGAAACATGGTGGCTATATCAATCAGCTTGAGATATCTACATATATATATAAGAAGGAGGACAATATGAATGTTATTCATTGTATGTGGGATGCATCCCTTAAGACAGGACAAGATCAAAAAGTGACCCCTTGTGAGGAACAGTGTAACAGTTTTTAATGCCCAGTGCAGACATCATGTGAAAAATATCTCAGTTTCATGGAAAGACTTCCGTATTGATTAGTTTCACCAAAAAATGGGGTTTTTACAGTGTCTGTTTGGACAAAATTACAAATTCTTATTAAATAAATGAATGTTTGCATATATTCTTTTCCTTTTTGAATCCCTACAAAATGAAATCAGTGGTTTAAAAAAGTTTTTTTCCATTACCTGATCCACTTCAGGTGTAAATAGTAGATCTTCCCAGAGAAGCCTCCTGTTTGCTGAAAGACAGAGCACTGTCTTTAAGAAGAGAAATTCCCAAGAAATGCTGAGAGTTGCTGCATCCTGCTTTAGGCTGTCTTTTCATCCTTTTCCGCTCTTATGCGTTCCAAAAAGGCTGGACTGCATTGACCAGTGAAAGTCTTTAAAAGGACTTTCAGTGGCAGTATAATTCAGGAAATTGAATTACCTTCATTTCTGGTACATCAGTCTCTGGAATTTGGAACAACAGTATGCAGCACTGGGTTTTTTCCCTGCTCTTCCCCAGCCTTGGTCAAGCCACAGTTCAGGCTCAGATCTGTTGTGTTTGGTTTGGGTTTTGTTTGGGTTGGTTTTTTGGTGTTTTTTTTCAGAATGGGATTTCAGTCATCATGCTCAATATTCAGCTTTGTATTTGCTTAGAGCATTTTACCTCACACTAAATGCTCCTCAGAGACACTTGCTGTGGTCAGCCCAAGGCAGGAGGATCTTGAGCAGCAGGAAGGTTCCAGAGGACTGGATGAATGTTGATATTGTGTCTATTTCCTAGAAAATCAAATAGGATTACTTGGGTAACTCGAGGCTGGAGACCCGAGTATCAGACTTGTGAAAACAACAGGACAGGTGACACAAGATCTCATAAATACTAATGGGGTAGGAATAAAATTAATTATGTTTAAGTCTCCTTAAGTAATATCACTTCCATCTTGAAAACTACTAAAGTGGTTTAAATAGTGCATAGATAAAATCATTTTAGGCTTTTGTAATGCTTCCAGCAGAGTACCACAATACAGTCTAAGGAATAAATTGTCTCTGCACAATATCAATCAAAGCTGTTGTAATGACTCAGTAACCAGGAAGGTGCCAGGTCACTGAGGACATCTGTCGGGCACTGCTGTTTACATTTATTGAGAGAAATTTGCAGTAACTGCAGGTAATTGCAGAGTTGTAAATTCAGGTGCAAGGTGTTGAGGCCACTGGGGCTGGAGCAGGGTGACCCTGATTCCAGAGGGATTACATTTGGAAGCAGAGCATTGAGAATTGGAGTGATCTCTGCGCACCTGACATTTTCATGTCAAGGTGGGATATCATTCTGCTAGGTAGTTTTTATCCAGACAAACAAACAAACAAACAAACAAACAAACAAACAAACAAACAAACAAACTGTAGGGCAGCAGTACTTCTTAGAATTATTCAGGGGTGAGTAACTGGAATTATGGGAGGTCAGACTGCTGAGGCCACACCTCAAATCATCAGGGCAGCTCTGGGCCCCTCACAACAAGACAGACTTTGGATGTTGCACATCAGGAGGAATTCCTTCCTCAAAGGGCTGTCAAGCATTGGCCCAGGCTGCCCAGGGAAGTGGTGGAGTCATCATCCCCAAGGAGATTGAAAAGATGAGAAAATTTGGCACTTAGGAACACAGTTAACGTGATGGATTTGACAGTGTTACATCAATGGTTGGACTCCACGATCTGAAGCGTCTTTGATAACCCAAACCATTCTACAATTCTATGAGTACAGAAAGCCCAATTTGAATGAATCCCAAAATCATGAGCACTCATCCACTGACAGGTCCACCAGGTCAGTCTCATGTTGGATATGGAGTCAGGAATGAGCTAAGGAAGTCTCATGTTAAAAAACACAATCTATCAGGAATCAACACAGAGAAAAAAGTAACACAAATGCCACAAAATCACTTCCCAGCAATTGCAAACATGTCTGAAACCAGTTTGTCATCCTTCAGTTAAATCCTGATATCACAAGCCACCTGATGTTTCCATTCCAGGTCTACTGTGTGTGTCTTAGAGAAAACTTAGGAGAAGCTGGTTATGCTTTTAGTGCACTCAAATTCTGCAACTTTGCACCACCCAAGCCATCCCTAGAAACCATGCTGCCATTTGCCCAGACATTGCTCTGGAACAATCTCAGATCAGTTATTTCAAGTGTCCTGAGTTCAACACCTGGAGGGGCAGAAAGTGTTCTGCAGGGCTTATTAAAAACTGATTCTACAGCCTATCTCTAAATAATACTAGGAACTATTTTAACCAGATATGAAGATGCTCAGGATTTTGCAGAAGTAATTTGCTGGTGGCAAGATCAAGCCCATTAAGGAGCACAGGAGCTGAGATGCTTTCACTGATTGCTGTAAAGATTTTTGAAGTGTTGCTACTTGTTTCCATTTACATGTTCACTTCTGAGTGACTTTTTAGAATGCATCTTGAAAGAAAAATGTTCTTTGGGTTTCTTTGGTAGCAATGCCCATAGCAGGCAGCAGGCTGGAGACCTGCTGAAGATCTGGTGAAGAGATCTGGTGAAGAGCTCAGAATACCATTGAAGTCATTGCTCGCTGAGCAGCTCTGAGAACCCCTGTGCTACTATCAAAGACCCACCAGCTCTGGTGCCAAAGAGTTCAGAATGTGGCTACGTGGAAATGAAGTCCCCAGTACGTCGTGACTCCCCCTACGCCCAGATCGCCGGCTCTGCTACGGCCAGCAAGAACGTGTATGAAGTTGGTAGGAACAAAATCCACCTCTGGATGCTGGGGCTTAGGGACAAAGAGCACAGGGCTTTTTATTCCTTGATTCAGTTTCATCAAAAGACATGAAAATCACTGGAAACACAAAATGATGGGATTAGAGTCGATGTTCTGCTCAAAAGCTGTAACAACAGCGTTCTTTACTCTTTTGCTGTAATTCACACAAACAGGGTTTGAAGTACCTTCAGCTCTGCTCAGGTACTTCTGAATTTCCCTGGTGTGAAAGCCTTCTTTTGAACAACAGCATATGATAAGCTTGGCATTTGATTGCAATGGAGTTCAGCTCTAGGTGAGACTGAACGCAGCTGGAATTATGGATGGCAGGGCTGAAGTTCTATTGCTTTCTCTTGATCAGAAAAAAATGGCAACTCCATCCACAGACACAGTATTCCACTCATATGGGCCCTAGCCAGTTACCATATTTCTGTAGTTACAGAAAACTTTGGGGTCCTGTGGATTGGTAGCTATCCTGATCACCTCTGGGCTGGAATAAATTGTGTCCCCTGCTACAGGATATGTTTTCCTTTTCTGCATGCAAGTAGAGATCACTGAAATCCATCAACATACCCATTCTGCTTTTAAGAATTTTTATCAAGCCTTGAGTAAAAACTCCAAATTCAAGTTGGTAAACTGTTGTTTTGTTTTGTTTTGTTTTTTGAATTTGCTGACATTAAAGACACAAAAGGAAGAGATGCTGTCTCGTTTCTGTCTGTAAAGACACTCATGTCAGGGCCCTGCTGCAAGTGCAAAGCAAAAACACCAACCTGTGTTTGTACAGCTACATTTGAGGACTCAACACATCGAGGAATCTTCCTGCTGCAGCAGAAGCTGAAATGAAGTCTCAGTGTTTTCCCTAAAGTTGTGTGCATGCTCTCTCTCCTCACAGAGCCCACGGTCAGCGTTGTCCAGGGCGCGTTCGGCAGCGGCGGCGGGCGCTTCGGCCAGGATCCCTACGACCTGCCAAAAAAACAGCCACATTCCATGCCACTACGAGATGTGCTTCCCATCCTAGGGAACCCCACAGCCTCCACAAAGGGGGTCAGCAGCAACTGACCCAGCAAGAAGCTGATGCCTACAGCCCTGGGACGCTCAAGGGGCAGGGTGGCACGGTCGTGCTCCTTCCTCTCTAGTTTACCATCTCTCTTGGCTCCTCATCTGTCTGCCAGATCATTGCTGTACCTTAAGCAGAATCTCAGCATGAGGTTTGTATTGACAGATGGACAAATGCCACACTCTGGGCATCCTCATTCTTCTGCCTTTTTTTCCTCTTTTTTTTTTTTTTTTTTTGTTTCATGGCAGTACATTTTCTAGAAACAGGTATGAAGCACATTTATATTGTAATATACTGTCTTAAAAAATAGTAGTTTGCAGATTAGTCTTGATAACATCACATTTTAGTGACTTCAGGTATAGGCTTTATGTCTGTCATGTTCCAGATTAGTAATACTCCAAGGACAGTGCAATTTAACAAATACCACTTTGTACAGGAGACCTGATTCACCAACTACCTTTCAAGTATGCCTATTATTTTTTTTCTTAGTTGATATAAAAAAAGTGCTTTGTTGTGGGAACATATTTTCCAGAGATGACTGATGTTCATCGTTCTCCCTCTCACTACCATATACTTCATGTACATGTAGGTTAAAGCAATAAAGTCTCTAATGAAAGATGGGAAGTGCTTTGAACTTTTTTTGTTTGTTTTACATTTGACTACGGGGGATCTTGAAATAGCATGGGAAATGTAGGAAATGTCATTTGTGATCTCATGGTTTCACCCCAGCTGGCAACTGAGTACCATGCAGGTAGTTACTCCCCCAGGGAGAAGAGGAAAAGAAAGTCCATGGGTTGAAATAAGCACAGTTAAAGAACTGGAAGAAAAGAAAGGAAAATAAACTACTACTAATAATAGTAATGCTAAAACAGAAAAATCCATCAGAGAGGTCTAATGTTTCAGATTAAAAAAGCTGCAATCTAGTATTGCAAAAGTATAGTTCTGCTTTCCAGGCTTTTCTATGCAAAGCTGAGAAACTCAGCATTCCTTCAATGCTGTTGAAAAAACAGGGGGCTTAATCCTAAGTAATTCCCTTGTTTTACATTCAAACTGCCATCTTCTTAATCAATAAAGGAACAAAGAGTGATCCTGATTAACTACCTGGTGTAAATAATCATTGGTTATAAATTAACATTCTTCATGAAGAGTCAAGTTTCCACTCAAGGACAAAAAGGGCCTGGAATCCCAGAATCCCAGAATCAATAAGGTTGTGAAAGACTGTGGAGATCATCAAGTCCCAAGCTGTGACTTAACACCACCTTATCACAAATTTATCCTTATCTGAAATTGGGGACCTAGAACTGGACACAGCACTGGAGGTTCAGCATCACCAGTGCAGAGTAGTAGAGGAGAAGAATCTCTGTCCTGCTCCTGCTGGCCACACCATTCCTGATCCAGGCCAGGGGCCATTGGCCTTCCTGGCCCCCTGGGCACACGGCTGGCTCATGCCCAGCCTGCTGTCCATCACTGACCCCAGGTCCCTTTCTGCCTGGCCCCTGTCCACCCACTCTGCCCCCAGCCTGCAGCACTGCAGGGGTGGCTGTGGCCAAAGTGCAGGACCTGGAACTTGGTCTTGTTGAAGCTCACCTTGTTGGATTTGGCCTCTGGATCCAGCCTGTCAAGGTCCCTGTGCAGAGCCCTCCTCCCCTCCAGCAGATCCACACTCACACCCAGCTTGGTGCCATCTGCACATTTGCTGCTGGTGGACTCAATGCCCTCATCCACATCCTCAGTAAAGATTCTAAACAGGAAACAGCAATGCAGATGTTAAACAGATGTTAACAGATGGCCCCAGCACTGATCCCTGGGGACACCACTGGTGACTGCCTCCCAGCTGGATGTGGCACCACTCCCCACCACTCTCTTGGCCCAGCCTCCAGCCACTTCTTGACCCACTGAAGAGCGCACCTTTCCAAGCTGTGGGCTGCAGCTTTTCCAGGGAATGCTGTGGCTCACCGTGACAGAGGCTTTGCTGAAGTCCAGGCACACAACATCCACAGCCTTTCCCACATCCACCAGGCTGGTCACCTGGACATACAAGGAGATCAGGTTGGTCAGACAGGACCTGCCCCCCCTAAATCCACGCTGGCTGGCTCTGATCCCTCGGCCATCCTGGAGGTGCCTTGTGATGGCACTCAAGGTGATCTGTTCCATCACCTCACCAGGCACCCAGGTCAGGCTGACAGGCCTGGAGTTCCCCAGATCCTCCGTCCAGCCCTTCTTGGGATGGGGTCACATTGGCACCTCCACTCCTCTGAGACCAACCTGGTGAGCCAGGAGTGATGACAAATGGTGGAGAGCACCTTGGGGAGCTCATCCAGCAGCTCCCTCATCCACCTAGGATGGATCCCATCTGCTCCCAGACACACCTGTGAGCATGTGAGTGGCTCAGCAGGTTCCCAGCTGCTTCCTCCTGGATTACAGGGGTCTGTTCTCCTCCCTGGCCCCATCTCCCAGCCCAGGGGACACTTGTCCTGAGCATGACCACTCTTACTGTTGAAAAGTGACCCAAACAAGGTGTTCAAGTACCTCTGCCTTTTCCCCATCTTTGCCTACCTAATTCCCTCCCACATCCAATAAAGAACCCAGGTTGTCCTTGCCCATCTTCTTCCCTTCATGTATTCATAAAAATATTTTTGTTATCCTTCACAGCAGCCACCAGCAAGTTCTAACTGGGCTTTTGCTCTCTAATTTCATCACTCATCCCTCACAGTGAAGGAACTGAGCACAACACCACCAGAGCTCCTGCCCCATCAACCAAGTGACCCAGAGCCTTGAAGTCCTTTTTAACTACCCAGATGCTCTTGTTTTCAACCTCATCACTGCCAGCCTGGACAGCCTTGTCTCTGCCCCCCACAGTCCTGAACTTGGGGATGCTTTTCATCAATGTGTGTGTCCTCAGATGGAGAACCTGCTGTCTTCATTGTGCGAGCCTTGAATCCCACACTCTGCACTGCAAAGTTGGAGGAAAGAAGCCAGGGAATGAAACAAGCCACCAATGTGTTCTCACTGGAACACTGGTTTGAAAAACTACACATTAAATACTAAACATGAGCTGCTGTGCATTCAGCTTAAAGCTGTGCTTGTCTTGGCACTTGTTTGGTCCCAGTGCAGAATGGAAATGACCCCTCAGCCAAATGGAAGCTGTGGGGTTGTCTAATCCAGTGCTTTCATCTCTCTTCACCCAGTCAGCTGGAATGGCCTGAGGATCACACAGAATACACAGGTATAAACACCATTCTGCAGTGCAGCAGGAGACCAGACAGGCTGTGCAAGGGCATCTCAAATAGCCCTAGAAAACCAATATTGAATACTGGAAGAGCCCTCCTTGTACCAGTGAAGTCCAGCCATCAGATGAAAGATAAGTAGCATCATGTTGTGTAGATTTCTTATACCTTAAGACAAAGGTTATTTGAGAAGAAAAAGAAGTTTTAATTATGTACATATAGATTTAGTTAATCTCCTCTCCTATCTTTGCCCTAAGCTTTTTCTCTACACTGTATTTCAGAAGCCTGAGAAACTCTTCATAAGAAAAAGACATATTCCTTCTTCCTGTAAGTCAAAGACAGGAGATATCAGGAGGGAATCTCAGTTCTTCTTCTAAACCACACAACCTCATTCCTTGTCCATAGCAATGGAAGTTTGAAACATTACAAATGGTTATTGCCAGAATGAAGGAAATCCAAAATGGACAGGAAGGTCCAAGCCTTCAGGAGGTTTGACAGGACAGTGACCTTCCTGATCATTTGCTCACTCTCATGTCATAATAATCTTCTGAGTAAAGCCAGAACTTTAGCTCAGCTTAAGCGTTCTGCAGAGTGTGAGTTAAATGAGTATTACTTGAATGAAATTAAAAAGGGAAAAATCCCAAAAGTCATGGCCTGTAATCTAGTGCTGAGAAAGGATGATGCTGAGCTGTCCAGGAATTCATCCAGTGTGAGTGCATGCCTCCGTTGTACACAAAGTGTGTCAGTTTGGCTCACTCTTCCATGGGGTGCAGTCCCTGAAGGCCAGGCTGCTCCAAGCTGGGTCCCCCACGCGGTGACAAGTGCCATCAGGAAAGCTGGTGCAGCGTGGAGTCCTCTGTGCAGGGCTCCTGGTGGAGCTGTCCGGGGCCATGGCAGGGCAGGCAGGTCCATGGCACGCTTGGCTTGTCCCGCAGCTGGAGCAGAGTCAGCGTGGCAGGGCTGTGGTGCATGGAGAGCTGGGGGAGTGGGGAATACGGCAGCAAGGTGGGAGTGACAGCAGAGACAGGACATTGGGGAACATGGCAGTAAAGAGGGAATGAGAGCAGAGACAGGCCACAGGGAAACATGGCAGTAATGCAGGGACACAGCCAGAGGTGGCACCACAGCCATCACCACCCACACGGAGATATTCCAAGTGTCCTGAGTGTTTGGCTCACTGGCTGCAGGTTCAAGACTGAGCTCAGCCTGCTGGGAACCTGCTCGTGGCTCAGCTCCTTCCTTGGTCACAAACTGTGCCCATCAATACCCAGTGGGAATCAGCCAGCTGCTCACCTCTCATCTGCCATTTGGGGAGACACAAAAAAATCTCCCTTGTCCTTACAATTCATCTTGCTCTTGCACTAACCCACTCCATTCCTCACCACCTCGCCATTTCCTTTCCTCTCCTCCCTTTTCCTCCACTCTGCACTCACACCTCTAACCTCACACAAGCCCTCTCACTCAAAAGCAAAACACTACTTCCTTTTTGCCAACACTGAAAAACCTCTCTTATTTACACTTCTCTTGCCCTCCCTACCACAAGCATTCCCAATCATTGCTCTTACCCTTTTTTTTCTTTTCTTTTTTCACTTTTATTTCCCTCCATGAGACATAAACCTACACAAATGCCTGGGACAGGGCATAACAACACACAAAGCATAATGCACAAGCCATACAAACCACTCCACCTTTTCAAATGCCAAAATCATCCTCTGTCTACAACAAACTGCTCTTTTTTTTATTCCACCAAATAATTCCATGTGCCTTTCATAATCAATGCTTTTTGCTCTAGACTCTTTAGGAAGATTTATGCTAAAATATTTGCCACTCAACTCCTTAAACTCTCCCCACAGCAGCTAACATTAACAGCAAGCTGCAAATTGCTGAAGCTCAGCTGCACTTGGATTGAAAATTCCATCTAAAATATTTTGCCTCTTACAGTTTGAGCTTTCTTCTCCCCATCTGCCTCCTCCACATTTCTCGCTGGACTTTTCCCACCTCTTGTATCCCAGCACTGAAGTCCACAGTGCCCTCTTTGCATTTCCTGAGGCTGCAGCAGTTCTGTACATGAAGTGGTTCTTGCAGAGACACCAGAGCTATCAGTGCTGCTCTAAAACACCTCCCGTGGCCCTGGTGAACATCTGCCCTCTCTTGCCATCACTCTCTTTCCCCCTCTGTCCCTCTCAAGCTGTTGTCTGTTGTGAAGCTGCATCTGTTACTGCAAGACTTGAATGGTTGTGCAGATGCCATCTCATGCCCTCAAAACAGAAGAG
This sequence comes from Cinclus cinclus, assembly GCF_963662255.1. Classification (NCBI taxonomy): domain Eukaryota; kingdom Metazoa; phylum Chordata; class Aves; order Passeriformes; family Cinclidae; genus Cinclus; species Cinclus cinclus. The sequence continues at coordinate 8,961,230 of NC_085084.1, forward strand.
CTGAGCTGGGCTTTATCCTGTGCTAGTGCAGAACCTGTAGAATAAAGTGGCCATGCGTTCTGTCTAAAGCTCGGGACTGGCTACTGTAGAGAATGTTATGTCTGCCCCATTGTTAAGTTTTGTAGGGTTTCCTGAATAATTTCCAGTGAGAACAAAGCTCTGAAGGAATTTTTCATGGTCATCCCGGAGGTCTGTTTTTGCATTTTGAAGATATCCTGGTGAAGAGTGTCCAAATTCTGCTTTTCTACAGGACAGAGAAAAGAGACTTCCATTGTGTCCACATGGCCTGCAACAAACAACCAAGCTGACTACCTGAGGTGAGTGAATTAACAATTAAGCCTTGGCACTGGCAGTGGGGTGCCATGTGAAGCTGTTTACAGTATTGAAAGGATGATTTGGAGTAGGTTTTGCTGTATCTCCCAGGCTAAGAGCTGAGATGGACCCCGAGGTGGGTTTGTCCCGGACGGGCCCTCCCTTCCTGCAGTGCAGTTGCACAGGGTCAGCTGCAGCTCTGGTGCTGCATCCCCCCTGGGATTTGCAGAGCAGGAGGGCAGGGAGAAGTGTCTGTGTGTCTGTGTGTGTGTGTGTGGTATGAAAGGCTGGGAATGGCTCAGAGCTTCTGTCAGAGCACTGATGGTGGCAAGGGCAGTCAGGCCTCCTGCAGCCCTTGGGCTCTGGGGCAGCTGTGGCCTTTGGAGCAGGCGCGGCAGGGCCCTGGCTCACATTGGATACAGCCAGGGATGCTCCGTGGCAAGGCTCAGGGCAAGGCTGGCCCTGCAGGGGAGCAGCTGAGGGAGGCCTGTGCTAGGGCTCTTGCTAGGAAATGGCACTGGGCACATGGCACAAGTCCAGGCTTTTCTTTCTCTGGTACCTGCCAAAACCTGCAAAGATCTCTGTACTTTCCAGAACACACCAGCACACCAGGCAGCTGCATCTGGCCTGGGACACATACCTGGCACAAGCTGTTTTCTCTCTTGGTACTGAATTTCAGCGTGTTCAATATTTACTACTTGCAACAATTAATCTCAGGAGGCTTTGAGGGATTCAGTTCCATGTGGAAGGATTTTTTGTCCTCCAAGACAAGCAGGTGTTCAGGCCCAGAGGAGCAGAAGCATTGGTGTGTCAGTATTGGGAACTGGTGTCTATCATTCCCATTGCCACTTCATCTTGGGTTCGTATCATGACCCTCTCACCAGAGGCTTTCCAACACACCCCCAAAGCTTCTCTCTCTGCCCACCCTTTGGTGTGAGGCTCTGTGTGAGCCTGGCAGCTGATAGCCTTGTGGCTGTTGTCTCCTCCCCAAAGGTGCTAAGCTTGTGCTTGGTGAATGTCCCCAGTTCCTGAGTTTTATCTTATCTTCATTGTGCAACAATCCAGGGCCTCACTCCAAAGGATAAGGTGATATTCTGTGCAGCTATTGTAATACACTTCTACAAGTCCTTCAAGAAAATGTTTCAGTCTAAAATTCGGATATTTCAGTCTCTGACACACGGTGATCTAGAAAGGAATCGTCCAGGTGAGTTGACGTTTCAGAAAATATCATTATTTACAATGCTACTCTATAATTCTTCTCTACAATCCTACTCTGCAATCCTACTCTGCAGTCCTACTCTACAGTCCTACTCTAAAACGGTAAACTGCCTGGGGAGCAAATGATCCAGATGGGATTATGACAGTCTCTTCTCCACCATCCTCTTCTTCACATTAACAATCAGTGGCAGCAGGCAGGAAGTAGGCTTGACCGATGCCACAAATGGATGCTGGCCACAAGAAAAAAAAAAAAACCAAAACAAAGCAAATAACAACAAACAACAGAAAACCAATGAACCATGAGTTTTCAAGGTCAGTGCTTCACAAGGTCAATCAGGATTCCTGTGGTTCATAGAATGACGCAGCAAGAGGACCAGTGGGGTCATCTGCACCTCAACCTTCATGTGCAGGACCTTGCCATCACAAGCAAACCTAGCCCAGAATCCCACTCATCTCTTAATTCTGGTTGTCTTCACCTTGCTGGGATTTTTCTCCTGCCAGAGCTCTGGAAATGGTGCTTTCGGTCTCTGAGGTTTCTTCCTTTCAGGAAACTCCAAAGACTCATGTAGGTGCCTCTCTTTGAAGACAGGCATCATGCTAATTTCCACATGGAGACAGAGCAGTGTTTGCATGCCATGTGCCTCCCTGTGCTGGATGCCTTCCTTCCTTCCTGCAATCCTTCCTTCCTGCAATCCTTCCTGGAATCCTTCCTTCCTGGAATCCTCCCTCCCTCTCTCCCTCCCTTCCTTCCTTCCTAGCAGGGACAGCCGAGTGGCACTGGGTCCTGCAGTTCCCTCTCTGCCCCACAGCCTGGCAGAAACCCTGGGGCAGTTCCTGTCTGCTTGACCAGGCCAGGCAGCAGATGGGGCTGGGACAAGTCCCTCTCAGCTGTCCCTGTTTGCCTGGTAGAAACCTCTAAGAGTGGGGTGGGGGGCACAGAGCACGGCCCCTCAGAGGCTCACTCTGAGCCCACCACAGCCCCTCCTTCCCGCAGCCAAATCTCAGACTGCTCAGTCAGGTCTGGCTTCCTTGGCTTCTTCCAACGCTGTTTCATGCCTCTGCACCCAGCATTGCTCTACTTAACCACCACCAAATTACAAAACAGTGCAACAGAAACAGTCAGAGGACAGAGCACCTCTCTCCTGAGGATGGACTGAGAGACCTAGAGTTATTCAACCTGAAGAATAGGCCCCAAGGAGACTTTACTGCCACTTTCCAAAACTTCCATGTGGTTTCTGAGGGAGTGGGGGACACCTCCTTTAAAATGTCCACTTACAATATAATGTAATACTGCTGGGCTACAATTTGGAAACAAAAAGGGGATCAAGTCCCAGTAGGCCTAAGGAAGAAGTTGTTTACTGGGAGCATGCAGCAACACTGGCACAAGTTGCCCCAGGAGCTGGGAGGTGCCCCATCCCTGGAACCATCCCAGCTCAGGTGGGACAGGGCTCTGAGCAACCTGACCTCCTGAAAGTTGTCCCTGCTCATTGCAGGCCACTTGGACCAGATGACCTTTACAGCTCCCTGCCAGCCCAGCCCAGTCTAGGGATTCCCTGCCCTTTTCCTTTCAACAGCACCAAGACTAGAGGTGGGGAGGAGGGGGGCTCATCTGATGCCTTGGAATTCAGTGGAGGAGGAGGAGCCCATCCCTGGCACACTGTTCCACCTGCAGCCCCTTCACATTTTACCTGCAGGAGCTCCTTGGCAGTCCAGCACTGTGCCTCGTCTCTCTGCAGGCAGCAGCTCAGGAGGTGCCAGCAAAGGAGAGAACAGGTCGGGCTGCTGCAGCTTTGGTCTCCCTCCGGTGGCTATCAGGAGCTGAGGCTGCAGAAAAAGGAAACGCGAGGCTCCACCTGCTTCTTTCACATCTGTAACTGCTCTCCCAGATGCCCTTGTTTAACCTCCACTCTGCAGTGGCAGTTTCTGCCCTGGTAGAGAGGCAGAGATGACTTTCCTACACCACCAAAACACCCAAACCCAAAAGGAGCCACAGCTTTTCCAACATTCAAGGGATCTTGCCTTGGCAGCTGATTTCAGTGACTGACCTACTTAGTGGCAGCTACATCAGCAAAAGCACATTTCATTTCTCTGACGATTCACACCAGCTTGACAAGCTGTTTGGAAGGGCAGTGTGCTCTAGCTATACTATTTCCAAGCATTATGGCACGAAAGGAATCTCTGCAGTGCTTGGTCCCTTTAGCACAGCTCCCACTAAACAAAAATCAAGTTTTTTGTTCTCTTCTAGAAAAAAAAAATGCAGATGCAGAATCTATCTCAACTAGAGAGAAATAACAATGGGAAGAGGCCTAGGACTCTCCATGAAAATGCCCACTGCAATAGTAACAGCTGGGTGCTGCTGGCACTGAAACAGATGGGGACCAGAGACTTTGTTACTTTCCTCTTCCATACAGAGGAAAATTTCCATCACTTCACCCACACCCCCAGAGATCACAAAGGGGCTTTGATCCCGTCCTTCTGCAGCTGAGCTCAACCTCTGGATATGGTGGGGAGCTGAAATGCTCACTGTCATTGGAACTGTGCAAGTCAGGGATGGCCCTGCTCCTGCAGTAAAGGAACACAGCACCGGCATCAACCACAGCCCTTGGATCCCAGCCACACACCTGACTGCAGCTCATCTACTGTTAAAGTACCAAGAAACACCCAAGGCTTTGGTGGGCAATTCTAACTGCAGTCAGAGAAAAACACATCCTAAACTTAGCCGGGTCACCCAGGGACATGACACAACAATGTACAGATGATTTGAAAGCCTGAAAGATTTGAAGACACACAGGATTTGGAAAAGATGGTACAGTATGCAGGAAAATTGACGTGCTTTGGTTAATGAAGGGAAAAGCAAGCACAACTGCTTGAGGATTTCTTTGGTGGTTACTTATTTTCTTCTCATTTTCATTTGCATTTTCTTACTGTTTCTTGTTTTTCTTCTTCTATTTCTTGTCCTACTTCTATTTCTTCTTCTTGTCGTTGTTCTTATTCTGTTTCTTTCGCTATTTCTTCATATTTTTCTTTTTCTACTCCTTTTTCTTCTTCTTTTTCTCCTTATTTTTGTTCATTTTCTCTTTTTTTCCCCTTTATTTTTTCTATTCCTTTTACGTTTTTGTCTTGTTTTTCTTCTTGTTTTTGTTCTTCTTCTTCTTCAACAGAACTGCAAATTGCTCTGAATTCCATAATCCACCCTGACTACTGTCAGGAAACAGCATTCTCTCTGCAAAACTGGGCTTTTAGTTCCTTAAGAGATCTGAAATGCAGCATTAGGAAATAGCCAGCGATGCCTTTGCTGTTGTTGCTGCAGACATGGAAATGGATTTTCTTTCAGCCTACTCAGCTGGTCCTCAACTGCCACAGGTCAAGTTCACAGCTTGCTGCACAATTCCAAAACACCAGGAACAACAAATGTTCCTTTCTCACTCACCTCTCAATATCTGCCTCAGGTGACCTGCAGTGGGCAAGGGAAAATGAACCAGATTCCTTGAGAAATCTGGGCTGCTGAATCCCTCAGAACAGCTCAAGCCAAACAGAGGGCATTTCCATTTCACAACATCCCTCCAGGAGACACAGCTCTTTCACACAGCCAGAAAGAGAATAGGACAATATCTTTTGTCCTGCCTACACTTTGGTCTGTTTTGACAGTAAATGAATGCTAACTTAGGAAGAGAACACAATTGGTTTTTTAACTCTCAATGCTCATGTCCACCAGATAAAGCACCTTTTGTTCTCTTCTCTTCTCTTTCATGTACCTTTTCCTCAAATAAATTGGATGCACTAATTCTCATTAAGCTGCTGAAAACAGTTGCCCAGAAAAACTTCCCCCAAATCCCCTTGAGCTATGGCAGTTCTATTGTGAAACAGCTCAGGAGCAGCTCCAGGCTTCAGGAGCTGACACTCACTGCTTTGCAGTTTGCACTTCATTGTAAAGGCAATCACTATTAAGCACTCAGTAAAGGGTCAGGTTAGATAGTCCAATCCTTTCATGTCACAATTCAGAATAAAAGCAGCTTTTGCTCAGTGCTGGGGAGAACCACAAAGTCTTTAGAAGGGCTTCTGAGAAGGTCTCCCAGTCTGCATTTTCAAAGTTGTCCTGCTTGACCCAGCAAACTGAGGAAATGGCAGACTCTGCTGCCACAGACTCTCCCGGGGAGGGAATGCAACCCCTGCAGGTTCCCTTGCAAATGCTGCCCGCAGCCCCCTGGCTACAGACACCCCGTGTTTAGGGGAACAGGTTGAAAGGAGCTTTACCAAACCAGTGGCATCCTAATGCTCTTTCTGTTTCAAAATCAACCCAGTCACTAAGAAAGAGCAGGAAGACATCTAAAAGACAAATTAGGTTATACCCACGGAAAATCTCTACTTACATGCCTCGTTAGTCAGGTAATATCCTGAACAACCACTGCCATAAACAGTGCAAACTGCAGCAATGACTTGCTCAATCTTTGTAGCGCTCCTGTGCAGTTTGCAGACAGTTCAGAAACACCAGAAAAAACAAGGCTCCTGTCACTGTGCTCAGCTGCCCACTGACAAACTGGAGGATGCTGCTGCGCTGGGCACACCCAAGAGCTGCTCTGGCACTGAGGTCTTGGGTGCATCAAAACAACCTTCTGATGTCACCACAACTATTTGGCAACCATGCCTTGACATAACAAAAAAAAATGCTCCATGTTGGTCTGGACTCTATGCCGAAAGATTTTAGCAGGGACTTGAACCCTTGGAAACCTTTCCTTTTTGAGACCCACGTGCCTTTCCAACAAACAACTTTATAGCAACTACAAACAGCTCAGCTCTTTTGAACAGCTCAGCTCTTTTGAAGATTAAACTCACAACCCCAACAGAGTCCAAGAAATGTCCAGGTCCCCCATACTTCCCTTGGCATGAGCTGCAAGATGCAGATGGTCAAGCTGATACTCCTGGACAAGAACAGTGAGATGTATCTTGCAGGAGGACACACCTGAATCCCAGGAGCCCTGCAGAATTTGTCTGCCTCTCTCAGTTTGCGTGTCCCTGATAAACACACAGGGTCACAGCCACCCATCTGGATGAGGAGTACTCCATACCATTTCAAGACCAAGGGCAATATTCCACAACCACTTCTGAACTACCTTAGGGCAGTGATTAAACTACCTGTGACAGCAGCCAGGATGAGATGTGATTATTACTTGAAAAATCCCACTTTTGCTCCTTTGCCACAGCCCTCACCACAACATCTCATCCTGACCTTCAATCCTCCTGGAGCTACTCAGGCAACAAATGCCACTCCCCCCTGGCAGAGTCACAGCCAGCCTGAATGGGCACACACGAAGAGAATTTCTTCCACTTGAGCTCCCTGGGCTCTTCAATGTCCCTGACACGCTTCCACTAGCTCAGCTCACTTGAGGGAGGATAAGGATCCTGGCAGACCTAAGCAGCATGTCCAGCAGACAGGGGGACTCAAACCAAAGCATCCCAGCTTCAGGTTTAACAAGACTTGTGCAGTCATCACACAAAACACTTCATGGAGATATTCAGCTGAGACTGGGGAATGTACAGTGACATTTGAGTCAGGCGGGAGTGGCACTACAACAACCTGAAGTGGTGTTTGCAGACAAAACAAACCCAAGTAAGGAAGCAGAGAAAGAGGCAGAAGTTGCTGGTGAAGTTCAACAAAGAACCATTTCATGCCAAGTTTGTTCCAAAACTGAGATGCATTTTCAAGGCATTTACCACGACTTTTTGTTTGCAGTCTTGTTTTTGTTATAACAGGCCTGACGTTCTCTCTCCCTACACTCTCAAGTCCAGAGACTAAGGTGGCCCCCTAAGTGTTCGTTTCAGGTGTTTTGAATTCACTAGACTGAAGAGTATGGCTACTCTGTTGTGAGTGATTGGACAGATGGGGAACATCTCCTGAAGCCAGTTTCATTGACTATACAAGGTGTTTATATGGGGTTTACCTTGTAGGGCAATCACAGAGGGCTCTAATTTTGGTAACAATTTCCCACTGGTTACACATTCTTCATGACATCACATTACCTGGTAACATTATCTTATCACAAAATTTCACCACATGTTTCTCAGTCACTTCTTGCCCACGGAGCACTTACCTTGTGTCCACCTCTCCCGTGGTTTCTGCTCTGTAAGGCCTAGAGATACCAGACCCCTTCATCACTTTTATCTGTCTCTCTTCCATTCACCATACTCTGTACCTGCTGTTGCAGTAAGATTGCCCCTTTTTCTGATGGCATTCTATCTCCTATGCAAGTATTTTCAGTTCTGCAAAGGTAAAATTTGAAGCCTAAATCTTCCCATCCATGGTAAAGAGCACACCTGTGAAAAGGAAGAAAACGATGAACATTCTCTTTCCCATTCTGTAGCCCAGAAATCTATGAAATACATGCTAAATTCAATGACTCATCACTTGCTTTCCAGGAATCAGCTTGCCAAGAGTTCTCCCTTTCATCAGCAATGGAAGCCCCAGATACAGACTCCAGCTAAACTGGTCAGAAAAACACACACTATTTTCTTCAGCTTTTCCTATTCATGGTGCTGTGGTTGGACCAAGTGACCTAAAAACACAGGCAAGGAACACCCTTTGCCACAAGTCTAGTGTAGAAATCAACAGGAAAGGATTCATTCAGGGACTAAGAGTTAGCTCCCAGACAATCAGGAACACTTTGGATCCTGCATGCCTACCACGCCTCCATCACCTCAAGGAATACTGCTGGCACAGGTGTTGGAGGGAAAACTATCTAAGCATTGGAGATGAAAAGGTGAAGGCAGTGACAGAGCTGTGTGCAAATCAGAAAGGGAAAGCTGTGTCTTCCTACACTGCAAAGAGATCTCACCTGCTAGCACTAGGGCACACAGGAGAGTTCCAGCTGAAACACACACCAGTGTATCACAGATATATTGAAAAGATCAATCATTTCTGACAACTTCTCAATAATAATTTCTTTATGAGTTTCAGCATCCTTGAAACATAGCTAATGGTAACTTCTCATTCTTAGCCACAGAGTACTGTGGAAAAGTCCATGTAACCACAACTATACTACAGGTGGGACTAAACACTCCAGTGGACAATGCACTTTTCAACCACCTGCTTCCTCATCTCTAGCAGGCCACAGGGCCACTATTCCTGTGGGTCTCATGACTCCCAGAGATTACAGAGGAAGCCTTAAAAAAGAGGCTTTGCTTGATGCAGCAGCACATAGAAGGACATGTGGGAAATAAGGGCCATGCAACATCAAGACAGATGTCCCCTCTTTTCTGAACTCCCCTCTTCTCCTGCTGGCCTATTCATCAGGAATTTTGTTGTAATTCAGTTGCTGGCTTACTTTCTGGCAGGTTTCTTACACTGCGTTGAAAAAAAGACCAACACCATCCAGCCAAGGTGCAACATTTGTAATTCAGGTTCTGTTTGAAGCTATTTAAGATGAAACGGGAAGAGATTTTCTAGGCAGCGCATTTCAATTTTTCTGAGAAAGCCAGCACACAGAGGAAAAGATGACAGGGCATCTTGGAAACACTCACTCCAAAAGACTGCTCCAGAATGTGATGGGACCAACAATCCTTGTGTCAGCATGTCACCCACAGGGCAGTGGCTGAAGTGACAGGGCTGGGCTCCTCACAGAGGGACCTGGAAGGAGGGCAAGAGAAGGCAGTGTCAGCCAGAACTGCAGGCAAGCTGGACATAAGGAAAATACCCACTGTGTGTGGGGGGTGAGCTTCTGCCATTCCACCCAATATACTCACCTGAGGCCTCCTGGTGAAATGATGGAAAGACATAAAAAAAGGGGCATGAATTAAAAGAGATGGGAGAAATAGGTCTATATTTCCCTGCTCTGAAAAATGTTTCCATTTCAAGAGAGCGTTTAAAATAAAAAGAAGTGACACTAAGCAGATCATTGCTAGATCACCTTTGCTGGTTTACATTGAAGAGACTTGGTGGTGGGAGGGATTTTTACATTGTAACTCTCCCCTGATTGTGGGGAAAAAAAAGAGAAGAAAACATTTCTGAGGAAAGAAGAATGCAAAACCTCTTGGTGAAGACAGCAGCATGAGTTCACTGTCACTGTAAGCAATGAATGCCTCGGCTAAAGCAACATCCTTCCAGGCGGCAGGACTCTAGGTCTGATGAAAATGCTGACAAAATTGCTGCCCCTTCCTGCTGCTGCTGCTTCTATCTCCAGAGAGTGAGAAATGTGCCAAATCTGCTGAGGACAGGCATAGACAGCGAGAAAGAAGCAATCAGCTGGCTGGAAAAAGGGGCAAAAAGAACGTCTTCCATTCTCTCTTTCCGTTTCCCCTTCTCGCACTTGACCTCCAAAGGGTTTGCAGCTCACCCCGCCCCGGCCGGCCCTGCGGTGCCCGGCCAGCCCCGGGAGCCGCCCCGCCCGCGCTGGTCCCGCAGCCCCGGCTCTGCGGCGCTCGTCCCCGCCAAGTCCGGCCCGCGCGGGGGCCGCGAGCGGGGCCGAGCGCAGCGCCCCCCTCAGGCCGCGCGCCGCCGTTGCAGCCGCGGCCGTTGCGCCGCGGGCGTTGTGGCGACAGTCGGCGATGGGCGAGATGGCGGAGCTGCCGCTGCCCGCCGGGCTCAACGCCGACACCTTCCCCGCCAAGCTGTGGCGCCTGGTGAACAGCCCCCGCGTCGTGTCCGTGCGCTGGGACGGCCGGGCCCAGGGGCTGCTCGTCGACCGCTGCCTGTTCGAGCGGGAGCTGCTCAGCCCGGGCGGCGCCCACGGAGCGGGCGCCCAAGGGGCGGGGCCGGCGCCGGACTCCTTCCAAGCCACGCACTTCGGCAGCTTCGTGCGCCAGCTCAACCTCTACGGCTTCCACAAGGTGCCGGGCGATGTCGGGGGCTGCCTGCACTTCAGCAATCCCAACTTTCGCCGCGATCGCCCCGACCTCCTCCTCCGCATCAAGCGCCTGACCAGGGCCAACAGGCAGCGGCTGGCGGCGGGGCTGGAGGTGCGCAGCCGCCAGCCCAGCCGCTTGCAGCAGCTCCACACGCAGCGGCCGCTGCTCGCCTTCTCTGCCGGGCAGCCCCCCAGAGCCGGTGAGACGGGGTGGGAGCTGCGGGCGCCGTGGCCGCTGCTGCTCCGTGCCCGGCCCGGGGATGCTTGGGGAGCTCTCCGTGAGTGCGTGTGAGCCGAGGGGCTCGGTCGTGGTCGGGCCCAGCCGGAGGGAGCCTCCTGCTCCTCTGGGGCGCAGGGGAAGACACCTGGCAGTTGGGTTCCTGGCAGTTGCTTCCTGCCAGGGAATGGCAGCAGGACACTTTTCCCAGGCAGTTGAATGAACAGGGGAGAGCTAAGTAGCCAAGGAACTGGGTATTGAATAGCCCCAGAATATTTTTTTTCTTTTCTGCTTCTTCTTTTTTCTCACCTTATTTGGCAGGGGGGGAGCTTTTGTCTTCCCTGACAGAAGTGCACTTGCTGCCAAGGGAAACACACGCAAAGACCACTAGTGACCCAGGCTTTCCTTTGCTTCCTTTCTTCTTCCCTCACTGCTGCATAGCTCCGTCATGCCAGAACTTTGCTGCTGCCTCAGCTGAGGATGCAGAGCTGCTTTCAGGCTCTTCCAGGGGACGTGCAGGTGCTCAGGAGTCTGAGGCTTCCCCACCACCTGCCAAGAAAGTCTGTGCCTCCTCTGGACTTTCTGGGGCTTTAGCAGTGGAAACATCAAGGGAGCTCCTGCGCAGATTTAATCTCAGCCAGCTCACCATTCCGCTGGTTCACATCGAGCCTGAAGCTGCCTGCAGGGCCCTTGGAGAGAGCAGCAGCTGCACCTCTTCAGGGCAGCACATCCCAGCCAACAGTGCTGCCTCACCTGAGGATGCAGAGGTGCCTCCAGGCACCTCCAGGACACGTGCAGGTGCTCAAAAGCATCAGGCTTCCCCAGCACCTCCTGAGAAAGTGTTTGTCACCTCTGGACTTTTTGGCGAGTCCAGATCAGTGGAGGCAGGCACGTACAGATTTCAACTCCGGCCTGAGCTTATTGTTCCACCGGTTCCTGTGCACCAGCAAAGCACTTTGGTGACAGTTCGGGAGCGGAGCAGCTGCGCATCTCCTGGGCAGCGCTTGCCAACCTACTGCCCATCAGGTAGGGAAATAGTTTCTACCCTTGCTTTTCAGAATGGTCATGAAAATTAATCTTAAAATATTTCCCTGCACTGCTCTGTCATGGGTAGATCTCAAGTGATAATGAGGAGGAAAGGGGCAGGTGTTCTAGGAAGTGGAACCATGAAAACAGAACCCATCTCTGTCTGCTTTTCCTGTCCTTGCTGCAGATTTGGGGGGGGGTTCTGGGCATTTTCCAGACAGCCAATCTGTAGGGGTGCAAGGGCAAGGAAAAAAACCCCTTTGTCTACAACTGGTCAGTGCAAGGTAAATGGCCATCTTTCTCGGAATGAAGCCAAACTAGGAGCCCGATAGGGTATTGCAGTGTTTCTAGGTTGTCTCTCCTTCAAATAATGCTATTAAAATTCAGTGAGCTCTGTGTGTTCCCAGAACAGCTGCAGCGGCCGAATACAGCCTCACCCGCAAGGCTGCTTTTTAGAATAAACTCACACTTTAATTCAGCATGTGTGTCTGCAGATCTGGGCTCCTCCTGGGTGAATCCACTTTCTGTGGTTTGTTGTGATGAGAAACTGCAAAGCTACCAAATCCAAAAGCTAATGGGGAGATAGAAAAGGCAGTGATTGTCAAGTGGTTATTTGTATGTGTAGATCAATTTTAGAATCCATCCTTTAATATACATATACATCCTTTAGAAGAAAGACTTCTCAAGAGCTAGAAGTCACTCTTCCCATTCCCTGGGAAATTTGAACACAGGTCTGGAAGTGAGGTTGCTGTGTGCTTCTTGTGATGTTTCATCCAAGGCAGCATAGAGCTCAGTGTCCCAAAGCTGCATTCTGGAGCCTGACCCATGCGTTTGAATTGTTGCAGCCAATCCAGGCACTTCAGCCCCCAGTGCTCCAGCTGGCTGTGCTGCTTATGCACCATGGAGAGCCCCCAGCTGGCTCTGGAATACTCCTGGGGAAGAAGAGTTGCCACCCCCAGATCTGGACATGGTGCTTGAGACTCTGGAGGAGATGCTTTCGTCCTCCCCACGTGAAAGGTCTCGCTGTGCTCAGGTAAGTGCACTGAAGAGGGGTGAAAGGGACTGGACAGAGAACTTTGGAAAGTTGTTACATGGCTGAGAAGCAAAGGCTTCTTGAATTCAGTTGTGAATGGACAGGGAAGGATTTGCTTGCTGAAGGAAGGTTTCTAAGGGAAGGGGAATGAAAAAGTGTGTGCCCTTGGTGAGGATGAGAGGTGTCAGCCTGTGTTGGCCAAGTTTGGGTGCTCCTTTTCCTGGGCAGAATGCCTTCTGCAGGGGCGTTAGCGGTGAGGAAGTGGAAGCTTTGTGCATTCAACCAGGCTTTGTTTGATGGGAAAGAAGAGAGGAGTGTTTGGAGAATGCTACAGAAGGCCGAGTGTCCCTTGCAGGGAGGGGCATGCGAGAGGTGCCTCTGCTGCAGCAGCAGATGTGGGCTCTGCCTCTTTGGTGTTGGAAGGCCAAGGGAGAGCAAGGGCTGGGCTGGAGCTGCTGCAGCTGCTGTGTGAGCCCTGCTGTGTGTGTAGGTGCTCCCAGAGCTGTGTTTGGGGATGGGCTGGAGCTGCAGCTCTCTTGTCCTCTCAGTAACCTGGTGCCTGCAGTCCAGTTTCTGTCTGGGAAATCCTCCACTGGGCAAACTGGCCAGTCTTGCTCTCCATGTCCCAGAGCTCGGTCACCTTGCTGTTGGGCATGTGTGTGGGAGGAGTTGTGTGTTGCCACGCAGTCCCTGCAAAGCTGCAGCCTGGGTGAGACTGTTCTGCAGAGGGCTGTGGAGGGAGGAGCACATCCCTGTGCCAGGAGCTGGCAGGACTCCTTCCTCAGCAGCCAATCTATGTGTTCAGTGTCACCCCCACACTCAACACTGTCAGCTTTGACAGCTTTTGGACCATGTTGGAGAAGTCAAATCTTTCTGACTTTTCAAGGTTTTTGGGATCCACATTTCTTGTTAGGAACAAGAGATGAAGTATGTGAGCCACAGAGTTGTTGGACCAGATGTCTTGTGTAACTGGTAAGAAGGGTTTATTTCTTTGTGTTTCTTTTTCAAGGGGAATATTAATGTTGCCCCTGAGTCTTCAGGAGGGGAGCCTGTGACCAAGGCTGCAGCAGAGGGAGCTTTGCCTGGCGCCGAGAGCTGTGGGAACAGTTCCCAGGAACATGAGGAGCTTGGTAAGGACAGAACCCACATTGGTTTAGGGAGGTGTGAGATAGCTGCTCTGAGCCTGCCTGTGACAGGAAGGGAGATGAGAAGAGTTGAGTTCTTGTCTGCAGGGTTGGTGCTTCTGGGAGCCTTTAGTTCCAATTCTGCAGTGACACAACCTCCCTGAGCCCTGCCCTCCACGCTTCTCCAGAGGCTCTGACACTGAGTCCTCTGCTGTGGCAAGAGAGCCAGGAGTAAACCTGACCTTGTGGGAGTTGTGTCAGCCCCAAGCCGGGTGTCCCCATTTGGTTTCCTAACTCAGCTGCCAGCAGCCTTCAGCTTCAGCCATTTCAGAGAGGACTGATGTCTCTGTCAGCACAGACAAAGAGCAAGGCTGGGTTTCTTTGTGGGAGCTGAGACTGTCTGTGTTTCAAGGTCTGGATTTGGGTGCGATTTGCGCTGTGAGTGCTGAGACTTTATCGAGATACTGCAGTGCTACCCACAGGTTTGAACACTTGGATGGATCCCTGCTCTTTAAAGAGCAGGCTTCCAATTCCCAAGTGAGAGTCTGCCTTTCAGGCCATCTTTTACACTCTTTGATAGAAGGACAGTTAATTCCAAAGGAACAGATGGACACAGGCCTATATGAACTCAGTGTTTCCTTTGCTTCCCAGATATCCACCTGATCTACCTTGCCAGGAGGGCTGCCCTGCGTGCGAAGGAGGGAGCAAGGGAGAGCCTGTGATCATTGGGCAGGTGGAATCCCTCTTTTTATATGTAGATGTATAGGTGTCTATATAGTTATATTTATACATGCTTATATTTACATTTATAGATTTATGGAGTTGTGCTTATGCATGTATATGTTTATAGACCTATATAGTTAAATATATATATCGAGTTATAGATTAGATAGAATCATATCTATGCAGTTACATTTATAGATTGGCAGAGTGCATTTGTATATGCGTAGCAAAATATTTAAACATACAAGTAATATTTATAAGTAATGTAAACATAAGTAAGTATATAAACTTGTAAGTAATATGAAGTAATATTGATGAAGTTGCATTGTTGCATAGTTAAAGTTATATGGATATTTAGGTGGATAGATGGATATTTGTGCAGGCTTAGGCTGCATTTTTACTTTCTTTTTCCCCTGCCGGATGCCTTTCTCATCTCTTGTTTTTCCCCTCTGTCCCCTCCTCCTGTGCTGGGTCCGAGCTGGCGGCCGGGCCGGGCGGAGCAGCAGTTCCAGCCCCGGGTGTCCCTGGAGAGGTGGGAGCTGCCGGTGGCCCCAGGCACTGTCCCCTGAGGAGCTGCTGAGGGACGGTGAGACTGAGGGGGCTGAGGGGGCTGAGGAGGCGGTGACACTGAAGGGACGGTGACCTGGAGGTGCTGCTGGGGCTGAGGCTGTGGGGCAGCAGAGGGCAATGGTGGCACTGAGGTGACAGGGAAGTGGCACAGGCTGAGGGGGGTGGCGGCGAGTCTAAGAGGACAGGATGGGTCAGAAGGGACTGAGGGGGGTGAGGGGACTGCGGGGCTCAGAAGAACCTGAAGGGGACTCGGGGTTTGCCAAGAGCATGGCGGGGCTGAGGGGATGGAGGGGGCTAGCAGGGAGCACAGAGGGCTGTGGGACTGCAGCTCTGGCAGGCCTTGGAAGCCATTGCTGAACCTCCACTTGTGCCACAGCTGCAGTGAAGATCTGGAAGACAGCAGGAGCACTGACAGGAGGCAGCGGGGAGGAGCTGAAGGGCAGGAGCGAGAGGAGCGAGCAGGGAGCTGCTGCTGCCCCGCGAGAGCCTGGGTGAGGGCACAGGGCCGGGGAGGCAGGGTGGGGGTGAGGGTGCCGTGGGCTGTGGCCGTGGGCACTGCCCGGCGGGGCAGGAGCGGGCCCTGCCCGTGCTGGGGCTGCTCAGCGCAGCTGCCCCGGCCGGCACAGGGGCTGTCCTTGGGCAAGGCAGCTGTGCCGGCAGGGCCCGGGAGCTGTGCCGGCTGTGCCGGGCTGCCGGGGGCTGTGGGACAGTCCCGCCGTGGCTGCGCTCACCACAGCCTGGCCCGCTGGGCCTGCTTTTTCTTCCAACCTTCCTGGGGAGGTGCTGAGGTTTACTCTTCGCTTCCCCGATGGAAGGGCAGGTGCTGCCAAGGGAAAGGGCCTGATCCTGACTCCGTGTTCCCTTTGCTTCCCAGATGTGCCATGTGCTGTCCCTGTCCAGGAGAGCTGCTCTGCACGGGCCGAGGAGACCGAGGGAGAGGCTTTGGAGCTGGGGCTGCTGGAATCCTCTGCTCCGCGTCCTTGTTCAAGACAGATGGACTTGCACATAGGCAGCGATTTTTATATGGAAATATGCATATATGGGTTTCTATTTGTATAGCATTATATTTATACGTCTGTTGTTATATTGATGGACCTATGCTATGCATATATGTATGCATATACATGCATATATGTTTGTAATTAATTATAAGTGTATATATGTGTCTAAGTAGACATGTATGGTGTTCGGTCTACTTTTAGGTCTGTTTCCTTTGTATACATTTCTCTGTACATATGTATCTATTTGTTTAGATGCAGTTATAGGAAGATGGTGTTTTAAATAGGTATATTGTTATTTGCATAGGTCTATATGTTTTATTTTTAGATGTATAATAATCAATTTCTGGATGTCATTCTATTTACATGTGTATCCAATTGAAGAGCTCTGTATTTGTACTGGTGCAGTTATATGGCTATTTAGCTTGGCACATGGATATTTTTAAATTTATAGATAGGGTTCTTTATATATCTGATTATCTATATTGTATTTAATATGTAATATTTAATCTATCTTTACATCTGTGTATCGTTATATGTATATATGTATTAATTGAGTTCTATTTCAATGTGTATGGAGTTGTAGAATGGTAGAGTTTTACCTATTTAGAGAGGGAATGCATATATTTGTATTTCTATATGGACTGTACACTTGTAGTAGTATGTAATAAATTAGGTTGTTCAACACTTAATTGATCTTTGTGTATAGTGAGTTGTTGTAGATGTTGGCAATAAATTAATCTTTTTGTTAACTGCAGTTAGTATTTGTATATATTTCCATAGCGTTGTACTTCTGTAATAAATTCCTTTTTTTGACCTTAACAGAGATTGGTGTCGTTCTGTATTGTCAGCATGGGTGTCACAATTTGTAAAAAACTCTATTTTTCAGCTGAAATCAATATTATTGTGTGTTTGTCGATCAGCAGTGTGGCTGTAGCAATGTGCAAGAAATGACATTTGTTGGCTGAGATGGGTGTTGTGTGATTTGTGCTGTCCAAAGCAATGAGCAGGTGTAAAGGCGATGGTGCTGGAGGATTTTGATTGTGAAAATCTCCAGCCATGCCCAGCATATGTCCCACGTGCACTCAGGCTGGGCAAGGAAAGGGCAGATTTGGGATGGCAGCAGAGGCACACGTTCAACCAAGAACTCCCTGCAAAGCCTGCTGAGGAAACTCCAGGACTCCACTGGGCACAGAGCTTGTGCTCTGTGGATTTTCAGGTCATTCCATTGATGTTTGGTTCTTTATACGCAGACATCCATATATACAAATATATATATATATATATACACACACATGTAGGAAGTACTCAGTGAGCTGGAACACAGGAAGGACAAGGATAGCTTTTCTTTAGTCATGCAGTGTGGAATAAAATGGTGTAGGAATAGCCACCAACTAAGCTGTGGGAACAGCTCATTCTTGGTCTTAACAGGACATTGGGAACAAGAAAACACCAGAATCGTAATGATTCACCTCCTGACTAAAATCAAAATGGTTCATGGTGTAAAACTACCTGGTGATGGAAATAACCAATGTCCCTGGGCTTGGGCAGAAGCCTGGGAGTCAGCCGCTTGGAAAAAGAGACCTGGCAAAGCCAGCCCAAGGTGCAGGCACGTGTTTGGCTCAAGGCAAGAGGGAGCTTGGACTGCCAGCACTGGAAGGCACTCCAGGCTAAGGAGCTGGCCGGTGGCAGGGAGCAGCTCCTGCTGGCACTGCAAGGGAAGGACTGGCAGCACGCAGGAGGAGCGGGCACATTGCTGATGGACAAGGGAGTTGTTCCTGAGCTGCCAACGGGACCCCTCCTGGAACTGCAGTTACAGATCAGTTGCCCATCCTGCAGGCTCTGCTTGGCTTTTGGAGCTCAAATCCACTGCCAAGAGCAGACCTGATTATAAATGGGATCAATGATAAGACTTCAGCGCTTGTTGCCCCACTGTTAATACTGATTTTTTACTTTCTAGGCTATCTCTGCATTATGTACCCTGGGTGTTTCAAAAGGTAGTGCTCAGCATTTAGAACCATGTCTTCTCTCCTTTAGCAGATTTCTAGAACATTCATGCTTCTCTGTGAAGAAAGGGCAAATTTAAGAAAGGTTTTACAACAGCATGGTTCCATAGAACTTTAGTTCAACTTATTTTCTAAGGAACCTCTAGTATCAAGGCATTTTGCTAAAGCAATTAAGGGTGAGAATTGCAGGACTGGTTTAGAATTGAATCCAAATTCTCTTTCAATCTGTGCAATATTTCCACGAAATCTGATTAATGTCCAGGTATCAAAATCTCGATTTCTCTTTTGTTCTCCTTCTTCCCAGTAAACAAGGCGTGTGTATATTTTTGATTTTGATTTTAATGCCAGTAACCCACTGGACTAATTGATACCATGCAATTTCTTTATCATTTACAATTACCCATGGTTCTCAGGAACAAAGCTGTTAAAAGAAGGCAAGAGAGCAAATCTTTTAAAGCAATGACCTGATAGGTATTTTACATCAGTTTGTAAGCCCTTAGGAAAATACACTATAATCTAAATACAACGTATATATGTACAGGTATGAAGTACCAGCTGAAGAAATGCTCCACATAAACAAGATCTCATCTACAGTTTTTGCTAGCCTCGTGTTTTGTTCTTTCTTAGTAAAATCAGGAAGAGAAATACTACTGTCCTTTCCAAAATTAATTGGTTAAAAAATTGACAAGTTTGATGAAGTTTGATTTAGGATCGTTCAAATAATAATTTTAATTCTTTCTTGCTGAAGAGAAACAAAATTGTCACTTTGTGAATGGTAAACAATAGACATTATTAACAGGAGCGTTGCACAAAGTATCTTTGGGATATTGTAGAGCAGTTAATATGAAGATCTCATAAATGATGGAGATAAGA
This sequence comes from Cinclus cinclus, assembly GCF_963662255.1. Lineage (NCBI taxonomy): Eukaryota > Metazoa > Chordata > Aves > Passeriformes > Cinclidae > Cinclus > Cinclus cinclus. The sequence goes on from NC_085084.1 coordinate 8,980,167, forward strand.
GACCTGGGTGCCGAAGATGAAAACTTCATTTGATAACAATAAAAAGAGCTTATCTAGCTCATCTTAATTATACTTAAAATGTGCTTTATATGGATTAAATGTATAGTGATTGAAAACTCATCACTTCTTTTATGTTGCCGAATAATTCATGCTGATCATTTTAGTCTCAGCCCACAGATTTAAAAGATAAACTCATTGCTGCAGCTTGCAGTATTGAAGCAGTGTCACTTGATTTGGCACTGAAGGGTCAGAAAGCGTTGTGAATGACAGAGATTGCCAGTGTCAGGTATTCTCAGGAGCTCTTGAACATTGCAAGAAAACATAGGTCTGATTTGCTGTCTGCCAGCAGATTTGCTGAGAGCAAAACAAATCTCAGAAATAGCCAGGGCTATAAAGCAGAAAATGGGCCAGTAGAAGAAAACCTGATTGACAGATATTGTAAGAAATCATAAAATGACAATTAAAACACATGATGCAGAATTATAAACACAAGTGGCCGGTATCACTGTATCCTGTTTTGAAAGGCAGAAAAAGTCAGTTTCCGACCTAGTTGATTATTGTACTCATTCATCTGGCAGTTGCTGAGGCAGCAGCAATGTAATTCAATCTTAAAGATTGGTTCTTGTTTAGACCACATTATAAAATTTCTTGATTATCCATGTGCGGCGTGATTTATTCTATCAGCTAATATTTGTGCTTTTCGTAAAAGGACAGTGCAGCTGTGGATTGTAAGAGAAATTTTAGATCCCAGAATTTATGCTTTCCATCTAGGAAAAGTAATAATAAAAAAGCTTTCATCTTCTTCCCCTCTTATTATTTTAAGCCATCTAAACCCAGAATCACTTTGACTTCCATTTTTGTCTTTACTCTTCTGGGCTACTCCACGGTTGTATATGAAGGCTTGTCAAACCTGTGATAACCAGATATCTAGAATTTAATTCCGTGGTCTCAGCACAGCCCTCTGGAACCGTTTTAAATACAAAATGTCCATAAAGGACCTACGGATATGACACAAAAGCTGTGGAACACAAAAGCCCTTTTGGATAGGCAAATAAAAAATGGCCTCTACCTTTCAAAATGCTATCAAACACTCTCAGACAGCTCCATGAAGTTTCTCTAATAGGACTGCATGTTCTTTGCATTCCTTATTTCCCCAGGGAAAATTGAGGTGTACTACAGTTAGATAGTTCATCATTCAGGGTTGTCCTTTAGTTTTCCACGTACCTGTGCCTCCAGGGGAGCTGGGTGTCCAAACTGCCTGTAGGGCTGGTGGAGATCTCATCCTTGCTTCAGGTGCCTTAAAGTGGGCCTTTTGATCCACTGAATCTTCCCTGTGGGATCTGTTGTGCCTCATTTGCTGCTCCAGAAGGAAATGGGTCTCCCATACACACCTGCACCCCTAAGACATGGGGTGCAGGACAAGTGTCTTGGGTACAGGAGATGAGCTGATGAGGTTGAGATGAGCTGCTCATATTCTTTCTGTAGAAATAGATATGGAAATAGAAATAGAAAGAGAAATAGAGAAATAAATATAGAAATCAATTCATATAAAATATGTATATAAATAAATCTAGCTCAGCACTGAGGCATAAGGGGCTGCAGGAGATGTTTGGAGCTGCAGAGGTGCTCCGCTGGCACATCTGCTGTTAACTCCCAGGAGAAATCCAAGAAGCTTTGTTGAGGTCTCCATTGGTGAGAAGACAGCTTCTTGAAGGGCACTGACTTTGGAAATAAAATAATCCCTTTGCTGAATCACTGTGATATTTATGAATGATGATAGCAAAACTCACATTAGGAGAAGTTCACATATGTATGTGATGTAGCAATAGAAAACCACAAAATAACCCATGCAAATTTGCTTTTTGACTCTTTACTCTGAGCTTTCAACCCTTGTTGTCTCTACTTGTGTGACTACTAGAAGAATAGCAAATTGCTTTCCAGAAAGCCAATTTAATTTCAAGAGCCATCTGGAATACCAAACTAAGACTTAAAGAGAACAGAAGAATGGTTGTGATTTATGAGTATGTATCTCATTTAGACTGGAGAAAACAGAGACTGAATACAAAGGATATGCTGATCACTTCAATCTTTTCTCTGTGATCTTCTCTCAAAGTATGCGGTTTCCAACCCACTGCAGTCAGCAAGAATCCTTTCACTCACCTCAACTGAACAAACTTTTGATCATAATATAAGGCACTTCTACATGGATATTTATTAAAGATGTGATAGCCAGTCTGCTGCATGACTGAGAGATGGGACTGCAAAGGAGGGGTACAAAAAGTAATCCAAGCAAGAAGCCAAAGTCCAAGCAGAAAGAAGTCAGATTTGAAGTTGAAATCAGAGTTGAAATCAGAATTGAAGACATTGAAGTCATTGAAGTTACTGAAGTTCTTGAAGTCACTGCAGTCACTGAAGTAATGTATTGTTCTCTCAGGTCAGCCTTCTAGACTGTTGCAGCCCCAAGCAGTCACATCCCCAGGCCAGAATGTCCCCCCAGTTACAGAATCAGCCTATTGTTCGCATTACTTGGCAGCCTTACAAAAGCACATAATTCCAAAAAACCTGATAGCTGCACATGAAGCTCTTTGCTTCATATCTGTGCTTTCTTATTCCATGGTCTGTACCCGACCAAAGCCAGAATGTCTCGACCAACTGGGCTCTCGGTTCCACACCCTACTTGTTCTCCTATACCAGCCCTGTCTTTTCTACACTTATTCTGGTTTTTTGATACTATTCCTTTCAGTCAGTGACTTCTCAGCAGACTTCAGATTGCTTCAGAAAATACTTGACATAGTTTGACAGTATTTGATTCTGCCTGTATTTAACATCCTGCTTTAGTCAGCATTAAGTGTACTTCATGTTTTTCCTGACATTATTTGTACAGTCCCACTTAAAAGTAAATGTGAAAAAAAATGCATGAAAACTTGTACAAGTTGAATTAAAAGATACTGAGTTGTAGCCCTTAGGTGTATAAAATGGGTTAATATTTGAAACATGTGTTTCTGTGTTATTATTCTCAATTTTAAGCTAAATTTCTTTTTGATCTGTCTATTGCTTCATTGCCTTCCCTGAAGGGCAACCTTCTCAGGCAGGTCTAGGGAATTCCTCAATGTAAACATCCTTTTTGTCTTCTGAAAACTGACTTTTCTCTTACCTGGAAATCACAGATCACATCAGGAGAGGATGTTTTTCCAGTATCCTTTACCTGCTTTATCCAACACTAATCCGAGTCTATGCGGATTACCAGGTACCACGTGAAATGCAAGTTTGTCCATTCAGGCTTTACTCATTCTGCAGTTCTTGAGGTTTAGAGAGGGATTATCCATCAGTTCCTTGGGAAAGCAGCTCTTGAGCATACCAGACCAAACAGCATCATCTCAAATCATGTTCTCCTGTGTGTTTGGTACATCTGCTTGCCCTGCAAGACACAAAATCCAAACTTCTGAGGTTTAAGTTATGATAGAATGGAAGAGTTGTTTGTATTGTTTAATGCCACTTTTGCCCATCCATTCAGGATGATAAGAGGAAGGACTCAGAGTTGCTGGGATCATTCAGTTGTTTATTGCAACTTGAAGACTGAGACACGAGGTAAGAGAGCTACAGAGACAGGTACAACAGGCCTTTGCTGCAGTTGGTTACCTAAGAACTCTGCCTACAATGATTTCCTGTTACACATGTTTGTAGGCTGTGTTTAATGCAACCTGCAAAGAAAACATGAATTATTGATTGTGTTGTAACATTACCTGTAAGGTGTTTCTAAAGACAGCTGTGCTAGTTTGTGAGGAATTTGTCTCCCCCACAATTCTCATGATAATATTAATTTGGGATATATGAACGTTATGTAATTTAATTGCTTTAAATGCTCCCACTAATTGCTTTTTTTTTAAAACCATAAAAATATTGATTGATTGATCAGTTGATTGATCGATTGAAACCCTTGAAAGGCTTATCAGACTGGCTGAGAATTCACAAGCACACTTTTCTGCAATGCTTCTACCAACACAGATACTGAGGCTGCTGTGGATGTGCAGGAGCTTTTCACAGATGTTGCACTCTTCCTGCTGGGCACAGGCATTAGCACAGAGGAATTAGCGAATGCATGTTTTGACACCACCCTGTTTGCAGTAGTCTAGGAACTGTGATTAACCCTGGTGCCACTGACAGGTCCCTGGCATGTGCTGATGCCTCCAGGTGGGGAGAAGAGACATCAGGCTCCTTGGCAGCATTCCCAAAAAGGCCACGGGACAAATGGGAAGATCACTCACAGCCAGCTGGACTTTGCTGCGGGCTCTGAATTTGGGGATTGCAGGGATCAATCCAACAGAACACCCACACTTCTGCAAAGCCTGCAGCAGAGCTTTGCTGAGAATGCAGCACTGCCCACAGTGCCCGGGGCTGACGCTGAGCGAGCCCTGCATGGGCTGCTGCCCCAGCACCATCCGAGGCTGCCTGGTGACACAGCAGGAGCTGGTCCCCACTGGCGGGGGTTTATCCTGTCCCTGGAGGAGCTCTCAGGAGCCCAGAGAGGAGCACGGGGCATAGAGCACGGGACGCTGAACTTCCATGCCCTTGTTGGTGACACTCTGGGACAGGCTCGGATCAACGGGCCGGAATGATCTGAGCAGCTCAGACGCTGGTTGCATCCACACCTGGGGCAAACAGGGCCGTAGGAAATGTATCACTGGCAGCTATTCTTTGTTTGGCCATTTTCATGGTGAAGAAAGCATTTGTATCTGAGTTTGGCTTTATTTGACTGTGTACTTTCTGGGAGCACAAAACATATTTTTCTCAAACATAAGAAAATTGTTTCTTACCTTATGTGCATATGATGCTACATGTAAACCATCCTTATTTTAGATACCAGTGGCCTGCCTTAAAGAACCTATGACTTTGCATGTATTATTGCCATAATTTGGTATCTTTTGGAGGAAGCAGCACGGTTCATTTGAACTAAGGCCTTCCTTACACTTAAGAGAAACAACAAGTTGTGTGAGAGCTCTGGTGGCTATGAATGCATGAAGTGAAGAATGTTACTGCTATGGAAAGTGCACACTCTTGAACTACACTCCAGAGAAAACAGCTAGTATATATGCTCATTTATGAAGGTAAGTACCAAAATTTGAATTTATCCTGCGTTATATTGAATCCCCAATACATTTCATGATTGCATTTTTCTCTGAATTCTTACATGCTAACTTCCCTGGCAGTGACATATTCTGTGCTAAGTGCTGAATTGGATAGCTTGGTTTGGGGAGATGCCTTTAGTTAATGGCACACAAGGGTCTAAAGAGGGTGTCTGGGTGTCCCTGTGCTCTGGCACCAGCTGAGGTGTGGAGCACTTCTAGGGCTGCCCCCAGGTGTGATGAGCTGAAGTTAAAGCAGAGCCTTCTGCTGAGCAGCTGCTACCACCTGACAATGGACAACAGGGCCTAATATAAGAAACAGAGGCTTCTTCATTTCTTACTGAGGCCCAGAGTCTGATAAAATGGGTTCTTCATCCTGCTGTGATCAGTGAATCTCAGGGTGAATTTCCACAAATTTCCCACCCTGTTTCCTTTATACCTGCCAGCCACATGTGCCATGATATCCTGCTGCTCAACTTCCTTGAGAAAAGCTGTCATCTCTTTGGGACAGGCTTCTTCACTAATAGTTTGACTCAAAATTGGCTCACTGATGTCTCTCTAATTCCCAAGTTATTGCAGAGCTACAGCTGCCTTCTAGGGATGTACCCTACTGCTCCTTTGATTCCTGTGGGGTCTTCTTTGCCTACCTTTTTCAGGAATGAGCTAGAACAAGCCATTAAATGTTCAAGGGAAGGATTTGTGTTTCCTACTTCATACAGGGTCATTTAATTTGAAAAGTTTTAGACTCTGATTTTTATTTAACGGGGGGCCAGACTTGAAATTCTGACCACTCTTTGGGCCAGACTTTAAATTCTCTCAGCACACTCCTGTTTTCCACATCAAAGTTTTTACACACCAAAATAGTATGTTTCACTGAATTTTAGTAAAATATTAAATGGATTAAGAGCCCTCCACTTAGTATTGTTGCTTAATGGAGATTCCATAGTGATCCAGAATGAAGTGCTTGATTTGCACACTCCTGGAAACTCCATGCCTTCCTTCTCCCCATCCAGCCTTCAATGTAAGGAATACCAAAATTTCTTACATCATGCTATTTGTTGCCAATGTGTTTGAATATCATGCATTTAGTAATGTTGTGTTAAAGTCATCTGATACAGAATCACTTCCCAACTTCAAAACCCACGCACTTAATGTTTGACTCCAACTGCACCACACATAGACATTTTTTTAACCTACTTTCTCTGCTATAATTGAGCAGTCCTTTCTCTCTTGGATCACTAATTTGCTCAAATAAGACTAAAATGTAATCATCCTTTGTCACATGATGCTCTAGTCAGTATATTTCATTTATTCCTATTTACTAGGTATCAAGACTTAATTCTCACATGTAATAAGTACATTCTTTCAGCTTTAAGAGGCAGAGGACATGAATTCCATTGAGACTGGCTCAATACTTTTATCTTCAGAGTCACTCATGAACTGTTTCAAGTTTGCATAAACAATTTATGCAGCAGTGCCTCTAAGAGACAGGGAAAAGATGATTAGGAGCAAGCAAATCATGGCTTGCTTTGGCATGCAGAAGTCTTCAGTTCAAAAAGAGAATTTCATTACATTTTGTATGTTTTGAAAAGGCAACAGGAGAAAAAAATATCTTTAAATGTTGGCAAGTTTCAGAGATAATTATGCAAATGTTAATGTGAGAATCTACAGAGTATCCTTCTTAATGACACATGTAGCTGTGCAGGTTTTTCATTCCTACATGGACATATTTGTGAAATAACTATCCATAAAGGATTTTTTTCTAAGACTTTGCAGGAATGTTTTTATCTGATGTATCTTCCTGCTCTAAACTCTGTGTGCTGTGGAAAGAACACTAATGCCTACATAGCCTGGTTTCCTTTTGCAAAACTCTTCCTTCCAACTAATTTAAAACTTGTTCCCTGTTCTGCTTGGGTCAGCAGAGCAGTTCTAGTCTGTCTCCAGCTGGAAGCTGTCTTTCCCTTTCTTCTTCCTGGTCCAGAATCTCCTTTAATTCCTGCCTCCCACAGCTCTGCCCACTGACAAGCAAGTGCAGCACCAGTTCGTGGTCTGGATCCCTGTGCGTTGTTTGATGCCATTCTGCAGAACCAAGGGGAGATGTGTGGGCTGTGCAACTATTTGTGGATTTCTGTGTTTTTACTCCTACATATTGTCACAGATTTAATGCCACTTCTGCCCCTGAAGTCTGTGTATGTCCATTTATCTACTGCTATTGCTCAGAGCATAGTGTACCTTGTGCTTTTCAGCTGGGGCAGAATTCTTTTAGCAAACATCATGTGAATTTTTGAGAAGATACCGTGTAAGAGAATTGAAGAGAGCTGCATCATACAGAACAAGAACAGTGTGCAATATGAGGAGAATCTGAGGCAGAGGGTATGTAGTTCTTACACACTGGATAACAGCTAAAAGTGCCCATTGTTACAGAGCACCTTGCAGACTCCTCCTGTGCTTGCTTTGTGCTCAGCCTGAGTTGACACATGCTGGTCTCTGAGCTTGTGTATAGACAAGCAAATTCCCACAGAGGGCACCGTGCAGCCTCCAGAATGCACAAGAACTTTAGGACACATTTAAGCCTTACAGAAATATAAAAACCCCAAACCAAAATATATCACCATAACTAACTGAAAAAAAAAAGAAGTCTAATAAAAACCCCATGGAAATTTGTTTACAGGTTATAATAAATTGTCTCATGTCACCTCCATTCTGTTAGTCAAACTACTGTCAATGTTAATACAGATGGCGAAAGAGAGGTTTCAGTAAGATTGACCAAGTTTTGGTTTGGCCCCTCCTGCAACTGGTTTGGGAAAAGAATGAAGTGGAAAAAAATCTGTTTATTTAACAGGCAAAGCAGTCCCCAGCACAAAAATGAAGAACACTAAACAACAAAACCTCTCTCTGCTCTGACAAATGAGATGACAAATTCAGCAGAGTCCCTTTTGTGGGGTGCAGCCCGGCTCACTCAGGCTGTTCTCAGTCCCTTCAGAGCTGGGAAATGCCACAGCCCAGGCCAGGCATTCTGTGCCACAGGTGCCAGATCCTGCTGCTCTTCTGAGTTTTCCAGTCCAGAGCAGCTTCCAACAATACTGAGAAAATGGAAATGAACCACAGACCAGGGAATTTCTCTGCCTCAGCTAGTCAAAAAGGAAGTAACAGCAAAGGAGAGCTCTCCCCTGCTGTCCACTGCAGACAACACAGTCTGTGTGTAGGAATGTGGGGGAGCAAGTGCAGTCCCTGATGACAAACTGTGCACCTCTTCTCTCCCCCTTCACTCTTCGAACTGGTCTTCAAGTTGCAGAACTTAATAGCCAACCCAAAGAGAACAAACAACTGGGGATGCAAGCATCATAAAGTTAACCCAGGACATTTGCTCATCACAGGGCTCATAAAGTCTGAATCTAGAGGCACAAAGTTTGCATGAGTTTCTGCACTCTTGTCAGAAGGAAAACCAGTTCCATTCTAGAGGGGTTACTGGCACCAAGGCTCCAATAACCTGCACACAAAGCTCCTCATTAAAATGACAAGATTGGGTTGGAAAGAGCCATGCACTTGTGAATTGCCCTTTGGCTTTTTTCAAAGGCTTCTGGGAAGCTCTGCACACATGAGCTCAAAGCTGTCTTTTCAAAGAAATGTTGAAGAATTATGAACATTAAAAGAGCTGGCATAAGGAAAAATCAGCTGCAACAGGAAGGAACACTGAGAGTCTGGATAATCTCTCTCTGCTTTCCATCTGGGGCTTTTTGTCAAGTTTCAAACCACAGGATGCTTTATAGTCTTTGTTAGTTTACATTGCCACTCTATACACACAGCTCAGAATGTCAGCAGGTGGAGATTGTCATTTCATAGCTGAAATTGGACAAAATCTGTACAGAACACTCCCAGTTCCATGGGATGTAACCTATGGAGGTCTTACCCCAGCAGCAAGATGAGAGAACAAATCAGAGTCTAAAAAGACACATGAATAAAATTTGCAAAGAAACCACTGGGATGTGGCCAAAAGCATTTTTCCTTGCACTATTGAGGATCAGAATTCAAGTGGCTTCTAAAGAAAAAAGGGAGCCCATATGAAATGCTCGGTGGAAGATCTTCCCAAGTTACAATCCTATCACAAATGTGATAGGAAATGATAATTTCAGTCTGTGTGTATCACCTTTGGGAAAAGTGCTCTCATCTTTGGGAAAACTACTCTCATCTTCAAACAGCTTTCTGGTGTGAGCATCCCTGATGACTCTGGAGGTCAGGTACATACCTCATCAACCTGGGGACTGTGTCTATGTCAGAAAGCAAAGCAACAAGGCACTGAAAGTGGAAATGAGCATTTCAAGTACTCCTAAGCACTGCTGCTGCAATAAAAGGGGATGGGATAAGTGCATTGGTAGAACTTCCACAAAGGAAGCCAGCCACAACATATGAAGATGTAGGTGGGAAAATAAAGGCAAATGAGAATTTGAAACTTACACTTGTAAAAGCATGAAAATATGACTCCTTTATGCTGTATAGAATTGGTTAGAAGAATTGCCATGTAAGGAGTGAGAAGTCATGAAGGGGTAACCATGAAAAATCCTCAGTCCCAGCTCACTCTTGACAGCAACACTCTTGCATGTGGTTCTAAACAGCAGCAGTCAGCAAGCCAAGGGCAGGCTCCCCAGCAGAATTCACCCCAAGGCCCCTGTGGCAGAATTCCTTGTGCTGTTGCACTCCAGAGGTGTAGGAGCAGCCCTGGCCCCAGGCAAAAAAGGATACAAATCTCAGGATTTAAGAGGTGACATTTGCTTGAACTTCACTGGAAGGAGAACAAAGGGCAGCAACAGCTCAGCTGTTCAATCACAAAATGCAGCAAGATATCTTAGTTATGGGGACTTAACTGTGTTGGCATGGAGACAACTGAGGAAGTTCTAAAATACTCTCCAAGGAAGAAAGGGGCATTCACAGCCCCATTTGACTCTTATCATATATTTTCTTCCCTCAGTCATTTTTTTATCCTTGCCCAAAAGAATGTTAATGGCATTGCTGGTCAAAACTCCACAGTGTCAGCTGAATACATTAACAACAGGAGAATTAGGAAAATGGCTGGACTTCCAAGTCCCCATAGGTCTGTGCAGGAAACAATAGCTGTGTTTCTCTGCAAAATCTAGTTGGGCCAGACATTTTTTGAAAGAACAATTGAACAGTGTCTCCATATTGACACATTCACCTGGTTTCTCTTTAAAACCTGCTGAAGTATCTTCTCTGCAACTCTTGTAAATGACTTTTACAAAACACTTGCCAAGATCTCCATATTCCTTGGCTCACTGACAAGGTCAAACCAAGGTCTACAAGGAGGAGGTGCTTCAACTGACATCTTGGTGCAGCCCATAGGAATTCCTGTGTAACCGTCCAAAATAAGGTGATTTGGGGAAGGGCTTTGCCCAAACTTTTATACCTTTGACAAAATAAGGTAAAGAGTTAAAATTAAAATACAGATCAAAAACACCCCTATACCTATCATAAAAAACTTCAGTTTACTACAATATCCTCTTAACCTGTGCATAGCCTCATAGTAGAGGTACTGGGCGTCTACCCTCTACTGAAAAAGTTTATTTCCATGGATATACCTAAGGCTTGAAGAAAAGAATTGACCAGAAGAAAGCCACTCCAAAGGCTGTATAAACAATGAGAGATAGAGTTATCAACAGTGAAATTTCTTTATTGTAAAAGTTCAAAACTAACTTCCTTCAACATCTAAAACTTCCTAAACTTCTTTGAACTAATCCTACATTTTTAACAAATAATCATCTGCTCAGTGCTATGTGCTAACTTAACTGTTCAGTGCTAACTTAAATAATCCTAAAAGCCTATTCTTCTAGTTCAAATAAAAATCCAGAGATCACTGATTTATGAGGCTGGAGCAGATGTCTGGTGCCAGGACTCCAATAATTGTTTGTCAAATTCAGATATTTGTCTGTGAATATGGGACAGCTTTTTGTGGAGGAATCGGCACCTGCTCTTAATTTCAGAGTAGCTGGGGCTACCCTGTGAAGGAGGAAGAAAAAGAAAATTAGGGCATGCAAACAGCTCTGCAGAATTTAGAATCTGATGTCTTTTGATTTATAAAAGCCTTGAGCCAGACTCAGCAGTAACCATGGCCCTGCAGGTCTGGTCTCACACATACCTCTTGTAACTGCTGATAATCTGAGAGGATTTGATGAAGCAGCATCTTCCAGGAAAAAAAAAAATAAAGAAAGTTTCGCTACCACCATAAAATGTAAACCTAGGTAAACTGTAAAAATAATCTCAGTTTGACTCTAGAGATTCTCTTCTCTGTGGGCCACCTCTCTTCTGGGACGCTTGCAAAAACAAATCCCCAACTCCCAGCATCACCCAAAATCTACAATTAAGCCTCTCAATAGGGATCACAAGGAGCACATGCTCTGAGGCTCTGCTTGGGACACATCTCACCTTCCTGTTTCTTCATAAGCACCTCAAACATGGTATTTTGGGCAGGGCCTTGCAAAAACTCAGACCCAGCCCAAGCAGTGGCTGAGCACATGTGCCAATTCTGCCGTTTCCATTTGTCCCAATGAGCAGCTCCAGGGAATCCAAAACAGTGCTGTGATGAAGCACAGCCTTCACAGTTTAATCCTTCTTTACCTGGTAGGCTTTGGAGCCTCGATTCAGAGACTTCCATTGTTCATGAAACCGTCTGAAATTCCTGTTGATCCTGACAATCTGAGTATGTAAATCCTGGTATTCCTCATAGTCTGCATTAAAGTCATCCTTGTAGTGCTGGCGTTGCTCCAAGGAGACTATGGCTATGTATGTTCTAATGGAAAAAATGAGATCATTTTTCTATGAATGAACTCGAAGAGAACATTCTAATGTGTTCCTATTCCATAAAGTACATGTCTAGTTTTACACCATGCACGTGGCAAATGTCAAAACTGACCCCCAAGCTCCGAGTCAGTTGCTCTGGCTCTGACAGTTTCTACATGCAAATTCATGTGCTTGAAGAGAATGTAGACAGGTGACTCTAGAAATCTGCCACATTTCTATGACACTTAATTACTAAGAGTTTACATAGTACAGGTATTCTTCATTAACAAGTGGAACACATTTAGAAAATACTGGCAATCATTTCAAATGTCAAAGGACCAACAATGACCACAGCCTCAGGAAGAGAAGAAACATTGCTAAATAATGTTCTCTTTCTATATAGGAAAAGCTTTTAAGTTTACATTTGCTTTTGAAAATCCATTTGTAATTCATTTTTGGTAGGGACTGCTTTTATGGATATGGTTTCACAGAGCTGGACTTGTGAGCTACATTAATGTCTCCCTATCTAACAGCAAAGCAGAGCTAATAAAAATATTTGATTCTTCCAGTGGACAGCAGTTACAAAACTGAGCCTTGAACTGAGGCCCTTGTAATTCAGCCATTAAAAAAAACATCACTCTAAACGAGTCTGAAATTACAACTACAAAATCCCAAATCACATCAGCTGCTAAGGGGGGCAAAACTGATTAATGCTTAAAGATATTTCATGGAGAAAAATCTTCTTCATTCTCCTCCCCCTCCAATTAATATGAGTGATGTTTATAAAGCTCATGATATAAATCCAAGATGAATTGGCAATGAGAATGATAGACACCATTTCCCAGCACTGACACACCATTGCTTCTGCTCCTCTGGGCATGAACACCTGGTTATCTTGGAGGACAAAAACTCCCTCCACATGGAAATGAATCCTTCAAAGCCTCCTAAGATTAATTGTTGCAAGCAGTAAATACTTCACACGCTGAAATTTGGTACCAAGAGAGAAAACAGCTTGCGCCAGGGATGTGTCCCAGGCCAGATGCAGCTGCCTGGTGTGCTGGTGTGTTCTGGAAAGTACAGAGATCTTTGCAGGTTTTGGCAGGTACCAGAGAAAGAAAAGCCTGGACTTGTGCCATGTGCCCAGTGCCATTTCCTAGCAAGAGCCCTAGCACAGGCCTCCCTCAGCTGCTCCCCTGCAGGGCCAGCCTTGCCCTGAGCCTTGCCACGGAGCATCCCTGGCTGTATCCAATGTGAGCCAGGGCCCTGCCGCGCCTGCTCCAAAGGCCACAGCTGCCCCAGAGCCCAAGGGCTGCAGGAGGCCTGACTGCCCTTGCCACCATCAGTGCTCTGACAGAAGCTCTGAGCCATTCCCAGCCTTTCATACCACACACACACACACACACACACACAGACACACAGACACTTCTCCCTGCCCTCCTGCTCTGCAAATCCCAGGGGGGATGCAGCACCAGAGCTGCAGCTGACCCTGTGCAACTGCACTGCAGGAAGGGAGGGCCCGTCCGGGACAAACCCACCTCGGGGTCCATCTCAGCTCTTAGCCTGGGAGATACAGCAAAACCTACTCCAAATCATCCTTTCAATACTGTAAACAGCTTCACATGGCACCCCACTGCCAGTGCCAAGGCTTAATTGTTATTTCACTCACCTCAGGTAGTCAGCTTGGTTGTTTGTTGCAGACCATGTGGACACAATGGAAGTCTCTTTTCTCCCTCCTGTAGAAAAGCAGAATTTGGACACTCTTCACCAGGAGATCTTTAAAAAGCAAAAACAGACCTCCGGGATGGCCATGAAAAAGCCCTTCAGAGCTTTGTTCTCACAGGAAATTATTCAGGAAACCCTACAAAACAAACCCTACAAAACTCAATAATGGGGCAGACATAACATTCTCTACAGTAGCCAGTTCTGAGCTTTAGACAGAATGCATGGCCACTTTATTCTACAGGTTTTGCACTAGCACAGGATAAAGCCCAGCTCAGCTCTTCTGTTTTGAGGGCATGAGGTGGCATCTGGACAACCATTCAAGTCTTGCAGCAACAGATACAGCTTCACAAAAGACAACAGCTTGAGAGGGACAGAGGGGGAAAGAGAGAGACCAACATGGAGGTTCTAACAAGAAATAGAGAAAAAAGATGGAGTTCTTCATATCCAATATTTTTACTGCCATTTCCTTGCCCATTCCAGTGACCTGAGGTTTGGATGAAATAAAGCGTGGATGCAAAGTTTCTGCACTTTTGTCTGCAGGAAAATCACAGTATGTTCAATACAACTTGTAAGAGCAGCTTTGCTGAGAGCATTTCATTCCCGAAAGTGCATTTGCTCTCATGATTCAGTCTACACAAAAGCTTCAGCCCAAGCCCCAACTTGAAACACAATCCAGAATTTTCCCTCACCAGCTGCTCAGGGTTTTGTAACTGGCTCCTGAAGAACAATGCTCATGTATTTATAGATTCAAGCAGGAGTCCTTCCAAAGTCATCCCAAGGTTTGCTGGCATTGTGTGTATGTCCAGAAGAAATGTGGAAAGACCATCTCAAAGCACCTGTCCCTACAAGCACACCACCACTCTCAAGAGGCATCTGCACACTCTGAACATGCCTCCAGGCTAAACGCAACTAGTGATTTGCAAATTCAACTTCCAAAAGAGACAACACACAGAGAAAGCAACTGAACTCTGCCCTACTGGGTGTGTCCCTGGGATCAGAAGTCAAGTGTTCTTTGTGCCTTTCTGTTTAGCTTTTCAGTGTCATCTTCAGTCTTGTAAAGCTTTTGAAGAGAGAAATTCTGCAGCTAAGATACAGAGGAGCTCCTGGCAAAACCCAAACTACAACTTCAGGAACCCCAGCCCAGGGTTGGTAGCTTTTGGTGTTCCCATGAAAAGGCTGAGTTCAATGAAAAATGATGAAATCATTGAGATTTGATCTACATATTTCAGCAAACTAATCCGCAATCAATGTGTAATGGGTTTCTGTCTTCAACATGCAGACTTGAAAGCCTGCTGGTGGAAAAAGTGGTGCCTCAATCAACTGTTACTTTTACTAGAAATCAAACTAAAAGAAAACATCCATTCTCTGTGGCTTTCTAGTTCCTGGCTCCTCATTTTTAGCAGGTTTCCCCAACATTAATCCATGGGTCACATTTCTTTCTTCTTGATTGGTTTTGCAATATAGAGGGAGAAATTCTAAAATTTAATGACGTCTTAGATAAGGTTCCAGCAGCACAGATTCTGGGCTTTGCTCTTGCTTTTAAACAACAAGACTTACAATGTAATGCAAAGGCAGAAAACAAAGTCTTGATTTTTCAGGACCGTGCATGAGGGATAATGTAGAGCAGTAATAGAGAGCAGTGCCTTCATGTCTTCAGTCCCAGGTTTCCAAGCTCCCTTTTCACACCGTGCAAGAACACAATTCACTATTTCAGAGCACAGTCAAAGAGGGATGTTCCCATAAGATAAGCCATCAGAACAAGAATTTTAAAAAAGCACAGATGGCATGAAGAAATGCACTAAGCCTTGACCTAACAGAGGTGAAGACTTGGAATTAGGAGACCAGACAGAAATGCTGTTGGAGGGACTGTGGGAAAGGAAAGGACAGCTTACATCCCTTACAGGCCAAGATCTAAGAACATCTGTGACCATCTCTATCTGTGGGTACTCAAATCTTGGGCAGTACAAAGGTGGTACCTCCTGAGGGACTTGGGGACACCCATCACCGACAAGACCAAGGCTGAAGAAAGACTGGCTGGATGACAGAGAATCCATGTGGTGCTGATATCTTCATACTTAACATCTCTCTCTCTTCCCCAAGCCCCACCTCTCTTCTCTTATTCTTTTCTAGCTCCCTACTTTGCATTTACTCTTAATAACATCTGCACACTTGAAAAGGATCTCACTTGCGCTCTAATTTGGGCAGAAGCTTCTCTACATAACCAAATCTTTCCACCACAGTTCTCCAGAGAGGACTTAGGAGAAGCAGCATATTAATACCTTCATCGAAATCCAAAGGATGAGACTGCTTCAGCCTTCCCAATTCATTTTTCTTCCCATTTGAACTGGGGACCTCCTTCTGCACCATGTCACACTCTGGGACACAAGAACTCTGGAAATTTTCATCCTGGTGCACCTCATGGGTGCAGGGGGAAATGGAGCCGACCCTTGGAGACATGTTCAAAGTAGAAAGGGATGTGGAAGGTAGCACCCAGGAAGAAGAGAGGCATGCAGCTGCTGGCTGGATGTGACTGGTGAATTGCTGGTGACCAATTCGCCTCTTCTTGCTCATCACAGGATCAGTAAAGTCAGAAGCCAGAGGGTGTTTCTGCAACAATAACAAAGTTATTTATTTATTTATTTATTCATTCATTCATTCGTTCATTCAATCGTTCATTCATTCATTCATTCATTTATTAATTCATTCATTCATTCATCTATGATCAGGATCAGCTCCAGTTGGCTTTGTCTAACTCCCAATTCCTGCTTGTACACACCAGGAAAAGACTCAGCTCTTGCTCACACACACCTACATGATGCACCAAAGACACCCTTGGCTGGTTTAGGGTTTTACCCGTTAAAGACAAGATCAGTGCTTCACTCACCCAACCCAGGAGTACCGGCTGTGGTGGTTGGTTGTGAATTGTCATCAGGAGGAGCAAAGACATCAGTCACATGTCAGGAAATTCTTTAGGTGCTTTTAGGTAGAATTGCCTTGACTCAAGCAGCCACTCCACTCTTTAGACTCAAAAGCTGCTGGTTCAAAACTTCTTAGATTTGTACAGCAGACTTTCACAAGTGGTGACTTATGAGCCCTTCCTTTTCCCTCAGTGCCCTTCAATCATTTCTCACCACCTCCCAAGGACCTTCTCAGAGGTGCTGGCTCACAAGCCACAAAACACATGGCCACAAGCTCCCCACTCCCACAGCAAACTTGAGGGCTGAGGATGGAGTAGAACAGGACAGCCATGCTGTTCCCAGGCAGAGTGAGGGAGGAGAGAAATTAAGGCTGAGAAGGGAGTGAGGGAATACCACAGTTTTGTCATGCATGCAGAGCCAGCCCTTTGAGCCCTTCTCCAGGGAAAGAGTGGAAAGTGGCTGCTGAGCTCAAGTGTCCAGGCAGAGCAGAAAGTTGGCTCAGGACAGTGCTATTCCAGCCCTGCAGGACCCTCTCTTCTGATCACAACCTTCCTGTCCAAGCAGTCACAATGTCTGAGGCACAGCATATTTTGGCCCTGGTTTTGCACATTCCCATCACAGCTTTATCCCCATCAGCAGAGGTCTGAACATTAATACAAAACAAAGAATGTGCAAAAATGCACCAAATACCTGAGCAGGTCTTGCTGGAGCATCTCTCTCAGAAGGCCCTGGAGATGTCACTTGGCTGGTGCTGGTGCGCTTCTGAGATGGAGCTGATTTGCTAGGAAGATGGTCAAACATTTCAGGTTACAAGGATTAAGTATCAACTGACATAGTTCTTTCCTTGCTGACAAAACAGACCTTCAATGTCAGGACTCAAGGAAACTGCATGGGGCTGAGTTGAGAGAGCTTTCAGCTGGATATCAGGAAAACATTCTTGCCCCAGAGGGTGCTTGAGGACTAGAACAGGCTCTCCTGGGCAGTGGACACTACAGCAAGGGCTTCAAAAAGTGTTTGGACAACACTCTTGAGCACAGGCTGTGATTCTCGTGGTGTCCAGAGCAGGGCCAGGAGTTGGACTCCATGACCGTGATGGGTTGCTGCTGACTCAGCATATTCTAACAAGCTCGGCTTCATTTCCCAGGGTGTTTCCTCTGAAAAGTCTCTTTTCCTTCCTCTAAAGACTGAACTTACCTAGCTAGTATTAACTTCAAATTCTCCCTATCGATTTCAGTGTAGCCAGGCCAATCAGTCTGAAGGGTTGGAAATAGATGTTCCTTCAGACTGAAGGAATTATCCTTTAGGTTCAGGTTGGCTACCTACAGGCAGACATACAAGAAAAGAAACATCTATTATGGTTGTGTTATGCAAACTAGAGAAATCCAATTGGTCCTGACAGCTGTTTGTGAGCACCCAACTCAAACTAAACAATGTCCTTCGGTACAGAGATGAATTATTCCTCTATCACATGAGTTTCAAGCCATGTCAAACTTTCACCAACTTGAAACAACCAAATATGTCTATTGATATCAGGCAAGTATTCCTTTGAAAACAACATTTAGTGCTGCAATGTGTAAGGAGAGGCTGTCAGGCCCAGTATCCCTCCCTCTTCACATGGCAGAGCCAAGGTTCATTCCTGACAAGTCCTGTTGTGAGAAGGCAGTGCACATGGCTGGCTCTATTCCTTTGACAATAAATGAGGTTCATCCCTCCCTCTAGACAAATACAAAGTCTACTCGAGAAGCTAAAATGAGGTAGTAAAATTTCAAGACCAATGACATGAATAGTGCTGGTTTAGATTTTATCACCTGTCACCTGCTCAGAGATCCTGCTGAGATGAAGACAGGAAAAGTCTCTCTCCATTTACCCCGACAATACATTAAATACCTCATCAACACAGCACCACCATGCCTTCATATCTGGCCATTCTCTTTCTTTGAAGACATTATAAACACTGCTGTTCATCTGATGGTCTGTGTTGATGGCTCTGTCCCCCCAGCTTAGAAAAAATGTAGGAGTAACAAAGATACCAAAAAATGAGGATTTCATGTCTTAAAAGCAGAACTAAGGTTGTGTTGGAAGGGAAGTCAGTCTGTGAATCCATTTGATAAGCAAGTCTGTGCGTCCAAAATTGTATCTTTTTGAATTATCCTCCCTGGACATTGTTCATAGCTGAAGAAGATGTATTCTTATGTGGTATATTAATGTTGGCATAATTCAACAACAGCCATGGGGAACAGGGAGAATTTTAAAAAGAGGAAAGTTTCTTATAGAAAGATTGAAGGAAGAAATATAAATTAAGGACAAAAGAACAACGTGGTGGAAAAAATTGCTGGAACAAATGGCACAATCTCACCTGCTGGAGGATCTTTCCAAGGGTACCCTTGTCCTTTTGCATGACTCCATCTCTCTGCAAGCGGGCAAGTAACTCTGGCTTCTTGTACGTCCTCAGAGCAAGCAAATGAATCACCCTATCCCTGTAGGGTCGGCAATAAACAGCAGTGCAAGGATTGCCTTCACTCTCTGCAGCCTTCATGGGCATTGTTTTCTTCTTCTCGGGTGCAAGATATGAAGTGTTTGGCTGGGCTCTTTTGTTTACCCAAAGGAAAGGAAAACAGCAATGAATTGTCATTGGGAGCAGGCAAGAGAGCTGATTTAAACTTATGATGGAATTCTTGGGCACAAAGCTGCACTTGCATATCCTTGTGAATCCCTTCCAGCTAAGCGTATTCTCTCATTCTGTGACAAAGCCCAATCCCTAACTGGTACTGCATGGAGCATGTTGCAAGGGCACCCTGTACCCTACCAGCAACCACACCTGACTCACCTGAGTTTCTCAGTGCCAGCCCAAAGCAAAACCATCCAGACCAAGTTCCACAATTATCTCACTACTGCCTGTTTTCAACCTCAATTGCTGAAATGTTCAATATTCCCTTTGGATCTATGTAAACTATCAGCAAGTGTTACACAAATCATCATCATTCACATGATAAACAGAAGATCCATAAAAACAAATTTGGAGGTTTAGTTTCATTTCCCCAAAATACCATGATGTTGCTGCCCTAAAATGCTCAGCACTCAGCTAAGGCAGAGCAAGAGCTGCACTTTCAGTGGCAGGGATGTCCCTGCAGGCAGGTGACTGCAGCCACAGCCAGGTGAGAGCCTCTTTTTCTCAGGGCAGCTGGCTGTGCCTAATTCAGCTGTCTGCTACAGGCAGCACCATGAAGTGCCTGGAAGGGGAATATCCACCTCATGTCTGCCTGGAGCCAGGCTCTTTGGGGAAACACTACTCAGAACAGTTTAATAACAGATGGCACCACCAAAGAACACTGGGCTTTGTGCAGAGTTATGCAATCTGTGGGGAAGATGACATCATTACTTGCCTTTCACTTTCTTTGAAAAGGACCCAAAACTGTATTGTGTCTACCGTTACTTCTCACTGACCATGACAAAGAATGAAATCAAGTAACATTTTCCGTCTTGACCTTATGAAATTCTGCATGGGACTTCCTCAATGTCATTTTTGGTCAATTTCCAATGTTTAACACATAAAAAGAGTGCCTAGCTACCCCAAAGTCCACTTGAAAACCAAAACATTAGTTACCAAGGCAGGTTACTTAATTGCATTGGGTAGTCCCTACCTGGACCTCAATGCTCAAAATTCCAAACATTCCAAAATTCCAAAATTCCATCAAGCAGTATGGGGACAAGGAAGGACTGGCAGGCTTTCCAAGAGGAAAACAGGCCAATGGCTGAATGTAGTGACAAGAGATTGCAAGGCTGACCTCAGGGCAAACCACCTATAGCTGAGAACTCTGAACACACCACCTGGCCCAAGAATATGCTGCAAGAATAAATTACCAAGTTGAAATTCTTACAGATGTTGAACAAAATATGAAAAACAACCATACCTCCAAGTGGGTTATACAATTTGACAACCTGAGCAATTCCAATGTGCAATGCCTCACTGGAACTTGGCTAAAAGGCAAAAGAAATGCTCTGTAAAACTTCCAGCCAGCACTCCATTCCTGGTGATTCACCAGGCCCTTACTTTTAAACAAGAGCTCTAGTTGAAAATTTTTGCTGTCCCATCACTAAAAACAGCTGCTGTGACACAATTCTCCCTCTGAAAGCAGCCGGCTACAAAACTGCCCTGAGACAGCGACTGTCACTTCACCTCCAATGCAGACAAGTGCTCAAGTAGCAAGTCATCCTGTCCCAGTTGCTGGAATTTATAGGCACAGGCTTCCCTTGAAATCAAGTGCCTGAGGACAACTGGACTGGCCAGAGCTCAGCTGACAAACCAGGTGAGAGTGGTTCCCAAAAAAATCACAAAGTTGGGACAGCACCCAGAGCTGGCATTGATTTGGTACTAAGGAAGCACATGCTGCAGTGAGCTCCAAGAAGAATTTCAACTGCAAATGGTGAATTTTGTCTGGAACAGGCACCAAAACCCTTTCTCTTCTCCGCAGCTCTAGGTGTATTTATTTGCATAGATGTGACATGGAAACAGTTTATCCCAGGTTAATGACATGTAACAAAATTTGGATTGCTTGGCTGAACTCATCATTTGCTACAGAATGTGCCACAGGGAGCTCAAAACTCACTAAAATGTCTGTAAACAAAACCATATTTTTTAACAAAAACAGCCTACTGCCATGTAACTGCTTCATTCTAAAAGCAAAATGGGCTGAAAGTGAAGCTAAAATCTATTCATCTGGAATTTGCCTGGACTTTTATTTAAACAGGAATATCACTTGCAAATACCTGTGAAAGCAATATTCCACAGTCCTTTAGAAATCCCTCAATATTTTGCTTGTGACACTGTTCATCCTTCATCCATGGCACTGTCATTTGCACTAAGTATTGCCTCAAAACAATTCCACTGAGATTTCTGTTTCAATCATCAGCACTGGCAGAGCTTAGGATAGGGACTGGACATGAAGGGGAGCAGGGAGTCACCTGAACTTCACATCCTTTTACGTCAGCTAAGCAAATAAGTTTCCTCTAAGACCACCCGTGCATTTTATAGAAGAATGGGAACAAATATCAGAGGGGGCTGATGGGTTTCCACCAGCCTGGATTATTTATGGAGCATTTCATTACTTGTTTAGCCTATATTTTCTCCTGCTTAATGTACTTAATTAACTTTGTAATTCCTTCTTAAATTAATCATAAACAGTATGGTAATCATATACACTGCTTTCCTCCTAAGCAGGAGAAGCAAGAGGATCGTTACCCAAGAACAGACAGAATATTAATTATGAACAGAACTCGGGAACTTGCAGTCAATGAACACAAAGAGCTTTGCTGGTTCAAATGTATCAATACTAAAATGTTCTGGGGCTTATGGTGCAGGCTTTGTGAATTTGCCACTGAGCCCCCCCTTTCTGCCAGAACTGTAAATATTTACCTCCACTCAGTGTGTGGATCAGCCTCTTGACCAACGGGTGTGAGATCCAACCAAGCTGGAAGAGCACTCGCTGAGCGCTCGGACACCTCCGCTCTCGCTGCAGCCACGGAAGGGTCTGACCGGTCCTGCCCTGTGCTGCTGACAATGGCCTCGTGTCCTTGCAAACAGGCAGCTCCATGTTCCAGGCTGGGTGGGATGTCACTGAGGAGCTGGATGGGACACACCCGGGCCAGAGGGAATTCCCACTGGGCACACATAGGAATGCACTGCCCAGTTCCACAAGGGACTCAGCTCATTTCCAAGAGCAGGAAGAGGTGCTCCGGTCACCCCAGTTGCTGCAGCTGTGCAAAGCAGGGCTAATTAAGTGTTTCTGCACAAAAGTGCTGTACTTGGCTGTCTCCTGGGTGAAGGTGCAGCTGAACACCTCTCACTAGGGCAGCAAGGTGCAGCCCTGCCAGCACTGCTCGATCCTGCCAAGGGCCGGTCAATCTGTGAGGCTTCCAGCACGTACCTGCTCACTCAAATATCATCTCTTTGACAAAAGCCCCCGGACCTTTCCTCATCCCCCTCTCCTAAAAGGATACAAGCCAGCAACATGCACAGGCCCCCATGGGCTCTGCAGGAGGAGCTGACATGGAAGAGCCAGTGCTGACCCTGAACACAATCACAGGCTGATAGTTGTGCTGACTGCAGGTGGCCATTGAAGTTATATTGACACATCTGGAAAAATAGTTTATAGTCAGTTTATGATCCTTTTACTTCCAACTTCTCCTTAGCCAATCTTACTCCTGATTTCAGTCAACTGGCAGCAATAATACTCTCTTGCAGTCATTACAGGGAGAGGGAATAAAGCGTGTCATTGAAAATGCGTTGAATATTTCCATCCAAGCTCCTTTTCCATATCACAAAATCTTGTCTTTGTCTTCAAGACCATGTCCATATCTGCCCATGTCTGGTGTCCTGGCGGCCACGCTCACAAGGGCAGTGTAGTTTGGGGAACAGTAAGGAAGGAAGTAGTTTGTCAAACACTAGAGCCCAGATCTATAAGACAACTATGTCCCTGCTTGGGAATGCCTGGATGGTGGGAATTATGGATCTCCAGTTATGGACTATTGCAAAAGCCTTTGTATGAACCACCAAAGGAATCCAAGGAGGTAATTCACTGGATTATGGAATGTCCATCAACCATTCAATACCTTAACAAGACATTGCTGACAACACCTGCTCAGGAGTTACCACATTTGACTCAAACCTTTGCACTGTTCATCCCTGAGTGCCTTTGCCTTGCACAGCAGCTCCATATTTAGCTCCAAGACTGGGAATGAAGGAATGAACCCAGTAGAAAGGAGCATATTTCTCAAAAGAACCCTAAACTAGTTACTCAAGGGATGGCCAGTTCACCTCAGAGTTGGAGCCACCATGGTCCTCATTGATAGAACAGACTTGAAAATAAATGGGGAAAAAATGACAGCTTCTGTGCCACACAGGTTATCCCTGAGAAGAATCTTAAAATAACAGGTAGTATTGCAAGATCAAAAGGCATGGTGCTAAAGACAGCTCCTACCTTGAACCCTGCTAAGTTCCTCAATCCTTCTACAAGCAATCATGACCTCCAAGCAAGTATGGACAGTTCTGGGAGTGCCCAGTTCTCTGCTAAAGCAGCAATAATGCACTGCAAAGCTCACCAGTACACACAAACACCCGGCAACATCCAAAACCCAGTAGCAGACAAAACTGCTAGAGAGGGGGCAGGACAAAGCATCTTGTTGCCAGTTCTATCCAAAGTTGTCAACCTTTCCAAATCAGTCCCAGAACACCAGGATGAAAACAATCAATTAGCAAAATCCCTACATGTCGGATTTAGTGGGGAAGGGTGGTGGCTGACAACAAATCAACAAATTAGTGTCTCAAGCAATAATGACACAAGCTATAGAAGACAAACATAGAGAAACCCATTAGGGTAGTGAGGATTCAGAGGACAATTTGGAAAAGCTGCTACTTAGTGTTAGGCTGACAAGGAATGGGACAAGTGCAATGTAGAGTCTGCTTACAGAACAATGCACAGTTTTACAAAACACTGCCATTAGAGATTACCAAAAAAAAACGAAAAGAAAAAAAAAGAAATAATGCAGGAGATGACTGCCAAAGAGATTTTTCCAAGTTACCTCAACACAAAAGAATATAAGTATATATTAGGTTTAGTAGACCCACTTTCTGTGGCCAGAGGCTTTTCCTTTTCATACACACAAAGCTAGAGAAGTACCTCAAATAATAATAAGAGAAATAATACTCAGGTTGGGGATCCAATTGGGAATGTCATCAAATAGAGGTTCTCGTTTTGTACCTGAAACTGTACAAAATCTATGCAAAACACTCCCAGTTACAGGGGACCTACTTTGCTAATGGAGGTCGTACTGCAGTGGCAAGGCTGAAAGAACAAATCAGAGTCAAAGAAGACAAAAGAATTGACCCAGCTCCCCAGAGGGAAGCCAGCCCCAAGGCATGAGGAACTAGATGGGAAATTAGATTCAACTTAAGACTATGAAGCTTACACTTCTAAAATCATGAAAATATGACTTCTGCTGTGTAGAATTAGTTAGAAGAATGGCCAGGCAAGGAAAGATAAGTCATGAAAGGGTAACCATGAGAAGTCCTCCATCTCAGTCCATTCTTGACTGCAACACTATTGCACACTCTGCCAAGCAGCAGCAGCAGTAACCAGGCCAAGGGCAGGCACCCCAGCAGAATTTACCCATTCATGCTCCCCACAGCAGAGTTCCTTGTGCTAAGGCACTCCAGATGTGTAGGATTACCCCTGCTCCAGGCACAAAAGGACACAGATCTCAGGGTTTAAGAGGTGACATTTTCTTGAACTTCACTTGAAGGAGAAATGAAGGCCAGCAACAGCTCAGGTGTTCAAGCACAAAACACCCCAAGATGTCTCAGGTATGGGGGCTTATCATCCTTAGCATGGAGAGAACTGAGGAAATTCCAAAATATTCTCCAGGGAAGAAAGGGGCATTCATTGCTCCCTTTGAGTGTACCCAAATATTGTCCTCCCTCAGTCATTTTACTATCCTTCCCCAAAAAGAAGTTTATGGCATTGCTGACCACACTTCTACCCTGTCAGCTGAATGTATTAACAACAGGAAACTTAGGAAAAAGACTGGACTTCAGTGTTCCCATAGGTCTGTGCATGAATCAACTTTTGAGGCTCTCTACAAAGACTGGGTGTGACAGATTATTTTGGAGACAACTACAAACCAGAGTTTCCATTAGGGATACAATCACCCAATTTCTCTTTCAAACCCCCTGAAATACCTTGCCTCCAACACTTGTAAATGTGTTTTACAAAACACTTGCAAAGATCTGGATATCCCTTGGCTCATTGACAAGGTGAAAACCAAGATCTACAAGCAGTCCTGGGAGGTGCTTCAGCTGACCTCTCAGAGCAGCCCATATGCATTCCTCTGTAACCCTCCAATACAAGCTGATTTGGGGATGGGATTGTCCAAACTTCTACACCTTCAACCACTCAAGGCAAAGATCGTAAATTAACAAGTGTCTTGGGTTGTATAGCAGGAGTAACCAAAAGCAGGTATCCTATCTTCAGCTGTTAAAACCACGTGGGGGAGTTGTCACCATCAGGTTGGACGTCACACACAAACACACACACACACACACACACACACACACACACACACACACACTCACACACTCACACACTTGAGCAGAGTTGCAATGGTGTCTTTGTCCTCTTAATTCTGCGTGTTCTCCTATTTATATACTCTGAACAAAGCATGATCCTAAGGCGTTGTCTACACCACAATTGCTTATTATATTCATTGGTGCAGAGCAGTTAGTGTCAATATATTTGGCAAAAGTTTTGCACCAATTTAATAAGGCAGGTATACACATTTCCTTATGTACCTAGTCTAACTACAAAAATCCTTCATGTACCTTTTTCAACCAGTTTCCATGCTAATGGCCTTGTCTTCTTCTTTGCTATGGATATGCTTGGAATTCATCAATTGCTGTTTTTTCTACTGACTCAGTTTGGCTTACAGGCCAGCTCTCAAGCCTCTACATAGATAGTTGAATGTGACATAGGGAAAAGTGCTGCAAAATGCCAATGATTAAATGCCCATTGCATCTGAGGCAGGTGTTGGTCCAGCACGCTCATGCCACACTGCAGGTCTGTAGTGGATGCCTGTGATTCACCAGCAGAACACATTTACCAACTTCCCAAAAAACCCTACAGGTCCTGTCCAAGTACCCACTACAAATCTCCTGCTTACAAGCATCTCTGGAAAGACATCTCAAATATGGCTTTTACTGGATTCATCTGCAAACCAGCATTATATTATACAGGGATTGTTACGAGATGGCACTTGCACAGACCCTCATAAACTAACATGCTGGTTTGTAATAACTTTTTCCTTTTTTTCGGGGCGGAAGGAATGAATGAGTTATGCAAAAAATTCCCTGTAAGGATCTGGGGAGCTTGCTTTTGACCGGAAAAAAACCCATCAGTGGCTGATTTTTAATACTGACACATTGCCATACCAATGAAAATTTAGATGCGTGTCTGGGAACACACAGGTAAAGATGGACAACAAATCCTGGGAATCTCTCTTGCCCTTCTAGCCTGAGTACAGGCAACAGCCTGGCCAGGCAGGCTCTGCCCCTTTGCAGGGCTGGGTCAGGCCAAGCATTTGCACACCACTGTTCACAAGAACAATTCAATTATGATGGCACTCACTCAGATGTAATCCAGCCTAAAGCATCAAGACAAGATCACTGCAGACAAATTTGATGCAAATGTTGAGATTCAAATAAAATAAGTAAGAAAGCAACTCCAGACTATAAACAGTAAAAGCTGGAAGCAAGCAAGAAATGGATATATTTGATGTAGCAACTTCATGTCAGCTGGTGACACGGGCTTTGTCAGCCCCTCTGCTGTGGATGAGCTTTCCCCTGGGTGAAGGACCCCACAGCGGGGCTGGTCTGCACATGGGAGGATGGGTGGTCCCTGAGCCTCTCACCAGAGGCTTTCCAACACAGCCCCAAAGCTTCTCTTTGCCCACCCTTTGGGGTGAGGCTCTGTGCCAGCCTGGCAGCTGATAGCCTTGTGGCTGTTGTCTCCTCCCCAGAGGTGCTAAGCTTGTGCTTGGTCAATGTCCCCAGTTCCTGAGTTTTATCTTACCTTCACTGTCGAACAATCCAGGGCCTCACTCCGAAGGCCTATTCAGGATACGGTGGTATTCTGTGAAGCTCCTGTAATACAGATCTAAATGTCCCTCAAGAAAATATTTCAGTCAAAAATTAGAATATTTCATCCACTGACACACACTGAGAAAGAAAGGGATCTTCCAGAGGGGTTGTCGTTTCAGAAAACACTGATTTACAGTCCACTTTTTCTTGTGCCCCCCAGCCTGTTGCTCTTGCACAGGTGAAAGCTACAAGGTTTGTGAGCTCTGGCCTATCAGGCACTTAGCAGCTTCATGGTTTCTCACAGAAACCTAGAGTTTCCAGCTGGCATAAAAAGACTGGGAAAGCAGCTCAGACTTTTCCCACAGGCTTTATTATCATCTGTGTAGGGGTCAGGCTACAAATCCAAAGATGGGGGAATCACACATGGAATTTTACAGGGTTTGGGGGGATCACAAGTAAACCAATGAAAAACAGGGTTAACGCATTTTGGCCAACTACATTATCTTTTGTTGGAATAACCAACGATAAAAGAATCAAACCTAACCAATAATATTCCAAAAAGAAGAGCAGCTTACGTATTTTCTAACACAAGTCATTGTAAACAAGTAGTTTCTCTTATCTCAAAGAAAGTGCCAGGTGTCCCTCCCAGGGATGTCTGCAGAGGGACTCATCTCCTCTATACAATCCTACTCTACAATTCTTCTCTATAATTCCTACTCTACAAACCTACTCTACAATTCTACACTACAGTCCTATTCTAAAATCGTAGACTGGTTGGTGGAGGAAATGGTCCACAGATGATTATCTGTCTCCCCTCCACCATCCTCTTCTTCACAAGCAGTGGCACCAGGCAGAAAGTAGGCTCGACTGATGCCACCAACAGATACTGCCCAAAGAAACAAAGAAGAAATTACCAACAATAAACAAGGAACAATGAATTTCCAAGGTCAGTGCTTTACAGGCTCAATCAGGATTCCTCTGGTTCATAGAAAGATGAAGATGTGGGGAGGTGGAGGGCTCATCTGATGCCTTGGACTTGAGTGGAGGAGGAGCCCATCCCTGGCACACTGTTTCACCTGCAGCCCCTTCACATTTTACCTGCAGGAGATCCTTGGCAGTCCAGCGCCGAGCCTCATCTGTCTGCAGGCAGCAGCTCAGGAAGTCCCGCAGCAAAGGAGAGAAGAGGTCGGGCTGCTGCAGCTTTGGTCTCCCTCCGGTGGCTATCAGGAGCTGAGGCTGCACAAAAAGGAAACACGAGGCTCCACCTGCTTCTTTCACATCTCTAACTGCTCTCCCAGATGTCCTTTTTTAACCTCCATTCTGCAGTGGCAGTTTCTGCCCTGGCAGAGAGGCGGAGATGAGTTTGTTATACCAACAAAATCCCCAAAACCCAAAGCAGCCACAGCTTCTCCCACATCCAGGGGTTGTTGCCTTGGCAGGTGATTTCATTGACTGACCTCGTTAGTGGGAACTACTTCAGCAAAAGCAAGTGTGTTTCCCTAAGGATTCACACCAGCTGAACAGGCTTTTTGGAAGAGGGACTTGACTGTGTTATCTAACACTACTATTTCCAAGGGTAGTTACATGAAAGGCATCTTGGAAGTGCTGCTTGGTCCCTTAAGCACAGTGGCCATAAAATAAAGCTCATTAAGTTTTTGTCCTCTTCTGGCTCAGAAAAGGAAACGGATAGCAGAACTGCTTGGAGATGGCTTTGGTGATTGTCCTTTTCCTTTCTGTTTTCATTTTCCTTCTCTTTCTCCTTCTGCTTTTTCTTATTCTTTTTTTGTTTCTTACTTTTCCTATAAAATTGAAACTAGGATAATTCAACCTCTAATGTGAAGGATATTTATCACATATCTAATTATTTCACTGAAAAAATCCTTTCCTTCAGAAACAGAGCTCCAACAGGGCTCAAAAAACAAATAAGAAATAGCAGGCATGGCTGGAGGCCAAAGTGGCAAGTAGCTGAACTAGTTCCCTGCCACTTCCCTTCCGATGCTACCAAAACTACAGCACATGTGCTAAAATGTGCAAGGGACATTTTACAAGGGGACCATGGTGGAAGGGGTGCCAGCAGATGACAATGGGATTTTGTCCAGTGGCACACACAGTATGGCACAGGTGAGAAAGACAGCGGCATCAGGAAGTCTTTGCACCTTACCCACACAGCAGTTTCATTCCAGTAGGGAACTTCTCCTTCCACCATTTCAATGCCCACAATTCCAAAAGACCATATATCCAGTTTAGGGCCATATTGTTGACCTGTCAGGACTTCAGGTGCCATCCACCCAGAAGTGCTGGTCACGGAGTCCTGTCTTCTCTGCTCAGGGCTGAGCTGAGCTAAGAGGCCAAAATCAGCTGTGGAGAAAACAACACACCATGAAAGCCAGCTCAAATTAGCAAACCAGGCAAAAGAATTCCCCACTCTCACTCTGAGAATGTGCTGTTGATGAATGTCCTGGAGAACTGTCAGTGGGGATTTAGCCAAAGGAGTAGGGAAATGTCCACTTCCAAAAATAACCTAGGTTTTTAAATGCTGCTCACAGCAGTGGCCTTTATTCCCCTGAAGGTTTAGATTCTATCTCCCTCCCTCTGGAAAAGACACACACAGACCAACGCCACTCTTGACTCCTTGTGGTTCTTTATCATACCTCTGTGCACATTGCAACTGTGCCTTCAGCTCAGAGCAGGGGACCCTGCACTGCTACCAGCACCATTTTTGGGGAGCTGGAAGTCACTCATAGCAGCCCAAAACCCCACATCCCTGGAATGCTGCCTCTGACCAAGAATATACTGACCCAGCTTGACAGAGCCATCGCTTCTGAGAAGGATGTTGCGGCTCTTCACATTTTGATGGATCACACACATTTTGAGAAGAAAATCCAGGCCTTGCAGGCACTGGGAAGGGAAACAGAAAGAGGAAAAGGCAAAAATTAGTGATGGGAGTTCATCCCACAAGAAAGGAAACAACTCCAAATAACTCCCTTTCCACGGGAATAGGGAGTCATGACAGAACACTGTGCCATTGAGAGGAAGAGCATGCTGCTCCAACACTAGCAGAGCAGGACCTCTCTAAGGAAAGGCCCGTCAGCTTTTGAAAGAGCAACAGCAACTGCTGTTGTAGACCGTCCCCTGCAGACCAGCCAGAATGCCTGCTCCTGCAGTGGATGTGCTCAGAATCCAACAGCACTTTGGGTGCACTATTATCCTCTTCAGCTGAGGACTGTGAGAAAAGAGTCTCTCTTTTCTCTTTGCTGTTTGTTTCAAATCCTGCCAGCAGCACCTTTGCTTTCCCAGGCAAGGAATGCAGTGCACACAGGCTGGAGGTAAACATTTAGAGAGGTAGGGTGGAGAACAGCAAATACAAAGAGACAGAGTGAGGATACAAGAGCAGGAGATAAGGGTACAGGAATAGAGTACAGTGAGTTCTGGGGCACTGGTAGACAATTGACTTGAGATGCTCTAGCTTCCCCATAGCATTCTAGCAACACAGAAACAAAGCTTGGCACATGAAATCTCTCCAGTTCTGAGCCCCACTTTCCCAGACAATCCTGCCCAAGGCCCTGGAAGCACAGGTGGGATCCCTGACCTGGTGACTGACAGCTGCCATCTCATCTTCAGACAGGAAGGTCCAGCTGATGACATTGCTCAGAGTGCCTCCATCCATGTACTCCATCACCAGCCAGAATTGCTTATCCACAAGGTAGCTGAAAGAAGGAAACAAGGGCGTGGATATGAACATGCATGACTACGTTGCTGTTTGGAAAAGGGTTGATTCTTTGTTTCTGGGTCTCTTTGTGATGAGAACAGAATAAAAGGAATAGACATTCCCTCTAGGCTGTGTAGTGTTTGCACTCTCTGCTGGCTCAAGGAAAATGACACATCTGGGAAAAAGAGATGTGTTAGATGACCAGTAAGGGAAAAATGCAGTATAGTAACAGATCAAGAAGCTGTCACACTGTGTGTTTCTGGAAAAAAGCGCCTAGTGTCCCTGGCATGCACAGTAATGGAAAAGAGGGAACACAATCCAAGGGAAATCCTTGTTAGTTTATCCGCATGTAAGAAGACACTTGAAACAACCAAGCCCCAAAACAATGGGGTGGCAGTGAATTTACAGGCTATTGATTTAGTAAGATACAGTTAATCCAGTTTTTGGAACAATTTTTAAACTACGTGGACCAGGGAAAACTCATGCAGACAAGATCCACTCTCTTCCCATCCATAGTGAGGGTGAGCAGAACAATAACAATTTACTAATAATAACAGCTGTCTTTTCTGCCAGGGACCAAAGTGGGGTTTTACCTTGTGTGTTTGCAGTATGTAAACAAACAGTCATGGAACAAAAGCACAACAACTCACCAGTCTAAATATTTGACCAGGTTGGGATTCCTATTCTTCTTGATGACCCTAAGTTCATCAACTTTTAGTTCCCTCTTCCTCAGTTGGTGGAGATTAATTTTCTTTATGGCCACCTAAAA
This sequence comes from Cinclus cinclus, assembly GCF_963662255.1. Taxonomy (NCBI): domain Eukaryota; kingdom Metazoa; phylum Chordata; class Aves; order Passeriformes; family Cinclidae; genus Cinclus; species Cinclus cinclus. The sequence continues at coordinate 9,011,824 of NC_085084.1, forward strand.
TGACATTCACCATCAGTAACTTGAGAAGTTGATGGCACAAGACCACAGTGCTCGTGAGTGCAGGATGCACTTGTGATGGGTGAGGGTACTGCTGGAAAGTCTGAGGGGAGGCAGACTACACCCACATCAGGGAGAACAGAAGGGGAATTGCTGCAGTGGGTGAGGGATTTGAGATTGGGACAGGGGAGTGAGGAGGAGGCAGTAGGGGGATCAAAGCGGTTGCGGGTCTTGAAAGGAATGACACCGAGGGCTCAACAGAAGAGACTGAAGGGGGAACTGAAGTGCCCAAGGGGAGACCTGGGGCAACTGGCAGAGGGGTTGAGGCATTTTTGGGTAACCAGAAGGAGAAAGATAAGTAATCGAGGGGACACCATCTACTACTAGTTCTATCTTCCCCCTTTCTTTTTGCTTTTGTAGTTTGCTTGATTTTCATGGACTGTGGCACTTTTTTTCCCAACAGGCTGCATAGGAAAACTGTTCCATGTCCAGAGTTTCTCAGGTTCTTAAATAGATTTAACTGAGAACACATCCACGGATCCCGTGTTCCATAGCAAGGCCACTCCCCTTGTAGATCTAAGTTAGGCCAGACTTCTGGACAATAAAAAATCAGTTTTATTTGGTCTAGACCGTTGGTGGCCTCCCGAGTGTCCCATTAATGCAGTATCTGTACAAGAGAGCAATTAGGTGGAATACTCTTTACTTTCTTCCGGTTTCCTTTCTGGCAACTCTCTGCCTTTCTCCAACGCTTTCTGGTATCTATTCCTTTTGCCTAAACAGAAAATCACTACCTAGTAACTCAAGTCAGGCTTTTACTAAAATTTTAAGGTGCCCTTACCCAAACAGAAAACTACAGACACGCAACACAACTGTTGAACTAAAAATTTACCCTTTCCTTAAACTCGGGAACCTCTAGACATCCAATGCAGGAATTAAGACTCTTTAAAACTCTCTTCACCTACTCAGTTTTACACACAGATTTCCTTTCTCCCCAGGAACATGCTATTAGGGCAAGGATGGAATTCACTCACACCAGGCCTACAGGAGCAGCATGGATCCTTGTGTGTGACTCTCACTCATGGCTGGGCCTCCACATGCTCAGAGCCACCCAGCCACGTAGCCTTTACAAGGGAGGCCTTACCCCTTTTGCCTCCCAGCTCACATTAAGCATCTCCAGGGGACCTGGGGTGGAGGGAATAGAAAAGACAGTGTGTGTTGGCCTTCCTTTGTCCCCAGGAGATGGCTCACCCACTCCTCAGGGCCTTGTTAGGCCTCTCTCACTTCCCTCGTGGCCGGCCTCCCTACAGGAGTTCTGAACCTCAGTGCTCACAACACCTCCCTCACTTCAGGGCTCCGGGCTACCAGCCCCCGTCCCACTCCTCGCCACCTGCCCCCCCCACCTTACTCCCATCACCGCTTTCTTACCTACTCCTGGTGCTCCTTCACCTCTCCTCACATTCCAGCTCCACCAGCTGTCCCCACAGGGAGCTCAGCCGCCTGCTCCCGGCTCCTCTGCAGGGGCAGCTCTCCTCCACGAGCCCCCGAGGTGCCCCCAACTGCCCACAACCAACTCCCTTTCAAAAGCCTTCACTGATCACAGCTCCACCTGGGGCCCCAGGAGGTCACACACACCAATGCTGCTCCCACAGCACAGCCTGAAGGACAACACCAGCTCAGCTCTGCCCCCCAGCTCCCCCAGGGCTCCCACCCACACCACATCAAACCAAATCCTCACCTAGGGCTGTCATAGGAATCAGCTGCTATTCAAGTCATAGCAACAAGACAAAGAACACTCTGGTTGCTGATTTGATGTTCTTCACTGTTTTGCTGACTCAAAAATGTCATTTTCAGTCTTTAGTTTTACACTGGCTCGTTGTTCTTGGGGTCCTTTTATTCCTAAACAATTCTGGATGTCTCGAATTTGCATGTAGCCTTGGGCGCACAGCCTCTTGGGAGCAGCAGAAGTGATACCCCAAGGAGGGGCAGACAGTGACAGGGTAGGTTCCAGAAGGGGTACAAGCTTTGACTAACAGTTAATCTTAGGACATCAACATTTAACAATTAAAGCTTAACAATCCTGGGACATTAACATTCAACAATTATACCTTAACAATCTTGGAACATTAGCATTTAACAATTATAGCTTAACAATCTTGGAACATTAGCATTTAACAATTAAACCTTTAACAATTAAATAGCTCTTCAACAAAGGACCTGTTTGGGGATTCCATTCCCCACACCCTGGGTGTCTGTAAACGTCCATTTAAACAGAGGGCTGAAAGGGGGGGGGGGGCGGGGGGGGGGCTCTGCCCACCCTGTGCTGCTCCAGGGCTGGGGCTGGGCAGGCAGGGGCTGCAGAGCACCCGGGGAGGGACAGCCTCAGCCCTGGTCACCGTCTTGTGTGTGTCTGCCTCAGCCCTGGTCACTGTCTTGTGTGTGTCTGCCTCAGCCCTGGTCACCGTCTTGTGCCTCCACCAAGTCCAGCTCTGAAGGCAATGTGTTGCTGTTTTGCCAGCAGGCAGGGGCAGCACCAAAGACACCAACGCCAACTTATGGAATAAGTGTCATTTAATGAAGTGCAAAGCAGCAATGAAATACAAAAGGATAAGCTAAGCAATGCACCCAATTATTACTGCAAAAGATTGTCTGTAGAGACTAGGAAAGGTACATCACCAGTGGCCCTAATACTTGACCATCATCCTGACACACCCGTCCCCTGGGGAGCCCCTGTCACAGCAAAGGATCGGAGAGGCACTGCCAGGAACTGGAAACTCCTGTGCAGTTTGCCCACCCTCACGCATGGTCGCCACCTTTGCTGTGAGAGGCACAGATTTTATACTGTTGAATAAACAAGCCACCATAACTTGTATTGCGGGAACATCTGCTTTCATCTTCCTCTTGGCTAGGGCTCAGGGAGGAACCAAGGGAATTTACTGTGACCATATAACTTCAGGAAAAAACAGACAGTGATTTTGTGGCCTTGTCTGGCTTCTAAGTGTAGAGAGGTAAATGCCTGTTGCGCTGACAAGCAGATTCATACATATACTGGTAATGATCATCCATATTTTGCTAATGAGTGAATATATATATAATATTTGGCTGGAGGTCATCTTTGGCTCAGAGCTTGTTGTTCAGCCTTAGTACTTCACTGGAATTGTCCTTTTACAGGCAGTGATCCTGTCCCCTCAGCTGCAATGGAATCCTCAGCTGGTCCCACAAGGATTGCTCAAGCTCTGGATGTGCTGAGCTCCTTGTGCATGGAGTCATCAGTCTCTTGGACAAGCAGATTCTCTGTCACAGTGTACAAAATTTTTCCCTGGGATCCACCAAGGTAAGAGGAAAGGTCTCTGCAGCTCTGACGTGGAAATTGTCCTGCTGGGTGGCCTTGGCTGTGAGTCTGAAGCACAGCAGCTCTCTGGCCCACACGGTGCTGCAGGCAGAGCTGGCTGCTGCCTACTCAAGGCTCAGGTAGGCGCTTGAGCTGCCTTGCTGCACGGCCAAAACCATCTCAGTGCTCAGTGGCACCTCCCGACCCCTGGTCTCAGTGGGGTCCCCCTGGCAGTGTCAGAGCAGTGGCTCGTCAGGGTCGGTGCTGCCCGTGCTCTCCGCCCACCCTGGCCACGGCAGTCCTGGCCCGCAGCCATGCACTCACAGGGAATGGGAACTGCTGCCTGTGGCTTTCTGAGCTGCGCTTCTGCTGCTGCTGCTGAAGACACCTTGATGAATGAACTAGTGGGACTATGGGCCATATTGGCCTGTGATAGCGAGGTCATGAAGGCAGAGGTGCAGATGGTCCCGTCCAGTCCTATTTCTGCATATTTCTGGAAACCAAAGAATCTCTCTTGATCCTGTGAGGCGCTGAGTTTGCAAAGTAATGGCTCCTTTGTTGTTGTTTTCCCTCTGGACAACATCCATATTTAAAGACAGCTGAACCTCTCTCGAGACTGGCACCTCTGATCATTGCAATAAATCAATGGAGGGAGTTCAGGAGGTGGTGATGACTAATTCAGGATGGCTCTCTCCAGTTCAGGCCCTGAGTAGAACTCAGAATAACAACTTTTATTAAACCTGAACTCCATTGGAAGCTTCCCTTCTTGTCATCCTGTGAATAAGCTCTACATTAACTTTCTGAATTGTCCAATGTTTTTTTTTTTTCTTCAATTTGGAAAGTTCTGATTATGGTGGTTGTGATATGATTAGGAGTTGGTGACGGTTCTCCTTCTGCCACCCAAATTATTTTTTGGTTTTTTATTTCCTTCATATATATTCATAGATGTATAGACTATTGCTGTACGGTTACATAGTTCCTAGGTAACTTCAGTACTTTTCCTCCCCTGATAGGCAGAAAGACAAAACACATTCCTAAGGCTCCTATCCTATCTTGCTTCCTCTGGGAACCAAGGTTAAAACATTGTCAGGACACTTTCTCATAAAATGAGTGTAGCCCATACCGCTATTAGCAAGAAAGAGGGGCTCCAGAGGAGGTGGATTGAAAAGGGGGAAAATATCCTCATTATTGTGCTTCTAATTGGGAATTCTTGTCAATTATGCTAATTTTCAAAACTTATAAAACCAAATTTGCCCTATGTGGGGTGGACATTTTTCCGTATCTGCCCCTGGAGGCCTCCAGTTAGAGACCGGATTTGATATTACCTCCTATTGCGTAATATTGTCACAAAAGTGTGTTCTTTTGTTTCTCAGTCATTAGGGCATCGCGTCCTCCACACTGCAGTGCCTGCGGAACACGGCACACCTTCCAATTTTTTCACAACCGTGGTACTTCTCCAGGAGGCAGAAAGTGCAATTGCATTTCCAAAGGCCAAGAGCCGATGAGGAGTGGGGCAGCCGGAGCATCCTGTGCACATACAGGCCTGCAGCTGTGACTCGAGAGCGTTTTGGTTCCTGCCCAGCGCAGCGGGTGCGTGTCCTCTGCGACTGCTGCTCCTTCCCTGGTGCCCATGGATAGTAGGTACAGGGTTCTGCAGGGGGAATGGAACAGGATGGGGACATCTGCTGGCAATGGAGTGCAGTGGAAAATGTCAAAAAAGTGTTTGACTGTAACAACCTGTGAATTCCTGAAACTTTACCAGAGAGTTCTTAGTCCTGTATTCCCTCATACCAATGATTGATGTGTGCAAGTGGATATCTTAGTCCAGAGTGGGCTAAGTCCAGAGAATAGAGTGGGCCTTCTGAGAAGATCGCTGCAATGTATTTAAGGGGAATCAACTGGTTTTAGGAGGCTTTTGACCATCAAAGGATAGTTTAAGACATGGGATGTTCCCCAGATGACCACCAGGGACTTTTAAGAGACCTTTATTCTAATACAAATAATTCTGTGGAAATGATTTATAAAAGTAAAATTATCTGCAGAAATGCTTAGCCTATGTGTTTGTGCAAAGTAGTGAATATGCCTTAGTTCCATGGATACAAAATAGTAGGTGCCGGAAAAAAAAGCAATTCCTTCTCTCTATCCCTGTTAAAAAGGGATCCAGAAAGAAGAATCAAGAATCACTCTATGGATGTCTGCGTATAAAGAACCAAATACCAATGGAATGATCTGAAAATCCATGGAGCACAAGTTCTGTGCCAGTGGAGTCCTGGAGTTTCCTCAGCAGGGTTTGCAGGGAGTTCTTGGTTGAACGTGTGCCTCTGCTGCCATCCCAAATCTGCCCTTTCCCTGCCCAGCCTGAGTGCACGTGGGACATGTGCTGGGCATGGCTGGAGATTTTCACAATCAAAATCCTCCAGCACCATCACCTTTACACCTGCTCATTGCTTTGGACAGCACAAATCACACAACACCCATCTCAGCCGACAAATGTCATTTCTTGCACATTGCTACAGCCACACTGCTGATCGACAAACACACAAGAATATTGATTTCAGCTGAAAAATAGAATTTGTTACAAATTGTGACACCCATGCTGACAATACAGAACGACACCAATCTCTGTTAAGGTCAAAAAAAGGAATTTATTACATTAGTACAACAATGCTATAGAAATACATACAAATACTAACTCCAGTTAACAAAAAGATTAATTTATTTCCAACATCTACAACAACTCACTATACACAAAGATCAATTAAGTGTTGAACAACCTAATTTATTACATACTACTACAAGTGTACAGGCCATATAGAAATACAAATATATGCATTCCCTCTCTAAATAGATAAAACTATACCATTCTACAACTCCATACATGTTGAAATAGAACTCAATTAATACATATATACATATATATAAAAACATATAAACATATAATGATACACAGATGTAAAGATAAATTAAATATTACATATTAAATACAATATAGATAAACAGATATATAAAAATCCCTATCTATAAATTTAAAAATATCCCTGTGCCAAGCTAAATATCCATATAACTGCACCTGTACAAATACAGAGTTATTCAATTGGATAGAAATATAAATAGAATGACATCCAGAAATTGATTATTATACATCTAAAAATAAAACATATAGACCTATGCAAATAACAATATACCTATTTAAAGTGCCATCTTCCTATAACTGCATCAAAACAAATAGATACATATGTACAGAAAAATGTATTCAAAGGAAACAGAACTAAAAGTAGATAGAACAACATACATGTCTACTTAGACACATATATACACATATATGTAATTACAAACATATATGTATGTATATGCATACATATATGCATAGCATAGGTCCATCAATATAACAACAGACGTATAAATACAATGCTATACAAACAGAAACCCATATATGCATATTTCCATATAATTATCACTGCCTATGTGCAAGTCCATCTGTCTTGAACAAGGACGCTGAGCAGAAGGATTCCAGCAGCCCCAGCTCCAAAGCCTCTCCCTCGGTCTCCTCGGCCCGTGCAGAGCAGCTCTCCTGGACAGGGACAGCACATGGCACATCTGGGAAGCAAAGGGAACACGGAGTCAGGATCAGGCCCTTTCCCTTGGCAGCACCTGCCCTTCCATCAGGGAAGCGAAGAGAAAACCTCAGCACCTCCCCAGGAAGGTTGGAAGAAAAAGCAGGCCCAGCGGGCCAGGCTGTGGTGAGCGCAGCCGCGGCGGGACTGTCCCACAGCCCCCGGCAGCCCGGCACAGCCGGCACAGCTCCCGGGCCCTGCCGGCACAGCTGCCTTGCCCAAGGACAGCCCCTGTGCCGGCCGGGGCAGCTGCGCTGAGCAGCCCCAGCACGGGCAGGGCCCGCTCCTGCCCCGCCGGGCAGTGCCCACGGCCACAGCCCACGGCACCCTCACCCCCACCCTGCCTCCCCGGCCCTGTGCCCTCACCCAGGCTCTCACGGGGCAGCAGCAGCTCCCTGCTCGCTCCTCTTGCTCCTGCCCTTCAGCTCCTCCCTGCTGCCTCCTGTCAGTGCTCCTGCTGTCTTCCAGGCCTTCACTGCAGCTGTGGCACAAGTGGAGGCTCAGCAATGGCTTCCAAGGCCTGCCAGAGCTGCAGTCCCACAGCCCTCTGTGCTCCCTGCTGGCCCCCTCCATCCCCTCAGCCCCGCCATGCTCTCAGCAAACGCCGAGTCCCCTTCAGGTTATTCTGAGCCCCGCAGTCCCCTCATCCCCCTCAGTCCCTTCTGACCCATCCCGTCCCCTTAGACCTGCTGCCAGCCCCTCAGCCTGTGCCACTTTCCTGTCACCTCAGTGCCACTATTGCCCTCTGCTGCCCCACAGCCTCAGCCCCAGCAGCACCTCCAGGTCACCGTCCCTTCAGTGTCACCGCCTCCTCAGCCCCCTCAGTCCCCTCAGTCTCACCGTCCCTCAGCAGCTCCTCAGGGGACAGTGCCTGGGGCCACCGGCAGCTCCCACCTCTCCAGGGACACCCGGGGCTGGAACTGCTGCTCTGCCCGGCCACCAGCTCGGACCCAGCACAGGAGGAGGGGACAGAGGGGAAAAACAAGAGATGAGAAAGGCATCCGGCAGGGGAAAAAGAAAGTAAAAATGCAGCCTAAGCCTGCACAAATATCCATCTATCCACCTAAATATCCATATAACTTTAACTATGCAACTTCATCAATATTACTTCATATTACTTGCAAGTTTACATACTTACTTATCTTTACGTTATTTATAAATATTACTTGTATGTTTAAATATTTTGCTACGCATATATAAATGCACTCTGCCAATCTATAAATGTAACTGCATAGATATGATTCTATCTAATCTATAACTCGATATGTATATATTTAAGTATATAGGTCTATAAATATATACATGCATAAACACAACTCCATAAATCTATAAATGTAAATATAAGCATGTATAACTATATAGACACCTATACATCTACATATAAAAAGAGGGATTCCACCTGCCCAATGATCACTGGCTCTCCCTTGCTCCCTCCTTCGCACGCAGGGCAGCCCTCCTGGCAAGGTAGATCAGGTGGATATCTGGGAAGCAAAGGAAACACTGAGTTCATATTGGCCTGCATCCATCTATTCCTTTGGAAGTAACTGTCCTTCTATCAAAGAGTGTAAAAGATGGCCTGAAAGGCAGACTCTCACTTGGGAATTGGAAGCCTGTTCTTTAAAGAGCAGGGATCCATCCAAGTGTTCAAACCTGTGGGTAGCACTGCAGTATCTTGATAAAGTCTCAGCACTCACAGCGCAAATCGCACCCAAATCCAGACCTTGAAACACAGACAGTCTCAGCTCCCACAAAGAAACCCAGCCTTGCTCTTTGTCTGTGCTGACAGAGACATCAGTCCTCTCTGAAATGGCTGAAGCTGAAGGCTGCTGGCAGCTGAGTTAGGAAACCAAATGGGGACACCTGGCTTGGGGCTGACACAACTCCCACAAGGTCAAGTTTACTCCTGGCTCTCTTGCCACAGCAGAGGACTCAGTGTCAGAGCCTCTGCAGAAGCGCAGAGGGCAGGGCTCAGGGAGGTTGTGTCACTGCAGGATTTGAACTAAAGGCTCCCAGAAGCACCAATCCTGCAGACAAGAATTCATCTCTTCTCATCTCCCTTCCTGTCACACGCAGGCTCAGAGCAGCTGTCCCACACCTCCCTAAACCAATGTGGGCTCTGTCCTTACCAAGCTCCTCACGTTCCTGGGAACTGTTCCCACAGCTCTCGGCGCCAGGCAAAGCTCCCTCTGCTGCAGCCTTGGTCACAGGCTCCCCTCCTGAAGACTCAGGGGCAACATTAATATTCGCCTTGAAAAAGAAACACAAAGAAATAATCCCTTCTTACCAGTTACACAAGACATCTGGTCCAACAACTCTGTGGCTCACATACTTCATCTCTTGTTCCTAACAAGAAATGTGGATCCCAAAAACCTTGAAAAGTCAGAAAGATTTGACTTCTCCAACATGGTCCAAAAGCTGTCAAAGCTGACAGTGTTGAGTGTGGGGGTGACACTGAACACATAGATTGGCTGCTGAGGAAGGAGTCCTGCCAGCTCCTGGCACAGGGATGTGCTCCTCCCTCCACAGCCCTCTGCAGAACAGTCTCACCCAGGCTGCAGCTTTGCAGGGACTGCGTGGCAACACACAACTCTTCCCACACACATGCCCAACAGCAAGGTGACCGAGCTCTGGGACATGGAGAGCAAGACTGGCCAGTTTGCCCAGTGGAGGATTTCCCAGACAGAAACTGGACTGCAGGCACCAGGTTACTGAGAGGGCAAGAGCTGCAGCTCCAGCCCATTCCCAAACACAGCTCTGGGAGCACCTACACACACAGCAGGGCTCACACAGCAGCTGCAGCAGCTCCAGCCCAGCCCTTGCTCTCCCTTGGCCTTCCAACACCAAAGAGGCAGAGCCCACATCTGCTGCTGCAGCAGAGGCACCTCTCGCATGCCCCTCCCTGCAAGGGACACTTGGCCTTCTGTAGCATTGTCCAAACACTCCTCTCTTCTTTCCCATCAAACAAAGCCTGGTTGAATGCACAAAGCTTCCACTTCCTCACCGCTAACGCCCCTGCAGAAGGCATTCTGCCAGGGAAAAGGAGCACCCAAACTTGGCCAACACAGGCTGACACCTCTCGTCCTCACCAAGGGCACACACTTTTTCATTCCCCTTCCCTTAGAAACCTTCCTTCAGCAAGCAAATCCTTCCCTGTCCATTCACAACTGAATTCAAGAAGCCTTTGCTTCTCAGCCATGTAACAACTTTCCAAAGCTCTCCGTCCAGTCCCTTTCATCCCTCTTCAGTGCACTTACCTGAGCACAGGGAGACTTTTCACGTGGGGAGGACGAAAGCATCTCTTCCAGTGTCTCAAGCACCATGTCCAGATCTGGGGGTGGCAACTCTTCTTCCCCAGGAGTATTCCAGAGCCAGCTGGGGGCTCTCCATGGTGCATAAGCAGCACAGCCAGCTGGAGCACTGGGGGCTGAAGTGCCTGGATTGGCTGCAACAATTCAAACGCATGGGTCAGGTTCCAGAATGCAGCTTTGGGACACTGAGCTCTATGCTGCCTTGGATGAAACATCACAAGAAGCACACAGCAACCTCACTTCCAGACCTGTGTTCAAATTTCCCAGGGAATGGGAAGAGTGACTTCTAGCTCTTGAGAAGTCTTTCTTCTAAAGGGCGTATATGTATATTAAAGGATGGATTCTAAAATTGATCTACACATACAAAAAAACACATGATAATCACTGCCTTTTCTATCTCCCCATTAGCTTTTGGATTTGGTGGCTTCGCAGTTTCTCATCACAACAAACCACAGAAAGTGGATTCACCCAGGAAGAGCCCAGATCTGCAGACACACATGCTGAAATTAAAGTGTGAGTTTATTCTAAAAAGCAGCCTTGTGGGTGAGGCTGTATTCGGCCGCTGCAGCTGTTCTGGGAACACACAGAGCTCACTGAATTTTAATAGCATTATTTGAAGGAGAGACATCCTACAACACTGCAATACCCTGTCGGGCTCCTAGTTTGGCTTCATTCCGAGAAAGATGGCCATTTACCTTGCACTGACCAGTTGTAGACAAAGGGTTTTTTTCCTTGCCCTTGCACCCCTACAGATTGGCTGTCTGGAAAATGCCCAGAACCCCCTCCAAATCTGCAGCAAGGACAGGAAAAGCAGACAGAGATGGGTTCTGTTTTCATGGTTCCACTTCCTAGAACACCTACCCCTTTCCTCCTCATTATCACTTGAGACCTACCCATGACAGAGCAGTGCAGGGAAATATTTTAAGCTTAATTTTCATGACCATTCTGAAAAGCAAGGTTAGAAACTATTTCCCTACCTGATGGGCAGTAGGTTGGCAAGTGCTGCTCAGGAGATGCGCAGCTGCTCCGCTCCCGAACTGTCACCAAAGTGCTTTGCTGGTGCACAGGAACCGGTGGAACAATAAGCTCAGGCCGGAGCTGAAATCTGTACGTGCCTGCCTCCACTGATCTGGACTCGCCAAGAAGTCCAGAGGTGACAAACACTTTCTTGGGAGGTGCTGGGGAAGCCTGATGCTTTTGAGCACCTGCACTTGTCCTGCAGGTGCCTGGAGGCACCTCTGCATCCTCAGGTGAGGCAGCACTGTTGGCTGGGATGTGCTGCCCTGAAGAGGTGCAGCTGCTGCTCTCTCCAAGGGCCCTGCAGGCAGCTTCAGGCTCGATGTGAACCAGCGGAATGGTGAGCTGGTGGAGATTAAATCTGCGCAGGAGCTCCCTTGATGTTTCCACTGCTAAAGCGCCAGAAAGTCCAGAGGAGGCACAGACTTTCTTGGCAGGTGGTGGGGAAGCCTCAGACTCCTGAGCACCTGCACGTCCCCTGGAAGAGCCTGGAAGCAGCTCTGCATCCTCAGCTGAGGCAGCAGCAAAGTTCTGGCATGACGGAGCTATGCAGCAGTGAGGGAAGAAGAAGGGAAGCAAAGGAAAGCCTGGGTCACTAGTGGTCTTTGCGTGTGTTACCCTTGGCAGCAAGTGCACTTCTGTCAGGGAAGACAAAAGCTCCCCCCCTGCCAAATAAGGTGAGAAAAATGAAGAAGCAAAAAAGAAAAAAAATATTCTGGGGCTATTCAATACCCAGTTCCTTGCCTACTTAGCTCTCCCCTGTTCGTTCAACTGCCTGGGAAAAGTGTCCTGCTGCCATTCCCTGGCAGGAAGCAACTGCCAGGAACCCAACTGCCAGGTGTCTTCCCCTGCGCCCCAGAGGAGCAGGAGGCTCCCTCCGGCTGGGCCTGACCACGACCGAGCCCCTCGGCTCACACGCACTCACGGAGAGCTCCCCAAGCATCCCCGGGCCGAGTACGGAGCAGCAGCGGCCACGGCGCCCGCAGCTCCCACCCCGTCTCACCGGCTCTGGGGGGCTGCCCGGCAGAGAAGGCGAGCAGCGGCCGCTGCGTGTGGAGCTGCTGCAAGCGGCTGGGCTGGCGGCTGCGCACCTCCAGCCCCGCCGCCAGCCGCTGCCTGTTGGCCCTGGTCAGGCGCTTGATGCGGAGGAGGAGGTCGGGGCGATCGCGGCGAAAGTTGGGATTGCTGAAGTGCAGGCAGCCCCCGACATCGCCCGGCACCTTGTGGAAGCCGTAGAGGTTGAGCTGGCGCACGAAGCTGCCGAAGTGCGTGGCTTGGAAGGAGTCCGGCGCCGGCCCCGCCCCTTGGGCGCCCGCTCCGTGGGCGCCGCCCGGGCTGAGCAGCTCCCGCTCGAACAGGCAGCGGTCGACGAGCAGCCCCTGGGCCCGGCCGTCCCAGCGCACGGACACGACGCGGGGGCTGTTCACCAGGCGCCACAGCTTGGCGGGGAAGGTGTCGGCGTTGAGCCCGGCGGGCAGCGGCAGCTCCGCCACCTCGCCCATCGCCGACTGTCGCCACAACGCCCGCGGCGCAACGGCCGCGGCTGCAACGGCGGCGCGCGGCCTGAGGGGGGCGCTGCGCTCGGCCCCGCTCGCGGCCCCCGCGCGGGCCGGACTTGGCGGGGACGAGCGCCGCAGAGCCGGGGCTGCGGGACCAGCGCGGGCGGGGCGGCTCCCGGGGCTGGCCGGGCACCGCAGGGCGGGGCGGGCCGGGGCGGGGCGGGGTGAGCTGCAAACCCTTTGGAGGTCAAGTGCGAGAAGGGGAAACGGAAAGAGAGAATGGAAGACGTTCTTTTTGCCCCTTTTTCCAGCCAGCTGGCTGCTTCTTTCTCGCTGTCTCTGCCTGTCCTCAGCAGATTTGGCACATTTCTCACTCTCTGGAGATAGAAGCAGCAGCAGGAAGGGGCAGCAATTTTGTCAGCATTTTCATCAGACCTAGAGTCCTGTCGCCTGGAAGGATGTTGCTTTAGCCGAGGCATTCATTGCTTACAGTGACAGTGAACTCATGCTGCTGTCTTCACCAAGAGGTTTTGCATTCTTTTTTCCTCAGAAATGTTTTCTTCTCTTTCTTTTTCCCACAATCAGGGGAGAGTTGCAATGTAAAATCCCTCCCACCACCATGTCTCTTCAATGTAAACCGGCAAAGGTGGTCTAGCAATGATCTGCTTAGTGTCACTTCTTCTTTTTATTTTAAACGCTCTCTTGAAATGGAAACATTTTTCAGAGCAGGGAAATATCAACCTATTTCTCCCATCTCTTTTAATTCATGCCCCTTTTTTTATGTCTTTCCATCATTTCACCATGAGGCCTCAGGTGAGTATATTGGGTGGAATGGCAGAAGCTCACCCCCCACACACAGTGGGTATTTTCCTTATGTCCAGCTTGCCTGCAGTTCTGGCTGACACTGCCTTCTCTTGCCCTCCTTCCAGGTCCCTCTGTGAGGAGCCCAGCCCTGTCACTTCAGCCACTGCCCTGTGGGTGACATGCTGACACAAGGATTGTTGGTCCCATCACATTCTGGAGCAGTCTTTTGGAGTGAGTGTTTCCAAGATGCCCTGTTATCTTTTCCTCTGTGTGCTGGCTTTCTCAGAAAAATTGAAATGCGCTGCCTAGAAAATCTCTTCCCGTTTCATCTTAAATAGCTTCAAACAGAACGTGAATTACAAATGTTGCACCTTGGCTGGATGGTGTTGGTCTTTTTTTCAACGCAGTGTAAGAAACCTGCCAGAAAGTAAGCCAGCAACTGAATTACAACAAAATTCCTGATGAATGGGCCAGCAGGAGAAGAGGGGAGTTCAGAAAAGAGGGGACGTCTGTCTTGATGTTGCATGGCCCTTATTTCCCACATGTCCATCTATGTGCTGCTGCATCAAGCAAAGCCTCTTTTTTAATGCCTCCTCTGTAATCTCTGTGAGTCATGAGACCCACAGGAATAGTGGCCCTGTGGCCTGCTGGAGATGAGGAAGCAGGTGGTTGAAAAGTGCATTGTCCATTGGAGTGTTTAGTCCCACCTGTAGTATAGTTGTGGTTACATGGACTTTTCCACAGTACTCTGTGGCTAAGAATGAGAAGTTACCTTTAGCTGTGTTTCAAGGATGCTGAAACTCATAAAGAAATTATTATTGAGAAATTGTCAGAAATGATTGATCTTTTCAATATATCTGTGATACACTGGTGTGTGTTTCAGCTGGAGCTCTCCTGTGTGCCCTAGTGCTAGCAGGTGAGATCTCTTTGCAGTGTAGGAAGACACAGCTTTCCCTTTCTGACTTGCACACATCTCTGTCACTGCCTTCACCTTTTCATCTCCAATGCTTAGATAGTTTTCCCTCCAACACCTGTGCCATTTTAGAGGCATTTTTACATCCATCCTGCCTTCACTGAGTAGCTTTCTTGTAAGCACTCTGCTTACAAGTTCTCTTTGTTTTCTATCTCCAAGTTACTCTAGGATCCCTTGAACAACAGGGTTTGTCCCACCAGGGGAGTTTGTGCTGCTTTGTGACAGAGGAGAACGTCCCAGGTGATTTTGTGTTTGCTGTAGGGAGGGTTGGGCTGTTTTGCATAAATTCACAGACCAATGCAGAACGTTTGCTTTGTGATGTCAGGGCACGGTTGCCACGTTGCTGTGGTGACATCAGAAGGTTGCTTTGCTGCACGGAAGGCCTCAGTGCCAGAGCAGCTCTTGCCTGTGCTCAGTGCAGGAGCATCCTCCTATTTGTCAGTGGGCAGCTGCACACTGTGACAGGAGCCTTGTTTTTTCTAGTGTTTCAGAAGAGTCTGCAAACTTGCACAGCAGTGCT
Source organism: Cinclus cinclus (assembly GCF_963662255.1). Taxonomy (NCBI): domain Eukaryota; kingdom Metazoa; phylum Chordata; class Aves; order Passeriformes; family Cinclidae; genus Cinclus; species Cinclus cinclus. Next base: position 9,026,884 of record NC_085084.1, read on the forward strand.
ACCATGATTGAGCAACTCGTTGCTGCAGTTTGCACTGTTTATGGCATTGGTTATTCAGGATATTATCTGACTAGCCTGGGACGTAAGTAGAGATTTTCCCTGGGTGTAACCTAATCTGGCTTTTAGATGTCTTCCTGCTCTGTTTTAGTGACCCGGTTGATTTTGGAACAGAAAGAGCATGAGGATGCCACTGGTTTGGTACAGCTCCTGTCAACCTGTTCCGCTATAGACGGGGTGTCTGTAGCCAGGGAGCTGCGGGCAGCATTTGCAAGGAAGCTGCAGGGTTTGCATTCCCTCCCCGGGAGAGTCTGTGGCAGCAGAGTCTGCCATTTCCTCAGTTTGCTGGGTCAAGCAGGACAACTTTGAAAACGCAGACAGGGAGATGTTCTCAGAAGGATTTCTAAAAACATTACGGCTCTCTCCAGTTTTCTCAAATAATTTATTTCATTTTCCCTGCCCTCTACAGGTCACCTGAGACGTGTATTCAGAGGTGCAGATCCTGAGGTGAGTGAGAAAGGAACCTTGGATGTTCCTGACGTTTAAAAATTGTGAAGGAATCTGTGAGCTTGGCATGTGGTAGTAGGGTGTAGATGGCCAGCTGGGTAGTTTAAAAGAAAATCCATTCCCATACCTGAATCAGCAATTGCAAAGGCATCACTGGCTGTTTCCTAATTTTCCATTTCAGAGCTTTAAAGCACTCAAAGCTCAGTTTCCAGAGGGAACCTTGCCTGCTGATAGTAAGCACGAGGGAATATTGAATTCAGAGCCATATGAAATTCTGCTGAACCAGCCCATTTTAATTTTGTTGGAGTGACTTAGAATCACATTGCAATGGCAGTTTATCATTTGTCCTTAGTCGAGCAGGTTGTAGAGCTGAATAGGAGTAAGGTTATAAATGATAGGTAACTGCCTGTCCCTCATGCTGCTGTCTGTTCACAGAGCCCTGAACCCACAGCAGACTCTCCACTGACTCTCTCAGTTCCTGGAGATGTGGCCAAAGAGGAGCTGAATGACCACAATCCTCCAGCTGTGCTCACAGCACAACCTGAATATTCCGAGCCGGTAAGTGCCAGTTCTGGCTGGTGCTGTCTTTAGTGCAAGACAGAGCTGCAAGATGCTGAGCAGCCAGCACTTGCTGTTGGTGGCTGAGGATGCTGAGAGCTGGAGACCTGCTGGGACCTAGCAATTCTCCCCCAGCTAGTGAGAGCTGGAAACTGGGCTTTGGTCTGTCATGTTGAGTTACCAAAAATCTGGTGCCTCTGGGTGAGCATCTGGATCCTTGGCTCAGTGACGCTCTGTCTCTTGGTGTAATGGTTTAAGGTTTGCCAATTGTAATATATTTACCTTTTCTTGTGAAATAGGATTAGGAGTAAAAGTGAAGCAACCCTAAAACTTAAAAAAGGCAATAAAGAAAAAAAATTATTAACAACACAAAGAATGAAAATAGTAAATTCAGAACAGATTTTCAGGCCAGTTCCTCCTTCCCCTGTTGTTACAGAAGAACAACATACAGGGACACTTCAGTCAATTCCCTACTTAAATAATGTTCTTCAGTTTATTTTAGGGAGAGGAGTTTCTTTTGGTTTAGCTATAAGGATCTTTTACCAAGAGAGGAAATCCCCACTGCTCTCTGGAATCCACTTTTTCATGATTAGCAGGCACCTGGGACCTGCTAGCATGAATTTCCTCCCACTATACAGTCTTTTCAGAACTGAGTTGCGGGCCATGTTAAATAGTCATCAGGTATTACTTTTAAGGTTGAGCTACTCCAAGGCAAAAGTTCTCTTTGCTCACTTCTCTCTGTTTATAGTTCATTCCCAGGAACAGAGATTCCCCTCCTTTTCCTCAGGGCAAAGGATTCTTCAAACACTTTACACCTTGCTCCACCTCCCATGTCTTTCCTTTTTTTCATAGTTTAAAGGAATTTTATTCGTGAAGTACAGTCCATGCCTACAACTTGCAAAAAGATATTTCAGCCAACCTTCATGTCATTTCATCATTCTCCTTCCATTTAGAAACTTAGCTTTTATTTCACTGATTTTAGTGTATCCTTTCTGTTCTTCTCCCTCTCACTCAAGGAAAGACAAAAGTCTGTAAGTGATATCTGAGCATTAAGAAAAAAAATTAAAATCTCACACGGAAGTTGCAGGAGTTGGGCCAGGCCATGCTGGAGCTGTGTCAGGATCTCAGGCCGCCCAGGCCACGCTGGAGGGGCAGGATGAAAACTACCTAGTCCAGTCAGAGGAGAAATGGGTGACAAGCCTTTGGCTCCATGGCTTTCTTCCCGCACTGACTGCATTCAGTTCCAGCCGCGGGCCGGGGGTTCTCCCTCTGCCCTGCCCAGCACACAAAGCCGTGGGGGGCTCTCCCAAACCGGGCCCAGCTGCCTCCCCCCAGGCCGTGAGGGCGGCTGGGCAGGGCCCCGCCGAGCACGGCCACACCGGGAAAAGGCGAGAATCCCAGCAATGGGCTCTCCTCCCCTTGGCCGCTGGGACCCCTGGTTAAAACGAGGCCCAGCAGCCTCCGGAGCCCGCTCCCGCCTGGCCCTGGCCGCATTGGAAGCGGGCCCGGGCCAGGTCAGTGTTACCTTGTGAAAGGCCGGCAATGCAAGAGAGCTTTCCCGGGGTTTACTTGCTTCAAATGGGATTCACGGAGCGAACCGACTTTTCCAATTGGTTTCTCAGGCTGTCAACATCTAAACCAGCCTCCAAGTGGTCCCATCAATCCACAGAGGAAATTCTCATGCAGATAAAACTTCCTAGTGTGCCCTTCCCCCAGGGTAAAACCAGCACACTTGGCTTCTGCAGTGCTATGGCCAAAGGGCACATGTGGTAGCGCTGCAGATCACAGGGCTTTGTTTGTTTTCCCTTTCTGAAATGCTGTGTTTGGAGCTTGTGGAATTCCTCTGCCATTTCCTTGAGGAATTCTTCACATCCGAAGACTGGTTTTGCCCACCTGTCTTTTGGCTTTTGATAAGCTGCAAAGAGATGATTGTGCTGTTCGTGAAGCTGTGGGGGACATTCTTGTCCCTTGTGGCAAAAGAAACCAAGGGCATAATTCTGAACCCTTCTTCTGAGGCACAAACCAGAAAGGGCAAGTTTCTGTTGATACATTTTGTGGGGTAGTCTGCAGATGTGAAAACTCCATTGGAGCCTGGAGTTTAGGTGAAGCTGCAAGTCCTTGACTGCTGTCTTGTGTTGATAACTACAGGAAAGACATCTTGGAATTCCTGATGCTGTATCTTAAGACAAACATGCAACTTGTTCAAAAGGACCCAGGAGTTGCAGTCAATAGCAGCTGAACATGAGGCAGCGTGTGCCCAGGTGGCCAAGAAAGCCAAGGCCATCGTGGCCAGTGTCAGCAATAGTGGGGCAGCAGGAGCAGGGCAGTGAGCTGTGCCCTTTGCTGGGCACTGCTGCGGCCACAGCTCGAGTGCTGTGTCCAGTTCTGGGCCCTTCTGAAGCAGAAAGACATTGAGGGGCTGGAGCGAGTCCAGAGAAGGGCAAGGGAGCTGGGGAGAAGTGGGAGCACAAACCCAGTGAGGAGATGCTTGAGGGAGCTTTAGCCTGGGGAAAGGGAGGCTCATGAGAGTCCTTCCAGGCACACTTCCATAAATGCCTACATGACAGTGCTCCTCACAAGGACCACTTCCATGACAAGAATCCCCTCACTGCACCCAAATGCTTTAGACACTGGACTAGGTGTCACTTTGATGGTTTGTTTTGTTGGGTTGTTGATTTGCTAGGAGGAGAAGATCTGTTTAGTTTCTTCCTCTGGCTAGCAAAGGCTCTTTATCACAACATTCTCCTGCACGAGAGGATGTAGTTTGGGGCAGGGACGTTGGTGCAGAAAGAGCTGCTCTGATGCCAGGCCAGCCAGCACATCACTCTCGTGTTAACAGAACCATTACCTTTTGGCAGCCTTGTGGATCAGCAATTGTCAAATAATTCAATCAGGATTGTATTTGGGAATTTAGCAGGAAATCAAGTCCCTTGCATTCTGGCTGGTGCTCAGAGATCAGAGGAGCTGGGAGGGACTGGGCTTCATTTCTGATTACAGCCACTTGAGCACTGTCAGTGTGGCTGTGAGCAAGAGAAGAACTTGCCCAAGCACTGATGCACAAGGAGTTCAGTTCCCAGAGCAGTACTCTGGGTGTAATCTCATTCCATAAGGACCTACATGCTCCAGATTCCCCAGGGATGTGGTTTAATGAAGCAACAGGAGAGCAAGTTCAGGATTCCTGCTGCTGATGGGGGCACTGGCAGCCATGTGCTATGGTGTGTCATAATAGAAAGTACAGTAAGACAAATTACACGAGATCTATTTATCTATCCATCTATCTATGTAACTATTCCATAACTGACTCTTCCTGGCTCTGGGCAGAGGCAGCTGGAGGTGCAAAGCTCACCCAAAGGCATCCCTTCAGGAGAAGAGGAGAGACGTGTTCTATCAACAGATCCTGAGCAGGCTGAGATGTTTCCCCTCCAGAAATGGTTGTTCTTTCCCCTCAGAGTTGCAATCGTCCTCCAGCCTCTTCTGCCCTGAAGCCCCCAGTTCATTCTTTGCATTTCTCCCCTTCCTAGTGACGTGGAACAATTCCATGTTTTAGGTGGTGTTTGGTGAATCTGGTCATACATGCATTACATGCCACATTATTTTCATCCTTGGCATCCCTAAGGATGTGAAAGTTCATTTGTTGATGGGGCCTTAGGAGGGTCTCTCTTAGAGCTGGTCTGAATTCTCAGTTGACAAAGAGGAAGAATAAACACCTTGGCCCTCCTCCAGATACTGAGGGGGCTGTAGAGGCTGTCTGACCTTCATCAGAGGAGCTGTGCATGCATCCTCATCTCCTGAATGAGCAGGATTTTGTGACAAGAGGGTAGATGTCAGAAAGGCAGGAATGGTGGGGCAGGTCTGAAGAGAACATGAACTCCAGAAGTGTCTCTCACAAGGAGTGAGCCCACAGTGGGCAGGATGGAGCTGTGAGAGAGGGATGAGTGTCAGTCACGATGGAAAGACAAAATGGACACGGCAGAAGTGGAGGGAGGCCCTCAGAAGACCCTTGAGAAATGCCACACCTTCCCTGTCAGCTGCCTAAGAGGCTGTTGGAGCTTCAGTTCCAGATGGACCCTGATTGTACTGCCAGTGTCACTTTGGAATCTGTGCCTCCCCATGGGCAGAGAATGAGCCAGGAGAGCAGCAGCAGCAGCACAGTGCTTTGGGAACGTGTGAAGCCATCAGTCTTTGAGACCTGGCTCACAAATGTTGTATGGGATGTTGAAAGCCTCCTTGTCTTGCTTTCTGTGCAGGTCCTTCTAGAGGAAGAGCACGAGCAGAGTGCTTTATCAGAGGTGCCACAGCAGACTCGGGGAGAGCTGTTCCCAGCCCAGGAGCAGGAGGAGCAGCTCAGGCAGCAGTGGGAAGAGGTACAGGAGAATGGCCAGTTAAGCCTGGCTCCCCAGGTGACAGAATGAAGGAGAGGAGCAGAGGCATAAAACAGAGCTCTTGGGACCGAGGAGGCCAGGAGTGCCACAGGCACTGAAAGGACAGGGCCTTGTGATGTGCAGAGATCAGCGCTAGCACGGGAGGGTTACAATGGAAGCAGAGGTGGGTAGGGGAGCAGAAAGAAGTGGCTGAATGAATTTGGTTTTGAGGCTGAAAGAGGAAAAAGCTGAGCCTGGTGGCAGCTCCCTGTGACTTGCTCTGCATTTGTGTGTGCAGAACATCAAGGCAGAGCCACAAGCAGAGCTGCCCGAAGCTCCGATTGCCATCATGGCAGTAAGGAGAAGGCACAAGGAAGACATGAGAAGCATCCAAGAGGAGATGAATCTCCATCAGCAGACAGGCGATCAACAAAACCAGGTGAGTGCAAGAGTGGAAGACACTCCACTCGTGACAGATGTCTCTTGTTTTTTACAGAACCTCAAGGACAACCTGCATGCAGAGCTGCATGAAATTGAGGCTGGGATGAAGGCAAGAGAGAAGAGGCTGAGGGAAGAAATAAAACTTATCAGAGAGAAACATAATCCCCTGCTTCAGGCTGTACAAAAGCAAGTGAGTGGAACATCAATAGCCAGTGCAGTCACCCATCTGCTGGTCTCTGCCCTTCTTGCCTTTCCAGTGTAGAGTAGCAGTGGGTGGGGTGATGCCTCTGAGTGCCATCCTGCTGTAGGGTCCATCACAGCCACTCTGAAGGACTTCTCCTGGTGTGCCAAATCTCTGAAGCTGCCCTGCACAGTGAGGGTAGTCCTTTCGCCTTTATGCTAGCACTCATACAAATGGATTCCTGCTGGGCTGTTCCTGCATTCTTTTTTTCTTGAGGTATTTTTACAGAGGGGCATGGTGACCCAGATGGAGGATTGGAACAAACAGTCTGTAACCCTAGTAAATCTGTTCTCTCCCTTTCCTCACAGTCAATGACTCTTGGCTCACAGGGACAACCTGTAGTCTCTGACTGCTTTGTTCTGTTTAACTTGAGGTGGAATTGTTCACTTCTGATGTGCCAGCCTGTGAAGACTTCCAGCAAATGACTGGAAACAAAAAGCCCCGTGGTCGACGAGAGATACGGGAGCTTTCCCAATCAGAGATGCTGCAGTTTGGGCACGTCCCAAAGATGGCGCAGGGAAAGAGAACTGAGTGGGAGGAGGTAGAGCATTTTAATAATTGTGTCAGCAGCCCATGGAAGGGGAGAGGAATCCTTGGGGAGGAAGTGGAATGGTCATTGTGGCAGACATCCTTCAGAAAATCCATGAGTTTGGAACATGAATGTGGTCATGAAGTCGAGTAAAAGCGGCCTTTGATATGGACCCATCCAGTCTGAATAGGGGACATCCAAATAATCCCTTTTAAGAGCCCTGCACGTGGCTGACAACATCTTCCTAAAATTTTGCATTTGGAAAGGGATCTCAGGATCATCTCTGACAGCCAACTTTCTGACACAAACTCATTACTTGTCTCAGATCTGCACAGGCACTGTCAATGAACCTGAAGCAGCAGCAGCAGCAGCAGCAGCAGCATTGTCTGAAGGAGCCTTTGTTCCCCAGCCTGAAAAGTCGAGCCTGGGCAGTGTGTTCATCACCAGCACTGACAGAGCTGCTGCTCAGCAAGAGGAGGCAGAGGAGAAGTACTTGCAGCTACTGAGTACGTCTGGTGTATTTCTTGTCTGAGGGACAGTGTGTTGTGTGCATGTGTCAGCATAGCTGTACCAAATGTTCCTCCTCAGTCTGGTGTCACAGGGACACTTAGGACTCCCCACATGAACTGCTGTAGAAAAATCCCTCTCTGTGCTGGCCATCTGTACTGCAGAGCTGTCTGCCTGGTTGTTGTTGTTCCCCAGCCAAGCACAAAGGGTTCAGAGACCCAGACAGTGGGGCTGCCTTTCTTATCATCTGGAAGCAGAGATCTTTGCTTTAAAGTGAGCATCTTACATTTTGGTTTCCCTCAGGGAAAATAGTGAACATGGGAAACCCCATGATGAAGTACACTGAACTGGAAAATACTGGCAGTGGGTGAGTCCATCCGCAATTACTTCTACACAAGAATGAGGCAGGGGGTTTACTGATAGTACATCTATCAATTGTGGAGTCAGGCAAGCTGCACACATATTCAGAAACTGGAGTTAGATTGTCCCACTTCTCGGTACCAGCCAGAATTTGTGAGCGTGGTCTGAACTCCTTGTCAAAGAGATCTCCATGCTTCCAAGGCCTTGCCTGCAGCAAGGAACAGGACCTAGAAGATTTCTTTCTTGTCTATCAAGTGTGGGCCATCTCTGTGCTAATTGCCTTAGCATTTTTGAATATCTTCACATCATACAGCCACAATAATGAAAGGAGAATAATCTTGCTTGCCTTAAAAAGCAACCTGCCCACTATGATAGCTGTGAGATAAGAGTTCTCAGGAACTTTTCTTTCCAAGAGTTTGTTGAAGGAAATACTCCATGGTCAGGATAAGAACTGTACAGTTTAGAAACTGCAGCCTGAGATGAAAGAATCAGCTCTCTTTTTGAGCTGAGGCAGTAAAGCCCATCACTCCAGGAACAGGTCCAGTGCCCATGCACTTGAGAGGGAAATGCATCAGCTGCCTTCTGGCAGACACTTCCTGCATCCTGCAGGTTTTAGGCACTGCCAGCACAGATCTCCTGTCTGGGCTGGCTTTCACTCAGAGATCTAAACGGCTTCTCCTTTCTTTGCTTTGTTTTGTTTCTAGGACTTTTGGAGAGGTTTGTAGGGCACTCGACAAGGGAGCAGGAAGAGAGGTAAATGTCAACAGCCCCTGCAGACTCTGCAGCTCTTGAGAGCTTTCCCCTCAGGTGTGAGCTGTGGCTGGAGGTTTGTGTAGAGCTGTGCTGCAAAAGCACAAGAAGCCCAGACTGGTGCCAGCCTGCAAATTGCATTAGGGACAGTGTTTGTCCTTCTCAGCTGCCAGAAGGAAGGCGAGGAGGGCAGCGGTTCCTTTCAGAGAAGGACGCGCTCACTCGCTCTCAGCTGCTGAAACAAAGCTGGTGCCTTAGAGCATCTCACTGCTCTTTGGGGTTACAGCTTCAGAGCTCTATTCTCATTTCTGGCTGCCAGCAAATATATCTGAATGTTACTGGGAGTTCCTTAGCCACCTGCAGTGCTGCACTTGGGAACTGCATGTAGGCAGAGATCTGCAAGGTGTCCCTAAAAGCCCTAAGTCCTGCTTATAGCCCGAGATGTATCAACAGAGGAGCAAAGCAAGGATTGCTTTTGAATCCTAGACAGAGCAGTAGAGAGTGTGGTCAGAGCTTTGTGGGTGATAGTAGAGCCATCTTTGTTCCCAAGTGGACAACACAAAATGTCAGTGGCCACATGTCCTGAAACTGGACTCCAATGGAGCCGAGAAATGGGCTGCTGGAATGTCAGTTCCTAAATACTCCAATGTCTAATCACAAGGCACTTTGGCTCAGCTTGGCTGTGTCATTGCAAAATCACTCACTCCACGTGCACTGTGGTCTCGTGCCACCAACTTCTCAAGTTATTGATGGTGAATGTCATCTTAGGTGGCCATAAAGAAAATTAATCTCCACCAACTGAGGAAGAGGGAACTAAAAGTTGATGAATTTATGGTCATCAAGAAGAATAAGAATCCCAACCTGGTCAAATATTTAGACTGGTGAGTTGTTGTGCTTTTGTTCCATGACTGTTTGTTTACGTACTGCAAACACACGAGGTAAAAACCCACTTTGGTCCCTGGCAGAAAAGACAGCTGTTATTATTAGTAAATTGTTATTGTTCTGCTCACCCTCACTATGGATGGGAAGAGAGTGGATCTTGTCTGCATGAGTTTTCCCTGGTCCACGTAGTTTAAAAATTGTTCCAAAACCTGGATCAACCGTATCTTACTAAATCAATAGCCTGTAAATTCACTGCCACCCCATTGTTTTGGGGCTTGGTTGTTTCAAGTGTCTTCTTACATGCAGATAAACTAACAAGGATTTCCCTTGGATTGTGTTCCCTCTTTTCCATTACTGTGCATGCCAGGAACACTAGGTGCTTTTATTCCAGAAGCACACAGTGTGAGAGGTTCTTGATCTGTTAGTAAACTGCATTTTTCCCTTGCTGGTCATCTAACACATCTCTTTTACCCAGATGTGTCGTTTTCCTTGAGCCAGCAGAGAGTGCAAACACTACACAGCCTAGAGGGAATGTCTATTCCTTTTATTCTGTTCTCATCACAAAGAGACCCAGAAACAAAGAATCAACCCATATCTTTTCCAAACAGCAACGTAGTCATGCATGTTCATATCCATGCCCTTGTTTCCTTCTTTCAGCTACCTTGTGGATAAGCAATTCTGGCTGGTGATGGAGTACATGGATGGAGGCACTCTGAGCAATGTCATCAGCTGGACCTTCCTGTCTGAAGATGAGATGGCAGCTGTCAGTCGGCAGGTCAGGGATCCCACCTGTGCTTCCAGGGCCTTGGGCAGGATTGTCTGGGAAAGTGGGGCTCAGACCTGGAGAGATTTCATGTGCCAAGCTTTGTTTCTGTGTTGCTAGAATGCTATGGGGAAGCTAGAGCATCTCAAGTCAATTGTCTACCAGTGCCCCAGAACTCACTGTACTCTATTCCTGTATGCTTTTCTCCTGCTCTTGTATCCTCACTCTGTCTCTTTGTATTTGCTGTTCTCTACCCAACTTCTCTAAATGTTTACCTCCAGCCTGTGTGCACTGCATTCCTTGCCTGGGAAAGCGAAGGTGCTGCTGGCAGGATTTGAAACAAACAGCAAAGAGAAAAGAGAGACTCTTTTCTCACAGTCCTCAGCTGAAGAGGATAATAGTGCACCCAAAGTGCTGTTGGATTCTGAGCACATCCACTGCAGGAGCAGGCATTCTGGCTGGTCTGCAGGGGACGGTCTACAACAGCAGTTGCTGTTGCTCTTTCAAAAGCTGACGTGCCTTTCCTTAGAGAGGTCCTGCTCTGCTAGTGTTGGAGCAGCATGCTCTTCCTCTCAATGGCACAGTGTTCTGCCATGATTCCCTATTCCTGTGGAAAGGAAGTGATTTGGAGTTATTTCCTTTCTTGTGGGATAAAATCCCATCACTCATTTTTGCCCTCCTCTTTCTGTTTCCCTTCCCAGTGCCTGCAAGGCCTGGATTTTCTTCACAAAATGTGCGTGATCCATCAAAATGTGAAGAGCCGCAGCATCCTTCTCAGAAGCGATGGCTCTGTCAAGCTGGGTCAGTATATTCTTGGTCAGAGGCAGCATTCCAGGGATGTGGGGTTTTGGGCTGCTATGAGTGACTGCCAGCTCCCCAAAAATGGTGCTGGTGGCAGTGCAGGGGCCCCTGCTCTGAGCTGAAGGCACAGTTGCAATGTGCACAGAGATATGATAAGGAGCCACAAGGAGTCAAGAGTGGCGTTGGTCTGTGTGTGTCTTTTCCAGAGGGAGGGAGATAGAATCTAAACCTTCAGGGGAATAAAGGCCACTGCTGTGAGCAGCATTTAAAAACCTAGGTTATTTTTGGAAGTGGACATTTCCCTACTCCCTTGGCTAAATCCCCACTGACAGTTCTCCAGGACATTCATCAACAGCACATTCTCAGAGTGAGAGTGGGGAATTCTTTTGCCTTGTTTGCTAATTTGAGCTGGCTTTCATGGTGTGTTGTTTTCTCCACAGCTGATTTTGGCCTCTTAGCTCAGCTCAGCCCTGAGCAGAGAAGACAGGACTCAGTGGCCAGCACTTCTGGGTGGATGGCACCTGAAGTCCTGACAGGTCAACAATATGGCCCTAAACTGGATATATGGTCTTTTGGAATTGTGGGCATTGAAATGGTGGAAGGAGAAGTTCCCTACTGGAATGAAACTGCTGTGTGGGTAAGGTGCAAAGACTTCCTGATGCCGCTGTCTTTCTCACCTGTGCCATGTTGTGTGTGCCACTGGACAAAATCCCATTGCCATCTGCTGGCACCCCTTCCACCATGGTCCCCTTGTAAAATGTCCCCATAATTCAGCACATGTGCTGTAGTTTTGGTTGCACCAGAAGGGAAGTGGCAGGAAGCCAGTTCAGCAACTTTGAGCTCCAGCTATGCCTGCTATTTCTGATTTGCTTTTGGAGCCCTGTTGGAGCTCTGTTTCTGAAGGAAGGGTTTTTTTCAGTGAAATGTTTAAATACATGACAAATATCCTTCACATTGGAGGTTGGATGATCCTAGTCTCAATTTTATAGTAAAAGTAAGAAAAAATGAAAAAAGAACAAGAAAAAAACAGAAGGGGACAGGGAAAAGCAAAGGGAAAAGGAAAGGGAAAGGGAAAGGGAAAGGGAAAGGGAAAGGGAAAGGGAAAGGGAAAGGGAAAGGACAATCAGCAAAGCAATCTCCAAGGAGTTCTGCTATCTATTTTATTTTTTAACCAAGTACAGGAAAAAAAGCTTAATGAGCTTTATTTTATGGCCACTGTGCTTAAGGGACCAAGAAGCACTCAGAGATGCCTTTCATGTAATTACCCTTGGAAATAGTAGTGTTAGATAATATAGCAAAATCCCCCTTCCAAAAAGCCTGTTCAGCTGGTGAGAATCCTCAGGGAAACACACTTGCTTTTGCAAGAGGTCAGTCAATGAAATCACCTGCCAAGGCAACAACCCCTGGATGTGGGAGAAGCTGTGGCTGCTTTGGGGTTTGGTTGTTTTGTTGGTATAGCAAAGTCATCTCTGCCTCTCTGCCAGGGCAGAAACTGCCACTGCAGAGTGGAGGTTAAACAAGGGCATCTGGGAGAGCAGTTACAGATGTGAAAGAAGCAGGTGGAGCCTCGTGTTTCCTTTTTGTGCAGCCTCAATTCCTGATAGCCACCGGAGGGAGACCAAAGCTGCAGCAGCCCGACCTCTTCTCTCCTTTGCTGCGGGACTTCCTGAGCTGCTGCCTGCAGACAGATGAGGCTCGGCGCTGGACTGCCAAGGAGCTCCTGCAGGTAAAATGTGAAGGGGCTGCAGGTGAAACAGTGTGCCAGGGATGGGCTCCTCCTCCACTCAAGTCCAAGGCATCAGATGAGCCCTCCACCTCCCCACATCTTCATCTTTCTATGAACCAGAGGAATCCTGATTGAGCCTGTAAAGCACTGAGCTTGGAAAGTCACAGTTCATTGTTTTTTGTTGTTTGTTGTTAATTTTTGGTTTTTTCCGCTGGGCAGCATCCATTTGTGGCATCAGTCGAGCCTACTTCCTGCCTGGTGCCACTGATCGTTTCTTTGAAGAAGAGGATGGTGGAGAAGAAACTGTGATAAGCACATCTGGACCATTTCCTCCACCAACCAGTGTATGATTTTAGCGTAGGATTGTAGAGTAGGACTGCAGGGTAGGATTGTAGAGTAGGACTGCAGGGTAGGATTGTAGAGTAGGATTGTAGACAAGGATTATAGAGTAGGATTGTGAATAAAGACATTTTCTGAAACCTCAACCCATCTGGAAGATTCCTTTCCTTCTCACCATGTGTCAGAGACTGAAATATTCTAATTTTAGACTGAAACATTTTCTTGAAGGATATTTAGAAGTGTATTACAATAGCTGCACATAATACCACCATATCCTGAACAGGCCTTTGGAGTGAGGCCCTGGACTGTTCCACAATGAAGGTAAGATAAAACTCAGGAACTGGGGACATTCACCAAGCACAAGCTTAGCACCTCTGGGGAGGAGACAACAGCCACAAGGCTATCAGCTGCCAGGCTCACACAGAGCCTCACCCCAAAGGGTGGGCAGAGAGAATCTTTGGGGGTATGTTGGAAAGCCTCTGGTGAGAGGCTCAGGGACCACCCATCCTCCCATGTGCAGACCAGCCCCGCTGTGGGGTCCTTCACCCAGGGGAAAGCTCATCCACAGCAGAGGGGCTGACAAAGCCCGTGTCACCAGCTGACATGAAGTTGCTACATCAAGGATGTCCATTTCTTGCTTGCTTCCAACTTTTAACAATCTGGAGTTGCTTTTTTATTTATTTTATTTGAATCTCAACATTTGAGTCAAATTAGTCTGCAGTGATCTTGTCTTGATGTTTTAGGCTGGATTACATCTGAGTGAGTGCCATCAGAATTGAATTGTTCTTGTGAACAGTGGTGTGAAAATGCTTGGCTTGACCCAGCCCTGCAAAGGGGCAGAGCCTGCCTGGCCAGGGTATTGCCTGTACTCAGGCTAGAAGGGCAAGAGAGATTCCCAGGATTTGTTGTCCATCTTTACATGTGTGTTCCCAGACACGCATCTAAATTTTCACTGGTATGGCAATGTGTCAGTATTAAAAATCAGCCACTGATGGGGTTTTTTCTGGTCAAAAGCAAGCTCCCCAGATCCTTACAGGGAATTTTTTGCATAACTCATTCATTCCTTCCCCCCCCAAAAAAAGAAAATTTATTACAAACCAGCATGTTAGTTTATGAGGGTCTGTGCAAGTGCCATCTCGTAACAATCCCTGTATAATATAATGCTGGTTTGCAGATGAATCCAGTAAAAGCCATATTTGAGATGTCTTTCCAGAGATGCTTGTAAGCAGGAGATTTGTAGTGGGTACTTGGACAGGACCTGTAGGGTTTTTTGGGAAGTGGGTAAATGTGTTCTGCTGGTGAATCACAGGCATCCACTACAGACCTGCAGTGTGGCATGAGCGTGCTGGACCAACACCTGCCTCAGATGCAATGGGTATTTAATCATTGGCATTTTGCAGCACTTTTCCCTATGTCACATTCAACTATCTATGTAGAGGCTTGAGAGCTGGCCTGTAAGCCAAACTGAGTCAGTAGAAAAAACAGCAATTGATGAATTCCAAGCATATCTGTAGCAAAGAAGACAAGGCCATTAGCATGGAAACTGGTTGAAAAGGTACATGAAGGATTTTTGTAGTTAGACTAGGTACATAAGGAAATGTGTATACCTGCCTTATTAAATTGGTGCAAAACTTTTGCCAAATATATTGACACTAACTGCTCTGCACCAATGAATATAATAAAAACTTGTGGTATAAACAACGCCTTAGGATCATGCTTTGTTAAGAGTATATAAAGAGGAGAACACGCAGAATTAGAAGGACAAAGACACCATTGCAACTCTGCTCAAGTGTGTGAGTGTGTGTGTGTGTGTGTGTGTGTGTGTGTGTGTGTCACGTCCGACCTGATGGTGACAACTCCCCCACGTGGTTTTAACAGCTGAAGATAGAATCCTGCTTTTGGCTACTCCTGGTTTACAACCCAAGACACGTCTTAATTTACGATCTTTGCCTTGAGTGGTTGAAGGTGTAGAAGTTTGGACAACCCCATCCCCAAACCAGGTTGCATTGGAGGGTTACAGAGGAATGCATATGGGCTGCTCTGAGAGGTCAGCTGAAGCGCCTCCCAGGACTACTTGTAGACCTTGGTTTCAGCTTGTCAATGAGCCAAGGGATATCCAGATTTTTGCAAGTGTTTTGTAAAACACATTTACAAGTGTTGAAGGCAAGGTATTTCAGTGGGTTTGAAAGAGAAATTGGGTGAATGTATTCCTATGGAAACTCTGGTTTGTAGTTGTCTCCAAAGTAATCTGTCATAGTCTTTCTAGAGAGCCACAAAAGTTGATTCCTGCACAGACCTATGGGAACATGGAAGTCCAGTCTTTTTCCTAAGTTTCTGGTTGTCAACATGTTCAGCTGACGGGGTGGAGGTGTGGCCAGCAATGTCATAACCTTATTTTGGGGAAGGATATGAAGTTAGTTGAGGGAGGACAATATTTGGGAGCACTCAAATAGGGCTGTGAATGCCCATTTCTTCCTTGGAGACTGTTTTAGAACTTCCTCAATTGTCTCCGTGACAACAACGTGAAGTCCCCATAACTGAGACATCTTGGTTCATTTGTTGCTTGAACACCTGAGCTGTTGCTGCCCTTTGTTCTCCTTCAAGGGAATTGCTAGAAAATATCACCTCCTTAACCCTGAGATGTGTGTCCATTTTTTTTCCTGGGGCAGGGCTGCTCCTACACCTCTGGAGTGCAACAGGACAAGGAACTCTGCCACTGGGGGCATGGGGTGAATTCTGCTGGGGAGCCTGCCCTTGGCTTGCTGACTGCTGCTGCTTGGAACCACATGCAAGAGTGTTGCTGTCAAGAGTGAGCTGAAACAGAGGATTTTTCATGGTTACCCCTTCACGATTTCTCTCTCCCTACATGGAAACTCTTCTAATTCTATACAGCATAAAGAAGTCATATGTTCATGCTTTTAGAGGCTTCAAATTCTCAGTTGACCTTATTTTCCCATCTAGATCTTCATGTGTTGCAACTGGCTTCCTTTGTGGAAGTTCTACCAATGCACTTATCCCATCCCTTTTTATTGATGCAGGAGTGCTTAGGAGTACTTGAAATGGTCAAATCCACTTTTCTTTAAGCGCCTTCTCGCTCTGCTTTCTGACATAGACACAGTCCCCAGGTTGATGAGGTATGTACCTGACCTCCAAAGTCATCAGGGATGCTCACACCAGAAATCTGTCCAAAGATGAGAGAACTTTTCCCAAAGGTGGTACACAGAGACTTAAATTAACATTTCCCATCACATGATTGTCTCTAGACAGGATTGGAACTTGGGAAGGTCTTCCACAGAGCATTTCATATGGGCTCACTTTTTCCTTAGAAGCCACTTGAATTCTGATCCTTAATAGTGCAAGGCGAAAGCGCTTGTAGCCACTTCTGAGTGGTTTCCTGGAAAATTTTATTCATTTGTGTTTTTAGACGCTGATTTGTTCTCTCATCTTGATGCTGGGGTGAGACCTCCATGGATTAAGTCGGTCCCATGGAACTGGGAGTGTTCTGTATCGATTTTGTCCAATTTCAGCTATGAAATGACAATCTCCACCTGCTGACATTCCGAGCTGTGTGTATAGAGTGGCAATGTAAGCTAACAAAGACTATAAAGGATAAACTTGCAACAAAACACCAGATGAAAAGCAAAGAGAGATTGCCAAGATCCTCAGTGCTCCTTCTTGTTGCAGCTGATTTTTTTCTTATGCCAGATCATTTTATTTTCATAATTCTTCAACATTTCTCTGAAATGATGGCTTTGAGCTCATGTGTGCAGAGCTTCCCAAATGCCTTTGAAAAGAGCCAAAGAGCAATTCACAAGTGCATGGCTCTTTCCAACCCAATCTTGTCATTTTAATGAGGAACACTCAACTTTGTGTGCAGGTTATTGGAGCCTTGGTGCCAGTAACCCCTCTAGAATGCAATTGGTTTCCCTTGTGACAAGAGTGCAGAAACTCATGCAAACTTTGTGCCCCTAGATTCAGACTTTATGAGCCCTGTGATGAGCAAGTGTCCTGGGCTGACTTTATGATGCTTGCATCCCCAGTTGTTTGTTCTCTTTGGGTTGGCTATTAAGTTCTGCAACTTGAAGACTGGTTCCAAGAGTGAAGGGGGAGTGAAGAGGTGCACAGTTTGTCATCAGGGACTGCACTTGCTCCCCCACATTCCTACACACAGACTGTGTCTGCAGTGGACAGCAGGGGAGAGCTCTCCTTTGCTTTTACTTTGGTTTTGCCTAGCTGAGGCAGAGACGTTCCCTAGACTGTATGTTATTTTCGTTGTTCTTGGAATTGTTGGAAGCTGTTCTAGACTGGAAAACTCAGAAGAGCAGCAGGATCTGGCACCTGTGGCACAGAATGCCTGGCCTGGGCTGTGGCATTTCCCAGCTCTGGAGGGACTGAGAACAGCCTCAGTGAGCCGGGCTGCACCCCACAAAAGGGACTCTGCTGAATTTGTCATCTCATTTGTCAGAGCAGAGAGAGGTTTTGTTGTTTAGTGTTCTTCATTTTTGTGCTGGGGACTGCTTTGCCTGTTAAATAAACACCTCTTTTCCACTTCACTCCAAGGAAACCTTTGCCCAAACCAGTTGGAGGAGGGGCCGCTATGAGGGCAGTCTGTTTCCCAGAGGGAACCCATTCAGAGGTTTCCTTCAAAGTTTTCCCAAAACCAAGACAGCAAGAAGCAGAGGATTGACCAGCAGCCCAATTAAGTCCTTCCAGCAGCTGCTTCCTTGGTTCTGCCTTCCAGATTCCCGATCCACTTCATCCCTGGCCCCAAGTGTCGGCTCCATTTGGCCCTGCAAACATGAGGTACCAAACATGATAAATTTTGGAGCTCCAGAATCCCAGCGCCTGACATGGTACTGAAGTAGAACCAAAAGTCCAATAGGAAGTAAAAACACTTGCTGAGGCTGAAGGAGTAGTGTCCTTTGGATGTTCATGAAGATATTGTGGGCTGTGTTTCCTAGGTCCTGTGTGGATAACCATGGTGGAATGATTTGATTATTAAGAGAAGCCTCTGCCTGAATTAAGGTACAAGCAAGGCCATATTCCAGAATCAATAGTACAGACGTATTTAGTAGTAAATGTGATCAAGAGATAGAAAGGAATAGGAGGAGAAGGGTGGGGTGGGAGGGAGAGCTGAGATGGACCCCGAGGTGGGTTTGTCCCGGACGGGCCCTCCCTTCCTGCAGTGCAGTTGCACAGGGTCAGCTGCAGCTCTGGGGCTGCATCCCCCCTGGGATTTGCAGAGCAGGAGGGCAGGGAGAAGTGTCTGTGTGTGTGTCTGTGTGTGTGTGTGTGTGTGGTATGAAAGGCTGGGAATGGCTCAGAGCTTCTGTCAGAGCACTGATGGTGGCAAGGGCAGTCAGGCCTCCTGCAGCCCTTGGGCTCTGGGGCAGCTGTGGCCTTTGGAGCAGGCGCGGCAGGGCCCTGGCTCACATTGGATACAGCCAGGGATGCTCCGTGGCAAGGCTCAGGGCAAGGCTGGCCCTGCAGGGGAGCAGCTGAGGGAGGCCTGTGCTAGGGCTCTTGCTAGGAAATGGCACTGGGCACATGGCACAAGTCCAGGCTATTTCTTCTGAGGCACCTACCAAAACCTGCAAAGACATCTGTACTTTCCTTTGCAGAACACACCAGCACACCAGGCAGCTGCATCGGGCCTGGGACACATACCTGGCACAAGATGCTGTCTGTCTTGGTACCAAATTTCAGCATGTTAAATATTTACACCTTGCAAAAGTTAATCTCAGGATGCTTTCAAGGATTCATTTCCTTGTGGAGGGAGTTTTTGTCGTGCAAAAGAGCCAGGTGCTCAGGCATTGGTGTGTCAGTGTTGGGAATTGGTGTCTATCATTCCCATTTCCACTTCATCTTGGATTCGTATCATGAGCTCTATAAATTTTACTTTGGTTAACTTGAGGGAGAAAGGGTGTAGAATTTTTTCTCTCTGTCAGCAGCATTAATGTGTTTTGCCCTCCTTAGCAGCTGATGTGGTTTGGGATTTTGTTGTTGCAGTTTCAGAGATGTATAGAGTTTACTTAATGGCTGCATTACAAATGCCTCAGTTCAAGACTCAGTTTTGTAACAGCTGTCCACTAGAAGAATCAAATATTATCATTACCTCTGCTTTGCTGTTAGACAGGCAGATATAAATGTAGCTCAGAAGTCCAGCTCTGTGCAACCAAATCCATAAACGTAGTCCCTGCAAAAATGAATTACAAATGGATTTTCAAAAGCAAATGTAAACTTAAAAGCTTTCCCTATATTGAAAGAGAATATAATTCAGTGATGTTTCTTCTCTTCTTGAGGCTGTGGTCATTGCTGGTCCTTTAACATTTGAAATGAGTGCCAGTGTTTCCTAAATGTGCTCTACTGCCTAATGAAGACAACCTCTACTATGTAAAATCTTAGTAATTAAGTGTCATAGAAATGTGGCAGATTTCTAGAGTCACCTGACTACATTCTCTTCAATCACTTGAACTTGCATGTAGAAACAGTGAGGGCCAGAGGAACTGACTCAGAGCTTGGGGGTCTGTGCTTGACATTTGCCACGTGCTTGGTGTAAAACTACACATGTGCTTTATGGAATAGGAACACATTAGAATATTCACTTAGAGTTCATTCAGAGAAAAATGAACTAATTTTTTCCATTAGAAAATACATAGCCATAGTCTCCTTGGAGCACTACAAGGATGACTTCAACGCAGACTATGAGGAATACCAGGATTTACATACTCAGATTGACAAGATCAGCAGGAATTTCAGATGGTTTCATGAATAGTGGAAGTCTCTGAATCGAGGCTCCAAAGTCTACCAGGTAAAGAAGGACAAAACTGTGAAGGCTGTGCTTCATCACAGCACTGTTTTGGATCCCCTGGAGCTGCTCAGTGAGACAAATGGAAACTGCACAACTGCCATATGTGCTCAGTCACTGCTTTGCCTGGGTCCGAGTTTTGCAAGACGCAGCCCCAAACCCGCTGTTTGAGGTGTCTATGGACAAACAGGAAGGTGAGATGTGTCCCAAGCAGAGCCTCAGAGCATGTGCTCCTTGTGTTCCCTATTGAGAGGCTGAATTGCAGATCTTGGGTGATACTGGGAGTTGGAGATTTGTTTTTGCTAACCTCCCACAAGAGTGGTGGTTCACAGAGAAGAAGCACAGGAACAGAGTCAAGCAGAGGGGATTTTTAGTGTTTACCTAGGTTTGCATTTTATAGTGGTAGTGAAACATTCTTCATGGTTTTTTTCTTGAAGATGCTGCTTCATCGAATCCTAGCAGATTATCAGCAGTTACAAGAGGTATGTGTGAGACCTGACCTGCAGGGCCATGGTTACTGCTGAGACTGGCTCAAGGCTTTTTTTAAATCAAAAGACAACAGATTCTAAATTCTGCAAAGATGCTTGCATGCCCTCATTTTCTTTTTCTTCCTCCTTCACAGGGTAGCCCCAGCTACTCTGAAATTAAGAGCAGGTGCCAGTAGCTCCACAAAAAGCTGTCCCATATTCAGAGCCAAACATCTGAACTTGACAAGCAGGTAGTGGAGTCCTAGCACCACACTTAGGCTTCAGCCTGATCAAATCTCTGGCCTTTGGATTTTTATTTCAATTAGAAGATTAGTCTTTGAGCCTTACTTAAGTTAGTAATGAACAGTTCTGTTAGCACACAGCACTGAGCAGTTGAATATTTGTTCAAAATGTAGGATTCGTTCAAATATGTTTAGAAAGTTGTAGAAGTTGATAGAAGTTAGTTTAGACCTTTAAAAATAAAAAAAAAATGTTCCCTGTTGATAACTCTATCTCTCATTGTTTATACAGCCTTTGGAGTGGCTTTCTTCAGGTCAATTCTTTTCTTCAAGCCTTAGGTTTGTTCATTGAAATAAACTTTTTCAGTAGCGGGTGGAAGCCAAATACCTCTGCTATGAAGTTGTGCACATTTTAAGAAACTATTGCGGCAAATTGAAATTCTTTATGATGAATACAGGGGTGTTTTCTGAACATTCTTATAGTTTAAGTGCTTTGCCTTATGCTGTCAAAAGTGTAGAAGTTCAGACGATCCCCCCCTAAATCACCTTGCCTTGGAGGGTTACAGAGGAATGTGTACAGGCTGCTCCAAGATGTCAGCTGAAACACCTCCCAGGACTATTTGTAGACCTTGGTTTCACCTTGTCAGTGAGCCAAGGAATATGCAGATTTTGGCAAGTGTTCTGTAAAACACATAAAGAAATGTTGCAGGCAAGGTACTTCAGCAGATTTTCAAGAGCAATTGGTTGAATCTGTCCATATGCAAACTCTGGCAGTTTTGTAGTTTTCTCCAAAACATGCTCTTCCAAACACTCTTTCCAGAGTGACAGTCATTGATTTGTGCACAGACCTATGGGGTCTATGAAGTTTGGTGTCTAATCCTTTTCCTAAGTTTCTTGCTGTTGATTTATTCAGCTGACAGAGTAGAGGTGTGGCCAGCAATGCCATAACCTTCTTCTGGGGAAGTGTATGCAACTGACTGAGGGAGGAGAATATTTGGGAACATTCAAAGGGTCTCTGAATGCCCTTTTCCCCTTAGGGAGTATTTTAGAACTTCCTCAATTGTCTCCATACCAATGGTGTTGAAGAATTCTTGGAGCCTTTCGTGACTGAACATCTGTACCATTATCTAAGCCTAGTTCCATCAATGTGCTACTCATCATTTCAGAGAACAGAGAAAGGAAGAGAGAAGACTGTGATAATCACACCAGGATCATTTACACGACAACAAGCTTAGAGCAGGATTGTTGAAAAGGATTGTAGAGGAGGAATGAGACCACAATTGTAAAGAAATAAAGTCTCTGGGACTTGAAGGTGCACTGTGATTTGACAAGTACTAGTCCCACCACAACAATTGATGCATTGCCTGGGAAATTTCAAAATGGCAAACTAAAAACACAATAAAAAACTGGTGTTTCAGCCCAGATTGACCTGAAACCACCCAAATTATAAAAGCATTTTCACACCACTGTTCACAAGAACAATTCTGATGGCACTCACTCAGATGTAATCCAGCCTAAAACATCAAGACAAGATCACTGCAGACCAATTTGAGTCAAATGTTGAGATTCAAATAAAATGAGTAAAAAGGCAACTCCAGATTGTTAACAGTAAAAGTTGGAAGCAAGCAAGAAATGGATATATTTGATGTAGCAACTTCATGTCAGCTGGTGACACGGGCTTTGTCAGCCCCTCTGCTGTGGATGAGCTTTCCCCTGGGTGAAGGACCCCACAGCGGGGCTGGTCTGCACATGGGAGGATGGGTGGTCCCTGAGCCTCTCACCAGAGGCTTTCCAACACAGCCCCAAAGCTTCTCTTTGCCCACCCTTTGGGGTGAGGCTCTGTGCGAGCCTGGCAGCTGATAGCCTTGTGGCTGTTGTCTCCTCTCCAGAGGTGCTAAGCTTGTGCTTGGTGAACGTCCCAGTTCCTGAGTTTTATCTTACCTTCATTGTGGAACAGTCCAGGGCCTCACTCCAAAGGCCTGTTCAGGATATGGTGGTATTATGTGCAGCTATTGTAATTCAGTCCTACAAGTCCTTCAAGAAAATGTTTCAGTCAAAAATTAGAATATTTCAGTCTCTGACACACGGTGATCTAGAAAGGAATCCTCCAGATGAGTTGATGTTTCAGAGAATACCTTTATTTACAATGCTACTCTATAGTTCTTCTCTACAATCCTACTCTCTAATGCTACTCTGCATTCCTACTCTACAGTTCTACTCTAACATTATAAACTGGCTGTGGAGTAAATGGTCCAGATGTGATTTTGACAGTCTTTCTCAAGCACCCTCTTCCTCACAGGAATGATCATTGGCACCAGGCAGGAAGTAGCATTGACTGATGCCACAAATGGATGCTGCCTACAAGAAAGAAAAAACTCAAACAAAAAACAATAAACAAATAAACCAGCAAACAAAAAAAACAAGAAACCCCCATGAACTATGACTTTCCAAATTCAGCGCTTCACAGGCTCAGTGGGTATTCCTGTGGTCCATACAAAGATGCACCAAGAGGTGCAGCGGGGACATGTGCACCTCAACCTTCATGTGCAGGACCTTTCCATGGCAGGCAAACCCGTCCCAGAAGGGGTTTGCAGCTCACCCCGGCCCGCCCTGCGGTGCCCGGCCAGCCCCGGGAGCCGCCCCGCCCGCGCTGGTCCCGCAGCCCCGGCTCTGCGGCGCTCGTCCCCGCCAAGTCCGGCCCGCGCGGGGGCCGCGAGCGGGGCCGAGCGCAGCGCCCCCCTCAGGCCGCGCGCCGCCGTTGCAGCCGCGGCCGTTGCGCCGCGGGCGTTGTGGCGACAGTCGGCGATGGGCGAGGTGGCGGAGCTGCCGCTGCCCGCCGGGCTCAACGCCGACACCTTCCCCGCCAAGCTGTGGCGCCTGGTGAACAGCCCCCGCGTCGTGTCCGTGCGCTGGGACGGCCGGGCCCAGGGGCTGCTCGTCGACCGCTGCCTGTTCGAGCGGGAGCTGCTCAGCCCGGCCGCCGCCCGGCCTCCGGCCCCGCGCACCTTCAGGGCCACGCGGTTCCGCAGCTTCGTGCGCCAGCTCTACCGCTACGGCTTCCGCAAGGTGCCGGGCTGGCTCGGCTCGGCTGTGCCGGGCGATGCCGGCGCCTGGCTCCACTACGCCAACCCCTGCTTTCGCCGCGACCGCCCCGACCTGCTGTTCCGCATGTGGCGCCGGAGCGCGGCCAACAGGCAGCGGCTGCCGGCGGGGCGGGAGGGGCGCAGGCGCCCGCCCCGCGGCTCCCAACAGCTCCCCAGGGCGCGGCCGCCGCCGGACGGGCGGGAGCTGCGCGGCCCCCGGCCCGGCCGCTTCCAGCAGCCCCCCAGGGTGGGGCCGCTGCTCTTCCGGCGCCCGCCCTGCGGCTTCCACCTGCTGCACGGGGAGCGGCCGCTGCCGGCCCGGCGGGAGGGGCCGAGCCGCTTGCAGGAGCTCTACGGGGAGCGGCCGCTGCCCGCCGAGCGGGAGGTGCTCCGGCTGCCGCCCTGCCACTTCCTCGGGCTCCACGGGGAGCGACCGCTGCCGCTCGGCCGGGAGGGGCCCCCCAGCCGCTTGCCGGAGCTCTGCGGGGAGCAGCTGCCTCCGGCCGAGCAGGAGGTGCTCAGGATCCAGCCCTGCAGCTTCCAGCAGCTGCACAGGGAGCAGCAGCTCCCAGCCTCCGGTGAGCCAGGTAGGAAAAGAATTGTAGCCTTGCTTTTCCAGAAGGTCATGAAAAGCGAGCGCTTGAAGTATTTTTCAGTGCTGCTCTGTCATTGTGAGACAGAAATTGTCAAGACTGTTAGGAAGGGGCACCTAGAAGGCCAAAAGATTCTCTGCCTGGTTTTCCTGTGTGCTTCCTGCGATGTTTGATCCAAGGCAGCCATAGAGCTCTGTGTCCCAAAGCCTCATTCTGGAACCTGACCAATGTTTTTGGATTCCTGCAGCCTCCCACCCAGGCACTTCAGCCCTCAGTGTTCCACCTGGTAGTGCTGGTTGTGCAGCATCGATGGCCTCCAGCTCAGCACGGAATGCACCTGCGGAAGAGCAATCAGCAGCGGCAGATCTAGGCTTTGAAATAGAAAAAATGATTCGGGAGATCAGGAGATCCTTGCCTCAACGGTCTCCCTCTGCTCAGGTAAGCCCATTGGATGGGAAGAAAAGGGACTGGACTAGGAAGCAAAGGCTTCTTGAACTGAATTTGTTTTGTTATTGTATAGCTAGCTAATTATTTTAGGTAAGGTAGGATTTCTAAAAGGAGAAGGATAAAAAAGTATTCTCCCTTAGTGAGGATGAGAGGTGTGAGCCTGTGCTGGCCACATTTGGTTGCTCCTTTTCCTGGGAAGAATGCCTCGTGCAGAGGCAGTTGTGGTGATGCTTTGTAGGTTCTACCAGGCTTTGTTTGTTGGGAAAGAACAGAAGAGCGTTTGAAGAAGGGCACTGAAGGCCAAGTGTCCCTTGCAGGGAGGGGCACGTGAGAGGTGCCTCTGCTGCAGCAGCAGATGTGGGCTCTGCCTCTTTGGTGTTGGAAGGCCCAGGCAAAGCAAGGGCTGGGCTGGAGCTGCTGCAGCTGCTGTGTGAGCCCTGCTGTGCGTGTAGGTGCTCCCAGAGCTGCGTTTGGGGATGGGCTGGAGGTGCAGCCTTCTGTCCTTTTGATTGACAGATTCAGTCTTTGCATTAGGAATCCCATTTCTCTGAACTCTTCCCCAACTTGCCTGGAGTGTTACAAAAGCCTTTTCACAGCTATTCCACGTGTTGTCCAAAGAATGGCTCTCTTTCTCTTGATGTGCTGATCCCACTGGCTGCAGTACATCTATGACTGAGGAAGGGCAGACTCAGGGCAGGGAGCGGGATTTTTTAGGTTTTTCTAATATTTAATTCTCCAGTGGGATGTCTTTTGTCTTCCATAAACTCAAACGTAGCACTTTTCAAGAGAATTTTATTCCGCACTAAAAGGAAACTTTGTAGGCTCCGAACCATCTTTAGAATCTTTAGGATTCTGATGGGCAGGCTATTGCAGAAGAGGTGGGTTGTTTCTTTTCTTTTACCCTCCAGATTTACAGCTCATGGGATAAGGCAGGGTCAGCACCTGAGGGCACGTCCCCTCACTTGGTGTCTTGTGTTTTTCTGTGTTCATGTTTTGCCTCAAAGGTCATTTTGTAAGAGCTTCAGTTTCACCTTGGCCACCCAAATCCTGAATTGAAAATGCTTGTCATGTGAACCATGTGGGCAGTGTTCCCCCCTTGTTCTCCATGTCCCCTGGGAGTGGGGGAGAGTTCCTGTATCCCTGATGTGATTCCAAGAAAATAGTGAGTGATCTTTGGGTTGCTTTCTTTCTGTTTCTCTTTCAAGGGGAATATCAATGCTGCCCCTGAGTCATCAGGAGAGGACGCTCTGAACAAGGCTGCAGCAGAGGAAGCTTCATCTGGCACCGAGAGCTGCGGGAACAGTTCCCCAGAGCGTGAGGAGCCTGGTAAGGAGAGAGCCCCCATTGGATTAGGGAGGTGTGGGACAGCTGCTCTGAGCCTGCCTGTGACAGGAAGGGAGATGAGAAGAGCTGAGTTCTTGTCTGCAGGGTTGGTGTTTCTGGGTGCCTTTAGATCAAATCCTGCAGTGACACAACCTCCCTGAGCCCTGCCCTCCACGCTTCTGCAGAGGCTCTGACACTGAGTCCTCTGCTGGGGCAAGAGAGCCAGGAGTAAACCTGACCTTGTGGGAGTTGTGTCGCCCACAGGCCAGGTGTCCCAATTTTGTGCTGAAGTCCATGGATAAGTTTGCTGTAGGGTGACAGGGAAGGCTAGGCTGAGCCTGGCCCATGAAGGAACAGGGAGGAAAAAAGAGCAAAAAGTCAGGAGAGAAGTCCAGATCACTGACTAAATGTAGTACCAGTCTGCTGCTATCTTTCCTGAGACAGAAGAAAAAAAAAAAAGGAGCAAAAGATCAGAGGCCAATCAATTGAAAAATTGCAAATCCATTGACAAAAGGAAAAGCCTGAATGACCCCAAATTAGCAAGACCTGAGAGGACAGAGTGAACATTATAGATCCTATCTTTAGCAAGCTGGTACAGCCTGCAGTCCTGGTAGGGAGCTCTTTCTGTGCCAGCTCTTCCTGCCAGAGCTGATGGTCGAGTTGGAGCAGCTGTTGCTCAGTGCAGAGGGCAGTTGGCAGAACTCAGCTCATGGAGCTGGTTCCTAACCCAGCTCACAGCACCCTTCAGCTTCAGCCATTTCAGTGAGGACTGAGGTCTCTGTGTCAGCACAGAGAAAGAGCAAGGCTGGGCTTCCTTGTGGAAGCTGAGACTGTGTTTCAAGGTCTCATAGGTGCTATTTGCACTATGAGCTCTGAGACTTTATCAAGATAAATGGTAAAGCTTTCAATGCTTTCCACAGTTTTGAACACTTGGAAGGATCTGTGCTCTCTGAAGAGCAGGCTTTAAATTCCAAATGAGAGTCTGCCTTTCAGACTGTCTTGAACAGTCCCGGATAGAAGGACAATTGGTGCCCAAGGGAAGTGTGCACAAGGGCCAATATTAACTCAGTGTTCCCTTTGCTTCCCAGATCGCATCTGATCCGCCTCTCCAGGAGGGCTGCCCTGTGTGGCAGGAAGAGACAGAGGAAAGGCCTGTGACCATCGGGCAGGTGAATCCCTCTGCCAGTAGACGTGTTTGTTGATATTTAGAGTTATAATGATATAGTTATACATTTATGTTTCTAGATCTATATAGGTGTATTTATATGTCTACGTAGTTGTATTTATAGATCTGTATAGTTAAATTTATATATATAGTTGTAGATATATATCTTTTTATATGTGAATGTATAGTTCTAGATATGCCTAGATGCATTTATACATATCTAGAATAGCATTTACATATCTATAGCTATGTTTATAAATAGACATATTTGTATTAATATTTGGGAGTTCATTTACAAAGATTGACATCTGTATAGGTGCAGGTCTTTTCTTAAGCTCTTTCCCCCCTGGCATGCCGATTTTTCATCTCTTGTCTTTCCCCTGTGCCCCCTCTGTCCCCTTGTCCTGTGATGGGTCCGAGCTGGTGGCCGGGCCGGGCGGAGCAGCAGTTCCAGCCCCGGGTGTCCCTGGAGAGGTGGGAGCTGCCGGTGGCCCAAGGCACTGTCCCCTGAGGAGCTGCTGAGGGACGGTGAGACTGAGGGGGCTGAGGGGGCTGAGGAGGCGGTGACACTGAAGGGACGGTGACCTGGAGGTGCTGCTGGGGCTGAGGCTGTGGGGCAGCAGAGGGCAATGGTGGCACTGAGGTGACAGGGAAGTGGCACAGGCTGAGGAGGGTGGTGGTGGGGCCAAGGGGACGGGATGGGTCAGAAGGGACTGAGGGGGGTGAGGGGACTGCGGGGCTCAGAATAACCTGAAGGGGACTCGGGGTTTGCCGAGAGCATGGTGGGGCTGAGGGGATGGAGGGGGCCAGCAGGGAGCACAGAGGGCTGAGGGACTGCAGCTCTGGCTGGCCTTGGAAGCCATTGCTGAGCCTCCACTTGTGCCACAGCTGCAGTGAAGATCTGGAAGACAGCAGGAGCACTGACAGGAGACAGCAGGGAGGAGCTGAAGGGCAGGAGCAAGAGGAGCGAGCAGGGAGCTGCTGCTGCCCCGCAAGAGCCTGGGTGAGGGCACAGGGCCGGGGAGGCAGGGTGGGGGTGAGGGTGCCGTGGGCTGTGGCCGTGGGCACTGCCCGGCGGGGCAGGAGCGGGCCCTGCCCATGCTGGGGCTGCTCAGCGCAGCTGCCCCGGCCGGCACAGGGGCTGTCCTTGGGCAAGGCAGCTGTGCCGGCAGGGCCCGGGAGCTGTGCCGGCTGTGCCGGGCTGCCGGGGGCTGTGGGACAGTCCCGCCACGGCTGCGCTCACCACAGCCTGGCCCGCTGGGCCTGCTTTTTCTTCCAACCCTCCTGGGGAGGTGCTGAGGTTTTCTCTTCGCTTCCCCGATGGAAGGGCAGGTGCTGCCAAGGGAAAGGGCCTGATCCTGACTCCGTGTTCCCTTTGCTTCCCAGATGTGCCATGTGCTGTCCCCGTCCAGGAGAGCTGCTCTGCACGGGACGAGGAGACCGAGGGAGAGGCTTTGGAGCTGGGGCTGCTGGAATCCTCTGCTCCGCGTCCTTGTTCAAGACAGATGGACTTGCACATAGGCAGTGATAATTATATGGATATATGCATATATGGGTTTCTATTTGTATAGCATTTTATTTATACGTCTGTTGTTATATTGATGGACCTATGCTATGCATATATGTATGCATATACATACATATATGTTTGTAATTACATATATGTGTATATATGTGTCTAAGTAGACATGTATGTTGTTCGGTCTACTTTTAGTTCTGTTTCCTTTGTATACATTTTTCTGTACATATGTATCTGTTTGTTTTGATGCAGTTATAGGAAGTTAACGTTTTAAATAGGTATATTGTCATTTGCATAGGTCTATATGTTTTATTTTTACATGTGTAATAATCAATTTCTAGATGTCATTCTATTTACATTTCTATCCAATTGAAGAGCTCAGTATTTATACTGGTGCAGTTGTATGGCTATTTAGCTTGGCACAGGGATATTTTAAAATTTATAGATAGGGTTTTTATATATCTGTTTCTCTATATTGTATTTAATATGTAATATTTAATCTATCTTTACATCTGTGTATCGTTATATGTTTATATGTATTTGTATATATGTATATATGTATTAATTTAGTTCTATTTCAACGTGTATGGAATTGTAGAATGGTATAGTTTTATCTATTTAGAGAGGGAATGCATATATTTGTATTTCTATATGGCCTGTACACTTGTAGTAGTATGTAATAAATTAGGTTGTTCAACACTTAATTGATCTTTGTGTATAGTGAGTTGTTGTAGATGTTGGAAATAAATTAATCTTTTTGTTAACTGGAGTTAGTATTTGTATATATTTCCATAGCCTTGTTGTCCTAATGTAATAAATTCCTTTTTTTGACCTTAACAGAGATTGGTGTCATTCTGTATTGTCAACATGGGTGTCACAATTTGTAACAAACTCCATTTTTCAGCTGAAATCAATATTCTTGTGTGTTTGTCGATCAGCAGTGTGGCTGTAGCAATGTGCAAGAAATGACATTTGTCGGCTGAGATGGGTGTTGTGTGATTTGTGCTGTCCAAAGCAATGAGCAGGTGTAAAGGCGATGGTGCTGGAGGATTTGGATTGTGAAAATCTCCAGCCATGCCCAGCACATGTCCCACGTGCACTCAGGCTGGGCAAGGAAAGGGCAGATTTGGGATGGCAGCAGAGGCACACGTTCACCAAGAACTCCCTGCAAAGCCTGCTGAGGAAACTCCGGGACTCCACTGGCACAGACCTTGTGCTCTGTGGATTTTCAGATCATTCCATTGATGTTTGGTTCTTTATATGCCAACATCCATATATACAAATATATATATATATATACACATGTAAGAAGTACTTAGTGAGCTGGAACATAGGAAGGACAAGGATAGCTTTTCTTTAGTCATGCAGTCTGGAATAAAATGGTGTAGGAATAGCCACCAACTAAGCTGTGGGAACAGCTCATTCTTGGTCTTAACAGGACATTGGGTACAAGAAAGCACAAGAATCGTAATGATTCACCTCCTGACTAAAATCAAAATGGTTCATGGTGTAAAACTACCTGGTGATGGAAATAACCAATGTCCCTGGGCTGGGGCAGAAGCCTGGGAGTCAGACGCTTGGAAAAAGAGACCTGGCAAAGCCAGCCCAAGGTGCAGGCACATGTTTGGCTCAAGGCAAGAGGGAGCTTGGACTGCCAGCACTGGAAGGCACTCCAGGCTAAGGAGCTGGCCGGTGGCAGGGAGCAGCTCCTGCTGGCACTGCAAGGGAAGGACTGGCAGCACGCAGGAGGAGCGGGCACATTGCTGATGGACAAGGGAGCTGTTCCTGAGCTGCCAACAGGACCCCTCCTGGAACTGCAGTTACAGATCAGTTCCCCATCCTGCAGGCTCTGCTTGGCTTTTGGAGCTCAAATCCACTGCCGAGAGCAGACCTGATTATAAATGGGATCAATGATAAGACTTCAGCGCTTGTTGCCCCACTGTTAATACTGATTTTTTACTTTCCTAGGCTATCTCTGCATTACGTACCCTGGGTCTTTCAAAAGGTAGTGCTCAGCATTTAGAACCATGTCTTCTCTCCTTTAGCAGATTTCTAGAACATTCATGCTTCTCTGTGAAGAAAGGGCAAATTTAAGAAAGGTTTTACAACAGCATAGTTCCATAGAACTTTAGTTCAACTTATTTTCTAAGGAACCTCTAGTATCAAGACACTTTGCTAAAGCACTTAAGGGTGAGAATTGCAGGGCTGGTTTAGAATTGAATCCAAATTCTCTTTCAATCTGTGCAATATTTCCTTTAAATCCGATTAATATCCAGGTATCAAAATCTCGATTTCTCTTTTGTTCTCCTTCTTCCTAGTAAACAAGGCGTGTGTATATTTTTGATTTTGATTTTAATGCCAGTAACCCACTGAACTAATTGATACCATGCAACTTCTTTATCATTTACAATTACCCATGGTTCTCAGGAACACAACTGTTAAAGGAAGGGAAGAGAACAAATCCTTTAAAGGAATGAACTAATAGTTACTTTACATCAGTTTGTAAGCCCTTAGGTAAATATACTATAATCTAAATGCAATGTATATATGTACAGGTATGAAGTATCAGCTGAAGAAATGCTCTACATAAACAAGATCTCATCTACAGTTTTTGCTAGCTTCGTGTTTTGTTCTTTCTTAGTAAAATCAGGAAGAGAAATACTACTGTCCTTTCCAAAATTAATTGGTTAAAAAATTGACAAGTTTGATGAAGTTTGATTTAGGATAGTTCAAATAATAATTTTAATTCTCTCTTGCTGAAGAGAAACAAAACTGACACTTTGTGAGTGGTAAGCAATAGACATTATTAACAGGAGCGTTGCACAAAGTATCTTTGGGATATTGTAGAGCAGTTAATATGAAGATCTCATAAATGACGGAGATAAGAGACCCTGGTGCCGAAGATGAAAACATCATTTGATAACAATAAAAAGATCTTATCTAGCTCATCTCAATTATACTTAAAATGTGCTTTATATGGATTAGATGTATAGTGATTGAAAACTCATCACGTCTTTTATGTTGCCGAATAATTCATGCTGATCATTTTAGTCTCAGCCCACAGATTTAAAAGATAAACTCATTGCTGCAGCTTGCAGTATTGAAACAGTGTCACTTGATTTGGCACTGAAGGGTCAGAAAGCGTTGTGAATGACAGAGATTGCCAGTGTCAGGTATTCCCAGGAGCTCTTGAACATTGCAAGAAAACATAGGACTGATTTGCTGTCTGCCAGCAGATTTGCTGAGAGCAAAACAAATCTCAGAAATAGCCAGGGCTATAAAGCAGAAAATGGGCCAGTAGAAGAAAACCTGATTGACAGATATTGTAAGAAATCATAAAATGACAATTAAAACACATGATGCAGAATTATAAACACAAGTGGCCGGTATCACTGTATCCTGTTTTGAAAGGCAGAAAAAGTCAGTTTCTGTCCTAGTTGATTATTGTACTCATTCATCTGGCAGTTGCTGAGGCAGCAGCAATGTAATTCAATCTTAAAGAGTGCTTCTTGTTTAGACCACATTATAAAATTTCTTGATTATCCATGTGCGGCATGATTTATTCTATCAGCTAATATTTGTGCTCTTGGTAATAGGACAGTGCAGCTGTGGATTGTAAGAGACATTTTAGATCCCAGAAATTATGCTTTCCATCTAGGAAAAGTAATAATAAAAAAGCTTTCATCTTCTTCCCCTCTTATTATTTTAAGCCATCTAAACCCAGAATCACTTTGACTTCCATTTTTGTCTTTACTCTTCTGGGCTCCTCCACGGTTGTGTATGAAGGCTTGTCAAACCTGTGATAACCAGATATCTAGAATTTAATTCCATGGTTTCAGCACAGCCCTCTAGAACCATTTTAAATACAAAATGTCCATAAAGGACCTACGGATATGACACAAAAGCTGTGGAACACAAAAGCCCTTTTGGATAGGCAAATAAAAAATGGCATCTACCTTTCAAAATGCTATCAAACACTCTCAGACAGCTCCATGAAGTTTCTCTAGTAGGGCTGCATGTTCTTTGCATTCCTTATATCCCCAGGGAAAATAGAGGTGTACTAGAGTTAGATAGTTCATCATTCAGGGCTGTCCTTGAGTTTCCCACCTACCTGTGCCTCCAGGGGAGCTGGGTGTCCAAACTGCCTGTAGGGCTGGTGGAGATCTCATCCTTGCTTCAGGTGCCTTAAAGTGGGCCTTTTGATCCATTGAATCTTCCCTGTGGGATCTGTTGTGCCTCATTTGCTGCTCCAGAAGGAAATGGGTCTCCCATGCACACCGGCACCCCTACAGACATGGGCTGCAGGGCAAGTGTCTTGGGTACAGGAGATGAGCTGATGAAGGGGAGGATGAGATACGCTGCTCATCTTGTTTAGAAATAGAAATAGAAATAAATATAGAAATCAATACATATAAAATATGTATTTAAATAAATGTAGCTTAGTGCGGAGGCATAATGGGCTGCAGGAGATGTTTGGAACTGCAGAGGTGCTCCGCTGGCACATCTGCTCTTAACTCCCAGGATAAATCCAAGAATTTCCATTGAGATCTCCACTGGTGGGAACTCATCTTCACAAAGGGCACTCACTTTAGGAGTCTGATTTTGGAAATAAATTAATCCCTTTGCTGAATCACTGTGATATTTATGAATGATGAAAGTGGAACTTACATTAGGAGAGGTTCACATATGTATGAGACATAGCAATACAAAAACACACAACCCATCAAATGTACTTTCTGATTCTACTGTGAGCTACCAAGACTCTTTGTCCCTACTTGTGTGACTACTAGAAGAATAGAAAATTGCTTTACAGAAAGCCAATTTAATTCCAAGAGCCATCTGGAATACCAAACTAAGACTTAAAGAGAGCAGAAGAATGGTTGTGATTTATAAGCATGTATCTCATTTAGACTGGAGGAAACAGAGACTGAATACAAAGGATATGCTGATCACTTGAATGTTTTCTCTGTGATCTTTTCCCAAAGCATGCAGTATCCAATCCACTGCAGTCAGCAAGAGTCCTTTCACTCACCTGAAATGAACAAACTTTTGATCATAATATCAGACACTGCTGCATGGATACTTATTGAAGATGTGATAGCCAGTCTGCTGCGTGACTGAGAGACGGGACTGCAAAGGCGGGGTTCAAAAAGTAATCCAAGCAAGAAGCCAAAGTCCAAGCAGAAAGAAGTCAGATTTGAAGTTGAAATCAGAGTTGAAGTCAGAATTGAAGACATTGAAGTCATTGAAGTTACTGAAGTTCTTGAAGTCACTGCAGTCACTGAAGTAATGTATTGTTCTCTCAGGTCAGCCTTCTAGACTGTTGCAGCCCCAAGTAGTCACATCCCCAGGCCAGAATGTCCCCCCAGTTACAGAATCAGCCTATTGTTCGCATTACTTGGCAGCCTTACAAAAACACATAGTTCCAAAAAACCTGATAGCTGCACATGAAGCTCTTTGCTTCACACCTGTGCTTTCTTATTCCATGGTCTGTACCCGACCAAAGCCAGAATGTCTCGACCAACTGGGCTCTCTGTTCCACACCCTACTTGTTCTCCTATACCAGCCCTGTCTTTTCTACACTTATTCTGGTTTTTGCTACTATTCCTTTCAGTTAGCGACTTCTCAGCAGACTTCAGATTGCTTCAGAAAATACTTGACATAGTTTGACAGTATTTGATTCTGCCTGTATTTAACATCCTGCTTTAGTCAGCATTAAGTGTACTTCATGTTTTTCCTGACATTATTTGTACAGTCCCACTTAAAAGTAAATGTGAAAAAAAATGATTGAAAACTTGTACAAGTTGAATTAAAAGATACTGAGTTGTAGCCGTTAGGTGTATAAAATGGGTTAATATTTGAAATATGTGTTTCTGTGTTATTATTCTTAATTTTAAGCTAAATTTCTCTTTGGTCTGTCTATTTCTTCATTGCCTTCCCTGAAGGGCAACCTTCTCAGGCAGGTCTAGGGAATTCCTCAATGTAAACATCCTTTTTGTCTTCTGAAAACTGACTTTTTTCTTACCTGGAAATCACAGATCACATCAGGAGAGGATGTTTTTTCCAGTATCCTTTACCTGCTTTATCCAACACTAATCTGAGTCTATGCGGATTACCAGGTACCACGTGAAATGCAAGTTTGTCCATTCAGGCTTTACTCATTCTGCAGTTCTTGAGGTTTAGAGAGGGATTATCCATCAGTTCCTTGGGAAAGCAGCTCTTGAGCATACCAGACCAAACAGCATCATCTCAAATCATGTTCTCCTGTGTGTTTGGTGCATCCGCTTGCCCTGCAAGACACAAAATCCAAACTTCTGAGGTTTAAGTTATGATAGAATGGAAGAGTTGTTTGTATTGTTTAATGCCACTTTTGCCCATCCATTCAGGATGATAAGAGGAAGGACTCAGAGTTGCTGGGATCATTCAGTTGTTTATTGCAACTTGAAGACTGAGACACGAGGTAAGAGAGCTACAGAGACAGGTACAACAGGCCTTTGCTGCAGTTGGTTACCTAAGAACTCTGCCTACAATGATTTCCTGTTACACATGTTTGTAGGCTGTGTTTAATGCAACCTGCAAAGAAAACATGAATTATTGGTTGTGTTGTAACATTACCTGTAAGGTGTTTCTCTAAAGACAGCTGTGCTACTTTGTGAGGAATTTGTCTCCTCCACAATTCTCATGATAATATTAATTTGGGATATATGAACGTTATGTAATTTAATTGCTTTAAATGCTCCCACTAATTGCTTTTTTTATAAAAACCATAAAAATATTGATTGATTGATTGATTGATCGATTGAAACCCTTGAAAGGCTTATCAGACTGGCTGAGAATTCACAAGCACACTTTTCTGCAATGCTTCTACCAACACAGATACTGAGGCTGCTGTGGATGTGCAGGACCTTTTCACAGATGTTGCACTCTTCCTGCTGGGCTCAGGCATTAGCACAGAGGAATTAGCGAATGCATGTTTTGACACCACCCTGTTTGCAGTAGTCTAGGAACTGTGATTAACCCTGGTGCCACTGACAGGTCCCTGGCATGTGCTGATGCCTCCAGGTGGGGAGAAGAGACATCAGGCTCCTTGGCAGCATTCCCAAAAAGGCCACGGGACAAATGGGAAGATCACTCACAGCCAGCTGGACTTTGCTGCGGGCTCTGAATTTGGGGATTGCAGGGATCAATCCAACAGAATACCCACACTTCTGCAAAGCCTGCAGCAGAGCTTTGCTGAGAATGCAGCACTGCCCACAGTGCCCGGGGCTGACGCTGAGCGAGCCCTGCATGGGCTGCTGCCCCAGCACCATCCGAGGCTGCCTGGTGACACAGCAGGAGCTGGTCCCCACTGGCGGGGGTTTATCCTGTCCCTGGAGGAGCTCTCAGGAGCCCAGAGAGGAGCACAGGGCATAGAGCACGGGACGCTGAACTTCCATGCCCTTGTTGGTGACACTCTGGGACAGGCTCGGATCAATGGGCCAGAATGATCTGAGCAGCTCAGACGCTGGTTGTGTCCACACCTGGGGCAAACAGGGCCGTAGGAAATGTATCATTGGCAGCTATTCTTTGTTTGGCCATTTTCATGGTGAGGAAAACATTTGTATCTGAGTTTGGCTTTATTTGACTGTGTACTTTCTGGGAGCACAAAACATATTTTTCTCAAACATAAGAAAATTGATTGTTACCTTATGTGCATATGATGCTACATGTAAACCATCCTTATTTTAGATACCAGTGGCCTGGAGGCAAGGTATTTCAGCAGGTTTGAAAGAGAAATTGGGTGAATGTATCCCTAATGGAAACTCTGGTTTGTAGTTGTCTCCAAAATAATCTGTCACACCCAGTCTTTGTAGACAGCCTCAAAAGTTGATTCATGCACAGACCTATGGGAACACTGAAGTCCAATCTTTTTCCTAAGTTTCCTGTTGTTAATACATTGAGCTGACAGGGTAGAAGTGTGGCCAGCAATGCCATAACCTTCTTTTTGGGGAAGGATAGAAAAATGACTGAGGGAGGACAATATTTGGGTACACTCAAAGGGAGCAATGAATGCCCCTTTCTTCCCTGGAGAATATTTTGGAATTTCCTCAGTTCTCTCCATGCTAAGGATGATAAGCCCCCATACCTGAGACATCTTGGGGTGTTTTGTGATTGAACACCTGAGCTGTTGCTGGCCTTCATTTCTCCTTCAAGTGAAGTTGAAGAAAATGTCACCTCTTAAACCCTGAGATCTATGTCCTTTTGTGCCTGGAGCAGGGGTAATCCTACACATCTGGAGTGCCTTAGCACAAGGAACTCTGCTGTGGGGAGCATGAATGGGTAAATTCTGCTGGGGTGCCTGCCCTTGGCCTGGTGACTGCTGCTGCTGCTTGGCAGAGTGTGCAATAGTGTTGCAGTCAAGAACGGACTGAG
Source organism: Cinclus cinclus (assembly GCF_963662255.1). Lineage (NCBI taxonomy): Eukaryota > Metazoa > Chordata > Aves > Passeriformes > Cinclidae > Cinclus > Cinclus cinclus. The sequence continues at coordinate 9,063,702 of NC_085084.1, forward strand.
ACGGAGGACTTCTCATGGTTACCCTTTCATGACTTATCTTTCCTTGCCTGGCCATTCTTCTAACTAATTCTACACAGCAGAAAGAAGTCATATTTTCATGATTTTAGAAATGTAAGCTTCATAGTCTTAAGTTGAATCTAATTTCCCATCTAGTTCCTCATGCCTTGGGGCTGGCTTCCCTCTGGGGAGCTGGGTCAATTCTTTTGTCTTCTTTGACTCTGATTTGTTCTTTCAGCCTTGCCACTGCAGTACGACCTCCATTAGCAAAGTAGGTCCCATGTAACTGGGAGTGTTTTGCATAGATTTTGTACAGTTTCAGGTACAAAACGAGAACCTCTATTTGATGACATTCCCAATTGGATCCCCAACCTGAGTATTATTTCTCTTATTATTACTTGAGGTACTTCTCTAGCTTTGTGTGTATGAAAAGGAAAAGCCTCTGGCCACAGAAAGTGGGTCTACTAAACCTAATATATACTTATATTCTTTTGTGTTGAGGTAACTTGGAAAAATCTCTTTGGCAGTCATCTCCTGCATTATTTCTTTTTTTTCTTTTCTTTTTTTTTTTTTGTGATCTCTAATGGCAGTGTTTTGTAAAACTGTGCATTGTTCTGTAAGCAGACTCTACATTGCACTTGTCCCATTCCTTGTCAGCCTAACACTAAGTAGCAGCTTTTCCAAATTGTCCTCTGAATCCTCACTACCCTAATGGGTTTCTCTATGTTTGTCTTCTATAGCTTGTGTCATTATTGCTTGGGACACTAATTTGTTGATTTGTTGTCAGCCACCACCCTTCCCCACTAAATCCGACATGTAGGGATTTTGCTAATTGATTGTTTTCATCCTGGTGTTCTGGGACTGATTTGGAAAGGTTGACAACTTTGGATAGAACTGGCAACAAGATGCTTTGTCCTGCCCCCTCTCTAGCTGTTTTGTCTGCTACTGGGTTTTGGATGTTGCCGGGTGTTTGTGTGTACTGGTGAGCTTTGCAGTGCATTATTGCTGCTTTAGCAGAGAACTGGGCACTCCCAGAACTGTCCATACTTGCTTGGAGGTCATGATTGCTTGTAGAAGGATTGAGGAACTTAGCAGGGTTCAAGGTAGGAGCTGTCTTTAGCACCATGCCTTTTGATCTTGCAATACTACCTGTTACTTTAAGATTCTGCTCAGGGATAACCTGTGTGGCACAGAAGCTGTCATTTTTTTCCCATTCATTTTCAAGTCTGTTCTATCAATGAGAACCATGGTGGCTCCAACTCTGAGGTGAACTGGCCATCCCTTGAGTAACTAGTTTAGGGTTCTTTTGAGATATATGCTCTTTCTACTGGGTTCATTCCTTCATTCCCAGTCTTGGAGCTAAATATGGAGCTGCTGTGCAAGGCAAAGGCACTCAGGGATGAACAGTGCAAAGGTTTGAGTCAAATGTGGTAACTCCCGAGCAGGTGTGGTCAGCAATGTCTTGTTAAGGTATTGAATGGTTGATGGACATTCCATAATCCAGTGAATTACCTCCTTGGATTCCTTTGGTGGTTCATACAAAGGCTTTTGCAATAGTCCATAACTGGGGATCCATAACTCCCACCATCCAGGCATTCCCAAGCAGGGACATAGTTGTCTTATAGATCTGGGCTCTAGTGTTTGACAAACTACTTCCTTCCTTACTGTTCCCCAAACTACACTGCCCTTGTGAGCGTGGCAGCCAGGACACCAGACATGGGCAGATATGGACATGGTCTTGAAGACAAAGACAAGATTTTGTGATATGGAAAAGGAGCTTGGATGGAAATATTCAACACATTTTCAATGACACTCTTTATTCCCTCTCCCTGTAATGACTGCAAGAGAGTATTATTGCTGCCAGTTGACTGAAATCAGGAGTAAGATTGGCTAAGGAGAAGTTGGAAGTAAAAGGATCATAAACTGACTATAAACTATTTTTCCAGATGTGTCAATATAACTTCAATGGCCACCTGCAGTCAGCACAACTATCAGCCTGTGATTGTGTTCAGGGTCAGCACTGGCTCTTCCATGTCAGCTCCTCCTGCAGAGCCCATGGGGGCCTGTGCATGTTGCTGGCTTGTATCCTTTTAGGAGAGGGGGATGAGGAAAGCTCCAGGGGCTTTTGTCAAAGAGATGATATTTGAGTGAGCAGGTACGTGCTGGAAGCCTCACAGATTGACCGGCCCTTGGCAGGATCGAGCAGTGCTGGTAGGGCTGCACCTTGCTGCCCTAGTGAGAGGTGTTCAGCTGCACCTTCACCCAGGAGACAGCCAAGTACAGCACTTTTGTGCAGAAACACTTAATTAGCCCTGCTTTGCACAGCTGCAGCAACTGGGGTGACCGGAGCACCTCTTCCTGCTCTTGGAAATGAGCTGAGTCCTTTGTGGAACTGGGCAGGGCATTCCTATGTGTGCCCAGTGGGAATTCCCTCTGGCCCGGGTGTGTCCCATACACCTCCTCAGTGACATCCCACCCAGCCTGGAACATGGAGCTGCCTGTTTCCAAGGACACGAGGCCATTGTCAGCAGCACAGGGCAGGACCGGTCAGACCCTTCCGTGGCTGCAGCGAGAGCGGAGGTGTCCGAGCGCTCAGCGAGTGCTCTTCCAGCTTGGTTGGATCTCACACCCGTTGGTCAAGAGGCTGATCCACACACTGAGTGGAGGTAAATATTTACAGTTCTGGGCAGAAAGGGGGGGCTCAGTGGCAAATTCACAAAGCCTGCACCATAAGCCCCAGAACATTTTAGTATTGATACATTTGAACCAGCAAAGCTCTTTGTGTTCATTGGCTGCAAGTTCCCGAGTTCTGTTCATAATTAATATTCTGTCTGTTCTTGGGTAACGATCCTCTTGCTTCTCCTGCTTAGGAGGAAAGCAGTGTATATGATTACCATACTGTTTATGATTAATTTAAGAAGCAATTACAAAGTTAATTAAGTACATTAAGCAGGAGAAAATATAGGCTAAACAAGTAATGAAATGCTCCATAAATAATCCAGGCTGGTGGAAACCCATCAGCCCCTTCTTATAATTGTTCCCATTCTTCTGTAAAATGCACGGGTGGTCTTAGAGGAAACTTATTTGCTTAGCTGACGTAAAAGGATGTGAAGTTCAGGTGACTCCCTGCTCCCCTTCATGTCCAGTCCCTATCCTAAGCTCTGCCAGTGCTGATGATTGAAACAGAAATCTCAGTGGAATTGTTTTGAGGCAATACTTAGTGCAAATGACAGTGCCATGGATGAAGGATGAACAGTGTCACAAGCAAAATATTGAGGGATTTCTAAAGGACTGTGGAATATTGCTTTCACAGGTATTTGCAAGTGATATTCCTGTTTAAATAAAAGTCCAGGCAAATTCCAGATGAATAGATTTTAGCTTCACTTTCAGCCCATTTTGCTTTTAGAATGAAGCAGTTACATGGCAGTAGGCTGTTTTTGTTAAAAACTATGGTTTTGTTTACAGACATTTTAGTGAGTTTTGAGCTCCCTGTGGCACATTCTGTAGCAAATGATGAGTTCAGCCAAGCAATCCAAATTTTGTTACATGTCATTAACCTGGGATAAACTGTTTCCATGTCACATCTATGCAAATAAATACACCTAGAGCTGCGGAGAAGAGAAAGGGTCTTGGTGCCTGTTCCAGACAAAATTCACCATTTGCAGTTGAAATTCTTCTTGGAGCTCACTGCAGCATGTGCTTCCTTAGTACCAAATCAATGCCAGCTCTGGGTGCTGTCCCAACTTTGTGATCTTTTTGGGAACCACTCTCGCCTGGTTTGTCAGCTGAGCTCTGGCCAGTCCAGTTGTCCTCAGGCACTTGATTTCAAGGGAAGCCCGTGCCTATAAATTCCAGCAACTGGGACAGGATGACTTGCTACTTGAGCACTTGTCTGCATTGGAGGTGAAGTGACAGTCGCTGTCTCAGGGCAGTTTTGTAGCCGGCTGCTTTCAGAGGGAGAATTGTGTCACAGCAGCTGTTTTTAGCGATGGGACAGCAAAACTTTTCAACTAGAACTCTTGTTTAAAAGTAAGGGCCTGGTGAATCACCAGGAATGGAGTGCTGGCTGGAAGTTTTACAGAGCATTTCTTTTGCCTTTTAGCCACGTTCCAGTGACGCATTGCACATTGGAATTGCTCAGGTTGTCAAATTGTATAACCCACTTGGAGGTATGGTTGCTTTGCATATTTTGTACAACATCTGTAAGATTTTCAACTTGGTAATTTATTCTTGCAGCATATTCTTGGGCCAGGTGGTGTGTTCAGAGTTCTCAGCTATAGGTGGTTTGCCCTGAGGTCAGCCTTGCAATCTCTTGTCACTGCATTCAGCCATTGGCCTGTTTTCCTCTTGGAAAGCCTGCCAGTCCTTCCTTGTCCCCATACTGATTGATGGAATTTTGGAATTTTGGAATGTTTGGAATTTTGAGCATTGAGGTCCAGGTAGGGACTACCCAATGCACTTAAGTAACCTGCCTTGGTAACTAATGTTTTTGTTTTCAAGTGGACTTTGGAGTAGCTAGGCAATCTTTTTATGTGTTAAACCTTGGAAATTGACCAAAAATGACATTGAGGAAGTCCCATGCAGAAATTCATAAGGTCAAGATGGAAAATGTTACTTGATTTCATTCTTTGTCATGGTCAGTAAGAAGTAACGGTAGACACAATACAGTTTTGGGTTCTTTTCAAAGAAAGTGAAAGGCAAGTAATGATGTCATCTTCCCCACAGATTCCATAACTGTGCACAAAGCCCAGTCTGCTCTGGTGGTGCCATCTGTTATTAACCTGTTCTGAGTAGTGTTTCCCCAAGGAGCCTGGCTCCAGTCAGACATGAGGTGGATATTCCCCTTCCAGGCACTCCGTGGTGCTGCCTGTAGCAGACAGCTGAATTAGGCACAGCCAGCTGCCCTGAGAAAAAGAGGCTCTCACCTGGCTGTGGCTGCAGTCACCTGCCTGCAGGGACATCCCTGCCACTGAAAGTGCAGCTCTTGCTCTGCCTTAGCTGAGTGCTGAGCATTTTAGGGCAGCAACATCAGGGTATTTTGGGGAAATGAAACTAAACCTCCAAATTTGTTTTTATGGATCTTCTGTTTATCATGTGAATGATGATGATTTGTGTAACACTTGCTGATAGTTTACATAGATCCAAAGGGAATATTGAACATTTCAGCAATTGAGGTTGAAAACTGGCACTAGTGAGATAATTGTGGAACTTGGTCTGGATGGTTTTGCTTTGGGCTGGCACTGAGAAACTCAGGTGAGTCAGGTGTGGTTGCTGGTAGGGTACAGGGTGCCCTTGCAACATGCTCCATGCAGTACCAGTTAGGGATTGGGCTTTGTCACAGAATGAGAGAATACGCTTAGCTGGAAGGGATTCACAAGGATATGCAAGTGCAACTCTGTGCCCAAGAATTCCATCATAAGTTTAAATCAGCTCTCTTGCCTGGTCCCAATGACATTTCATTTCTGTTTTCTTTTCCTTTGGGTAAGCAAGCAGACATCAAAAGCACCCAGCCAAACACTTCATATCTTGCACCCGAGAAGAAGAAAACAATGTCCATGAAGGCTGCAGAGAGTGAAGGCAATCCTTGCACTGCTGTTTATCGCCGACCCTACAGGGACAGGGTGATTCATTTGCTTGCTCTGAGGACGTACATGAAGCCAGAGTTACTTGCCCGCTTGCAGAGAGATGGAGTCATGCAAAAGGACAAGGGTACCCTTGGAAAGATCCTCCAGCAGGTGAGATTGTGCAGTTTGTTCCAGCAATTTTTTCCACCACGTTGTTCTTTTGTCCTTAATTTATATTTCTTCCTTCAATCTTTCTATAAGAAACTTTTCTCTTTTTTAAATTCTCCCTGTTCCCCATGGCTGTTGTTGAATTATGCCAACATTAATATACCACATAAGAATACATCTTCTTCAGCTATGAACAATGTCCAGGGAGGATAATTCAAATGGATACAATTTTGGATGCACAGACTTGCTTATCAAATGGATTCACAAACTTACTTCCCTTCCAACACAACCTTAGTTCTGCTTTTAAGACATGAAATCCTCAATTTTTGGTATCTTTGTTACTCCTACATTTTTTCTATGCTGGGGGGACAGAGACATCAACACAGACCATCAGATGAACATCAGTGTTTATAATGTCTTCAAAGAAAGAGAAAGGCCAGATATGAAGGCATGGTGGTGCTGTGTTGATGAGGTATTTAATGTATTGTCGGGGTAAATAGAGAGAGACTTTTCCTGTCTTCATCTCAGCAAGATCTCTGAGGAGGTGACAGGTGATAAAATCTAAACCAGCACTATTCATGTCAGTGGTCTTGAAGTATTACTACCTCATTTTAGCTTCTCGAGTAGACTTTGTATTTGTCTAGAGGGAGGGATGAACCTCATTTATTGTCAAAAGAATAGAGCAAGCCATGTGCACTGCCTTCTCACAACAGGACTTGTCAGGAATGAACCCTGGCTCTGCCACGTGAACAGGGAGGGATACTGGGCCTGACAGCCTCTCCTTACACATTGCAGCACTAAATGTTGTTTTCAAAGGAATACTTGCCTGATATCAATAGACATATTTGGTTGTTTCAAGTTGGTGAAAGTTTGACATGGCTTGAAACTCATGTGATAGAGGAATAATTCATCTCTGTACCAAAGGACATTGTTTAGTTTGAGTTGGGTGCTCACAAACAGCTGTCAGGACCAATTGGATTTCTCTAGTTTGCATAACACAACCATAATTGATGTTTCTTTTCTTGTATGTCTGCCTGTAGGTAGCCAACCTGAACCTAAAGGATAATTCCTTCAGTCTGAAGGAACATCTATTTCCAACCCTTCAGACTGATTGGCCTGGCTACACTGAAATCGATAGGGAGAATTTGAAGTTAATACTAGCTAGGTAAGTTCAGTCTTTAGAGGAAGGAAAAGAGACTTTTCAGAGGAAACACCCTGGGAAATGAAGCCGAGCTTGTTAGAATATGCTGAGTCAGCAGCAACCCATCACAGTCATGGAGTCCAACTCCTGGCCCTGCTCTGGACACCACAAGAATTACACCCTGCGCCCAAGAGTGTTGTCCAAACACCTCTTGAAGCCCTGCTGTAGTGACCACTGGCCAGGAGAGCCTGTTGCAGTGCTCTAGCACCTTCTGGGGCAAGAATGTTTTCCTGATATCCAGCTGAAAGCTCTCTCAACTCAGCCCCATGCAGTTTCCTTGAGTCCTGACACTGAAAGTCTGTTTTGTCGACAAGGAAAGAACTATGTCAGTTGATACTTAATCCTTGTAACCTGAAATGTTTGACCATCTTCCTAGCAAATCAGCTCCATCTCAGAAGCGCACCAGCACCAGCCAAGTGACATCTCCAGGGCCTTCTGAGAGAGATGCTCCAGCAAGACCTACTCAGGTATTGGGTGCATTTTTGCACATTCTTTGTTTTGTATTAATGTTCAGACCTCTGCTGATGGGGATAAAGCTGTGATGGGAATGTGCAAAACCAGGGCCAAAATATGCTGTGCCTCAGACATTGTGACTGCTTGGACGGGAAGGTTGTGATCAGAAGAGAGGGTCCTGCAGGGCTGGAATAGCACTGTCCTGAGCCAACTTTCTGCTCTGCCTGGACACTTGAGCTCAGCAGCCACTTTCCACTCTTTCCCTGGAGAAGGGCTCAAAGGGCTGGCTCTGCATGCATGACAAAACTGTGGTATTCCCTCACTCCCTTCTCAGCCTTAATTTCTCTCCTCCTTCACTCTGCCTGGGAACAGCATGGCTGTCCTGTTCTACTCCATCCTCAGCCCTCAAGTTTGCTGTGGGAGTGGGGAGCTTGTGGCCATGTGTTTTGTGGCTTGTGAGCCAGCACCTCTGAGAAGGTCCTTGGGAGGTGGTGAGAAATGATTGAAGGGCACTGAGGGAAAAGGAAGGGCTCATAAGTCACCACTTGTGAAAGTCTGCTGTACAAATCTAAGAAGTTTTGAACCAGCAGCTTTGAGTCTAAAGAGTGGAGTGGCTGCTTGAGTCAAGGCAATTCTACCTAAAAGCACCTAAAGAATTTCCTGACATGTGACTGATGTCTTTGCTCATCCTGATGACAATTCACAACCAACCACCACAGCCTGTACTCCTGAGTTGGGTGAATGAAGCACTGATCTTGTCTTTAACGGGTAAAACCCTAAACCAGCCAAGGGTGTCTTTAGTGCATCATGTAGGTGTGAGCGAGCAAGAACTGAGTCTTTTCCTGGTGTGTACAAGCAGGAATTGGGAGTTAGACAAAGCCAACTGGAGCTGCTCCTGATCATAGAAGAATGAATGAATGAATGAATGAATTAATTAATTAATTAATTAATTAATTACTGTGTTATTCTTGCAGAAACGCCCTCTGGCTTCTGACTTTACTGATCCTGTGATGAGCAAGAAGAGGCGAATTGGTCACCAGCAATTCACCAGTCACATCCAGCCAGCAGCTGCATGCCTCTCTTCTTCCTGGGTGCTACCTTCCACATCCCTTTCTACTTTGAACATGTCTCCAAGGGTCGGCTCCATTTCCCCCTGCGCCCATGAGGTGTGCCAGGAAGAAAATTTCCAGAGTTCTTGTGTCCCTGAGCTTGGCATGGTACAGAAGGAGGTCCCCAGTTCACATGGGAAGAAAGATGAATTGGGAAGGCTGAAGCAGTCCCATCCTTTGGATTTCGATGAAGGTATTAATATGCTGCTTCTCCTAAGTCCTCTCTGGAGAACTGTGGTGGAAAGATTTGGTTATGTAGAGAAGCTTCTGCCCAAATTAGAGCGCAAGTGAGATCCTTTTCAAGTGTGGAGATGTTATTAAGAGTAAATGCAAAGTAGGGAGCTAGAAAATAATAAGAGAAGAGAGGTGGGGCTTGGGGAAGAGAGAGAGATGTTAAGTATGAAGATGTCAGCACCACATGGATTCTCTGTCATCCAGCCAGTCTTTCTTCAGCCTTGGTCTTGTCGGTGGTGGGTCCCTCCAAGTCCCTCTGGAGGTACCACCTTTATACTGCCCAAGATTTGAGTAGCCACAGATACAGATGGTCACAGATGTTCTTAGATCTTGGCCTGTAAGGGATGTAAGCTGTCCTTTCCTTTCCCACAGTCCCTCCAACAGCATTTCTGTCTGGTCTCCTAATTCCAAGTCGTCACCTCTGTTAGTTCAAGGCTTAGTGCATTTCTTCATGCCGTCTGTGCTTTTCTAAAATTCCTGTTCTGATGGCTTATCTTATGGGAACATCCTTCTTTGACTGTGCTCTGAAATAGTGAATTGTGTTCTTGCACTGTGTGAAAAGGGAGCTTGGAAACCTGGGACTGAAGACATGAAGGCACTGCTCTCTATTACTGCGCTACATTATCCCTCATGCACGGTCCTGAAAAATCAAGACTTTGTTTTCTGCCTTTGCATTACATTGTAAGTCTTGTTGTTTAAAAGACAGCAAGGGCAAAGCCCAGAATCTGTGCTGCTGGAACCTTATCTAAGACATCATTCAATTTTAGAACTTCTCCCTCTGTATTGGAAAACCAGTCAAGAAAAAGAAATGTGACCCATGGATTAATGTTGGGGAAACCTGCTAAAAATGAGGAGCCAGGAACTAGAAAGACATAGAGAAGGGATGTTTTCTTTTAGTTTGATTTCTAGTAAAAGTAACAGTTGACTGAGGCACCACTTTTTCCACCAGCAGGTTTTCAAGTCTGCATGTTGAAGACAGAAACCCATTACACATTGATTGCAGACTAGTTTGCTGAAATATGTAGATCAAATCTCAATGATTTCATCATTTTTCATTGAACTCAGCCTTTTCATGGGAACTCCAAAAGCTACCAACCCTGGGCTGGGGTTCCTGAAGTTGTAGTTTGGGCTTTGCCAGGAGCTCCTCTGTATCTTAGCTGCAGAATTTCTCTCTTCAAAAGCTTTACAAGACTGAAGATGACATTTAAAAGCTAAACAGAAAGGCACAAAGAACACGTGACTTCTGATCCCAGGGACACACCCAGTAGGGCAGAGTTCAGTTGCTTTCTCTGTGTGTTGTCTCTTTTGGAAGTTGAATTTGCAAATCACTAGTTGCGTTTAGCCTGGAGGCATGTTCAGAGTGTGCAGATGCCTCTTGAGAGTGGTGGTGTGCTTGTAGGGACAGGTGCTTTGAGATGGTCTTTCCACATTTCTTCTGGACATACACACAATGCCAACAAACCTTGGGATGACTTTGGAAGGACTCCTGCTTGAATCTATAAACACATGAGCATTGTTCTTCAGGAGCCAGTTACAAAACCCTGAGCAGCTGGTGAGGGAAAATTCTGGACTGTGTTTCAAGTTGGGGCTTGGGCTGAAGCTTTTGTGTAGACTGAATCATGAGAGCAAATGCACTTTCGGGAATGAAATGCTCTCAGCAAAGCTGCTCTTACAAGTTGTATTGAACATACTGTGACTTTCCTGCAGACAAAAGTGCAGAAACTTTGCATCCACGCTTTATTTCATCCAAACCTCAGGTCACTGGAATGGGCAAGGAAATGGCAGTAAAAATATTGGATATGAAGAACTCCATCATTTTTCTCTATTTCTTCTTAGAACCTCCATGTTGGTCTCTCTCTTTCCCCCTCTGTCCCTCTCAAGCAGTTGTCTTTTGTGAAGCTGTATCTGTTGCTGCAAGACTTGAATGGTTGTGCAGATGCCACCTCATGCCCTCAAAACAGAAGAGCTGAGCTGGGCTTTATCCTGTGCTAGTGTAAAACCTGTAGAATAAAGTGGCCATGCATTCTGTCTAAAGCTTGGAACTGGCTACTGTAGGGAATGTTATGTCTGCCCCATTATTGAGTTTTGTAGGGTTTCTTGAATAATTTCCTGTGAGAACAAAGCTCTGAAGGAATTTTTCATGGCCATCCCGGAGGTCTGTTTTTGCTTTTTAAAGATCTCCTGGTGAAGAGTGTCCAAATTCTGCTTTTCTAGAGGAGAGAGAAAAGAGACTTCCATTGTGTCCACATGGTCTGCAACAAACAACCAAGCTGACTACCTGAGGTGAGTGAAATAACAATTAAGCCTTGGCACTGGCAGTGGGGTGCCATGTGAAGCTGTTTACAGTATTGAAAGGATGATTTGGAGTAGGTTTTGCTGTATCTCCCAGGCTAAGAGCTGAGATGGAGCCCGAGGTGGGTTTGTCCCGGACGGGCCCTCCCTTCCTGCAGTGCAGTTGCACAGGGTCAGCTGCAGCTCTGGTGCTGCATCCCCCCTGGGATTTGCAGAGCAAGAGGGCAGGGAGAAGTGTCTGTGTGTGTGTGTGTGTGTGTGTGTGTGGTATGAAAGGCTGGGAATGGCTCAGAGCTTCTGTCAGAGCACTGATGGTGGCAAGGGCAGTCAGGCCTCCTGCAGCCCTTGGGCTCTGGGGCAGCTGTGGCCTTTGGAGCAGGCGCGGCAGGGCCCTGGCTCACATTGGATACAGCCAGGGATGCTCCGTGGCAAGGCTCAGGGCAAGGCTGGCCCTGCAGGGGAGCAGCTGAGGGAGGCCTGTGCTAGGGCTCTTGCTAGGAAATGGCACTGGGCACATGGCACAAGTCTAGGCTTTTCTTTCTCTGGTACCTGCCAAAACCTGCAAAGATCTCTGTACTTTCCAGAACACACCAGCACACCAGGCAGCTGCATCTGGCCTGGGACACATCCCTGGCACAAGCTGTTTTCTCTCTTGGTACCAAATTTCAGCGTGTGAAGTATTTACTGCTTGCAACAATTAATCTTAGGAGGCTTTGAAGAATTCATTTCCATGTGGAGGGAGTTTTTGTCCTCCAAGATAACCAGGTGTTCATGCCCAGAGGAGCAGAAGCAATGGTGTGTCAGTGCTGGGAAATGGTGTCTATCATTCTCATTGCCAATTCATCTTGGATTTATATCATGAGCTTTATAAACATCACTCATATTAATTGGAGGGGGAGGAGAATGAAGAAGATTTTTCTCCATGCAATATCTTTAAGCATTAATCAGTTCTGCCCCCCTTAGCAGCTGATGTGATTTGGGATTTTGTAGTTGTAATTTCAGACTTGTTTAGAGTGATGTTTTTTTTAATGGCTGAATTACAAGGGCCTCAGTTCAAGGCTCAGTTTTGTAACTGCTGTCCACTGGAAGAATCAAATATTTTTATTAGCTCTGCTTTGCTGTTAGATAGGGAGACATTAATGTAGCTCACAAGTCCAGCTCTGTGAAACCAAATCCATAAAAGCAGTCCCTGCCAAAAATGAATTACAAATGGATTTTCAAAAGCAAATGTAAACTTAAAAGCTTTTCCTATATAGAAAGAGAACATTATTTAGCAATGTTTCTTCTCTTCCTGAGGCTGTGGTCATTGTTGGTCCTTTGACATTTGAAATGAGTGCCAGTGTTTCCTAAATGTGCTCTACTGCCTAATGAAGACAACCTCTACTATGTAAACCCTTAGTAATTAAGTGTCATAGAAATGTGGCAGATTTCTAGAGTCACCTGTCTACATTCTCTTCAAGCACATGAACTTGCATGTAGAAACTGTCAGAGCCAGAGCAACTGACTCGGAGCTTGGGGGTCAGTTTTGACATTTGCCACGTGCATGGTGTAAAACTACACGTGTACTTTATGGAATAGGAACACATTAGAATGTTCTCTTCGAGTTCATTCATAGAAAAATGATCTCATTTTTTCCATTAGAACATACATAGCCATAGTCTCCTTGGAGCAACGCCAGCACTACAAGGATGACTTTAATGCAGACTATGAGGAATACCAGGATTTACATACTCAGATTGTCAGGATCAACAGGAATTTCAGACGGTTTCATGAACAATGGAAGTCTCTGAATCGAGGCTCCAAAGCCTACCAGGTAAAGAAGGATTAAACTGTGAAGGCTGTGCTTCATCACAGCACTGTTTTGGATTCCCTGGAGCTGCTCATTGGGACAAATGGAAACTGCAGAATTGGCACATGTGCTCAGCCACTGCTTGGGCTGGGTCTGAGTTTTTGCAAGGCCCTGCCCAAAATACCATGTTTGAGGTGCTTATGAAGAAACAGGAAGGTGAGATGTGTCCCAAGCAGAGCCTCAGAGCATGTGCTCCTTGTGCTCCCTATTGAGAGGCTTAATTGTAGATTTTGGGTGATGCTGGGAGTTGGGGATTTGTTTTTGCAAGCGTCCCAGAAGAGAGGTGGCCCACAGAGAAGAGAATCTCTAGAGTCAAACTGAGATTATTTTTACAGTTTACCTAGGTTTACATTTTATGGTGGTAGCGAAACTTTCTTTATTTTTTTTTTCCTGGAAGATGCTGCTTCATCAAATCCTCTCAGATTATCAGCAGTTACAAGAGGTATGTGTGAGACCAGACCTGCAGGGCCATGGTTACTGCTGAGTCTGGCTCAAGGCTTTTATAAATCAAAAGACATCAGATTCTAAATTCTGCAGAGCTGTTTGCATGCCCTAATTTTCTTTTTCTTTCTCCTTCACAGGGTAGCCCCAGCTACTCTGAAATTAAGAGCAGGTGCCAATTCCTCCACAGAAAGCTGTCCCATATTCACAGACAAATATCTGAATTTGACAAACAATTATTGGAGTCCTGGCACCAGACATCTGCTCCAGCCTCATAAATCAGTGATCTCTGGATTTTTATTTGAACTAGAAGAATAGGCTTTTAGGATTATTTAAGTTAGCACTGAAGAGTTAAGTTAGCACATAGCACTGAGCAGATGATTATTTGTTAAAAATGTAGGATTAGTTCAAAGAAGTTTAGGAAGTTTTAGATGTTGAAGGAAGTTAGTTTTGAACTTTTACAATAAAGAAATTTCACTGTTGATAACTCTATCTCTCATTCTTTATACATTATTTGGAGTGGCTTTCTTCTGGTCAATTCTTTGCTTCAAGCCTTAGGTATATCCATGGAAATAAACTTTTTCAGTAGAGGGTAGACGCCCAGTACCTCTACTATGAGGCTATGCACAGGTTAAGAGGATATTGTAGTAAACTGAAGTTTTTTATGATAGGTATAGGGGTGTTTTTGATCTGTATTTTAATTTTAACTCTTTACCTTATTTTGTCAAAGGTATAAAAGTTTGGGCAAAGCCCTTCCCCAGATCACCTTATTTTGGACGGTTACACAGGAATTCCTATGGGCTGCACCAAGATGTCAGTTGAAGCACCTCCTCCTTGTAGACCTTGGTTTGACCTTGTCAGTGAGCCAAGGAATATGGAGATCTTGGCAAGTGTTTTGTAAAAGTCATTTACAAGAGTTGCAGAGAAGATACTTCAGCAGGTTTTAAAGAGAAACCAGGTGAATGTGTCAATATGGAGACACTGTTCAATTGTTCTTTCAAAAAATGTCTGGCCCAACTAGATTTTGCAGAGAAACACAGCTATTGTTTCCTGCACAGACCTATGGGGACTTGGAAGTCCAGCCATTTTCCTAATTCTCCTGTTGTTAATATATTCAGCTGACGCTGTGGAGTTTTGACCAGCAATGCCATTAACATTCTTTTGGGCAATGATAAAAAAATGACTGAGGGAAGAAAATATATGATAAGAGTCAAATGGGGCTGTGAATGCCCCTTTCTTCCTTGGAGAGTATTTTAGAACTTCCTCAGTTGTCTCCATGCCAACACAGTTAAGTCCCCATAACTAAGATATCTTGCTGCATTTTGTGATTGAACAGCTGAGCTGTTGCTGCCCTTTGTTCTCCTTCCAGTGAAGTTCAAGCAAATGTCACCTCTTAAATCCTGAGATTTGTATCCTTTTTTGCCTGGGGCCAGGGCTGCTTCTACACCTCTGGAGTGCAACAGCACAAGGAATTCTGCCACAGGGGCCTTGGGGTGAATTCTGCTGGTGTGCCTGCCCTTGGCTTGCTGACTGCTGCTGTTTAGAACCACATGCAAGAGTGTTGCTGTCAGGAGTGAGCTGGGACTGAGGATTTTTCATGGTTACCCCTTCATGACTTCTCACTCCTTACATGGCAATTCTTCTAACCAATTCTATACAGCATAAAGGAGTCATATTTTCATGCTTTTACAAGTGTAAGTTTCAAATTCTCATTTGCCTTTATTTTCCCACCTACATCTTCATATGTTGTGGCTGGCTTCCTTTGTGGAAGTTCTACCAATGCACTTATCCCATCCCCTTTTATTGCAGCAGCAGTGCTTAGGAGTACTTGAAATGCTCATTTCCACTTTCAGTGCCTTGTTGCTTTGCTTTCTGACATAGACACAGTCCCCAGGTTGATGAGGTATGTACCTGACCTCCAGAGTCATCAGGGATGCTCACACCAGAAAGCTGTTTGAAGATGAGAGTAGTTTTCCCAAAGATGAGAGCACTTTTCCCAAAGGTGATACACACAGACTGAAATTATCATTTCCTATCACATTTGTGATAGGATTGTAACTTGGGAAGATCTTCCACCGAGCATTTCATATGGGCTCCCTTTTTTCTTTAGAAGCCACTTGAATTCTGATCCTCAATAGTGCAAGGAAAAATGCTTTTGGCCACATCCCAGTGGTTTCTTTGCAAATTTTATTCATGTGTCTTTTTAGACTCTGATTTGTTCTCTCATCTTGCTGCTGGGGTAAGACCTCCATAGGTTACGTCCCATGGAACTGGGAGTGTTCTGTACAGATTTTGTCCAGTTTCAGCTATGAAATGACAATCTCCACCTGCTGACATTCTGAGCTGTGTGTATAGAGTGGCAATGTAAACTAACAAAGACTATAAAGCATCCTGTGGTTTGAAACTTGACAAAAAGCCCCAGATGGAAAGCAGAGAGAGATTATCCAGACTCTCAGTGTTCCTTCCTGTTGCAGCTGATTTTTCCTTATGCCAGCTCTTTTAATGTTCATAATTCTTCAACATTTCTTTGAAAAGACAGCTTTGAGCTCATGTGTGCAGAGCTTCCCAGAAGCCTTTGAAAAGAGCCAAAGGGCAATTCACAAGTGCATGGCTCTTTCCAACCCAATCTTGTCATTTTAATGAGGAGCTTTGTGTGCAGGTTATTGGAGCCTTGGTGCCAGTAACCCCTCTAGAATGCAATTGGTTTTCCTTCTGACAAGAGTGCAGAAACTCATGCAAACTTTGTGCCTCTAGATTCAGACTTCATGAGCCCTGTGATGAGCAAATGCCCTGGGTTGACTTTATGATGCTTGCATCCCCAGTTGTTTGTTCTCTTTGGGTTGGCTATTAAGTTCTGCAACTTGAAGACTGGTTCCAAGAGTGAAGGGGGAGAGAAGAGGTGCACAGTTTGTCATCAGGGACTGCACTTGCTCCCCCACATTCCTATACACAGACTGTGTTGTCTGCAGTGGACAGCAGGGGAGAGCTCTCCTTTGCTGTTACTTCCTTTTTGACTAGCTGAGGCAGAGAAATTCCCTGGTCTGTGCTTCATTTCCATTTTCTCAGTATTGTTGGAAGCTGCTCTGGACTGGAAAACTCAGAAGAGCAGCAGGATCTGGCACCTGTGGCACAGAATGCCTGGCCTGGGCTGTGGCATTTCCCAGCTCTGAAGGGACTGAGAACAGCCTGAGTGAGCTGGGCTGCACCCCACAAAAGGGACTCTGCTGAATTTGTCATCTCATTTGTCAGAGCAGAGAGAGGTTTTGTTGTTTAGTGTTCTTCATTTTTGTGCTGGGGACTGCTTTGCCTGTTAAATAAACAGATTTTTTTCCACTTCATTCTTTTCCCAAACCAGTTGCAGGAGGGGCCAAACCAAAACTTGGTCAATCTTACTGAAACCTCTCTTTCGCCATCTGTATTAACATTGACAGTAGTTTGACTAACAGAATGGAGGTGACATGAGACAATTTATTATAACCTGTAAACAAATTTCCATGGGGTTTTTATTAGACTTCTTTTTTTTTCAGTTAGTTATGGTGATATATTTTGGTTTGGGGTTTTTATATTTCTGTAAGGCTTAAATGTGTCCTAAAGTTCTTGTGCATTCTGGAGGCTGCACGGTGCCCTCTGTGGGAATTTGCTTGTCTATACACAAGCTCAGAGACCAGCATGTGTCAACTCAGGCTGAGCACAAAGCAAGCACAGGAGCAGTCTGCAAGGTGTTCTGTAACAATGGGCATTTTTAGCTGTTATCCAGTGTGTAAGAACTACATACCCTCTGCCTCAGATTCTCCTCATGTTGCACACTGTTCTTGTTCTGTATGATGCAGCTCTCTTCAATTCTCTTACACCCTATCTTCTCAAAAATTCACATGATGTTTGCTAAAAGAATTCTGCCCCAGCTGAAAAGCACAAGGTACACTATGCTCTGAGCAATAGCAGTAGATAAATGGACATACACAGACTTCAGGGGCAGAAGTGGCATTAAATCTGACAATATGTAGGAGTAAAAACACAGAAATCCACAAATAGTGGCACAGCCCACACATCTCCCCTTGGTTCTGCAGAATGGCATCAAATAACGCACAGGGATCCAGACCACGAACTGGTGCTGCACTTACTTGTCAGTGGGCAGAGCTGTGGGAGGCAGGAATTAAAGGAGATTCTGGACCAGGAAGAAGAAAGGGAAAGACAGCTTCCAGCTGGAGACAGACTAGAACTGCTCTGCTGACCCAAGCAGAACAGGGAACAAGTTTTAAATTAGTTGGAAGGAAGAGTTTTGCAAAAGGAAACCAGGCTATCTAGGTATTAGTGTTCTTTCCACAGCACACAGAGTTTAGAGCAGGAAGATACATCAGATAAAAACATTCCTGCAAAGTCTTAGAAAAAAATCCTTTATGGATAGTTATTTCACAAATATGTCCATGTAGGAATGAAAAACCTGCACAGCTACATGTGTCATTAAGAAGGATACTCTGTAGATTCTCACATTAACATTTGCATAATTATCTCTGAAACTTGCCAACATTTAAAGATATTTTTTTCTCCTGTTGCCTTTTCAAAACATACAAAATGTAATGAAATTCTCTTTTTAAAGTGAAGACTTCTGCATGCCAAAGCAAGCCATGATTTGCTTGCTCCTAATCATCTTTTCCCTGTCTCTTAGAGGCACTGCTGCATTAATTGTTTATGCAAACTTGAAACAGTTCATGAGTGACTCTGAAGATAAAAGTATTGAGCCAGTCTCAATGGAATTCATGTCCTCTGCCTCTTAAAGCTGAAAGAATGTACTTATTACATGTGAGAATTAAGTCTTGATACCTAGTAAATAGGAATAAATGAAATATACTGACTAGAGCATCATGTGACAAAGGATGATTACATTTTAGTCTTATTTGAGCAAATTAGTGATCCAAGAGAGAAAGGACTGCTCAATTATAGCAGAGAAAGTAGGTTAAAAAAATGTCTATGTGTGGTGCAGTTGGAGTCAAACATTAAGTGCGTGGGTTTTGAAGTTGGGAAGTGATTCTGTATCAGATGACTTTAACACAACATTACTAAATGCATGATCTTCAAACACATTGGCAACAAATAGCATGATGTAAGAAATTTTGGTATTCCTTACATTGAAGGCTGGATGGGGAGAAGGAAGGCATGGAGTTTTCAGGAGTGTGCAAATCAAGCGCTTCATTCTGGATCACTATGGAATCTCCATTAAGCAACAATACTAAGTGGAGGGCTCTTCATCCATTTAGTATTTTACTAAAATTCAGTGAAACATACTATTTTGGTGTGTAAAAACTTTGATGTGGAAAACAGGAGTGTGCTGAGAGAATTTAAAGTCTGGCCCAAAGAGTGGTCAGAATTTCAAGTCTGGCCCCCCGTTAAATAAAAATCAGAGTCTAAAACTTTTCAAATTAAATGACCCTGCATGAAGTAGGAAACACAAATCCTTCCCTTGAACATTTAATGGCTTGTTCTAGCTCATTCCTGAAAAAGGTAGGCAAAGAAGACCCCACAGGAATCAAAGGAGCAGTCGGGTACATCCCTAGAAGGCAGCTGTAGCTCTGCAATAACTTGGGAATTAGAGAGACATCAGTGAGCCAATTTTGAGTCAAACTATTAGTGAAGAAGCCTGTCCCAAAGAGATGACAGCTTTTCTCAAGGAAGTTGAGCAGCAGGATATCATGGCACATGTGGCTGGCAGGTATAAAGGAAACAGGGTGGGAAATTTGTGGAAGTTCACCCTGAGATTCACTGATCACAGCAGGATGAAGAACCCATTTTATCAGACTCTGGGCCTCAGTAAGAAATGAAGAAGCCTCTGTTTCTTATATTAGGCCCTGTTGTCCATTGTCAGGTGGTAGCAGCTGCTCAGCAGAAGGCTCTGCTTTAACTTCAGCTCATCACACCTGGGGGCAGCCCTAGAAGTGCTCCACACCTCAGCTGGTGCCAGAGCACAGGGACACCCAGACACCCTCTTTAGACCCTTGTGTGCCATTAACTAAAGGCATCTCCCCAAACCAAGCTATCCAATTCAGCACTTAGCACAGAATATGTCACTGCCAGGGAAGTCAGCATGTAAGAATTCAGAGAAAAATGCAATCATGAAATGTATTGGGGATTCAATATAACAGAGGATAAATTCAAATTTTGGTACTTACCTTCATAAATGAGCATATATACTAGCTGTTTTCTCTGGAGTGTAGTTCAAGAGTGTGAACGTTCCATAGCAGTAACATTCTTCACTTCATGCATTCACAGCCACCAGAGCTCTCACACAACTTGTTGTTTCTCTTAACTGTAAGGAAGGCCTTAGTTCAAATGAACCATGCTGCTTCCTCCAAAAGATACCGAATTATGGCAATAATACATGCAAAGTCATAGGTTCTTTAAGGCAGGCCACTGGTATCTAAAATAAGGATGGTTTACATGTAGCATCATATGCACATAAGGTAACAATCAATTTTCTTATGTTTGTGAAAAATATGCTTTGTGCTCCCAGAAAGTACACAGTCAAATAAAGCCAAACTCAGATACAAATGCTTTCTTCACCATGAAAATGGCCAAACAAAGAATAGCTGCCAGTGATACATTTCCTACAGCTCTGTTTGCCCCAGGTGTGGATGCAACCAGCGTCTGAGCTGCTCAGATCATTCCGGCCCGTTGATCTGAGCCTGTCCCAGAGTGTCACCAACAAGGGCATGGAAGTTCAGCTTCCCGTGCTCTATGCCCTGTGCTCCTCTCTGGGCTCCTGAGAGCTCCTCCAGGGACAGGATAAACCCCCGCCAGTGGGGACCAGCTCCTGCTGTGTCACCAGGCAGCCTCGGATGGTGCTGGGGCAGCAGCCCATGCAGGGCTCGCTCAGCATCAGCCCCGGGCACTGTGGGCAGTGCTGCATTCTCAGCAAAGCTCTGCTGCAGGCTTTGCAGAAGTGTGGGTGATCTGTTGGATTGATCCCTGCAATCCCCAAATTCAGAGCCCGCAGCAAAGTCCAGCTGGCTGTGAGTGATCTTCCCATTTGTCCCGTGGCCTTTTTGGGAATGCTGCCAAGGAGCCTGATGTCTCTTCTCCCCACCTGGAGGCATCAGCACATGCCAGGGACCTGTCAGTGGCACCAGGGTTAATCACAGTTCCTAGACTACTGCAAACAGGGTGGTGTCAAAACATGCATTTGCTAATTCCTCTGTGCTAATGCCTGTGCCCAGCAGGAAGAGTGCAACATCTGTGAAAAGCTCCTGCACATCCACAGCAGCCTCAGTATCTGTGTTGGTAGAAGCATTGCAGAAAAGTGTGCTTGTGAATTCTCAGCCAGTCTGATAAGCATTTCAAGGTTTCAATCGATCAATCAATCAATCAATCAATCAATCAATATTTTTATGGTTTTAAAAAAAAAGCAATTAGTGGGAGCATTTAAAGCAATTAAATTACATAACGTTCATATATCCCAAATTAATATTATCATGAGAATTGTGGGGGAGACAAATTCCTCACAAACTAGCACAGCTGTCTTTAGAAACACCTTACAGGTAATGTTACAACACAATCAATAATTCATGTTTTCTTTGCAGGTTGCATTAAACACAGCCTACAAACATGTGTAACAGGAAATCATTGTAGGCAGAGTTCTTAGGTAACCAACTGCAGCAAAGGCCTGTTGTACCTGTCTCTGTAGCTCTCTTACCTCGTGTCTCAGTCTTCAAGTTGCAATAAACAACTGAATGATCCCAGCAACTCTGAGTCCTTCCTCTTATCATCCTGAATGGATGGGCAAAAGTGGCATTAAACAATACAAACAACTCTTCCATTCTATCATAACTTAAACCTCAGAAGTTTGGATTTTGTGTCTTGCAGGGCAAGCAGATGTACCAAACACACAGGAGAACATGATTTGAGATGATGCTGTTTGGTCTGGTATGCTCAAGAGCTGCTTTCCCAAGGAACTGATGGATAATCCCTCTCTAAACCTCAAGAACTGCAGAATGAGTAAAGCCTGAATGGACAAACTTGCATTTCACGTGGTACCTGGTAATCCGCATTGACTCGGATTAGTGTTGGATAAAGCAGGTAAAGGATACTGGAAAAAACATCCTCTCCTGATGTGATCTGTGATTTCCAGGTAAGAGAAAAGTCAGTTTTCAGAAGACAAAAAGGATGTTTACATTGAGGTATTCCCTAGACCTGCCTGAGAAGGTTGCCCTTCAGGGAAGGCAATGAAGCAATAGACAGATCAAAAAGAAATTTAGCTTAAAATTGAGAATAATAACACAGAAACACATGTTTCAAATATTAACCCATTTTATACACCTAAGGGCTACAACTCAGTATCTTTTAATTCAACGTAGACAAGTTTTCAATCATTTTTTTTCACATTTACTTTTAAGTGGGACTGTACAAATAATGTCAGGAAAAACATGAAGTACACTTAATGCTGACTAAAGCAGGATGTTAAATACAGGCAGAATCAAATACTGTCAAACTATGTCAAGTATTTTCTGAAGCAATCTGAAGTCTGCTGAGAAGTCACTGACTGAAAGGAATAGTATCAAAAAACCAGAATAAGTGTCGAAAAGACAGGGCTGGTATAGGAGAACAAGTAGGGTGTGGAACAGAGAGCCCAGTTGGTCGAGACATTCTGGCTTTGGTCGGGTACAGACCATGGAATAAGAAAGCACAGATATGAAGCAAAGAGCTTCATGTGCAGCTGTCAGGTTTTTTGGAACTATGTGTTTTTGTAAGGCTGCCAAGTAATGCGAACAATAGGCTGATTCTGTAACTGGGGGGACATTCTGGCCTGGGGATGTGACTGCTTGGGGCTGCAACAGTCTAGAAGGCTGACCTGAGAGAACAATACATTACTTCAGTGACTGCAGTGACTTCAAGAACTTCAGTAACTTCAATGACTTCAATGTCTTCAACTCTGACTTCAACTCTGATTTCAACTTCAAATCTGACTTCTTTCTGCTTGGACTTTGGCTTCTTGCTTGGATTACTTTTTGTACCCCTCCTTTGCAGTCCGATCTCTCAGTCATGCAGCAGACTGGCTATCACATCTTCAATAAATATCCATGCAGCAGTGTCTGATATTATGATCAAAAGTTTGTTCAGTTGAGGTGAGTGAAAGGATTCTTGCTGACTGCAGTGGGTTGGAAACCGCATACTTTGGGAGAAGATCACAGAGAAAAGATTGAAGTGATCAGCATATCCTTTGTATTCAGTCTCTGTTTTCTCCAATCTAAATGAGATACATACTCATAAATCACAACCATTCTTCTGTTTTCTTTAAGTCTTAGTTTGGTATTCCAGATGGCTCTTGAAATTAAATTGGCTTTCTGGAAAGCAATTTGCTATTCTTCTAGCATTGCACAAGTAGGGACAACAAATGTTGAAAGCTCAGAGTAAAGAGTCAAAAAAAGCAAATTTGCATGGGTTATTTTGTGGTTTTTTATTGCTACATCACATACATATGTGAACTTCTCCTAATGTGAGTCTTGCTATCATCATTCATAAATATCACAGTGATTCAGCAAAGGGATTAATTTATTTCCAAAGTCAGTGCCCTTCAAGAAGCTGTCTTTCACCAATAGAGACCTCAGCAAAGCTTCTTGGATTTCTCCTGGGAGTTAACAGCAGATGTGCCAGCGGAGCACCTCTGCAGCTCCAAACATCTCCTGCAGCCCCTTATGCCTCACTGCTGAGCTAGATTTATTTATATACATATTTTATATGAATTGATTTCTATATTTATTTCTATTTCTATTTCTACTTCTATATCTATTTCTATATCTATTTCTATTTCAAAACACGATGAGCAGCATATCTCATCCTCCACTTCAGCAGCTCATCTCCTGTACCCAAGACACTTGCCCTGCAGCCCATGTCTGTAGGGGTGCAGGTGTGTATGGGAGACCCATTTCCTTCTGGAGCAGCAAATGAGGCACAACAGATCCCACAGGGAAGATTCAATGGATCAAAAGGTCCACTTTAAGGCACCTGAAGCAAGGATGAGATCTCCACCAGCCCTACAGGCAGTTTGGACACTCAGCTCCCCTGGAGGCACAGGTACGTGGGAAACTCAAGGACAGCCCTGAATGATGAACTATCTAACTCTAGTACACCTCAATTTTCCCTTGGGAAATAAGGAATATAAACAACATGCAGTCCTACTAGAGAAACTTCGTGGAGCTGTCTGAGAGTGTTTGATAGCATTTTGAAAGGTAGATGCCATTTTTTATTTGCCTATCCAAAAGGGCTTGTGTGTTCCACAGCTTTTGTGTCATATCCGAAGGTTCTTTATGGACATTTTGTATTTAAAACGGTTCTAGAGGGCTGTGCTGACACCATGGAATTAAATTCTAGATATCTGGTTATCACAGGTTTGACAAGCCTTCATATACAACCGTGGAGGAGCCCAGAAGAGCAAAGACAAAAACTGAAGTCAAAGTGAAGTTAAATCTCTGTCACTCACAATGCTTTCTGACCCTTCAGTGCCAAATCAAATGACACTGCTTCAATACTGCAAGCTGCAGCAATGAGTTTATCTTTTAAATCTGTGGGCTGAGACTAAAATGATCAGCATGAATTATTCGGCAACATAAAAGAAGTGATGAGTTTTCAATCACTATACATTTAATCCATATAAAGCACATTTTAAGAATAATTGAGATGAGCTAGATAAGCTCTTTTTATTGTTATCAAATGATGTTTTCATCTTCGGCACCAGGGTCTCTTATCTCCGTCATTTATGAGATCTTCATATTAACTGCTCTACAATATCCCAAAGATACTTTGTGCAATGCTCCTCTTAATAATGTCTATTGTTTACCACTCACAAAGTGTCAATTTTGTTTCTCTTCAGCAAGAGAGAATTAAAATTATTATTTGAACTATCCTAAATCAAACTTCATCAAACTTGTCAATTTTTTAACCAATTAATTTTGGAAAGGACAGTAGTATTTCTCTTCCTGATTTTACTAAGAAAGAACAAAACACGAAGCTAGCAAAAACTGTAGATGAGATCTTGTTTATGTAGAGCATTTCTTCAGCTGATACTTCATACCTGTACATATATACATTGTATTTAGATTATAGTATATTTACCTAAGGGCTTACAAACTGATGTAAAGTAACTATTAGTTCATTCCTTTAAAGGATTTGTTCTCTTCCCTTCCTTCAACAGTTGTGTTCCTGAGAACCATGGGTAATTGTAAATGATAAAGAAGTTGCATGGTATCAATTAGTCCAGTGGGTTACTGGCATTAAAATCAAAATCAAAAATATACACATGCCTTGTTTACTAGGAAGAAAGAGAACAAAAGGGAAATCGAGATTTTGATTCCTGGACATTAATCGGATTTAAAGGAAATATTGCAAAGATTGAAAGAGAATTTGGATTCAATTCTAAACCAGCCCTGCAATTCTCACCCTTAACTGCTTTAGCAAAGTGTCTTGATACTAGAGGTTCCTTAGAAAATAAGTTGAACTAAAGTTCTATGGAACTATGCTGTTGTAAAACCTTTCTTAAATTTGCCCTTTCGTCACAGAGAAGCATGAATGTTTTAGAAATCTGCTAAAGGAGAGAAGACATGGTTCTAAATGCTGAGCACTACCTTTTGAAACACCCAGGTTATGTAATGCAGAGATAGCCTAGAAAGTAAAAAATCAGCATTAACAGTGGGGCAACAAGCGCTGAAGTGTTATCATTGATCCCATTTATAATCAGGTCTGCTCTCGGCAGTGGATTTGAGCTCCAAAAGCCAAGCAGAGCCTGCAGGATGGGGAGCTGATCTGTAACTGCAGTTCCAGGAGGGGTCCCGTTGGCAGCTCAGGAACAGCTCCCTTGTCCATCAGCAATGTGCCCGCTCCTCCTGCGTGCTGCCAGTCCTTCCCTTGCAGTGCCAGCAGGAGCTGCTCCCTGCCACCGGCCAGCTCCTTAGCCTGGAGTGCCTTCCAGTGCTGGCAGTCCAAGCTCCCTCTTGCCTTGAGCCAAACACGTGCCTGCACCTTGGGCTGGCTTTGCCAGGTCTCTTTTTCCAAGCGTCTGACTCCCAGGCTTCTGCCCCAGCCCAGGGACATGGGTTATTTCCATCACCAGGTAGTTTTACACCATGAACCATTTTGGTTTTAGCCAGGAGGTGAATCATTACGATTCTTGTGTTTTCTTGTACCCAATGTCCTGTTAAGACCAAGAATGAGCTGTTCCCACAGCTTAGTTTGTGGCTATTCCTACACCATTTTATTCCAGACTGCATGACTAAAGAAAAGCTATCCTTTTCCTTCCTATGTTCCAGCTCACTAAGTACTTCCTACATGTGTATATATATATATATATACATATATATATATATATATATATATATATATGGATGTCTGCGTATAAAGAACCAAACATCAATGGAATGACCTGAAAATCCACAGAGCACAAGTTCTGTGCCAGTGGAGTCCTAGAGTTTCCTCAGCAGGCTTTGCAGGGAGTTCTTGGTTGAACGTGTGCCTCTGCTGCCATCCCAAATCTGCCCTTTCCTTGCCCAGCCTGAGTGCACGTGGGACATGTGCTGGGCATGGCTGGAGATTTTCACAATCCAAATCCTCCAGCACCATCGCCTTTACACCTGCTCATTGCTTTGGACAGCACAAATCACACAACACCCATCTCAGCCGACAAATGTCATTTCTTGCACATTGCTACAGCCACACTGCTGATCGAGAAACACACAAGAATATTGATTTCAGCTGAAAAATAGAGTTTGTTACAAATTGTGACACCCGTGCTGACAATACAAAACGACACCAATCTCTGTTAAGGTTAAAAAAAGGAATTTATTACATTAGGACAACAATGCTATGGAAATATATAGAAATACTAACTCCAGTTAACAAAAAGATTAATTTATTGCCAACATCTACAACAACTCACTATACACAAAGATCAATTAAGTGTTGAACAACCTAATTTATTACATACTACTACAAGTGTACAGGCCATATAGAAATACAAATATATGCATTCCCTCTCTAAATAGATAAAACTATACCATTCTACAACTCCATACACATTGAAATAGAACTCAATTAACACATATATACATATATATAAATACATATAAACATATAACTACACACAGATGTAAAGATAGATTAAATATTACATATTAAATACAATAAACAAATATATAAAAAACCCATCTATAAATTTAAAAATATCTCTGTGCCAAGCTAAATGTCCATATAACTGCACCAGTACAGAGCTATTCAATTGGATACAAATGTAAATAGAATGACATCTAGAAATTGATTATTACACATCTAAAAATAAAACATATAGACCTATGCAAATAACAATATACCTATTTAAAACGCCATCTACCTATAATTGCATCAAAACAAATAGATACATATGTACAGAAAAACGTATACATAGGAAACAGAACTAAAAGTAGATAGCATAATATACACATCTACTTAGACACATATATACACATATCTGTAACTACAAACAAATATGTATGTGTATGCATACATATATGCATAGCATAGGTCCATCAATATAACAACAGACGTATAAATATAATTCTATACAAATAGCAATCCACATATGTTTATTTCCATATAATTACTGCTGCCTATGTGCAAGTCCATCTATCTTGAACAAGGATGGTGAGGGATTCCAGCAGCCCCAGCTCCAAAGCCTCTCCCTCGGTCTCCTCGGCCCGTGCAGAGCAGCTCTCCTGGACAGGGACAGCACATGGCACATCTGGGAAGCAAAGGGAACACGGAGTCAGGATCAGGCCCTTTCCCTTGGCAGCACCTGCCCTTCCATCGGGGAAGCGAAGAGAAAACCTCAGCACCTCCCCAGGGAGGTTGGAAGAAAAAGCAGGCCCAGCGGGCCAGGCTGTGGTGAGCGCAGCCGCGGCGGGACTGTCGCACAGCCCCCGGCAGCCCGGCACAGCCGGCACAGCTCCCGGGCCCTGCCGGCACAGCTGCCTTGCCCAAGGACAGCCCCTGTGCCGGCCGGGGCAGCTGCGCTGAGCAGCCCCAGCACGGACAGGGCCCGCTCCTGCCCCGCCGGGCAGTGCCCACGGCCACAGCCCACGGCACCCTCACCCCCACCCTGCCTCCCTGGCCCTGTGCCCTCACCCAGGCTCTCGCGGCGCAGCAGCAGCTCCCTGCTCGCTCCTCTTGCTCCTGCCCTTCAGCTCCTCCCTGCTGCCTCCTGTCAGTTCTTCTGGTGTCTTCCAGGCCTTCACTGCAGCTGTGGCACAAGTGGAGGCTCAGCAATGGCTTCCAAGGCCTGCCAGAGCTGCAGTCCCTCAGCCCTCTGTGCTCACTGCTGGCCCCCTCCATCCCCTCAGCCCCGCCATGCTCTCAGCAAACCCCGAGTCCCCTTCAGGTTATTCTGAGCCCCGCAGTCCCCTCACTCCCCTCAGTCCCTTCTGACCCATCACATCCCCTTGGCCCCACCACCACCCTCCTCAGCCTGTGCCACTTCCCTGTCACCTCAGTGCCACCATTGCCCTCTGCTGCCCCACAGCCTCAGCCCCAGCAGCACCTCCAGGTCACCGTCCCTTCAGTGTCACCGCCTCCTCAGCCCCCTCAGCCCCCTCAGTCTCACCGTCCTTCAGCAGCTCCTCAGGGGACAGTGCCTGGGGCCACCGGCAGCTCCCACCTCTCCAGGGACACCCGGGGCTGGAACGGCTGCTCCGCCCGGCCCGGCCGCCAGCTCGGACCCAGCACAGGAGGAGGGGACAGAGGGGAAAAACAAGAGATGAGAAAGGCATCCGGCAGGGGAAAAAGAAAGTAAAAATGCAGCCTAAGCCTGCACAAATATCCATCTATCCACCTAAATATCCATATAACTTTAACTGTGCAACAATGCAACTTCATAAATATTACTTCTTATTACTTGCAAGTTTACATACTTACTTATGTTTACGGTACTTATAAATATTACGTCTATGTTTAAATCTTTTGCTACGCATATATAAATGCACTCTGCCAATCTATAAATATAATTGCATAGACATGATTCAATCTAACCTATAACTCGATATATATATTTAACTATATAGGTCTATAAATATATATACATGCATAAACATAACTCCATAAATCTATAAATGTAAATATAAGCATGTATAAATATAACTATATAGACACCTATACTTCTACATATAAAAAGAGGGATTCCACCTGCCCAATGATCACTGGCTCTCCCTTGCTCCCTCCTTTGCATGCAGGGCAGCCCTCCTGGCAAGGTAGATCAGGTGGATATCTGGGAAGCAAAGGAAACACTGAGTTCATATTGGCCTGTGTCCATCTGTTCCTTTGGAAGTAACTGTGTTTCTATCAAAGAGTGTAAAAGATGGCCTGAAAGGCAGACTCTCACTTGGGAATTGGAAGCCTGCTCTTTAAAGAGCAGGGATCCATCCAAGCGTTCAAACCTGTGGATAGCACTGCAGTATCTCGATAAAGTCTCAGCACTCACAGCGCAAATCACACCCAAATCCAGACCTTGAAACACAGACAGTCTCAGCTCCCACAAAGAAACCCAGCCTTGCTCTTTGTCTGTGCTGACAGAGACATCAGTCCTCTCTGAAATGGCTGAAGCTGAAGGCTGCTGGGAGCTGAGTTATGAAACCAAATGGGGACACCCAGCTTGGGGCTGACACAACTCCCACAAGGTCAGGTTTACTCCTGGCTCTCTTGCCACAGCAGAAGACTCAATGTCAGAGCCTTTGGAGAAGCGTGGAGGGCAGGGCTCAGGGAGGTTGTGTCACTGCAGAATTGGAACTAAAGGCTCCCAGAAGCACCAACACTGCAGACAAGAACTTAACTCTTCTCATCTCCCTTCCTGCCACACGCAGGCTCAGAGCAGCTGTCCCACACCTCCCTAAACCAATGTGGGCTCTGTCCTTACCAAGCTCCTCGTGTTCCTGGGAACTGTTCCCACAGCTCGCGGCACCAGGCAAAGCTCCCTCTGCTGCAGCCTTGGTCACAGGCTCCCCTCCTGAAGACTCAGGGGCAGCATTAATATTCCCCTTGAAAGAGAAACACAAAGAAATAAACCCTTCCTACCAGTTACACAAGACATCTGGTCCAACAACTCTGTGGCTCACATACTTCATCTCTTGTTCCTAACAAGAAATGTGGACCCCAAAAACCTTGAAAAGCCAGAGAGATTTGACTTCTCCAACATGATCCAAAAGCTGTCAAAGCTGACAGTGTTGAGTGTGGCGGTGACACTGAACACATAGATTGGCTGCTGAGGAAGGAGTCCTGCCAGCTCCTGGCACAGGGATGTGCTCCTCCCTCCACAGCCCTCTGCAGAACAGTCTCACCCAGGCTGCAGCTTTGCAGGGACTGCGTGGGAACACACATCTCTTCCCACACACATGCCCAACAGCAAGGTGACCGAGCTCTGGGACATGGAGAGCAAGACTGGCCAGTTTGCCCAGTGGAGGATTTCCCAGACAGAAACTGGACTGCAGGCACCAGGTTACTGAGAGGGCAAGAGAGCTGCAGCTCCAGCCCATCCCCAAACACAGCTCTGGGAGCACCTACACACACAGCAGGGCTCACACAGCAGCTGCAGCAGCTCCAGCCCAGCCCTTGCTCTCCCTTGGCCTTCCAACACCAAAGAGGCAGAGCCCACATCTGCTGCTGCAGCAGAGGCACCTCTCGCATGCCCCTCCCTGCAAGGGACACTTGGCCTTCAGTAGCATTCTCCAAACACTCCTCTCTTCTTCCCCATCAAACAAAGCCTGGTTGAATGCACAAAGCTTCCACTTCCTCACCGCTAATGCCCCTGCAGAAGGCATTCTGCCAGGGAAAAGGAGCACCCAAACTTGGCCAACACAGGCTGACACCTCTTGTCCTCACCAAGGGCACACACTTTTTCATTCCCCTTCCCTTAGAAACCTTCCTTCAGCAAGCAAATCCTTCCCTGTCCATTCACAACTGAATTCAAGAAGCCTTTGCTTCTCAGCCATGTAACAACTTTCCAAAGCTCTCCGTCCAGTCCCTTTCATCCCTCTTCAGTGCACTTACCTGAGCACAGCGAGACCTTTCACGTGGGGAGGATGAAAGCATCTCCTCCAGTGTCTCAAGCACCATGTCCAGATCTGGGGGTGGCAACTCTTCTTCCCCAGGAGTATTCCAGAGCCAGCTGGGGGCTCTCCATGGTGCATAAGCAGCACAGCCAGCTGGAGCACTGGGGGCTGAAGTGCCTGGATTGGCTGCAACAATTCAAACGCATGGGTCAGGCTCCAGAATGCAGCTTTGGGACACTGAGCTCTATGCTGCCTTGGATGAAACATCACAAGAAGCACACAGCAACCTCACTTCCAGACATGTGTTCAAATTTCCCAGGAAATAGGAAGAGTGAGTTCTGGCTCTTGAGAAGTCTTTCTTCTAAAGGACGTATATGTATATTAAAGGATGGATTCTAAAATTGATCTACACATACAAAAAAACACTTGACAATCACTGCCTTTTCTATCTCCCCATTAGCTTTTGGATTTGGTAGCTTCTCGCAGTTTCTCATCACAACAAACCACAGAAAGTGGATTCACCCAGGAAGAGCCCAGATCTGCAGACACACATGCTGAAATTAAAGTGTGAGTTTGTTCTAAAAAGCAGCCTTGTGGGTGAGGCTGTATTCTGCCGCTGCAGCTGTTCTGGGAACACACAGAGCTCACTGAATTTTAATAGCATTATTTGAAGGAGAGACAACCTAGAAACACTGCAATACCCTATCGGACTCCTAGTTTGGCTTCATTCCGAGAAAGATGGCCATTTACCTTGCACTGACCAGTTGTAGACAAAGGGTTTTTGTTCCTTGCCCTTGCACCCCTACAGATTGGCTGTCTGGAAAATGCCCAGAACCCGCCCCCAAATCTGCAGCAAGGACAGGAAAAGCAGACAGAGATGGGTTCTGTTTTCATGGTTCCACTTCCTAGAACACCTGCCCCTTTCCTCCTCATTATCACTTGAGACCTACCCATGACAGAGCAGTGCAGGGAAATATTTTAAGCTTAATTTTCATGACCATTCTGAAAAGCAAGGGTAGAAACTATTTCCCTACCTGATGGGCAGTAGGTTGGCAAGCGCTGCTCAGGAGATGCGCAGCTGCTCCGCTCCGGAACTGTCACCAAAGTGCTTTGCTGGTGCACAGGAACCGGTGGAATAATAAGCTCAGGCCGGAGTTGAAATCTGTACGTGCCTGCCTCCACTGATCTGGACTCGCCAAGAAGTCCAGAGGTGACAAACACTTTCTCAGGAGGTGCTGGGGAAGCCTGATGCTTTTGAGCACCTGCACGTGTCCTGGAGGTGCCTGGAGGCACCTCTGCATCCTCAGGTGAGGCAGCACTGTTGGCTGGGATGTGCTGCCCTGAAGAGGTGCAGCTGCTGCTCTCTCCAAGGGCCCTGCAGGCAGCTTCAGGCTCGATGTGAACCAGCGGAATGGTGAGCTGGC
Source organism: Cinclus cinclus (assembly GCF_963662255.1). Lineage (NCBI taxonomy): Eukaryota > Metazoa > Chordata > Aves > Passeriformes > Cinclidae > Cinclus > Cinclus cinclus. Next base: position 9,095,482 of record NC_085084.1, read on the forward strand.
GGAGATTAAATCTGCGCAGGAGCTCCCTTGATGCTTCTTCCACTGCTAAAGCCCCAGAAAGTCCAGAGGAGGCACAGACTTTCTTGGCAGGTGGTGGGGAGGCCTCAGACTCCTGAGCACCTGCACGTGCCCTGGAAGAGCCTGGAAGCAGCTCTGCATCCTCAGCTGAGGCAGCAGCAAAGTTCTGGCATGCTGGAGCTATGCAGCAGTGAGGGAAGAAGAAAGGAAGCAAAGGAAAGCCTGGGTCACTAGTGGTCTTTGCGTGTGTTTCCCTTGGCAGCAAGTGCACTTCTGTCAGGGAAGACAAAAAGCTCCCCCCTGCCCCGCCAAGTAAGGTGAGAAAGAAGAGGAAGGAAAAAAGAAAAAAATATTCTGGGGCTATTCAATACCCAGTTCCTTGCCTACTTAGCTCTCCCCTGTTCGTTCAACTGCCTGGGAAAAGTGTCCTGCTGCCATTCCCTGGCAGGAAGCAACTGCCAGGAACCCAACTGCCAGGTGTCTTCCCCTGTGCCCCAGAGGAGCAGGAGGCTCCCTCCGGCTGGGCCTGACCACGACCGAGCCCCTCGGCTCACACGCACTCACGGAGAGCTCCCCAAGCATCCCCGGGCCGGGCACGGAGCAGCAGCGGCCACGGCGCCCGCAGCTCCCACCCCGTCTCACCGGCTCTGGGGGGCTGCCCGGCAGAGAAGGCGAGCAGCGGCCGCTGCGTGTGGAGCTGCTGCAAGCGGCTGGGCTGGCGGCTGCGCACCTCCAGCCCCGCCGCCAGCCGCTGCCTGTTGGCCCTGGTCAGGCGCTTGATGCGGAGGAGGAGGTCGGGGCGATCGCGGCGAAAGTTGGGATTGCTGAAGTGCAGGCAGCCCCCGACATCGCCCGGCACCTTGTGGAAGCCGTAGAGGTTGAGCTGGCGCACGAAGCTGCCGAAGTGCGTGGCTTGGAAGGAGTCCGGGGCCGGCCCCGCCCCTTGGGCGCCCGCTCCGTGGGCGCCGCCCGGGCTGAGCAGCTCCCGCTCGAACAGGCAGCGGTCGACGAGCAGCCCCTGGGCCCGGCCGTCCCAGCGCACGGACACGACGCGGGGGCTGTTCACCAGGCGCCACAGCTTGGCGGGGAAGGTGTCGGCGTTGAGCCCGGCGGGCAGCGGCAGCTCCGCCATCTCGCCCATCGCCGACTGTCGCCACAACGCCCGCGGCGCAACGGCCGCGGCTGCAACGGCGGCGCGCGGCCTGAGGGGGGCGCTGCGCTCGGCCCCGCTCGCGGCCCCCGCGCGGGCCGGACTTGGCGGGGACGAGCGCCGCAGAGCCGGGGCTGCGGGACCAGCGCGGGCGGGGCGGCTCCCGGGGCTGGCCGGGCACCGCAGGGCGGGCCGGGGCGGGGCGGGGCGGGGTGAGCTGCAAACCCTTTGGAGGTCAAGTGCGAGAAGGGGAAACGGAAAGAGAGAATGGAAGACGTTCTTTTTGCCCCTTTTTCCAGCCAGCTGGCTGCTTCTTTCTCGCTGTCTATGCCTGTCCTCAGCAGATTTGGCACATTTCTCACTCTCTGGAGATAGAAGCAGCAGCAGCAGGAAGGGGCAGCAATTTTGTCAGCATTTTCATCAGACCTAGAGTCCTGCCGCCTGGAAGGATGTTGCTTTAGCCGAGGTAGTCATTGCTTACAGTGACAGTGAACTCATGCTGCTGTCTTCACCAAGAGGTTTTGCATTCTTCTTTCCTCAGAAATGTTTTCTTCTCTTTTTTTTCCCCACAATCAGGGGAGAGTTACAATGTAAAAATCCCTCCCACCACCAAGTCTCTTCAATGTAAACCAGCAAAGGTGATCTAGCAATGATCTGCTTAGTGTCACTTCTTCTTTTTATTTTAAATGCTCTCTTGAAATGGAAACATTTTTCAGAGCAGGGAAATATAGACCTATTTCTCCCATCTCTTTTAATTCATGCCCCTTTTTTTATGTCTTTCCATCATTTCACCATGAGGCCTCACGTGAGTATATTGGGTGGAATGGCAGAAGCTCACCCCCCACACACAGTGGGTATTTTCCTTATGTCCAGCTTGCCTGGAGTTCTGGCTGACACTGCCTTCTCTTGCCCTCCTTCCAGGTCCCTCTGTGAGGAGCCCAGCCCTGTTACTTCAGCCACTGCCCTGTGGGTGACATGCTGACACAAGGATTGTTGGTCCCATCACATTCTGGAGCAGTCTTTTGGAGTGAGTGTTTCCAAGATGCCCTGTCATCTTTTCCTCTGTGTGCTGGCTTTCTCAGAAAAATTGAAATGCGCTGCCTAGAAAATCTCTTCCCGTTTCATCTTAAATAGCTTCAAACAGAACCTGAATTACAAATGTTGCACCTTGGCTGGATGGTGTTGGTCTTTTTTTCAACGCAGTGTAAGAAACCTGCCAGAAAGTAAGCCAGCAACTGAATTACAACAAAATTCCTGATGAATAGGCCAGCAGGAGAAGAGGAGAGTTCAGAAAAGAGGGGACATCTGTCTTGATGTTGCATGGCCCTTATTTCCCACATGTCCATCTATGTGCTGCTGCATCAAGCAAAGCCTCTTTTTTAAGGCTTCCTCTGTAATCTCTGTGAGTCATGAGACCCACAGGAATAGTGGCCCTGTGGCCTGCTGGAGATGAGGAAGCAGGTGGTTGAAAAGTGCATTGTCCACTGGAGTGTTTAGTCCCACCTGTAGTATAGTTGTGGTTACATGGACTTTTCCACAGTACTCTGTGGCTAAGAATGAGAAGTTACCTTTAGCTGTGTCTCAAGGATGCTGAAACTCATAAAGAAATTATTATTGAGAAGCTGTCAGAAATGATTGATCTTTTCAATATATCTGTGATACACTGGTGTGTGTTTCAGCTGGAACTCTCCTGTGTGCCCTAGTGCTAGCAGGTGAGATCTCTTTGCAGTGTAGGAAGACACAGCTTTCCCTTTCTGATTTGCACACAGCTCTGTCACTGCCTTGACCTTTTCATCTCCAATGCTTAGATAGTTTTCCCTCCAACACATGTGCCAGCAGTATTCCTTGAGGTGATGGAGGCGTGGTAGGCATGCAGGATCCAAAGTGTTCCTGATTTTCTGGGAGCTAACTCTTGGTCCCTGAATGAATCCTTTCCTGTTGATTTCTACACTAGACTTGTGGCAAAGGGTGTTCCTGTCTGTGTTTTTAGGTCACTTGGTCCAACCACAGCACCGTGAATAGGGAAAGCTGAAGAAAATAGTGTGTCTTTTTCTGACCAGTTTAGCTGGAGTCTGTATCTGGGGCTTCCATTGCTGATGAAAGGGAGAACTCTTGGCAAGCTGATTCCTGGAAAGCAAGTGATGAGTCATTGAATTTAGCATGTATTTCATAGATTTCTGGGCTACAGAATGGGAAAGAGAATGTTCATCGTTTTCTTCCTTTTCACAGGTGTGCTCTTTACCATGGATGGGAAGATTTAGGCTTCAAATTTTACCTTTGCAAAACTGAAAATATTTGCATAGGAGATAGAATGCCATCAGAAAAAGGGGCAATCTTACTGCAACAGCAGGTACAGAGTATGGTGAATGGAAGAGAGACAGATAAAAGTGATGAAGGGGTCTGGTATCTCTAGGCCTTACAGAGCAGAAACCACGGGAGAGGTGGACACAAGGTAAGTGCTCCGTGGGCAAGAAGTGACTGAGAAACATGTGGTGAAATTTTGTGATAAGATAATGTTACCAGGTAATGTGATGTCATGAAGAATGTGTAACCAGTGGGAAATTGTTACCAAAATTAGAGCCCTCTGTGATTGCCCTACAAGGTAAACCCCATATAAACACCTTGTATAGTCAATGAAACTGGCTTCAGGAGATGTTCCCCATCTGTCCATTCACTCACAACAGAGTAGCCATACTCTTCAGTCTAGTGAATTCAAAACACCTGAAACGAACACTTAGGGGGCCACCTTAGTCTCTGGACTTGAGAGTGTAGGGAGAGAGAACGTCAGGCCTTTTATACCAAAAATAAGACTGCAAAGCAAAAAGTCATGGTAAATGCCTTGAAAATGCATCTCAGTTTTGGAACAAACTTGGCATGAAATGGTTCTTTGTTGAACTTCACCAGCAACTTCTGCCTCTTTCTCTGCTTCCTTACTTGGGTTTGTTTTGTCTGCAAACACCACTTCAGGTTGTTGTAGTGCCGCTCCCGCCTGACTCAAATGTCACTGTACATTCCCCAGTCTCAGCTGAATATCTCCATGAAGTGTTTTGTGTGATGACTGCACAAGTCTTGTTAAACCTGAAGCTGGGATGCTTTGGTTTGAGTCCCCCTGTCTGCTGGACATGCTGCTTAGGTCTGCCAGGATCGTTATCCCCCCTCAAGTGAGCTGAGCTAGTGGAAGCGTGTCAGGGACATTGAAGAGCCCAGGGAGCTCAAGTGGAAGAAATTCTCTTCATGTGTGCCCATTCAGGCTGGCTGTGACTCTGCCAGGGGGGAGTGGCATTTGTTGCCTGAGTAGCTCCAGGAGGACTGAAGGTCAGGATGAGATGTTGTGGTGAGGGCTGTGGCAAAGGAGCAAAAATGGGATTTTTCAAGTAATAATCACATCTCATCCTGGCTGCTGTCACAGGTAGTTTAATCACTGCCCTAAGGTAGTTCAGAAGTGGTTGTGGAATACTGCCCTTGGTCTTGAAATGGTATGGAGTACTCCTCATCCAGATGGGTGGCTGTGAGCCATGTGTGTTTATCAGGGACACACAAACTGAGAGAGGCAGACAAATTCTGCAGGGCTCCTGAGATTCAGGTGTGTCCTCCTGCAAGATACATCTCACTGTTCTTGTCCAGGAGTGTCAGCTTGACCATCTGCATCTTGCAGCTCATGCCAAGGGAAGTATGGGGGACCTGGACATTTCTTGGACTCTGTTGGGGTTGTGGGTTTAATCTTCAAAAGAGCTGAGCTGTTCAAAAGAGTTGAGCTGTTCGTAGTTGCTATAAAGTTGTTTGTTGGAAAGGCACGTGGGTCTCAAAAAGGAAAGGGTCCCAAGGGTTCAAGTCCCTGCTAAAAGCTTTTGGCATAGAGTCCAGACCAACATGGAGCATTTTTTTTTGTTATGTCAAGGCATGGTTGCCAAATAGTTGTGGTGACATCAGAAGGTTGTTTTGATGCACCCAAGACCTCAGTGCCAGAGCAGCTCTTGGGTGTGCCCAGCGCAGCAGCATCCTCCAGTTTGTCAGTGGGCAGCTGAGCACAGTGACAGGGGCCTTGTTTTTTCTGGTGTTTCTGAACTGTCTGCAAACTGCACAGGAGCGCTACAAAGATTGAGCAAGTCATTGCTGCAGTTTGCACGGTTTATGGCAGTGGTTGTTCAGGATATTACCTGACTAATGTGGCATGTAAGTAGAGATTTTCCGTGGGTATAACCTAATTTGTCTTTTAGATGTCTTCCTGCTCTTTCTTAGTGACTGGGTTGATTTTGAAACAGAAAGAGCATTAGGATGTCACTGGTTTGGTAAAGCTCCTTTCAACCTGTTCCCCTAAACATGGGGTGTCTGTAGCCAGGGGGCTGCGGGCAGCATTTGCAAGGGAACCTGCAGGGGTTGCATTCCCTCCCCGGGAGAGTCTGTGGCAGCAGAGTCTGCCATTTCCTCAGTTTGCTGGGTCAAGCAGGACAACTTTGAAAATGCAGACTGGGAGACCTTCTCAGAAGCCCTTCTAAAGACTTTGTGGTTCTCCCCAGCACTGAGCAAAAGCTGCTTTTATTCTGAATTGTGACATGAAAGGATTTGACTATCTAACCTGACCCTTTACTGAGTGCTTAATAGTGATTGCCTTTACAATGAAGTGCAAACTGCAAAGCAGTGAGTGTCTACTCCTGAAGCCTGGAGCTGCTCCTGAGCTGTTTCACAATAGAACTGCCATAGCTCAGGGGGATTTGGGGGAAGTTTTTCTGGGCAACTGTTTTCAGCAGCTTAATGAGAATTAGTGCATCCAATTTATTTGAGGAAAAGGTACATGAAAGAGAAGAGAAGAGAAGAGAAGAGAAGAGAAGAGAAGAGAAGAGAAGAGAAGAGAAGAGAAGAGAAGAGAAGAGAAGAGAAGAGAAGAGAAGAGAAGAGAAGAGAAGAGAAGAGAAGAGAAGAGAAGAGAAGAGAAGAGAAGGTGCTTTATCTGGTGGACATGAGCATTGAGAGTTAAAAAACCAATTGTGTTCTCTTCCTAAGTTAGCGTTCATTTACTGTCAAAACAGACCAAAGTGTAGGCAGGACAAAAGATATTGTCCTATTCTCTTTCTGGCTGTGTGAAAGAGCTGTGTCTCCTGGAGGGATGTTGTGAAATGGAAATGCCCTCTGTTTGGCTTGAGCTGTTCTGAGGGATTCAGCAGCCCAGATTTCTCAAGGAATCTGGTTCATTTTCCCTTGCCCACTGCAGGTCACCTGAGGCAGATATTGAGAGGTGAGTGAGAAAGGAACATTTGTTGTTCCTGGTGTTTTGGAATTGTGCAGCAAGCTGTGAACTTGACCTGTGGCAGTTGAGGGCCAGCTGAGTAGGCCGAAAGAAAATCCATTTCCATGTCTGCAGCAACAACAGCAAAGGCATCGCTGGCTATTTCCTAATGCTGCATTTCAGATCTCTTAAGGAACTGAAAGCCCAGTTTTGCAGAGAGAATGTTGTTTCCTGACAGTAGTCAGGGTGGATTATGGAATTCAGAGCAATTTGCAGTTCTGTTGAAGAAGAAGAAGAAAAAGAACAAAAACAAGAAGAAAAACAAGACAAAAACGTAAAAGGAATAGAAAAAATAAAGGAAAAAAAAAAGAGAAAATGAAGAAAAATAAGGAGAAAAAGAAGAAGAACAAGGAGTAGGAAAAGAGAAATATGAAGAAATAGCGAAAGAAACAGAATAAGAACAAAGACAAGAAGAAGAAGAAATAGAAGTAGAACAAGAAATAGAAGAAGAAAACCAATAACAATAAGAAAATGCAAATGAAAATGAGAAGAAAATAAGTAACCACCAAAGAAATCCTCAAGCAGTTGTGCTTGCTTTTCCCTTCATTAACCAAAGCACGTCAATTTTCCTGCATACTGTACCATCTTTTCCTGATCCTGTGTGTCTTCAAATCTTTCAGGCTTTCAAATCATCTGTACATTGTTGTGTCATGTCCCTGGGTGACCCGGCTAAGTTTAGGATGTGTTTTTCTCTGACTGCAGTTAGAATTGCCCACCAAAGCCTTGGGTGTTTCTTGGTACTTTAACAGTAGATGAGCTGCAGTCAGGTGTGTGGCTGGGATCCAAGGGCTGTGGTTGATGCCGGTGCTGTGTTCCTTTACTGCAGGAGCAGGGCCATCCCTGACTTGCACAGTTCCAATGACAGTGAGCATTTCAGCTCCCCACCACGTCCAGTGGCTGAGCTCTGCAGCAGAAGGATGGGATCAAAGCCCCTTTGTGATCTCTGGGGTGTGGGTGAAGTGAAGGAAATTTTCCTCTGGCTTGAAAAGGAAAGTAACAAAGTCTCTGGTCACCATCTGTTTGAGTGCCACCAGCACCCAGCTGTTACTATTGCAGCGGGCATTTTCATGGAGAGTCTTAGGCCTCTTCCCATTGTTATTTCTCTCTAGTTGAGATAGATTCTGCATCTGCATTTTTTTTCTAGAAGAGAACAAAAACTTGATTTTTGTTTAGTGGGAGCTGTGCTAAAGGGACCAAGCACTGCAGAGATTCCTTTCGTGCCATAATGCTTGGAAATAGTATAGCTAGAGCACACTGCCCTTCTAAACAGCTTGTCAAGCTGGTGTGAATCGTCAGAGAAATGAAATGTGCTTTTGCTGATGTAGCTGCCACTAAGAAGGTCAGTCACTGAAATCAGCTGCCAAGGCAGGATCCCTTGAATGTTGGAAAAGCTGTGGCTGCTTTGGGGTTTGGGTGTTTTGGTGGTGTAGGAAAGTCATCTCTGCCTCTCTGCCAGGGCAGAAACTGCCACTGCAGAGTGGAGGTTAAACAAGGGCATCTGGGAGAGCAATTACAGATGTGAAAGAAGCAGGTAGAGCCTGCTGTTTCCTTTTTGTGCAGCCTCAGCTCCTGATAGCCACCGGAGGGAGACCAAAGCTGCAGCAGCCCGACCTCTTCTCTCCTTTGCTGCGGCACCTCCTGAGCTGCTGCCTGCAGAGAGACGAGGCACAGTGCTGGTCTGCCAAGGAGCTCCTGCAGGTAAAATGTGAAGGGGCTGCAGGTGAAACAGTGTGCCAGGGATGGGTTCCTCCTCCTCCACTGAATTCCAAGGCATCAGATGAGCCCCCCTCCTCCCCACCTCTAGTCTTGGTGCTGTTGAAAGGAAAAGGGCAGGGAATCCCTAGACTGGGCTGGACTGGCAGGGAGCTGTAAAGGTCACCTGTCCAAGTGGCCTGGAATGAGCAGGGACAACTTTCAGGAGGTCAGGTTGCTCAGAGCCCTGTCCCACCTGAGCTGGGATGGTTCCAGGGATGGGGCACCTCCCAGCTCCTGGGGTAGCTTGTTCTAGTGTGGCACCATCCTCCTAGTAAACAACTTATTCCTTAGACCTACTGGGACTTGATCCCCTTTTTGTTTCCAAATGGTAGCCCAGCAGTATTACATTATATTGTAAGTGGACATTTTAAAGGAGGTGTCCCCCACTCCCTCAGAAACCACACGGAAGTTTTGGAAAGTGGCAGTAAAGTCTCCCTGGGGCCTATTCTTCAGGTTCAATAACTCTAGGTCTCTCAGTCCATCCTCAGGAGAGAGGTGCTCTGTCCTCTGACTGTTTCTGTTGCCCTGTTTTGTAATTTGGTGGTGGTTAAGTAGAGCAATGCTGGGTGCAGAGGCATGAAACAGCATTGGAAGAAGCCAAGGAAGCCAGACCTGACTGAGCAGTCCGAGATTTGGCTGCGGGAAGGAGGGGCTGTGGTGGGCTCAGAGTGAGCCTCTGAGGGGCCGTGCTCTGTGCCCCCCACCCCACTCTTAGAGGTTTCTACCAGGCAAACAGGGACAGCTGAGAGGGACTTGTCCCAGCCCCATCTGCTGCCTGGCCTGGTCAAGCAGACAGGAACTGCCCCAGGGTTTCTGCCAGGCTGTGGGGCAGAGAGGGAACTGCAGGGCCCAGTGCCACTCGGCTGTCCCTGCTAAGAAGGAAGGAAGGGAGGGAGAGAGGGAGGGAGGATTGCAGCAAGGAAGGATTCCAGGAAGGAATCCAGGAAGGAAGGATTGCAGGAAGGAAGGAAGGCATCCAGCACAGGGAGGCACATGGCATGCAAACACTGCTCTGTCTCCATGTGGAAATTAGCATGATGCCTGTCTTCAAAGAGAGGCACCTACGTGAGTCTTTGGAGTTTCCTGAAAGGAAGAAACCTCAGAGACCGAAAGCACCATTTCCAGAGCCCTGGCAGGAGAAAAATCCCAGCAAGGTGAAGGCACCAGAATTAAGAGATGAGTGGGATTCTGGGCCACGTTTGCTTGTGATGGCAAGGTCCTGCACATGAAGGTTGAGGTGCAGATGACCCCACTGGTCCTCTTGCTGCGTCTTTCTATGAACCACAGGAATCCTGATTGACCTTGTGAAGCACTGACCTTGAAAACTCATGGTTCATTGCTTTTCTGTTGTTTGTTGTTATTTGCTTTGTTTTGTTTTTTGTTTTTTTTTTCTTGTGGCCAGCATCCATTTGTGGCTTCGGTCAAGCCTAATTCCTGCCTGCTGCCACTGATTGTTTCTATGAAGAAGAGGATGGTGGAGAAGAGACTGTCATAATCACATCTGGATCGTTTGCTCCCCAGGCAGTTTACCGTTTTAGAGTAGGACTGCAGAGTAGGATTGCAGAGTATGATTGTAGAGAAGAATTATAGAGTAGCATTGTAAATAATGATATTTTCTGAAACGTCAACTCATCTGGACGATTCCTTTCTAGATCACCGTGTGTCAGAGACTGAAATATCCGAATTTTAGACGGAAACATTTTCTTGAAGGACTTGTAGAACTGTATTACAATAGCTGCACAGAATATCACCTTATCCTTTGGAGTGAGGCCCTGGATTGTTCCACAATGAAGATAAGATAAAACTCAGGAACTGGGGACATTCACCAAGCACAAGCTTAGCACCTTTGGGGAGGAGACAACAGCCACAAGGCTATCAGCTGCCAGGCCCACACAGAGCCTCACCCCAAAGGGTGGGCAGAGAGAGAAGCTTTGGGGGTGTGTTGGAAAGCCTCTGGTGAGAGGGTCATGATACGAACCCAAGATGAAGTGGCAATGGGAATGATAGACACCAGTTCCCAATACAGACACACCAATGCTTCTGCTCCTCTGGACCTGAACACCTGCTTGTCTTGGAGGACAAAAAATCCTTCCACATGGAAATGAATCCCTCAAAGCCTCCTGAGATTAATTGTTGCAAGTAGTAAATATTGAACACGCTGAAATTCAGTACCAAGAGAGAAAACAGCTCGCGCCAGGGATGTGTCCCAGGCCTGATGCAGCTGCCTGGTGTGCTGGTGTGTTCTGCAAAGTACAGATGTCTTTGCAGGTTTTGGCAGGTGCCTCAGAAGAAATAGCCTGGACTTGTGCCATGTGCCCAGTGCCATTTCCTAGCAAGAGCCCTAGCACAGGCCTCCCTCAGCTGCTCCCCTGCAGGGCCAGCCTTGCCCTGAGCCTTGCCACGGAGCATCCCTGGCTGTATCCAATGTGAGCCAGGGCCCTGCCGCGCCTGCTCCAAAGGCCACAGCTGCCCCAGAGCCCAAGGGCTGCAGGAGGCCTGACTGCCCTTGCCACCATCAGTGCTCTGACAGAAGCTCTGAGCCATTCCCAGCCTTTCATACCACACACACACACACACACACACACACACACACACACACACACACACACAGACACTTCTCCCTGCCCTCCTGCTCTGCAAATCCCAGGGGGGATGCAGCACCAGAGCTGCAGCTGACCCTGTGCAATTGCACTGCAGGAAGGGAGGGCCCGTCCGGGACAAACCCACCTCGGGGTCCATCTCAGCTCTTAGCCTGGGAGATACAGCAAAACCTTCTCCAAATCATCCTTTCAATACTGTAAACAGCTTCACATGGCACCCCACTGCCAGTGCCAAGGCTTAATTGTTATTTCACTCACCTCAGGTAGTCAGCTTGGTTGTTTGTTGCAGACCATGTGGACACAATGGAAGTCTCTTTTCTCTCTCCTGTAGAAAAGCAGAATTTGGACACTCTTCACCAGGAGATCTTTAAAAAGCAAAAACAGACCTCCGGGATGACCATGAAAAATTCCTTCAGAGCTTTGTTCTCACAGGAAATGACTCATGAAAAGCTACAACACTTATTAATGAGGCAGCCATAATGTTCTCTACAGTAGCCAAGTCCCGAGCTTTAGACAGAATGCATGGCCACTTTATTCTACAGGTTCTGCACTAGCACAGGATAAAGCCCAGCTCAGCTGTTCTGTTTTGAGGGCATGAGATGGCATCTGCACAACCATTCAAGTCTTGCAGTAACAGATGCAGCTTCACAAAAGACAAAAGCTTGAGAGGGACAGAGGGGGAAAGAGAGTGATGGCAAGAGAGGGCAGATGTTCACCAGGGCCACGGGAGGTGTTTTAGAACAGCACTGATAGCTCTGGTGTCTCTGCAAGAACCACTTCATGTACAGAACTGCTGCAGCCTCAGGAAATGCAAAGATGCAAAGACCACTGTGGACTTCAGTGCTGGGATAGAAGATGTTGGAAAAGTCCAGTGAGAAGTGTGGAGGAGGCAGATGGGGAGAAGAAAGCTCGAACTGTAGAGGCAAAATATTTTAGATGGAATTTTCAATCCAAGTGCAGCTGAGCTTCAGCAATTTGCAGCTTGCTGTTAATATAAGCTGCTGTGGGGAGAGTTTAAGGAGTTGAGTGGCAAATATTTTAGCATAAATCTTCCTAAAGAGTCTAGAGCAAAAAGCATTGATTGTGAAAGGCACATGGAATTATTTGGTGGAACAAAAAGAAGAGCAGTTTGTTGTGGACAGAGGATGATTTTGGCATTTGAAAAAGTGGAATGGTTTGTATGGCTTGTGGAGTAACGCTTTGTGTGTTGTTATGCCCTGTCCCAGGTATTTGTGTGGGTTTATTTCTCATGGAGGGAAATAAAAGTGAAAAAGAAATAAAAGTGAAAAAAAACCAAAATAAAAAGGGTAAGAGCAATGGCTGGGAATGCTTGTGGTAGGGAGGGCAAGAGAAGTGTAAATAAGAGAGGTTTTTCAGTGTTGAAAGATGACGTTGGTAAAAAGGAAGTAGTGGTTTACTTGTGAGTCAGAAGGTTTGTGTGAGGTTGGAGGTATGAGTGCAGAGTGGAGGAAAAGGGAGAAAAGGAAATCGGATGGGGAAAGGAATGGAGTGGGTTAGTGCAAGAGCAAAATGAATTGTAAGGACAAGGGAGATTTTTTTTTTTGTGTCTCCCCAAATGGCAGATGAGAGGCGAGCAGGCAAGGCAGGAGCTGGCTGACTCCCACTGGGCATTTTATGGGCACAGTCTGTGGCCAAGGAACTGGCTGAGACAAAAGCAAGTTCCCAGCAGGCAGAGCTTAGTCTTGAACCTGCACTATTGCAGTCATCATGGCATATTCAACATCACTGAGCCAAACACTCAGGATACTTGCAGTGTCTCTGTGCAGGTGGTGATGGCTGCGCTGCCACCTCTGGCTGTGTCCCTGCATTGCTGCCATGTTTCCCTGTGGCCTGTCTCTGCTCTCATTCCCTCTTTACTGCCATGTTCCCCAATGTCCTGTCTCTGCTGTCACTCCCACCTTGCTGCCATATTCTCCACTCCCCCAGCTCTCCATGCACCACAGCCCTGCCACGCTGACTCTGCTCCAGCTGCGGGACAAGCCAAGCGTGCCATGGACCTGCCTGCCCTGCCATGGCCCTGGACAGTTCCACCAGGAGCCCTGCACAGAGGACTCCAGGCTGCACCAGCTTTCCTGATGGCACTTGTCACCGCGTGGGGGACCCAGCTTGGAGCAGCCTGGCCTTCAGGGACTGCACCCCATGGAAGAGTGAGCCAAGCTGACACACTTTGTGGACAACGGAGCCATGCACTCACACTGGAGGAATTCCTGGACAGCTCAGCATCATCCTTTCTCAGCACAAGATTACAGGCCATGACTTTTGGGATTTTTCCCTTTTTAATTTCATTCAAGTAATACTCATTTAACTCACACTCTGCAGAACGCTTAATCTGAGCTAAAGTTCTGGCTTTACTCAGAAGATTATTATGACATGAGAGTGAGCAAATGATCAGGAAGGTCACTGTCCTGTCAAACCTCCTGAAGGCTTGGACCTTCCTGTCCATTTTGGATTTCCTTCATTCTGGCAATAACCATTTGTAATGTTTCAAACTTCCATTGCTATGGACAAGGAATGAGGTTGTGTGGTTTAGAAGAAGAACTGAGATTCCCTCCTGATATCTCCTGTCTTTGACCTACAGGAAGAAGGACTATGTCTTTTTCTCATGAACAGTTTCTCAGGCTTCTGAAATACACTGTAGAGAAAAAGCTTAGGGCAAAGATAGGAGAGGAGATTAACTAAATCTATATGTACATAATTAAAACTTCTTTTTCTTCTCAAATAACCTTTTGTCTTAAGCTATAAGAAATCTACACAGCATGATGCTACTTATCTTTCATCTGATGGCTGGACTTCACTGGTACAAGGAGGGCTCTTCCAGTATTCAATATTGGTTTTCTAGGGCTATTTGAGATGCCCTTGCACAGCCTGTCTGGTCTCCTGCTGCACTGCAGAATGGTGTTTATACCTGTGTATTCTGTGTGATCCTCAGGCCATTCCAGCTGACTGGGTGAAGAGAGATGAAAGCACTGGATTAGACAACCGCACAGCTTCCATTTGGCTGAGGGGTCATTTCCATTCTGCACTGGGACCAAACAAGTGCCAAGACAAGCACAGCTTTAGGCTGAATGCACAGCAGCTCATGTTTAGTATTTAATGTGTAGTTTTTCAAACCAGTGTTCCAGCGAGAACACTTTGGTGGCTTGTTTCATTCTCTGGCTCCTTTCCTCCAACTTTGCAGTGCAGAGTGTGGGATTCAAGGCTTGCACAATGAAGACAGCAGGTTCTCCATCTGAGGACACACACATTGATGAAAAGCATCCCCAAGTTCAGGACTGTGTGGGGCAGAGACAAGGCTGTCCAGGCTGGCAGTGATGAGGTTGAAAAGAAGAGCACCTGGGTAGTTAAAAAGGACTTCAAGGCTCTGGGTCTCTTGGTTGATGGGGCAGGAGCTCTGGTGGTGTTGTGCTCAGTTCCTTCACTGTGAGGGATGAGTGATGAAATTAGAGAGGCAAAAGCCCAGTTAGAACTTGCTGGTGGCTGCTGTGAAGGATGATAAAAATATTTTTATAAATACATGAAGGGAAGAGGATGGGCAAGGACAACCTGGGTTCTTTATTGGATGTGGGAGGGAATTAGGTAGGCAAAGATGGGAAAAAGGCAGAGGTACTTGAACACCTTGTTTGGGTCACTTTTCAACAGTAAGAGTGGTCATGCTCAGGACAAGTGTCCCCTGGGCTGGGAGATGGGGCCAGGGAGGAGAACAGACCCCTGTAATCCAGGAGGAAGCAGCTGGGACCTGCTGAGCCACTCACATGCTCACAGGTGTGTCTGGGAGCAGATGGGATCCATCCTAGGCAGATGAGGGAGCTGCTGGATGAGCTCCCCAAGGTGCTCTCCACCATTTATCTTCACTCCTGGCTCACCAGGGAGGTCTCAGAGGAGTGGAGGTGCCAATGTGACCCCATCCCAAGAAGGGCTGGAAGGAGGATCTGGGGAACTCCAGGCCTGTCAGCCTGACCTGGGTGCCTGGTGAGGTGATGGAACAGATCACCTTGAGTGCCATCACAAGGCATCTCCAGGATGGCCGAGGGATCAGAGCCAGCCAGCGTGGATTTATGGGGGGCAGGTCCTGTCTGACCAACCTGATCTCCTTGTATGTCCAGGTGACCAGCCTGGTGGATGTGGGAAAGGCTGTGGATGTTGTGTGCCTGGACTTCAGCAAAGCCTCTGTCACGGTGAGCCACAGCATTCCCTGGAAAAGCTGCAGCCCACAGCTTGGAAAGGTGCACTCTTCAGTGGGTCAAGAAGTGGCTGGAGGCTGGGTCAAGAGAGTGGTGGGGAGTGGTGCCACATCCAGCTGGGAGGCAGTCACCAGTGGTGTCCCCAGGGATCAGTGCTGGGGCCATCTGTTAACATCTGTTTAACATCTGCATTGTTGTTTCCTGTTTAGAATCTTTATTGAGGATGTGGATGAGGGTATTGAGTCCACCAGCAGCAAATGTGCAGATGGCACCAAGCTGGGTGTGAGTGTGGATCTGCTGGAGGGGAGGAGGGCTCTGCACAGGGTCCTGGACAGGCTGGATCCAGAGGCCAAATCCAACAAGGTGAGCTTCAACAAGACCAAGTTCCAGGTCCTGCACTTTGGCCACAGCCACCCCTGCAGTGCTGCAGGCTGGGGACAGAGTGGGTGGACAGGGGCCAGGCAGAAAGGGACCTGGGGTCAGTGATGGACAGCAGGCTGGACATGAGCCAGCTGTGTGCCCAGGGGGCCAGGAAGGCCAATGGCCCCTGGCCTGGATCAGGAATGGTGTGGCCAGCAGGAGCAGGACAGAGATTCTTCTCCTCTACTACTCTGCACTGGTAATGCTGAACCTCCAGTGCTGTGTCCAGTTCTAGGTCCCCAATTTCAGATAAGGATAAATTTGTGATAAGGTGGTGTTAGGTCACAGCTTGGGACTTGATGATCTCCACGGTCTTTCACAGCCTGATTGATTCTGGGATTCTGGGATTCTGGGATTCCAGGCCCTTTTTGTCCTTGAGTGGAAACTTGACTCTTCATGAAGAATGTTAATGTATAACCAATGATTACTTACACTAGGTAGTTAATCAGGATCACTCTTTGTTCCTTTTTTGATTAAGAAGATGGCAGTTTGAATGTAAAACAAGGGAATTACATAGGATTAAGCCCCCTGTTTTTTCAACAGCATTGAAGGAGCGCTGAGTTTCTCAGCTTTGCCTAGAAAAGCCTGGAAAGCAGAACTATACTTTTGCAATACTGGATTGCAGCTTTTATAATCTGAAATATTAGACCTCTATGATGGATTTTTCTGTTTTAGCATTACTATTATTACTAGTAGTTTCTTTTCTCTTTTCTTTTCTTTTCTTTTCTTTTCTTTTCTTTTCTTTTCTTTTCTTTTCTTTTCTTTTCTTTTCTTTTCTTTTCTTTTCTTTTCTTTTCTTCCAATTCTTTTCTTTCCTTTTCTTCCAATTCTTTTCTTTTCTTTTCTTCCAATTCTTTTCTTTTCTTTTCTTCCAATTCTTTAATTGTTCTTATTTCAACCCAAGGACTTTCCTTTCCTCTTCTCCCAGGGGGAGTAACTACCTGCATGGTACTCAGTTGCCAGCTGGGGTGAAACCATGAGAGCACAAATGACATTTCCTACATTTCCCATGCTATTTCAAGATCCCCCGTAGTCAAATGTAAAACAAACAAAAAAAGTTCAAAGCACTTCCCATCTTTCATTAGAGACTTTATTTTTCTTACCTACATGTATATGAAGTATATGGTAGTGAGAGGGAGAACGATGAACATCAGTCATCTCTGGAAAATATGTTCCCACAACAAAACACTTTTTTTATATCAACTAAGAAAAAAAAAACAGCAGGCATACTTGAAAGGTAATTGGTGAATCAGGTCTCCTGCACAAAGTGGTATTTGTTAAATTGCACTGTCCTTGGAGTATTACTAATCTGGAACGTGACAGACATAAAGCTTATACCTGAAGTCACTAAAATGTGATGTTATCAAGACTAATCTGCAAACTACTATTTTTTAAGACACTATATTACAATATAAAAGTGCTTCATACCTGTTTCTAGAAAATGTACTGCCATGAAACAAACAAACAAAAAAAAACATGAAGAAAAAAAGGCAGAAGAATGAGGATGCCAAGAGTGTGGCATTTGTCCATCTGTCAATACAAACCTCATGCTGAGATTCTGCTTAAGGTACAGCAATGATCTGGCAGACAGATGAGGAGCCAAGAGAGATGGTAAAGTAGAGAGGAAGGAGCACGACCGTGCCACCCTGCCCCTTGAGCGTCCCAGGGCTGTAGGCATCAGCTTCTTGCTGGGTCAGTTGCTGCTGACCCCTTTTGTGGAGGGTGTGGGGTTCCCTAGGATGGGAAGCACATCTCGTAGTGGCATGGAATGTGGCTGTTTTTTTGGGAGGTCATAGGGATCCTGGCCGAAGCGCCCGCCGCCGCTGCCGAACGCGCCCTGGACAACGCTGACCGTGGGCTCAGTGAGGAGAGAGAGCATGCACACAACTTTAGGGAAAACACTGAGACTTCATTTCAGCTTCTGCTGCAGCAGGAAGATTCCTCGATGTGTTGAGTCCTCAAATGTAGCTGTACAAACACAGGTTGGTGTTTTTGCTTTGCACTTGCAGCAGGGCCTTGACATGAGTGTCTTTACAGACAGAAACAAGACAGCATCTCTTCCTTTTGTGTCTTTATTTTCAGCAAATTCAAAAAACAAAACAAAGCAACAATATACCAACTTGAATTTGAAGTTTTTACTCAAGGCTTGATAAAAATTCTTAAAAGCAGAATGGGCATGTTGATGGAATTCAGTGGTCTCTACTTGCATGCAGAAAAGGAAAATATATCCTGTAGCAGGGGACACAATTTATTCCAGCCCAAAGGTGATCAGGATAGCTACCACTCCCCAGGACCCCAAAGTTTTCTGTAACTACAGAAATATGGTAACTGGCTAGGGCCCATATGAGTGGAATACTGTGTCTGTGGATGGAGTTGCCATTTTTTTCTGATCAAGAGAAAGCAATAGAACTTCAGCCCTGCCATCCATAATTCCAGCTGCGTTCAGTCTCACCTAGAGCTGAACTCCATTGCAATCAAATGCCAAGCTTATCATATGCTGTTGTTCAAAAGAAGGCTTTCACACCAGGGAAATTCAGAAGTACCTGAGCAGAGCTGAAGGTACTTCAAACCCTGTTTGTGTGAATTACAGCAAAAGAGTAAAGAACACTGTTGTTACAGCTTTTGAGCAGAACATCGACTCTAATCCCATCATTTTGTGTTTCCAGTGATTTTCATGTCTTTTGATGAAACTGAATCAAGGAATAAAAAGCCCTGTGCTCTTTGTCCCTAAGCCCCAGCATCCAGAGGTGGATTTTGTTCCTACCAACTTCATACACGTTCTTGCTGGCCGTAGCAGAGCCGGCGATCTGGGCGTAGGGGGAGTCACGACGTACTGGGGACTTCATTTCCACGTAGCCACATTCTGAACTCTTTGGCACCAGAGCTGGTGGGTCTTTGATAGTAGCACAGGGGTTCTCAGAGCTGCTCAGTGAGCAATGACTTCAATGGTATTCTGAGCTCTTCACCAGATCTCTTCACCAGATCTTCAGCAGGTCTCCAGCCTGCTGCCTGCTATGGGTATTGCTACCAAAGAAACCCAAAGAACACTTTTCTTTCAAGATGCCTTCTAAAAAATCACTCAGAAGTGAACATGTAAATGGAAACAAGTAGCAACACTTCAAAATTCTTTACAGCACTCAATGAAAGCATCTCAGCTCCTGTGCTCCTTAATGGGCTTGATCTTGCCACCAGCAAAATACTTTTGCAAAATCCGAGCATCTTCATATCTGGTTAAAATAGTTCCTAGTATTATTTAGAGATAGGCTGTAGAATCAGTTTTTAATAAGCCCTACAGAACACTTTCTGCCCCTCCAGGTGTTGAACTCAGGACACTTGAAATAACTGATCTGAGACTGTTCCAGAGCAATGTCTGGGCAAATGGCAGCATGGTTTCTAGGGATGGCTTGGGTGATGCAAATTTGGAGTATTTGAGTACACTAAAAGCATAACCAGCTTCTCCTAAGTTTTCTCTAAGGCACACACAGTAGACCTGGAATGGAAACATCAGGTGGCTTGTGATATCAGGATTTAACTAAAGGACGATAAACTGGTTTCAGACATGTTTGCTCTTGCTGTGATTGCAAGTGATTTTGTGGCGTTTGTGTTACTTTGTTCTCTGTGTTGATTCCTGATAGTGTTTTTTAGCATGAGACTTCCTTAGCTCATTCCTGACTCCATATCCAACATGAGACTGACCTGGTGGACCTGTCAGTGGATGAGTGCTCATGATTTTGGGACTCATTCAAATTGGGCTTTCTGTACTCATAGAATTGTAGAATGGTTTGGGTTATCAAAGACACTTCAGATCGTGGAGTCCAACCATTGATGTAACACTGTCAAATCCATCACGTTAACTGTGTTCCTAAGTGCCAAATTTTCTCATCTTTTCAATCTCCTTGGGGATGATGACTCCACCACTTCCCTGGGCAGCCTGGGCCAATGCTTGACAGCCCTTTGAGGAAGGAATTCCTCCTGATGTGCAACATCTCAAAGCCTGTCTTGTTGTGAGGGGCCCAGAGCTGCCCTGAGGATTTGAGGTGTGGCCTCAGCAGGGCCAGCACAGGGACAGTCCCTGCCCTGCTCCTGCTGCCACACCATGGCTGGGACAGCCCAGGGGCCAGCGGCCTCTTGGCCACCTGGGCACCCCTGGGCTCGTGTCCAGCTGCTGTCACCAGCACCCCCAGGGCCTGTCCCAGCTTTCCAGACACTTTTCCCCCAGCGTGGAGCTGCAGGGGTTGTTGTGATCTGAGGGCAGGAAAAAAACAGGTGTAAGAAATCACTCTGTCAATTTAATTGTGGCCTATTGTACACAAGGGGACAACCCAGCTGCCCTCTGTCTATGTGTTTAACTCATCATCCATAGGGACCTTGCTGTACCTTTTCCATTCTTTGGCTATCCAGGCAGGCACCCTTGGCATGCCCTGATCAGGTACCACAAACAGTGAGTGACACACATCAGGGGGGTACAGTGGAAAGTCTTGTGAGAAAACTGCATCATTCACAAGATCAAAGTATCAGACCACTACCCTGAATTTCGGAAGCTTTTCATTCCTGTCTGTGCCTCTGTATTTTGATATCCTTTCCAAGGGTCTTCCTTCCCTATCCTTTCCAGTGCATGGAGTGAAGGTTTGTGCTCATGCAGACCAGGCCAGCTGCAGTTGGAATTGTCTCTCTTTTACAGCCTTTCAGCACAGGCAGCATGTGTTCTGCAGTCTAGAACTGAGCTGTGCTGTGACTTGAGCATGGCAGAAAACATTCGATCTCTGTGACACATAGGGCACTTAAAATGCCTTGGTTTGTGGTTTTGTCTTTTAATTTAGTAAAAAAAGTGAAGCAACAACCTCCCCTGAAAAAAAGATAAAAAGCCCCACACCAACGAACAAAGCAATCATG
Organism: Cinclus cinclus; assembly: GCF_963662255.1. Classification (NCBI taxonomy): domain Eukaryota; kingdom Metazoa; phylum Chordata; class Aves; order Passeriformes; family Cinclidae; genus Cinclus; species Cinclus cinclus. Next base: position 9,115,804 of record NC_085084.1, read on the forward strand.
CATTGATTGTCTATGTAATCATGTATGGTGTCTAAAAAATTTAGTCTAGAATGATTTTTATATCCTCTTCACCTAGAAACCAAGGGTAATTCAGAAAAGTACAAGGCATGTCTATGTAGTTTCACCTAAATACATCAGGAAAAACCTCACCACGCAGGGACTTCCCCACATATCCCCTATCAAGTCCAAATCTCCTGAGGAGACAATGATACAAAAAAAACAGAGTAGTTTTAAAATCAAAGAAAACAAAAGTGATTAGGCAGCAGCATCTCAATGTTTAGGAATTGCCTTGGCACTCATTTCTGCCCTAGCTGAATAATTCTCTCCTAAGGACTGTGGAACTGCCCAGGATGGGGGTGCAGAAGCACTTGTACTATTTGCTTGCACATTTTCCAGCAGGAGCAGGGAAGGTGGGTCATAAGGGACCATTAAATGATCAAGTCTGACCTCCCATAATGCCAGTTACCCACCCCTGAATAATTCTAAGAAGTGCTGCTGCCCTACAGTTTGTTTGTTTGTTTCTTTGTTTGTTTGTTTCTTTGTTTGTCTGTCTGGATAAAACCTACCTAGCAGAATGGTATCCCACCTTGACCTGAAAATGTCAGGTGCACAGAGATCACTCCAATTCTCAATGCTCTGCTTCCAAATGTAATCCCTCTGGAATCAGGGTCATCCTGCTCCAGCCCCAGTGGCCTCAACACCTTGCCCCTGAATTTACAACTCTGCAATTACCTGCAATTACTGCAAATTTCTCTCAGTAAATGTAAGCAGCAGTTCCCGACATCTGTCCTCAGAGACCTGGCACTTTCCGGGTTACTGAGCTATTCAAATAGCTTTGATTGATATTGTGAAGACTGAATTTATTCCTTAGGCTGTATTGTGGAACTATGCCAGAAGCATTATAAAAGCCTAAAATGATTTTATCTATACCAAAACCAATTTCATAGTTTTCAAGAAGGAAGTGACATTATTTAAGGGGACTTAAGCATAATTAATTTCATTCCTACCCCATTAGTATTTATGAGATCTCGTGTCACCTGTCCTGTTGTTTTCACAAGTCTGATACTCAGGTCTCCAGCCTCGAGTTACCCAAGTAATCCTATTTTATTTTCTAGGAAATAGACACAATATCAACATTCATCCAGTCCTCTGGAACCTTCCTGCTGCTCAAGATCCTCCTGCCTTGGGCTGACCACAGCAAGTGTCTCTAAGGAATATTTAGTGTGAGTTAAAACGCTCCAAGAAAATACAAAGCTGAATATTGAGCATGATGACTGAAATCCCATTCTGAAAAAAAACACCAAAAAACCAACCCAAACAAAACCCAAACCAAACACTACAGATCTGAGCCTGAACTGTGGTTTGACCAAGGCTGGGGAAGAGCAGGGAAAAAACCCAATGCTGCATACTGTTGCTCCAAATTCCAGAGACTGATGTATGGAAGTACCAGAAGTGAAGGTAATTCAATTTTCTGAATTATACTGCCACTGAAAGTCCTTTTAAAGACTTTCACTGGTCAGTGCAATCCAGCCTTTTTTGGAATGCATGAGAGTGGAAAAGGATGAAAAGACAGCCTAAAGCAGGATGCAGCAACTCTCAGCATTTCTTGGGCATTTCTCTTCTTAAAGACAGTGATCTGTCTTTTAGCCTCACACAGGAGGCTTCTCTGGGAAGATCTACTATTTACACCTGAAGTGGCTCAGGTAGTGGAAAAATACTTTTGAAAGCATTGACTGCATTTTGTAGGGATTCAAAAAGGAAAACATATGCAAACATTCATTTATTTAATAAGAATTTGTAATTTTGTCCAAACAGACACTTGTAGAGACCCAACATTTTTGTGGAAGTAAACAAGAAGCAAATCTCTCAATAAAAATGGGATATTTTTCACATCATCTCTGCACTTGGCATCAAAATCTGTTCCACCATTCCTCACAAGGGATCACTTTTTCATCTCTTCCTGCCTTAAGGGATGCGTCCCACATACAATGAATAACACTGACATTCTCCTCCTCTTTCTTTTCCTTTTTTTTTTTTTTTTATTACCAAGTTCATTGATGTAGCCACCATGTTTCCACTCTCCTGACAGTGTTCCTGTGTAGTCCATGACAGCACTTTCTTTTCCAGCCTCCATGTCCTTCAGGTTCACAAAGAGCTGCCTGGTTTTTGCCTATTCAAAATTCTGCCCCCTCTCTAGCGGTTTTGTCTGCTACTTGATTTCTGATGTTGCTGGGTCTTTGTGTGTACTGGTGAGCTTTGCAGTGCATTATTGCTGCTTTAGCAGGGAACTGGACACTCCCAAAGCTGTCCATATTTGCTTGGAGATTGTGATTCCTTGTAGAAGGATTGAGGAACATAGCAGGGTTCAAGGTAGGAGCTGTCTTTAGCACCATGTCTTTTGATCTTGCAATACCACCTGTTATTTTAAGATTCTGCTCAGGGATAACCAGTGACTTCCTTTGTGCTCTAAACCACACATAACCTGTGTGACACAGAAGCTGGCATTTTTTCCCCATTCATTTTCCAGCCTATTCTATCAGTGAGGACCATGGTGTCTCCTGGTCTGAGGTGAACTGGCCATCCCTCGAGTACATGTGATAAGGAAAAGGAGCTTGGATGGAAATATTCAACGCATTTTCAATGGCATGCTTTATTCCCTCTCCCTGTAATGACTGCAAGAGAGTATTATTGCTGCCAGTTGACTGAAATCAGGAGTAAGTTTGGGTATGGAGAAAATGCAAGTAAAAGGATCATAAACTGACTATAAACTATTTTTCCAGATGTGTCAATATAACTTCAATGGCCACCTGCAGTCAGCACAACTATCAGCCTGTGATTGTGTTCAGGGTCAGCACTGGCTCTTCCATGTCAGCTCCTGCTGCAGAGCCCATGGGGGCCTGTGCATGCTGCTGGCTTGTATCCTTTTAGGAGAGGGGGATGAGGAATGGTCCGGGGGGCTTTTGTCAAAGAGATGATATTTGAGTGAGCAGGAACGTGCTGGAAGCCTCACAGACTGACCGGCCCATGGCAGGATCGAGCAGTGCTGGTAGGGCTGCACCTTGCTGCCCTAGTGAGAGGTGTTCAGCTGCACCTTCACCCAGGAGACAGCCAAGTACAGCACTTTTGTGCAGAAACACTTAATTAGCCCTGCTTTGCACAGCTGCAGCAACTGGGGTGACCGGAGCACCTCTTCCTGCTCTTGGAAATGAGCTGAGTCCCTTGTGGAACTGGGCAGGGCATTCCTATGTGTGCCCAGTGGGAATTCCCTCTGCCCCGGCTGTGTCCCATCCAGCTCCTCAGTGACATCCCACCCAGCCTGGAACATGGAGCTGCCTGTTTGCAAGGACACGAGGCCATTGTCAGCAGCACAGGGCAGGACCGGTCAGACCCTTCCGTGGCTGCAGCGAGAGCGGAGGTGTCCGAGCGCTCAGCGAGTGCTCTTCCAGCTTGGTTGGATCTCACACCCGTTGGTCAAGAGGCTGATCCACACACTGAGTGGAGGTAAATATTTACAGTTCTGGGCAGAAAGGGGGGGCTCAGTGGCAAATTCGCAAAGCCTGCACCATAAGCCCCAGAACATTTTAGTATTCATACATTTGAACCAGCAAAGCTCTTTGTGTTCATTGAGTGCAAGTTCCCGAGTTCTGTTCATAATTAATATTCTGTCTGTTCTTGGGTAACGATCCTCTTGCTTCTCCTGCTTAGGAGGAAAGCAGTGTATATGATTACCATACTGTTTATGATTAATTTAAGAAGCAATTACAAAGTTAATTAAGTACATTAAGCAGGAGAAAATATAGGCTAAACAAGTAATGAAATGCTCCATAAATAATCCAGGCTGGTGGAAACCCATCAGCCCCCTCTGATATTTGTTCCCATTCTTCTATAAAATGCACGGGTGGTCTTAGAGGAAACTTATTTGCTTAGCTGACGTAAAAGGATGTGAAGTTCAGGTGACTCCCTGCTCCCCTTCATGTCCAGTCCCTATCCTAAGCTCTGCCAGTGCTGATGATTGAAACAGAAATCTCAGTGGAATTGTTTTGAGGCAATACTTAGTGCAAATGACAGTGCCATGGATGAAGGATGAACAGTGTCACAAGCAAAATATTGAGGGATTTCTAAAGGACTGTGGAATATTGCTTTCACAGGTATTTGCAAGTGATATTCCTGTTTAAATAAAAGTCCAGGCAAATTCCAGATGAATAGATTTTAGCTTCACTTTCAGCCCATTTTGCTTTTAGAATGAAGCAGTTACATGGCAGTAGGCTGTTTTTGTTAAAAACTATGGTTTTGTTTACAGACATTTTAGTGAGTTTTGAGCTCCCTGTGGCACATTCTGTAGCAAATGATGAGTTCAGCCAAGCAATCCAAATTTTGTTACATGTCATTAACCTGGGATAAACTGTTTCCATGTCACATCTATGCAAATAAATACACCTAGAGCTGCGGAGAAGAGAAAGGGTCTTGGTGCCTGTTCCAGACAAAATTCACCATTTGCAGTTGAAATTCTTCTTGGAGCTCACTGCAGCATGTGCTTCCTTAGTACCAAATCAATGCCAGCTCTGGGTGCTGTCCCAACTTTGTGATCTTTTTGGGAACCACTCTCGCCTGGTTTGTCAGCTGAGCTCTGGCCAGTCCAGTTGTCCTCAGGCACTTGATTTCAAGGGAAGCCCGTGCCTATAAATTCCAGCAACTGGGACAGGATGACTTGCTACTTGAGCACTTGTCTGCATTGGAGGGGAAGTGACAGTCACTGTCTCAGGGCAGTTTTGTAGCCGGCTGCTTTCAGAGGGAGAATTGTGTCACAGCAGCTGTTTTTAGTGATGGGACAGCAAAACTTTTCAACTAGAGCTCTCGTTTAAAAGTAAGGGCCTGGTGAATCACCAGGAATGGAGTGGTGGCTGGAAGTTTTACAGAGCATTTCTTTTTCCTTTTAGCCAAGTTCCAGTGAGGCATTGCACATTGGAAGTGCGCAGGTTGTCAAATTGTATAACCCACTTGGAGGTATGGTTGCTTTTCATATTTTGTTCAATGTCTGTAAGATTTTCAACTTGGTAATTTATTCTTGCAGCATATTCTTGGGCCAGGTGGTGTGTTCAGAGTTCTCAGATATAGGTGGTTTGCCCTGAGGTCAGCCTTGCAATCTCTTGTCACTACATTCAGCCATTGGCCTGTTTTCCTCTTGGAAAGCCTGCCAGTCCTTCCTTGTCCCCATACTGCTTGATGGAATTTTGGAATTTTGGAATGTTTGGAATTTTGAGCATTGAGGTCCAGGTAGGGACTACCCAATGCTCTTAAGTAACCTGCCTTGGTAACTAATGTTTTGGTTTTCAAGTGGACTTTGGGGTAGCTACGCACTCTGTTTATGTGGTAAACCTTGGAAATTGACCAAAAATGACATTGAGGAAGTCCCATGCAGAAATTCATAAGGTCAAGATGGAAAATGTTACTTGATTTCATTCTTTGTCATGGTCAGTAAGAAGTAACGGTAGACACAATACAGTTTTGGGTCCTTTTCAAAGAAAGTGAAAGGCAAGTAATGATGTCATCTTCCCCACAGATTGCATAACTGTGCACAAAGCCCAGTGTGCTCTGGTGGTGCCATCTGTTATTAACCTGTTCTGAGTAGTGTTTCCCCAAGGAGCCTGGCTCCAGGCAGACATGAGGTGGATATTCCCCTTCCAGGCACTCCGTGGTGCTGCCTGTAGCAGACAGCTGAATTAGGCACAGCCAGCTGCCCTGAGAAAAAGAGGCTCTCACCTGGCTGTGGCTGCAGTCACCTGCCTGCAGGGACATCCCTGCCACTGAAAGTGCAGCTCTTGCTCTGCCTTAGCTGAGTGCTGAGCATTTTAGGGCAGCAACATCATGGTGTTTTGAGGAAATGAAACTAAACCTCCAAATTTGTTTTTATAGATCTTCTGTTTATATATCATGTGAATGGTGATTTGTGTAACACTTGCTGATAGTTTACATAGATCCAAAGGGAATATTGAACATTTCAGCAATTGAGGTTGAAAACAGGCAGTAGTGAGATAATTGTCTGGAACTTGGTCTGGATGGTTTTGCTTTGGGCTGGCACTGAGAAACTCAGGTGAGTCAGGTGTGGTTGCTGGTAGGGTACAGGGTGCCCTTGCAACATGCTCCATGCAGTACCAGTTAGGGATTGGGCTTTGTCACAGAATGAGAGAATACGCTTAGCTGGAAGGGATTCACAAGGATATGCAAGTGCAGCTCTGTGCCCAAGAATTCCATCATAAGTTTAAATCAGCTCTCTTGCCTGCTCCCAATAACAATTCATTGCTGTTTTCCTTTCCTTTGGATAAACAAAAGTGCCCAGCCAAACACTTCATATCTTGCACCTGAGAAGAAGAAAACAATGCCCATGAAGGCTGCAGAGAGTGAAGGCAATCCTTGCACTGCTGTTTATCGCTGACCCTACAGGGACAGGGTGATTCATTTGCTTGCTCTGAGGACGTACAAGAAGCCAGAGTTACTTGCCCGCTTGCAGAGAGATGGAGTCATGCAAAAGGACAAGGGTACCCTTGGAAAGATCCTCCAGCAGGTGAGATTGTGCAGTTTGTTCCAGCAATTTTTTCCACCACATTGTTCTTTTATCCTTAATTTATATTTCTTCCTTCAATCTTTCTATAAGAAACTTTTCTCTTTTTAAAATCCTCCCTGTTCCCCATGGCTGTTGTTGAATTATGCCAACATTAATATACCACATAAGAATACATCTTCTTCAGCTATGAACAATGTCCAGGGAGGATAATTCAAATGGATACAATTTTGGATGCACAGCCTTGCTTATCAAATGGCTTCACAGACTGACTTCCCTTCCAACACAACCTTAGTTCTGCTTTTAAGACATGAAATCCTCAATTTTGGTATCTTTGTTACTTCTACATTTTTTTCAAGCTGGGGGGACAGAGCCATCAACACAGACCATCAGATGAACATCAGTGTTTATAATGTCTTCAAAGAAAGAGAAAGGCCAGATATGAAGGCATGGTGGTGCTGTGTTGATGAGGTATTTAATGTATTGTCGGGGTAAATGGAGAGAGACTTTTCCTGTCTTCATCTCAGCAGGATCTCTGAGCAGGTGACAGGTGATAAAATCTAAACCAGCACTATTCATGTCAGTGGTCTTGAAGTATTACTACCTCATTTTAGCTTCTCGAGTAGACTTTGTATTTGTCTGGAGGGAGGGATGAACCTCATTTATTGTCAAAGGAATAGAGCAAGCCATGTGCACTGCCTTCTCACAACAGGACTTGTCAGGAATGAACCCTGGCTCTGCCACATGAAGAGGGAGGGATACTGGGCCTGACAGCCTCTCCTTACACATTGTAGCACTAAATGTTGTTTTCAAAGGAATACTTGCCTGATATCAATAGACATATTTGGTTGTTTCAAGTTGGTGAAAGTTTGACATGGCTTGAAACTCATGTGATAGAGGAATAATTCATCTCTTTACAAAAGGACATTGTTTAGTTTGAGTTGGGTGCTCACAAACAGCTGTCAGGACCAATTGGATTTCTCTAGTTTGCATAACACAACAATAATTGATGTTTCTTTTCTTGTATGTCTGCCTGTAGGTAGCCAACCTGAACCTAAAGGATAATTCCTTCAGTCTGAAGGAACATCTATTTCCAACCCTTCAGACTGATTGGCCTGGCTACACTGAAATCGATAGGGAGAATTTGAAGTTAATACTAGCTAGGTAAGTTCAGTCTTTAGAGGAAGGAAAACAGGCTTTTCAGAGGAAACACCCTGGGAAATGAAGCCGAGCTTGTTAGAATATGCTGAGTCAGCAGCAACCCATCACAGTCATGGAGTCCAACTCCTGGCCCTGCTCTGGACACCACAAGAATCACAGCCTGTGCCCAAGAGTGTTGTCCAAACACTTCTTGAAGCCCTTGCTGTAGTGTCCACTGGCCAGGTGAGCCTGTTCTAGTCCTCAAGCACCCTCTGGGGCAAGAATGTTTTCCTGATATCCAGCTGAAAGCTCTCTCAACTCAGCCTCATGCAGTTTCCTTGAGTCCTGACACTGAAAGTCTGTTTTGTCGGCAAGGAAAGAACTATGTCAGTTGATACTTAATCCTTGTAACCTGAAATGTTTGACCATCTTCCTAGCAAATCAGCTCCATCTCAGAAGCGCACCAGCACCAGCCAAGTGACATCTCCAGGGCCTTCTGAGAGAGATGCTCCAGCAAGACCTGCTCAGGTATTTGGTGCATTTTTGCACATTCTTTGTTTTGTGTTAATGTTCAGACTTCTGCTGATGGGAATAAAGCTGTGATGGGAATGTGCAAAACCAGGGCCAAAATATGCTGTGCCTCAGGCATTGTGACTGCTTGGACGGGAAGGTTGTGATCAGAAGAGAGGGTCCTGCAGGGCTGGAGCAGCACTGTCCTGAGCCAACTTTCTGCTCTGCCTGGACACTTGAGCTCAGCAACCACTTTCCACTCTTTCCCTGGAGAAGGGCTCAAAGGGCTGGCTCTGCATGCATGACAAAACTGTGGTATTCCCTCACTCCCTTCTCAGCCTTAATTTCTCTCCTCCCTCACTCTGCCTGGGAACAGCATGGCTGTCCTGTTCTACTCCATCCTCAGCCCTCAAGTTTGCTGTGGGAGTGGGGAGCTTGTGGCCATGTGTTTTGTGGCTTGTGAGCCAGCACCTCTGAGAAGGTCCTTGGGAGGAGCTGAGAAATGATTGAAGGGCACTGAGGGAAAAGGAAGGGCTCATAAGTCACCACTTGTGAAAGTCTGCTGTACAAATCTAAGAAGTTTTGAACCAGCAGCTTTGAGTCTAAAGAGTGGAGTGGCTGCTTGAGTCAAGGCAATTCTACCTAAAAGCACCTAAAGAATTTCCTGACATGTGACTGATGTCTTTGCTCATCCTGATGACAATTCACAACCAACCACCACAGCCTGTACTCCTGGGTTGGGTAAGTGAAGCACTGATCTTGTCTTTAACGGGTAAAACCCTAAACCAGCCAAGGGTGTCTTTAGTGCATCATGTAGGTGTGTGCGAGCAAGAGCTGAGTCTTTTCCTGGTGTGTACAAGCAGGAAATGGGAGTTAGACAAAGCCAACTGGAGCTGCTCCTGATCATAGAAGAATGAATGAATGAATTAATAAATGAATGAATGAAAGAATGAATTAATTAATTAATTACTTTGTTATTCTTGCAGAAACGCTCTCTGTTTTCTGACTTTACTGATCCTGTGATGAGCAAGAAGAGGCGAATTGGTCACCAGCAATTCACCAGTCACATCCAGCCAGCAGCTGCATGCCTCTCTTCTTCCTGGGTGCTACCTTCCACATCCCTTTCTACTTTGAACATGTCTCCAAGGGTCGGCTCCATTTCCCCCTGCACCCATGAGGTGCACCAGGATGAAAATTTCCAGAGTTCTTGTGTCCCAGAGTGTGACATGGTGCAGAAGGAGGTCCCCAGTTCAAATGGGAAGAAAAATGAATTGGGAAGGCTGAAGCAGTCCCATCCTTTGGATTTCGATGAAGGTATTAATGTGCTGCTTCTCCTAAGTCCTCTCTGGAGAACTGTGGTGGAAAGATTTGGTTGTGTAGAGAAGCTTCTGCCCAAATAAGAGCGCAAGTGAGATCCTTTTCAAGTGTGCAGATGTTATTAAGAGTAAATGCAAAGTAGGGAGCTAGAAAAGAATAAGAGAAGAGAGGTGGGGCTTGGGGAAGAGAGAGAGATGTTAAGTATGAAGATATCAGCACCACATGGATTCTCTGTCATCCAGCCAGTCTTTCTTCAGCCTTGGTCTTGTCAGTGATGGGTGTCCCCAAATCCCTCTGGAGGTACCACCTTTATACTGCCCAGGATTTGAGTAGCCACAGATACAGATGGTCACAGATATTCTTAGATCTTGGCCTGTAAGGGATGTAAGCTGTCCTTTCCTTTCCCACAGTCCCTCCAACAGCATTTCTGTCTGGTCTCCTAATTCCAAGTCGTCACCTGTGTTAGGTCAAGGCTTAGTGCATTTCTTCATGCCGTCTGTGCTTTTCTAAAATTCCTGTTCTGATGGCTTATCTTATGGGAACATCCTTCTTTGACTGTGCTCTGAAATAGTGAATTGTGTTCTTGCACTGTGTGAAAAGGGAGCTTGGAAACCTGGGACTGAAGACATGAAGGCACTGCTCTCTATTACTGCTCTACATTATCCCTCATGCACGGTCCTGAAAAATCAAGACTTTGTTTTCTGCCTTTGCATTACATTGTAAGTCTTGTTTAAAAGACAGCAAGAGCAAAGCCCAGAATCTATGCTGCTGGAACTTTATCTACGACATCATTCAATTTTAGAACTTCTCCCTCTGTATTGGAAAACCAGTCAAGAAAAAGAAATGTGACCCATGGATTAATGTTGGAGAAATCTGCTAAAAATGAGGAGCCAGGAACTAGAAAGCCACAGAGAATGGATGTTTTCTTTTAGTTTGATTTCCAGTAAAAGTAACAGTTGATTGAGGCACCACTTTTTCCACCAGCAGGTTTTCAAGTCTGCATGTTGAAGACAGAAACCCATTACACATTGATTGCAGACTAGTTTGCTGAAATATGTAGATCAAATCTCAATGATTTCAACATTGTTCGTTGAACTCAGCCTTTTCATGGGAACTCCAAAAGCTACGAAACCTGGGCTGCAGTTCCTGAAGTTGTAGTTTGGGCTTTGCCAGGAGCTCCTCTGTATCTTAGCTGCAGAATTTCTCTCTTCAAAAGCTTTACAAGACTGAAGATGACATTGAAAAGCTAAACAGAAAGGCACAAAGAACACTTGACTTCTGATCCCAGGGACACGCCCAGTAGGGCAGAGTTCAGTTGCTTTCTCTGTGTGTTGTCTCTTTTGGAAGTTGAATTTGCAAATCACTAGTTGTGTTTAGCCTGGAGGCATGTTCAGAGTGTGCAGATGCCTCTTGAGAGTGGTGGTGTGCTTGTAGGGACAGGTGTTTTGAGATGGTCTTTCCACATTTCTTCTGGACATACACACAATACCAACAAACCTTGGGATGACTTTGGACGGACTCCTGCTTGAATCTATAAACACATGAACGTTTTTCTTCAGGAGCCAGTAGAAAAACCCTGAGCAGCTAGTGAGGGAAAATTCTGGATTGTGTGTCAATTTGGGGCTTGGGCTGAAGCTTTTGTTTAGACTGAATCATGAGAGCAAATGCTCTTTCGGGAATGAAATGCTCTCAGCAAAGCTGCTCTTACAAGTTGTATTGAACATAATGTGACTTTCCTGCAGACAAAAGTGCAGAAACTTTGCATCCACACTTGGTTTCATCCAAACTGTGTCCAACTAGAATGGGCAAGGAAGTGGTCATAAAAACATTGGATATGAAGGACTGCAGCTTTTTTCTCTATTTCTTGTTAGAACCTCCATGTTGGTCTCTCTCTCTTCTCCTCTGTCTCTCTCAAGCTGTTATCTTTTGTGAAGCTGCATCTGTTACTGCAAGACTTGAAGGGTTGTGCAGATGCCACCTCATGCCCTCAAAACAGAAGAGCTGAGCTGGGCTTTATCCTGTGCTAGTGCAAAACCTGTAGAATAAAGTGGCCATGCATTCTGTCTAAAGCTCGGAACTGGCTACTGTAGAGAATGTTATGTCTGCCCCGTTATTACTTTGTGTAGGGTTTCTTGAAAAATTTCCTGTGAGAACAAAGCTCTGAAGGGCTTTTTCAAAGCCATCCTGGAGGTCTGTTTTTATTTTTTAAAGATCTCCTGGTGAAGAGTGTCCAAATTCTGCTTTTCTACAGGAGAGAGAAAAGAGACTTCCATTGTGTCCACATGGTCTGCAACAAACAACCAAGCTGACTACCTGAGGTGAGTGAAATAACAATTAAGCCTTGGCACTGGCAGTGGGGTGCCATGTGAAGCTGTTTACAGTATTGAAAGGATGATTTGGAGAAGGTTTTGCTGTATCTCCCAGGCTAAGAGCTGAGATGGACCCTGAGGTGGGTTTGTCCTGGACGGGCCCTCCCTTCCTGCAGTGCAGTTGCACAGGGTCAGCTGCAGCTCTGGTGCTGCATCCCCCCTGGGATTTGCAGAGCAGGAGGGCAGGGAGAAGTTTCTGTGTGTGTGTGTGTGTATGGTATGAAAGGCTGGGAATGGCTCAGAGCTTCTGTCAGAGCACTGATGGTGGCAAGGGCAGTCAGGCCTCCTGCAGCCCTTGGGCTCTGGGGCAGCTGTGGCCTTTGGAGCAGGCGCGGCAGGGCCCTGGCTCACATTGGATACAGCCAGGGATGCTCCGTGGCAAGGCTCAGGGCAAGGCTGGCCCTGCAGGGGAGCAGCTGAGGGAGGCCTGTGCTAGGGCTCTTGCTAGGAAATGGCACTGGGCACATGGCACAAGTCCAGGCTATTTCTTCTGAGGCACCTGCCAAAACCTGCAAAGACATCTGTACTTTCCTTTGCAGAACACACCAGCACACCAGGCAGGTGCATCTGGCCTGGGACACATCCCTGGCACAAGCTGTTTTCTGTCTTGGTACCGAATTTCAGCGTGTTAAATAATTCCTGCTTGCAAGATTTAATCTCAGGATGCTTTGAAGGATTCATTTCCATGTGTTTGGGGAGTTTTGGTCACGCAAATGAGCCAGGTGCTCAGGCTCAGAGGAGCAGAAGCATTGGTGTGTCAGTATTGGCAACCGGAGTCTGTCGTTCCCCTTGCCACTTCCTCTTTCATTGTTATTATGAGCTTTATAAACTTTACTTTGGTTAACTTGAGGGAGAAAGGATGTAGAAATTTTTCTCTCCATCAGTGGCATTAATGTGTTTTGCCCTCCTTAGCAGAGGATGTGGTTTGGGATTTTTTTGTTGTGGTTTCAGACATGTGTAGAGTATTTTTAAATTGGCTTTATAACAAGGGCCTCAGTTCAAGATTCAGTTTTGTAACAGCTGTCCACTAGAAGAATCAAATATTATCATTACCTCTGCTTTGCTGTTAGACAGGCAGATAAAAATGTAGCTCAGAAGTCCAGCTCTGTGCAACCAAATCCATAAATGCCAAAGTCCCTGCCAAAAACGAATTACAAATGGATTTTCAAGAGCAAATGTAAACTTAAAAGCTTTCCCTATATAGAAAGAGAATATAATTCAGCAATGTTTCTTCTCTTCCTGAGGCTGTGGTCATTGCTGGTCCTTTGACATTTGAAATGAGTGCCAGTGTTTCCTAAATGTGCTCTACTGCCTAATGAAGACAACCTCTACTATGTAAACCCTTAGTAATTAAGTGTCATAGAAATGTGGCAGATTTCTAGAGTCACCTGACTACATTCTCTTCAAGCACATGAACTTGCATGTAGAAACAGTGAGGGCCAGAGGAACTGACTCAGAGCTTGGGGGTCTGTGCTTGACATTTGCCACGTGCTTGGTGTAAAAGTACACATTAGAATGTTCTCTTCGAGTTAATTCATAGAAAAATGATCTGATTTTTTTCCATTAGAAAATACATAACCATAGTCTCCTTGGAGCAACGCCAGCACTACAAGGATGACTTCAACGCAGAGTATGAGGAATACCAGAATTTACATACTAAGATTGACAAGATCAACAGGAATTTTAGACAGTTCCATGAACAGTGGAAGTCTCTGAATCGAGGCTCCAAAGTCTACCAGGTAAAGAAGGATAAAACTGTGAAGGCTGTGCTTCATCACATCACTGTTTTGGATTCCCTGGAGCTGCTCAGTGGGACAAATGGAAACTTCGTAACTGCCATATGTGCTCAGCCACTGCTTGGGCTGGGTCTAATTTTTGCAAGACCCTGCCCAATAGCCCCTGTTTGATGTGTTTATGAAGAAAGAGGAAGGTGAGATGTGTCCCAGGCAGAACCTCAGAGCATGTGCTCCTTGTGTTCCCTATTCAGAGGCTTAATTGCAGATCTTGGGTGATGCTGGGATTTGGAGTTTTGTTTTTGCAAACATTCCAGATGAGTGGTGGCTCGCAGAGAAGAAAATCTCTGGAGTCAAACTGACGGTAGTTTTAGCGTTTTACCTAGGTTTGCATTTTATTTTTCATGGTGGTAGTGAAACATTCTTTATGGTTTTTTCTTGAAGATGCTGCTTCATCGAGTCCTAGCAGATTATCAGCAGTTACAAGAGGTATGTGTGAGACCAGACCTGCAGGGCCATGGTTACTGCTGAGTCTGGCTCAAGGCTTTTTTAAAGCAAGGGATATCAGATTCTAAACTCAGCAGAGATGCTTGCATTCCCTCTTTTTTTTTCTTTCCCCTTCACAGGGTAGCCCCAGCTACTCTGAAATGAAGAGCAGGTGCCAGTACCTCCATAAAAAGCTGTCCCATATTCAGAGCCAAATATCAGAATTTGACAAGCAGGTAGCGGAGTCCTGGCACCAGACATCTCCTTCAGCCTTATAAATCAGTGACCTCTGGATTTTTATTTGAAATAGAAGATTAGGCTTTTAGGATTATTTAAGTTACTATTGAACAGTTAGATATGTTAGCACATAGCACTGAGCAGATGATTACTTGTTAAAAATGTAGGATTAGTCTAAAGAAGTTTAGGCAGCTTTAGAAGTTGAAAGCAGTTAGTGTTGAACTTTTCCAATAAAGAAATTTCACTGTTGATAGCTGTATCTCTCATTCTTTATACATTATTTGGAATGGCTTTCTTCTGGTCAATTCTTTGCTTCAAGCCTTAGGTTTATCCATGGAAATAAACTTTTTCAGTAGAGGGTAGAAGCCCAGTACCTCTACTATGAGGCGATGCACATGCTAAGAGGATATTGTGGAAAACTGAAATTCTTTATGATAGGTATAGGGGTGATTTTTGGTCTTTCTTGTAATTTTAACTCTTTACATTATTCTGTCAAAGGTATAAAAGTTTGGGCAAATCCCTTCCCCTAATCACCATCTTTTGGAGGGTTAGAGAGGAATGCATATGGGCTGCTCCAAGATGTCAGTTGAAGCACCTCCTAGGACCCCTTGTAGACCGTGGTTTGTCCTTGTCAGTGTGCCAAGGAATATGGAGATCTTGGCAAATGTTTTGTCAAACACATTTACAAGTGTTGGAGAGAAGATACTTGAGCAGGTTTTAAAGAGAAATTAAGTGAATGTGTCAATATGGAGACACTGTTCAGTAGTTCTTTCAAAAATAGTCCGTCACAACTAGATATTCTAGAGAGACAGAGCTGTTGATTCCTGCACAGACCTATGGGGACTTGGAAGTCCAGCCATTTTCCTAATTCTCCCGTTGTTAATATATTCAGCTGACACTGTGGAGTTTTGGCCAGCAATGTCATAACATTCTTCTGGGGAAGGATAGAAAAATGACTGAGGGAAGAAAATATATGATAAGACTCAAATGGTGCTGTGAAAGCCCATTTCTTCCTTGGAGAGTATTTTAGAACTTCCTCAATTATCTCCATGCCAACACAGTTAAGTCCCCATAACTGAGATATCTTGCTGCATTTTGTGATTGAACAGCTGAGTTGTTGCTGCCCTTTGTTCTCCTTCCAGTGAAGTTCAAGAAAATGTCACCTCTTAAATCCCGAGATTTGGGTCCATTTTTGCCTGGGGCAGGGGCTGCTCCTATACCTCTGGAGTGCAGCAGCACAAGGAATTCTGCCACAGGGGCCTTGGGGTGAATTCTGCTGGGGAGCCTGCCCTTGGCTTGCTGACTGCTGCTGCTTGGAACCACATGCAAGAGTGTTGCTGTCAAGAGTGGGCTGAAACAGAGGATTTTTCATGGTTACCCCTTCATGACTTCTCACTCCTTACATGGCAATTCTTCTAATTCTATACAGCGTAAAGAAGTCATATGTTCATGCTTTTAGAGGCTTCAAATTCTCAGTTGACTTTATTTTGCTATCTAGATCTTCAAGTGTTGTAGCTATCTTCCTTTGTGGAAGTTCTACCAATGCACTTATCCCATCCCTTTTTATTGATGCAGGAGTGCTTAGGAGTACTTGAAATTGTCATATCCACTTTTCTTTCAGTGCCTTGTTGCTTTGCTTTCTGACATAGACACAGTCCCCAGGTTGATGAGGTATGTACCTGTCATCCAAAGTCATCAGGGATGCTCACACCAGAAATCTGTCCAAAGATGAGAGAACTTTTCCCAGAGATGAGATCACTTTTCCCAAAGGTGGTACACACAGATTTAAATGATCATTTCCTATCACATGATTGTCTATAGAAAGCATTGTAACCTGGGAAGGTCTTCCACTTAGCATTTCATATGGGCTCACTTTTTTCTTTAGAAGCCACTTGAATTCTGATCCTCAATAGTGCAAGGGAAAATGCTTTTGGCTACATCCCAGTGGTTTCCTTGTAAATTTTACTAATTTGTCTTTTTAGACTCTGATTTGTTCTCCCTTCTTGCTGCTGGGGTAAGACCTCCATAGGTCACATCCCAAGGAACTTGGAGTGTTCTGTATCGATTTTGTCCAATTTTAGCTATGAAATGACAATCTCCACCTGCTGACATTCCGAGCTGTGTGTATAGAGTGGCAATGTAAGCTAACAAAGACTATAAAGGATAAACTTGCCACAAAACACCAGATGAAAAGCAAAGGAAGATTGCCAAGATCCTCAGTGTTCCTTCCTGTTGCAGCTGATTTTTTTCTTATGCCAGATCATTTTATTTTCATAATTTTCCAACATTTCTCTGAAATGATGGCTTTGAGCTTATGTGTGCAGAGCTTCCCAAATGCCTTTGAAAAGAGCCAAAGAGCAATTCACAAGTGCATGACTCGTTCCAACCCAATCTTGTCATTTTAATGAGGAAAACTCGACTTTGTGTGCAGGTTATTGGAGCCTTGGTGCCAGTAACCCCTCTAGAATGGAATTGGTTTTCCTTCTGACAAGAGTGCAGAAACTCATGCAAACATTGTGCCTCTAGATTCAGACTTTATGAGGCCTGTGATGAGCAAATGTCCTGGGTTGACTTTATGATGTTTGCATCCCCAGTTGTTTGTTCTCTTTGGGTTGGCTATTAAGTTCTGCAACTTGAAGACTGGTTCCAAGAGTGAAGGGGGAGAGAAGAGGTGCACAGTTTGTCATCAGGGACTGCACTTGCTCCCCCACATTCCTACACACAGACTGTGCTGTCTGTAGTGGACAGCAGGAGAGAGCTCTCCTTTGCTTTTACTTCGTTTTTGACTAGCTGAGACAGAGAAGTTCCCTAGACTGTATGTTATTTTCGTTGTTCTTGGAATTGTTGGAAGCTGCTCTGGACTGGAAAACTCAGAAGAGCAGCAGGATCTGGCACCTGTGGCACAGAATGCCTGGCCTGGGCTGTGGCATTTCCCAGCTCTGGAGGGACTGAGAACAGCCTGAGTGAGCCAGGCTGCAACCCACAAAAGGGACTCTGCTGAATTTGTCATCTCATTTGTCAGAGCAGAGAGAGATTTTGTTGTTTAGTGTTCTTCATTTTTGTGCTGGGGACTGCTTTGCCTGTTAAATAAACACCTCTTTTCCACTTCACTCCAAGGAAATTTTTGCCCAAACCAGTTGGAGGAGGGGCCGCTATGAGGGCAGTCTGTTTCCCAGAGGGAACCCATTCAGAGGTTTCCTTCAAAGTTTTCCCAAAACCAAGACAGCAAGAAGCAGAGGATTGACCAGCAGCCCAATCAAGTCCTTCCAGCAGCTGCTTCCTTGGTTCTGCCTTCCAGATTCCCGTTCCACTTCATCCCTGGCCCCAAGTGTCGGCTCCATTTGGCCCTGCAAACATGAGGTACCAAAAATGATAAATTTTGGAGCTCCAGAATCCCAGCACCTGCCATGGTGCCGAAGAAGAACTAAAAGTCCAATAGGAAGTAAAAACACTTGCTGAGGCTGAAGGAGTAGTGTCCTTTGAATGTTGATGAAAATATTGTTGGGCTGTGTTTCCTAGGTCCTGTGTGGATAACCATGGTGGAACGATTTGATTATTAAGAGAAACGTCTCCCTGAATTAAGGTGCAAGCAAGGCCATATTCCAGAATCAATAGTACAGACGTATTTAGTAGTAAATGTGATCAAGAGATAGAAAGGAATAGGAGGAGATGGGTGGGGTGGGAGGGAGAGCTGAGATGGACCCCGAGGTGGGTTTGTCCCGGACGGGCCCTCCCTTCCTGCAGTGCAGTTGCACAGGGTCAGCTGCAGCTCTGGTGCTGCATCCCCCCTGGGATTTGCAGAGCAGGAGGGCAGGGAGAAGTGTCTGTGTGTGTGTGTGTGTGTGGTATGAAAGGCTGGGAATGGCTCAGAGCTTCTGTCAGAGCACTGATGGTGGCAAGGGCAGTCAGGCCTCCTGCAGCCCTTGGGCTCTGGGGCAGCTGTGGCCTTTGGAGCAGGCGCGGCAGGGCCCTGGCTCACATTGGATACAGCCAGGGATGCTCCGTGGCAAGGCTCAGGGCAAGGCTGGCCCTGCAGGGGAGCAGCTGAGGGAGGCCTGTGCTAGGGCTCTTGCTAGGAAATGGCACTGGGCACATGGCACAAGTCCAGGCTATTTCTTCTGAGGCACCTGCCAAAACCTGCAAAGACATCTGTACTTTCCTTTGCAGAACACACCAGCACACCAGGCAGCTGCATCGGGCCTGGGACCCATCCCTGGCACAAGATGCTGTCTGTCTTGGTACTGAATTTCAGTGTGGGAAATAATTCCTGCTTGCAAGAATTAATCTCAGGATGCTTTGAAGGATTCATTTCCTTGTGGAGGGAGTTTTTGTCGTGCAAATGAGCCAGGTGCTCAGGCTCAGAGGAGCAGAAGCATTGGTGTGTCAGTGTTGGGAAGTGGTGTCTGTCATTCCCATTGCCACTTCATCTTGGATTCATATCATGAGCTCTATAAATTTTACTTTTGTTAACTTGAGGGAGAAAGGATGTGGAAATTTTTCTCTCCGTCAGTGGCATTAATGTGTTTTGCCCTCCTTAGCAGCGATGTGGTTTGGGATTTTTTTGTTGTGGTTTCAGACATTTGTAGAGTATTTTTAAATTGGCTTTATAACAAGGGCCTCAGTTCAAGATTCAGTTTTGTAACAGCTGTCCACTAGAAGAATCAAATATTATCATTACCTCTGCTTTGCTGTTAGACAGGCAGACATAAATGTAGCTCAGAAGTCCAGCTCTGTGCAACCAAATCCATAAATGCCAAAGTCCCTGCCAAAAATGAATTACAAATGGATTTTCAAAAGCAAATGTAAACTTAAAAGCTTTCCCTATATAGAAAGAGAATATAATTTAGCAATGTTTCTTCTCTTCCTGAGGCTGTGGTCATTGCTGGTCCTTTGACATTTGAAATGAGTGCCAGTGTTTCCTAAATGCGCTCTACTGCCTAATGAAGACAACCTCTACTATGTAAACCCTTAGTAATTAAGTGTCATAGAAATGTGGCAGATTTCTAGAGTCACCTCATTACATTCTCTTCTAGCACATGAACTTGCATGTAGAAACAGTGAGGGCCAGAGGAACTGACTCAGAGCTTGGGGGTCTGTGCTTGACATTTGCCACGTGCTTGGTGTAAAACTACACATGTGCTTTATGGAATAGGAACACATTAGAATATTCACTTAGAGTTCATTCATAGAAAAATGATCTGTTTTTTTCCATTAGAACATACATAGCCATAGTCTCCTTGGAGCAACGCCAGCACTACAAGGATGACTTCAATGCAGAGTATGAGGAATACCAGAATTTACATACTCAGATTGACAAGATCAACAGGAATTTCAGACAGTTTCATGAATAGTGGTAGTCTCTGATTCCAGGCTAGCAGATTATCAGCAGTTACAAGAGGTGTATGTGAGACCAGACCTGCAGGGCCATGGTTACTGCTGAGTCTGGCTCAAGGCTTTTTTAAACAAAAGACATCAGATTCGAAACTTGGCAGAGATGCTTGCATTCCCTAATTTTCTTTTTCTTTCTCCTTCACAAGGTAGCCCCAGCTACTCTGAAATGAAGAGCAGGTGCTAGCCAGTACCTCCACAATAAGCTGTCCCATATTCACAGACAAATATCTGAAGCTGACAAGCAATAATTGGAGTCCTGGCACGAGACAGATGCTTCAGCCTGATAAAAATCTCTCACCTTTGGATTTTTATTTCAAAAAGAACATTAGTCTTTTAGCCTTACTTAACTTAGCATTGAATGGTTATGGTAGCACATAGCACTGAGCAGTTCAATATTTGTTAAAAATGTAGGATTAGTTGAAAGAATTTTAGGAAGTTCTAGAAGTTGAATCAAGTTAGTTTAGACCTTGAAAGATAAAGAAATTTCACTGTTCATAACTCTATCTCTCATTGTTGTTTAAGCAGCATTTGGAGTGGCTATCTTCTGGTCAATTCTTTGCTTCAAGCCTTAGGTTTGCTCATTGAAATAAACTTTTTCAGTAGAGGGTGGAAGCCAAGTACCTATGAAGTTGTGCACATTTTAAGAAAATATTGTGGCAAATTGAAATTCTTATGATATATATATGGGTGTTTTGTGAACTTTCTTAGAGTTTAAATTCCTTGCCTTATGCTGTCAAAGGTGGAGAAGTTTGGACAACCCCCTCCCTAATCACCTTCTATTGGAGGGTTACAGAGGAATGCATACAGGCTGCTCCAAGATGTCAGCTGAAACACCTCCCAGGACTATTTGTAGACCTTGGTTTCACCTTGTCAGTGAGTCAAGGAATATGCAGATTTTGGCAAGTGTTCTGTAAACACATAAAGAAATGTTGCAGGCAAGATACTTCAGCAGATTTTCAAGACCAATTGGTTGAATCTGTCCATATGCAAACTCTGGCAGTTTTGTAGTTTTCTCCAAAACAAGCTCTTCCAACCACTCTTTCTAGAGTGACAGATACTGATTTGTGCACAGACCTATGGGCTCTATGAAGTTTGGTGTCTAATCCCTTTCCTAAGTTTCCTGCTGTTGATTTATTCAGCTGTCAAGGTAGAGGTGTGGCCAGCAAAGCCAGAACTTTCTTTTGGAGAAGTATATGAATCTGACTGAAGGACTAGAATATTTGGGAACATTCAAAGAGGCTGTGAATGCCCCTTTTCCCCTTAGGGAGTATTTTAGAACTTCCTCAATT
This sequence comes from Cinclus cinclus, assembly GCF_963662255.1. Lineage (NCBI taxonomy): Eukaryota > Metazoa > Chordata > Aves > Passeriformes > Cinclidae > Cinclus > Cinclus cinclus. Next base: position 9,136,835 of record NC_085084.1, read on the forward strand.
GTCTCCATACCAATGGTGTTGAAGAATTCTTGGAGCCTTTTGTGATTGAAAACCTGTATCATCATGTAAGCCTAATTCCATCAATGTGCTACTCACAATTTCAGTGAAAAGAGATCGGAAGACTGGTGTGATAATCACCCCAGGATCATTTACATGACAACAAGCTTAGAGCAGGATTGTTGAAAAGGATTGTAGAGGGGGAATGAGACCACAACTGTAAATAAATGAAGTTTCTGCGACTAGAGGGTGCACTGGTGATTTGACAAGTACTAGACACACCACAACAATTGATACATTGCCCAGGAATTTTCAAAATGGCAAACTAAAAACACGACATGAAATTGGTGTTTCTGCCCAGTTTGACTTGAACCCACCAAAACTATTTAAGCATTTTCACACCACTGTTCACAAGAACAATTCAATTCTGATGGCACTCACTCAGATGTAATCCAGCCTAAAACATCAAGACAAGATCTTTGCAGACAAATTTATTTGAGTCAAATGAGATTCAAATAAAATAAATAAAAAAGCAACTCCAGATTGTTAACAGTAAAAGTTGGAAGCAAGCAAGAAATGGATATATTTGATGTAGCAACTTCATGTCAGCTGGTGACACGGGCTTTGTCAGCCCCTCTGCTGTGGATGAGCTTTCCCCTGGGTGAAGGACCCCACAGCGGGGCTGGTCTGCACATGGGAGGATGGGTGGTCCCTGAGCCTCTCACCAGAGGCTTTCCAACACACCCCCAAAGCTTCTCTTTGCCCACCCTTTGGGGTGAGGCTCTGTGCGAGCCTGGCAGCTGATAGCCTTGTGGCTGTTGTCTCCTGCCCAGAGGTGCTAAGCTTGTGCTTGGTGAATGTCCCCAGTTCCTGAGTTTTATCTTACCTTCACTGTGGAACAGTCCAGGGCCTCACTCCAAAGGCCTATTCAGGATATGGTGGTATTATGTGCAGCCATTGTAATACACTTCTAAATATCCTTCAAGAAAATGTTTCAGTCTAAAATTAGAATATTTCAGTCTCTGACACATGGTGAGAAGGAAAGGAATCTTCCAGATGCGTTGAGGTTTCAGAAAATGTCTTTATTTACAATCCTACTCTATAATCCTTGTCTACAATCCTACTCTACAGTGCTACTCTGCAGTCCTACTCTACAGTCCTAGTCTAAAATCATACATTGGTTGGTGGAGGAAATGGTCCAGATGTGATTTTGACAGTCTTTCTCAAGCAACCTCTTCCTCACAGGAATGATCAGTGGCACCAGGCAGGAAGTAGGGTTGACAGATACCACAAATGGATGCTGCCTACAAGAAAGAAAAAACTCAAAACAAAAACCAATAAACAAATAAACCAACAAACAAACACACAAGAAACCCCCATGAACTAGGACTTTCCAAATTCAGCGCTTCACAGGCTCAGTGGGTATTCCTCTGGTCCATACAAAGATGCACCAAGAGGTGCAGCAGGGACATGTGCACCTCAACCTTCATGTGCAGGACCTTTCCATCGCAGGCAAACCCGTCCCAGAAGGGGTTTGCAGCTCACCCCGGCCCGCCCTGCGGTGCCCGGCCAGCCCCGGGAGCCGCCCCGCCCGCGCTGGTCCCGCAGCCCCGGCTCTGCGGCGCTCGTCCCCGCCAAGTCCGGCCCGCGCGGGGGCCGCGAGCGGGGCCGAGCGCAGCGCCCCCCTCAGGCCGCGCGCCGCCGTTGCAGCCGCGGCCGTTGCGCCGCGGGCGTTGTGGCGACAGTCGGCGATGGGCGAGATGGCGGAGCTGCCGCTGCCCGCCGGGCTCAACGCCGACACCTTCCCCGCCAAGCTGTGGCGCCTGGTGAACAGCCCCCGCGTCGTGTCCGTGCGCTGGGACGGCCGGGCCCAGGGGCTGCTCGTCGACCGCTGCCTGTTCGAGCGGGAGCTGCTCAGCCCGGCCGCCGCCCGGCCTCCGGCCCCGCGCACCTTCAGGGCCACGCGGTTCCGCAGCTTCGTGCGCCAGCTCTACCGCTACGGCTTCCGCAAGGTGCCGGGCTGGCTCGGCTCGGCTGTGCCGGGCGATGCCGGCGCCTGGCTCCACTACGCCAACCCCTGCTTTCGCCGCGACCGCCCCGACCTGCTGTTCCGCATGCGGCGCCGGAGCGCGGCCAACAGGCAGCGGCTGCCGGCGGGGCGGGAGGGGCGCAGGCGCCCGCCCCGCGGCTCCCAACAGCTCCCCAGGGCGCGGCCGCCGCCGGACGTGCGGGAGCTGCGCGGCCCCCGGCCCGGCCGCTTCCAGCAGCCCCCCAGGGAGGGGCCGCTGCTCTTCCGGCGCCCGCCCTGCGGCTTCCACCTGCTGCACGGGGAGCGGCCGCTGCCGGCCCGGCGGGAGGGGCCGAGCCGCTTGCAGGAGCTCTACGGGGAGCGGCCGCTGCCCGCCGAGCGGGAGGTGCTCCGGCTGCCGCCCTGCCACTTCCTCGGGCTCCACGGGGAGCGACCGCTGCCGCTCGGCCGGGAGGGGCCCCCCAGCCGCTTGCCGGAGCTCTGCGGGGAGCAGCTGCCTCCGGCCGAGCAGGAGGTGCTCAGGATCCAGCCCTGCAGCTTCCAGCAGCTCCACAGGGAGCAGCAGCTCCCAGCCTCCGGTGAGCCAGGTAGGAAAAGAATTGTAGCCTTGCTTTTCCAGAAGGTCATGAAAAGCGAGCGCTTGAAGTATTTTTCAGCGCTGCTCTGTCGTTGTGAGACAGAAATTGTCAAGACTGTTAGGAAGGGGCACCTAGAAGGCCAAAAGATTCGCTGCCTGGTTTTCCTGTGTGCTTCCTGCGATGTTTGATCCAAGGCAGCCATAGAGCTCTGTGTCCCAAAGCCTCATTCTGGAACCTGACCAATGTTTTTGGATTCCTGCAGCCTCCCACCCAGGCACTTCAGCCCTCAGTGTTCCACCTGGTAGTGCTGGTTGTGCAGCATCGATGGCCTCCAGCTCAGCATGGAATGCACCTGCGGAAGAGCAGTCAGCAGCGGCAGATCTAGGCATTGAAATAGAAAAAATGATTCGGGAGATCAGGAGATCCTTGCCTCAAAGGTCTCCCTCTGCTCAGGTAAGCCCATTGGATGGGAAGAAAAGGGGCTGGACTAGGAAGCAAAGGCTTCTTGAACTGAATTTGTTTTGTTATTGTATAGCTATCTAATTATTCTAGGTAAGGTAGGATTTCTAAAAGGAGAAGAATGAAAAAGTCTTCTCCCTTAGTGAGGGTGAGAGGTGTGAGCCTGCGCTGCCCACGTTTGGTTGCTCCTTTCCCTGGGAAGAATGCCTCGTGCAGAGGCAGTAGGTTCTACCAGGCTTTGTTTGATGGGAAAGAACAGAAGAGCATTTGAAGAAGGGCACTGAAGGCCAAGTGTCCCTTGCAGGGAGGGGCATGCGAGAGGTGCCTCTGCTGCAGCAGCAGATGTGGGCTCTGCCTCTTTGGTGTTGGAAGGCCAAGGCAAAGCAAGGGCTGGGCTTCAGCTGCTGCAGCTGCTGTGTGAGCCCTGCTGTGCGTGTAGGTGCTCCCAGAGCTGCGTTTGGGGATGTGCTGGAGCTGCAGCCTTCTGTCCTTTTGATTGACAGATTCCGTCTTTGCATTAGGAATCCCATTTCTCTGAACTCTTCCCCAACTTGCCTGGAGTGTTACAAAAGCCTTTTCACAGCTATTCCACGTGTTGTCCAAAGAATGGCTCTCTTTCTCTTGATGTGCTGATCCCACTGGCTGCAGTACATCTATGACTGAGGAAGGACAGACTCAGGGCAGGGAGCGGGATTTTTTAGGTTTTTCTAATATTTAATTCTCCAGTGGTACGTCTTTTGCCTTCCATAAACTCACACGTAGCACTTTTCAAAAGAATTGTATTCCACACTAAAAGGAAACTTTGTAGTCTCTGAACCATCTTTAGAATCTTTAGGATTCTGATGGGCAGGCTATTGCAGAAGACGTGGGTTGTTTCTTTTCCTTTACCCTCCAGATTTACAGATTTTTGCCACTGGAAAATCTGATCCTGGAAATACCCTAGGTCACTAAATGTTTGCTTGGATCATACGTACGGGGCAGCAGCAGAAGGCTCCAAAAAAGCACCAGCTGGTGATGGATTGTCTGAGCGTTTGGGTCGGGGGTGATGAGAGTCCCTGGCAGAAATGTGTGCTTTTTGTGTGGGGTTGCAGCACAGAGCGCTGGGCAGTGCTGGGAGTGAGCTCTGCCCTTGCCTGTGGTGTCAACAAGGAGGGTCCCTGGCTCTCTGCTGGCTGATTTCTTACAGCTCATGGGATAAGGCAGGGTCAGCACCTGAGGGCACGTCCCCTCACTTGGTGTCTTGTGTTTTTCTGTGTTCATGTTTTGCCTCAAAGGTCATTTTGTGAGAGCTTCAGTTTCACCTTGGCCACCCAAATCCTGAATTGAAAATGCTTGTCATGTGAACCATGTGGGCAGTGTTCCCCCCTTGTTCTCCATGTCCCCTGGGAGTGGGGAAGGAGAGTTCCTGTACCCCGATGTGATTCCAAGAAAATAGTGAATGATCTTTGGGTTGCTTTCTTTCTGTTTCTCTTTCAAGGGGAATATCAATGCTGCCCCTGAGTCATCAGGAGAGGACGCTCTGAACAAGGCTGCAGCAGAGGAAGCTTCATCTGGCACCGAGAGCTGCGGGAACAGTTCCCCAGAGCGTGAGGAGCCTGGTAAGGAGAGAGCCCACATTGGATTAGGGAGGTGTGAGACTGCTGCTCTGAGACTGCCTGTGACAGGAGGGGAGATGAGAAGAGCTGAGTTCTTGTCTGCAGGGTTGGTGCTTCTGGGTGCCTTTAGATCAAATCCTGCAGTGACACAACCTCCCTGAGCCCTGCCCTCCACGCTTCTCCAGAGGCTCTGACACTGAGTCCTCTGCTGGGGCAAGAGAGCCAGGAGTAAACCTGACCTTGTGGGAGTTGTGTCGCCCACAGGCCAGGTGTCCAAATTTTGTGCTGAAGACCATGGATAAGTTTGCTGTAGGGTGACAGGGGAGGCTAGGCTGAGCCTGGCCCATGAAGGAACAGGGAGGAAAAAAGAATGAACGGGGGGAGAAAAAAAAGGAAAAAGTCAGGATAGAAGTCCAAATCACTGACTAAATGTAGTACCAGTCTGCTGCTATCTGTCCTGAGACAGAAGTAAAACAAGGAGCAAAAGATCAGAGTCCAAACAGGTGAGAAATTGCAAATCCGTTGGCAAAAGTCAAAGTCTGAATGACCCCAAATTAGCAAGACCTGAGAGGACAGAGGGAACATTATAGATCCTATCTTTAGCAAGCTGGTGCAGCCTGCAGTCCTGGTAGGGAGCTCTTTCCCTGCCAGCTCTTCCTGCCAGAGCTGATGGTCGAGTTGGAGCAGCTGTTGCTCAGTGCAGAGGGCAGTTGGTAGAACTCAGCTCATGGAGCTGGTTCCTAACCCAGCTCACAGCACCCTTCAGCTTCAGCCATTTCAGTGAGGACTGAGGTCTCTGTGTCAGCACAGAGAAAGAACAAGGCTGGGCTTCCTTGTGGGAGCTGAGACTGTGTTTCAAGGTCTCAGAGGTGCTATTTGCACTATGAGCTCTGAGACTTTATCAAGATAAATGGTAAAGCTTTCAATGCTTTCCACAGTTTTGAACACTTGGAAGGATCCGTGCTCTCTGAAGAGCAGGCTTTAAATTCCAAATGAGAGTCTGCCTTTCAGACTGTCTTGAACAGTCCTGGATAGAAGGACAATTGGTGCCCAAGGGAAGTGTGCACAAGGGCCAATATTGACTCAGTGTTCCCTTTGCTTCCCAGATCCCATCTGATCAGCCTCTCCAGAAGGGCTGCCCTGTGTGGCAGGAAGAGACAGAGGAAAGGCCTGTGACCATCGGGCAGGTGAATCCCTCTGCCATAGACATATTTGTTGATATTTAGAGTTACAATGATATAGTTATACATTTATGTTTCTAGATCTATATAGGTCTATTTATATGTCTATGTAGTTGTATTTTTAGGTCTGTATAATTTAATTTATATATATAGTTGTAGATATACATAGTTATATTTTTATATGTGAAGCTATAGTTGTCAAAATGCCTAGAGGCATTTATACCTGTCTGTAGTTACTTTTACATTTCTGTAGCTGTGTTTATACATAGACATAGTTGTATTTATATCACTTACAGTGAGTTCACTTAGAAAGCTTGATATCTGTATAGGTGCAGGTCTTTTCTTAAGCTCTTTCCCCCCTGGCATGCCGATTTTTCATCTCTTGTCTTTCCCCTGTGCCCCCTCTGTCCCCTCCTCCTGTGCTGGGTCCGAGCTGGCGGCCGGGCCGGGCGGAGCAGCAGTTCCAGCCCCGGGTGTCCCTGGAGAGGTGGGAGCTGCCGGTGGCCCCAGGCACTGTCCCCTGAGGAGCTGCTGAGGGACGGTGAGACTGAGGGGGCTGAGGGGGCTGAGGAGGCGGTGACACTGAAGGGACGGTGACCTGGAGGTGCTGCTGGGGCTGAGGCTGTGGGGCAGCAGAGGGCAATGGTGGCACTGAGGTGACAGGGAAGTGGCACAGGCTGAGGGGGGTGGCGGCGGGTCCAAGGGGATGTGATGGGTCAGAAGGGACTGAGGGGGGTGAGGGAACTGCGGGGCTCAGAAGAACCTGAAGGGGACTCGGGGTTTGCCAAGAGCATGGCGGGGCTGAGGGGATGGAGGGGGCCAGCAGTGAGCACAGAGGGCTGAGGGACTGCAGCTCTGGCTGGCCTTGGAAGCCATTGCTGAGCCTCCACTTGTGCCACAGCTGCAGTGAAGATCTGGAAGACAGCAGGAGAACTGACAGGAGGCAGCAGGGAGGAGCTGAAGGGCAGGAGCAAGAGGAGCGAGCAGGGAGCTGCTGCTGCCCCGCGAGAGCCTGGGTGAGGGCACAGGGCCAGGGAGGCAGGGTGGGGGTGAGGGTGCCGTGGGCTGTGGCCGTGGGCACTGCCCGGCGGGGCAGGAGCGGGCCCTGTCCGTGCTGGGGCTGCTCAGCGCAGCTGCCCCGGCCGGCACAGGGGCTGTCCTTGGGCAAGGCAGCTGTGCCGGCAGGGCCCGGGAGCTGTGCCGGCTGTGCCGGGCTGCCGGGGGCTGTGGGACAGTCCCGCCGCGGCTGCGCTCACCACAGCCTGGCCCGCTGGGCCTGCTTTTTCTTCCAACCCTCCTGGGGAGGTGCTGAGGTTTTCTCTCCCCTGATGGAAGGGCAGGTGCTGCCAAGGGAAAGGGCCTGATCCTGACTCCGTGTTCCCTTTGCTTCCCAGATGTGCCATGTGCTGTCCCTGTCCAGGAGAGCTGCTCTGCACGGGACGAGGAGACCGAGGGAGAGGCTTTGGAGCTGGGGCTGCTGGAATCCTTCTGCTCAGGGTCCTTGTTCAAGATAGATGGACTTGCACATAGACTCAGATAATTATACAGATATTTACATATGTCGGTTGCTATTTGTATAGCAATATTTTTATACATCTGTTGTTTTATTTATGGACCTATGCTGTGCATATATGTATGCATATACATACATATATGTTTGTAATTACATGTATGTGTATATATGTGTCTAAGTAGACGTGTATTTTGTTCTATCTACTTTTAGTTCTGTTTCCTATGTATAAATTTTTCTGTACACATGTATCTATTTGTTTTGATGCAGTTATAGGTAGATGGCTCTTTAAATAGGTATATTGTTATTTGCATAGGACTATATGTTTTATTTTTATATGGATAATAATAAATTTCTAGATGTCATTCTATTTACATGTGTATCCAAGTGAAGAGCTCTGTATTTGTACTGGTGCAGTTATATGGCTATTTAGCTTGGCACAGGGATATTTTTAAATTTATAGATAGGGTTTTTTATATATCTGTTTATCTATATTGTATTTAATATGTAATATTTAATCTATCTTTACATCTGTGTATAGTTATATGTTTATATGTATTTATATATATGTATATATGTATTAATTGAGTTCTATTTCAACGTGTATGGAATTGTAGAATGGTAGAGTTTTATCTATTTAGAGAGGGAATGCATATATTTGTATTTCTATATGGACTGTACACTTGTAGTAGTATGTAATAAATTAGGTTGTTCAACACTTAATTGATCTTTGTGTATAGTGAGTTGTTGTAGATGTTGGCAATAAATTAATCTTTTTGTTAACTGGAGTTAGTATTTGTATATATTTCCATAGCCTTGTTGTACTAATGTAATAAATTCCTTTTTTTAACCTTAACAGAGATTGGTGTCGTTCTGTATTGTCAGCACGGGTGTCACAATTTGTAACAAACTCCATTTTTCAGCTGAAATCAATATTCTTGTGTGTTTGTCGATCAGCAGTGTGGCTGTAGCAATGTGCAAGAAATGACATTTGTCGGCTGAGATGGGTGTTGTGTGATTTGTGCTGTCCAAAGCAATGAGCAGGTGTAAAGGCGATGGTGCTGGAGGATTTTGATTGTGAAAATCTCCAGCCATGCCCAGCACATGTCCCACGTACACTCAGGCTGGGCAAGGAAAGGGCAGATTTGGGATGGCAGCAGAGGCACATGTTCACCAAGAACTCCCTGCAAAGCCTGCTGAGGAAACTCCGGGACTCCACTGGGCACAGAACTTGTGCTCTGTGGATTTTCAGGTCATTCCATTGATGTTTGTTTCTTTATACGCAGACATCCATATATACAAATAGATATATATATACACATGTAGGAAGTACTTAGTGAGCTGGAACATAGGAAGGAAAAGGATAGCTTTTCTTTAGTCATGCAGTCTGGAATAAAATGGTGTAGGAATAGCCACAAACTAAGCTGTGGGAACAGCTCATTCTTGGTCTTAACAGGACATTGGGTACAAGAAAACACAAGAATCGTAATGATTCACCTCCTGGCTAAAACCAAAATGGTTCATGGTGTAAAACTACCTGGTGATGGAAATAACCCATGTCCCTGGGCTGGGGCAGAAGCCTGGGAGTCAGCCGCTTGGAAAAAGAGACCTGGCAAAGCCAGCCCAAGGTGCAGGCACGTGTTTGGCTCAAGGCAAGAGGGAGCTTGGACTGCCAGCACTGGAAGGCACTCCAGGCTAAGGAGCTGGCCGGTGGCAGGGAGCAGCTCCTGCTGGCACTGCAAGGGAAGGACTGGCAGCACGCAGGAGGAGCGGGCACATTGCTGATGGACAAGGGAGCTGTTCCTGAGCTGCCAACAGGACCCCTCCTGGAACTGCAGTTACAGATCAGCTCCCCATCCTGCAGGCTCTGCTTGGCGTTTGGAGCTCAAATCCACTGCCGAGAGCAGACCTGATTATAAATGGGATCAATGATAAGACTTCAGCGCTTGTTGCCCCACTGTTAATACTGATTTTTTACTTTCTAGGCTATCTCTGCATTACGTACCCTGGGTCTTTCAAAAGGTAGTGCTCAGCATTTAGAACCATGTCTTCTCTCCTTTAGCAGATTTCTAGAACATTCATGCTTCTCTGTGAAGAAAGGGCAAATTTAAGAAAGGTTTTACAACAGCATAGTTCCATAGAACTTTAGTTCAACTTATTTTCTAAGGAACCTCTAGTATCAAGACACTTTGCTAAAGCAGTTAAGGGTGAGAATTGCAGGGCTGGTTTAGAATTGAATCCAAATTCTCTTTCAATCTGTGCAATATTTCCATTAAATCCGATTAATGTCCAGGAATCAAACTCTCAATTTCCCTTTTTTCCTCTTTCTTCCTAGTAAACAAGGCGTGTGTATGTTTTTGATTTTGATTTTAATGCCAGTAACCCACTGGACTAATTGATACCATGCAACTTCTTTATCATTTACAATTACCCATGGTTCTCAGGAACACAACTGTTGAAGGAAGGGAAGAGAGCAAATCCTTTAAAGCAATGAACTAATAGTTATTTTACATCAGTTTGTAAGCCCTTAGGTAAATACACTATAATCTACATACAATGTATATATGTACAGGTATGAAGTACCAGCTGAAGAAATGCTCTACATAAACAAGATCTCATCTACAGTGTTTGCTAGCCTGGTGTTTTGTTCTTTCTTAGTAAAATCAGGAAGAGAAATACTACTGTCCTTTCCAAAATTAATTGGTTAAAAAATTGACAAGTTTGATGAAGTTTGATTTAGGATTGTTCAAATAATAATTTTAATTTTCTCTTGCTGAAGAGAAACAAAATTGACACTTTGTGAGTGGTAAAAAAATAGACATTATTAACAGGAGCGTTGCACAAAGTATCTTTGGGATATTGTAGAGCAGTTAATATGAAGATCTCATAAATGACGGAGATAAGAGACCTCGGTGCTGAAGATGAAAACATCATTTGATAACAATAAAAAGAGCTTATCTAGCTCATCTTAATTATACTTGAAATGTGCTTTATATGGATTAGATGTATAGTGATTGAAAACTCATCACTTCTTTTATGTTGCCGAATAATTCATGCTGATCATTTTAGTCTCAGCCCACAGATTTAAAAGATAAACTCATTGCTGCAGCTTGCAGTATTGAAGCAGTGTCACTTGATTTGGCACTGAAGGGTCAGAAAGCGTTGTGAATGACAGAGATTGCCAGTGTCAGGTATTCCCAGGAGCTCTTGAACATTGCAAGAAAACATAGGACTGATTTGCTGTCTGCCAGCAGATTTGCTGAGAGCAAAACAAATCTCAGAAATAGCCATGGCTATAAAGCAGAAGATGGGCCAGTAGAAGAAAACCTGATTGACAGACATTGTAAGAAATCATAAAATGACAATTAAACCACATGATGCAGAATTATAAACACAAGTGGCCAGTATCATTGTATCCTGTTTTGAAAGGAAGAAAAAGTCAGTTTCCAACATAGTTGATTATTGTACTCATTCATCTGGCAGTTGCTGAGGCAGCAGCAATGTAATTCAATCTTAAAGACTGCTTCTTGTTTAGACCACATTATAAAATTTCTTGATTATCCATGTGCAGCATGATTTATTCTATCAGCTAATATTTGTGCTTTTGGTAATAGGACAGTGCAGCTGTGGATTGTAAGAGAAATTTTAGATCCCAGAATTTATGCTTTCCATCTAGGAAAAGTAATAATAAAAAAAGTTTTCATCTTCTCCCCCTCTTATTATTTTAAGCCATCTAAACCCAGAATCACTTTGACTTCCATTTTTGTCTTTGCTCTTCTGGGCTCCTCCACAGTTGTATATGAAGGCTTGTCAAACCTGTGATAACCATATATCTAGAATTTAATTCCATGGTCTCAGCACAGCCCTCTAGAACCGTTTTAAATACAAAATGTCCATAAAGGACCTACGGATATGACACAAAAGCTGTGGAACACAAAAGCCCTTTTGGATAGGCTAATAAAAAATGGCATCTACCTTTCAAAATGCTATCAAACACTCTCAGACAGCTCCATGAAGTTTCTCTAGTAGGGCTGCATGTTCTTTGCATTCCTTATTTCCCCAGGGAAAATTGAGGTGTACTAGAGTTAGATAGTTCATCATTCAGGGCTGTCCTTGAGTTTCCCACGTACCTGTGCCTCCAGGGGAGCTGGGTGTCCAAACTGCCTGTAGGGCTGGTGGAGATCTCATCCTTGCTTCAGGTGCTTAAAGTGGACCTTTTGATCCATTGAATCTTCCCTGTGGGATCTGTTGTGCCTCATTTGCTGCTCCAGAAGGAAATGGGTCTCCCATACACACCGGCACCCCTAAGACATGGAGTGCAGGAAAAGTGTCTTGGGTACAGAAGATGAGCTGATGAGGTTGAGATGAGCTGCTCATATTCTTTCTGTAGAAATAGATATGGAAATAGAAATAGAAACAGAAATAGAGAAATAAATATAGAAATCAATTTATATAAAATATGTATATAAATAAATCTAGCTCAGCACTGAGGCATAAGGGGCTGCAGGAGATGTTTGGAGCTGCAGAGGTGCTCCGCTGGCACATCTGCTGTTAACTCCCAAGAGAAATCCAAGAAGCTTTGCTGAGGTCTCCATTGGTGAGAAGACAGCTTCTTGAAGGGCACTGACTTTGGAAATAAAGTAATCCCTTTGCTGAATCACTGTGATATTTATGAATGATGATAGCAAGACTCACATTAGGAGAAGTTCACATATATATGTGATGTAGCAATAAAAAAACACAAAATAACCCATGCAAATTTGCTTTTTGACTCTTTACTCTGAGCTCTCAACTCTTGTTGTCCCTACTTGTGCGACTACTAGAAGAATAGCAAATTGCTTTCCAGAAAGCCAATTTAATTTCAAGAGCCCTCCGGAATACCAAACTAAGACTTAAAGAGAACAGAAGAATGGTTGTGATTTATGAGTATGTATCTCATTTAGACTGGAGAAAACAGAGACTGAATACAAAGGATATGCTGATCACTTCAATCTTTTCTCTGTGATCTTTTCCCAAAGTATGCGGTTTCCAACCCACTACAGTCAGCAAGAATCCTTTCACTCACCTCAACTGAACAAACTTTTGATCATAATATAAGGCACTTCTACATGGATATTTATTAAAGATGTGATAGCCAGTCTGCCATGCTCCTGAGAGATGAGACTTCAAAGAAGGGGTACAAAAAGTAATCCAAGCAAGAAGCCAAAGTCCAAGCAGAAAGAAGTCGGAGTTGAAGTTGGGAGTTGAAATCAGAGTTGAAGTCATTGAAGTTCTTGAAGTTCTTGAAGTCACTGAAGTCACTGAAGTAATGTATTGTTCTCTCAGGTCAGCCTTCTAGACTGTTGCAGCCCCAAGCAGTCACATCCCCAGGCCAGAATGTCCCCCCAGTTACAGAATCAGCCTATTGTTCGCATTACTTGGCAGCCTTACAAAAACACATAGTTCCAAAAAACCTGACAGCTGCACATGAAGCTCTTTGCTTCATATCTGTGCTTTCTTATTCCATGGTCTGTACCTGACCAAAGCCAGAATGTCTCAACCAACTGTGCTCTCTGTTCCACACACCACTTGTTCTCTTATACCAGCCCTGTCTTTTCTACATTTATTCTGTTTTTTTGCTACTATTCCTTTCAGTCAGCGACTTCTCAGCAGACTTCAGATTGCCTCAGAAAATGCTTGACATGGTTGGACACTATTTGATTCTGCCTATGCTTAACATCATGCTTTAGTCAGTATTAACTGTACTTCATGCTTTTCCTTACATTATTTGTACAGTCTTTTTTAAAGGAAATGTGAAAAAATGCATGAAAACTTGTACAGCTTGAATCAAACCTTACTGAGTTGTAGCCATTAAGTGTATGAAATGGGTTAATATTTGTAATACGTGTTTCTGTGTTTTTATTCTCAACTCTAAGCTAAGTTACTTTTTGATCCATCTATTGCTTCATTGCCTTCTCTGAAGGGCAACCTTCTCAGGCAGGTCTAGGGAACTCCTCAACATAAAAATTCTTTTTCTGTTTTGAAAACTGACTTTTTCTCTTACCTGGAAATCACAGATCATGTCAGGGGAGGATGTTTTTCCAGTATCCTTAACCGGCTGTATCCAACACTACTCCAAGTATGTAAGGATTACCACGAACCACGTGAAGTGTGAGTTTGTCCATTCAGGCTTTACTCACTCTGCAGTTCTTGAGGCTTAGAGAGCAATTATCCACCTGTTCCTGAGGCAAGCAACTCTTGAGCATACCAAACTAAACAGCATCGTCTAAAATCATGTTCTCCTGTGTGTTTGGTGCATCCGCTTGCCCTGCAAGACACATAATCCAAACTTGAAGCATTAAGTTCTGATAGAATTGAAGAGTTGCTTATGTTGTTTATAATGCTACTTTTGCCCATCCATTCAGGATGGTAAGAGGAAGGACTCAGAGTTACTGGGAGCATTCATCTGTTTATTGCAACTTGAAGACTGAGACACGAGGTAAGAGAGCTACAGAGACAGGTACAACAGGCCTTTGCTGCAGTTTGGAACTTGAGAACTCCACTTACAATGATTTCCTGTTACACAAGTTTGTAGGCTGTGTTTAATGCAACCTGCAAAGAAAACATGAATTATTGATTGTGCTGTAACATTGCTTGGAAGGTGTTTCTCTAGAGAGAAAAGACAGCTGTGCTAGTTTTTGATGAGTTTGTCTCCTCCAAAATTCTACTGCAAAAATTCATTTGGGATATATGTAAGATGTCATAATATAACTGTTTCAAGTTCTCATTCTAATTTCCTTTTTTTAAACCTTAAAAACAGTGACTGATTGATTGATTGATTGATTGATCAAGCGATGGATTGTAGAAACCCTTGAAATGCTTATCAGACTGGCTGAGAATTCACAAGCACACTTTTCTGCAATGCTTCTACCAACACAGATACTGAGGCTGCTGTGGATGTGCAGGAGCTTTTCACAGATGTTGCACTCTTCCTGCTGGGCACAGGCATTAGCACAGAGGAATTAGCAAATGCATGTTTTGACACCACCCTGTTTGCAGTAGTCTAGGAACTGTGATTAACCCTGGTGCCACTGACAGGTCCCTGGCATGTGCTGATGCCTCCAGGTGGGGAGAAGAGACATCAGGCTCCTTGGCAGCATTCCCAAAAAGGCCATGGGACAAATGGGAAGATCACTCACAGCCAGCTGGACTTTGCTGCGGGCTCTGAATTTGGGGATTGCAGGGATCAATCCAACAGAACACCCACACTTCTGCAAAGCCTGCAGCAGAGCTTTGCAGAGAATGCAGCACTGCCCACAGTGCCCGGGGCTGATGCTGAGCGAGCCCTGCATGGGCTGCTGCCCCAGCACCATCCGAGGCTGCCTGGTGACACAGCAGGAGCTGGTCCCCACTGGCGGGGGTTTATCCTGTCCCTGGAGGAGCTCTCAGGAGCCCTGAGAGGAGCACAGGGCATAGAGTACGGGACGCTGAACTTCCATGCCCTTGTTGGTGACACTCTGGGACAGGCTCGGATCAACGGGCCAGAATGATCTGAGCAGCTCAGACGCTGGTTGTATCCACACCTGGGGCAAACAGGGCCGTAGGAAATGTATCACTGGCAGCTATTCTTTGTTTGGCCATTTTCATGGTGAGGAAAACATTTGTATCTGAGTTTGGCTTTATTTGACTGTGTACTTTCTGGGAGCACAAAACATATTTTTCTCAAACGTAAGAAAATTGATTGTTACCTTATGTGCATATGATGCTACATGTAAATCATCCTTATTTTAGATACCAGTGGCCTGCCTTAAAGAACCTATGACTTTGCATGTATTATTGCCATAATTTGGTATCTTTTGGAGGAAGCAGCACGGTTCATTTGAACTAAGGCCTTCCTTACACTTAAGAGAAACAACAAGTTGTGTGAGAGCTCTGGTGGCTGTGAATGCATGAAGTGAAGAATGTTACTGCTATGGAAAGTGCACACTCTTGAACTACACTCCAGAGAAAACAGCTAGTATATATGCTCATTTATGAAGGTAAGCACCAAAATTTGAATTTATCCTGTGTTATATTGAATCCCCAATACATTTCATGATTGCATTTTTCTCTGAATTCTTACATGCTAACTTCCCTGGCAGTGACATATTCTGTGTTAAGTGCTGAATTGGATAGCTTGGTTTGGGGAGATGCCTTTAGTTAATGGCACACAAGGGTCTAAAGAGGGTGTCTGGGTGTCCCTGTGCTCTGGCACCAGCTGAGGTGTGGAGCACTTCTAGGGCTGCCCCCAGGTGTGATGAGCTGAAGTTAAAGCAGAGCCTTCTGCTGAGCAGCTGCTACCACCTGACAATGGACAACAGGGCCTAATATAAGAAACAGAGGCTTCTTCATTTCTTACTGAGGCCCAGAGTCTGATAAAATGGGTTCTTCATCCTGCTGTGATCAGTGAATCTCAGGGTGAATTTCCACAAATTTCCCACCTTGTCTCCTTTATACCTGCCAGCCACATGTGCCATGATATCCTGCTGCTCAACTTCCTTAAGAAAAGCTGTCATCTCTTTGGGACAGGCTTCTTCACTAATAGTTTGACTCAAAATTGGCTCACTGATGTCTCTCTAATTCCCAAGTTATTGCAGAGCTACAGCTGCCTTCTAGGGATGTACCCTGCAGCTCCTTTGATTCCTGTGGGATCTTCCTTGCCTACCTTTTTCAGGAATGAGCTAGAACAAGCCATTAAATGTTCAAGGGAAGGACTTGGGTTTCCTACCTCATTCAGGGTCATTTAATTTGAAAAGTTTTAGACTCTGATTTTTATTTAACAGGGGCCCTGGCTTGAAAATCTGACCACTCTTTGGGCCAGACTTTAAATTCTCTCAGCACACTCCTGTTTTCCACATCAAAGGTTTTTACACACCAAAATAGTATGTTTCACTGAATTTTAGTAAAATATTAAATGGATGAAGAGCCCTCCACTTAGTACTGTTGCTTAATGGAGATTCCATAGTGATCCAGAATGAAGTGCTTGATTTGCACACTCCTGAAAACTCCATGCCTTCCTTCTCCCCAATATTTTTATCTGATGTATCTTCCTGCTCTAAACTCTGTGTGCTGTGGAAAGAACACTAATACCTAGATAGCCTGGATTCCTTTTGCAAAACTCTTTCTTCCAACTAATTTGCAACTTCTTCCCTGTTCTGCTTGTGTCAGCAGAGCAGTTCCAGTCTGTCTCCAGCTGGAAGCTGTCTTTCTCTTTCTTCTTCCTGGTCCAAAATCTCCTTTAATTCCTGCCTCCCACAGCTCTGCCCACTGACAAGCAAGTGCAGCACCAGTTCGTGGTCTGGATCCCTGTGCGTTGTTTGATGCCATTCTGCAGAACCAAGTGGAGATGTGTGGGCTGTGCAACTATTTGTGGATTTCTGTGTTTTTACTCCTACATGTTGTCACAGATTTAATGCCACTTCTGCCCCTGAAGTCTGTGTATGTCCATTTATCTACTGCTATTGCTCAGAGCATACCTTGTGCTTTTCAGCTGGGGCAGAATTTTTTAGCAAACATCATGTGAATGCTCATGAATGCATTGTGTAAGAGAATTGAAGAGAGCTGCATCATACAGAACAAGAACAGTGTGCAATATGAGGAGAATCTGAGGCAGAGGGTATGTAGTTCTTACACACTGGATAACAGCTAAAAATGCCCATTGTTACAGAGCACCTTGCAGACTCCTCCTGTGCTTGCTTTGTGCTCAGCCTGAGTTGACACATGCTGGTCTCTGAGCTTGTGTATAGACAAGCATTTCCCAAGGAGGGCACAACACAAACTCCAGAATGCACAAGAACTAAAGACACATTTAAGACTCTCAGAAATATAAAACCCCCCCACCAAACTATAACACCGTAACTAACTGGAAAAAAAAAGTCTAATAAAAACCCCATGGAAATTTGTTTACAGGTTATAATAAATTGTCTCATGTCATCTCCATTCTGTTAATCAAACTACTGTCAATGGTAATACAGAAGGTGAAAGAGAGGTTTCAGTAAGATTGACAAAGTTTTGGTATGGCCCCTCCTGCAACTGGTTTGAGAAAAGAATGAAGTGGAAAAAAGCTGTTTATTTAACAGGCAAATCAGTCCCCAGCACAAAAATGAGCAATACTAAACAACAAAACCTCTCTCTGCTCTGACAAATGAGATGACAAATTCAGCAGAGTCCCTTTTGTGGGGTGCAGCCCGGCTCACTCAGGCTGTTCTCAGTCCCTCCAGAGCTGGGAAATGCCACAGCCCAGGCCAGGCATTCTGTGCCACAGGTGCCAGATCCCACTGCCCTTCTGGCTTTTTCAGTCCAGAGTAGGTTCCAACAATTCCAAGAAAAAGCAAAAAAGCATACAGTCCAGTGCAGTTCTCAGCCTCAGCTAGTCAAAAACGAAGTAAAAGCAAAGGAGAGCTCTCCCCTGCTGTCCACTACAGACAGCACAGTCTGTGTGTAGGAATGTGGGGGAGCAAGTGCAGTCCCTGATAACAAACTGTGCACCTCTTCTCTCCCCCTTCACTCTTGGAACCAGTCTTCAAGCTGCAGAACTTAATAGCCAACCCAAAGAGAACAAACAACTGGGGATGCAAACATCATAAAGTTAACCCAGGACACTTGCTCATCACAGGCCTCATAAAGTCTGAATCTAGAGGCACAAAATTTGCATGAGTTTCTGCACTCTTGTCAGAAGGAAAACCAATTCCATTCTAGAGGGGTTACTGGCACCTAGGCTCCACTAACCTGCACACAAAGCTCCTCATTAAAATGACAAGATTGGGTTGGAAAGAGCCATGCACTTGTGAATTGCTCTTTGGCTCTTTTCAAAGGCATTTGGGAAGCTCTGCACACACAAGCTCAAAGCCATCATTTCAGAGAAATGTTGGAAAATTATGAAAATAAAATGATCTGGCATAAGAAAAAAATCAGCTGCAACAGGAAGGAACACTGAGGATCTTGGCAATCTTCCTTTGCTTTTCATCTGGTGTTTTGTGGCAAGTTTATCCTTTATAGTCTTTGTTAGCTTACATTGCCACTCTATACACACAGCTCGGAATGTCAGCAGGTGGAGATTGTCATTTCATAGCTGAAATTGGACAAAATCTATACAGAACACTCCCAGTTTCATGGGACTGACTAAATCCATGGAGGTCTTACCCCAGCAGCAAGATGAGAGAACAAATCAGAGTCTAAAAACACAAATGAATAAAAATTTCCAGGGAACCACTCAGAAGTGGCTACAAGCGCTTTCGCCTTGCACTATTAAGGATCAGAATTCAAGTGGCTTCTAAGGAAAAAGTGAGCCCATATGAAATGCTCTGTGGAAGACCTTCCCAGGTTACAATGCTTTCTAGAGACAATCATGTGATAGGAAATGATAATTTCAGTCTGTGTGTACCACCTTTGGGAAAAGTGATCTCACCTCTGGGAAAACAGATTTCTGGTGTGAGCATCCCTGACGACTTTGGAGGTCAGGTACATACCTCATCAACCTGGGGACTGTGTCTATGTCAGAAAGCAAAGCAAGAAGGCACTGAAAGAAAAGTGGGTATGACCATTTCAAGTACTCCTAAGCAATCCTGCATCAATAAAAAGGGATGGGATAAGTGCATTGGTAGAACTTCCACAAAGGAAGCCAGCCACAACACATGAAGATCTAGATGGGAAAATAAAGTCAAGTGAGAATTTGAAGCTTACACTTGTAAAAGCATGAAAATATTACTCCTTTCTGCTATGTCTAGAATTAGAAGAATTGCCATGTAAGGAGTGAGAAGTCATGAAGGGGTAACCATGAAAAATCCTCAGTCCCAGCTCACTCTTGACAGCAACACTCTTGCATGTGGTTCCAAGCAGCAGCAGTCAGCAAGCCAAGAGCAGGCTCCCCAGCAGAATTCACCCCATGCCCCCCGTGGCAGAGTTCCTTGTGCTGTTGCACTCCAGAGGTGTAGGAGCACCCCTGCCCCAGGAAAAAATGGACCCAAATCTCGGGATTTAAGAGGTGACATTTTCTTGAACTTCACTGGAAGGAGAACAAAGGGAAGCAACAGTTCAAGTGTTCAATCACAAAGTGCAGCAAGGTATCTCAGTTATGGGGACTTAACAGTGCTGGCATGGAGACAACTGAGGAAGTTCTGAAATACTCTCCAAGGAAGAAATGGGCTTTCACAGCACCATTTGAGTCTTATCATATATTTTCTTCCCTCAGTCATTTTTCTATCCTTCCCTAGAAGAATGTTATGGCATTGCTGGCCAAAACTCTGCAGTGTCAGCTGAATATATTAACAACGGGAAAATTAGGAAAATGGCTGGACTTCCAAGTCCCCATAGGTCTGTGCAGAAATCAACAGCTCTGTCTCTCTAGAATATCTAGTTGTGATGGACTATTTTTGAAAGAACTACTGAACAGTGTCTCCATATTGACACATTCACCTAATTTCTTTTTAAAACCTGCTCAAGTATCTTCTCTCCAACACTTGTAAATGTGCAATATCTTTGACAGAATAATGTAAAGAGTTAAAATTACAAGAAAGACCAAAAATCACCCCTATACCTATCATAAAGAATTTCAATTTTCCACAATATCCTCTTAACTTGTGCATAGCCTCATAGTAGAGGTACTGGGCTTCTAGAGGTACTGGGCTTCTACCCTCTACTGAAAAAGTTTATTTCCATGGATAAACCTAAGGCTTGAAGCAAAGAATTGACCAGAAGAAAGCCACTCCAAATAATGTATAAAGAATGAGAGACAGAGCTATCAACAGTGAAATTTCTTTATTGGAAAAGTACAAAACTAACGGCTTTCAACTTCTAAAACTGCCTAAACTTCTTTGAACTAATCCTACATTTTTAACAAGTAATCATCTGCTCAGTGCTAACATATCTAACTGTTCAATAGTAACTTAAATAATCCTAAAAGCCTAATCTTCTATTTCAAATAAAAATCCAGAGGTCACTGATTTATGAGGCTGAAGCCGATGTCTGGTGCCAGGACTCCACTACCTGCTTGTCAAATTCTGATATTCGGCTCTGAATATGGGACAGCTTTTTATGGAGGTACTGGCACCTGCTCTTCATTTCAGAGTAGCTGGGGCTACCCTGTGAAGGGGAAAGAAAAAACAAATAGGGAATGCAAGCATCTCTGCTGAGTTTAGAATCTGATGTCCTTTGCTTTTAAAAAGCCTTGAGCCAGACTCAGCAGTAACCATGGCCCTGCAGGTCTGGTCTCACACATACCTCTTGTAACTGCTGATAATCTTCTAGGACTCGATGAAGCAGCATCTTCAAGAAAAAAACATAAAGAATGTTTCACTACCACCATGAAAAATAAAATGCAAACCTAGGTAAAACACTAAAACTACCCTCAGTTTGAGTCCAGAGATTTTCTTCTCTCTGAGCCACCACTCCTCTGGAATGTTTGCAAAAATAAAACTCCAATTGCCAGCATCAGCCAAGATCTGTAATTAAGCCTCTCAATAGGGAACACAAGGAGCACATGCTCTGAGGCTCTGCCTGGGACACATCTCACCTTCCTCTTTGCTCATAGACACCTCAAACAGGGGGTTTGGGGCTGCGTCTTGCAAATCTCAGACCCAGCCAAAGCAGTGGCTGAGCACATATGGCAGTTCTGCAGTTTCCATTTGTCCCACTGAGCAGATCCAGGGAATCCCAAACACTGGTGTGATGAAGCACAGCCTTCACAGTTTTATCCTTTTTTACCTGGTAGACTTTGGAGCCTCGATTCAGAGACTTCCATTGTTCATGAAACTGTCTGAAATTCCTGTTGATCTTGTCAATCTGAGTATGTAAATTCTGGTATTCCTCATACTCTGCGTTGAAGTCATCCTTGTAATGCTGGCATTGCTCCAAGGAGACTATGGCTATGTATTTTCTAATGGAAAAAAATTAGATCATTTTTCTCTGAATGAACTCAAAGAGAACATTCTAATGTGTTCCTATTCCATAAAGCACATGTGTAGTTTTACACCAAGCACGTGGCAAATGTCAAGCACAGACCCCCAAGCTCTGAGTCAGTTCCTCTGGCCCTCACTGTTTCTACATGCAAGTTCATGTGCTAGAAGAGAATGCAGACAGGTGACTCTAGAAATCTGCCACATTTCTATGACACTTAATTGCTAAGAGTTTATGTAGTAGAGGTTGTCTTCATTAGGCAGTAGAGCACATTTAGGAAACACTGGCACTCATTTCAAATGTCAAAGGACCAGCAATGACCACAGCCTCAGGAAGAGAAGAAACATTGCTAAATTATATTCTTTTTCTATATAGGGAAAACTTTTAAATTTACATTTGCTCTTGAAAATCCATTTGTAATACATTTTTGCCAGGGACTTTGGCATTTATGGATTTGGTTGCACAGAGTTGGAATTTCTCCCTATCTAACAGCAAAGCAGAGGTAATGATAATATTTGATTCTTCTAGTGGACAGCTGTTACAAAACTGAATCTTGAACTGAGGCCCTTGTTATAAAGCCAATTTAAAAATACTCTACACATGTCTGAAACCACAACAACAAAATCCTAAACCACATCAGCTGCTATGGGGGGTAAAACTCATTAATGCCACTGATGGAGAGAAAAATTTCTACATCCTTTCTCCCTCAAGTTAACCAAAGTAAAGTTTATAAAGATCATGATACGAATCCAAGATGAAGTGGCAAGGGGAACAATAGACACCAGTTCTCAATACTGACACACCAATGCTTCTGCTCCTCTGAGCCTGAGCACCTGGCTCTTTTGCATGACAAAAACTCCCCAAACACATGGAAATGTATCCTTCAAAGCATCCTGAGATTAATTGTTTCAAGGTGAAAATATTTAACACGCTGGAATTCAGCACCAAGACAGAAAACAGCTTGTGCCAGGGATGTGTCCCAGGCCAGATGCACCTGCCTGGTGTGCTGGTGTGTTCTGCAAAGGAAAGTACAGATGTCTTTGCAGGTTTTGGCAGGTGCCTCAGAAGAAATAGCCTGGACTTGTGCCATGTGCCCAGTGCCATTTCCTAGCAAGAGCCCTAGCACAGGCCTCCCTCAGCTGCTCCCCTGCAGGGCCAGCCTTGCCCTGAGCCTTGCCACGGAGCATCCCTGGCTGTATCCAATGTGAGCCAGGGCCCTGCCGCGCCTGCTCCAAAGGCCACAGCTGCCCCAGAGCCCAAGGGCTGCAGGAGGCCTGACTGCCCTTGCCACCATCAGTGCTCTGACAGAAGCTCTGAGCCATTCCCAGCCTTTCATACCACACACACACACACACACACAGACACTTCTCCCTGCCCTCCTGCTCTGCAAATCCCAGGGGGGATGCAGCACCAGAGCTGCAGCTGACCCTGTGCAACTGCACTGCAGGAAGGGAGGGCCCGTCCGGGACAAACCCACCTCGGGGTCCATCTCAGCTCTTAGCCTGGGAGATACAGCTAAACCTTCTCCAAATCATCCTTTCAATACTGTAAACAGCTTCACATGGCACCCCACTGCCAGTGCCAAGGCTTAATTGTTATTTCACTCAACTCAGGTAGTCAGCTTGGTTGTTTGTTGCAGACCATGTGGACACAATGGAAGTCTCTTTTCTCTCTCCTGTAGAAAAGCAGAATTTGGACACTCTTCACCAGGAGATCTTTAAAAAGTAAAAACAGACCTCCAGGATGGCTTTGAAAAAGTCCTTCAGAGCTTTGTTCTCACAGGAAATTTTTCAAGAAACCCTACACAAAGTAATAACGGGGCAGACATAACATTCTCTACAGTAGCCAGTTCCGAGCTTTAGACAGAATGCATGGCCACTTTATTCTACAGGTTTTGCACTAGCACAGGATAAAGCCCAGCTCAGCTCTTCTGTTTTGAGGGCATGAGGTGGCATCTGCACAAACATTCAAGTCTTGCAGCAACAGATGCAGATTCACAAAAGATAACAGCTTGAGAGAGACAGAGGAGAAGAGAGAGAGACCAACATGGAGGTTCTAACAAGAAATAGAGAAAAAAGCTGCAGTCCTTCATATCCAATGTTTTTATGACCACTTCCTTGCCCATTCTAGTTGGACACAGTTTGGATGAAACCAAGTGTGGATGCAAAGTTTCTGCACTTTTGTCTGCAGGAAAGTCACAGTATGTTCAATACAACTTGTAAGAGCAGCTTTGCGGAGAGCATTTCAT
Source organism: Cinclus cinclus (assembly GCF_963662255.1). Taxonomy (NCBI): domain Eukaryota; kingdom Metazoa; phylum Chordata; class Aves; order Passeriformes; family Cinclidae; genus Cinclus; species Cinclus cinclus. The sequence goes on from NC_085084.1 coordinate 9,160,343, forward strand.
TCCCGAAAGTGCATTTGCTCTCATGATTCAGTCTACACAAAAGCTTCAGCCCAAGCCCCAAATTGACACACAATCCAGAATTTTCCCTCACTAGCTGCTCAGGGTTTTTCTACTGGCTCCTGAAGAAAAACGTTCATGTGTTTATAGATTCAAGCACCTGTCCGTCCAAAGTCATCCCAAGATTTGTTGGTATTGTGTGTACGTCCAGAAGAAATGTAGAAAGACCATCTCAAAGCACCTGTCCCTACAAGCACACCACCACTCTCAAGAGGCATCTGCACACTCTGAACATGCCTCCAGGCTAAATGCAACTAGTGATTTGCAAATTCAACTTCCAAAAGAGACAACACACAGAGAAAGCAACTGAACTCTGCCCTACTGGGCGTGTCCCTGGGATCAGAAGTCAAGTGTTCTTTGTGCCTTTCTGTTTAGCTTTTCAATGTCATCTTCAGTCTTGTAAAGCTTTTGAAGAGAGAAATTCTGCAGCTAAGATACAGAGGAGCGCCTGGCAAAGCCCAAACTACAACTTCAGGAACCCCAGCCCAGGTTTCGTAGCTTTTGGAGTTCCCATGAAAAGGCTGAGTTCAACGAACAATGTTGAAATCATTGCGATTTGATCTACATATTTCAGCAAACTAGTCTGCAATCAATGTGTAATGGGTTTCTGTCTTCAACATGCAGACTTGAAAACCTGCTGGTGGAAAAAGTGGTGCCTCAATCAACTGTTACTTTTACTGGAAATCAAACTAAAAGAAAACATCCATTCTCTGTGGCTTTCTAGTTCCTGGCTCCTCATTTTTAGCAGATTTCTCCAACATTAATCCATGGGTCACATTTCTTTTTCTTGACTGGTTTTCCAATACAGAGGGAGAAGTTCTAAAATTGAATGATGTCTTAGATAAAGTTCCAGCAGCACAGATTCTGGGCTTTGCTCTTGCTGTCTTTTAAACAAGACTTACAATGTAATGCAAAGGCAGAAAACAAAGTCTTGATTTTTCAGGACCGTGCATGAGGGATAATGTAGAGCAGTAATAGAGAGCAGTGCCTTCATGTCTTCAGTCCCAGGTTTCCAAGCTCCCTTTTCACACAGTGCAAGAACACAATTCACTATTTCAGAGCACAGTCAAAGAAGGATGTTCCCATAAGATAAGCCATCAGAACAGGAATTTTAGAAAAGCACAGACGGCATGAAGAAAGGCACTAAGCCTTGACCTAACAGAGGTGACGACTTGGAATTAGGATACCAGACAGAAATGCTGTTGGAGGGACTGTGGGAAAGGAAAGGACAGCTTACATCCCTTACAGGCCAAGATCTAAGAATATCTGTGACCATCTGTATCTGTGGCTACTCAAATCCTGGGCAGTATAAAGGTGGTACCTCCAGAGGGATTTGGGGACACCCATCACTGCCAAGACCAAGGCTGAAGAAAGACTGGCTGGATGACAGAGAATCCATGTGGTGCTGACATCTTCATACTTAACATCTCTCTCTCTTCCCCAAGCCCCACCTCTCTTCTCTTATTCTTTTCTAGCTCCCTACTTTGCATTTACTCTTAATAACATCTGCACACTTGAAAAGGATCTCACTTGCGCTCTTATTTGGGCAGAAGCTTCTCTACATAACCAAATCTTTCCACCACAGTTCTCCAGAGAGGACTTAGGAGAAGCAGCACATTAATACCTTCATCAAAATCCAAAGGATGGGACTGCTTCAGCCTTCCCAATTCATTTTTCTTCCCATTTGAACTGGGGACCTCCTTCTGCACCATGTCACACTCTGGGACACAAGAACTCTGGAAATTTTCATCCTGGTGCACCTCATGGGTGCAGGGGGAAATGGAGCCGACCCTTGGAGACATGTTCAAAGTAGAAAGGGATGTGGAAGGTAGCACCCAGGAAGAAGAGAGGCATGCAGCTGCTGGCTGGATGTGACTGGTGAATTGCTGGTGACCAATTCGCCTCTTCTTGCTCATCACAGGATCAGTAAAGTCAGAAAACAGAGAGCGTTTCTGCAAGAATAACAAAGTAATTAATTAATTAATTCATTCTTTCATTCATTCATTTATTAATTCATTCATTCATTCTTCTATGATCAGGAGCAGCTCCAGTTGGCTTTGTCTAACTCCCAATTCCTGCTTGTACACACCAGGAAAAGACTCAGCTCTTGCTCGCACACACCTACATGATGCACTAAAGACACCCTTGGCTGGTTTAGGGTTTTACCCATTAAAGACAAGATCAGTGCTTCACTCACCCAACCCAGGAGTACTGGCTGTGGTGGTTGGTTGTGAATTGTCATCAGGATGAGCAAAGACATCAGTCACATGTCAGGAAATTCTTTAGGTGCTTTTAGGTAGAATTGCCTTGACTCAAGCAGCCACTCCACTCTTTAGACTCAAAGCTGCTGGTTCAAAACTTCTTAGATTTGTACAGCAGACTTTCACAAGTGGTGACTTATGAGCCCTTCCTTTTCCCTCAGTGCCCTTCAATCATTTCTCAGCTCCTCCCAAGGACCTTCTCAGAGGTGCTGGCTCACAAGCCACAAAACACATGGCCACAAGCTCCCCACTCCCACAGCAAACTTGAGGGCTGAGGATGGAGTAGAACAGGACAGCCATGCTGTTCCCAGGCAGAGTGAGGGAGGAGAGAAATTAAGGCTGAGAAGGGAGTGAGGGAATACCACAGTTTTGTCATGCATGCAGAGCCAGCCCTTTGAGCCCTTCTCCAGGGAAAGAGTGGAAAGTGGTTGCTGAGCTCAAGTGTCCAGGCAGAGCAGAAAGTTGGCTCAGGACAGTGCTGCTCCAGCCCTGCAGGACCCTCTCTTCTGATCACAACCTTCCCGTCCAAGCAGTCACAATGTCTGAGGCACAGCATATTTTGGCCCTGGTTTTGCACATTCCCATCTCAGCTTTATTCCCATCAGCAGAAGTCTGAACATTAACACAAAACAAAGAATGTGCAAAAATGCACCAAATACCTGAGCAGGTCTTGCTGGAGCATCTCTCTCAGAAGGCCCTGGAGATGTCACTTGGCTGGTGCTGGTGCGCTTCTGAGATGGAGCTGATTTGCTAGGAAGATGGTCAAACATTTCAGGTTACAAGGATTAAGTATCAACTGACATAGTTCTTTCCTTGCCGACAAAACAGACTTTCAGTGTCAGGACTCAAGGAAACTGCATGAGGCTGAGTTGAGAGAGCTTTCAGCTGGATATCAGGAAAACATTCTTGCCCCAGAGGGTGCTTGAGGACTAGAACAGGCTCACCTGGCCAGTGGACACTACAGCAAGGGCTTCAAGAAGTGTTTGGACAACACTCTTGGGCACAGGCTGTGATTCTTGTGGTATCCAGAGCAGGGCCAGGAGTTGGACTCCATGACTGTGATGGGTTGCTGCTGACTCAGCATATTCTAACAAGCTCGGCTCCATTTCCCAGGGTGTTTCCTCTGAAAAGTCTCTTTTCCTTCCTCTAAAGACTGAACTTACCTAGCTAGTATTAACTTCAAATTCTCCCTATCGATTTCAGTGTAGCCAGGCCAATCAGTCTGAAGGGTTGGAAATAGATGTTCCTTCAGACTGAAGGAATTATCCTTTAGGTTCAGGTTGGCTACCTACAGGCAGACATACAAGAAAAGAAACATCTATTATTGTTCTGTTATGCAAACTAGAGAAATCCAATTGGTCCTGACAGCTGTTTGTGAGCACCTAACTCAAACTAAACAATGTCCTTTGGTACAGAGATGAATTATTCCTCTATCACATGAGTTTCAAGCCATGTCAAACTTTCACCAACTTGAAACAACCAAATACGTCTATTGATATCAGGCAAGTATTCCTTTGAAAACATTTAGTGCTGCAATGTGTAAGGAGAGGCTGTCAGGCCCAGTATCTCTCCCTCTTCATGTGGCAGAGCCAAGGTTCATTCCTGACAAGTCCTGTTGTGAGAAGGCAGTGCACATGGCTGGCTCTATTCCTTTGACAATAAATGAGGTTCATCCCTCCCTCTAGACAAATACAAAGTCTACTCGAGAAGCTAAAATGAGGTAGTAATACTTCAAGACCACTGACATGAATAGTGCTGGTTTAGATTTTATCACCTGTCACCTGCTCAGAGATCCTGCTGAGATGAAGACAGGAAAAGTCTCTCTCCATTTACCCCGACAATACATTAAATACCTCATCAACACAGCACCACCATGCCTCCACATCTGGCCTTTCTCTTTCTTTGAAGACATTATAAACACTGATGTTTATCTGATGGTCTGTGTTGATGGCTCTGTCCCCCAAGCTTGAAAAAAATGTAGAAGTAACAAAGATACCAAAATTGAGGATTTCATGTCTTAAAAGCAGAACGAAGGTTGTGTTGGAAGGGAAGTAAGTTTGTGAATCCATTTGATAAGCAAGGCTGTGCATCCAAAATTGTATCCATTTGAATTATCCTCCCTGGACATTGTTCATAGATGAAGAAGATGTATTCTTATGTGGTATATTAATGTTGGCATAATTCAACAACAGCCATGGGGAACAGGGAGGATTTTAAAAAGAGAAAAGTTTCTTATAGAAAGATTGAAGGAAGAAATATAAATTAAGGATAAAAGAACAATGTGGTGGAAAAAATTGCTGGAACAAACTGCACAATCTCACCTGCTGGAGGATCTTTCCAAGGGTACCCTTGTCCTTTTGCATGACTCCATCTCTCTGCAAGCGGGCAAGTAACTCTGGCTTCTTGTACGTCCTCAGAGCAAGCAAATGAATCACCCTGTCCCTGTAGGGTCGGCGATAAACAGCAGTGCAAGGATTGCCTTCACTCTCTGCAGCCTTCATGGGCATTGTTTTCTTCTTCTCAGGTGCAAGATATGAAGTGTTTGGCTGGGCACTTTTGTTTATCCAAAGGAAAGGAAAACAGAAATGAATTGTTATTGGGAGTAGGCAAGAGAGCTGATTTAAACTTATGATGGAATTCTTGGGCACAGAGCTGCACTTGCATATCCTTGTGAATCCCTTCCAGCTAAGCGTATTCTCTCATTCTGTGACAAAGCCCAATCCCTAACTGGTACTGCATGGAGCATGTTGCAAGGGCACCCTGTACCCTACCAGCAACCACACCTGACTCACCTGAGTTTCTCAGTGCCAGCCCAAAGCAAAACCATCCAGACCAAGTTCCACAATTATCTCACTAGTGCCAGTTTTCAACCTCAGTTGCTGAAATGTTCAATATTCCCTTTGGATCTATGTAAACTATCAGCAAGTGTTACACAAATCATCATCATTCACATGATAAACAGAAGATCCATAAAAACAAATTTGGAGGTTTAGTTTCATTTCCCCAAAATACCATGATGTTGCTGCCCTAAAATGCTCAGCACTCAGCTAAGGCAGAGCAAGAGCTGCACTTTCAGTGGCAGGGATGTCCCTGCAGGCAGGTGACTGCAGCCACAGCCAGGTGAGAGCCTCTTTTTCTCAGGGCAGCTGGCTGTGCCTAATTCAGCTGTCTGCTACAGGCAGCATCATGGAGTGCCTGGAAGGGGAATATCCACCTCATGTCTGCCTGGAGCCAGGCTCCTTGGGGAAACACTACTCAGAACAGGTTAATAACAGATGGCACCACCAAAGAACACTGGGCTTTGTGCACAGTTATGCAATCTGTGGGGAAGATGACATCATTACTTGCCTTTCACTTTCTTTGAAAAGGACCCAAAACTGTATTGTGTCTACCGTTACTTCTTACTGACCATGACAAAGAATGAAATCAAGTAACATTTTCCATCTTGACCTTATGAATTTCTGCATGGGACTTCCTCAATGTCATTTTTGGTCAATTTCCAATGTTTAACACATAAAAAGAGTGCCTAGCTACTCCAAAGTCCACTTGAAAACCAAAACATTAGTTACCAAGGCAGGTTACTTAAGAGCATTGGGTAGTCCCTACCTGGACCTCAATGCTCAAAATTCCAAACATTCCAAAATTCCAAAATTCCATCAAGCAGTATGGGGACAAGGAAGGACTGGCAGGCTTTCCAAGAGGAAAACAGGCCAATGGTTGAATGCAGTGACAAGAGATTGCAAGGCTGACCTCAGGGCAAACCACCTATAGCTGAGAACTCTGAACACACCACCTGGCCCAAGAATATGCTGCAAGAATAAATTGCCAAGTTGAAATTCTTACAGATGTTGAACAAAATATGAAAAACAACCATACCTCCAAGTGGGTTATACAATTTGACAACCTGCGCACTTCCAATGTGCAATGCCTCACTGGAACTTGGCTAAAAGGAAAAAAGAAATGCTCTGTAAAACTTCCAGCCAGCACTCCATTCCTGGTGATTCACCAGGCCCTTACTTTTAAACAAGAGCTCTAGTTGAAAATTTTTGCTGTCCCATCACTAAAAACAGCTGCTCTGACACAATTCTCCCTCTGAAAGCAGCCGGCTACAAAACTGCCCTGAGACAGCGACTGTCACTTCACCTCCAATGCAGACAAGTGCTCAAGTAGCAAGTCATCCTGTCCCAGTTGCTGGAATTTATAGGCACAGGCTTCCCTTGAAATCAAGTGCCTGAGGACAACTGTACTGGCCAGAGCTCAGCTGACAAACCAGGTGAGAGTGGTTCCCAAAAAATCACAAAGTTGGGACAGCACCCAGCGCTGGCATTGATTTGGTACTAAGGAAGCACATGCTGCAGTGAGCTCCAAGAAGAATTTCAACTGCAAATGGTGAATTTTGTCTGGAACAGGCACCAAACCCCTTTCTCTTCTCCGCAGCTCTAGGTGTATTTATTTGCATAGATGTGACATGGAAACAGTTTATCCCAGGTTAATGACATGTAACAAAATTTGGATTGCTTGGCTGAACTCATCATTTGCTACAGAATGTGCCACAGGGAGCTCAAAACTCACTAAAATGTCTGTAAACAAAACCATAGTTTTTAACAAAAACAGCCTACTGCCATGTAACTGCTTCATTCTAAAAGCAAAATGGGCTGAAAGTGAAGCTAAAATCTATTCATCTGGAATTTGCCTGGACTTTTATTCAAACAGGAATATCACTTGCAAATACCTGTGAAAGCAATATTCCACAGTCCTTTAGAAATCCCTCAATATTTTGCTTGTGACACTGTTCATCCTTCATCCATGGCACTGTCATTTGCACTAAGTATTGCCTCAAAACAATTCCACTGAGATTTCTGTTTCAATCATCAGCACTGGCAGAGCTTAGGATAGGGACTGGACATCAAGGGGAGCAGGGAGTCACCTGAAATTCACATCCTTTTACGTCAGCTAAATGAATAAGTTTCCTCTAAGACCACCCGTGCATTTTATAGAAGAATGGGAACAAATATCAGAGGGGGCTGATGGGTTTCCACCAGCCTGGATTATTTATGGAGCATTTCATTACTTGTTTAGCCTATATTTTCTCCTGCTTAATGTACTTAATTAACTTTGTAATTGCTTCTTAAATTAATCATAAACAGTATGGTAATCATATACACTGCTTTCCTCCTAAGCAGGAGAAGCAAGAGGATCGTTACCCAAGAACAGACAGAATATTAATTATGAACAGAACTCGGGAACTTGCAGTCAATGAACACAAAGAGCTTTGCTGGTTCAAATGTATCAATACTAAAATGTTCTGGGGCTTATGGTGCAGGCTTTGTGAATTTGCCACTGAGCCCCCCCTTTCTGCCCAGAACTGTAAATATTTACCTCCACTCAGTGTGTGGATCAGCCTCTTGACCAACGGGTGTGAGACCCAACCAAGCTGGAAGAGCACTCGCTGAGCGCTCGGACACCTCCGCTCTCGCTGCAGCCACGGAAGGGTCTGACCGGTCCTGCCCTGTGCTGCTGACAATGGCCTCGTGTCCTTGCAAACAGGCAGCTCCATGTTCCAGGCTGGGTGGGATGTCACTGAGGAGCTGGATGGGACACACCCAGGGCAGAGGGAATTCCCACTGGGCACACATAGGAATGCACTGCCCAGTTCCCCAAGGGACTCAGCTCATTTCCAAGAGCAGGAAGAGGTGCTCCGGTCACCCCAGTTGCTGCAGTTGTGCAAAGCAGGGCTAATTAAGTGTTTCTGCACAAAAGTGCTGTACTTGGCTGTCTCCTGGGTGAAGGTGCAGCTGAACACCTCTCACTAGGGCAGCAAGGTGCAGCCCTGCCAGCACTGCTCGATCCTGCCAAGGGCCGGTCAATCTGTGAGGCTTCCAGCACGTACCTGCTCACTCAAATATCATCTCTTTGACAAAAGCCCCTGGAGCTTTCCTCATCCCCTTCTCCTAAAAGGATACAAGCCAGCAGCATGCACAGGCCCCCATGGGCTCTGCAGGAGGAGCTGACATGGAAGAGCCAGTGCTGACCCTGAACACAATCACAGGCTGATAGTTGTGCTGACTGCAGGTGGCCATTGAAGTTATATTGACACATCTGGAAAAATAGTTTATAGTCAGTTTATGATCCTTTTACTTCCAACTTCTCCATACCCAAACTTACTCCTGATTTCAGTCAACTGGCAGCAATAATACTCTCTTGCAGTCATTACAGGGAGAGGGAATAAAGCGTGTCATTGAAAATGCATTGAATATTTCCATCCAAGCTCCTTTTCCATATCACAAAATCTTGTCTTTGTCTTCAAGACCATGTCCATATCTGCCCATGTCTGGTGTCCTGGCTGCCATGCTCACAAGGGCAGTGTAGTTTGGGGAACAGTAAGGAAGGAAGTAGTTTGTCAAACACTAGAGCCCAGATCTATAAGACAACTATGTCCCTGCTTGGGAATGCCTGGATGGTGGGAATTATGGATCCCCAGTTATGGACTATTGCAAAAGCCTTTGTATGAACCACCAAAGGAATCCAAGGAGGTAATTCACTGGATTATGGAATGTCCATCAACCATTCAATACCTTAACAAGACATTGCTGACAACACCTGCTCAGGAGTTACCACATTTGACTCAAACCTTTGCACTGTTCATCCCTGAGTGCCTTTGCCTTGCACAGCAGCTCCATATTTAGCTCCAAGACTGGGAATGAAGGAATGAACCCAGTAGAAAGGAGCATATTTCTCAAAAGAACCCTAAACTAGTTACTCAAGGGATGGCCAGTTCACCTCAGAGTTGGAGCCACCATGGTCCTCATTGATAGAACAGACTTGAAAATGAATGGGAAAGAAATGACAGCTTCTGTGCCACACAGGTTATCCCTGAGAAGAATCTTAAAATAACAGGTAGTATTGCAAGATCAAAAGGCATGGTGCTAAAGACAGCTCCTACCTTGAACCCTGCTAAGTTCCTCAATCCTTCTACAAGCAATCATGACCTCCAAGCAAGTATGGACAGTTCTGGGAGTGCCCAGTTCTCTGCTAAAGCAGCAATAATGCACTGCAAAGCTCACCAGTACACACAAACACCCGGCAACATCCAAAACCCAGTAGCAGACAAAACAGCTAGAGAGGGGGCAGGACAAAGCATCTTGTTGCCAGTTCTATCCAAAGTTGTCAACCTTTCCAAATCAGTCCCAGAACACCAGGATGAAAACAATCAATTAGCAAAATCCCTACATGTCGGATTTAGTGGGGAAGGGTGGTGGCTGACAACAAATCAACAAATTAGTGTCTCAAGCAATAATGACGCAAGCTATAGAAGACAAACATAAAGAAACCCATTAGGGTAGTGAGGATTCAGAGGACAATTTGGAAAAGCTGCTACTTAGTGTTAGGCTGACAGGGAATGGGACAAGTGCAATGTAGAGTCTGCTTACAGAACAATGCACAGTTTTACAAAACACTGCCATTAGAGATCACAAAAAAAAAAAAAAAAGAAAAGAAAAAAAAGAAATAATGCAGGAGATGACTGCCAAAGAGATTTTTCCAAGTTACCTCAACACAAAAGAATATAAGTATATATTAGGTTTAGTAGACCCACTTTCTGTGGCCAGAGGCTTTTCCTTTTCATACACACAAAGCTAGAGAAGTACCTCAAGTAATAATAAAGAGAAATAATACTCAGGTTGGGGATCCAATTGGGAATGTCATCAAATAGAGGTTCTCGTTTTGTACCTGAAACTGTACAAAATCTATGCAAAACACTCCCAGTTACATGGGACCTACTTTGCTAATGGAGGTCGTACTGCAGTGGCAAGGCTGAAAGAACAAATCAGAGTCAAAGAAGACGAAAAGATTGACCCAGCTCCCCAGAGGGAAGCCAGCCCCAAGGCATGAGGAACTAGATGGGAAATTAGATTCAACTTAAGACTGTGAAGCTTACACTTCTAAAATCATGAAAATATGACTTCTTTCTGCTGTGTAGAATTAGTTAGAAGAATGGCCAGGCAAGGAAAGATAAGTCATGAAAGGGTAACCATGAGAAGTCCTCCGTCTCAGTCCATTCTTGACTGCAACACTATTGCACACTCTGCCAAGCAGCAGCAGTCACCAGGCCAAGGGCAGGCACCCCAGCAGAATTTACCCATTCATGCTCCCCACAGCAGAGTTCCTTGTGCTAAGGCACTCCAGATGTGTAGGATTACCCCTGCTCCAGGCACAAAAAGACACAGATCTCAGGGTTTAAGAGGTGACATTTTCTTGAACTTCACTTGAAGGAGAAATGAAGGCCAGCAACAGCTCAGGTGTTCAAGCACAAAACACCCCAAGATGTCTCAGGTATGGGGGCTTATCATCCTTAGCATGGAGAGAACTGAGGAAATTCCAAAATATTCTCCAGGGAAGAAAGGGGCATTCATTGCTCCCTTTGAGTGTACCCAAATATTGTCCTCCCTCAGTCATTTTTCTATCCTTCCCCAAAAAGAAGGTTATGGCATTGCTGACCACACTTCTACCCTGTCAGCTCAATGTATTAACAACAGGAAACTTAGGAAAAAGACTGGACTTCAGTGTTCCCATAGGTCTGTGCAGGAATCAACTTTTGAGGCTCTCTACAAAGACTGGGTGTGACAGATTATTTTGGAGACAACTACAAACCAGAGTTTCCATAGGAATACAATCACCCAATTTCTCTTTCAAACCCCCTGAAATACCTTGCCTCCAACACTTGTAAATGTGTTTTACAAAACACTTGCAAAGATCTGGATATCCCTTGGCTCATTGACAAGGTGAAAACCAAGATCTACAAGCAGTCCTGGGAGGTGCTTCAGCTGACCTCTCAGAGCAGCCCATATGCATTCCTCTGTAACCCTCCAATACAAGCTGATTTGGGGATGGGATTGTCCAAACTTCTACACCTTCTACCACTCAAGGCAAAGATCGTAAATTAACAAGTGTCTTGGGTTGTATAGCAGGAGTAACCAAAAGCAGGTATCCTATCTTCAGCTGTTAAAACCACGTGCGGGAGTTGTCACCATCAGGTTGGACGTCACACACAAACACACACACACACACACACACACTCACACACTCACACACTTGAGCAGAGTTGCAATGGTGTCTTTGTCCTCTTAATTCTGCGTGTTCTCCTCTTTATATACTCTGAACAAAGCATGATCCTAAGGCGTTGTCTACACCTCAATTGCTTATTATATTCATTAGTGCAGAGCAGTTAGTGTCAATATATTTGGCAAAAGTTTTGCACCAATTTAATAAGGCAGGTGTACACATTTCCTTATGTACCTAGTCTAACTACAAAAATCCTTCATGTACCTTTTTCAACCAGTTTCCATGCTAATGGCCGTGTCTTCTTCTTTGCTATAGATATGCTTAGAATTCATCAATTGCTGTTTTTTCTACTGACTCAGTTTGGCTTACAGGCCAGCTCTCAAGCCTCTACATAGATAGTTGAATGTGACATAGAGAAAAGTGCTGCAAAATGCCAATGATTAAATGCCCATTGCATCTGAGGCAGGTGTTGGTCCAGCACGCTCATGCCACACTGCAGGTCTGTAGTGGATGCCTGTGATTCACCAGCAGAACACATTTACCCACTTCCCAAAAAACCCTACAGGTCCTGTCCAAGTACCCACTACAAATCTCCTGCTTACAAGCATCTCTGGAAAGACATCTCAAATATGGCTTTTACTGGATTCATCTGCAAACCAGCATTATATTATACAGGGATTGTTACGAGATGGCACTTGCACAGACCCTCATAAACTAACATGCTGGTTTGTAATAACTTTTTCCTTTTTTTCGGGGCGGAAGGAATGAATGAGTTATGCAAAAAATTCCCTGTAAGGATCTGGGGAGCTTGCTTTTGACCGGAAAAAAACCCATCAGTGGCTGATTTTTAATACTGACACATTGCCATACCAATGAAAATTTAGATGCGTGTCTGGGAACACACAGGTAAAGATGGACAACAAATCCTGGGAATCTCTCTTGCCCTTCTAGCCTGAGTACAGGCAACAGCCTGGCCAGGCAGGCTCTGCCCCTTTGCAGGGCTGGGTCAGGCCAAGCATTTGCACACCACTGTTCACAAGAACAATTCAATTCTGATGGCACTCACTCAGATGTAATCCAGCCTAAAGCATCAAGACAAGATCTTTGCAGACAAATTTGATGCAAATGTTGAGATTCAAATAAAATAAGTAAGAAAGCAACTCCAGACTATAAACAGTAAAAGCTGGAAGCAAGCAAGAAATGAATATATTTGATGTAGCAACTTCATGTCAGCTGGTGACACGGGCTTTGTCAGCCCCTCTGCTGTGGATGAGCTTTCCCCTGGGTGAAGGACCCCACAGCGGTCCTGGCCTGCACATGGGAGAATGGGTGGTCCCTGAGCCTCTCACCAGAGGCTTTCCAACACAGCCCCAAAGCTTCTCTTTGCCCACCCTTTGGGGTGAGGCTCTGTGCAAGCCTGGCAGCTGATAGCCTTGTGGCTGTTGTCTCCTGCCCAGAGGTGCTAAGCTTGTGCTTGGTCAATGTCCCCAGTTCCTGAGTTTTATCTTACCTTCACTGTCGAACAATCCAGGGCCTCACTCCAAAGGCCTATTCAGGATACGGTGGTATTCTGTGAAGCTCCTCTAATACAGATCTAAATGTCCCTCAAGAAAATATTTCAGTCAAAAATTAGAATATTTCATCCACTGACACACACTGAGAAAGAAAGGGATCTTCCAGAGGGGTTGTCGTTTCAGAAAACACTGATTTACAGTCCACTTTTTCTTGTGCCCCCCAGCCTGTTGCTCTTGCACAGGTGAAAGCTACAAGGTTTGTGAGCTCTGACCTATCAGGCACTTAGCAGCTTCATGGTTTCTCACAGAAACCTAGAGTTTCCAGATGGCATAAAAAGACTGGGAAAACAGCTCAGACTTTTCCCACAGGCTTTATTATCATCTGTGTAGGGGTCAGGCTACAAATCCAAAGATGGGGGAATCACACATGGAATTTTACAGGGTTTGGGGGGATCACAAGTAAACCAATGAAAAACAGGGTTAACGCATTTTGGCCAACTACATTATCTTTTGTTGGAATAACCAACGATAAAAGAATCAAACCTAACCAATAATATTCCAAAAAGAAGAGCAGCTTACGTATTTTCTAACACAAGTCATTGTAAACAAGTAGTTTCTCTTATCTCAAAGAAAGTGCCAGGTGGCCCTCCCAGGGATGTCTGCAGAGGGACTCATCTCCTCTATACAATCCTACTCTACAATTCTTCTCTATAATTCCTACTCTACAAACCTACTCTACAATTCTACACTACAGTCCTATTCTAAAATCGTAGACTGGTTGGTGGAGGAAATGGTCCACAGGTGATTATCTGTCTCCCCTCCACCATCCTCTTCTTCACAAGCAGTGGCACCAGGCAGAAAGTAGGCTCGACTGATGCCACCAACAGATACTGCCCAAAGAAACAAAGAAGAAATTACCAACAATAAACAAGGAACAATGACTTTCCAAGGTCAGTGCTTTACAGGCTCAATCAGGATTCCTCTGGTTCATAGAAAGATGAAGATGTGGGGAGGTGGAGGGCTCATCTGATGCCTTGGACTTGAGTGGAGGAGGAGCCCATCCCTGGCACACTGTTTCACCTGCAGCCCCTTCACATTTTACCTGCAGGAGCTCCTTGGCAGTCCAGCGCCAAGCCTCATCTGTCTGCAGGCAGCAGCTCAGGAAGTCCCGCAGCAAAGGAGAGAAGAGGTCGGGCTGCTGCAGCTTTGGTCTCCCTCCGGTGGCTATTGGGAGCTGAGGCTGCAGAAAAAGGAAACACGAGGCTCTACCTGCTTCTTTCACATCTGTAACTGCTCTCCCAGATGTCCTTTTTTAACCTCCACTCTGCAGTGGCAGTTTCTGCCCTGGCAGAGAGGCGGAGATGAGTTTGTTATACCAACAAAATCCCCAAAACCCAAAGCAGCCACAGCTTCTCCCACATCCAGGGGTTGTTGCCTTGGCAGGTGATTTCATTGACTGACCTCGTTAGTGGGAACTACTTCAGCAAAAGCAAGTGTGTTTCCCTAAGGATTCACACCAGCTGAACAGGCTTTTTGGAAGAGGGACTTGACTGTGTTATCTAACACTACTATTTCCAAGGGTAGTTACATGAAAGGCATCTTGGAAGTGCTGCTTGGTCCCTTAAGCACAGTGGCCATAAAATAAAGCTCATTAAGTTTTTGTCCTCTTCTGGCTCAGAAAAGGAAACGGATAGCAGAACTGCTTGGAGATGGCTTTGGTGATTGTCCTTTCCCTTTCTGTTTTCATTTTCCTTCTCTTTCTCCTTCTGCTTTTTCTTATTCTTTTTTTGTTTCTTACTTTCCCTATAAAATTGAAACTAGGATAATTCAACCTCTAATGTGAAGGATATTTATCACATATCTAATTATTTCACTAAAAAAATCCTTTCCTTCAGAAACAGAGCTCCAACAGGGCTCAAAAAGCAAATAAGAAATAGCAGGCATGGCTGGAGGCCAAAGTGGCAAGTAGCTGAACTAGTTCCCTGCCACTTCCCTTCCGATGCTACCAAAACTACAGCACATGTGCTAAAATGTGCAAGGGACATTTTACAAGGGGACCATGGTGGAAGAGGTGCCAGCAGATGGCAATGGGATTTTGTCCAGTGGCACACACAGTATGGCACAGGTGAGAAAGACAGCGGCATCAGGAAGTCTTTGCACCTTACCCACACAGCAGCTTCATTCCAGTAGGGAACTTCTCCTTCCACCATTTCAATGCCCACAATTCCAAAAGACCATAATCCAGTTTAGGGCCATATTGTTGACCTGTCAGGACTTCAGGTGCCATCCACCCAGAAGTGCTGGCCACTGAGTCCTGTCTTCTCTGCTCAGGGCTGAGCTGAGCTAAGAGGCCAAAATCAGCTGTGGAGAAAACAACACACCAGGAAAGCCAGCTCAAATTAGCAAACCAGGCAAAAGAATTCCCCACTCTCACTCTGAGAATGTGCTGTTGATGAATGTCCTGGAGAACTGTCAGTGGGGATTTAGCCAAAGGAGTAGGAAAATGTCCACTTCCAAAAATAACCTAGGTTTTTAAATGCTGCTCACAGCAGTGGCCTTTATTCCCCTGAACGTTTAGATTCTATCTCCCTCCCTCTGGAAAAGACACACACAGACCAACGCCACTCTTGACTGCTTGTGGCTCCTTATCATACCTCTGTGCACATTGCAACTGTGCCTTCAGCTCAGAGCAGGGGCCCCTGCACTGCCACCAGCACCATTTCTGGGGAGCTGGAAGTCACTCATAGCAGCCCAAAACCCCACATCCCTGGAATGCTGCCTCTGACCAAGAATATACTGACCCAGCTTGACAGTGCCATTGCTTCTGAGAAGGATGTTGCGGCTCTTCACATTTTGATGGATCACGCACATTTTGTGAAGAAAATCCAGGCCTTGCAGGCACTGGGAAGGGAAACAGAAAGAGGAAAAGGCAAAAATTAGTGATGGGAGCTCATCCCACAAGAAAGGAAACAACTCCAAATCACTTCCTTTCCACAGGAATAGGGAATCATGGCAGAACACTGTGCCATTGAGAGGAAGAGCATGCTGCTCCAACACTAGCAGAGCAGGACCTCTCTAAGGAAAGGCACGTCAGCTTTTGAAAGAGCAACAGCAACTGCTGTTGTAGACCGTCCCCTGCAAACCAGCCAGAATGCCTGCTCCTGCAGTGGATGTGCTCAGAATCCAACAGCACTTTGGGTGCACTATTATCCTCTTCAGCTGAGGACTGTGAGAAAAGAGTCTCTCTTTTCTCTTTGTTGTTTGTTTCAAATCCTGCCAGCAGCACCTTTGCTTTCCCAGGCAAGGAATGCAGTGCACACAGGCTGGAGGTAAACATTTAGAGAGGCAGGGTGGAGAACAGCAAATACAAAGAGACAGAGTGAGGATACAAGAGCAGGAGATAAGGGTACAGGAACAGAGTACAGTGAGTTCTGGGGCACTGGTAGACAATTGACTTGAGATGCTCTAGCTTCCCCATAGCATTCTAGCAACACAGAAACAAAGCTTGGCACATGAAATCTCTCCAGTTCTGAGCCCCACTTTCCCAGACAATCCTGCCCAAGGCCCTGGAAGCACAGGTGGGATTCCTGACCTGCCGACTGACAGCTGCCATCTCATCTTCAGACAGGAAGGTCCTGCTGATGACATTGCTCAGAGTGCCTCCATCCATGTACTCCATCACCAGCCAGAATTGCTTATCCACAAGGTAGCTGAAAGAAGGAAACAAGGGCGTGGATATGAACAAGCATGACTACGTTGCTGTTTGGAAAAGGGTTGATTCTTTGTTTCTGGGTCTCTTTGTGATGAGAACAGAATAAAATGAATAGACATTCCCTCTAGGCTGTGTAGTGTTTGCACTCTCTGCTGGCTCAAGGAAAACGACACATCTGGGAAAAAGAGATGTGTTAGATGACCAGTAAGGGGAAAATGCAGTATAGTAACAGATCAAGAAGCTGTCACACTGTGTGTTTCTGGAAAAAAGCGCCTAGTGTCCCTAGCATGCACAGTAATGGAAAAGAGGGAACACAATCCAAGCGAAATCCTTGTTAGTTTATCCACGTGTAAGAAGACATGTGAAACAACCAAGCCCCAAAACAATGGGGTGGCAGTGAATTTACAGGCTATTGATTTAGTAAGATACAGTTAATCCAGTTTTTGGAACAATTTTTAAACTACGTGGACCAGGGAAAACTCATGCAGACAAGATCCACTCTCTTCCCATCCATAGTGAGGGTGAGCAGAACAATAACAATTTACTAATAATAACAGCTGTCTTTTCTGCCAGGGACCAAAGTGGGGTTTTACCTTGTGTGTTTGCAGTATGTAAACAAACAGTCATGGAACAAAAGCACAACAACTCACCAGTCTAAATATTTGACCAGGTTGGGATTCCTATTCTTCTTGATGACCCTAAGTTCATCAACTTTTAGTTCCCTCTTCCTCAGTTGGTGGAGATTAATTTTCTTTATGGCCACCTAAAATGACATTCACCATCAGTAACTTGAGAAGTTGATGGCACAAGACCACAGTGCTCGTGAGTGCAGGATGCACTTGTGATGGGTGAGGGTACTGCTGGAAAGTCTGAGGGAGGCAGACTACACCCACATCAGGGAGAACAGAAGGGGAATTGCTGCAGTGGGTGAGGGATTTGAGATTGGGACAGGGGAGTGAGGAGGAGGCAGTAGGGGGATCAAAGCGGTTGCGGGTCTTGAAAGGAATGACACCGAGGGCTCAACAGAATAGACTGAAGGGGGAACTGAAGTGCCCAAGGGGAGACCTGGGGCAACTGGCGGAGGGGTTGAGGCATTTTTGGGTAACCAGAAGGAGAAAGATAAGTAATCGAGGGGACACCATCTACTACTAGTTCTATCTTCCCTCTTTCTTTTTGCTTTTGTAGTTTGCTTGATTTTCATGGACTGCGGCACTTTTTTTCCCAACAGGCTGCATAGGAAAACTGTTCCATGTCCAGAGTTTCTCAGGTTCTTAAATAGATTTAACTGAGAACACATCCACGGATCCCGTGTTCCATAGCAAGGCCACTCCCCTTGTAGGTCTAAGTTAGGCCAGACTTCTGGACAATAAAAAATCAGTTTTATTTGGTCTAGACCGTTGGTGGCCTCCCGAGTGTCCCATTAATGCAGTATCTGTACAAGAGAGCAATTAGGTGGAATACTCTTTACTTTCTTCCGGTTTCCTTTCTGGCAACTCTCTGCCTTTCTCCAACGCTTTCTGGTATCTATTCCTTTTGCCTAAACAGAAAATCACTACCTAGTAACTCAAGTCAGGCTTTTACTAAAATTTTAAGGTGCCCTTACCCAAACAGAAAACTACAGACACGCAACACAACTGTTGAACTAAAAATTTACCCTTTCCTTAAACTCGGGAACCTCTAGACATCCAATGCAGGAATTAAGACTCTTTAAAACTCTCTTCACCTACTCAGTTTTACACACAGATTTCCTTTCTCCCCAGGAACATGCTATTAGGGCAAGGATGGAATTCACTCACACCAGGCCTACAGGAGCAGCATGGATCCTTGTGTGTGACTCTCACTCATGGCTGGGCCTCCACATGCTCAGAGCCACCCAGCCACGTAGCCTTTACAAGGGAGGCCTTACCCCTTTTGCCTCCCAGCTCACATTAAGCATCTCCAGGGGACCTGGGGTGGAGGGAATAGAAAAGACAGTGTGTGTTGGCTTTCTTTTGTCCCCAGGAGATGGCTCACCCACTCCTCAGGGCCTTGTTAGGCCTCTCTCACTTCCCTCGTGGCCGGCCTCCCTACAGGAGTTCTGAACCTCAGTGCTCACAACACCTCCCTCACTTCAGGGCTCCGGGCTACCAGCCCGGGTCCCACTCCTCGCCACCTGCCCCCCCCACCTTACTCCCATCACCGCTTTCTTACCTACTCCTGGTGCTCCTTCACCTCTCCTCACATTCCAGCTCCACCAGCTGTCCCCACAGGGAGCTCAGCTGCCTGCTCCCGGCTCCTCTGCAGGGGCAGCTCTCCTCCACGAGCCCCCGAGGTGCCCCCAACCGCCCACAACCAGCTCCCTTTCAAAAGCCTTCACCGATCACAGCTCCACCTGGGGCCCCAGGAGGTCACACACACCAATGCTGCTCCCACAGCACAGCCTGAAGGACAACACCAGCTCAGCTCTGCCCCCCAGCTCCCCCAGGGCTCCCACCCACACCAAACCAAATCCTCGCCTAGGGCTGTCATAGTAATCAGCTGCTATTCAAGTCATAGCAACAAGACAAAGAACACTCTGGTTGCTGATTTGATGTTCTTCACTGTTTTGCTGACTCAAAAATGTCATTTTCAGTCTTTAGTTTTACACTGGCTTGTTGTTCTTGGGGTCCTTTTATTCCTAAACAATTCTGGATGTCTAATTTGCATGTAGCCTTGGGCGCACAGCCTCTTGGGGGCAGCAGAAGTGATACCCCAAGGAGGGGCAGACAGTGACAGGGTAGGTTCCAGAAGGGGTACAAGCTTTGACTAACAGTTAATCTTAGGACATCAACATTTAACAATTAAAGCTTAACAATCCTGGGACATTAACATTTAACAATTATACCTTAACAATCTTGGAACATTAGCATTTTACAATTAAACCTTTAACAATTAAATAGCTCTTCAAGAAAGGACCTGTGTTTGGGGATTCCATTCCCCACACCCTGGGTGTCTGTAAACGTCCATTTAAAAAGAGGGCTGAAAGCGGGGGGGGGGGGGGGGGTGTGCTCTGCCCGCCCTGTGCTGCTCCAGGACTGGGGCTGGGCAGGCAGGGGCTGCAGAGCACCCAGGGAGGGACAGCCTCAGCCCTGGTCACCGTCTTGTGTGTGTCTGCCTCAGCCCTGGTCACTGTCTTGTGTGTGTCTGCCTCAGCCCTGGTCACCGTCTTGTGTGTGTCTGCCTCAGCCCCCGCCACCATCTTGTGCCTCCACCAAGTCCAGCTCTGAAGGCAATGTGTTGCTGTTTTGCCAGCAGGCAGGGGCAGCACCAAAGACACCAACACCAACTTATGGAATAAGTGTCATTTAATGAAGTGCAAAGCAGCAATGAAATACAAAAGGATAAGCTAAGCAATGCACCCAATTATTACTGCAAAAGATTGTCTGTAGAGACTAGGAAAGGTACATCACCAGTGGCCCTAATACTTGACCATCATCCTGACACACCCGTCCCCTGGGGAGCCCCTGTCACAGCAAAGGATTGGAGAGGCACTGCCAGGAACTGGAAACTCCTGTGCAGTTTGCCCACCCTCACGCATGGTCGCCACCTTTGCTGTGAGAGGCACAGATTTTATACTGTTGAATAAACAAGCCACCATAACTTGTATTGCGGGAACATCTGCTTTCATCTTCCTCTTGGCTAGGGCTCAGGGAGGAACCAAGGGAATTTACTGTGACCATATAACTTCAGGAAAAAACAGACAGTGATTTTGTGGCCTTGTCTGGCTTCTAAGTGTAGAGAGGTAAATGCCTGTTGCGCTGACAAGCAGATTCATACATATACTGGTAATGATCATCCACATTTTGCTAATGAGTGAATATATATAATATTTGGCTGGAGGTCATCTTTGGCTCAGAGCTTGTTGTTCAGCCTTAGTACTTCACTGGAATTGTCCTTTTACAGGCAGTGATCCTGTCCCCTCAGCTGCAATGGAATCCTCAGCTGGTCCCACAAGGATTGCTCAAGCTCTGGATGTGCTGAGCTCCTTGTGCGTGGAGTCATCAGTCTCTTGGACAAGCAGATTCTCTGTCACAGTGTACAAAATTTTTCCCTGGGATCCACCAAGGTAAGAGGAAAGGTCTCTGCAGCTCTGACGTGGAAATTGTCCTGCTGGGTGGCCTTGGCTGTGAGTCTGAAGCACAGCAGCTCTCTGGCCCACACGGTGCTGCAGGCAGAGCTGGCTGCTGCCTACTCAAGGCTCAGGTAGGCGCCTGAGCTGCCTTGCTGCACGGCCAAAACCATCTCAGTGCTCAGTGGCACCTCCTGACCCCTGGTCTCAGTGGGGTCCCCCTGGCAGTGTCAGAGCAGTGGCTCGTCAGGGTCGGTGCTGCCCGTGCTCTCCGCCCGCCCTGGCCCCGGCAGTCCTGGCCCGCAGCCATGCACTCACAGGGAATGGGAACTGCTGCCTGTGGCTTTCTGAGCTGCGCTTCTGCTGCTGCTGCTGAAGACACCTTGATGAATGAACTAGTGGGACTATGGGCCATATTGGCCTGTGATAGCGAGGTCATGAAGGCAGAGGTGCAGATGGTCCTGTCCAGTCCTATTTCTGCATATTTCTGGAAACCAAGGAATCTCTCTTGATCCTGTGAGGCGCTGAGTTTGCAAAGTAATGGCTCCTTTGTTGTTGTTGTTTTCCCTCTGGACAACATCCATATTTAAAGACAGCTGAACCTCTCTCGAGACTGGCATCTCTGATCATTGCAATAAATCAATGGAGGGAGTTCAGGAGGTGGTGATGACTAATTCAGGATGGCTCTCTCCAGTTCAGGCCCTGAGTAGAACTCAGAATAACAACTTTTATTAAACCTGAACTCCATTGGAAGCTTCCCTTCCTTGTCATCCTGTGAATAAGCTCTACATTAACTTTCTGAATTGTCCAATGTTTTTTTTTTTCTTCAATTTGGAAAGTTCTGATTATGGTGGTTGTGATATGATTAGAAGTTGGTGAAGGTTCTCCTTCTGCCACCCAAATTATTTTTTGTTTTTTTATTTCCTTCATATATATTCATAGATGTATAGACTATTGCTGTACGGTTACATAGTTCCTAGGTAACTTCAGTACTTTTCCTCCCCTGATAGGCAGAAAGACAAAACACATTCCTAAGGCTCCTATCCTATCTTGCTTCCTCTGGGAACCAAGGTTAAAACACATTGTCAGGACACTTTCTCATAAAATGAGTGTAGCCCATACCGCTATTAGCAAGAAAGAGGGGCTCCTGAGGAGGTGGATTGAAAAGGGGGAAAATGTCCTCATTATTGTGCTTCTAATTGGGAATTCTTGTCAATTATGCTAATTTTCAAAACTTATAAAACCAAATTTGCCCTATGTGGGGTGGACATTTTTCCGTATCTGCCCCTGGAGGCCTCCAGTTAGAGACCGGATTTGATATTACCTCCTATTGCGTAATATTGTCACAAAAGTGTGTTCTTTTGTTTCTCAATCATTAGGGCATTGCGTCCTCCACAATGCAGTGCCTTCGGAACACGGCACACCGTCCAATTTTTTCACAACCGTGGTACTTCTCCAGGAGGCAGAAAGTGCAATTGCATTTCCAAAGGCCAAGAGCCGATGAGGAGTGGGGCAGCCGGAGCATCCTGTGCACATACAGGCCTGCAGCTGTGACTCGAGAGCGTTTTGGTTCCTGCCCAGCGCAGCGGGTGCGTGTCCTCTGCGACTGCTGCTCCTTCCCTGGTGCCCATGGATAGTAGGTACAGGGTTCTGCAGGGGGAATGGAACAGGATGGGGACATCTGCTGGCAATGGAGTGCAGTGGAAAATGTCAAAAAAGTGTTTGACTGTAACAACCTGTGAATTCCTGAAACTTTACCAGAGAGTTCTTAGTCCTGTATTCCCTCATACCAATGATTGATGTGTGCAAGTGGATATCTTAGTCTTGAGAATAGAGTGGGCCTTCTGAGAAGATCGCTGCAATGTATTTAAGGGGAATCAACTGGTTTTAGGAGGCTTTTGACCATCAAAGGATAGTTTAAGACATGGGATGTTCCCCAGATGACCACCAGGGACATTTAAGAGACCTTTATTCTAATACAAATAATTCTGTGGAAATGATTTATAAAAGTAAAATTATCTGCAGAAATGCTTAGCCTATGTGTTTGTGCAAAGTAGTGAATATGCCTTAGTTCCATGGATACAAAATAGTAGGTGCCGGGAAAAAAAGCAATTCCTTCTCTCTATCCCTGTTAAAAAGGGATCCAGAAAGAAGAATCAAGAATCACTCTATGGATGTCTGCATATAAAGAACCAAATACCAATGGAATGATCTGAAAATCCATGGAGCACAAGTTCTGTGCCAGTGGAGTCCTGGAGTTTCCTCAGCAGGCTTTGCAGGGAGTTCTTGGTGAACATGTGCCTCTGCTGCCATCCCAAATCTGCCCTTTCCCTGCCCAGCCTGAGTGCACATGGGACATGTGCTGGGCATGGCTGGAGATTTTCACAATCAAAATCCTCCAGCACCATCACCTTTACACCTGCTCATTGCTTTGGACAGCACAAATCACACAACACCCATCTCAGCCGACAAATGTCATTTCTTGCACATTGCTACAGCCACACTGCTGATCGACAAACACACAAGAATATTGATTTCAGCTGAAAAATAGAGTTTGTTACAAATTGTGACACCCATGCTGACAATACAGAACGACACCAATCTCTGTTAAGGTCAAAAAAAGGAATTTATTACATTAGTACAACAATGCTATAGAAATACATACAAATACTAACTCCAGTTAACAAAAAGATTAATTTATTTCCAACATCTACAACAACTCACTATACACAAAGATCAATTAAGTGTTGAACAACCTAATTTATTACATACTACTACAAGTGTACAGGCCATATAGAAATACAAATATAAGCATTCCCTCTCTAAATAGATAAAACTATACCATTCTACAACTCCATACATGTTGAAATAGAACTCAATTAATACATATATACATATATATAAAAACATATAAACATATAATGATACACAGATGTAAAGATAAATTAAATATTACATATTAAATACAATATAGATAAACAGATATATAAAAATCCCTATCTATAAATTTAAAAATATCCCTGTGCCAAGCTAAATATCCATATAACTGCACCTGTACAAATACAGAGCTATTCAATTGGATACACATGTAAATAGAATGACATCCAGAAATTGATTATTATACATCTAAAAATAAAACATATAGACCTATGCAAATAACAATATACCTATTTAAAGCGCCATCTTCCTATAACTGCATCAAAACAAATAGATACATATGTACAGAAAAACGTATTCAAAGGAAACAGAACTAAAAGTAGATAGAACAACATACATGTCTACTTAGACACATATATACACATATATGTAATTACAAACATATATGTATGTATATGCATACATATATGCATAGCATAGGTCCATCAATATAACAACAGACGTATAAATACAATGCTATACAAACAGAAACCCATATATGCATATTTCCATATAATTATCACTGCCTATGTGCAAGTCCATCTGTCTTGAACAAGGACACTGAGCAGAAGGATTCCAGCAGCCCCAGCTCCAAAGCCTCTCCCTCGGTCTCCTCGGCCCGTGCAGAGCAGCTCTCCTGGACAGGGACAGCACATGGCACATCTGGGAAGCAAAGGGAACACGGAGTCAGGATCAGGCCCTTTCCCTTGGCAGCACCTGCCCTTCCATCGGGGAAGCGAAGAGAAAACCTCAGCACCTCCCCAGGAAGGTTGGAAGAAAAAGCAGGCCCAGCGGGCCAGGCTGTGGTGAGCGCAGCCGCGGCGGGACTGTCCCACAGCCCCCGGCAGCCCGGCACAGCCGGCACAGCTCCCGGGCCCTGCCGGCACAGCTGCCTTGCCCAAGGACAGCCCCTGTGCCGGCCGGGGCAGCTGCGCTGAGCAGCCCCAGCACGGACAGGGCCCGCTCCTGCCCCGCCGGGCAGTGCCCACGGCCACAGCCCACGGCACCCTCACCCCCACCCTGCCTCCCCGGCCCTGTGCCCTCACCCAGGCTCTCGGGGACAGCAGCAGCTCCCTGATCGCTCCTCTTGCTCCTGCCCTTCAGCTCCTCCCTGCTGCCTCCTGTCAGTTCTCCTGCTGTCTTCCAGGTCTTCAACTGCAGCTGTGGCACAAGTGGAGGCTCAGCAATGGCTTCCAAGGCCTGCCAGAGCTGCAGTCCCTCAGCCCTCTGTGCTCCCTGATGGCCCCCTCCATCCCCTCAGCCCCGCCATGCTCTCGGCAAACCCCGAGTCCCCTTCAGGTTCTTCTGAGCCCCGCAGTCCCCTCACCCCCCTCAGTCCCTTCTGACCCATCCTGTCCCCTTAGACCTGCTGCCAGCCCCTCAGCCTGTGCCACTTTCCTGTCACCTCAGTGCCACCATTGCCCTCTGCTGCCCCACAGCCTCAGCCCCAGCAGCACCTCTAGGTCACCGTCCCTTCAGTGTCACCGCCTCCTCAGCCCCCTCAGTCCCCTCAGTCCCCTCTGTCTCACCGTCCCTCAGCAGCTCCTCAGGGGACAGTGCCTGGGGCCACCGGCAGCTCCCACCTCTCCAGGGACACCCGGGGCTGGAACTGCTGCTCTGCCCGGCCCGGCCGCCAGCTCGGACCCAGCACAGGAGGAGGGGACAGAGGGGAAAAACAAGAGATGAGAAAGGCATCCGGCAGGGGAAAAAGAAAGTAAAAATGCAGCCTAAGCCTGCACAAATATCCATCTATCCACCTAAACATCCATATAACTTTAACTATGCAACTTCATCAATATTACTTCATATTACTTGCAAGTTTACATACTTACTTATCTTTACGTTATTTATAAATATTACTTGTATGTTTAAATATTTTGCTACGCATATATAAATGCACTCTGCCAATCTATAAATGTAACTGCATAGATATGACTCTATCTAATCTATAACTCGATATATATATATTTAACTATATAGGTCTATAAATATATACACGCATAAACACAACTCCATAAATCTATAAATGTAAATATAAGCATGTATAAATATAACTATATAGACACCTATACATCTACATATAAAAAGAGGGATTCCACCTGCCCAATGATCACAGGCTCTCCCTTGCTCCCTCCTTTGCACGCAGGGCAGCCCTCCGGGCAAGGTAGATCAGGTGGATATCTGGGAAGCAAAGGGAACCCTGAGTTCATATAGGCCTGTGTCCATCTGTTCCTTTGGAAGTAACTGTGTTTCTATCAAAGAGTGTAAAAGATGGCCTGAAAGCCAGACTCTCACTTGGGAATTGGAAGCCTGCTCTTTAAAGAGCAGGGATCCATCCAAGTGTTCAAACCTGTGGGTAGCACTGCAGTATCTTGATAAAGTCTCAGCACTCACAGCGCAAATCACACCCAAATCCAGACCTTGAAACACAGACAGTCTCAGCTCCCACAAAGAAACCCAGCCTTGCTCTTTGTCTGTGCTGACAGAGACATCAGTCCTCTCTGAAATGGCTGAAGCTGAAGGCTGCTGGCAGCTGAGTTAGGAAACCAAATGGGGCACCTAGCTTGGGGCTGACACAACTCCCACAAGGTCAGGTTTACTCCTGGCTCTCTTGCCCCAGCAGAGGACTCAGTGTCAGAGCCTCTGCAGAAGCGTGGAGGGCAGGGCTCAGGGAGGTTGTGTCACTGCAGGATTTGAACTAAAGGCTCCCAGAAGCACCAATCCTGCAGACAAGAATTCATCTCTTCTCATCTCCCTTCCTGTCACAGGCAGGCTCAGAGCAGCTGTCCCACACCTCCCTAAACCAATGTGGGCTCTGTCCTTACCAAGCTCCTCGCGTTCCTGGGAACTGTTCCCACAGCTCGCGGCACCAGGCAAAGCTCCCTCTGCTGCAGCCTTGGTCACAGGCTCCCCTCCTGAAGACTCGGGGGCAACATTAATATTCCCCTTGAAAAAGAAACACAAAGAAATAAACCCTTCTTACCAGTTACACAAGACATCTGGTCCAACAACTCTGTGGCTCACATACTTCATCTCTTGTTCCTAACAAGAAATGTGGATCCCAAAAGCCTTGAAAAGTCAGAAAGATTTGACTTCTCCAACATGGTCCAAAAGCTGTCAAAGCTGACAGTGTTGAGTGTGGCGGTGACACTGAACACATAGATTGGCTGCTGAGGAAGGAGTCCTGCCAGCTCCTGGCACAGGGATGTGCTCCTCCCTCCACAGCCCTCTGCAGAACAGTCTCACCCAGGCTGTAGCTTTGCAGGGACTGCGTGGGAACACACATCTCTTCCCACACACATGCCCAACAGCAAGGTGACCGAGCTCTGGGACATGGAGAGCAAGACTGGCCAGTTTGCCCAGTGGAGGATTTCCCAGACAGAAACTGGACTGCAGGCACCAGGTTACTGAGAGGGCAAGAGAGCTGCAGCTCCAGCCCATCCCCAAACGCAGCTCTGGGAGCACCTACACACACAGCAGGGCTCACACAGCAGCTGCAGCACCTCCAGCCCAGCCCTTGCTCTCCCTTGGCCTTCCAACACCAAAGAGGCAGAGCCCACATCTGCTGCTGCAGCAGAGGTACCTCTCGCATGCCCCTCCCTGCAAGGGACACTTGGCCTTCAGTAGCATTCTCCAAACATTCCTCTCTTCTTCCCCATCAAACAAAGCCTGGTTGGATGCACAAAGCTTCCACTTCCTCACCGCTAATGCCCTTGCAGAAGGCATTCTGCCAGGGAAAAGGAGCACCCAAACTTGGCCAACACAGGCTGACACCTCTTGTCCTCACCAAGGGCACACACTTTTTCATTCCCCTTCCCTTAGAAACCTTCCTTTAGCAAGCAAATCCTTCCCTGTCCATTCACAACTGAATTCAAGAAGCCTTTGCTTCTCAGCCATGTAACAACTTTCCAAAGCTCTCCGTCCAGTCCCTTTCATCCCTCGTCAGTGCACTTACCTGAGCACAGGGAGACTTTTCACGTGGGGAGGATGAAAGCATCTCTTCCAGTGTCTCAAGCACCATGTCCAGATCTGGGGGTGGCAACTCTTCTTCCCCAGGAGTATTCCAGAGCCAGCTGGGGGCTCTCCATGGTGCATAAGCAGCACAGCCAGCTGGAGCACTGGGGGCTGAAGTGCCTGGATTGGCTGCAACAATTCAAACGCATGGGTCA
This sequence comes from Cinclus cinclus, assembly GCF_963662255.1. Taxonomy (NCBI): domain Eukaryota; kingdom Metazoa; phylum Chordata; class Aves; order Passeriformes; family Cinclidae; genus Cinclus; species Cinclus cinclus. Next base: position 9,188,119 of record NC_085084.1, read on the forward strand.
GGCTCCAGAATGCGGCTTTGGGACACTGAGCTCTATGCTGCCTTGGATGAAACATCACAAGAAGCACACAGCAACCTCACTTCCAGACCTGTGTTCAAATTTCCCAGGGAATGGGAAGAGTGACTTCTAGCTCTTGAGAAGTCTTTCTTCTAAAGGGCGTATATGTATATTAAAGGATGGATTCTAAAATTGATCTACACATACAAAAAACACTTGACAATCACTGCCTTTTCTATCTCCCCATTAGCTTTTGGATTTGGTGGCTTCGCAGTTTCTCATCACAACAAACCACAGAAAGTGGATTCACCCAGGAGGAGCCCAGATCTGCAGACACACATGCTGAAATTAAAGTGTGAGTTTATTCTAAAAAGCAGCCTTGTGGGTGAGGCTGTATTCGGCCACTGCAGCTCTTCTGGGAACACACAGAGCTCACTGAATTTTAATAGCATTATTTGAAGGAGAGACATCCTAGAACACTGCAATACCCTATCGGACTCCTAGTTTGGCTTCATTCCGAGAAAGATGGCCATTTACCTTGCACTGACCAGTTGTAGACAAAGGGTTTTTTTCCTTGCCCTTGCACCCCTACAGATTGGCTGTCTGGAAAATGCCCAGAACCCCCTCCAAATCTGCAGCAAGGACAGGAAAAGCAGACAGAGATGGGTTCTGTTTTCATGGTTCCACTTCCTAGAACACCTACCCCTTTCCTCCTCATTATCACTTGAGACCTACCCATGACAGAGCAGTGCAGGGAAATATTTTAAGCTTAATTTTCATGACCATTCTGAAAAGCAAGGGTAGAAACTATTTCCCTACCTGATGGGCAGTAGGTTGGCAAGTGCTGCTCAGGAGATGCGCAGCTGCTCTGCTCCCGAACTGTCACCAAAGTGCTTTGCTGGTGCACAGGAACCGGTGGAATAATAAGCTCAGGCCGGAGTTGAAATCTGTACGTGCCTGGCTCCACTGATCTGGACTCGCCAAGAAGTCCAGAGGTGACAAACACTTTCTCAGGAGGTGCTGGGGAAGCCTGATGCTTTTGAGCACCTGCACTTGTCCTGCAGGTGCCTGGAGGCACCTCTGCATCCTCAGGTGAGGCAGCACTGTTGGCTGGGATGGGCTGCCCTGAAGAGGTGCAGCTGCTGCTCTCTCCAAGGGCCCTGCAGGCAGCTTCAGGCTCGATGTGAACCAGCGGAATGGTGAGCTGGTGGAGATTAAATCTGCGCAGGAGCTCCCTTGATGCTTCTTCCACTGCTAAAGCCCCAGAAAGTCCAGAGGAGGCACAGACTTTCTTGGCATGTGGTGGGGAAGCCTCAGACTCCTGAGCACCTGCACGTCCCCTGGAAGAGCCTGGAAGCAGCTCTGCGTCCTCAGCTGAGGCAGCAGCAAAGTTCTGGCATGACGGAGCTATGCAGCAGTGAGGGAAGAAGAAAGGAAGCAAAGGAAAGCCTGGGTCACTAGTGGTCTTTGCGTGTGTTTCCCTTGGCAGCAAGTGCACTTCTGTCAGGGGAGAGAAAAAGCTCCTCCCCGCCCCCCCCCCCCCCCCCCCCCCCAAGTAAGGTGAGAAAGAAGAGGAAGGAAAAAAGAAAAAAATATTCTGGGGCTATTCAATACCCAGTTCCTTGCCTACTTAGCTCTCCCCTGTTCGTTCAACTGCCTGGGAAAAGTGTCCTGCTGCCATTCCCTGGCAGGAAGCAACTGCCAGGAACCCAACTGCCAGGTGTCTTCCCCTGCGCCCCAGAGGAGCAGGAGGCTCCCTCCGGCTGGGCCCGACCACGACCGAGCTCCTCGGCTCACACGCACTCATGGAGAGCTCCCCAAGCATCCCCGGGCCGGGCACGGAGCAGCAGCGGCCACGGCGCCCGCAGCTCCAGCCCCGCCGCCAGCCGCTGCCTGTTGGCCCTGGTCAGGCGCTTGATGCGGAGGAGGAGGTCGGGGCGATCGCGGCGAAAGTTGGGATTGCTGAAGTGCAGGCAGAAATGGGTGACAAGCCTTTGGCTCCATGGCTTTCTTCCCGCACTGACTGCATTCAGTTCCAGCCGTGGGCCGGGGGTTCTCCCTCTGCCCTGCCCAGCACACAAAGCCGTGGGGGGCTCTCCCAAACCGGGCCCAGCTGCCTCCCCCCAGGCCGTGAGGGCGGCTGGGCAGGGCCCCGCCGAGCACGGCCACACCGGGAAAAGGCGAGAATCCCAGCAATGGGCTCTCCTCCCCTTGGCCGCTGGGACCCCTGGTTAAAACGAGGCCCAGCAGCCTCCGGAGCCCGCTCCCGCCTGGCCCTGGCCGCATTGGAAGCGGGCCCGGGCCAGGTCAGTGTTACCTTGTGAAAGGCCGGCAATGCAAGAGAGCTTTCCCGGGGTTTACTTGCTTCAAATGGGATTCACGGAGCAAACCGACTTTTCCAATTGGTTTCTCAGGCTGTCAACATCTAAACCAGCCTCCAAGTGGTCCCATCAATCCACAGAGGAAATTCTCGTGCAGATAAAACTTCCTAGTGTGCCCTTCCCCCAGGGTAAAACCAGCACACTTGGCTTCTGCAGTGCTATGGCCAAAGGGCACATGTGGTAGCGCTGCAGATCACAGGGCTTTGTTTGTTTTCCCTTTCTGAAATGCTGTGTTTGGAGCTTGTGGAATTCCTCTGCCATTTCCTTGAGGAATTCTCCACATCCGCAGACTGGTTTTGCCCACCTGTCTTTTGGCTTTTGATAAGCTGCAAAGAGATGATTGTGCTGTTCGTGAAGCTGTGGGGGACATTCTTGTCCCTTGTGGCAAAAGAAACCAAGGGCATAATTCTGAACCCTTCTTCTGAGGCACAAACCAGAAAGGGCAAGTTTCTGTTGATACATTTTGTGGTGTAGTCTGCAGATTTGAAAACTCCATTGGAGCCTGGAGTTTAGGTGAAGCTGCAAGTCCTTGACTGCTGTCTTGTGTTGATAACTACAGGAAAGACATCTTGGAATTCCTGATGCTGTATCTTAAGACAAACATGCAACTTGTTCAAAAGGACCCAGGGGTTGCAGTCAATAGCAGCTGAACATGAGGCAGCGTGTGCCCAGGTGGCCAAGAAGGCCAAGGCCATCGTGGCCAGTGTCAGCAATAGTGGGGCAGCAGGAGCAGGGCAGTGAGCTGTGCCCTTTGCTGGGCACTGCTGCGGCCACAGCTCGAGTGCTGTGTCCAGTTCTGGGCCCTTCTCATGCAGAAAGACATTGAGGGGCTGGAGCGAGTCCAGAGAAGGGCAAGGGAGCTGGGGAGAAGTGGGAGCTTTCACAAACCCAGTGAGGAGGTGCTTGAGGGAGCTTTAGCCTGGGGAAAGGGAGGCTCATGAGAGTCCTTCCAGGCACACTTCCATAAATGCCTACATGACAATGCTCCTCACAAGGACCACTTCCATTGCAAGAATCCCCTCACTGCACCCAGATGCTTTAGACACTGGACTAGGTGTCACTTTGATGGTTTGTTTTGTTGGGTTGTTGATTTGCTAGGAGGAGAAGATCTGTTTAGTTTCTTCCTCTGGCTAGCAAAGGCGCTTTATCACAACATTCTCCTGCACGAGAGGATGTAGTTTGGGGCAGGGACATTGGTGCAGAAGGAGCTGCTCTGATGCCAGGCCAGCCAGCACATCACTCTCGTGTTAACAGAACCATTACCTTTTGGCAGCCTTGTGGTTCAGCAATTGTCAAATAATTCAATCAGGATTGTATTTGGGAATTTAGCAAGAAATCAAGTCCCTTGCATTCTGGCTGGTGCTCAGAGATCAGAGGAGCTGGGAGGGGCTGGGCTTTATTTCTAATTACAGCCACTTGAGCATTGTCAGTGTGGTTGTGAGCAAGAGAAGAAGTTGCCCAAGCACTGATGCATAAGGAGTTCAGTTCCCAGAGCAGTACTCTGGGTGTAATCTCATTCCATAAGGACCTACATGCTCCAGATTCCCCAGGGATGTGGCTTAATGAAGCGACAGGAGAGCAAGTTCAGCTGCTGATGGGGGCACTGGCAGCCACGTGCTATGGTGTGTCATAATAGAAAGTACAGTAAGACAAATTACACGAGATCTATTTATCTATCCATCTATCTATGTAACTATTCCATAACTGACTATTCCTGGCTCTGGGCAGAGGCAGCTGGAGGTGCAAAGCTCACCCAAAGGCATCCCTTCAGGAGAAGAGGAGAGACGTGTTCTATCAACAGATCCTGAGCAGGCTGAGATGTTTCCCCTCCAGAAATAGTTGTTCTTTCCCCTCAAAGTTGCAATCCTCCTCCAGCCTCTTCTGCCCTGAAGCCCTCAGTTCATTCTTTGCATTTCTCCCCATCCTAGTGACATGGAACAATTCCATGTTTTAGGTGGTGTTTGGTGAATCTGGTCATACATGCATTACATGCCACATGATTTTCATCCTTGGCATCCCTAAGGATGTGAAAGTTCATTTGTTAATGGGGCCTTAGGAGGGTCTCTCTTAGAGCTGGTCTGAATTCTCAGTTGACAAAGAGGAAGAATAAACACCTTGGCCCTCCTCCAGATACTGAGGGGGCTGTAGAGGCTGTCTGACCTCCATCAGAGGAGCTGTGCAGGCATCCTCATGTCCTGAATGAGCAGGATTTTGTGACAAGAGGGTAGATGTCAGAAAGGCACGAATGGTGGGGCAGGTCTGAAGAGAACGTGAACTCCAGAAATGTCTCTCAAAAGGAGTGAGCCCACAGTGGGCAGGAGGGAGCTGTGAGAGAGGGATGAGTGTCAGTCACGATGGAAAGACAAAATGGACACGGCAGAAGTGGAGGGAGGCCCTCAGCAGACCCTTGAGAAATGCCACAACTTCCCTGTCAGCTGCTGAGAGGCTGTTGGAGCTTCAGTCCCACATGGACCCTGATTGTACTGCCAGTGTCACTTTGGAATCTGTGCCTCCCCATGGGCAGAGAACGAGCCAGGAGAGCAGCAGCAGCAGCACAGTGCTTTGGGAACGTGTGAAGCCATCAGTCTTTGAGACCTGGCCCACAAATGTTGTATGGGATGTTGAAAGCCTTCTTGTCTTGCTTTCTGTGCAGGTCCTTCTAGAGGAAGAGCACGAGCAGAGTGCTTTATCAGAGGTGCCACAGCAGACTCAGGGAGAGCTGTTCCCAGCCCAGGAGCAGGAGGAGCAGCTCAGGCAGCAGGTGGAAGAGGTACAGGGGAATGGCCAGGTAAGCCTGGCTCCCCAGGTGCCAGAATGAAGGAGAGGAGCAGAGGCATAAAACAGAGCTCTTGGGACCGAGGAGGCCAGGAGTGCCACAGACACTGAAAGCACAGGGCCTTGTGATGTGCAGAGATCAGCGCTAGCATGGGAGGGTTACAATGGAAGCAGAGGTGGGTAGGGGAGCAGAAAGAAGTGGCTGAATGAATTTGGTTTTGAGGCTGAAAGAGGAAAAAGCTGAGCCTGGTGGCAGCTCCCTGTGACTTGCTCTGCATTTGTGTGTGCAGAACATCAAGGCAGAGCCACAAGCAGAGCTGCCCGAAGCTCCGATTGCCATCATGGCAGTAAGGAGAAGGCACAAGGAAGACATGAGAAGCATCCAAGAGGAGATGAATCTCCATCAGCAGACAGGCGATCAACAAAACCAGGTGAGTGCAAGAGTGGAAGACACTCCACTCGTGACAGATGTCTCTTGTTTTTTACAGAACCTCAAGGACAACCTGCATGCAGAGCTGCATGAAATTGAGGCTGGGATGAAGGCAAGAGAGAAGAGGCTGAGGGAAGAAATAAAACTTATCAGAGAGAAACATAATCCCCTGCTTCAGGCTGTACAAAAGCAAGTGAGTGGAACATCAATAGCCAGTGCAGTCACCCATCTGCTGGTCTCTGCCCTTCTTGCCTTTCCAGCGTAGAGTAGCAGTGGGTGGGGTGATGCCTCTGAGTGCCATCCTGCTGTAGGGTCCATCACAGCCACTCTGAAGGATTTCTCCTGGTGTGCCAAATCTCTGAAGCTGCCCTGCACAGTGAGGCTAGTCCTTTGGCCTTTTTGCTAGCACTCATACAAATGGATTCCTGCTGGGCTGTTCCTGCATGCCTTTTTTTCTTGAGGTATTTTTACAGAGGGGCATGGTGACCCAGATGGAGGATTGGAACAAACAGTCTGTAACCCTAGTAAATCTGTTCTCTCCCTTTCCTCACAGTCAATGACTCTTGGCTCACAGGGACAACCTGTAGTCTCTGACTGCTTTGTTCTGTTTAACTTGAGGTGGAAATGTTCACTTCTCACGTGCCAGCCTGTGAAGACTTCCAGCAAATGACTGGAAACAAAAAGCCCCGTGGTCGACGAGAGACACGGGAGCTTTCCCAATCAGAGATGCTGCAGGTTGGGCATGTCCCGAAGATGGCGCAGGGAAAGAGAACTGAGTGGGAGGAGGTAGAGCATTTTAATAAGTGTGTCAGCAGCCCTTGGAAGGAGAAAGGAATCCTTGGGGAGGAAGTGGAATGGTCATTGTGGCAGACATCCTTCAGAAAATCCATGAGAATGGAACATGAATGTGGTCATGAAGTCGAGTAAAAGCGGCCTTTGATATGGACCCATCCAGTCTGAATAGGGGACATCCAAATAATCCCTTTTAAGAGCCCTGCACGTGGCTGACAACATCTTCCTAAAATTTTGCATTTGAAAAGGGATCTCAGGATCATCTCTGACAGCCAACTTTCTGACACAAACTCATTACTTCTCTCAGATCTACACAGCCACTGTCAATGAACCTGAAGCAGCAGCAGCAGCAGCAGCAGCACCATTGTCTAAAGGAGCCTTTGTTCCCCAGCCTGAAAAGTCGAGCCTGGGCAGTGTGTTCATCACCAGCACTGACAGAGCTGCTGCTCAGCAAGAGGAGGCAGAGGAGAAGTACTTGCAGCTACTGAGTACGTCTGGTGTATTTCTTGTCTGAGGGACAGTGTGTTGTGTGCATGTGTCAGCATAGCTGTACCAAATGTTCCTCCTCAGTCTGGTGTCACAGGGACACTCAGGACTCCCCACATGAACTGCTGTAGAAAAATCCCTCTCTGTGCTGGCCATCTGTACTGCAGAGCTGTCTGCCTGGTTGTTGTTGTTCCCCAGCCAAGCACAAAGGGTTCAGAGACCCAGACAGTGGGGCTGCCTTTCTTATCATCTGGAAGCAGAGATCTTTGCTTTAAAGTGAGCATCTTACATTTTGGTTTCCCTCAGGGAAAATAGTGAACATGGGAAACCCCATGATGAAGTACACTGAACTGGAAAATATTGGCAGTGGGTGAGTCCATCCGCAATTACTTCTACACAAGAATGAGGCAGGGGGTTTACTGATAGTACATCTATCAATTGTGGAGTCAGGCAAGCTGCAAACATAGTCAGAAACTGGAGTTAGATTGTCCCACTTCTCGGTACCAGCCAGAATTTGTGAGCGTGGTCTGAACTCCTTGTGAAAGAGATCTCCATGCTTCCAAGGCCTTGCCTGCAGCAAGGAACAGGACCTGGAAGATTTCTTTCTTGTCTATCAAGTGTGGGCCATCTCTGTGTTAATTGCCTTAGCATTTTTGAATATCTTCACATCATACAGCCACAATAATGAAAGAAGAATAATCTTGCTTGCCTTAAAAAGCAACCTGCCCACTATGATAGCTGTGAGATAAGAGTTCTCAGGAACATTTCTTTCCAAGAGTTTGTTGAAGGAAATACTCCATGGTCAGGATAAGAACTGTACAGTTTAGAAACTGCAGCCTGAGATGAAAGAATCAGCTCTCTTTTTGAGCTGAGGCAGTAAAGCCCATCACTCCAGGAACAGGTCCAGTGCCCATGCACTTGAGAGGGAAATGCATCAGCTGCCTTCTGGCAGACACTTCCTGCATCCTGCAGGTTTTAGGCACTGCCAGCACAGATCTCCTGTCTGGGCTGGCTTTCACTCAGAGATCTAAACGGCTTCTCCTTTCTTTGCTTTGTTTTCTTTCTAGGACATTTGGGGTGGTTTGTAGGGCACTCGACAAGGGAGCAGGAAGAGAGGTAAATGTCAACAGCCCCTGCAGACTCTGCAGCTCTTGAGAGCTTTCCCCTCTGGTGTGAGCTGTGGCTGGAGCTTTGGGTAGAGCTGTGCTGCAAAGGCTCAAGAAGCCCAGACTGGTGCCAGCCTGCAAATTGCATTAGGGACAGTGTTTGTCCTTCTCAGCTGCCAGAAGGAAGGCGAGGAGGGCAGCGGTTCCTTTCAGAGAAGGACGCGCTCACTCGCTCTCAGCTGCTGAAACAAAGCTGGTGCCTTAGAGCATCTCACTGCTCTTTGGGGCTACAGCTTCAGAGCTCTATTCTCATTTCTGGCTGCCAGCAAATATGTCTGAATGTTACTGGGAGTTCCTTAGCCACCTGCAGTGCTGCACTTGGGAACTGCATGTAGGCAGAGATCTGCAAGGTGTCCCTAAAAGCCCTAAGTCCTGCTTATAGCCCGGGATGTATCAACAGAAGAGCAAAGCAAGGATTGCTTTTGAATCCTAGACAGAGCAGTAGAGAGTGTGGTCAGAGCTTTGTGGGTGATAGTTGAGCCATCTTTGTTCCCAAGTGGACAACACAAAATGTCAGTGGCCACATGTCCTGAAACTGGACTCCAATGGAGCTGAGAAATGGGCTGCTGGAATGTCAGTTCCTAATTACTCCAATGTCTAATCACAAGGCACTTTGGCTCAGCTTGGCTGTGTCATTGCAAAATCACTCACTCCACGTGCACTGTGGTCTCGTGCCACCAACTTCTGAAGTTATTGATGGTGAATGTCATCTTAGGTGGCCATAAAGAAAATTAATCTCCACCAACTGCGGAAGAGGGAACTAAAAGTTGATGAACTTATGGTCACCAAGAAGAATAGGAATCCCAACCTGGTCAAATATTTAGACTGGTGAGTTGTTGTGCTTTTGTTCCATGACTGTTTGTTTACATACTGCAAACACACGAGGTAAAAACCCACTTTGGTCCCTGGCAGAAAAGACAGCTGTTATTATTAGTAAATTGTTATTGTTCTGCTCACCCTCACTATGGATGGGAAGAGAGTGGATCTTGTCTGCATGAGTTTTCCCTGGTCCACGTAGTTTAAAAATTGTTCCAAAACCTGGATCAACCGTATCTTACTAAATCAATAGCCTGTAAATTCACTGCCACCCCATTGTTTTGGGGCTTGGTTGTTTCAAGTGTCTTCTTACATGCGGATAAACTAACAAGGATTTCCCTTGGATTTTGTTCCCTCTTTTAAATTACTGTGCATGCCAGGGACACTAGGTGCTCTTTTCCAGAAACACACAGTGTGACAGCCTCTTGATCTGATACTAAACTGCATTTTTCCCTTGCTGGTCATCTAACACATCTCTTTTACCCAGATGTGTCGTTTTCCTTGAGCCAGCAGAGAGTGCAAACACTACACAGCCTAGAGGGAATGTCTATTCCTTTTATTCTGTTCTCATCACAAAGAGACCCAGAAACAAAGAATCAACCCATATCTTTTCCAAACAGCAACGTAGTCATGCATGTTCATATCCATGCCCTTGTTTCCTTCTTTCAGCTACCTTGTGGATAAGCAATTCTGGCTGGTGATGGAGTACATGGATGGAGGCACTCTGAGCAATGTCATCAGCAGGACCTTCCTGTCTGAAGATGAGATGGCAGCTGTCAGTCGGCAGGTCAGGAATCCCACCTGTGCTTCCAGGGCCTTGGGCAGGATTGTCTGGGAAAGTGGGGCTCAGAACTGGAGGGATTTCATGTGCCAAGCTTTGTTTCTGTGTTGCTAGAATGCTATGGGGAAGCTAGAGCATCTCAAGTCAATTGTCTACCAGTGCCCCAGAACTCACTGTACTCTATTCCTGTATGCTTTTCTCCTGCTCTTGTATCCTCACTCTGTCTCTTTGTATTTGCTGTTCTCTACCCAACTTCTCTAAATGTTTACCTCCAGCCTGTGTGCACTGCATTCCTTGCCTGGGAAAGCAAAGGTGCTGCTGGCAGGATTTGAAACAAACAACAAAGAGAAAAGAGAGACTCTTTTCTCACAGTCCTCAGCTGAAGAGGATAATAGTGCACCCAAAGTGCTGTTGGATTCTGAGCACATCCACTGCAGGAGCAGGCATTCTGGCTGGTCTGCAGGGGACGGTCTACAACAGCAGTTGCTGTTGCTCTTTCAAAAGCTGGCGTGCCTTTCCTTAGAGAGGTCCTGCTCTGCTAGTGTTGGAGCAGCATGCTCTTCCTCTCAATGGCACAGTGTTCTGTCATGACTCCCTATTCCCATGGAAAGGGAGTTATTTGGAGTTGTTTCCTTTCTTCTGGGTTGAACTCCCATCACTAATTTTTGCCTTTTCCTCTTTCTGTTTCCCTTCCCAGTGCCTGCAAGGCCTGGATTTTCTTCACAAAATGTGCGTGATCCATCAAAATGTGAAGAGCCGCAACATCCTTCTCAGAAGCAATGGCTCTGTCAAGCTGGGTCAGTATATTCTTGGTCAGAGGCAGCATTCCAGGGATGTGGGGTTTTGGGCTGCTATGAGTGACTGCCAGCTCCCCAAAAATGGTGCTGGTGGCAGTGCAGGGGCCCCTGCTCTGAGCTGAAGGCACAGTTGCAATGTGCACAGAGGTATGATAAGGAGCCACAAGCAGTCAAGAGTGGTGTTGGTCTGTGTGTGTCTTTTCCAGAGGGAGGGAGATACTATCGAAACCTTCAGGGGAATAAAGGCCACTGCTGTGAGCAGCATTTAAAAACCTAGGTTATTTTTGGAAGTGGACATTTCCCTACTCCCTTGGCTAAATCCCCACTGACAGTTCTCCAGGACATTCATCAACAGCACATTCTCAGAGTGAGAGTGGGGAATTCTTTTGCCTGGTTTGCTAATTTGAGCTGGCTTTCATGGTGTGTTGTTTTCTCCACAGCTGATTTTGGCCTCTTAGCTCAGCTCACCCCTGAGCAGAGAAGACAGGACTCAGTGGCCAGCACTTCTGGGTGGATGGCACCTGAAGTCCTGACAGGTCAACAATATGGCCCTAAACTGGATATATGGTCTTTTGGAATTGTGGGCATTGAAATGGTGGAAGGAGAAGTTCCCTACTGGAATGAAACTGCTGTGTGGGTAAGGTGCAAAGACTTCCTGATGCCGCTGTCTTTCTCACCTGTGCCATGTTGTGTGTGCCACTGGACAAAATCCCATTGCCATCTGCTGGCACCCCTTCCACCATGGTCCCCTTGTAAAATGTCCCCATAGTTCAGCACATCTGCTGTAGTTTTGGTTGCACCAGAAGGGAAGTGGCAGGAAGCCAGTTCAGCAACTTTGAGCTCCAGCTATGCCTGCTATTTCTGATTTGATTTTGGAGCCCTGTTGGAGCTCTGTTTCTGAAGGAAGGGTTTTTTTCAGTGAAATGTTTAAATACATGACAAATATCCTTCACATTGGAGGTTGGATGATCCTAGTCTCGATTTTATAGTAAAAGTAAGAAAAAATGAAAAAAAAACAAGAAAAAACACAGAAGGGGAAAGGGAAAGGGAAAGGGAAAGGGAAAGGGAAAGGGAAAGGACAATCAGCAAAGCAATCTCCAAGCAGTTCTGCTATCTATTTTCTTTTTTAAGCAAGTACAGGACAAAAAGCTTAATGAGCTTTATTTTATGGCCACTGTGCTTAAGGGACCAAGAAGCACTCAGAGATGCCTTTCATGTAATTACGCTTGGAAATAGTAGTGTTAGATAATATAGCAAAGTCCCCCTTCCAAAAAGCCTGTTCAGCTGGTGTGAATCCTCAGGGAAACACACTTGCTTTTGCAAGAGGTCAGTCAATGAAATCACCTGCCAAGGCAACAACCCCTGGATGTGGGAGAAGCTGTGGCTGCTTTGGGGTTTGGGTGTTTTGTTGGTATAGCAAAGTCATCTCTGCCTCTCTGCCAGGGCAGAAACTGCCACTGCAGAGTGGAGGTTAAACAAGGGCATCTGGGAGAGCAGTTACAGATGTGAAAGAAGCAGGTGGAGCCTCGTGTTTCCTTTTTGTGCAGCCTCAGCTCCTGATAGCCACCGGAGGGAGACCAAAGCTGCAGCAGCCCGACCTCTTCTCTCCTTTGCTGCGGGACTTCCTGAGCTGCTGCCTGCAGACAGATGAGGCTCGGCGCTGGACTGCCAAGGAGCTCCTGCAGGTAAAATGTGAAGGGGCTGCAGGTGAAACAGTGTGCCAGGGATGGGCTCCTCCTCCACTCAAGTCCAAGGCATCAGATGAGCCCTCCACCTCCCCACATCTTCATCTTTCTATGAACCAGAGGAATCCTGATTGAGCCTGTAAAGAACTGAGCTTGGAAAGTCACGGTTCATTGTTTTTTGTTGTTTGTTGTTAATTTTTGTTTTTTTCTGCTGGGCAGCATCCATTTGTGGCATCAGTCGAGCCTACTTCCTGCCTGGTGCCACTGATCGTTTCTTTGAGGAAGAGGATGGTGGAGAAGAAACTGTGATAAGCACATCTGGACCATTTCCTCCACCAACCAGTGTATGATTTTAGAGTAGGACTGTAGAGTAGGACTGCAGAGTAGGATTGTAGAATAGGATTGTAGACAAGGATTATAGAGTAGGATTGTGAATAAAGACATTTTCTGAAACCTCAACCCATCTGGAAGATTCCTTTCCTTCTCACCATGTGTCAGAGACTGAAATATTCTAATTTTAGACTGAAACATTTTCTTGAAGGATATTTAGAAGTGTATTACAATGGCTGCACATAATACCACCATATCCTGAATAGGCCTTTGGAGTGAGGCCCTGGACTGTTCCACAGTGAAGGTAAGATAAAACTCAGGAACTGGGGACATTCACCAAGCACAAGCTTAGCACCTCAGGGCAGGAGACAACAGCCACAAGGCTATCAGCTGCCAGGCTGGCACAGAGCCTCACCCCAAAGGGTGGGCAGAGAGAGAAGCTTTGGGGGTGTGTTGGAAAGCCTCTGGTGAGAGGCTCAGGGACCACCCATCCTCCCATGTGCAGGCCAGCCCCGCTGTGGGGTCCTTCACCCAGGGGAAAGCTCATCCACAGCAGAGGGGCTGACAAAGCCCGTGTCACCAGCTGACATGAAGTTGCTTCATCAAATATATCCATTTCTTGCTTGCTTCCAACTTTTACTGTTAACAATCTGGAGTTGCTTTTTTACTTATTTTATTTGAATCTCAATATTTGACTCAAATTTGTCTGCAGTGATCTTGTCTTGATGCTTTAGGCTGGATTGCATCTGAGTGAGTGCCATCAGAATTGAATTGTTCTTGTGAACAGTGGTGTGAAAATGCTTGGCTTGACCCAGCCCTGCAAAGGGGCAGAGCCTGCCTGGCCAGGGTATTGCCTGTATTCAGGCTAGAAAGGCAAGAGAGATTCCCAGGCTTTGTTGTTCATCTTTACCTGTGTGTTCCCAGACACGCATCTAAATTTTCACTGGTATGGCAATGTGTCAGTATTAAAAATCAGCCACTGATGGGTTTTTTCTGGTCAAAAGCAAGCTCCCCAGATCCTTACAGGGAATTTTTTGCATAACTCATTCATTCCTTCCCCCCCCCCCCCCCCCCCCCCAAAAAAGAAAATTTATTACAAACCAGCATGTTAGTTTATGAGGGTCTGTGCAAGTGCCATCTCGTAACAATCCCTGTATAATATAATGCTGGTTTGCAGATGAATCCAGTAAAAGCCATATTTGAGATGTCTTTCCAGAGATGCTTGTAAGCAGGAGATTTGTAGTGGGTACTTGGACAGGACCTGTAGGGTTTTTTGGGAAGTGGGTAAATATGTTTTGCTGGTGAATCACAGGCATCCACTACAGACCTGCAGTGTGGCATGAGCATGCTGGACCAACACCTGCCTCAGATGCAATGGGCATTTAATCATTGGCATTTTGCAGCACTTTTCCCTATGTCACATTCAACTATCTATGTAGAGGCTTGAGAGCTGGCCTGTAAGCCAAACTCAGTCAGTAGAAAAAACAGCAATTGATGAATTCCAAGCATATCTGTAGCAAAGAAGAAGACAAGGCCATTAGCATGGAAACTGGTTGAAAAGGTACATAAAGGATTTTTGTAGTTAGAATAGGTACATAAGGAAATGTGTATACCTGCCTTATTAAATTGGTGCAAAACTTTTGCCAAATATATTGACACTAACTGCTCTGCACCAATGAATATAATAAGCAATTGAGGTGTAGACAACGTCTTAGGATCATGCTTTGTTCAGAGTATATAAAGAGGAGAACATTCAGAATTAAGAGGACAAAGACACCATTGCAACTCTGCTCAAGTGTGTGAGTGTGTGTGTGTGTGTGTGTGTGTGTGTGTGTGTGTCACGTCCAACCTGATGGTGACAACTCCCCCACGTGGTTTTAACAGCTGAAGATAGAATCCTGCTTTTGGTTACTCCTGCTTTACAACCCAAGACACTTGTTAATTTACGATCTTTGCCTTGAGTGGTTGAAGGTGTAGAAGTTTGGACAACCCCATCCCCAAACCAGGTTGCATTGGAGGGTTACAGAGGAATGCATATGGGCTGCTCTGAGAGGTCAGCTGAAGCACCTCCCAGGACTACTTGTAGACCTTGGTTTCAGCTTGTCAATGAGCCAAGGGATATCCAGATTTTTGCAAGTGTTTTGTAAAACACATTTACAAGTGTTGAAGGCAAGGTATTTCAGTGGGTTTGAAAGAGAAATTGGGTGAATGTATTCCTATGGAAATTCTGGTTTGTAGTTGTCTCCAAAGTAATCTGTCATAGTCTTTCTAGAGAGCCACAAAAGTTGATTCGTGCACAGACCTATGGGAACATGGAAGTCCAGTCTTTTTCCTAAGTTTCCGGTTGTTAACATGTTCAGCTGACGGGGTGGAGGTGTGGCCAGCAATGTCATAACCTTATTTTGGGGAAGGATATGAAATTAGTTGAGGGAGGACAATATTTGGGAACACTCAAATAGGGCTGTGAATGCCCATTTCTTCCTTGGAGACTGTTTTAGAACTTCCTCAATTGTCTCCGTGACAACAACGTGAAGTCCCCATAACTGAGACATCTTGGTTCATTTGTTGCTTGAACACCTGAGCTGTTGCTGCCCTTTGTTCTCCTTCAAGGGAATTGCTAGAAAATATCACCTCCTAAACCCTGAGATGTGTGTCCATTTTTTTCCTGGGGCAGGGGTGCTCCTACACCTCTGGAGTGCAACAGCACAAGGAACTCTGCCACAGGGGAGCATGGGGTGAATTCTGCTGGGGAGCCTGCCCTTGGCTTGCTGACTGCTGCTGCTTGGAACCACATGCAAGAGTGTTGCTGTCTAGAGTGGGCTGAAACAGAGGATTTTTCATGGTTACCCCTTCACAATTTCTCTCTCCTTACATGGCAATTCTTCTAATTCTATACAGCATAAAGAAGTCATATGTTCATGCTTTTAGAGGCTTCAGATTCTCAGTTGACCTTATTTTCCCATCTAGACCTTCAAGTGCTATAGCAGGCTCCTCTTGGGGAATTTCTACCAATGCACTTATCCCATCCCTTTTTATTGATGCAGGAGTGCTTAGGAGTACTTGAAATGGTCAAATCCACTTTTCTTTCAGTGCCTTCTTGCTTTGCTTTCTGACATAGACACAGTCCCCAGGTTGATGAGGTATGTACCTGTCATCTAGAGTCATCAAGGATGCTCACACCAGAAAGCTGTTCAAAGATGAGAGCACTTTTCCCAAGGATGAGAGCACTTTTCCCCAAGGTGGTACACAGAGACTTAAATTAACATTTCCTATCACATGATTGTCTCTAGACAGGATTGGAACTTGGGAAGGTCTTCCACAGAGCATTTCATATGGGCTCACTTTTTCCTTAGAAGCCACTTGAATTCTGATCCTTAATAGTGCATGGCGAAAGCGCTTGTAGCCACTTCTGAGTGGTTCCCTGGAAAATTTTATTCATTTGTGTTTTAAGATGCTGATTTGTCCTCTCATCTTGCTGCTGGGGTGAGACCTCCATGGATTAAGTCGGTCCCATGGAACTGGGAGTGTTCTGTATCGATTTTGTCCAATTTCAGCTATGAAATGACAATCTCCACCTGCTGACATTCCGAGCTGTGTGTATAGAGTGGCAATGTAAGCTAACAAAGACTATAAGGGAAAAACTTGCCACAAAACACCAGATGAAAAGCAAAGAGAGATTGCCAAGATCCTCAGTGTTCCTTCTTGTTGCAGCTGATTTTTTCCTTATGCCAGATCTTTTTATTTTCATAATTCTTCAACATTTCTCTGAAATGATGGCTTTGAGCTTATGTGTGCAGAGCTTCCCAAAAGCCTTTGAAAAGAGCCAAAGAGCAATTGACAAGTGCATGGCTCTTTCCAACCCAATCTTGTCATTTTAATGAGGAACACTCGACTTTGTGTGCAGGTTATTGGAGCCCTGGTGCCAGTAACCCCTCTAGAATGGAATTGGTTTTCCTTCTGACAAGAGTGCAGAAACTCATACAAACTTTGTGCCCCTAGATTCAGACTTTATGAGCCCTGTGATGAGCAAATGCCCTGGGTTGACTTTATGATGCTTGCATCCCCAGTTTTTTGTTCTCTTTGGGTTGGCTATTAAGTTCTGCAACTTGAAGACTGGTTCCAAGAGTGAAGGGGGAGTGAAGAGGTGCACAGTTTGTTATCAGGGACTGCACTTGCTCCCCCACATTCTTACACACAGACTGTGTTGTCTGCAGTGGACAGCAGGGGAGAGCTCTCCTTTGCTTTTACTTTGGTTTTGCCTAGCTGAGGCAGAGAAGTTTCCTGGACTGTATGTTATTTTCCTTTTTCTTGGAATTGTTGGAAGCTGCTCTAGACTGGAAAACTCAGAAGAGCAGCAGGATCTGGCACCTGTGGCACACAATGCCTGGCCTGGGCTGTGGCATTTCCCAGCTCTGGAGGGACTGAGAACAGCCTGAGTGAGCCGGGCTGCACCCCACAAAAGGGACTCTGCTGAATTTGTCATCTCATTTGTCAGAGCAGAGAGAGATTTTGTTGTTTAGTGTTCTTCATTTTTGTGCTGGGGACTGCTTTGCCTGTTAAATAAACACCTCTTTTCCACTTCACTCCAAGGAAACCTTTGCCCAAACCAGTTGGAGGAGGGGCCGCTATGAGGGCAGTCTGTTTCCCAGAGGGAACCCATTCAGAGGTTTCCTTCCAAATGTTCCCTAATCCAGGACAGCAAGAAGCAGAGGATTGACCAGCAGCCCAATCAAGTCCTTCCAGCAGCTGCTTCCTTGGTTCTGCCTTCCAGATTCCCATTCCACTTCATCCCTGTCCCCAAGTGTCAGCTCCATTTGGCCCTGCAAACATGAGGTACCAAAAATGATAAATTTTGGAGCTCCAGCATCCCAGCACCTGCCATGGTGCCGAAGAAGAACCAAAAGTCCAATAGGAAGTAAAAACACTTGCTGAGGCTGAAGGAGTAGTGTCCTTTGGATATTGATGAAGATATTGTTGGGCTGTGTTTCCTAGGTCCTGTGTGGATAACCATGGTGGAATGATTTGATTATTAAGAGAAGCCTCTGCCTGAATTAATGTACAAGCAAGGCCATGTTCCAGAATCAATAGTACAGACGTATTTAGTAATAAATGTGATCAAGAGATAGAAAGAAATAAGAGGAGATGGGTGTGGTGGGAGGGAGAGCTGAGATGGACCCCGAGGTGGGTTTGTCCCGGACGGGCCCTCCCTTCCTGCAGTGCAGTTGCACAGGGTCAGCTGCAGCTCTGGTGCTGCATCCCCCCTGGGATTTGCAGAGCAGGAGGGCAGGGAGAAGTGTCTGTGTGTCTGTGTGTGTGTGTGTGGTATGAAAGGCTGGGAATGGCTCAGAGCTTCTGTCAGAGCACTGATGGTGGCAAGGGCAGTCAGGCCTCCTGCAGCCCTTGGGCTCTGGGGCAGCTGTGGCCTTTGGAGCAGGCGCGGCAGGGCCCTGGCTCACATTGGATACAGCCAGGGATGCTCCGTGGCAAGGCTCAGGGCAAGGCTGGCCCTGCACAGAGTGCTCCATGTGTTAGGCTCAGGACACAAACCCACGTTCAATTCCCAGCCTCTTCTGGGAGAAAATGAACGGGGTCAGCTCTTTGCTGTCTGGTTCCTAAGCAGCTGGGGACAGTGATACTGAGCAGCAAGACATGTGGGAATGGGATGGAACTGAGCAGTCAAGTAGAATGCCTCTAAGCACTGGTAAAATTCAAAACCAAACCAAAAGTTATAGCAAGAAATCCTCCATATACGATTTCATGAAGCTTGCTTAGGTCTGATTTGGATGAAAAATTACATGAAAACTTCTCTGGGAAAGGAGCTGTACCTGGAATATCATCACAGATAATCTTGTGGCCACAGAGACCTAGGAAAAACTGAGCTCCTGCTGTTTCAGAGATCTGCGTGACCATTCAAGAAGGTCTGAAAGCAAAGAGCAGCTGCAATTAAAACCAGTCCAAATCTCTTTGTAGTGTGTGGAAGCTTCTCTTCTTGATTCAGAGTGCTACGTCATTCATGAGGATGACCACAGCTTTTGGATAAAAGTAATGTCTATCTTAATGTTTATTAGAGATGATTAGAGTAAGGAGACTCAAGTGTTTTAAGAAAAAAATGTAGCTCTTTTCCTGTGGTAGGAAAGAGCTGTTCCTACAGCTTAGTTTGTGGCTATTCCTACACCTTTTTATTCCACACTGCATGACTAAAGAAAATCCATCCTTTTCCTTCCTAAGATTAGGATGCAGCTTAGTGCAAATACGTGTTGAAAGAGGATGTGTCATAATCTTGTGACATTTTTCAATCCACTCCGCTGCCAGGGTGCGGCCTGAGGAGGTCCTAGAGACGGACCACAACTCACAGACAAAATAACCTCAGACAGGTTCTATTACCCACCGATTGACAGACCTGTAAGGAATTGGCTGCCACAGCCTGTCCCACACTCACAAAGCATAAGGATCAGTGCAGAAATAGGGACAAACCTTGATGTGGTCACTCAGCATGGAAACCACAAGAGCCCCAAAGTCCATGTCAGTTTCTAAGGGAAATTTAGTCCAGATTGCTACAACTGCAATGCTTATATACTCTGACCAATTTCAGTTCAAAGATGGTGACAGAACTGTACAACCCTGCTGCCTCTGTAAAGATAGAAAGATCCATTTCAGTTCCCACAATCAAGTAGGTTCCAGCTCACTAAGTACTGCCTACATGTATATATATATATATATATATATATATATGTATTTATATACAGGGATGCTTGTATATAAAGAACCAAACATCAATGGAATGATCTGAAAATTCACAGAGCACAAGTTCTATGCTCAGTGGATTCCCAGAGGTTTCTCAGCAGGCTTTGCAGGGAGTTCTTGGTGAACATGTGCCTCTGCTGCCATCCCAAATCTGCCCTTTCATTGCCCAGCCTGAGTGCACGTGGGACATGTGCTGGGCATGGCTGGAGATTTTCACAATCAAAATCCTCCAGCATCATCCCCTTTACACCTGCTCATTGCTTTGGACAGCATGAATCACACAACACCCATCTCAGCTGACAAATGTCATTTCTTGCAGATTGTTGCAGCCACACTGCTTATTGACAAATACACAAGAGCACTGATTTCAGCTGAAAAATGTCATTTATTACAAATTGTGACACTCGTGCTGACAATACAGAACTATACAAATCTCAGTTAAGGTTAAAAAAAGGAATTTATTACATTAGGACAACAAGGCTATGGAAATATATCCAAAATCCAGTTAACAAAAAACTTAATTTATTGCCAACCTCCACAACAAATAAGCACACTCAAAGATCAATTAAGTATTTAACAACTTAATTTACTATATAATACTACAAGTGTACAGCCCATAGAGAAATACAAAAATACACATACCCTCTCTAAATAGATAAAACTATACCATTCTACAACTCCACACACATTTCAATACAACTAATTTAATACATATATACATATATATAAATGGACATAAAACTATAATGGTATACAGATAAAAATACAGATTAAGTATTACATATTAGATACAATATAGAAAACCACATATATAAAACAAACCTATCTATAAATTTAAAAATATCCCTGTGCCAAGCTAAATATCCCTATAACTTCATCAATACAAATACATAGCTATACAAATGGATACATAGGTAAATATAATGACATCTAGAAATTGAGTATTATACATACAAACATAGAACATATATACCTATGCAAATACCAATATACCTATTGAAAGAGCCTTATACCTATAATTGCGTCTATACAAAGAGATACCAACACAGCTAATACATAGGAAATAAAACTAAAAACAGAGAGGACAACATACATGTATACTCAGATACATATATGCACATATATGCAATTACAAACATATATGTATGCATATGCATACACATATGCACAGCATAGGTCCATAAATAAAACAACAGACGTATAAAAATACTGCTATACAAATAGCAACCGACATATATAAATATCTGTATAATTATCCAAGTCTATGTGCAAGTCCATCTATCTTGAACAAGGACGCTGAGCAGAAGGATTCCAGCAGCCCCAGCTCCAAAGCCTCTCCCTCGGTCTCCTCGGCCCGTGCAGAGCAGCTCTCCTGGACAGGGACAGCACATGGCACATCTGGGAAGCAAAGGGAACACGGAGTCAGGATCAGGCCCTTTCCCTTGGCAGCACCTGCCCTTCCATCAGGGGAGAGAAAACCTCAGCACCTCCCCAGGAAGGTTGGAAGAAAAAGCAGGCCCAGCGGGCCAGGCTGTGGTGAGCGCAGCCACGGTGGGACTGTCCCACAGCCCCCGGCAGCCCGGCACAGCCGGCACAGCTCCCGGGCCCTGCCGGCACAGCTGCCTTGCCCAAGGACAGCCCCTGTGCCGGCCGGGGCAGCTGCGCTGAGCAGCCCCAGCACGGGCAGGGCCCGCTCCTGCCCCGCCGGGCAGTGCCCACGGCCACAGCCCACGGCACCCTCATCCCCACCCTGCCTCCCCGGCCCTGTGCCCTCACCCAGGCTCTCGCGGGGCAGCAGCAGCTCCCTGCTCGCTCCTCTTGCTCCTGCCCTTCAGCTCCTCTCTGCTGCCTCCTGTCAGTGCTCCTGCTGTCTTCCAGGCCTTCACTGCAGCTGTGGCACAAGTGGAGGCTCAGCAATGGCTTCCAAGGGCTGCCAGAGCTGCAGTCCCGCAGCCCTCTGTGCTCCCTGCTGGCCCCCTCCATCCCCTCAGCCCCACCATGCTCTCAGCAAACGCCGAGTCCCCTTCAGGTTCTTCTGAGCCCCGCAGTCCCCTCACCCCCTTCAGTCCCTTCTGACCCATCCCGTCCCCTTAGACCTGCCACCAGCCGCTCAGCCTGTGCCACTTCCCTGTCACCTCAGTGCCACCATTGCCCTCTGCTGCCCCACAGCCTCAGCCCCAGCAGCACCTCCAGGTCACCGTCCCTTCAGTGTCACCACCTCCTCAGCCCCCTCAGCCCCCTCAGTCTCACCGTCCCTCAGCAGCTCCTCAGGGGACAGTGCCTGGGGCCACCGGCAGCTCCCACCTCTCCAGGGACACCCGGGGCTGGAACTGCTGCTCCGCCCGGCCTGGCTGCCAGCTCGGACCCAGCACAGGAGGAGGGGACACAGGGGGCGCAGGGGAAAGACAAGAGATGAAAAATCGGCATGCCAGGGGGGAAAGAGCTTAAGAAAAGACCTGCACCTATACAGATATCAAGCTTTGTAAATGAACTCCCAAATATTAATACAAATATGTCTATTTATAAAAATAGCTATAGATATGTAAATGCTATTCTAGATATGTATAAATGCATCTAGGCATATCTAGAACTATACATTCACATATAAAAAGACACATATCTACGACTATATATATAAATTTAACTATACAGATCTATAAATACAACTATATAGACATATAAATACACCTATATAGATCTAGAAACATAAATGTATAACTATATCATTATAACTCTAAATATCAACAAACACGTCTACTGGCAGAGGGATTCACCTGCCCGATGGTCACAGGCCTTTCCTCTGTCTCTTCCTGCCACACAGGGCAGCCCTTCTGGAGAGGCTGATCAGATGGGATCTGGGAAGCAAAGGGAACACCGAGTTAATATTGGCCCTTGTGCACACTTCCCTTGGGCACCAATTGTCCTTCTATCCGGGACTGTTCAAGACAGTCTGAAAGGCAGACTCTCACTTGGAATTTAAAGTCTGCTCTTCGGAGAGCATGGATCCTTCCAAGTGTTCAAAACTGTGGAAAGCATTGAAAGCTTTATCATTTATCTTGATAAAGTCTCAGAGCTCATAGTGCAAATAGCACCTCTGAGACCTTGAAACAGTCTCAGCTCCCACAAGGAAGCCCAGCCTTGTTCTTTCTCTGTGCTGACACAGAGACCTCAGTCCTCACTGAAATGGCTGAAGCTGAAGGGTGCTGTGAGCTGGGTTAGGAACCAGCTCCATGAGCTGAGTTCTGCCAACTGCCCTCTGCACTGAGCAACAGCTGCTCCAACTCGACCATCAGCTCTGGCAGGAAGAGCAGGCAGGGAAAGAGCTCCCTTCCAGGCCTGCAGGCTGCACCAGCTTGCTAAAGATAGAATCTATAATGTTCCCTCTGTCCTCTCAGGTCTTGCTAATTTGGGGTCATTCAGGCTTTTCCTTTTGTCAATAGATTTGCAATTTTTCAATTGATTGGCCTCTGATCTTTTGCTCCTTTTGTTTTTTTTTCTTCTGTCTCAGGAAAGATAGCAGCAGACTGGTACTACATTTAGTCAGTGATCTGGACTTCTCTCCTGACTTTTTGCTCTTTTTTCCTGCCCCTGTTCCTTCATGGGCCAGGCTCAGACTGGCTTCCCCTGTCACCCTACAGCAAACTTATCCATGGACTTCAGCACAAAATTGGGACACCTGGCCTGTGGGCGACACAACTCCCACGAGGTCAGGTTTACTCCTGGCTCTCTTGCCCCAGCAGAGGACTCAGTGTCAGAGCCTCTGCAGAAGCGTGGAGGGCAGGGCTCAGGGAGGTTGTGTCACTGCAGGATTTGATCTAAAGGCACCCAGAAACACCAACCCTGCAGACAAGAACTCAGCTCTTCTCATCTCCCTTCCTGTCACAGGCAGGCTCAGAGCAGCTGTCCCACACCTCCCTAATCCAATGTGGGCTCTCTCCTTACCAGGCTCCTCACGCTCTGGGGAACTGTTCCCGCAGCTCTCGGTGCCAGATGAAGCTTCCTCTGCTGCAGCCTTGTTCAGAGCGTCCTCTCCTGATGACTCAGGGGCAGCATTGATATTCCCCTTGAAAGAGAAACAGAAAGAAAGCAACCCAAAGATCATTCACTATTTTCTTGGAATCACATCAGGGATACAGGAACTCTCCTTCCCCACTCCCAGGGGACATGGAGAACAAGGGGGGAACACTGCCCACATGGTTCACATGACAAGCATTTTCAATTCAGGATTTGAGTGACCAAGGTGAAACTGAAGCTCTCACAAAATTACCTTTGAGGCAAAACATGAACACAGAAAAACACAAGACACCAAGTGAGGGGACGTGCCCTCAGGTTCTGACCCTGCCTTATCCCATGAGCTGTAAGAAATCAGCCAGCAGAGAGCCAGGGACCCTCCTTGTTGACACCACAGGCAAGGGCAGAGCTCACTCCCAGCACTGCCCAGGGCTCTGTGCTGCAACCCCACACAAAAAGCACACATTTCTGCCAGGGACTCTCATCACCCCTGACCCAAACGCTCAGACAATCCATCACCAGCTGGTGCTTTTTGGGAGCCTTCTGCTGCTGCCCCGTACGTATGATCCAAGCAAACATTTAGTGACCTAGGGTATTTCCACGATCAGATTTTCCAGTGGCAAAAATCTGTAAATCTGGAGGGTAAAAGTAAAAAACAACCCGCCTCTTCTGCAATAGCCTGCCCATCAGAATCCTAAAGATTCTAAAGATGGTTCAGAGCCTACAAAGTTTCCTTTTAGTGCAGAATAAAATTCTCTTGAAAAGTGCTACGTGTGAGTTTATGGAAGACAAACGACATCCCACTGGAGAATTAAATATTAGAAAAACCTAAAAAATCCCGCTCCCTGCCCTGAGTCTGCCCTTCCTCAGTCATAGATGTACTGCAGCCAGTGGGATCAGCACATCAAGAGAAAGAGAGCCATTCTTTGGACAACACGTGGAATAGCTGTGAAAAGGCTTTTGTAACACTCCAGGCAAGTTGGGGAAGAGTTCAGAGAAATGGGATTCCTAATGCAAAGACTGAATCTGTCAATCAAAAGGACAGAAGGCTGCAGCTCCAGCACATCCCCAAACACAGCTCTGGGAGCACCTACACGCACAGCAGGGCTCACACAGCAGCTGCAGCAGCTGAAGCCCAGCCCTTGCTTTGCCTTGTCCTTCCAACACCAAAGAGGCAGAGCCCACATCTGCTGCTGCAGCAGAGGCACCTCTCGCGTGCCCCTCCCTGCAAGGGACACTTGGCCTTCAGTGCCCTTCTTCAAACGCTCTTCTGTTCTTTCCCAACAAACAAAGCCTGGTAGAACCTACAAAGCATCACCACAACTGCCTCTGCACGAGGCATTCTTCCCAGGAAAAGGAGCAACCAAACGTGGCCAGCGCAGGCTCACACCTCTCATCCTCACTAAGAGAGAAAACTTTTTCATCCTTCTCCTTTTAGAAATCCTACCTTACCTAGAATAATTAGATAGCTATACAATAACAAAACAAATTCAGTTCAAGAAGCCTTTGCTTCCTAGTCCAGCCCCTTTTCTTCCCATCCAATGGGCTTACCTGAGCAGAGGGAGACCTTTGAGGCAAGGATCTCCTGATCTCCCGAATCATTTTTTCTATTTCAAACCCTAGATCTGCCGCTGCTGATTGCTCTTCCGCAGGTGCATTCCGTGCTGAGCTGGAGGCCATCGATGCTGCACAACCAGCACTACCAGGTGGAACACTGAGGGCTGAAGTGCCTGGGTGGGAGGCTGCAGGAATCCAAAAACATTGGTCAGGTTCCAGAATGAGGCTTTGGGACACAGAGCTCTATGGCTGCCTTGGATCAAACATCGCAGGAAGCACACAGGAAAACCAGGCAGCGAATCTTTTGGCCTTCTAGGTGCCCCTTCCTAACAGTCTTGACAATTTCTGTCTCACAATGACAGAGCAGCGCTGAAAAATACTTCAAGCGCTCGCTTTTCATGACCTTCTGGAAAAGCAAGGCTACAATTCTTTTCCTACCTGGCTCACCGGAGGCTGGGAGCTGCTGCTCCCTGTGGAGCTGCCGGAAGCTGCAGGGCTGGATCCTGAGCACCTCCTGCTCGACCGGAGGCAGCTGCTCCCCGCAGAGCTCCGGCAAGCGGCTGGGGGGCCCCTCCCGGCCGAGCGGCAGCGGTCGCTCCCCGTGGAGCCCGAGGAAGTGGCAGGGCGGAAGCCGGAGCACCTCCCGCTCGGCGGGCAGCGGCCGCTCCCCGTAGAGCTCCTGCAAGCGGCTCGGCCCCTCCCGCCGGGCCGGCAGCGGCCGCTCCCCGTGCAGCAGGTGGAAGCCGCAGGGCGGGCGCCGGAAGAGCAGCGGCCCCTCCCTGGGGGGCTGCTGGAAGCGGCCGGGCCGGGGGCCGCGCAGCTCCCGCCCGTCCGGCAGCGGCCGCGCCCTGGGGAGCTGCTGGGAGCCGCGGGGCGGGCGCCTGCGCCCCTCCCGCCCCGCCGGCAGCCGCTGCCTGTTGGCCGCGCTCCGGCGCCGCATGCGGAACAGCAGGTCGGGGCGGTCGCGGCGAAAACAGGGGTTGGCGTAGTGGAGCCAGGCGCCGGCATCGCCCGGCACAGCCGAGCCGAGCCAGCCCGGCACCTTGCGGAAGCCGTAGCGGTAGAGCTGGCGCACGAAGCTGCGGAACCGCGTGGCCCTGAAGGTGCGCGGGGCCGGAGGCCGGGCGGCGGCCGGGCTGAGCAGCTCCCGCTCGAACAGGCAGCGGTCGACGAGCAGCCCCTGGGCCCGGCCGTCCCAGCGCACGGACACGACGCGGGGGCTGTTCACCAGGCGCCACAGCTTGGCGGGGAAGGTGTCGGCGTTGAGCCCGGCGGGCAGCGGCAGCTCCGCCATCTCGCCCATCGCCGACTGTCGCCACAACGCCCGCGGCGCAACGGCCGCGGCTGCAACGGCGGCGCGCGGCCTGAGGGGGGCGCTGCGCTCGGCCCCGCTCGCGGCCCCCGCGCGGGCCGGACTTGGCGGGGACGAGCGCCGCAGAGCCGGGGCTGCGGGACCAGCGCGGGCGGGGCGGCTCCCGGGGCTGGCCGGGCACCGCAGGGCGGGCCGGGGTGAGCTGCAAACCCCTTCTGGGACGGGTTTGCCTGCGATGGAAAGGTCCTGCACATGAAGGTTGAGGTGCACATGTCCCCGCTGCACCTCTTGGTGCATCTTTGTATGGACCACAGGAATACCCACTGAGCCTGTGAAGCGCTGAATTTGGAAAGTCATAGTTCATGGGGGTTTCTTGTTTTTTTTGTTTGCTGGTTTATTTGTTTATTGTTTTTTGTTTGAGTTTTTTCTTTCTTGTAGGCAGCATCCATTTGTGGCATCAGTCAATGCTACTTCCTGCCTGGTGCCAATGATCATTCCTGTGAGGAAGAGGGTGCTTGAGAAAGACTGTCAAAATCACATCTGGACCATTTACTCCACAGCCAGTTTATAATGTTAGAGTAGAACTGTAGAGTAGGAATGCAGAGTAGCATTAGAGAGTAGGATTGTAGAGAAGAACTATAGAGTAGCATTGTAAATAAAGGTATTCTCTGAAACATCAACTCATCTGGAGGATTCCTTTCTAGATCACCGTGTGTCAGAGACTGAAATATTCTAATTTTTGACTGAAACATTTTCTTGAAGGACTTGTAGGACTGAATTACAATAGCTGCACATAATACCACCATATCCTGAACAGGCCTTTGGAGTGAGGCCCTGGACTGTTCCACAATGAAGGTAAGATAAAACTCAGGAACTGAGACGTTCACCAAGCACAAGCTTAGCACCTCTGGAGAGGAGACAACAGCCACAAGGCTATCAGCTGCCAGGCTCGCACAGAGCCTCACCCCAAAGGG
The DNA here is from genome assembly GCF_963662255.1 of Cinclus cinclus. Classification (NCBI taxonomy): domain Eukaryota; kingdom Metazoa; phylum Chordata; class Aves; order Passeriformes; family Cinclidae; genus Cinclus; species Cinclus cinclus. The sequence continues at coordinate 9,215,153 of NC_085084.1, forward strand.
TGGGCAGAGAGAGAAGCTTTGGGGGTGTGTTGGAAAGCCTCTGGTGAGAGGCTCAGGGACCACCCATCCTCCCATGTGCAGACCAGCCCCGCTGTGGGGTCCTTCACCCAGGGGAAAGCTCATCCACAGCAGAGGGGCTGACAAAGCCCATGTCACCAGCTGACATGAAGTTGCTACATCAAATATATCCATTTCTTGCTTGCTTCCAACTTTTACTGTTAACAATCTGGAGTTGCCTTTTTACTCATTTTATTTGAATCTCAACATTTGACTCAAATTGGTCTGCAGTGATCTTGTCTTGATGTTTTAGGCTGGATTACATCTGAGTGAGTGCCATCAGAATTGTTCTTGTGAACAGTGGTGTGAAAATGCTTTTATAATTTGGGTGGTTTCAGGTCAATCTGGGCTGAAACACCAGTTTTTTATTGTGTTTTTAGTTTGCCATTTTGAAATTTCCCAGGCAATGCATCAATTGTTGTGGTGGGACTAGTACTTGTCAAATCACAGTGCACCTTCAAGTCCCAGAGACTTTATTTCTTTACAATTGTGGTCTCATTCCTCCTCTACAATCCTTTTCAACAATCCTGCTCTAAGCTTGTTGTCGTGTAAATGATCCTGGTGTGATTATCACAGTCTTCTCTCTTCCTGTCTCTGTTCTCTGAAATGATGAGTAGCACATTGATGGAACTAGGCTTAGATAATGGTACAGATGTTCAGTCACAAAAGGCTCCAAGAATTCTTCAACACCATTGGTATGGAGACAATTGAGGAAGTTCTAAAATACTCCCTAAGGGGAAAAGGGCATTCAGAGACCCTTTGAATGTTCCCAAATATTCTCCTCCCTCAGTCAGTTGCATACACTTTCCCAAAAGAAGGTTATGGCATTGCTGGCCACACCTCTACTCTGTCAGCTGAATAAATCAACAGCAAGAAACTTAGGAAAAGGATTAGACACCAAACTTCATAGACCCCATAGGTCTGTGCACAAATCAATGACTGTCACTCTGGAAAGAGTGGTTGGAAGAGCATGTTTTGGAGAAAACTACAAAACTGCCAGAGTTTGCATATGGACAGATTCAACCAATTGCTCTTGAAAATCTGCTGAAGTACCTTGCCTGCAACATTTCTTTATGTGTTTTACAGAAGACTTGCCAAAATCTGCATATTCCTTGGCTCACTGACAAGGTGAAACCAAGGTCTACAAATAGTCCTGGGAGGTGTTTCAGCTGACATCTTGGAGCAGCCTGTACACATTCCTCTGTAACCCTCCAAGGCAAGGTGATTTAGGGGGGGATTGTCTGAACTTCTACACTTTTGACAGCATAAGGCAAAGCACTTAAACTATAAGAATGTTCAGAAAACACCCCTGTATTCATCATAAAGAATTTCAATTTGCCGCAATATTTTCTTAAAATGTGCACAACTTCATAGCAGAGGTACTTGGCTTCCACCCGCTACTGAAAAAGTTTATTTCAATGAACAAACCTAAGGCTTGAAGAAAAGAATTGACCTGAAGAAAGCCACTCCAAAGGCTGTATAAACAATGAGAGATAGAGTTATCAACAGGGAACATTTTTTTTTATTTTTAAAGGTCTAAACTAACTTCTATCAACTTCTAAAACTTTCTAAACATATTTGAACGAATCCTACATTTTGAACAAATATTCAACTGCTCAGTGCTGTGTGCTAACAGAACTGTTCATTACTAACTTAAGTAAGGCTCAAAGACTAATCTTCTAATTGAAATAAAAATCCAAAGGCCAGAGATTTGATCAGGCTGAAGCCTAAGTGTGGTGCTAGGAATCCACTACCTGCTTGTCAAGTTCAGATGTTTGGCTCTGAATATGGGACAGCTTTTTGTGGAGCTACTGGCACCTGCTCTTAATTTCAGAGTAGCTGGGGCTACCCTGTGAAGGAGGAAGAAAAAGAAAATTAGGGCATGCAAGCATCTCTGCAGAATTTAGAATCTGTTGTCTTTTGATTTAAAAAAAGCCTTGAGCCAGTCTCAGCAGTAACCATGGCCCTGCAGGCCAGGTCTCACACATACCTCTTGTAACTGCTGATAATCTGCTAGGATTCCATGAAGCAGCATCTTCAAGAAAAAAACCATGAAGAATGTTTCACTACCACTATAAAATGCAAACCTAGGTAAACACTAAAAATCCCCTCTGCTTGACTCTGTTCCTGTGCCTCTTCTCTGTGAACCACCACTCTTGTGGGAGGTTAACAAAAACAAATCTCCAACTCCCAGTATCACCCAAGATCTGCAATTCAGCCTCTCAATAGGGAACACAAGGAGCACATGCTCTGAGGCTCTGCTTGGGACATATCTCACCTTCCTGTTTGTCCATAGACACCTCAAACAGTGGGTTTGGGGCTGCGTCTTGCAAAACTCGGACCCAGCCCAAGCAGTGGCTGAGCACATATGGCAGTTACGCAGTTTCCATTTGTCTCACTGAGCAGCTCCAGGGGATCCAAAACCCTGCTGTGATGAAGCACAGCCTTCACAGTTTTGTCCTTCTTTACCTGGTAGACTTTGGAGCCTCGATTCAGAGACTTCCACTATTCATGAAACCATCTGAAATTCCTGCTGATCTTGTCAATCTGAGTATGTAAATCCTGGTATTCCTCATACTCTGCATTGAAGTCATCCTTGTAGTGCTCCAAGGAGACTATGGTTATGTATTTTCTAATGGAAAAAATTAGTTCATTTTTCTCTGAATGAACTCTAAGTGAATATTCTAATGTGTTCCTATTCTATTAAACCACATGTGTAGTTTTACACCAAGCACGTGGCAAATGTCAAGCACAGACCCCCAAGCTCTGAGTCAGTTCCTCTGGCCCTCACTGTTTCTACATGCAAGTTCAAGTGATTGAAGAGAATGTAGTCAGGTGACTCTAGAAATCTGCCACATTTCTATGACACTTAATTACTAAGATTTTACATAGTAGAGGTTGTCTTCATTAGGCAGTAGAGCGCATTTAGGAAACACTGGCACTCATTTCAAATGTTAAAGGACCAGCAATTACCACAGCCTCAAGAAGAGAAGAAACATCACTGAATTATATTCTCTTTCAATATAGGGAAAGCTTTTAAGTTTACATTTGCTTTTGAAAATCCATTTGTAATTCATTTTTGCAGGGACTACGTTTATGGATTTGGTTGCACTGAGCTGGACTTCTGAGCTACATTTATATCTGCCTGTCTAACAGCAAAGCAGAGGTAATGATAATATTTGATTCTTCTAGTGGACAGCTGTTACAAAACTGAGTCTTGAACTGAGGCATTTGTAATGCAGCCATTAAGTAAACTCTATACATCTCTGAAACTGCAACAACAAAATCCCAAACCACATCAGCTGCTAAGGAGTGCAAAACACATTAATGCTGCTGACAGAGAGAAAAATTTCTACATCCTTTCTCCCTCAAGTTAACCAAAGTAAAATTTATAGAGCTCATGATACGAATCCAAGATGAAGTGGAAATGGGAATGATAGACACCAATTCCCAACACTGACACACCAATGCCTGAGCACCTGGCTCTTTTGCACGACAAAAACTCCCTCCACAAGGAAATGAATCCTTCAAAGCATCCTGAGATTAACTTTTGCAAGGTGTAAATATTTAACATGCTGAAATTTGGTACCAAGACAGACAGCATCTTGTGCCAGGGATGGGTCCCAGGCCCGATGCAGCTGCCTGGTGTGCTGGTGTGTTCTGCAAAGGAAAGTACAGATGTCTTTGCAGGTTTTGGCAGGTGCCTCAGAAGAAATAGCCTGGACTTGTGCCATGTGCCCAGTGCCATTTCCTAGCAAGAGCCCTAGCACAGGCCTCCCTCAGCTGCTCCCCTGCAGGGCCAGCCTTGCCCTGAGCCTTGCCACGGAGCATCCCTGGCTGTATCCAATGTGAGCCAGGGCCCTGCCGCGCCTGCTCCAAAGGCCACAGCTGCCCCAGAGCCCAAGGGCTGCAGGAGGCCTGACTGCCCTTGCCACCATCAGTGCTCTGACAGAAGCTCTGAGCCATTCCCAGCCTTTCATACCACACACACAGACACACAGACACTTCTCCCTGCCCTCCTGCTCTGCAAATCCCAGGGGGGATGCAGCACCAGAGCTGCAGCTGACCCTGTGCAACTGCACTGCAGGAAGGGAGGGCCCGTCCGGGACAAACCCACCTCGGGGTCCATCTCAGCTCTCCCTCCCACCCCACCCATCTCCTCCTATTCCTTTCTATCTCTTGATCACATTTACTACTAAATACGTCTGTACTATTGATTCTGGAATATGGCCTTGCTTGTACCTTAATTCAGGCAGAGGCTTCTCTTAATAATCAAATCATTCCACCATGGTTATCCACACAGGACCTAGGAAACACAGCCCAACAATATTTTCATCAACATCCAAAGGACACTACTCCTTCAGCCTCAGCAAGTGTTTTTACTTCCTATTGGACTTTTAGTTCTTCTTCGGCACCATGGCAGGTACTGGGATTCTGGAGCTACAAAATTTATCATTTTTGGTACCTCATGTTTGCAGGGCCAAATGGAGCCGACACTTGGGGCCAGGGATGAAGTGGATCGGGAATCTGGAAGGCAGAACCAAGGAAGCAGCTGCTGGAAGGACTTAATTGGGCTGCTGGTCAATCCTCTGCTTCTTGCTGTCTTGGTTTTGGGAAAACTTTGAAGGAAACCTCTGAATGGGTTCCCTCTGGGAAACAGACTGCCCTCATAGCGGCCCCTCCTCCAACTGGTTTGGGCAAAGGTTTCCTTGGAGTGAAGTGGAAAAGAGGTGTTTATTTAACAGGCAAAGCAGTCCCCAGCACAAAAATGAAGAACACTAAACAACAAAACCTCTCTCTGCTCTGACAAATGAGATGACAAATTCAGCAGAGTCCCTTTTGTGGGGTGCAGCCCGGCTCACTCAGGCTGTTCTCAGTCCCTCCAGAGCTGGGAAATGCCACAGCCCAGGCCAGGCATTGTGTGCCACAGGTGCCAGATCCTGCTGCTCTTCTGAGTTTACCAGTCTAGAACAGCTTCCAACAATTCCAAGAACAACGAAAATAACATACAGTCTAGGGAACTTCTCTGCCTCAGCTAGTCAAAACCAAAGTAAAAGCAAAGGAGAGCTCTCCCCTGCTGTCCACTGCAGACACAGTCTGTGTGTAGGAATGTGGGGGAGCAAGTGCAGTCCCTGATGACAAACTGTGCACCTCTTCACTCCCCCTTCACTCTTGGAACCAGTCTTCAAGTTGCAGAACTTAATAGCCAACCCAAAGAGAACAAAAAACTGGGGATGCAAGCATCATAAAGTCAACCCAGGACACTTGCTCATCACAGGGCTCATAAAGTCTGAATCTAGGGGCACAATGTTTGCATGAGTTTCTGCACTCTTGTCAGAAGGAAAACCAATTGCATTCTAGAGGGGTTACTGGCACCAAGGCTCCAATAACCTGCACACAAAGTCGAGTGTTCCTCATTAAAATGACAAGATTGGGTTGGAAAGAGCCATGCACTTGTGAATTGCTCTTTGGCTCTTTTCAAAGGCATTTGGGAAGCTCTGCACACATGAGCTCAAAGCCATCATTTCAGAGAAATGTTGAAGAATTATGAAAATAAAATGATCTGGCATAAGAAAAAAATCAGCTGCAACAGGAAGGAGCACTGAGGATCTTGGCAATCTCTCTTTGCTTTTCATCTGGTGTTTTGTTGCAAGTTTATCCATTATAGTCTTTGTTAGCTTACATTGCCACTGTATACACACAGCTCGGAATGTCAGCAGGTGGAGATTGTCATTTCATAGCTGAAATTGGACAAAATCGATACAGAACACTCCCAGTTCCATGGGACCGACTTAATCCATGGAGGTCTCACCCCAGCAGCAGGATGAGAGAACAAATCAGCGTCTAAAAACACAAATGAATAAAATTTTCCAGGAAACCACTCAGAAGTGGCTACAGGTGCTTTCGCCTTGCACTATTAAGGATCAGAATTCAAGTGGCTTCTAAGGAAAAAGTGAGCCCATATGAAATGCTCTGTGGAAGACCTTCCCAAGTTCCAATCCTGTCTAGAGACAATCATGTGATGGGAAATGTTAATTTAAGTCTCTGTGTACCACCTTTGGGAAAAGTTCTCTCATCTTTGGACAGATTTCTGGTGTGAGCATCCCTGATGACTTTGGAGGTCAGGTACATACCTCATCAACCTGGGGACTGTGTCTATGTCAGAAAGCAGAGCGAGAAGGCGCTTAAAGAAAAGTGGATTTGACCATTTCAAGTACTCCTAAGCACTCCTGCATCAATAAAAAGGGATGGGATAAGTGCATTGGTAGAATTTCCACAAAGGAAGCCAGTTGCAACACATGAAGATCTAGATGGGAAAATAAGGTCAACTGAGAATTTGAAGCCTCTAAAAGCATGAACATATGACTTCTTTATGCTGTATAGAATTAGAAGAGTTTCCTTGTAGGGAGAGAGAAATCGTGAAGGGGTAACCATGAAAACTCCTCTGTTTCAGCCCACTCTTGACAGCAACACTCTTGCATGTGGTTCCAAGCAGCAGCAGTCAGTAAACCAAGGGCAGGCTCCCCAGCAGAATTCACCCCATGCCCCCTGTGGCAGAGTTCCTTGTCCTGTTGCACTCCAGAGGTGTAGGAGCAGCCCTGCCCCAGGAAAAAAAATGGACACACATCTCAGGGTTAAGGAGGTGATATTTTCTAGCAATTCCCTTGAAGGAGAACAAAGGGCAGCAACAGCTCAGGTGTTCAAGCAACAAATGCAGCAAGATGTCTCAGTTATGGGGACTTCACGTTGTTGTCACGGAGACAATTGAGGAAGTTCTAAAACAGTCTCCAAGGAAGAAATGGGCATTCACAGCCCTATTTGAGTGTTCCCAAATATTGTCCTCCCTCAACTAGTTTCATATCCTTCCCCAAAATAAGGTTATGACATTGCTGGCCACACCTCCACCCCGTCAGCTGAACATGTTAACAACCAGAAACTTAGGAAAAAGACTGGACTTCCATGTTCCCATAGGTCTGTGCAGGAATCAACTTTTGTGGCTCTCTAGAAAGACTATGACAGATTACTTTGGAGACAACCACAAACCAGAATTTCCATAGGAATACATTCACCCAATTTCTCTTTCAAACCCACTGAAATACCTTGCCTTCAACACTTGTAAATGTGTTTTACAAAACACTTGCAAAAATCTGGATATCCCTTGGCTCATTGACAAGCTGAAACCAAGGTCTACAAGTAGTCCTGGGAGGTGCTTCAGCTGACCTTTCAGAGCAGTCCATATGCATTCCTCTGTAACCCTCCAATGCAAGCTGATTTGGGGATGGGGTTGTCCAAACTTCTACACCTTCAACCACTCAAGGCAAAGATCGTAAATTAAGAAGTGTCTTGGGTTGTAAACCAGGAGTAGCCAAAAGCAGGATTCTATCTTCAGCTGTTAAAACCACGTGGGGGAGTTGTCACCATCAGGTTGGACGTGACACACACACACACACACACACACACACACACACACACACACACACACACACAAACTCACACACTTGAGCAGAGTTACAATGGTGTCTTTGTCCTCTTAATTCTGAATGTTCTCCTCTTTATATACTCTGAACAAAGCATGATCCTAAGGCGTTGTCTACACCACAATTGCTTATTATATTCATTGGTGCAGAGCAGTTAGTGTCAATATATTTGGCAAAAGTTTTGCACCAATTTAATAAGGCAGGTATACACATTTCCTTATGTACCTATTCTAACTACAAAAATCCTTTATGTACCTTTTCAACCAGTTTCCATGCTAATGGCCTTGTCTTCTTCTTTGCTACAGATATGCTTGGAATTCATCAATTGCTGTTTTTTCTACTGACTCAGTTTGGCTTACAGGCCAGCTCTCAAGCCTCTACATAGATAGTTGAATGTGACATAGGGAAAAGTGCTGCAAAATGCCAATGATTAAATACCCATTGCATCTGAGGCAGGTGTTGGTCCAGCATGCTCATGCCACACTGCAGGTCTGTAGTGGATGCCTGTGATTCACCAGCAGAACACATTTACCCACTTCCCAAAAAACCCTACAGGTCCTGTCCAAGTACCCACTACAAATCTCCTGCTTACGAGCATCTCTGGAAAGACATCTCAAATATGGCTTTTACTGGATTCATCTGCAAACCAGCATTATATTATACAGGGATTGTTACGAGATGGCACTTGCACAGACCCTCATAAACTAACATGCTGGTTTGTAATAAATTTTCTTTTTTGGGGGGGGGGGGGGGGGGGGGGAAGGAATGAATGAGTTATGCAAAAAATTCCCTGTAAGGATCTGGGGAGCTTGCTTTTGACCAGAAAAAACCCCATCAGTGGCTGATTTTTAATACTGACACATTGCCATACCAGTGAAAATTTAGATGCGTGTCTGGGAACACACATGTAAAGATGGACAACAAATCCTGGGAATCTCTCTTGCCCTTCTAGCCTGAATACAGGCAATACCCTGGCCAGGCAGGCTCTGCCCCTTTGCAGGGCTGGGTCAAGCCAAGCATTTTCACGCCACTGTTCACAAGAACAATTCAATTCTGATGGCACTCACTCAGATGTAATCCAGCCTAAAGCATCAAGACAAGATCACTGCAGACTAATTTGAGTCAAATGTTGAGATTCAAATAAAATAAGTAAAAAAGCAACTCCAGATTGTTAACAGTAAAAGTTGGAAGCAAGCAAGAAATGGATATATTTGATGTAGCAACTTCATGTCAGCTGGTGACACGGGCTTTGTCAGCCCCTCTGCTGTGGATGAGCTTTCCCCTGGGTGAAGGACCCCACAGCGGGGCTGGTCTGCACATGGGAGGATGGGTGGTCCCTGAGCCTCTCACCAGAGGCTTTCCAACACACCCCCAAAGATTCTCTCTGCCCACCCTTTGGGGTGAGGCTCTGTGCCAGCCTGGCAGCTGATAGCCTTGTGGCTGTTGTCTCCTGCCCAGAGGTGCTAAGCTTGTGCTTGGTGAATGTCCCCAGTTCCTGAGTTTTATCTTACCTTCATTGTGGAACAGTCCAGGGCCTCACTCCAAAGGCCAGTTCAGGATATGGTGGTATTATGTGCAGCCATTGTAATACACTTCTAAATATCCTTCAAGAAAATGTTTCAGTCTAAAATTAGAATATTTCAGTCTCTGACACATGGTGAGAAGGAAAGGAATCTTCCAGATGGGTTGAGGTTTCAGAAAATGTCTTTATTCACAATCCTACTCTATAATCCTTGTCTACAATCCTATTCTACAATCCTACCCTGCAGTCCTACTCTACAATCCTACGCTAAAATCATACACTGGTTGGTGGAGGAAATGGTCCAGATGTGCTTATCACAGTTTCTTCTCCACCATCCTCTTCTTCAAAGAAACGATCAGTGGCACCAGGCAGGATGTAGTGTTGACTGATGCCACAAATGGATGCTGCCCAGCAGAAAAAAACAAAAATTAACAACAAACAACAAAAAACAATGAACCGTGACTTTCCAAGCTCAGTGCTTTACAGGCTCAATCAGGATTCCTCTGGTTCATAGAAAGATGAAGATGTGGGGAGGTGGAGGGCTCATCTGATGCCTTGGACTTGAGTTAAGGAGGAGCCCATCCCTGGCACACTGTTTCACCTGCAGCCCCTTCACATTTTACCTGCAGGAGCTCCTTGGCAGTCCAGCGCCGAGCCTCATCTGTCTGCAGGCAGCAGCTCAGGAAGTGCCGCAGCAAAGGAGAGAAGAGGTCGGGCTGCTGCAGCTTTGGTCTCCCTCCGGTGGCTATCAGGAGCTGAGGCTGCACAAAAAGGAAACACGAGGCTCCACCTGCTTCTTTCACATCTGTAACTGCTCTCCCAGATGCCCTTGTTTAACCTCCACTCTGCAGTGGCAGTTTCTGCCCTGGCAGAGAGGCAGAGATGACTTTGCTATACCAACAAAACACCCAAACCCCAAAGCAGCCACAGCTTCTCCCACATCCAGGGGTTGTTGCCTTGGCAGGTGATTTCATTGACTGACCTCTTGCAAAAGCAAGTGTGTTTCCCTGAGGATTCTCACCAGCTCAACAGGCTTTTTGGAAGGGGGACTGTGCTATATTATCTAACACTACTATTTCCAAGGGTAATTACATGAAAGGCATCTCTGAGTGCTTCTTGGTCCCTTAAGCACAGTGGCCATAAAATAAAGCTCATTAAGCTTTTTTTCCTGTACTTGGTTAAAAAATAAAATAGGTAGCAGAACTGCATGGAGATTGCTTTGCTGATTGTCCTTTCCTTTTCCCTTTCCCTTTCCCTTTCCCTTTCCCTTTCCCTTTCCCTTTCCCTTTCCCTTTCCCTTTCCCTTTCCCTTTCCTTTTCCCTTTCCCTTTCCCTTTCCCCTTCTGTTTTTTTCTTGTTCTTTTTTCATTTTTTCTTACTTTTACTATAAAATTGAGACTAGGATCATCCAACCTCCAATGTGAAGGATATTTGTCATGTATTTAAACATTTCACTGAAAAAAACCCTTCCTTCAGAAACAGAGCTCCAACAGGGCTCCAAAATCAAATCAGAAATAGCAGGCATAGCTGGAGCTCAAAGTTGCTGAACTGGCTTCCTGCCACTTCCCTTCTGGTGCAACCAAAACTACAGCAGATGTGCTGAACTATGGGGACATTTTACAAGGGGACCATGGTGGAAGGGGTGCCAGCAGATGGCAATGGGATTTTGTCCAGTGGCACACACAACATGGCACAGGTGAGAAAGACAGCGGCATCAGGAAGTCTTTGCACCTTACCCACACAGCAGTTTCATTCCAGTAGGGAACTTCTCCTTCCACCATTTCAATGCCCACAATTCCAAAAGACCATATATCCAGTTTAGGGCCATATTGTTGACCTGTCAGGACTTCAGGTGCCATCCACCCAGAAGTGCTGGCCACTGAGTCCTGTCTTCTCTGCTCAGGGGTGAGCTGAGCTAAGAGGCCAAAATCAGCTGTGGAGAAAACAACACACCATGAAAGCCAGCTCAAATTAGCAAACCAGGCAAAAGAATTCCCCACTCTCACTCTGAGAATGTGCTGTTGATGAATGTCCTGGAGAACTGTCAGTGGGGATTTAGCCAAGGGAGTAGGGAAATGTCCACTTCCAAAAATAACCTAGGTTTTTAAATGCTGCTCACAGCAGTGGCCTTTATTCCCCTGAAGGTTTCGATAGTATCTCCCTCCCTCTGGAAAAGACACACACAGACCAACGCCACTCTTGACTGCTTGTGGCTCCTTATCATACCTCTGTGCACATTGCAACTGTGCCTTCAGCTCAGAGCAGGGGCCCCTGCACTGCTACCAGCACCTTTTTTGGGGAGCTGGCAGTCACTCATAGCAGCCCAAAACCCCACATCCCTGGAATGCTGCCTCTGACCAAGAATATACTGACCCAGCTTGACAGTGCCATTGCTTCTGAGAAGGATGTTGCGGCTCTTCACATTTTGATGGATCACGCACATTTTGTGAAGAAAATCCAGGCCTTGCAGGCACTGGAAAGGGAAACAGAAAGAGGAAAAGGCAAAAATTAGTGATGGGAGTTCATCCCACAAGAAAGGAAACAACTCCAAATCACTTCCTTTCCACAGGAATAGGGAATCATGGCAGAACACTGTGCCATTGAGAGGAAGAGCATGCTGCTCCAACACTAGCAGAGCAGGACCTCTCTAAGGAAAGACACGTCAGCTTTTGAAAGAGCAACAGCAACTGCTGTTGTAGACCGTCCCCTGCAAACCAGCCAGAATGCCTGCTCCTGCAGTGGATATGCTCAGAATCCAACAGCACTTTGGGTGCACTATTATCCTCTTCAGCTGAGGACTGTGAGAAAAGAGTCTCTCTTTTCTCTTTGCCGTTTGTTTCAAATCCTGCCAGCAGCACCTTTGCTTTCCCAGGCAAGGAATGCAGTGCACACAGGCTGGAGGTAAACATTTAGAGAGGCAGGGTGGAGAACAGCAAATACAAAGAGACAGAGTGAGGATACAAGAGCAGGAGATAAGGGTACAGGAACAGAGTACAGTGAGTTCTGGGGCACTGGTAGACAATTGACTTGAGATGCTCTAGCTTCCCCATAGCATTCTAGCAACACAGAAACAAAGCTTGGCACATGAAATCTCTCCAGTTCTGAGCCCCACTTTCCCAGACAATCCTGCCCAAGGCCCTGGAAGCACAGGTGGGATCCCTGACCTGCCGACTGACAGCTGCCATCTCATCTTCAGACAGGAAGGTCCAGCTGATGACATTGCTCAGAGTGCCTCCATCCATGTACTCCATCACCAGCCAGAATTGCTTATCCACAAGGTAGCTGAAAGAAGGAAACAAGGGCGTGGATATGAACATGCATGACTACGTTGCTGTTTGGAAAAGATATGGGTTGATTCTTTGTTTCTGGGTCTCTTTGTGATGAGAACAGAATAAAAGGAATAGACATTCCCTCTAGGCTGTGTAGTGTTTGCACTCTCTGCTGGCTCAAGGAAAACGACACATCTGGGAAAAAGAGATGTGTTAGATGACCAGTAAGGGAAAAATGCAGTATAGTAACAGATCAAGAAGCTGTCACACTGTGTGTTTCTGGAAAAAAGCGCCTAGTGTCCCTGGCATGCACAGTAATGGAAAAGAGGGAACACAATCCAAGGGAAATCCTTGTTAGTTTATCCACGTGTAAGAAGACACGTGAAACAACCAAGCCCCAAAACAATGGGGTGGCAGTGAATTTACAGGCTATTGATTTAGTAAGATACGGTTGATCCAGGTTTTTGAATAATTTTTAAACTACGTGGACCAGGGAAAACTCATGCAGACAAGATACACTCTCTTCCCATCCATAGTGAGGGTGAGCAGAACAATAACAATTTACTAATAATAACAGCTGTCTTTTCTGCCAGGGACCAAAGTGGGGTTTTACCTTGTGTGTTTGCAGTACGTAAACAAACAGTCATGGAACAAAAGCACAACAACTCACCAGTCTAAATATTTGACCAGGTTGGGATTCCTATTCTTCTTGATGACCCTAAGTTCATCAACTTTTAGTTCCCTCTTCCTCAGTTGGTGGAGATTAATTTTCTTTATGGCCACCTAAGATGACATTCACCATCAATAACTTCAGAAGTTGGTGGCACGAGACCACAGTGCACGTGGAGTGAGTGATTTTGCAATGACACAGCCAAGCTGAGCCAAAGTGCCTTGTGATTAGACATTGGAGTAATTAGGAACTGACATTCCAGCAGCCCATTTCTCGGCTCCATTGGAGTCCAGTTTCAGGACATGTGGCCACTGACATTTTGTGTTGTCCACTTGGGAACAAAGATGGCTCTACTATCACCCACAAAGCTCTGACCACACTCTCTACTGCTCTGTCTAGGATTCAAAAGCAATCCTTGCTTTGCTCCTCTGTCGATACATCCCAGGCTATAAGCAGGGCTTAGGGCTTTTAGGGACACCTTGCAGATCTCTGCCTACATGCAGTTCCCAAGTGCAGCACTGCAGGTGGCTAAGGAACTCCCAGTAACATTCAGATATATTTGCTGGCAGCCAGAAATGAGAATAGAGCTCTGAAGCTGTAGCCCCAAAGAGCAGTGAGATGCTCTAAGGCACCAGCTTTGTTTCAGCAGCTGAGAGCGAGTGAGCGCGTCCTTCTCTGAAAGGAACCGCTGCCCTCCTCGCCTTCCTTCTGGCAGCTGAGAAGGACAAACACTGTCCCTAATGCAATTTGCAGGCTGGCACCAGTCTGGGCTTCTTGTGCTTTTGCTGCACAGCTCTACCCAAAGCTCCAGCCACAGCTCACACCTGAGGGGAAAGCTCTCAAGAGCTGCAGAGTCTGCAGGGGCTGTTGACATTTACCTCTTCTCCTGTGGTAGTGTCGAGTGCCCTACAAACCTCTCCAAAAGTCCTAGAAACAAAACAAAGCAAAGAAAGGAGAAGCCGTTTAGATCTCTTGAGTGAAAGCCAGCCCAGACAGGAGATCTGTGCTGGCAGTGCCTAAAACCTGCAGGATGCAGGAAGTGTCTGCCAGAAGGCAGCTGATGCATTTCCCTCTCAAGTGCATGGGCACTGGACCTGTTCCTGGAGTGATGGGCTTTACTGCCTCAGCTCAAAAAGCGAGCTGATTCTTTCATCTCAGGCTTCAGTTTCTAAACTGTACAGTTCTCATCCTGACCATGGAGCATTTCCTTCAACAAACTCTTGGAAAGAAATGTTCCTGAGAACTCTTATCTCACAGCTATCATAGTGGGCAGGTTGCTTTTTAAGGCAAGCAAGATTATTCTCCTTTCATTATTGTGGCTGTATGATGTGAAGATATTCAAAAATGCTAAGGCAATTAGCACAGAGATGGCCCACACTTGATAGACAAGAAAGAAATCTTCCAGGTCCTGTTCCTTGCTGCAGGCAAGGCCTTGGAAGCATGGAGATCTCTTTCACAAGGAGTTCAGACCACGCTCACAAATTCTGGCTGGTACTGAGAAGTGGGACAATCTACCTCCAGTTTCTGAATATGTGTGCAGCTTGCCTGACTCCACAATTGATAGATGTACTATCAGTAAACCCCCTGCCTCATTCTTGTGTAGAAGTAATTGCGGATGGACTCACCCACTGCCAATATTTTCCAGTTCAGTGTACTTCATCATGGGGTTTCCCATGTTCACTATTTTCCCTGAGGGAAACCAAAATGTAAGATGCTCACTTTAAAGCAAAGATCTCTGCTTCCAGATTATAAGAAAGGCAGCCCCACTGTCTGGGTCTCTGAACCCTTTGTGCTTGGCTGGGGAACAACAACAACCAGGCAGACAGCTCTGCAGTACAGATGGCCAGCACAGAGAGGGATTTTTCTACAGCAGTTCATGTGGGGAGTCCTAGGTGTCCCTGTGACACCAGACTGAGGAGGAACATTTGGTACAGCTATGCTGACACATGCACACAACACACTGTCCCTCAGACAAGAAATACACCAGACGTACTCAGTAGCTGCAAGTACTTCTCCTCTGCCTCCTCTTGCTGAGCAGCAGCTCTGTCAGTGCTGGTGATGAACACACTGCCCAGGCTCGACTTTTCAGGCTGGGGAACAAAGGCTCCTTTAGACAATGCTGCTGCTGCTGCTGCTGCTGCTGCTGCTTCAGGTTCATTGACAGTGGCTGTGCAGATCTGAGAGAAGTAATGAGTTTGTGTCAGAAAGTTGGCTGTCAGAGATGATCCTGAGATCCCTTTTCAAATGCAAAATTTTAGGAAGATGTTGTCAGCCACGTGAAGGGCTCTTAAAAGGGATTATTTGGATGTCCCCTATTCAGACTGGATGGGTCCATATCAAAGGCTGCTTTTACTCGACTTCATGACCACATTCATGTTCCATTCTCATGGATTTTCTGAAGGATGTCTGCCACAATGACCATTCCACTTCCTCCCCAAGGATTCTTTTCTCCTTCCAAGGGCTGCTGACACACTTATTAAAATGCTCTACCTCCTCCCACTCAGTTCTCTTTCCCTGCGCCATCTTCGGGACGTGCCCAACCTGCAGCATCTCTGATTGGGAAAGCTCCCGTGTCTCTCGTCGACCACGGGGCTTTTTGTTTCCAGTCATTTGCTGGAAGTCTTCACAGGCTGGCACATCAGAAGTGAACAATTCCACCTCAAGTTAAACAGAACAAAGCAGTCAGAGACTACAGGTTGTCCCTGTGAGCCAAGAGTCATTGACTGTGAGGAAAGGGAGAGAACAGATTTACTAGGGTTACAGACTGTTTGTTCCAATCCTCCATCTGGGTCACCATGCCCCTCTGTAAAAATACCTCAAGAAAAAAGGCATGCAGGAACAGCCCAGCAGGAATCCATTTGTATGAGTGCTAGCATAAAGGCGAAAGGACTAGCCTCACTGTGCAGGGCAGCTTCAGAGATTTGGCATACCAGGAGAAGTCCTTCAGAGTGGCTGTGATGGACCCTACAGCAGGATGGCACTCAGAGGCATCACCCCACCCACTGCTACTCTACACTGGAAAGGCAAGAAGGGCAGAGACCAGCAGATGGGTGACTGCACTGGCTATTGATGTTCCACTCACTTGCTTTTGTACAGCCTGAAGCAGGGGATTATGTTTCTCTCTGATAAGTTTTATTTCTTCCCTCAGCCTCTTCTCTCTTGCCTTCATCCCAGCCTCAATTTCATGCAGCTCTGCATGCAGGTTGTCCTTGAGGTTCTGTAAAAAACAAGAGACATCTGTCACGAGTGGAGTGTCTTCCACTCTTGCACTCACCTGGTTTTGTTGATCGCCTGTCTGCTGATGGAGATTCATCTCCTCTTGGATGCTTCTCATGTCTTCCTTGTGCCTTCTCCTTACTGCCATGATGGCAATCGGAGCTTCGGGCAGCTCTGCTTGTGGCTCTGCCTTGATGTTCTGCAGACACAAATGCAGAGCAAGTCACAGGGAGCTGCCACCAGGCTCAGCTTTTTCCTCTTTCAGCCTCAAAACCAAATTCATTCAGCCACTTCTTTCTGCTCCCCTACCCACCTCTGCTTCCATTGTAACCCTCCCGTGCTAGCGCTGATCTCTGCACATCACAAGGCCCTGTCCTTTCAGTGTCTGTGGCACTCCTGGCCTCCTCGGTCCCAAGAGCTCTGTTTTATGCCTCTGCTCCTCTCCTTCATTCTGGCACCTGGGGAGCCAGGCTTACCTGGCCATTCTCCTGTACCTCTTCCACCTGCTGCCTGAGCTGCTCCTCCTGCTCCTGGGCTGGGAACAGCTCTCCCCGAGTCTGCTGTGGCACCTCTGATAAAGCACTCTGCTTGTGCTCTTCCTCTAGAAGGACCTGCACAGAAAGCAAGACAAGAAGGCTTTCAACATCCCATACAACATTTGTGAGCCAGGTCTCAAAGACTGATGGCTTCACACGTTCCCAAAGCACTGTGCTGCTGCTGCTGCTCTCCTGGCTCGTTCTCTGCCCATGGGGAGGCACAGATTCCAAAGTGACACTGGCAGTACAATCAGGGTCCATCTGGGACTGAAGCTCCAACAGCCTCTTAGGCAGCTGACAGGGAAGGTGTGGCATTTCTCAAGGGTCTGCTGAGGGCCTCCCTCCACTTCTGCCGTGTCCATTTTGTCTTTCCATCATGACTGACACTCATCCCTCTCTCACAGCTCCATCCTGCCCACTGTGGGCTCACTCCTTGTGAGAGACACTTCTGGAGTTCACGTTCTCTTCAGACCTGCCCCACCATTCCTGCCTTTCTGACATCTACCCTCTTGTCACAAAATCCTGCTCATTCAGGAGATGAGGATGCCTGCACAGCTCCTCTGATGAAGGTCAGACAGCCTCTACAGCCCCCTCAGTATCTGGAGGAGGGCCAAGGTGTTTATTCTTCCTCTTTGTCAACTGAGAATTCAGACCAGCTCTAAGAGAGACCCTCCTAAGGCCCCATCAACAAATGAACTTTCACATCCTTAGGGATGCCAAGGATGAAAATCATGTGGCATGTAATGCATGTATGACCAGATTCACCAAACACCACCTAAAACATGGAATTGTTCCACGTCACTAGGAAGGGGAGAAATGCAAAGAATGAACTGGGGGCTTCAGGGCAGAAGAGGCTGGAGGACAATTGCAACTCTGAGGGGAAAGAACAACCATTTCTGGAGGGGCAACATCTCAGCCTGCTCAGGATCTGTTGATAGAACACATCTCTCCTCTTCTCCTGAAGGGATGCCTTTGGGTGAGCTTTGCACCTCCAGCTGCCTCTGCCCAGAGCCAGGAATAGTCAGTTATGGAATAGTTACATAGATAGATGGATAGATAAATAGATCTTGTGTAATTTGTCTTACTGTACTTTCTATTATGACACACCATAGCACGTGGCTGCCAGTGCCCCCATCAGCAGCAGGAATCCTGAACTTGCTCTCCTGTTGCTTCATTAAACCACATCCCTGGGGAATCTGGAGCATGTAGGTCCTTATGGAATGAGATTACACCCAGACTACTGCTCTGGGAACTGAACTCCTTGTGCATCAGTGCTTGGGCAAGTTCTTCTCTTGCTCACAACCACACTGACAATGCTCAAGTGGCTGTAATCAGAAATGAAGCCCAGTCCCTCCCAGCTCCTCTGATCTCTGAGCACCAGCCAGAATGCAAGGGACTTGATTTCCTGTCTAATGCCCAAATACAATCCTGACTGAATTATTTGACAATTGCTGAACCACAAGGCTGCCAAAAGGTAAGGGTTCTGTCAACACGAGAGTGATGTGCTGGCTGGCCTGGCATCAGAGCAGCTCCTTCTGCACCAATGTCCCTGCCCCAAACTACATCCTCTCGTGCAGGAGAATGTTGTGATAAAGCGCCTTTGCTAGCCAGAGGAAGAAACTAAACAGATCTCCTCCTAGCAAATCAACAACCCAACAAAACAAACCATCAAAGTGACACCTAGTCCAGTGTCTAAAGCATCTGGGTGCAGTGAGGGGATTCTTGCAATGGAAGTGGTCCTTGTGAGGAGCATTGTCATGTAGGCATTTATGGAAGTGTGCCTGGAAGGACTCTCATGAGCCTCCCTTTCCCCAGGCTAAAGCTCCCTCAAGCACCTCCTCACTGGGTTTGTGAAAGCTCCCACTTCTCACCAGCTCCCTTGGCCTTCTCTGGACTTGCTCCAGCCCCTCAATGTCTTTCTGCATGAGAAGGGCCCAGAACTGGACACAGCACTCGAGCTGTGGCCGCAGCAGTGCCCAGCACAGGGCACAGCTCACTGCCCTGCTCCTGCTGCCCCACTATTGCTGACACTGGCCACGATGGCCTTGGCTTTCTTGGCCACCTGGGCACACGCTGCCTCATGTTCAACTGCTGTTGACTGCAACCCCTGGGTCCTTTTGAACAAGTTGCATGTGTGTCTTAAGATACAGCATCGGAAATTCCAAGATGTCTTTCCTGTAGTTATCAACACAAGACAGCAGTCAAGGACTTGCAGCTTCACCTAAACTCCAGGCTCCAATGGAGTTTTCAAATCTGCAGACTACACCACAAAATGTATCAACAGAAACTTGCCCTTTCTGGTTTGTGCCTCAGAAGAAGGGTTCAGAATTATGCCCTGGGTTTCTTTTGCCACAAGGGACAAGAATGTCCCCCACAGCTTCACGAACAGCACAATCATCTCTTTGCAGCTTATCAAAAGCCAAAAGACAGGTGGGCAAAACCAGTCTCTGGATGTGAAGAATTCCTCAAGGAAATGGCAGAGGAATTCCACAAGCTCCAAACACAGCATTTCAGAAAGGGAAAACAAACAAAGCCCTGTGATCTGCAGCGCTACCACATGTGCCCTTTGGCCATAGCACTGCAGAAGCCAAGTGTGCTGGTTTTACCCTGGGGGAAGGGCACACTAGGAAGTTTTATCTGCATGAGAATTTCCTCTGTGGATTGATGGGACCACTTGGAGGCTGGTTTAGATGTTGACAGCCTGAGAAACCAATTGGAAAAGTCGGTTTGCTCCGTGAATCCCATTTGAAGCAAGTAAACCCCAGGAAAGCTCTCTTGCATTGCCGGCCTTTCACAAGGTAACACTGACCTGGCCCGGGCCCGCTTCCAATGCGGCCAGGGCCAGGCGGGAGCGGGCTCCGGAGGCTGCTGGGCCTCGTTTTAACCAGGGGTCCCAGCGGCCAAGGGGAGGAGAGCCCATTGCTGGGATTCTCGCCTTTTCCCGGTGTGGCCGTGCTCGGCGGGGCCCTGCCCAGCCGCCCTCACGGCCTGGGGGGAGGCAGCTGGGCCCGGTTTGGGAGAGCCCCCCACGGCTTTGTGTGCTGGGCAGGGCAGAGGGAGAACCCCCGGCCCGCGGCTGGAACTGAATGCAGTCAGTGCGGGAAGAAAGCCATGGAGCCAAAGGCTTGTCACCCATTTCTCCTCTGACTGGACTAGGTAGTTTTCATCCTGCCCCTCCAGCGTGGCCTGGGCGGCCTGAGATCCTGACACAGCTCCAGCATGGCCTGGCCCAACTCCTGCAACTTCCGTGTGAGATTTTAATTTTTTTTCGTAATGCTCAGATATCACTTACAGACTTTTGTCTTTCCTTGGGTGAGAGGGAGAAGAACAGAAAGGATACACTAAAATCAGTGAAATAAAAGCTAAGTCTCTAAATGGAATGAGAATGATGAAATGACGTGAAAATTGGCTGAAATATCTTTTTGCAAGTTGTAGGCATGGACTGTACTTCACGAATAAAATTCCTTTAAACTATGGGAAAAAAAAAGACATGGGAGGTGGAGCAAGGTGTAAAGTGTTTGAAGAATCCTTTGCCCTGAGGAAAAGGAGGGGAATCTCTCTTCCTGGGAATGAACTATAAACAGAGAGAAGTGAGCAAAAGAGAACTTTTGCCTTGGAGTAGCTCAACCTTAAAAGTAATACCTGATGACTATTTAACATGGCCCGCAACTCAGTTCTGAAAAGACGGTATAGTGGGAGGAAATTCATGCTAGCAGGTCCCAGGTGCCAGTCAATCATGAAAAAGTGGATTCCAGAGAGCACTGGGGATTTCCTCTCTTGGTAAAAGATCCTTATAGCTAAACCAAAAGAAACTCCTCTCCCTAAAATAAACTGAAGAAAATTATTTAAGTAGGGAATTGACTGAAGTGTTCCTGTGTGTTGTTCTTCTGTAACAACAGGGGAAGGAGGAACTGGCCTGAAAATCTGTTCTGAATTTACTATTTTCATTCTTTGTGTTGTTAATAATTTTTTTTCTTTATTGCCTTTTTTAAGTTTTAGGGTTGCTTCACTTTTACTCCTAATCCTATTTCACAACAAAAGGTAAATATATTACAATTGGCAAACCTTAAACCATTACACCAAGAGACAGAGCGTCACTGAGCCAAGGATCCTGATGCTCACCCAGAGGCACCAGCTCTTTGGTACCTCAACATGACAGACCAAATCCCAGTTTCCAGCTCTCACTAGCTGGGGGAGAATTGCTAGGTCCCAGCAGGTCTCCAGCTCTCAGCATGCTCAGCCACCAACAGCAAGTGCTGGCTGCTCAGCATCTTACAGCTCTGTCTTGCACTAAAGACAGCACCAGCCAGAACTGGCACTTACCGGCTCGGAATATTCAGGTTGTGCTGTGAGCACAGCTGGAGGATTGTGATCATTCAGCTCCTCTTTGGCCACATCTCCAGGAACTGAGAGAGTCAGTGGAGAGTCTGCTGTGGGTTCAGGGCTCTGTGAACAGACAGCAGCATGAGGGACAGGCAGTTACCTATCATTTATAACCTTACTCCTATTCAGCTCTACAACCTGCTCGACTAAGGACAAATGATAAACTGCCATTGCAATGTGATTCTAAGTCACTCCAACAAAATTAAAATGGGCTGGTTCAGCAGAATTTCATATGGCTCTGAATTCAATATTCCCTCGTGCTTACTATCAGCAGGCAAGGTTCCCTCTGAAAACTGAGCTTTGAGTGCTTTAAAGCTCTGAAATGGAAAATTAGGAAACAGCCAGTGATGCCTTTGCAATTGCTGATTCAGGTATGGGAATGGATTTTCTTTTAACCTACCCAGCTGGCCATCTACACCCTACTACCACAGGCCAAGCTCACAGATTCCTTCACAATTTTTAAACGTCAGGAACATCCAAGGTTCCTTTCTCACTCACCTCAGTATCTGCACCTCTGAATACACGTCTCAGGTGACCTGTAGAGGGCAGTGAAAATGAAATAAATTATTTGAGAAAACTGGAGAGAGCCGTAATGTTTTTAGAAATCCTTCTGAGAACATCTCCCTGTCTGCGTTTTCAAAGTTGTCCTGCTTGACCCAGCAAACTGAGGAAATGGCAGACTCTGCTGCCACAGACTCTCCCGGGGAGGGAATGCAACCCCTGCAGGTTCCCTTGCAAATGCTGCCCGCAGCTCCCTGGCTCCAGACACCCCGTCTATAGCGGAACAGGTTGACAGGAGCTGTACCAAACCAGTGGCATCCTCATGCTCTTTCTGTTCCAAAATCAACCGGGTCACTAAAACAGAGCAGGAAGACATCTAAAAGCCAGATTAGGTTACACCCAGGGAAAATCTCTACTTACGTCCCAGGCTAGTCAGATAATATCCTGAATAACCAATGCCATAAACAGTGCAAACTGCAGCAACGAGTTGCTCAATCATGGTAGCACTGCTGTGCAAGTTTGCAGACTCTTCTGAAACACTAGAAAAAACAAGGCTCCTGTCACAGTGTGCAGCTGCCCACTGACAAACAGGAGGATGCTCCTGCACTGAGCACAGGCAAGAGCTGCTCTGCCACTGAGGCCTTGGGTGCAGCAAAGCAACCTTCTGATGTCACCACAGCAACGTGGCAACCGTGCCCTGACATCACAAAGCAAACGTTCTGCATTGGTCTGTGAATTTATGCAAAGCAGCCCAACCCTCCCTACAGCAAACACAAAATCACCTGGGATGTTCTCCTCTGTCACAAAGCAGCACAAACTCCCCTGGTGGGACAAACCCTGTTGTTCAAGGGATCCTAGAGTAACTTGGAGATAGAAAACAAAGAGAACTTGCAAGCAGAGTGCTTACAAGAAAGCTACTCAGTGAAGGCAGGATGGATGTAAAAATGTCTCTAAAATGGCACAGGTGTTGGAGGGAAAACTATCTAAGCATTGGAGATGAAAAGGTGAAGGCAGTGACAGAGCTGTGTGCAAATCAGAAAGGGAAAGCTGTGTCTTCCTACACTGCAAAGAGATCTCACCTGCTAGCACAAGGGCACACAGGAGAGCTCCAGCTGAAACACACACCAGTGTATCACAGATATATCGAAAAGATCAATCATTTCTGACAATTTCTCAATAATAATTTCTTTATGAGTTTCAGCATCCTTGAAACACAGCTAAAGGTAACTTCTCATTCTTAGCCACAGAGTACTGTGGAAAAGTCCATGTAACCACAACTATACTACAGGTGGGACTAAACACTCCAATCGACAATGCACTTTTCAACCACCTGCTTCCTCATCTCCAGCAGGCCACAGGACCACTATTCCTGTGGGTCTCATGACTCACAGAGATTACAGAGGAGGCCTTAAAAAAGAGGCTTTGCTTGATGCAGCAGCACATAGATGGACATGTGGGAAATAAGGGCCATGCAACATCAAGACAGATGTCCCCTCTTTTCTGAACTCCCCTCTTCTCCTGCTGGCCCATTCATCAGGAATTTTGTTGTAATTCAGTTGCTGGCTTACTTTCTGGCAGGTTTCTTACACTGCGTTGAAAAAAAGACCAACACCATCCAGCCAAGGTGCAACATTTGTAATTCACGTTCTGTTTGAAGCTATTTAAGATGAAACGGGAAGAGATTTTCTAGGCAGTGCATTTCAATTTTTCTGAGAAAGCCAGCACACAGAGGAAAAGATGACAGGGCATCTTGGAAACACTCACTCCAAAAGACTGCTCCAGAATGTGATGAGACCAACAATCCTTGTGTCAGCATGTCACCCACAGGGCAGTGGCTGAAGTGACAGGGCTGGGCTCCTCACAGAGGGACCTGGAAGGAGGGCAAGAGAAGGCAGTGTCAGCCAGAACTCCAGGCAAGCTGGACGTAAGGAAAATACCCACTGTGTGTGGGGGGTGAGCTTCTGCCATTCCACCCAATTTACTCACGTGAGGCCTCATGGTGAAATGATGGAAAGACATAAAAAAAGGGGCATGAACTAAAAGAGATGGGAGAAATAGGTCTATATTTCCCTGCTCTGAAAAATGTTTCCATTTCAAGAGAGCGTTTAAAATAAAAAGAAGAAGTGACACTAAGCAGATCATTGCTAGATCACCTTTGCCTGTTTACGTTGAAGAGACATGGTGGTGGGAGGGATTTTACATTGTAACTCTCCCCTGATTGTGGGGAAAAAAAAGAGAAGAAAACATTTCTGAGGAAAGAAGAATGCAAAACCTCTTGGTGAAGACAGCAGCATGTGTTCACTGTCACTGTAAGCAATGAATGCCTCGGCTAAAGCAACATCCTTCCAGGCGGCAGGACTCTAGGTCTGATGAAAATGCTGACAAAATTGCTGCCCCTTCCTGCTGCTGCTTCTATCTCCAGAGAGTGAGAAATGTGCCAAATCTGCTGAGGACAGGCAGAGACAGTGAGAAAGAAGCAGCCAGCTGGCTGGAAATGGGGCAAAAAGAACGTCTTCCATTCTCTCTTTCCGTTTCCCCTTCTCCCACTTGACCTCCAAAGGGTTTGCAGCTCACCCCGCCCCGCCCTGGCCCGCCCTGCGGTGCCCGGCCAGCCCCGGGAGCCGCCCCGCCCGCGCTGGTCCCGCAGCCCCGGCTCTGCGGCGCTCGTCCCCACCAAGTCCGGCCCGCGCGGGGGCCGCGAGCGGGGCCGAGCGCAGCGCCCCCCTCAGGCCGCGCGCCGCCGTTGCAGCCGCGGCCGTTGCGCCGCGGGCGTTGTGGCGACAGTCGGCGATGGGCGAGATGGCGGAGCTGCCGCTGCCCGCCGGGCTCAACGCCGACACCTTCCCCGCCAAGCTGTGGCGCCTGGTGAACAGCCCCCGCGTCGTGTCCGTGCGCTGGGACGGCCGGGCCCAGGGGCTGCTCGTCGACCGCTGCCTGTTCGAGCGGGAGCTGCTCAGCCCGGGCGGCGCCCACGGAGCGGGCGCCCAAGGGGCGGGGCCGGCCCCGGACTCCTTCCAAGCCACGCACTTCGGCAGCTTCGTGCGCCAGCTCAACCTCTACGGCTTCCACAAGGTGCCGGGCGATGTTGGGGGCTGCCTGCACTTCAGCAATCCCAACTTTCGCCGCGATCGCCCCGACCTCCTCCTCCGCATCAAGCGCCTGACCAGGGCCAACAGGCAGCGGCTGGCGGCGGGGCTGGAGGTGCGCAGCCGCCAGCCCAGCCGCTTGCAGCAGCTCCACACGCAGCGGCCGCTGCTCGCCTTCTCTGCCGGGCAGCCCCCCAGAGCCGGTGAGACGGGGTGGGAGCTGCGGGCGCCGTGGCCGCTGCTGCTCCGTGCCCGGCCCGGGGATGCTTGGGGAGCTCTCCGTGAGTGCGTGTGAGCCGAGGGGCTCGGTCGTGGTCGGGCCCAGCCGGAGGGAGCCTCCTGCTCCTCTGGGGCGCAGGGGAAGACACCTGGCAGTTGGGTTCCTGGCAGTTGCTTCCTGCCAGGGAATGGCAGCAGGACACTTTTCCCAGGCAGTTGAACGAACAGGGGAGAGCTAAGTAGGCAAGGAACTGGGTATTGAATAGCCCCAGAATATTTTTTTTCCTTTTTGCTTCTTCTTTTTTCTCACCTTATTTGGCAGGGGGGGAGCTTTTGTCTTCCCTGACAGAAGTACACTTGCTGCCAAGGGAAACACACGCAAAGACCACTAGTGACCCAGGCTTTCCTTTGCTTCCTTTCTTCTTCCCTCACTTCTGCATAGCTCCATCATGCCAGAACTTTGCTGCTGCCTCAGCTGAGGACGCAGAGCTGCTTCCAGGCTCTTCCAGGGGACGTGCAGGTGCTCAGGAGTCTGAGGCTTCCCCACCACCTGCCAAGAAAGTCTGTGCCTCCTCTGGACTTTCTGGCGCTTTAGCAGTGGAAACATCAAGGGAGCTCCTGCGCAGATTTAATCTCCACCAGCTCACCATTCCGCTGGTTCACATCGAGCCTGAAGCTGCCTGCAGGGCCCTTGGAGAGAGCAGCAGCTGCACCTCTTCAGGGCAGCACATCCCAGCCAACAGTGCTGCCTCACCTGAGGATGCAGAGGTGCCTCCAGGCACCTCCAGGACAAGTGCAGGTGCTCAAAAGCATCAGGCTTCCCCAGCATCTCCTGAGAAAGTGTTTGTCACCTCTGGACTTCTTGGTGAGTCCAGATCAGTGGAGCCAGGCACGTACAGATTTCAACTCCGGCCTGAGCTTATTGTTCCACCGGTTCCTGTGCACCAGCAAAGCACTTTGGTGACAGTTCCGGAGCGGAGCAGCGGCGCATCTCCTGGGCAGCGCTTGCCAACCTACTGCCCATCAGGTAGGGAAATAGTTTCTACCCTTGCTTTTCAGAATGGTCATGAAAATTAAGCTTAAAATATTTCCCTGCACTGCTCTGTCATGGGTAGGTCTCAAGTGATAATGAGGAGGAAAGGGGTAGGTGTTCTAGGAAGTGGAACCATGAAAACAGAACCCATCTCTGTCTGCTTTTCCTGTCCTTGCTGCAGATTTGGGGGGGGGGGTTCTGGGCATTTTCCAGACAGCCAATCTGTAGGGGTGCAAGGGTAAGGAACAAAAACCCTTTGTCTACAACTGGTCAGTGCAAGGTAAATGGCCATCTTTCTCGGAATGAAGCCAAACTAGGAGTCCGATAGGGTATTGCAGTGTTCTAGGATGTCTCTCCTTCAAATAATGCTATTAAAATTCAGTGAGCTCTGTGTGTTCCCAGAACAGCTGCAGCGGCCGAATACAGCCTCACCCACAAGGCTGCTTTTTAGAATAAACTCACACTTTAATTTCAGCATGTGTGTCTGCAGATCTGGGCTCCTCCTGGGTGAATCCACTTTCTGTGGTTTGTTGTGATGAGAAACTGCGAAGCTACCAAATCCAAAAGCTAATGGGGAGATAGAAAAGGCAGTGATTGTCAAGTGTTTTTTTGTATGTGTAGATCAATTTTAGAATCCATCCTTTAATATACATACACGTCCTTTAGAAGAAAGACTTCTCAAGAGCTAGAATTCACTCTTCCTATTTCCTGGGAAATTTGAACACAGGTCTGGAAGTGAGGTTGCTGTGTGCTTCTTGTGATGTTTCATCCAAGGCAGCATAGAGCTCAGTGTCCCAAAGCCGCATCCTGGAACCTGACCCATGCGTTTGAATTGTTGCAGCCAATCCAGGCACTTCAGCCCCCAGTGCTCCAGCTGGCTGTGCTGCTTATGCACCATGGAGAGCCCCCAGCTGGCTCTGGAATACTCCTGGGGAAGAAGAGTTGCCACCGCCGGATCTGGACATGGTGCTTGAGACACTGGAGGAGATGCTTTCGTCCTCCCCACGTGAAAGGTCTCGCTGTGCACAGGTAAGTGCACTGAAGAGGGATGAAAGGGACTGGACGGAGAGCTTTGGAAAGTTGTTACATGGCTGAGAAGCAAAGGCTTCTTGAATTCAGTTGTGAATGGCCAGGGAAGGATTTGCTTGCTGAAGGAAGGTTTCTAAGGGAAGGGGAATGAAAAAGTGTGTGCCCTTGGTGAGGATGAGAGGTGTCAGCCTGTGTTGGCCAAGTTTGGGTGCTCCTTTTCCTGGGCAGAATGCCTTCTGCAGGGGCATTAGTGGTGAGGAAGTGGAAGCTTTGTGCATTCAACCAGGCTTTGTTTGATGGGGAAGAAGAGAGGAGTGTTTGGAGAATGCTACTGAAGGCCAAGTGTCCCTTGCAGGGAGGGGCATGCGAGAGGTGCCTCTGCTGCAGCAGCAGATGTGGGCTCTGCCTCTTTGGTGTTGGAAGGCCAAGGGAGAGCAAGGGCTGGGCTGGAGCTGCTGCAGCTGCTGTGTGAGCCCTGCTGTGCGTGTAGGTGCTCCCAGAGCTGCATTTGGGGATGGGCTGGAGCTGCAGCTCTCTTGCCCTCTCAGTAACCCGGTGCCTGCAGTCCAGTTTCTGTCTGGGAAATCCTCCACTGGGCAAACTGGCCAGTCTTGCTCTCCATGTCCCAGAGCTCGGTCACCTTGCTGTTGGGCATGTGTGTGGGAAGAGATGTGTGTTCCCACGCAGTCCCTGCAAAGCTGCAGCCTGGGTGAGACCGTTCTGCAGAGGGCTGTGGAGGGAGGAGCACATCCCTGTGCCAGGAGCTGGCAGGACTCCTTCCTCAGCAGCCAATCTATGTGTTCAGTGTCACCGCCACACTCAACACTGTCAGCTTTGACAGCTTTTGGATCATGTTGGAGAAGTCAAATCTCTCTGGCTTTTCAAGGTTTTTGGGGTCCACATTTCTTGTTAGGAAAAAGAGATGAAGTATGTGAGCCACAGAGTTGTTGGACCAGATGTCTTGTGTAACTGGTAGGAAGGGTTTATTTCTTTGTGTTTCTCTTTCAAGGGGAATATTTATGTTGCACCTGAGTCTTCAGGAGGGGAGCCTGTGACCAAGGCTGCAGCAGAGGGAGCTTTGCCTGGCGCCGCGAGCTGTGGGAACAGTTCCCAGGAACACGAGGAGCTTGGTAAGGACAGAGCCCACATTGGTTTAGGGAGGTGTGGGACAGCTGCTCTGAGCCTGCGTGTGGCAGGAAGGGCGATGGGAAGAGTTGAGTTCTTGTCTGCAGGGTTGGTGCTTCTGGGAGCCTTTAGTTCCAATTCTGCAGTGACACAACCTCCCTGAGCCCTGCCCTCCACGCTTCTCCAGAGGCTCTGACACTGAGTCCTCTGCTGTGGCAAGAGAGCCAGGAGTAAACCTGACCTTGTGGGAGTTGTGTCAGCCCCAAGCCGGGTGTCCCCATTTGGTTTCATAACTCAGCTCCCGGCAGCCTTCAGCTTCAGCCATTTCAGAGAGGACTGATGTCTCTGTCAGCACAGACAAAGAGCAAGGCTGGGTTTCTTTGTGGGAGCTGAGACTGTCTGTGTTTCAAGGTCTGGATTTGGGTGCGATTTGCGCTGTGAGTGTTGAGACTTTATCGAGATACTGCAGTGCTATCCACAGGTTTGAACGCTTGGATGGATCCCTGCTCTTTAAAGAGCAGGCTTCCAATTCCCAAGTGAGAGTCTGCCTTTCAGGCCATCTTTTACACTCTTTGATAGAAGGACAGTTACTTCCAAAGGAACAGATGGACACAGGCCTATATGAACTCAGTGTTTCCTTTGCTTCCCAGATATCCACCTGATCTACCTTGCCAGGAGGGCTGCCCTGCGTGCAAAGGAGGGAGCAAGGGAGAGCCAGTGATCATTGGGCAGGTGGAATCCCTCTTTTTATATGTAGATGTATAGGTGTCTATATAGTTATATTTATACATGCTTATATTTACATTTATAGATTTATGGAGTTATGTTTATGCATGTATATATATTTATAGACCTGTATAGTTAAATATATATATCGAGGTATAGATGAGATAGAATCATGTCTATGCAATTATATTTATAGATTTGCAGAGTGCATTTATATATGCGTAGCAAAATATTTAAACATAGACGTAATATTTATAAGTACCGTAAACATAAGTAACTATGTAAACTTGCAAGTAATAAGAAGTAATATTTATGAAGTTGCATTGTTGCATAGTTAAAGTTATATGGATATTTAGGTGGATAGATGGATATTTGTGCAGGCTTAGGCTGCATTTTTACTTTCTTTTTTCCCTGTCGGATGCCTTTCTCATCTCTTGTTTTTCCCCTCTCTCCCCTCCTCCTGTGCTGGGTCCGAGCTGGCGGCCGGGCCGGGCGGAGCAGCAGTTCCAGCCCTGGGTGTCCCTGGAGAGGTGGGAGCTGCCGGTGGCCCCAGGCACTGTCCCCTGAGGAGCTGCTGAGGGACGGTGAGACTGAGGGGGCTGAGGGGGCTGAGGAGGCGGTGACACTGAAGGGACGGTGACCTGGAGGTGCTGCTGGGGCTGAGGCTGTGGGGCAGCAGAGGGCAATGGTGGCACTGAGGTGAAAGGGAAGTGGCACAGGCTGAGGGGGGTGGCGGCGGGTCTAAGGGGATGGGATGGGTCAGAAGGGACTGAGGGGGTGAGGGGACTGCGGGGCTCAGAAGAACCTGAAGGGGACTCGGGGTTTGCCGAGAGCATGGTGGGGCTGAGGGGATGGAGGGGGCCAGCAAGGAGCACAGAGGGCTGAGGGACTGCAGCTCTGGCAGGCCTTGGAAACCATTGCTGAGCCTCCACTTGTGCCACAGCTGCAGTTGAAGACCTGGAAGACAGCAGGAGCACTGACAGGAGGCAGCAGGGAGGAGCTGAAGGGCAGGAGCAAGAGGAGCGAGCAGGGAGCTGCTGCTGTCCCCAAGAGCCTGGGTGAGGGCACAGGGCCGGGGAGGCAGGGTGGGGGTGAGGGTGCCGTGGGCTGTGGCCGTGGGCACTGCCCGGCGGGGCAGGAGCGGGCCCTGCCCGTGCTGGGGCTGCTCAGCGCAGCTGCCCCGGCCGGCACAGGGGCTGTCCTTGGGCAAGGCAGCTGTGCCGGCAGGGCCCGGGAGCTGTGCCGGCTGTGCCGGGCTGCCGGGGGCTGTGGGACAGTCCCGCCGCGGCTGCGCTCACCACAGCCTGGCCCGCTGGGCCTGCTTTTTCTTCCAACCCTCCTGGGGAGGTGCTGAGGTTTTCTCTTCGCTTCCCCGATGGAAGGGCAGGCGCTGCCAAGGGAAAGGGCCTGATCGTGACTCCGTGTTCCCTTTGCTTCCCAGATGTGCCATGTGCTGTCCCTGTCCAGGAGAGCTGCTCTGCACGGGACGAGGAGACCAAGGGAGAGGCTTTCGAGCTGGGGCTGCTGGAATCCTCTGCTCAGCGTCCTTGTTCAAGATAGATGGACTTGCACATAGGCAGCAGTAATTATATGGAAATAAACATATGTGGATTGCTATTTGTATAGAATTATATTTATACGTCTGTTGTTATATTAATGGACCTATGCTATGCATATATGTATGCATACACATACTTATTTGTTTGTAGTTACAGATATGTGTCTAAGTAGATGTGTATATTATGCTATCTACTTTTAGTTCTGTTTCCTACGTATACGTTTTTCTGTACATATGTATCTATTTGTTTTGATGCAATTATAGGTAGATGGCGTTTTAAATAGGTATATTGTTATTTGCATAGGTCTATATGTTTTATTTTTAGATGTGTAATAATCAATTTCTAGATGTCATTCTATTCACATTTGTATCCAATTGAATAGCTCTGTACTGGTGCAGTTATATGGACATTTAGCTTGGCACAGAGATATTTTTAAATTTATAGATAGGGTTTTTTATATATTTGTTTACCTATATTGTATTTAATATGTAATATTTAATCTATCTTTACATCTGTGTATAGTTATATGTTTATATGTATTTATATATATGTATATATGTATTAATTGAGTTCTATTTCAACATGTATGGAGTTGTGGAATGGTATAGTTTTATGTATTTAGAGAGGGAATGCATATATTTGTATTTCTATATGGACTGTACACTTGCAGTAGTATGTAATAAATTAGGTTGTTAAACACTTAATTGATCTTTGTGTATAGTGAGTTGTTGTAGATGTTGGCAATAAATTAATCTTTTTGTTAAATGCAGTTAGTATTTGTATATATTTCCATAGCATTGTTGTCCTAATGTAATAAATTCCTTTTTTTGACCTTAACAGAGATTGGTGTCGTTCTGTATTGTCAGCACGGGTGTCACAATTTGTAACAAACTCCATTTTTCAGCTGAAATCAATATTCTTGTGTGTTTGTCGATCAGCAGTGTGGCTGTAGCAATGTGCAAGAAATGACATTTGTCGGCTGAGATGGGTGTTGTGTGATTTGTGCTGTCCAAAGCAATGAGCAGGTGTAAAGGCGATGGCGCTGGGGGATTTTGATTGTGAAAATCTCCAGCCATGCCCAGCACAAGTCCCACGTGCTCTCAGGCTGGGCAAGGAAAGGGCAGATTTGGGATGGCAGCAGAGGCACACGTTCACCAAGAACTCCCTGCAAAGCCTGCTGAGGAAACTCCAGGACTCCACTGGGCACAGAACTTGTGCTCTGTGGATTTTCAGATCATTCCATTGATGTTTGGTTCTTTATATGCCAACATCCATATATACAAATATATATATATATATATGTATATGTATATGTATATACATGTAGGAAGTACTCAGTGAGCTGGAACACAGGAAGGAAAAGGATAGCTTTTCTTTAGTCATGCAGTCTGGAATAAAATGGTGTAGGAATAGCCACCAACTAAGCTGTGGGAACAGCTCATTCTTGGTCTTAACAGGACATTGGGTACAAGAAAACACCAGAATCGTAATGATTCACCTCCTGACTAAAATCAAAATGGTTCATGGTGTAAAACTACCTGGTGATGGAAATAACCAATGTCCCTGGGCTGGGGCAGAAGCCTGGGAGTCAGACGCTTGGAAAAAGAGACCTGGCAAAGCCAGCCCAAGGTGCAGGCACGTGTTTGGCTCAAGGCAAGAGGGAGCTTGGACTGCCAGCACTGGAAGGCACTCCAGGCTAAGGAGCTGGCCGGTGGCAGGGAGCAGCTCCTGCTGGCACTGCAAGGGAAGGACTGGCAGCATGCAGGAGGAGCGGGCACATTGCTGATGGACAAGGGAGCTGTTCCTGAGCTGCCAACAGGACCCCTCCTGGAACTGCAGTTACAGATCAGCTCCCCATCCTGCAGGCTCTGCTTGGCTTTTGGAGCTCAAATCCACTGCCGAGAGCAGACCTGATTATAAATGGGATCAATGATAAGACTTCAGCACTTGTTGCCCCACTGTTAATACTGATTTTTTACTTTCTAGGCTATCTCTGCATTACGTACCCTGGGTGTTTCAAAAGGTAGTGCTCAGCATTTAGAACCATGTCTTCTCTCCTTTAGCAGATTTCTAGAACACTCATGCTTCTCTGTGAAGAAAGGGCAAATTTAAGAAAGGTTTTACAACAGCATGGTTCCATAGAACTTTAGTTCAACTTATTTTCTAAGGAACCTCTAGTATCAAGACACTTTGCTAAAGCAGTTAAGGGTGAGAATTGCAGGGCTGGTTTAGAATTGAATCCTAATTCTCTTTCAATCTTTGCAATATTTCCATTAAATCCGATTAATGTCCAGGAATCAAAATCTCGATTTCCCTTTTGTTCTCTTTCTTCCTAGTAAACAAGGCGTGTGTATATTTTTGATTTTGATTTTAATGCCAGTAACCCACTGAACTAATTGATACCATGCAACTTCTTTATCATTTACAATTACCCATGGTTCTCAGGAACACAACTGTTAAAAGAAGGGAAGTGAGCAAATCTTTTAAAGCAATGACCTGATAGGTATTTTACATCAGTTTGTAAGCCCTTAGGTAAATACTATAATCTAAATACAATGTATATATGTACAGGTATGAAGTATCAGCTGAAGAAATGCTCTACATAAACAAGATCTCATCTACAGTTTTTGCTAGCTTTGTGTTTTTTTCTTTCTTAGTAAAATCAGGAAGAGAAATACTACTGTCCTTTCCAAAATTAATTGGTTAAAAAATTGACAAGTTTGATAAAGTTTGATTTAGGATAGTTCAAATAATAATTTTAATTCTCTCTTGCTGAAGAGAAACAAAATTGACACTTTGTGAATGTTAAACAATAGACATTATTAACAGGAGCATTGCACAAAGTATCTTTGGGATATTGTAGAGCAGTTAATATGAAGATCTCATAAATGACGGAGATAAGAGACCTCGGTGCCGAAGATGAAAACTTCATTTGATAACAAAAAGAGCTTATCTAGCTCATCTTAATTATACTTAAAATGTGCTTTATATGCATTAGATGTATAGTGATTGAAAACTCATCAATTCTTTTATGTTGCCGAATAATTCATGCTGATCATTTTAGTCTCAGCCCACAGATTTAAAAGATAAACTCATTGCTGCAGCTTGCAGTATTGAAGCAGTGTCACTTGATTTGGCACTGAAGGGTCAGAAAGCGTTGTGAATGACAGAGATTGCCAGTGTCAGGTATTCCCAGGAGCTCTTGAACATTGCAAGAAAACATAGGTCTGATTTGCTGTCTGCCAGCAGATTTGCTGAGAGCAAAACAAATCTCAGGAATAGCCATGGCTATAAAGCAGAAAATGGGCCAGTAGAAGAAAACCTGATTGACAGATATTGTAAGAAATCATAAAATGACAATTAAACCACATGATGCAGAATTATAAACACAAGTGACCAGTATCATTGTATCCTGTTTTGAAAGGCAGAAAAAGTCAGTTTCTGTCCTAGTTGATTATTGTACTCATTCATCTGGCAGTTGCTGATGCAGCAGCAATGTAATTCAATCTTAAAGACTGGTTCTTGTTTAGAACCACATTATAAAATTTCTTGATTATCCATGTGCAGCATGATTTATTCTATCAGCTAATATTTGTGCTCTTGGTAATAGGACAGTGCAGCTGTGGATTGTAAGAGAAATTTTAGATCCCAGAATTTATGCTTTCCATCTAGGAAAAGTAATAATAAAGAAGCTTTCATCTTCTCCCCCTCTTATTATTTTAAGCCATCTAAACCCAGAATCACTTTGACTTCCATTTTTGTCTTTACTCTTCTGGGCTCCTCCACGGTTGTATATGAAGGCTTGTCAAACCTGTGATAACCAGATATCTAGAATTTAATTCCATGGTCTCAGCACAGCCCTCTAGAACCGTTTTAAATACAAAATGTCCATAAAGGACTTACAGATATGACACAAAAGCTGTGGAACACACAAGCCCTTCTGGATAGGCAAATAAAAAATGGCATCTACCTTTCAAAATGCTATCAAACACTCTCAGACAGCTCCATGAAGTTTCTCTAGTAGGACTGTATGTTCTTTGCATTCCTTATTTCCCCAGGGAAAAATGAGGTGTACTACAGTTAGATAGTTCATCATTCAGGGCTGTCCTTGAGTTTCCCACGTACCTGTGCCTCCAGGGGAGCTGGGTGTCCAAACGGCCTGTAGGGCTGGTGGAGATCTCATCCTTGCTTCAGTTGCCTTAAAGTGGGCCTTTTGATCCATTGAATCTTCCCTGTGGGATCTGTTGTGCCTCATTTGCTGCTCCAGAAGGAAATGGGTCTCCCATGCACACCGGCACCCCTACAGACATGGGGTGC
This sequence comes from Cinclus cinclus, assembly GCF_963662255.1. Taxonomy (NCBI): domain Eukaryota; kingdom Metazoa; phylum Chordata; class Aves; order Passeriformes; family Cinclidae; genus Cinclus; species Cinclus cinclus. Next base: position 9,249,879 of record NC_085084.1, read on the forward strand.
AGGGCAAGTGTCTTGGGTACAGGAGATGAGCTGCTGAAGTGGAGGATGAGATACACTGCTCATCTTGTTTAGAAATAGAAATAGAAATAGAAATAGAAATAGAAATAGAAATAGAAATAAATATAGAAATCAATACATATAAAATATGTATTTAAATAAATGTAGCTTCGTGCGGAGGCATAATGGGCTGCTGGAGATGTTTGGAACTGCAGAGGTGCTCAGCTGGTACATCTGCTCTTAACTCCCAGGATAAATCCAAGAATTTCCATTGAGATCTCCACTGGTGGGAACTCGTCTTCACAAAGGGCACTCACTTTAGGAGTCTGATTTTGGAAATAAATTAATCCCTTTGCTGAATCACTGTGATATTTATGAATGATGAAAGTGGAACTTACATTAGGAGAGGTTCACATATGGATGAGACGTAGCAATACAAAAACACACAACCCATCAAATGCACTTTCTGATTCTACTGTGAGCTACCAAGACCCTTTGTCCTTACTTGTGTAACTACTAGAAGAATAGAAAATTGCTTTCCAGAAAGCCAATTTAATTCCAAGAGCCATCTGGAATACCAAACTAAGACTTAAAGAGAGCAGAAGAATGGTTGTGATTTATAAGCATGTATCTCATTTAGACTGGAGGAAACAGAGACTGAATACAAAGGATATGCTGATCACTTCAATCTTTTCTCTGTGATCTTTTCCCAAAGCATGCAGTATCCAATCCACTGCAGTCAGCAAGAGTCCTTTCACTCACCTGAAATGAACAAACTTTTGATCATAATATCAGACACTGCTGCATGGATATTTATTGAAGATGTGATAGCCAGTCTGCCACGCTACTGAGAGACGGGACTTCAAAGGCGGGGTACAAAAAGTAATCCAAGCAAGAAGCCAAAGTCCAAGCAGAAAGAAGTCAGATTTGAAGTTGAAATCAGAGTTGAAGTCAGAGTGGAAGACATTGAAGTCATTGAAGTTACTGAAGTTCTTGAAGTCACTGCAGTCACTGAAGTAATGTATTGTTCTCTCAGGTCAGCCTTCTAGACTGTTGCAGCCCTAAGCAGTCACATCCCCAGGCCAGAATGTCCCCCCAGTTACAGAATCAGCCTATTGTTCGCATTACTTGGCAGCCTTACAAAAACACATAGTTCCAAAAAACCTGATAGCTGCACATGAAGCTCTTTGCTTCACACCTGTGCTTTCTTATTCCATGGTCTGTACCTGACCAAAGCCAGAATGTCTCGACCAACTGGGCTCTCTGTTCCACACCCCACTTGTTCTCCTATACCAGCCCTGTCTTTTCGACACTTATTCTGGTTTTTGCTACTCTTCCTTTCAGTCAGTGACTTCTCAGCAGACTTCAGATTGCTTCAGAAAATACTTGACATAGTTTGACAGTATTTGATTCTGCCTGTATTTAACATCCTGCTTTAGTCAGCATTAAGTGTACTTCATGTTTTTCCTTACATTATTTGTGCAGTCCCACGTAAAAGTAAATGTGAAAAAATGCATGAAAACTTGTACAAGTTGAATTAAAAGATACTGAGTTGTAGCCCTTAGGTGTATAAAATGGGTTAATATTTGTAATACATGTTTCTGTGTTATTATTCTCAATTTTAAGCTAAGTTTCTTTTTGATCTGTCTATTGCTTCATTGCCTTCCCTGAAGGGCAACTTTCTCAGGCAGGTCTAGGGCATTCCTCAATGTAAACATCCTTTTTGTCTTCTGAAAACTGACTTTTTTCTTACCTGGAAATCACAGATCACATCAGGAGAGGATGTTTTTTCCAGTATCCTTTACCTGCTTTATCCAACACTAATCCGAGTCTATGCGGATTACCAGGTACCATGTGAAATGCAAGTTTGTCCATTCAGGCTTTACTCATTCTGCAGTTCTTGAGGTTTAGAGAGGGATTATCCATCAGTTCCTTGGGAAAGCAGCTCTTGAGCATACCAGACCAAACAGCATCATCTCAAATCATGTTCTCCTGTGTGTTTGGTGCATCCGCTTGCCCTGCAAGACACAAAATCCAAACTTCTGAGGTTTAAGTTATGATAGAATGGAAGAGTTGTTTGTATTGTTTAATGCCACTTTTGCCCATCCATTCAGGATGATAAGAGGAAGGACTCAGAGTTGCTGGGAGCATTCAGTTGTTTATTGTAACTTGAAGACTGCGACACGAGGTAAGAGAGCTACAGAGACAGGTACAACAGGCCTTTGCTGCAGTTGGTTACCTAAGAACTCTGCCTACAATGATTTCCTGTTACACATGTTTGTAGGCTGTGTTTAATGCAACCTGCAAAGAAAACATGAATTATTGATTGTGTTGTAACATTACCTGTAAGGTGTTTCTCTAAAGACAGCTGTGCTAGTTTGTGAGGAATTTGTCTCCTCCACAATTCTCATGACAATATTAATTTGGGATATATGAAAGTTATGTAATTTAATTGCTTTAAATGCTCCCACTAATTGCTTTTTTTTTAAACCATAAAAATATTGATTGATTGATTGATTGATTGATTGATCGATTGAAACCCTTGAAATGCTTATCAGACTGGCTGAGAATTCACAAGCACACTTTTCTGCAATGCTTCTACCAACACAGATACTGAGGCTGCTGTGGATGTGCAGGAGCTTTTCACAGATGTTGCACTCTTCCTGCTGGGCACAGGCATTAGCACAGAGGAATTAGCGAATGCATGTTTTGACACCACCCTGTTTGCAGTAGTCTAGGAACTGTGATTAACCCTGGTGCCACTGACAGGTCCCTGGCATGTGCTGATGCCTCCAGGTGGGGAGAAGAGACATCAGGCTCCTTGGCAGCATTCCCAAAAAGGCCACGGGACAAATGGGAAGATCACTCACACCCAGCTGGACTTTGCTGCGGGCTCTGAATTTGGGGATTGCAGGGATCAATCCAACAGAACACCCACACTTCTGCAAAGCCTGCAGCAGAGCTTTGCTGAGAATGCAGCACTGCCCACAGTGCCCGGGGCTGACGCTGAGCGAGCCCTGCATGGGCTGCTGCCCCAGCACCATCCGAGGCTGCCTGGTGACACAGCAGGAGCTGGTCCCCACTGGCGGGGGTTTATCCTGTCCCTGGAGGAGCTCTCAGGAGCCCAGAGAGGAGCACAGGGCATAGAGCACGGGACGCTGAACTTCCATGCCCTTGTTGGTGACACTCTGGGACAGGCTCGGATCAACGGGCCGGAATGATCTGAGCAGCTCAGACGCTGGTTGTATCCACACCTGGGGCAAACAGGGCCGTAGGAAATGTATCACGGGCAGCTATTCTTTGTTTGGCCATTTTCATGGTGAAGAAAGCATTTGTATCTGAGTTTGGTTTTATTTGTCTGTGTACTTTCTGGGAGCACAAAACACATTTTTCTCAAACATAAGAAAATTGATTGTTACCTTATGTGCATATGATGCTACATGTAAACCATCCTTATTTTAGATACCAGTGGCCTGCCTTAAAGAACCTATGACTTTGCATGTATTATTGCCATAATTTGGTATCTTTTGGAGGAAGCAGCATGGTTCATTTGAACTAAGGCCTTCCTTACAGTTAAGAGAAACAACAAGTTGTGTGAGAGCTCTGGTGGCTGTGAATGCATGAAGTGAAGAATGTTACTGCTATGGAAAGTGCACACTCTTGAAGTACACTCCAGAGAAAACAGCTAGTATATATGCTCATTTATGAAGGTAAGTACCAAAATTTGAATTTATCCTGCGTTATATTGAATCCCCAATACATTTCATGATTGCATTTTTCTCTGAATTCTTACATGCTGACTTCCCTGGCAGTGACATATTCTGTGCTAAGTGCTGAATTGGATAGCTTGGTTTGGGGAGATGCCTTTAGTTTATGGCACACAAGGGTCTAAAGAGGGTGTCTGGGTGTTCCTGTGCTCTGGCACCAGCTGAGGTGTGGAGCACTTCTAGGGCTGCCCCCAGGTGTGATGAGCTGAAGTTAAAGCAGAGACTTCTGCTGAGCAGCTGCTACCACCTGACAATGGACAACAGGGCCTAATATAAGAAACAGAGGCTTCTTCATTTCTTACTGAGGCCCAGAGTCTGATAAAATGGGTTCTTCATCCTGCTGTGATCAGTGAATCTCAGGGTGAACTTCCACAAATTTCCCACCCTGTTTCCTTTATACCTGCCAGCCACATGTGCCATGATATCCTGCTGCTCAACTTCCTTGAGAAAAGCTGTCATCTCTTTGGGACAGGCTTCTTCACTAATAGTTTGACTCAAAATTGGCTCACTGATGTCTCTCTAATTCCCAAGTTATTGCAGAGCTACAGCTGCCTTCTAGGGATGTACCCTACTGCTCCTTTGATTCCTGTGGGGTCTTCTTTGCCTACCTTTTTCAGGAATGAGCTAGAACAAGCCATTAAATGTTCAAGGGAAGGATTTGTGTTTCCTACTTCATACAGGGTCATTTAATTTGAAAAGTTTTAGACTCTGATTTTTATTTAACGGGGGGCCAGACTTGAAATTCTGACCACTCTTTGGGCCAGACTTTAAATTCTCTCAGCACACTCCTGTTTTCCACATCAAAGTTTTTACACACCAAAATAGTATGTTTCACTGAATTTTAGTAAAATATTAAATGGATGAAGAGCCCTCCACTTAGTATTGTTGCTTAATGGAGATTCCATAGTGATCCAGAATGAAGCGCTTGATTTGCAAACTCCTGAAAACTCCATGCCTTCCTTCTCCCCATCCAGCCTTCAATGTAAGGAATACCAAAATTTCTTACATCATGCTATTTGTTGCCAATGTGTTTGAATATCATGCATTTAGTAATGTTGTGTTAAAGTCATCTGATACAGAATCACTTCCCAACTTCAAAACCCACGCACTTAATGTTTGACTCCAACTGCACCACACATAGACATTTTTTTAACCTACTTTCTCTGCTATGATTGAGCAGTCCTTTCTCTCTTGGATCACTAATTTGCTCAAATAAGACTAAAATGTAATCATCCTTTGTCACATGATGCTCTAGTCAGTATATTTCATTTATTCCTATTTACTAGGTATCAAGACTTAATTCTCACATGTAATAAGTACATTCTTTCAGCTTTAAGAGGCAGAGGCCATGAATTCCATTGAGACTGGCTCAATACTTTTATCTTCAGAGTCACTCATGAACTGTTTCAAGTTTGCATAAACAATTTATGCAGCAGTGCCTCTAAGAGACAGGGAAAAGATGATTAGGAGCAAGCAAATCATGGCTTGCTTTGGCATGCAGAAGTCTTCACTTTAAAAAGAGAATTTCATTACATTTTGTATGTTTTGAAAAGGCAACAGGAGAAAAAAATATCTTTAAATGTTGGCAAGTTTCAGAGATAATGATGCAAATGTTAATGTGAGAATCTACAGAGTATCCTTCTTAATGACACATGTAGCTGTGCAGGTTTTTCATTCCTACATGGACATACTTGTGAAATAACTATCCATAAAGGATTTTTTTTCTAAGACTTTGCAGGAATGTTTTTATCTGATGTATCTTCCTGCTCTAAACTCTGTGTGCTGTGGAAAGAACACTAATACCTAGATAGCCTGGTTTCCTTTTGCAAAACTCTTCCTTCCAACTAATTTAAAACTTGTTCCCTGTTCTGCTTGGGTCAGCAGAGCAGTTCTAGTCTGTCTCCAGCTGGAAGCTGTCTTTCCCTTTCTTCTTCCTGGTCCAAAATCTCCTTTAATTCCTGCCTCCCACAGTTCTGCCCACTGACAAGCAAGTGCAGCACCATTTCGTGGTCTGGATCCCTGTGCGTTGTTTGATGCCATTCTGCAGAACCAAGGGGAGATGTGTGGGCTGTGCAACTATTTGTGGATTTCTGTGTTTTTACTCCTACATATTGTCACAGATTTAATGCCACTTCTGCCCCTGAAGTCTGTGTATGTCCATTTATCTACTGCTATTGCTCAGAGCATAGTGTACCTTGTGCTTTTCAGCTGGGGCAGAATTCTTTTAGCAAACATCATGTGAATTTTTGAGAAGATACCGTGTAAGAGAATTGAAGAGAGCTGCATCATACAGAACAAGAACAGTGTGCAATATGAGGAGAATCTGAGGCAGAGGGTATGTAGTTCTTACACACTGGATAACAGCTAAAAGTGCCCATTGTTACAGAGCACCTTGCAGACTCCTCCTGTGCTTGCTTTGTGCTCAGCCTGAGTTGACACATGCTGGTCTCTGAGCTTGTGTATAGACAAGCAAATTCCCACAGAGGGCACCGTGCAGCCTCCAGAATGCACAAGAACTTTAGGACACATTTAAGCCTTACAGAAATATAAAAACCCCAAACCAAAATATATCACCATAACTAACTGAAAAAAAAAAGAAGTCTAATAAAAACCCCATGGAAATTTGTTTACAGGTTATAATAAATTGTCTCATGTCACCTCCATTCTGTTAGTCAAACTACTGTCAATGTTAATACAGATGGCGAAAGAGAGGTTTCAGTAAGATTGACCAAGTTTTGGTTTGGCCCCTCCTGCAACTGGTTTGGGAAAAGAATGAAGTGGAAAAAAATCTGTTTATTTAACAGGCAAAGCAGTCCCCAGCACAAAAATGAAGAACACTAAACAACAAAACCTCTCTCTGCTCTGACAAATGAGATGACAAATTCAGCAGAGTCCCTTTTGTGGGGTGCAGCCCGGCTCACTCAGGCTGTTCTCAGTCCCTTCAGAGCTGGGAAATGCCACAGCCCAGGCCAGGCATTCTGTGCCACAGGTGCCAGATCCTGCTGCTCTTCTGAGTTTTCCAGTCCAGAGCAGCTTCCAACAATACTGAGAAAATGGAAATGAACCACAGACCAGGGAATTTCTCTGCCTCAGCTAGTCAAAAAGGAAGTAAAAGCAAAGGAGAGCTCTCCCCTGCTGTCCACTGCAGACAACACAGTCTGTGTATAGGAATGTGGGGGAGCAAGTGCAGTCCCTGATGACAAACTGTGCACCTCTTCTCTCCCCCTTCACTCTTGGAACCAGTCTTCAAGTTGCAGAACTTAATAGCCAACCCAAAGAGAACAAACAACTGGGGATGCAAGCATCATAAAGTCAACCCAGGACATTTGCTCATCACAGGGCTCATGAAGTCTGAATCTAGAGGCACAAAGTTTGCATGAGTTTCTGCACTCTTGTCAGAAGGAAAACCAATTCCATTCTAGAGGGGTTACTGGCACCAAGGCTCCAATAACCTGCACACAAAGCTCCTCATTAAAATGACAAGATTGGGTTGGAAAGAGCCATGCACTTGTGAATTGCTCTTTGGCTTTTTTCAAAGGCTTCTGGGAAGCTCTGCACACATGAGCTCAAAGCTGTCTTTTCAAAGAAATGTTGAAGAATTATGAACATTAAAAGAGCTGGCATAAGGAAAAATCAGCTGCAACAGGAAGGAACACTGAGAGTCTGGATAATCTCTCTCTGCTTTCCATCTGGGGCTTTTTGTCAAGTTTCAAACCACAGGATGCTTTATAGTCTTTGTTAGTTTACATTGCCACTCTATACACACAGCTCAGAATGTCAGCAGGTGGAGATTGTCATTTCATAGCTGAAATTGGACAAAATCTGTACAGAACACTCCCAGTTCCATGGGATGTAACCTATGGAGGTCTTACCCCAGCAGCAAGATGAGAGAACAAATCAGAGTCTAAAAAGACACATGAATAAAATTTGCAAAGAAACCACTGGGATGTGGCCAAAAGCATTTTTCCTTGCACTATTGAGGATCAGAATTCAAGTGGCTTCTAAAGAAAAAAGGGAGCCCATATGAAATGCTCGGTGGAAGATCTTCCCAAGTTACAATCCTATCACAAATGTGATAGGAAATGATAATTTCAGTCTGTGTGCATCACCTTTGGGAAAAGTGCTCTCATCTACACTCATCTTCAAACAGCTTTCTGGTGTGAGCATCCCTGATGACTCTGGAGGTCAGGTACACACCTCATCAACCTGGGGACTGTGTCTATGTCAGAAAGCAAAGCAACAAGGCACTTAAAGTGGAAATGACCATTTCAAGTACTCCTAAGCACTGCTGCTGCAATAAAATGGGATGGGATAAGTGCATTGGTAGAACTTCCACAAAGGAAGCCAGCCACAACATATGAAGATCTAGGTGGGAAAATAAAGGCAAATGAGAATTTGAAACTTACACTTGTAAAAGCATGAAAATATGACTCCTTTATGCTGTATAGAATTGGTTAGAAGAATTGCCATGTAAGGAGTGAGAAGTCATGAAGGGGTAACCATGAAAAATCCTCAGTCCCAGCTCACTCTTGACAGCAACACTCTTGCATGTGGTTCTAAACAGCAGCAGTCAGCAAGCCAAGGGCAGGCTCCCCAGCAGAATTCACCCCAAGGCCCCTGTGGCAGAATTCCTTGTGCTGTTGCACTCCAGAGGTGTAGGAGCAGCCCTGGCCCCAGGCAAAAAAGGATACAAATCTCAGGATTTAAGAGGTGACATTTGCTTGAACTTCACTGGAAGGAGAACAAAGGGCAGCAACAGCTCAGCTGTTCAATCACAAAATGCAGCAAGATATCTCAGTTATGGGGACTTAACTGTGTTGGCATGGAGGCAACTGCAGAAGTTCTAAAATACTCTCCAAGGAAGAAAGGGGCATTCACAGCCCCATTTGACTCTTATCATATATTTTCTTCCCTCAGTCATTTTTTTATCCTTGCCCAAAAGAATGTTAATGGCATTGCTGGTCAAAACTCCACAGTGTCAGCTGAATATATTAACAACAGGAGAATTAGGAAAATGGCTGGACTTCCAAGTCCCCATAGGTCTGTGCAGGAAACAATAGCTGTGTTTCTCTGCAAAATCTAGTTGGGCCAGACATTTTTTGAAAGAACAATTGAACAGTGTCTCCATATTGACACATTCACCTGGTTTCTCTTTAAAACCTGCTGAAGTATCTTCTCTGCAACTCTTGTAAATGACTTTTACAAAACACTTGCCAAGATCTCCATATTCCTTGGCTCACTGACAAGGTCAAACCAAGGTCTACAAGGAGGAGGTGCTTCAACTGACATCTTGGTGCAGCCCATAGGAATTCCTGTGTAACCGTCCAAAATAAGGTGATTTGGGGAAGGGCTTTTCCCAAACTTTTATACCTTTGACAAAATAAGGTAAAGAGTTAAAATTAAAATACAGATCAAAAACACCCCTATACCTATCATAAAAAACTTCAGTTTACTACAATATCCTCTTAACCTGTGCATAGCCTCATAGTAGAGGTACTGGGCGTCTACCCTCTACTGAAAAAGTTTATTTCCATGGATATACCTAAGGCTTGAAGCAAAGAATTGACCAGAAGAAAGCCACTCCAAATAATGTATAAAGAATGAGAGATAGAGTTATCAACAGTGAAATTTCTTTATTGTAAAAGTTCAAAACTAACTTCCTTCAACATCTAAAACTTCCTAAACTTCTTTGAACTAATCCTACATTTTTAACAAATAATCATCTGCTCAGTGCTATGTGCTAACTTAACTCTTCAGTGCTAACTTAAATAATCCTAAAAGCCTATTCTTCTAGTTCAAATAAAAATCCAGAGATCACTGATTTATGAGGCTGGAGCAGATGTCTGGTGCCAGGACTCCAATAATTGTTTGTCAAATTCAGATATTTGTCTGTGAATATGGGACAGCTTTTTGTGGAGGAATCGGCACCTGCTCTTAATTTCAGAGTAGCTGGGGCTACCCTGTGAAGGAGGAAGAAAAAGAAAATTAGGGCATGCAAACAGCTCTGCAGAATTTAGAATCTGATGTCTTTTGATTTATAAAAGCCTTGAGCCAGACTCAGCAGTAACCATGGCCCTGCAGGTCTGGTCTCACACATACCTCTTGTAACTGCTGATAATCTGAGAGGATTTGATGAAGCAGCATCTTCCAGGAAAAAAAAAATAAAGAAAGTTTCACTACCACCATAAAATGTAAACCTAGGTAAACTGTAAAAATAATCTCAGTTTGACTCTAGAGATTCTCTTCTCTGTGGGCCACCTCTCTTCTGGGACGCTTGCAAAAACAAATCCCCAACTCCCAGCAGCACCCAAAATCTACAATTAAGCCTCTCAATAGGGAGCACAAGGAGCACATGCTCTGAGGCTCTGCTTGGGACACATCTCACCTTCCTGTTTCTTCATAAGCACCTCAAACATGGTATTTTGGGCAGGGCCTTGCAAAAACTCAGACCCAGCCCAAGCAGTGGCTGAGCACATGTGCCAATTCTGCAGTTTCCATTTGTCCCACTGAGCAGCTCCAGGGAATCCAAAACAGTGCTGTGATGAAGCACAGCCTTCACAGTTTTATCCTTCTTTTCCTGGTAGGCTTTGGAGCCTCGATTCAGAGACTTCCATTGTTCATGAAACCATCTGAAATTCCTGTTGATCCTGACAATCTGAGTATGTAAATCCTGGTATTCCTCATAGTCTGCATTAAAGTCATCCTTGTAGTGCTGGCGTTGCTCCAAGGAGACTATGGCTATGTATTTTCTAATGGAAAAAATGAGATCATTTTTCTATGAATGAACTCGAAGAGAACATTCTAATGTGTTCCTATTCCATAAAGTACACGTCTAGTTTTACACCATGCACGTGGCAAATGTCAAAACTGACCCCCAAGCTCCGAGTCAGTTGCTCTGGCTCTGACAGTTTCTACATGCAAGTTCATGTGCTTGAAGAGAATGTAGACAGGTGACTCTAGAAATCTGCCACATTTCTATGACACTTAATTACTAAGAGTTTACATAGGACAGGTATTCTTCATTAACAAGTGGAACACATTTAGAAAATACTGGCAATCATTTCAAATGTCAAAGGATCAACAATGACCACAGCCTCAGGAAGAGAAGAAACATTGCTAAATAATGTTCTCTTTCTATATAGGAAAAGCTTTTAAGTTTACATTTGCTTTTGAAAATCCATTTGTAATTCATTTTTGGCAGGGACTGCTTTTATGGATATGGTTTCACAGAGCTGGACTTGTGAGCTACATTAATGTCTCCCTATCTAACAGCAAAGCAGAGCTAATAAAAATATTTGATTCTTCCAGTGGACAGCAGTTACAAAACTGAGCCTTGAACTGAGGCCCTTGTAATTCAGCCATTAAAAAAAACATCACTCTAAACAAGTCTGAAATTACAACTACAAAATCCCAAATCACATCAGCTGCTAAGGGGGGCAGAACTGATTAATGCTTAAAGATATTGCATGGAGAAAAATCTTCTTCATTCTCCTCCCCCTCCAATTAATATGAGTGATGTTTATAAAGCTCATGATATAAATCCAAGATGAATTGGCAATGAGAATGATAGACACCATTTCCCAGCACTGACACACCATTGCTTCTGCTCCTCTGGGCATGAACACCTGGTTATCTTGGAGGACAAAAACTCCCTCCACATGGAAATGAATCCTTCAAAGCCTCCTAAGATTAATTGTTGCAAGCAGTAAATACTTCACACGCTGAAATTCAGTACCAAGAGAGAAAACAGCTTGTGCCAGGGATGTGTCCCAGGCCAGATGCAGCTGCCTGGTGTGCTGGTGTGTTCTGGAAAGTACAGAGATCTTTGCAGGTTTTGGCAGGTACCAGAGAAAGAAAAGCCTAGACTTGTGCCATGTGCCCAGTGCCATTTCCTAGCAAGAGCCCTAGCACAGGCCTCCCTCAGCTGCTCCCCTGCAGGGCCAGCCTTGCCCTGAGCCTTGCCACGGAGCATCCCTGGCTGTATCCAATGTGAGCCAGGGCCCTGCCGCGCCTGCTCCAAAGGCCACAGCTGCCCCAGAGCCCAAGGGCTGCAGGAGGCCTGACTGCCCTTGCCACCATCAGTGCTCTGACAGAAGCTCTGAGCCATTCCCAGCCTTTCATACCACACACACACACACACACACACACACACACAGACACTTCTCCCTGCCCTCCTGCTCTGCAAATCCCAGGGGGGATGCAGCACCAGAGCTGCAGCTGACCCTGTGCAACTGCACTGCAGGAAGGGAGGGCCCGTCCGGGACAAACCCACCTCGGGCTCCATCTCAGCTCTTAGCCTGGGAGATACAGCTAAACCTTCTCCAAATCATCCTTTCAATACTGTAAACAGCTTCAAATGGCACCCCACTGCCAGTGCCAAGGCTTAATTGTTATTTCACTCACCTCAGGTAGTCAGCTGGGTTGTTTGTTGCAGACCATGTGGACACAATGGAAGTCTCTTTTCTCTGTCCTGTAGAAAAGCAGAATTTGGACACTCTTCACCAGGAGATCTTTAAAAAGCAAAAACAGACCTCCGGGATGGCCATGAAAAAGCCCTTCAGAGTTTTGTTCTCACAGGAAATTATTCAGGAAACCCTACAAAACAAACCCTACAAAACTCAATAATGGGGCAGACATAACATTCTCTACAGTAGCCAGTTCTGAGCTTTAGACAGAATGCATGGCCACTTTATTCTACAGGTTTTGCACTAGCACAGGATAAAGCCCAGCCCAGCTCTTCTGTTTTGAGGGCATGAGATGGCATCTGCACAACCATTCAAGTCTTGCAGCAACAGATACAGCTTCACAAAAGACAACAGCCTGAGAGGGACAGAGGGGGAAAGAGACAGACCAACATGGAGGTTCTAACAAGAAATAGAGAAAAAAGATGGAGTTCTTCATATCCAATATTTTTACTGCCATTTCCTTGCCCATTCCAGTGACCTGAATTTTGGATGAAATACAGCGTGGATGCAAAGTTTCTGCACTTTTGTCTGCAGGAAAATCACAGTTTGTTCAATACAACTTGTAAGAGCAGCTTTGCTGAGAGCATTTCATTCCTGAAAGTGCATTTGCTCTCATGGCTCAGTCTACACAAAAGCTTCAGCCCAAGCCGCAACTTGAAACACAATCCAGAATTTTCCCTCACCAGCTGCTCAGGGTTTTGTAACTGGCTCCTGAAGAACAATGCTCATGTATTTATAGATTCAAGCAGGAGTCCTTCCAAAGTCATCCCAAGGTTTGCTGGCATTGTGTGTATGTCCAGAAGAAATGTGGAAAGACCATCTCAAAGCACCTGTCCCTACAAGCACACCACCACTCTCAAGAGGCATCTGCACACTCTGAACATGCCTCCAGGCTAAACGCAACTAGTGATTTGCAAATTCAACTTCCAAAAGAGACAACACACAGAGAAAGCAACTGAACTCTGCCCTACTGGGCGTGTCCCTGGGATCAGAAGTCAAGTGTTCTTTGTGCCTTTCTGTTTAGCTTTTCAATGTCATCTTCAGTCTTGTAAAGCTTTTGAAGAGAGAAATTCTGCAGCTAAGATACAGAGGAGCTCCTGGCAAAACCCAAACTACAACTTCAGGAACCCCAGCCCAGATTTGGTAGCTTTTGGTGTTCCCATGAAAAGGCTGAGTTCAATGAAAAATGATGAAATCATTGAGATTTGATCTACATATTTCAGCAAACTAGTCTGCAATCAATGTGTAATGGGTTTCTGTCTTCAACATGCAGACTTGAAAGCCTGCTGGTGGAAAAAGTGGTGCCTCAATCAACTGTTACTTTTACTAGAAATCAAACTAAAAGAAAACATCCATTCTCTGTGGCTTTCTAGTTCCTGGCTCCTCATTTTTAGCAGGTTTCCCCAACATTAATCCATGGGTCACATTTCTTTCTTCTTGATTGGTTTTGCAATACAGAGGGAGAAATTCTAAAATTTAATGACGTCTTAGATAAGGTTCCAGCAGCACAGATTCTGGGCTTTGCCCTTGCTGTCTTTTAAACAGCAAGACTTACAATGTAATGCAAAGGCAGAAAACAAAGTCTTGATTTTTCAGGACGGTGCATGAGGGATAATGTAGAGCAGTAATAGAGAGCAGTGCCTTCATGTCTTCAGTCCCAGGTTTCCAAGCTCCCTTTTCACACCGTGCAAGAACACAATTCACTATTTCAGAGCACAGTCAAAGAAGGATGTTCCCATAAGATAAGCCATCAGAACAAGAATTTTAAAAAAGCACAGATGGCATGAAGAAATGCACTAAGCCTTGACCTAACAGAGGTGAAGACTTGGAATTAGGAGACCAGACAGAAATGCTGTTGGAGGGACTGTGGGAAAGGAAAGGACAGCTTACATCCCTTACAGGCCAAGATCTAAGAATATCTGTGACCATCTGTATCTGTGGCTACTCAAATCTTGGGCAGTATAAAGGTGGTACCTCCAGAGGGACTTGGGGACACCCATCACCGACAAGACCAAGGCTGAAGAAAGACTGGCTGGATGACAGAGAATCCATGTGGTGCTGATATCTTCATACTTAACATCTCTCTCTCTTCCCCAAGCCCCACCTCTCTTCTCTTATTCTTTTCTAGCTCCCTACTTTGCATTTACTCTTAGTAACATCTCCACACTTGAAAAGGATCTCACTTGTGCTCTAATTTGGGCAGAAGCTTCTCTAGATAACCAAATCTTTCCACCACAGTTCTCCAGAGAGGACTTAGGAGAAGCAGCATATTAATACCTTCATCGAAATCCAAAGGATGAGACTGCTTCAGCCTTCCCAATTCATTTTTCTTCCCATTTGAACTGGGGACCTCCTTCTGCACCATGTCACACTCTGGGACACAAGAACTCTGGAAATTTTCTTCCTGGCGCACCTCATGGGCGCAGGGGGAAATGGAGCCGACCCTTGGAGACATGTTCAAAGTAGAAAGGGATGTGGAAGGTAGCACCCAGGAAGAAGAGAGGCATGCAGCTGCTGGCTGGATGTGACTGGTGAATTGCTGGTGACCAATTCGCCTCTTCTTGCTCATCACAGGATCAGTAAAGTCAGAAGCCAGAGGGTGTTTCTGCAACAATAACAAAGTTATTTATTTATTTATTTATTCATTCATTCATTCGTTCATTCAGTCGTTCATTCAGTCGTTCATTCATTCATTCATTCATCTATGATCAGGATCAGCTCCAGTTGGCTTTGTCTAACTCCCAATTCCTGCTTGTACACACCAGGAAAAGACTCAGCTCTTGCTCGCACACACCTACATGATGCACTAAAGACACCCTTGGCTGGTTTAGGGTTTTACCCGTTAAAGACAAGATCAGTGTTTCACTCACCCAACCCAGGAGTACCGGCTGTGGTGGTTGGTTGTGAATTGTCATCAGGAGGAGCAAAGACATCAGTCACATGTCAGGAAATTCTTTAGGTGCTTTTAGGTAGAATTGCCTTGACTCAAGCAGCCACTCCACTCTTTAGACTCAAAAGCTGCTGGTTCAAAACTTCTTAGATTTGTACAGCAGACTTTCACAAGTGAGCACCTTATGAGCCCTTCCTTTTCCCTCAGTGCCCTTCAATCATTTCTCACCACCTCCCAAGGACCTTCTCAGAGGTGCTGGCTCACAAGCCACAAAACACATGGCCACAAGCTCCCCACTCCCACAGCAAACTTGAGGGCTGAGGATGGAGTAGAACAGGACAGCCATGCTGTTCCCAGGCAGAGTGAGGGAGGAGAGAAATTAAGGCAGAGAAGGGAGTGAGGGAATACCACAGTTTTGTCATGCATGCAGAGCCAGCCCTTTGAGCCCTTCTCCAGGGAAAGAGTGGAAAGTGGCTGCTGAGCTCAAGTGTCCAGGCAGAGCAGAAAGTTGGCTCAGGACAGTGCTATTCCACCCCTGCAGGACCCTCTCTTCTGATCACAACCTTCCTGTCCAAGCAGTCACAATGCCTGAGGCACAGCATATTTTGGCCCTGGTTTTGCACATTCCCATCACAGCTTTATCCCCATCAGCAGAGGTCTGAACATTAATACAAAACAAAGAATGTACAAAAATGCACCAAATACCTGAGCAGGTCTTGCTGGAGCATCTCTCTCAGAAGGCCCTGGAGATGTCACTTGGCTGGTGCTGGTGGGGTTCTGAGATGGAGCTGATTTGCTAGGAAGATGGTCAAACATTTCAGGTTACAAGGATTAAGTATCAACTGACATAGTTCTTTCCTTGCCAACAAAACAGACCTTCAGTGTCAGGACTCAAGGAAACTGCATGGGGCTGAGTTGAGAGAGCTTTCAGCTGGATATCAGGAAAACATTCTTGCCCCAGAGGGTGCTTGAGGACTAGAACAGGCTATCCTGGCCAGTGGACACTACAGGAAGGGCTTCAAAAAGTGTTTGGACAACACTCCTGGGCACAGGCTGTGATTCTCGTGGTGTCCAGAGCAGGGCCAGGAGTTGGACTCCATGACTGTGATGGGTTGCTGCTGACTCAGCATATTCTAACAAGCTCGGCTTCATTTCCCAGGGTGTTTCCTCTGAAAAGTCTCTTTTCCTTCCTCTAAAGACTGAACTTACCTAGCTAGTATTAACTTCAAATTCTCCCTATCGATTTCAGAGTAGCCAGGCCAATCAGTCTGAAGGGTTGGAAATAGATGCTCCTTCAGACTGAAGGAATTATCCTTTAGGTTCAGGTTGGCTACCTACAGGCAGACATACAAGAAAAGAAACATCTATTATGGTTGTGTTATGCAAACTAGAGAAATCCAATTGGTCCTGACAGCTGTTTGTGAGCACCCAACTCAAACTAAACAATGTCCTTCGGTACAGAGATTAATTATTCCTCTATCACATGAGTTTCAAACCATGTCAAACTTTCACCAACTTGAAACAACCAAATATGTCTATTGATATCAGGCAAGTATTCCTTTGAAAACAACATTTAGTGCTGCAATGTGTAAGGAGAGGCTGTCAGGCCCAGTATCCCTCCCTCTTCACATGGCAGAGCCAAGGTTCATTCCTGACAAGTCCTGTTGTGAGAAGGCAGTGCACATGGCTGGCTCTATTCCTTTGACAATAAATGAGGTTCATCCCTCCCTCTAGACAAATACAAAGTCTACTCGAGAAGCTAAAATGAGGTAGTAATACTTCAAGACCAATGACATGAATAGTGCTGGTTTAGATTTTATCACCTGTCACCTGCTCAGAGATCCTGCTGAGATGAAGACAGGAAAAGTCTCTCTCCATTTACCCCGACAATACATTAAATACCTCATCAACACAGCACCACCATGCCTTCATATCTGGCCTTTCTCTTTCTTTGAAGACATTATAAACACTGATGTTCATCTGATGGTCTGTGTTGATGGCTCTGTCCCCCCAGCTTAGAAAAAATGTAGGAGTAACAAAGATACCAAAAAATGAGGATTTCATGTCTTAAAAGCAGAACGAAGGTTGTGTTGGAAGGGAAGTAAGTTTGTGAATCCATTTGATAAGCAAGGCTGTGCATCCAAAATTGTATCCATTTGAATTATCCTCCCTGGACATTGTTCATAGCTGAAGAAGATGTATTCTTATGTGGTATATTAATGTTGGCATAATTCAACAACAGCCATGGGGAACAGGGAGAATTTAAAAAAGAGAAAAGTTTCTTATAGAAAGATTGAAGGAAGAAATATAAATTAAGGACAAAAGAACAACGTGGTGGAAAAAATTGCTGGAACAAACTGCACAATCTCACCTGCTGGAGGATCTTTCCAAGGGTACCCTTGTCCTTTTGCATGACTCCATCTCTCTGCAAGCGGGCAAGTAACTCTGGCTTCTTGTACGTCCTCAGAGCAAGCAAATGAATCACCCTGTCCCTGTAGGGTCGGCGATAAACAGCAGTGCAAGGATTGCCTTCACTCTCTGCAGCCTTCATGGGCATTGTTTTCTTCTTCTCGGGTGCAAGATATGAAGTGTTTGGCTGGGCTCTTTTGTTTACCCAAAGGAAAAGACAACAGAAATGAAATGTCATTGGGAGCAGGCAAGAGAGCTGATTTAAACTTATGATGGAATTCTTGGGCACAGAGCTGCACTTGCATATCCTTGTGAATCCCTTCCAGCTAAGCGTATTCTCTCATTCTGTGACAAAGCCCAATCCCTAACTGGTACTGCATGGAGCATGTTGCAAGGGCACCCTGTACCCTACCAGCAACCACACCTGACTCACCTGAGTTTCTCAGTGCCAGCCCAAAGCAAGACCATCCAGACCAAGTTCCACAATTATCTCACTACTGCCTGTTTTCAACCTCAATTGCTGAAATGTTCAATATTCCCTTTGGATCTATGTAAACTATCAGCAAGTGTTACACAAATCATCATCATTCACATGATAAACAGAAGATCCATAAAAACAAATTTGGAGGTTTAGTTTCATTTCCCCAAAATACCATGATGTTGCTGCCCTAAAATGCTCAGCACTCAGCTAAGGCAGAGCAAGAGCTGCACTTTCAGTGGCAGGGATGTCCCTGCAGGCAGGTGACTGCAGCCACAGCCAGGTGAGAGCCTCTTTTTCTCAGGGCAGCTGGCTGTGCCTAATTCAGCTGTCTGCTACAGGCAGCACCATGGAGTGCCTGGAAGGGGAATATCCACCTCATGTCTGCCTGGAGCCAGGCTCCTTGGGGAAACACTACTCAGAACAGGTTAATAACAGATGGCACCACCAAAGAACACTGGGCTTTGTGCACAGTTATGCAATCTGTGGGGAAGATGACATCATTACTTGCCTTTCACTTTCTTTGAAAAGGACCCAAAACTGTATTGTGTCTACCGTTACTTCTTACTGACCATGACAAAGAATGAAATCAAGTAACATTTTCCGTCTTGACCTTATGAAATTCTGCATGGGACTTCCTCAATGTCATTTTTGGTCAATTTCCAAGGTTTAACACATAAAAAGAGTGCCTAGCTACCCCAAACTCCACTTGAAAACCAAAACATTAGTTACCAAGGCAGGTTACTTAAGTGCATTGGGTAGTCCCTATCTGGACCTCAATGCTCAAAATTCCAAACATTCCAAAATTCCAAAATTCCATCAAGCAGTATGGGGACAAGGAAGGACTGGCAGGCTTTCCAAGAGGAAAACAGGCCAATGGTTGAATGTAGTGACAAGAGATTGCAAGGCTGACCTCAGGGCAAACCACCTATAGCTGAGAACTCTGAACACACCACCTGGCCCAAGAATATGCTGCAAGAATAAATTGCCAAGTTGAAATTCTTACAGATGTTGAACAAAATATGAAAAACAACCATACCTCCAAGTGGGTTATACAATTTGACAACCTGCGCAATTCCAATGTGCAATGCCTCACTGGAACTTGGCTAAAAGGCAAAAAGAAATGCTCTGTAAAACTTCCAGCCACCACTCCATTCCTGGTGATTCACCAGGCCCTTACTTTTAAACCAGAGCTCTAGTTGAAAAGTTTTGCTGTCCCATCACTAAAAACAGCTGCTGTGACACAATTCTCCCTCTGAAAGCAGCCGGCTACAAAACTGCCCTGAGACAGCGACTGTCACTTCACCTCCAATGCAGACAAGTGCTCAAGTAGCAAGTCATCCTGTCCCAGTTGCTGGAATTTATAGGCACAGGCTTCCCTTGAAATCAAGTGCCTGAGGACAACTGGGCTGGCCAGAGCTCAGCTGACAAACCAGGTGAGAGTGGTTCCCAAAAAGATCACAAAGTTGGGACAGCACCCAGCGCTGGCATTGATTTGGTACTAAGGAAGCACATGCTGCAGTGAGCTCCAAGAAGAATTTCAACTGCAAATGGTGAATTTTGTCTGGAACAGGCACCAAAACCCTTTCTCTTCTCCGCAGCTCTAGGTGTATTTATTTGCATAGATGTGACATGGAAACAGTTTATCCCAGGTTAATGACATGTAACAAAATTTGGATTGCTTGGCTGAACTCATCATTTGCTACAGAATGTGCCACAGGGAGCTCAAAACTCACTAAAATGTCTGTAAACAAAACCATATTTTTTAACAAAAACAGCCTACTGCCATGTAACTGCTTCATTCTAAAAGCAAAATGGGCTGAAAGTGAAGCTAAAATCTATTCATCTGGAATTTGCCTGGACTTTTATTTAAACAGGACTATCACTTGCAAATACCTGTGAAAGCAATATTCCACAGTCCTTTAGAAATCCCTCAATATTTTGCTTGTGACACTGTTCATCCTTCATCCATGGCACTGTCATTTGCACTAAGTATTGCCTCAAAACAATTCCACTGAGATTTCTGTTTCAATCATCAGCACTGGCAGAGCTTAGGATAGGGACTGGACATCAAGGGGAGCAGGGAGTCACCTGAAATTCACATCCTTTTACGTCAGCTAAGCAAATAAGTTTCCTCTAAGACCACCCGTGCATTTTATAGAAGAATGGGAACAAATATCAGAGGGGGCTGATGGGTTTCCACCAGCCTGGATTATTTATGGAGCATTTCATTACTTGTTTAGCCTATATTTTCTCCTGCTTAATGTACTTAATTAACTTTGTAATTGCTTCTTAAATTAATCATAAACAATATGGTAATCATATACACTGCTTTCCTCCTAAGCAGGAGAAGCAAGAGAATCGTTACCCAAGAACAGACAGAATATTAATTATGAACAGAACTCGGGAACTTGCAGTCAATGAACACAAAGAGCTTTGCTGGTTCAAATGTATCAATACTAAAATGTTCTGGGGCTTATGGTGCAGGCTTTGTGAATTTGCCACTGAGCCCCCCCTTTCTGCCCAGAACTGTAAATATTTACCTCCACTCAGTGTGTGGATCAGCCTCTTGACCAACGGGTGTGAGATCCAACCAAGCTGGAAGAGCACTCGCTGAGCGCTCGGACACCTCCGCTCTCGCTGCAGCCACGGAAGGGTCTGACCGGTCCTGCCCTGTGCTGCTGACAATGGCCTCGTGTCCTTGGAAACAGGCAGCTCCATGTTCCAGGCTGGGTGGGATGTCACTGAGGAGCTGGATGGGACACACCCAGGGCAGAGGGAATTCCCACTGGGCACACATAGGAACGCACTGCCCAGTTCCACAAGGGACTCAGCTCATTTCCAAGAGCAGGAAGAGGTGCTCCGGTCACCCCAGTTGCTGCAGCTGTGCAAAGCAGGGCTAATTAAGTGTTTCTGCACAAAAGTGCTGTACTTGGCTGTCTCCTGGGTGAAGGTGCAGCTGAACACCTCTCACTAGGGCAGCAAGGTGCAGCCCTGCCAGCACTGCTCGATCCTGCCATGGGCCGGTCAGTCTGTGAGGCTTCCAGCACGTACCTGCTCACTCAAATATCATCTCTTTGACAAAAGCCCCTGGAGCTTTCCTCATCCCCTTCTCCTAAAAGGATACAAGCCAGCAGCATGCACAGGCCCCCATGGGCTCTGCAGGAGGAGCTGACATGGAAGAGCCAGTGCTGACGCTGAACACAATCACAGGCTGATAGTTGTGCTGACTGCAGGTGGCCATTGAAGTTATATTGACACATCTGGAAAAATAGTTTATAGTCAGTTTATGATCCTTTTACTTCCAACTTCTCCTTAGCCAATCTTACTCCTGATTTCAGTCAACTGGCAGCAATAATACTCTCTTGCAGTCATTACAGGGAGAGGGAATAAAGCGTGTCATTGAAAATGCGTTGAATATTTCCATCCAAGCTCCTTTTCCATATCACAAAATCTTGTCTTTGTCTTCAAGACCATGTCCATATCTGCCCATGTCTGGTGTCCTGGCTGCCACGCTCACAAGGGCAGTGTAGTTTGGGGAACAGTAAGGAAGGAAGTAGTTTGTCAAACACTAGAGCCCAGATCTATAAGACAACTATATCCCTGCTTGAGAATGCCTGGATGGTGGGAATTATGGATCCCCAGTTATGGACTATTGCAAAAGCCTTTGTATGAAACACCAAAGGAATCCAAGGAGGTAATTCACTGGATTATGGAATGTCCATCAACCATTCAATACCTTAACAAGACATTGCTGACCACACCTGCTCAGGAGTTACCACATTTGACTCAAACCTTTGCACTGTTCATCCCTGAGTGCCTTTGCCTTGCACAGCAGCTCCATATTTAGCTCCAAGACTGGGAATGAAGGAATGAACCCAGTAGAAAGGAGCATATTTCTCAAAAGAACCCTAAACTAGTTACTCAAGGGATGGCCAGTTCACCTCAGAGTTGGAGCCACCATGGTCCTCATTGATAGAACAGACTTGAAAATGAATGGGAAAAAAATGACAGCTTCTGTGCCACACAGGTTATCCCTGAGAAGAATCTTAAAATAACAGGTAGTATTGCAAGATCAAAAGGCATGGTGCTAAAGACAGCTCCTACCTTGAACCCTGCTAAGTTCCTCAATCCTTCTACAAGCAATCATGACCTCCAAGCAAGTATGGACAGTTCTGGGAGTGCCCAGTTCTCTGCTAAAGCAGCAATAATGCACTGCAAAGCTCACCAGTACACACAAACACCCGGCAACATCCAAAACCCAGTAGCAGACAAAACTGCTAGAGAGGGGGCAGGACAAAGCATCTTGTTGCCAGTTCTATCCAAAGTTGTCAACCTTTCCAAATCAGTCCCAGAACACCAGGATGAAAACAATCAATTAGCAAAATCCCTACATGTCGGATTTAGTGGGGAAGGGTGGTGGCTGACAACAAATCAACAAATTAGTGTCTCAAGCAATAATGACGCAAGCTATAGAAGACAAACATAGAGAAACCCATTAGGGTAGTGAGGATTCAGAGGACAATTTGGAAAAGCTGCTACTTAGTGTTAGGCTGACAAGGAATGGGACAAGTGCAATGTAGAGTCTGCTTACAGAACAATGCACAGTTTTACAAAACACTGCCATTAGAGATCACAAAAAAAAAAAGAAAAGAAAAAAAAGAAATAATGCAGGAGATGACTGCCAAAGAGATTTTTCCAAGTTACCTCAACACAAAAGAATATAAGTATATATTAGGTTTAGTAGACCCACTTTCTGTGGCCAGAGGCTTTTCCTTTTCATACACACAAAGCTAGAGAAGTACCTCAAGTAATAATAAAGAGAAATAATACTCAGGTTGGGGATCCAATTGGGAATGTCATCAAATAGAGGTTCTCGTTTTGTACCTGAAACTGTACAAAATCTATGCAAAACACTCCCAGTTACATGGGACCTACTTTGCTAATGGAGGTCGTACTGCAGTGGCAAGGCTGAAAGAACAAATCAGAGTCAAAGAAGACGAAAAGATTTACCCAGCTCCCCAGAGGGAAGCCAGCCCCAAGGCATGAGGAACTAGATGGGAAATTAGATTCAACTTAAGACTGTGAAGCTTACACTTCTAAAATCATGAAAATATGACTTCTTTCTGCTGTGTAGAATTAGTTAGAAGAATGGCCAGGCAAGGAAAGATAAGTCATGAAAGGGTAACCATGAGAAGTCCTCCGTCTCAGTCCATTCTTGACTGCAACACTATTGGACACTCTGCCAAGCAGCAGCAGTCACCAGCCCAAGGGCAGGCACCCCAGCAGAATTTACTCATTCATGCTCCCCACAGCAGAGTTCCTTGTGCTAAGGCACTCCAGATGTGTAGGATTACCCCTGCTCCAGGCACAAAAGGACACAGATCTCAGGGTTTAAGAGGTGACATTTTCTTGAACTTCACTTGAAGGAGAAATGAAGGCCAGCAACAGCTCAGGTGTTCAAGCACAAAACACCCCAAGATGTCTCAGGTATGGGGGCTTATCATCCTTAGCATGGAGAGAACTGAGGAAATTCCAAAATATTCTCCAGGGAAGAAAGGGGCATTCATTGCTCCCTTTGAGTGTACCCAAATATTGTCCTCCCTCAGTCATTTTTCTATCCTTCCCCAAAAAGAAGGTTATGGCATTGCTGACCACACTTCTACCCTGTCAGCTCAATGTATTAACAACAGGAAACTTAGGAAAAAGACTGGACTTCAGTGTTCCCATAGGTCTGTGCATGAATCAACTTTTGAGGCTCTCTACAAAGACTGGGTGTGACAGATTATTTTGGAGACAACTACAAACCAGAGTTTCCATAGGAATACAATCACCCAATTTCTCTTTCAAACCCCCTGAAATACCTTGCCTCCAACACTTGTAAATGTGTTTAACAAAACACTTGCAAAGATCTGGATATCCCTTGGCTCATTGACAAGGTGAAAACCAAGATCTACAAGCAGTCCTGGGAGGTGCTTCAGCTGACCTCTCAGAGCAGCCCATATGCATTCCTCTGTAACCCTCCAATACAAGCTGATTTGGGGATGGGATTGTCCAAACTTCTACACCTTCTACCACTCAAGGCAAAGATCGTAAATTAACAAGTGTCTTGGGTTGTATAGCAGGAGTAACCAAAAGCAGGTATCCAATCTTCAGCTGTTAAAACCACGTGCGGGAGTTGTCACCATCAGGTTGGACGTCACACACAAACACACACACACACACACTCACACACACACACACACACACACACACACACTCACACACTCACACACTCACACACTTGAGCAGAGTTGCAATGGTGTCTTTGTCCTCTTAATTCTGCGTGTTCTCCTCTTTATATACTCTGAACAAAGCATGATCCTAAGGCGTTGTCTACACCTCAATTGCTTATTATATTCATTAGTGCAGAGCAGTTAGTGTCAATATATTTGGCAAAAGTTTTGCACCAATTTAATAAGGCAGGTATACACATTTCCTTATGTACCTAGTCTAACTACAAAAATCCTTCATGTACCTTTTTCAACCAGTTTCCATGCTAATGGCTGTGTCTTCTTCTTTGCTATGGATATGCTTAGAATTCATCAATTGCTGTTTTTTCTACTGACTGAGTTTGGCTTACAGGCCAGCTCTCAAGCCTCTACATAGATAGTTGAATGTGACATAGGGAAAAGTGCTGCAAAATGCCAATGATTAAATGCCCATTGCATCTGAGGCAGGTGTTGGTCCAGCACGCTCATGCCACACTGCAGGTCTGTAGTGGATGCCTGTGATTCACCAGCAAAACACATTTACCAACTTCCCAAAAAACCCTACAGGTCCTGTCCAAGTACCCACTACAAATCTCCTGCTTACAAGCATCTCTGGAAAGACATCTCAAATATGGCTTTTACTGGATTCATCTGCAAACCAGCATTATATTATACAGGGATTGTTACGAGATGGCACTTGCACAGACCCTCATAAACTAACATGCTGGTTTGTAATAACTTTTTCCTTTTTTCCGGGGGGGAAGGAATGAATGAGTTATGCAAAAAATTCCCTGTAAGGATCTGGGGAGCTTGCTTTTGACCGGAAAAAAACCCATCAGTGGCTGATTTTTAATACTGACACATTGCCATACCAATGAAAATTTAGATGCGTGTCTGGGAACACACAGGTAAAGATGGACAACAAATCCTGGGAATCTCTCTTGCCCTTCTAGCCTGAGTACAGGCAACAGCCTGGCCAGGCAGGCTCTGCCCCTTTGCAGGGCTGGGTCAGGCCAAGCATTTGCACACCACTGTTCACAAGAACAATTCAATTCTGATGGCACTCACTCAGATGTAATCCAGCCTAAAGCATCAAGACAAGATCTTTGCAGACAAATTTGATGCAAATGTTGAGATTCAAATAAAATAAGTAAGAAAGCAACTCCAGACTATAAACAGTAAAAGCTGGAAGCAAGCAAGAAATGAATATATTTGATGTAGCAACTTCATGTCAGCTGGTGACACGGGCTTTGTCAGCCCCTCTGCTGTGGGTGAGCTTTCCCCTGGGTGAAGGACCCCACAGCGGGGCTGGTCTGCACATGGGAGGATGGGTGGTCCCTGAGCCTCTCACCAGAGGCTTTCCAACACAGCCCCAAAGCTTCTCTTTGCCCACCCTTTGGGGTGAGGCTCTGTGCGAGCCTGGCAGCTGATAGCCTTGTGGCTGTTGTCTCCTCCCCAGAGGTGCTAAGCTTGTGCTTGGTGAATGTCCCCAGTTCCTGAGTTTTATCTTACCTTCACTGTCGAACAATCCAGGGCCTCACTCCGAAGGCCTATTCAGGATACGGTGGTATTCTGTGAAGCTCCTGTAATACAGATCTAAATGTCCCTCAAGAAAATATTTCAGTCAAAAATTAGAATATTTCATCCACTGACACACACTGAGAAAGAAAGGGATCTTCCAGAGGGGTTGTCGTTTCAGAAAACACTGATTTACAGTCCACTTTTTCTTGTGCCCCCCAGCCTGTTGCTCTTGCACAGGTGAAAGCTACAAGGTTTGTGAGCTCTGGCCTATCAGGCACTTAGCAGCTTCATGGTTTCTCACAGAAACCTAGAGTTTCCAGATGGCATAAAAAGACTGGGAAAACAGCTCAGACTTTTCCCACAGGCTTTATTATCATCTGTGTAGGGGTCAGGCTACAAATCCAAAGATGGGGGAATCACACATGGAATTTTACAGGGTTTGGGGGGATCACAAGTAAACCAATGAAAAACAGGGTTAACGCATTTTGGCCAACTACATTATCTTTTGTTGGAATAACCAACGATAAAAGAATCAAACCTAACCAATAATATTCCAAAAAGAAGAGCAGCTTACGTATTTTCTAACACAAGTCATTGTAAACAAGTAGTTTCTCTTATCTCAAAGAAAGTGCCAGGTGGCCCTCCCAGGGATGTCTGCAGAGGGACTCATCTCCTCTATACAATCCTACTCTACAATTCTTCTCTATAATTCCTACTCTACAAACTTACTCTACAATTCTACACTACAGTCCTATTCTAAAATCGTAGACTGGTTGGTGGAGGAAATGGTCCACAGGTGATTATCTGTCTCCCCTCTACCATCCTCTTCTTCACAAGCAGTGGCACCAGGCAGAAAGTAGGCTCGACTGATGCCACCAACAGATACTGCCCAAAGAAACAAAGAAATTACCAACAATAAACAAGGAACAATGAATTTCCAAGGTCAGTGCTTTACAGGCTCAATCAGGATTCCTCTGGTTCATAGAAAGATGAAGATGTGGGGAGGTGGAGGGCTCATCTGGTGCCTTGGACTTGAGTGGAGGAGGAGCCCATCCCTGGCACACTGTTTCACCTGCAGCCCCTTCACATTTTACCTGCAGGAGCTCCTTGGCAGTCCAGTGCCGAGCCTCATCTGTCTGCAGGCAGCAGCTCAGGAAGTCCCGCAGCAAAGGAGAGAAGAGGTCGGGCTGCTGCAGCTTTGGTCTCCCTCCGGTGGCTATCAGGAGCTGAGGCTGCACAAAAAGGAAACACGAGGCTCCACCTGCTTCTTTCACATCTCTAACTGCTCTCCCAGATGTCCTTTTTTAACCTCCACTCTGCAGTGGCAGTTTCTGCCCTGGCAGAGAGGCGGAGATGAGTTTGTTATACCAACAAAATCCCCAAAACCCAAAGCAGCCACAGCTTCTCCCACATCCAGGGGTTGTTGCCTTGGCAGGTTATTTCATTGACTGACCTCGTTAGTGGGAACTACTTCAGCAAAAGCAAGTGTGTTTCCCTAAGGATTCACACCAGCTGAACAGGCTTTTTGGAAGAGGGACTTGACTGTGTTATCTAACACTACTATTTCCAAGGGTAGTTACATGAAAGGCATCTTGGAAGTGCTGCTTGGTCCCTTAAGCACAGTGGCCATAAAATAAAGCTCATTAAGTTTTTGTCCTCTTCTGGCTCAGAAAAGGAAACAGATAGCAGAACTGCTTGGAGATGGCTTTGGTGATTGTCCTTTCCCTTTCTGTTTTAATTTTCCTTCTCTTTCTCCTTCTGCTTTTTCTTATTCTTTTTTTGTTTCTTACTTTTCCTATAAAATTGAAACTAGGATAATTCAACCTCTAATGTGAAGGATATTTATCACATATCTAATTATTTCACTAAAAAAATCCTTTCCTTCAGAAACAGAGCTCCAACAGGGCTCAAAAAGCAAATAAGAAATAGCAGGCATGGCTGGAGCTCAAAGTGGCAAGTAGCTGAACTAGTTCCCTGCCACTTCCCTTCTGGTGCTACCAAAACTACAGCACATGTGCTAAAATGTGCAAGGGACATATTACAAGGGGACCATGGTGGAAGAGGTGCCAGCAGATGGCAATGGGATTTTGTCCAGTGGCACACACAGTATGGCACAGGTGAGAAAGACAGCGGCATCAGGAAGTCTTTGCACCTTACCCACACAGCAGTTTCATTCCAGTAGGGAACTTCTCCTTCCACCATTTCAATGCCCACAATTCCAAAAGACCATATATCCAGTTTAGGGCCATATTGTTGACCTGTCAGGACTTCAGGTGCCATCCACCCAGAAGTGCTGGCCACTGAGTCCTGTCTTCTCTGCTCAGGGGTGAGCTGAGCTAAGAGGCCAAAATCAGCTGTGGAGAAAACAACACACCATGAAAGCCAGCTCAAATTAGCAAACCAGGCAAAAGAATTCCCCACTCTCACTCTGAGAATGTGCTGTTGATGAATGTCCTGGAGAACTGTCAGTGGGGATTTAGCCAAGGGAGTAGGGAAATGTCCACTTCCAAAAATAACCTAGGTTTTTAAATGCTGCTCACAGCAGTGGCCTTTATTCCCCTGAAGGTTTCAATAGTATCTCCCTCCCTCTGGAAAAGACACACACAGACCAACGCCACTCTTGACTCCTTGTGGTTCTTTATCATACCTCTGTGCACATTGCAACTGTGCCTTCAGCTCAGAGCAGGGGCCCCTGCACTGCTACCAGCACCATTTTTGGGGAGCTGGAAGTCACTCATAGCAGCCCAAAACCCCACAACCCTGGAATGCTGCCTCTGACCAAGAATATACTGACCCAGCTTGACAGTGCCATTGCTTCTGAGAAGGATGTTGCGGCTCTTCACATTTTGATGGATCATGCACATTTTGAGTAGAAAATCCAGGCTTTGCAGGCGCTGGGAAGGGAAACAGAAAGAGGAAAAGGCAAAAATTAGTGATGGGAGCTCAT
The DNA here is from genome assembly GCF_963662255.1 of Cinclus cinclus. Lineage (NCBI taxonomy): Eukaryota > Metazoa > Chordata > Aves > Passeriformes > Cinclidae > Cinclus > Cinclus cinclus. The sequence goes on from NC_085084.1 coordinate 9,278,604, forward strand.
CCCACAAGAAAGGAAATAACTCCAAATCACTTCCTTTCCACAGGAATAGGGAATCATGGCAGAACACTGTGCCATTGAGAGGAAGAGCATGCTGCTCCAACACTAGCAGAGCAGGACCTCTCTAAGGAAAGGCACGTCAGCTTTGGAAAGAGCAACAGCAACTGCTGTTGTAGACCGTCCCCTGCAAACCAGCCAGAATGCCTGCTCCTGCAGTGGATGTGCTCAGAATCCAACAGCACTTTGGGTGCACTATTATCCTCTTCAGCTGAGGACTGTGAGAAAAGAGTCTCTCTTTTCTCTTTGCCGTTTGTTTCAAATCCTGCCAGCAGCACCTTTGCTTTCCCAGGCAAGGAATGCAGTGCACACAGGATGGAGGTAAACATTTAGAGAGGCAGGGTGGAGAACAGCAAATACAAAGAGACAGAGTGAGGATACAAGAGCAGGAGATAAGGGTACAGGAACAGAGTACAGTGAGTTCTGGGGCACTGGTAGACAATTGACTTGAGATGCTCTAGCTTCCCCATAGCATTCTAGCAACACAGAAACAATGCTTGGCACATGAAATCTCTCCAGTTCTGAGCCCCACTTTCCCAGACAATCCTGCCCAAGGCCCTGGAAGCACAGGTGGGATCCCTGACCTGCTGACTGACAGCTGCCATCTCATCTTCAGACAGGAAGGTCCAGCTGATGACATTGCTCAGAGTGCCTCCATCCATGTACTCCATCACCAGCCAGAATTGCTTATCCACAAGGTAGCTGAAAGAAGGAAACAAGGGCGTGGATATGAACATGCATGACTACGTTGCTGTTTGGAAAAGGGTTGATTCTTTGTTTCTGGGTCTCTTTGTGATGAGAACAGAATAAAAGGAATAGACATTCCCTCTAGGCTGTGTAGTGTTTGCACTCTCTGCTGGCTCAAGGAAAACGACACATCTGGGAAAAAGAGATGTGTTAGATGACCAGCAAGGGAAAAATGCAGTTTAGTAACAGATCAAGAAGCTGTCACACTGTGTGTTTCTGGAAAAAAGCGCCTAGTGTCCCTGGCATGCACAGTAATGGAAAAGAGGGAACACAATCCAAGGGAAATCCTTGTTAGTTTATCCACGTGTAAGAAGACACGTGAAACAACCAAGCCCCAAAACAATGGGGTGGCAGTGAATTTACAGGCTATTGATTTAGTAAGATACGGTTGATCCAGGTTTTGGAACAATTTTTAAACTACGTGGACCAGGGAAAACTCATGCAGACAAGATCCACTCTCTTCCCATCCATAGTGAGGGTGAGCAGAACAATAACAATTTACTAATAATAACAGCTGTCTTTTCTGCCAGGGACCAAAGTGGGTTTTTACCTTGTGTGTTTGCAGTATGTAAACAAACAGTCATGGAACAAAAGCACAACAACTCACCAGTCTAAATATTTGACCAGGTTGGGATTCCTATTCTTCTTGATGACCCTAAGTTCATCAACTTTTAGTTCCCTCTTCCTCAGTTGGTGGAGATTAATTTTCTTTATGGCCACCTAAAATGACATTCACCATCAGTAACTTGAGAAGTTGATGGCACAAGACCACAGTGCTCGTGAGTGCAGGATGCACTTGTGATGGGTGAGGGTACTGCTGGAAAGTCTGAGGGAGGCAGACTACACCCACATCAGGGAGAACAGAAGGGGAATTGCTGCAGTGGGTGAGGGATTTGAGATTGGGACAGGGGAGTGAGGAGGAGGCAGTAGGGGGATCAAAGCGGTTGCGGGTCTTGAAAGGAATGACACCGAGGGCTCAACAGAAGAGACTGAAGGGGGAACTGAAGTGCCCAAGGGGAGACCTGGGGCAACTGGCAGAGGGGTTGAGGCATTTTTGGGTAACCAGAAGGAGAAAGATAAGTAATCGAGGGGACACCATCTACTACTAGTTCTATCTTCCCCCTTTCTTTTTGCTTTTGTAGTTTGCTTGATTTTCATGGACTGCGGCACTTTTTTTCCCAACAGGCTGCATAGGAAAACTGTTCCATGTCCAGAGTTTCTCAGGTTCTTAAATAGATTTAACTGAGAACACATCCACGGATCCCGTGTTCCATAGCAAGGCCACTCCCCTTGTAGGTCTAAGTTAGGCCAGACTTCTGGACAATAAAAAATCAGTTTTATTTGGTCTAGACCGTTGGTGGCCTCCCGAGTGTCCCATTAATGCAGTATCTGTACAAGAGAGCAATTAGGTGGAATACTCTTTACTTTCTTCCGGTTTCCTTTCTGGCAACTCTCTGCCTTTCTCCAACGCTTTCTGGTATCTATTCCTTTTGCCTAAACAGAAAATCACTACCTAGTAACTCAAGTCAGGCTTTTACTAAAATTTTAAGGTGCCCTTACCCAAACAGAAAACTACAGACACGCAACACAACTGTTGAACTAAAAATTTACCCTTTCCTTAAACTCGGGAACCTCTAGACATCCAATGCAGGAATTAAGACTCTTTAAAACTCTCTTCACCTACTCAGTTTTACACACAGATTTCCTTTCTCCCCAGGAACATGCTATTAGGGCAAGGATGGAATTCACTCACACCAGGCCTACAGGAGCAGCATGGATCCTTGTGTGTGACTCTCACTCATGGCTGGGCCTCCACATGCTCAGAGCCACCCAGCCACGTAGCCTTTACAAGGGAGGCCTTACCCCTTTTGCCTCCCAGCTCACATTAAGGATCTCCAGGGGACCTGGGGTGGAGGGAATAGAAAAGACAGTGTGTGTTGGCCTTCCTTTGTCCCCAGGAGATGGCTCACCCACTCCTCAGGGCCTTGTTAGGCCTCTCTCACTTCCCTCGTGGCCGGCCTCCCTACAGGAGTTCTGAACCTCAGTGCTCACAACACCTCCCCAACTTCAGGGCTCCGGGCTACCAGCCCCCGTCCCACTCCTCGCCACCTGCCCCCCCCACCTTACTCCCATCACCGCTTTCTTACCTACTCCTGGTGCTCCTTCACCTCTCCTCACATTCCAGCTCCACCAGCTGTCCCCACAGGGAGCTCAGCCGCCTGCTCCCAGCTCCTCTGCAGGGGCAGCTCTCCTCCACGAGCCCCCGAGGTGCCCCCAACCGCCCACAACCAGCTCCCTTTCAAAAGCCTTCACCGATCACAGCTCCACCTGGGGCCCCAGGAGGTCACACACACCAATGCTGCTCCCACAGCACAGCCTGAAGGACAACACCAGCTCAGCTCTGCCCCCCAGCTCCCCCAGGGCTCCCACCCACACCACATCAAACTAAATCCTCGCCTAGGGCTGTCATAGGAATCAGCTGCTATTCAAGTCATAGCAACAAGACAAAGAACACTCTGGTTGCTGATTTGATGTTCTTCACTGTTTTGCTGACTCAAAAATGTCATTTTCAGTCTTTAGTTTTACACTGGCTCGTTGTTCTTGGGGTCCTTTTATTCCTAAACAATTCTGGATGTCTAATTTGCATGTAGCCTTGGGCGCACAGCCTCTTGGGAGCAGCAGAAGTGATACCCCAAGGAGGGGCAGACAGTGACAGGGTAGGTTCCAGAAGGGGTACAAGCTTTGACTAACAGTTAATCTTAGGACATCAACATTTAACAATTAAAGCTTAACAATCCTGGGACATTAACATTTAACAATTATACCTTAACAATCTTGGAACATTAGCATTTAACAATTAAACCTTTAACAATTAAATAGCTCTTCAACAAAGGACCTGTGTTTGGGGATTCCATTCCCCACACCCTGGGTGTCTGTAAACGTCCATTTAAACAGAGGGCTGAAAGGCGGGGGGGGGGGGGGGGGGGGGGGGGTTGCTCTGCCCGCCCTGTGCTGCTCCAGGGCTGGGGCTGGGCAGGCAGGGGCTGCAGAGCACCCAGGGAGGGACAGCCTCAGCCCTGGTCACCGTCTTGTGTGTGTCTGCCTCAGCCCCCGCCACCATCTTGTGCCTCCACCAAGTCCAGCTCTGAAGGCAATGTGTTGCTGTTTTGCCAGCAGGCAGGGGCAGCACCAAAGACACCAACACCAACTTATGGAATAAGTGTCATTTAAGGAAGTGCAAAGCAGCAATGAAATACAAAAGGATAAGCTAAGCAATGCACCCAATTATTACTGCAAAAGATTGTCTGTAGAGACTAGGAAAGGTACATCACCAGTGGCCCTAATACTTGACCATCATCCTGACACACCCGTCCCCTGGGGAGCCCCTGTCACAGCAAAGGATTGGAGAGGCACTGCCAGGAACTGGAAACTCCTGTGCAGTTTGCCCACCCTCACGCATGGTCGCCACCTTTGCTGTGAGAGGCACAGATTTTATACTGTTGAATAAACAAGCCACCATAACTTGTATTGCGGGAACATCTGCTTTCATCTTCCTCTTGGCTAGGGCTCAGGGAGGAACCAAGGGAATTTACTGTGACCATATAACTTCAGGAAAAAACAGACAGTGATTTTGTGGCCTTGTCTGGCTTCTAAGTGTAGAGAGGTAAATGCCTGTTGCGCTGACAAGCAGATTCATACATATACTGGTAATGATCATCCATATTTTGCTAATGAGTGAATATATATATAATATTTGGCTGGAGGTCATCTTTGGCTCAGAGCTTGTTGTTCAGCCTTAGTACTTCACTGGAATTGTCCTTTTACAGGCAGTGATCCTGTCCCCTCAGCTGCAATGGAATCCTCAGCTGGTCCCACAAGGATTGCTCAAGCTCTGGATGTGCTGAGCTCCTTGTGCGTGGAGTCATCAGTCTCTTGGACAAGCAGATTCTCTGTCACAGTGTACAAAATTTTTCCCTGGGATCCACCAAGGTAAGAGGAAAGGTCTCTGCAGCTCTGACGTGGAAATTGTCCTGCTGGGTGGCCTTGGCTGTGAGTCTGAAGCACAGCAGCTCTCTGGCCCACACGGTGCTGCAGGCAGAGCTGGCTGCTGCCTACTCAAGGCTCAGGTAGGCGCCTGAGCTGCCTTGCTGCACGGCCAAAACCATCTCAGTGCTCAGTGGCACCTCCCGACCCCTGGTCTCAGTGGGGTCCCCCTGGCAGTGTCAGAGCAGTGGCTCGTCAGGGTCGGTGCTGCCCGTGCTCTCCGCCCGCCCTGGCCCCGGCAGTCCTGGCCCGCAGCCATGCACTCACAGGGAATGGGAACTGCTGCCTGTGGCTTTCTGAGCTGCGCTTCTGCTGCTGCTGCTGAAGACACCTTGATGAATGAACTAGTGGGACTATGGGCCATATTGGCCTGTGATAGCGAGGTCATGAAGGCAGAGGTGCAGATGGTCCCGTCCAGTCCTATTTCTGCATATTTCTGGAAACCAAAGAATCTCTCTTGATCCTGTGAGGCACTGAGTTTGCAAAGTAATGGCTCCTTTGTTGTTGTTGTTTTCCCTCTGGACAACATCCATATTTAAAGACAGCTGAACCTCTCTCGAGACTGGCACCTCTGATCATTGCAATAAATCAATGGAGGGAGTTCAGGAGGTGGTGATGACTAATTCAGGATGGCTCTCTCCAGTTCAGGCCCTGAGTAGAACTCAGAATAACAACTTTTATTAAACCTGAACTCCATTGGAAGCTTCCCTTCCTTGTCATCCTGTGAATAAGCTCTACATTAACTTTCTGAATTGTCCAATGTTTTTTTTTTTCTTCAATTTGGAAAGTTCTGATTATGGTGGTTGTGATATGATTAGGAGTTGGTGACGGTTCTCCTTCTGCCACCCAAATTATTTTTTGTTTTTTTATTTCCTTCATATATATTCATAGATGTATAGACTATTGCTGTATGGTTACATAGTTCCTAGGTAACTTCAGTACTTTTCCTCCCCTGATAGGCAGAAAGACAAAACACATTCCTAAGGCTCCTATCCTATCTTGCTTCCTCTGGGAACCAAGGTTAAAACACATTGTCAGGACACTTTCTCATAAAATGAGTGTAGCCCATACCGCTATTAGCAAGAAAGAGGGGCTCCAGAGGAGGTGGATTGAAAAGGGGGAAAATATCCTCATTATTGTGCTTCTAATTGGGAATTCTTGTCAATTATGCTAATTTTCAAAACTTATAAAACCAAATTTGCCCTATGTGGGGTGGACATTTTTCCGTATCTGCCCCTGGAGGCCTCCAGTTAGAGACCGGATTTGACATTACCTCCTATTGCGTAATATTGTCGCAAAAGTGTGTTCTTTTGTTTCTCAATCATTAGGGCATCACGTCCTCCACACTGCAGTGCCTGCGGAACACAGCACACCTTCCAATTTTTTCACAACCGTGGTACTTCTCCAGGAGGCAGAAAGTGCAATTGCATTTCCAAAGGCCAAGAGCCGATGAGGAGTGGGGCAGCCGGAGCATCCTGTGCACATACAGGCCTGCAGCTGTGACTCGAGAGCGTTTTGGTTCCTGCCCAGTGCAGCGGGTGCGTGTCCTCTGCGACTGCTGCTCCTTCCCTGGTGCCCATGGATAGTAGGTACAGGGTTCTGCAGGGGGAATGGAACAGGGTAGGGACATCTGCTGGCAATGGAGTGCAGTGGAAAATGTCAAAAAAGTGTTTGACTGTAACAACCTGTGAATTCCTGAAACTTTACCAGAGAGTTCTTAGTCCTGTATTCCCTCATACCAATGATTGATGTGTGCAAGTGGATATCTTAGTCTTGAGAATAGAGTGGGCCTTCTGAGAAGATCGCTGCAATGTATTTAAGGGGAATCAACTGGTTTTAGGAGGCTTTTGACCATCAAAGGATTGTTTAAGACATGGGATGTTCCCCAGATGACCACCAGAGACTTTTAAGAGACCTTTATTCTAATACAAATAATTCTGTGGAAATGATTTATAAAAGTAAAATTATCTGCAGAAATGCTTAGCCTATGTGTTTGTGCAAAGTAGTGAATATGCCTTAGTTCCATGGATACAAAATAGTAGGTGCCGGGAAAAAAAGCAATTCCTTCTCTCTATCCCTGTTAAAAAGGGATCCAGAAAGAAGAATCAAGAATCACTCTATTTTCCAAACAGCAATGTTGCATTGCACATTGATCTCCATGCCTCTATTTCCTTCTTTCAGCCACCTTGTGGATAAGCAATGCTGGCTGGTGATGGAGTACATGGATGGAGGCACTCAGAGATGTGATTAGTGAGACTCACATGTCTGAAGATGAGATTGCAGCTGCCAGTCATGACGTCAGGGATCCCACCTGTGTTTCCAAGGACTTGGGCAGGATTGTCTGGGAAACAGGGCGACAAAACAGGAGCAATTCCATGTGCCAGTGGGCAAGAAAGAGTATTTCTGCACAAGTGTGTGTGTGTGTGCATGTGTGCGTGTGTGTCTGTGTGTGTGCATGTGTGTGTGTGTGGTATGAAAGGCTGGGAATGGCTCAGAGCTTCTGTCAGAGCACTGATGGTGGCAAGGGCAGTCATGCCTCCTGCAGCCCTTGGGCTCTGGGGCAGCTGTGGCCTTTGGAGCAGGCGCGGCAGGGCCCTGGCTCACATTGGATACAGCCAGGGATGCTCCGTGGCAAGGCTCAGGGCAAGGCTGGCCCTGCAGGGGAGCAGCTGAGGGAGGCCTGTGCTAGGGCTCTTGCTAGGAAATGGCACTGGGCACATGGCACAAGTCCAGGCTATTTCTTCTGAGGCACCTGCCAAAACCTGCAAAGACATCTGTACTTTCCTTTCCAGAACACACCAGCACACCAGGCAGGTGCATCAGGCCTGGGACACATCCCTGGCACAAGCTGTTTTTTGTCTTGGTACTGAATTTCAGAGTGTGAAGTATTTACTGCTTGCAACAATTAATCTCAGGAGGCTTTGAAGGATTCATTTCCATGTGGAGGGAGTTTTTGTCGTGCAAAAGAGGCAGGTGCTCAGGCTCAGAGGAGCAGAAGCATTAGTGTGTCAGTGTTAGGAATTGGTGTCTGTTATTGTCATTGCCACATCATTTTGGATTTATATAATGATCTTTGCAAAATTAACTCATGTTAATTTGAGGGAGAAGGGAATGAAGAAAAAATTTCTCCCATCAGTGTCTTTATGTATTAATGAGTTTTGCCCTCCTTAGCAGCTGGTGTGGTTTGGGATTTTGTTGTTGTAGTTTCAGACTTGTGTAGAGTTGTTTTTTTTTTTTTCTAATGGCTGTATTGCAAATGCCTCAGTTCAAGGCTCAGTTTTGTAATTGCTGTCCAGTAAAAGAATCAAATATTATCATCACCTCTGCTTTGCTGTTAGACAGGCAGATAAAAATGTAGCTCAGAAGTCCAGCTCTGTGCAACCAAATCCATAAATACCAAAGTCCCTGCCAAAAATGAATTACAAATGGATTTTCAAAAGGAAATGTAAATTCAAATGTGTTCCTAACTACAGAGAGAATATACTTTAGCAATGGGTCTTCTTTTCCTGAGGCCGTGGTCTCTGTTGTTCCTTTGACATTTGAAATGAGTCCCAATGTTTCTGAATGGGTTCCACTTGCTAATGAAGAAAACCTCTACTATGTAAACTCATAGTAATTAAGTGTCATAGAAATGTGACAGATTTCTAGAGTCACCTGTCTGCATTCTCTTCTAGCACATGAACTTGCATGTAGAAACAGTGAGGGCCAGAGGAACTGACTCAGAGCTTGGGGATCTGTGCTTGACATTTGCCACGTGCTTGGTGTAAAACTACACATGAGCTTTATGGAATAGGAACACATTAGAATGTTCTCTCAGAGTTCATTCATAGAGAAATGATCTAATTTTTTACCATTAGAAAATATATAGCCATAGTCTCCTGGGAGCAGCACCAGCATTACAAGGATGACTTCAATGCAGACTATGAGGAATACCAGGATTTACATACTCAGATTGACAAGATCAGCAGGAATTTCAGATGGTTTCATGAACAATGGAAGTCTCTGAATCGAGGCTCCAAAGCCTACCAGGTAAAGAAGGATTAAACCGTGAAGGCTGTGCTTCATCACAGCACTGTTTTGGATTCCCTGGAGCTGCTCAGTGGGACAAATGGAAACTTCAGAATTGGCACATGTGCTCAGCCACTGCTTGGGCTGGGTCTGAATTTTTGCAAGGCCCTGCCCAAAAAACCGTGTTTGAGGTGTTTATGAACAAACAGGAAGGTGAGATGTGTCCCAAGCAGAGCCTCAGAGCATGAGCTCCTTGTGTTCCCTACCGAGAGGCTTAATTGCAGATCTTGGGTTATGCTTGGAGTTGGAGTTTTGTTTTTGCAAACATTCCAGATGAGTGGTGGCTCACAGAGAAGAAAATCTCTGGAGTCAAACTGAGGGTAGTTTTAGCGTTTTACCTAGGTTTGCATTTTATAGTAGTAGTGAAACATTCTTCATGGTTTTTTCTTGAAGATGCTGCTTCATCGAGTCCTAGCAGATTATCAGCAGTTACAAGAGGTATGTGTGAGACCAGACCTGCAGGGCCATGGTTACTGCTGAGTCTGGCTCAAGGCTTTTTTAAAGCAAGGGATATCAGATTCGAAACTCAGCAGAGATGCTTGTATTCCCTATTTTTTTTTTCTTTCCCCTTCACAGGGTAGCCCCAGCTACTCTGAAATGAAGAGCAGGTGCCAGTACCTCCATAAAAAGCTGTCCCATATTCAGAGCCGAATATCAGAATTTGACAAGCAGGTAGTGGAGTCCTGGCACCAGACATCTCCTTCAGCCTTATAAATCAGTGACCTCTGGATTTTTATTTGAAATAGAAGAATAGGCTTTTAGGATTATTTAAGTTACTATTGAACAGTTAGATATGTTAGCACATAGCACTGAGCAGATGATTACTTGTTAAAAATGTAGGATTAATCTAAAGAAGTTTAGGCAGTTTTAGAAGCTGAAAGCAGTTAGTTTTGAACTTTTCCAATAAAGAAATTTCACTGTTGATAGCTGTATCTCTCATTCTTTATACATTGTTTGGAATGGCTTTCTTCTGGTCAATTCTTTGCTTCAAGCCTTAGGTTTATCCATGGAAATAAACTTTTTCAGTAGAGGGTAGAAGCCCAGTACCTCTACTATGAGGCGATGCACATGCTAAGAGGATATTGTGGAAAACTGAAATTCTTTATGATAGGTATAGGGGTGATTTTTGGTCTTTCTTGTAATTTTAAATCTTTACATTATTCTGTCAAAGGTATAAAAATTTGGGCAAATCCCTTCCCCTAATCACCATCTTTTGGAGGGTTAGAGAGGAATGCATATGGGCTGCTCCAAGATGTCAGTTGAAGCACCTCCTAGGACCCCTTGTAGACCGTGGTTTGACCTTGTCAGTGTGCCAAGGAATATGGAGATCTTGGCAAATGTTTTGTCAAACACATTTACAAGTGTTGGAGGGAAGATACTTGAGCAGGTTTTAAAGAGAAATTTAGTGAATGTGTCAATATGGAGACACTGTTCAGTAGTTCTTTCAAAAATAGTCCGTCACAACTAGATATTCTAGAGAGACAGAGCTGTTGATTCCTGCACAGACCTATGGGGACTTGGAAGTCCAGCCATTTTCCTAATTCTCCCGTTGTTAATATATTCAGATGACACTGCGGAGTTTTGGCCAGCAATGTCATAACATTTTTATGGGGAAGGATAGAAAAATGACTGAGGGAAGAAAATATATGATAAGAGTCAAATGGGGCTGTGAAAGCCCATTTCTTCCTTGGAGAGTATTTTAGAACTTCCTCAATTATCTCCATGCCACCACAGTTAAGTCCCCATAACTGAGATATCTTGCTGCATTTTGTGATTGAACAGCTGAGTTGTTGCTGCCCTTTGTTCTCCTTCCAGTGAAGTTCAAGAAAATGTCACCTCTTAAATCCCGAGATTTGGGTCCATTTTTGCCTGGGGCACGGGCTGCTCCTATACCTCTGGAGTGCAGCATCACAAGGAACTCTGCCACGGGGAGCATGGGGAGAATTCTGCTGGGGAGCCTGCCCTTGGCTTGCTGACTGCTGCTGCTTGGAACCACATGCAAGAGTGTTGCTGTCAAGAGTGGGCTGAAACAGAGGATTTTTCATGGTTACCCCTTCATGACTTCTCACTCCTTACATGGCAATTCCTCTAATTCTATACAGCGTAAAGAAGTCATATGTTCATGCTTTTAGAGGCTTCAAATTCTCAGTTGACTTTATTTTGCCATCTAGATCTTCAAGTGTTGTAGCTGGCTTCCTTTGTGGAAGTTCTACCAATGCTCTTATCCCATCCCTTTTTATTGATGCAGGAGTGCTTAGGAGTACTTGAAATGGTCATATCCACTTTTCTTTCAGTGCCTTCTTGCTTTGCTTTCTGACATAGACACAGTCCCCAGGTTGATGAGGTATGTACCTGACCTCTAAAGTCATCAGGGATGCTGACACCAGAAATCTGTCCAAAGATGAGAGAACTTTTCCCAGAGATGAGATCACTTTTCCCAAAGGTGATACGCACAGATTTAAATGATCATTTCCTATCACATGATTGTCTCTAGACAGGATTGGAACTTGGGAAGGTCTTCCACCGAGCATTTTATATGGGCTCGCTTTACTTTACAAGCCACTTCAGTTCTGATCCTCAGTAGTGCAAGGGAAAATGCTTTTGGCCACATCTGAGTGGTTTCCTTGCAGATTTTACTAATTTGTCTTTTTAGACTCTGATTTGTTCTCCCATCTTGCTGCTGGGGTAAGACCTCCATAGGTTACGTCCCATAGAACTGGGAGTGTTCTGCATAGATTTTGTCCAGTTTCAGCTATGAAATGACAATCTCCACCTGCTGACATTCCGAGCTGTGTGTATAGAGTGGCAATGTAAGCTAACAAAGATTATAAAAAATCCTGTGGTCTTTAAACTGGCCACAAAACCCCAGATGGAAAGCAGAGAGAGATTCCCAAGATCCTCAGTGTTCCTTCCTGTTGCAGCGATTTTTCCTTATGCCAGCTGTTTGTATTTTCATAATTCTTCAACATTTCTTTGAAATGATGGCTTTGAGCTTATGCTTGTGGAGCTTCCCAAATGCCTTTGAAAAGAGACAAAGAGCAATTCACAAATGCATGGCTCTTTCCAACCCAATCTTGTCATTTTAATGAGGAGCACTCAACTTTGTGTGCAGGTTATTGGAGCCTTGGTGCCAGTAACCCCTCTGGAATGGAATTGGTTTTCCTTCTGACAAGAGTGCAGAAACTCATGCAAACTTTGTGCCTCTAGATTCAGACTTTATGAGCCCTGTGATGAGCAAGTGTCCTGGGTTGACTTTATGATGCTTGCATCCCCAGTTGTTTGTTCTCTTTGGGTTGGCTATTAAGTTCTGCAACTTGAAGACTGGTTCCAAGAGTGAAGGGGGAGTGAAGTGGTGCACAGTTTTTCATCAGGGACTGCACTTGCTCCCCCACATTCCTACACACAGACTGTGCTGTCTGTAGTGGACAGCAGGGGAGAGCTCTCCTTTGCTTTTACTTTGTTTTTGACTAGCTGAGGCAGAGGTATTCCTTGGTCTATGCTTTTTTTTTACTTTTTCTTGGAATTGTTGGAAGCTGCTCTGGACTGGAAAGCTCAGAAGAGCAGCAGGATCTGGCACCTGTGGCACAGAATGCCTGGCCTGGGCTGTGGCATTTCCCAGCTCTGGAGGGACTGAGAACAGCCTGAGTGAGCCGGGCTGCACCCCACAAAAGGGACTCTGCTGAATTTGTCATCTCATTTGTCAGAGCAGAGAGATGTTTTGTTTTTTAGTGTTGTCAATTGTTGTGCTGGGGACTGCTTTGCCTGTTAAATAAACAGATTTTTTCCACTTCACTCTTTTCCCAAACACTTTGGGGCAGGGGCCATACCAAAACTTTGTTAATGTTACTGAAATCTCTCTTTCTTCTTCTTTGTTAACATTGACAGTAGTTTGAATAACAGAATGGAGATGACATGAGACAATTTATTATAACCTGTAAACAAATTTCCATGGGGTTTTTATGAGACTTTTTTTTTTCCCAGTTAGTTATGGTGTTATAGTTTTGTTTGGGGTTTTTCTATTTCTGTGATGCTTAAATGTGTCCTAAAGTTCTTGTGCATTCTGGAGGCTCTATAGTGCCCTCCATGGCAATTTGCTTCTCTATATACAAGCTCCGAGACCAGCATGTGTCAACTCAGGCTGAGAACAAAGCAAGCACAGGAGGAGTCTGCAAGGTGCTCTGTAGCAATAGGTACTTTTGGCTGTTATCCAGTGTGTAAGAACTACATACCCTCTGCCTCAGATTCTCCTGATATTGCACACTGTTCTTGTTCTGTATGATGCAGCTGCCTTCAATTCTCTTACACGGTATCTTCTCAAAAATTCACATGATGTTTGCTAAAAGAATTCTGCCCCAGCTGAAAAGCACAAGGTACACTCTGCTCTGAGAAATAGCAGTAGATAAATGGACATACACAGACTTCAGGGGCAGAAGTGGCATTAAATCTGTGACAACATGTAGGAGTAAAAACACAGAAATCCACAAATAGTTGCACAGCCCACACATCTCCACTTGGTTCTGCAGAATGGCATCAAATAACGCACAGGGATCCAGACCACGAACTGGTGCTGCACTTACTTGTCAGTGGGCAGAGCTGTGGGAGGCAGGAATTAAAGGAGATTTTGGACCAGGAAGAAGAAAGGCAAAGACAGCTTCCAGCTGGAGACAGACTGGAACTGCTCTGCTGACCCAAGCAGAACAGGGCACAAGTTGCAAATTAGTTGGAAGAAAGAGTTTTGTAAAAGGAAACCATGATATCTGGGCATTGGTGTTCTTTCCACAACACACAGAGTTTAGAGCAGGAACATACATCAGAGATAAATATTCTTGCAAAGTCTTAGAAAAAATGCTTTACCTCTGGTTATTTCCTCAATTATTTCCCTGCAGGAATGATAAACCTGCACAGCTACATGTATTATTAAGAAGGATACTCTGTAGATTCTCATATTAACACTTGCATAATTACCTCTGATACTTCCTAAATATTGAAAGATTTTTTGTCTCCTTTTGTGTCTTCAAAACATACGAAATGTAATGAAATTCTCTTTTTAAACTGAAAACTTCTGCATGCCAAAGCAAGCCATGATTTGCTTGCTCCTAATCATCTTTTCCCTGTCTCTTAGAGGCACTGATGCATTAATTATTTATGCAAACTTGAAACAGTTCATGAGTGACTCTGAAGATAAAATTAATGAGCCAATACCAGTGGAAATCATGTCCTCTGCCTCTTAAAACCAGTGTTTTCTACATGTCAGAATTAAGTCTTGATACCTAATAAATGGGAAAAGAATGAAATATACTCACTAGATTACCATGTTTCAAGGGATCATTGCATTTTAGTCTTATTTGACCAAGTTAGTGATCCAGGAGAGAATGGACTGGTCAATTATAATAGAGAAAGTAGACGAAGAAGATGTCTAGGTGTGGTGCAAAAATTAAGGATGTTGTTTTGAAGTTGGGAAGTGATACTGTATCAGGTGATTTTAACAAAACATTACTAAATGCATGATCTTCAAACAAACACATTGGCAACAAATAGCATGACAGAAGGAAGGCATGGGGTTTTCAGGAGTGTGCAAATCAAGCACTTCGTTCTGGATCACTATGGAATCTCCATTAAGCAAAAATACTAAGTGGAGTGCTCTTCACCCACTTAATATTTTACTAAAACTCAGTGAAACATACTTTTTTGGAGTGTAAAAACCTTTGATGTGGAAAACACGAGTGTGCTGAGAGATTTTTAAGTCTGGCCCAAAGAGTGGTCAGAATTTCAAGTCTGGCCCCCCGTTAAATAAAAATCAGAGTCTAAAACTTTTCAAGTTAAATGACCCTGGATGAGGTAAGACACACAAGTCCTTCCCTTGAACCTTTAATGGCTTTAAGGAATGAAGAAGCCTCTGTTTCTTATATTAGGCCCTGTTGTCCATTGTCAGGTGGTAGCAGCTGCTCAGCAGAAGGCTCTGCTTTAACTTCAGCTCATCACACCTGGGGGCAGCCCTAGAAGTGCTCCACACCTCAGCTGGTGCCAGAGCACAGGGACACCCAGACACCCTCTTTAGACCCTTGTGTGCCATTAACTAAAGGTATCTCCCCAAACCAAACTATCCAATTCAGCACTTAGCACAGAATATGTCACTGCCAGGGAAGTCAGCATGTAAGAATTCAGAGAAAAATGCAATTACTAAACATACTGGGGATTCAATATAATACGGGACAAATTCAAATTTTGGTACTTACCTTCATAAATGAGCATATATACTAGCTGTTTTCTCTGGAGTGTAGTTCAAGAGTGTGCACTTTCCATAGCAGTAACATTCTTCACTTCATGCATTCACAGCCACCAGAGCTCTCACACAATTTGTTGTTTCTCTTTACTGTAAGGAAGGCCTTAGTTCAAATGAACCGTGCTGCTTCCTCCAAAAGATACCGAATTATGGCAATAATACATGCAAAGTCATAGGTTCTTTAAGGCAGGCCACTGGTATCTAAAATAAGGATGGTTTACATGTAGCATCATATGCACATAAGGTAACAATCAATTTTCTTATGTTTGAGAAAAATATGTTTTGTGCTCCCAGAAAGTACACAGACAAATAAAGCCAAACTCAGATACAAATGCTTTCCTCACCATGAAAATGGCCAAACAAAGAATAGCTGCCAGTGATACATTTCCTACGGCCCTGTTTGCCCCAGGTGTGGATACAACCAGCGTCTGAGCTGCTCAGATCATTCCGGCCCGTTGATCCGAGCCTGTCCCAGAGTGTCACCAACAAGGGCATGGAAGTTCAGCGTCCCGTGCTCTATGCCCTGTGCTCCTCTCTGGGCTCCTGAGAGCTCCTCCAGGGACAGGATAAACCCCCGCCAGTGGGGACCAGCTCCTGCTGTGTCACCAGGCAGCCTCGGATGGTGCTGGGGCAGCAGCCCATGCAGGGCTCGCTCAGCGTCAGCCCCGGGCACTGTGGGCAGTGCTGCATTCTCAGCAAAGCTCTGCTGCAGGCTTTGCAGAAGTGTGGGTGTTCTGTTGGATTGATCCCTGCAATCCCCAAATTCAGAGCCCGCAGCAAAGTCCAGCTGGGTGTGAGTGATCTTCCCATTTGTCCCGTGGCCTTTTTGGGAATGCTGCCAAGGAGCCTGATGTCTCTTCTCCCCACCTGGAGGCATCAGCACATGCCAGGGACCTGTCAGTGGCACCAGGGTTAATCACAGTTCCTAGACTACTGCAAACAGGGTGGTGTCAAAACATGCATTCGCTAATTCCTCTGTGCTAATGCCTGTGCCCAGCAGGAAGAGTGCAACATCTGTGAAAAGCTCCTGCACATCCACAGCAGCCTCAGTATCTGTGTTGGTAGAAGCATTGCAGAAAAGTGTGCTTGTGAATTAATTCTCAGCCAGTCTGATAAGCATTGCAAGGGTTTCAATCGATCAATCAATTGATCAATCAATCAATATTTTTATGGTTTTTAAAAAAAGCAATTAGTGGGAGCATTTAAAGCAATTAAATTACATAACTTTCATATATCCCAAATTAATATTATCATGAGAATTGTGGAGGAGACAAATTCCTCACAAACTAGCACAGCTGTCTTTAGAGAAACACCTTACAGGTAATGTTACAACACAACCAATAATTCATGTTTTCTTTGCAGGTTGCATTAAACACAGCCTACAAACATGTGTAACAGGAAATCATTGTAGGCAGAGTTCTTGGGTAACCAACTGCAGCAAAGGCCTGTTGTACCTGTCTCTGTAGCTCTCTTACCTCGTGTCTCAGTCTTCAAGTTGCAATAAACAGCTGAATGCTCCCAGCAACTCTGAGTCCTTCCTCTTATCATCCTGAATGGATGGGCAAAAGTGGCATTAAACAATACAAACAACTCTTCCATTCTATCATAACTTAAACCTCAGAAGTTTGGATTTTGTGTCTTGCAGGGCAAGCGGATGTACCAAACACACAGGAGAACATGATTTGAGATGATGCTGTTTGGTCTGGTATGCTCAAGAGCTGCTTTCCCAAGGAACTGATGGATAATCCCTCTCTAAACCTCAAGAACTGCAGAATGGTTAAGCCTGAATGGACAAACTTGCATTTCACGTGGTACCTGGTAATCCACATAGACTCAGATTAGTGTTGGATAAAGCAGGTAAAGGATACTGGAAAAAACATTCTCTCCTGATGTGATCTGTGATTTCCAGGTAAGAGAAAAGTCAGTTTTCAGAAGACAAAAAGGATGTTTACATTGAGGAATTCCCTAGACTTGCCTGAGAAGGTTGCCCTTCAGGGAAGGCAATGAAGCAATAGACAGATCAAAGAGAAATTTAGCTTAAAATTGAGAATAATAACACAGAAACACATATTTCAAATATTAACCCATTTTATACACCTAAGGGCTACAACTCAATATCTTTTAATTCAACTTGTACAAGTTTTCATGCATTTTTTCACATTTACTTTTAAGTGGGACTGCACAAAAAATGTAAGGAAAAACATGAAGTACACTTAATGCTGACTAAAGCAGGATGTTAAATACAGGCAGAATCAAATACTGTCAATCTATGTCAAGTATTTTCTGAAGCAATCTGAAGTCTGCTGAGCAGTCACTGACTGAAAGGATGAGTAGCAAAAACCAGAATAAATGTAGAAAAGACAGGGCTGGTATAGGAGAACAAGTGGGGTGTGGAACAGAGAGCCCAGTTGGTCGAGACATTCTGGCTTTGGTCGGGTACAGACCATGGAATAAGAAAGCACAGGTATGAAGCAAAGAGCTTCATGTGCAGCTATCAGGTTTTTTGGAACTATGTGTTTTTGCAAGGCTGCCAAGTAATGCGAACAATAGGCTGATTCTGTAACTGGGGGGACATTCTGGCCTGGGGATGTGACTGCTTAGGGCTGCAACAGTCTAGAAGGCTGACCTGAGAGAACAATACATTACTTCAGTGACTGCAGTGACTTCAAGAACTTCAGTAACTTCAATGACTTCAATGTCTTCCACTCTGACTTCAACTCTGATTTCAACTTCAAATCTGACTTCTTTCTGCTTGGACTTTGGCTTCTTGCTTGGATTACTTTTTGTACCCCACCTTTGAAGTCCCGTCTCTCAGTAGCGTGGCAGACTGGCTATCACATCTTTAATAAATATCCATGCAGCAGTGTCTGATATTATGATCAAAAGTTTGTTCATTTCAGGTGAGTGAAAGGACTCTTGCTGACTGCAGTGGATTGGATACTGCATGCTTTGGGAAAAGATCACAGAGAAAACATTCAAGTGATCAGCATATCCTTTGTATTCAGTCTCTGTTTCCTCCAGTCTAAATGAGATACATGCTTATAAATCACAACCATTCTTCTGCTCTCTTTAAGTCTTAGTTTGGTATTCCAGATGGCTCTTGGAATTAAATTGGCTTTCTGGAAAGCAATTTTCTATTCTTCTAGTAGTCACACAAGTAGGGACAAAGAGTCTTGGTAGCTCACAGTAGAATCAGAAAGTGCATTTGATGGGTTGTGTGTTTTTGTATTGCTACGTCTCATACATATGTGAACCTCTCCTAATGTAAGTTCCACTTTCATCATTCATAAATATCACAGTGATTCAGCAAAGGGATTACTTTATTTCCAAAATCAGACTCCTAAGTGAGTGCCCTTTGTGAAGATGAGTTCCCACCAGTGGAGATCTCAATGGAAATTCTTGGATTTATCCTGGGAGTTAAGAGCAGATGTACCAGCTGAGCACCTCTGCAGCTCCAAACATCTCCTGCAGCCCATTATGCCTCAGCGCTAAGCTACATTTATTAAAATACATATTTTATATGTATTGATTTCTATATTTATTTCTATTTCTATTTCTATTTCTATTTCTATTTCTATTTCTATTTCTATTTATATTTATATTTATATTTATATTTATATTTATATTTATATTTATATTTATATTATTTCTATTTCTGTTTCAAAACAAGATGAGCAGCGTATCTCATCCTCCACTTCAGCAGCTCATCTCCTGTACCCAAGACACTTGCCCTGCCCCCCATGTCTGTAGGGGTGCAGGTGTGTATGGGAGACCCATTTCCTTCTGGAGCAGCAAATGAGGCACAACAGATCCCACAGGGAAGATTCAATGGATCAAAAGGTCCACTTTAAGGCACCTGAAGCAAGGATGAGATCTCCACCAGCCCTACAGGCAGTTTGGACACCCAGCTCCCCTGGAGGCACAGGTACGTGGGAAACTCAAGGACAGCCCTGAATGATGAACTATCTAACTCTAGTACACCTCATTTTTCCCTGGGGAAATAAGGAATGCAAAGAACATGTAGTCTTACTAGAGAAACTTCGTGGAGCTGTCTGAGAGTGTTTGATAGCATTTTGAAAGGTAGATGCCATTTTTTATTTGCCTATCCAGAAGGGCTTGTGTGTTCCACAGCTTTTGTGTCATATCCGTAGGTCCTTTATGGCCATTTTGTATTTAAAACGGTTCTAGATGGCTGTGCTGAAACCACGGAATTAAATTCTAGATATCTGGTTATCACAGGTTTGACAAGCCTTCATACACAACCGTGGAGGAGCCCAGAAGAGTAAAGACAAAAATGGAAGTCAAAGTGATTCTGGGTTTAGATGGCTTAAAATAATAAGACGGGGAGAAAATGAAAGCTTCTTTATTATTACTTTTCCTAGATGGAAAGCATAATTTCTGGGATCTAAAGTGTCTCTTACAATCCACAGCTGCACTGTCCTATTACCAAGAGCACAAATATTAGCTGATAGAATAAATCATGCTGCACATGGATAATCAAGAAATTTTATAATGTGGTTCTAAACAAGAACCAATCTTTAAGACTGAATTACATTGCTGCTGCCTCAGCAACTGCCAGATGAATGAGTACAATAATCAACTAGGTCGGAAACTGACTTTTTCTGCCTTTCAAAACAGGATACAGTGATACCGGCCACTTGTGTTTATAATTCTGCATCATGTGGTTTAGTTGTCATTTTATGATTTCTTACAATATCTGCCAATCAGGTTTTCTTCTACTGGCCCATTTTCTGCTTTATAGCCCTGGCTATTTCTGAGATTTGTTTTGCTCTCAGCAAATCTGCTGGCAGACAGCAAATCAGACCTATGTTTTCTTGCAATGTTCAAGAGCTCCTGGGAATACCTGACACTGGCAATCTCTGTCATTCACAATGCTTTCTGACCCTTCAGTGCCAAATCAAGTGACACTGCTTCAATACTGCAAGCTGCAGCACTGAGTTTATCTTTTAAATCTGTGGGCTGAGACTAAAATGATCAGCATGAATTATTCGGCAACATAAAAGAAGTGATGAGTTTTCAATCACTATGCATTTAATCCATATAAAGCACATTTTAAGTATAATTAAGATGAGCTAGATAACTCTTTTAATTGTTATTAAATGATGTTTTCATCTTCGGCACCAGGGTCTCTTACCTCCATCATTTATGAGATCTTCATATTAACTGCTCTACAATATCCCAAAGATACTTTGTGCAATGCTCCTGTTAATAATGTCTATTGTTTACCATTCACAAAGTGTCACTTTTGTTTCTCTTCAGCAAGAGAGAATTAAAATTATTATTTGAACGATCCTAAATCAAACTTCATCAAACTTGTCAATTTTTTAACCAATTAATTTTGGAAAGGACAGTAGTATTTCTCTTCCTGATTTTACTAAGAAAGAACAAAACACAAAGCTAGCAAAAACTGTAGATGAGATCTTGTTTATGTAGAGCATTTCTTCAGCTGATACTTCATACCTGTACATATATACGTTGTATTTAGATTATAGTGTAATTACCTAAGGGCTTACAAACTGATGTAAAATACCTATCAGATCATTGCTTTAAAAGATTTGCTCATTCCCTTCTTTTAACAGCTGTGTTTCTGAGGACCATGGGTAATTGTAAATGACAAAGAAGTTGCATGGTATCAATTAGTTCGGTGGGTTACTGGCATTAAAACCAAAATCAAAAAACACGCCTTGTTTACTAGGAAGAAAGAGAACAAAAGAGAAATCGAGATTTTGATACCTGGACATTAATCGGATTTAATGGAAATATTGCACAGATTGAAAGAGAATTAGGATTCAATTCTAAACCAGCCCTGCAATTCTCACCCTTAATTGCTTTAGCAAAATGTCTTGATACTAGAGGTTCCTTAGAAAATAAGTTGAACTAAAGTTCTATGGAACCATGCTGTTGTAAAACCTTTCTTAAATTTGCCCTTTCTTCACAGAGAAGCATGAATGTTCTAGAAATCTGCTAAAGGAGAGAAGACATGGTTCTAAATGCTGAGCACTACCTTTTGAAACACCCAGAGTATGTAATGCAGAGATAGCCTAGAAAGTAAAAAAACAGTATTAACAGTGGGGCAACAAGCGCTGAAGTCTTATCATTGATCCCGTTTATAATCAGGTCTGCTCTCGGCAGTGGATTTGAGCTCCAAAAGCCAAGCAGAGCCTGCAGGATGGGCAACTGATCTGTAACTGCAGTTCCAGGAGGGGTCCTGTTGGCAGCTCAGGAACAGCTCCCTTGTCCATCAGCAATGTGCCCGCTCCTCCTGCGTGCTGCCAGTCCTTCCCTTGCAGTGCCAGCAGGAGCTGCTCCCTGCCACCGGCCAGCTCCTTAGCCTGGAGTGCCTTCCAGTGCTGGCAGTCCAAGCTCCCTCTTGCCTTGAGCCAAACACGTGCCTGCACCTTGGGCTGGCTTTGCCAGGTCTCTTTTTCCAAGCGTCTGACTCCCAGGCTTCTGCCCAAGCCCAGGGACATTGGTTATTTCCATCACCAGGTAGTTTTACACCATGAACAATTTTGATTTTAGTCAGGAGGTGAATCATTACGATTCTTGTGCTTTCTTGTACCCAATGTCCTGTTAAGACCAAGAATGAGCTGTTCCCACAGCTTAGTGTGTGGCTATTCCTACACCATTTTATTCCACACTGCATGACTAAAGAAAAGCTATCCTTTTCCTTCCTGTGTTCCAGCTCACTAAGTACTTCTTACATGTGTATATATATATATATTTGTATATATGGATGTTTGCATATAAAGAACCAAACATCAATGGAATGACCTGAAAATCCATGGAGCACAAGTTCTGTGCCCAGTGGAGTCCTGGAGTTTCCTCAGCAGGCTTTGCAGGGAGTTCTTGGTGAACATGTGCCTCTGCTGCCATCCCAAATCTGCCCTTTCCTTGCCCAGCCTGAGTGCACGTGGGACATGTGCTGGGCATGGCTGGAGATTTTCACAATCAAAATCCTCCAGCACCATCGCCTTTACACCTGCTCATTGCTTTGGACAGCACAAATCACACAACACCCATCTCAGCCGACAAATGTCATTTCTTGCACATTGCTACAGCCACACTGCTGATCGACAAACACACAAGAATATTGATTTCAGCTGAAAAATAGAGTTTGTTACAAATTGTGACACCCATGTTGACAATACAGAATGACACCAATCTCTGTTAAGGTCAAAAAAAGGAATTTATTACATTAGGACAACAAGGCTATGGAAATATATACAAATACTAACTCCAGTTAACAAAAAGATTAATTTATTTCCAATATCTACAACAACTCACTATACACAAAGATCAATTAAGTGTTGAACAACCTAATTTATTACATACTACTACAAGTGTACAGGCCATATAGAAATACAAATATATGCATTCCCTCTCTAAATAGGTAAAACTCTACCATTCTACAACTCCATACACATTGAAATAAAACTAAATTAATCCATATATACATATATACAAATACATATAAACATATAACGATACACAGATGTAAAGATAGATTAAATATTACATATTAAATACAATATAGAGAAACAGATATATAAAAACCCTATCTATAAATTTTAAAATATCCCTGTGCCAAGCTAAATAGCCATACAACTGCACCAGTATAAATACTGAGCTCTTCAATTGGATAGAAATGTAAATAGAATGACATCTAGAAATTGATTATTACACATGTAAAAATAAAACATATAGACCTATGCAAATGACAATATACCTATTTAAAACGTTAACTTCCTATAACTGCATCAAAACAAATAGATACATATGTACAGAAAAATGTATACAAAGGAAACAGAACTAAAAGTAGACCGAACAACATACATGTCTACTTAGACACATATATATATATATATGTAATTACAAACATATATGTATATGCATACATATATGCATAGCATAGGTCCATCAATAAAACAACAGACGTATAAATATAATGCTATACAAATAGAAACCCATATATGCATATTTCCATAAAAAAATCGCTGCCTATGTGCCAGTCCATCTATCTTGAACAAGGACGCTGAGCAGAGAATCCTCAGAGAATCCAGCAGGCCCAGCTCCAAAGCCTCTCCCTCGGTCTCCTCGTCCCGTGCAGAGCAGCTCTCCTGGACAGGGACAGCACATGGCACATCTGGGAAGCAAAGGGAACACGGAGTCAGGATCAGGCCCTTTCCCTTGGCAGCACCTGCCCTTCCATCGGGGAAGCGAAGAGAAAACCTCAGCACCTCCCCAGGAGGGTTGGAAGAAAAAGCAGGCCCAGCGGGCCAGGCTGTGGTGAGCGCAGCCGCGGCGGGACTGTCCCACAGCCCCCGGCAGCCCGGCACAGCCGGCACAGCTCCCGGGCCCTGCCGGCACAGCTGCCTTGCCCAAGGACAGCCCCTGTGCCGGCCGGGGCAGCTGCGCTGAGCAGCCCCAGCACGGACAGGGCCCGCTCCTGCCCCGCCGGGCAGTGCCCACGGCCACAGCCCACGGCACCCTCACCCCCACCCTGCCTCCCCGGCCCTGTGCCCTCACCCAGGCTCTCGCGGGGCAGCAGCAGCTCCCTGCTCGCTCCTCTTGCTCCTGCCCTTCAGCTCCTCCCTGCTGCCTCCTGTCAGTGCTCCTGCTGTCTTCCAGATCTTCACTGCAGCTGTGGCACAAGTGGAGGCTCAGCAATGGCTTCCAAGGCCTGCCAGAGCTGCAGTCCCTCAGCCCTCTGTGCTCCCTGCTGGCCCCCTCCATCCCCTCAGCCCCGCCATGCTCTCAGCAAACTCCGAGTCCCCTTCAGGTTCTTCTGAGCCCCGCAGTTCCCTCACCCCCCTCAGTCCCTTCTGACCCATCCTGTCCCCTTAGACCCGCCACCACCCCCCTCAGCCTGTGCCACTTCCCTGTCACCTCAGTGCCACCATTGCCCTCTGCTGCCCCACAGCCTCAGCCCCAGCAGCACCTCCAGGTCACCGTCCCTTCAGTGTCACCGCCTCCTCAGCCCCCTCAGCCCCCTCAGTCTCACCGTCCCTCAGCAGCTCCTCAGGGGACAGTGCCTGGGGCCACCGGCAGCTCCCACCTCTCCAGGGACACCCGGGGCTGGAACTGCTGCTCCGCCCGGCCCGGCCGCCAGCTCGGACCCAGCACAGGAGGAGGGGACAGAGGGGGCACAGGGGAAAGACAAGAGATGAAAAATCGGCATGCCAGGGGGGAAAGAGCTTAAGAAAAGACCTGCACCTATACAGATATCAAGCTTTCTAAGTGAACTCACTGTAAGTGATATAAATACAACTATGTCTATGTATAAACACAGCTACAGAAATGTAAAAATAACTACAGACAGGTATAAATGCCTCTAGGCATTTTGACAACTATAGCTTCACATATAAAAATATAACTATGTATATCTACAACTATATATATAAATTAAATTATACAGACCTAAAAATACAACTACATAGACATATAAATACACCTATATAGATCTAGAAACATAAATGTATAACTATATCATTGTAACTCTAAATATCAACAAACATGTCTACTGGCAGAGGGATTCACCTGCCCGATGGTCACAGGCCTTTCCTCTGTCTCTTCCTGCCACACAGGGCAGCCCTCCTGGAGAGGCGGATCAGATGGGATCTGGGAAGCAAAGGGAACACTGAGTTAATATTGGCCCTTGTGCACACTTCCCTTGGGCACCAATTGTCCTTCTATCCGGGACTGTTCAAGACAGTCTGAAAGGCAGACTCTCATTTGGAATTTAAAGCCTGCTCTTCAGAGAGCATGGATCCTTCCAAGTGTTCAAAACTGTGGAAAGCATTGAAAGCTTTACCATTTATCTTGATAAAGTCTCAGAGCTCATAGTGCAAATAGCACCTATGAGACCTTGAAACACAGTCTCAGCTCCCACAAGGAAGCCCAGCCTTGTTCTTTCTCTGTGCTGACACAGAGACCTCAGTCCTCACTGAAATGGCTGAAGCTGAAGGGTGCTGTCAGCTGGGTTAGGAACCAGCTCCATGAGCTGAGTTCTGCCAACTGCCCTCTGCACTGAGCAACAGCTGCTCCAACTCGACCATCAGCTCTGGCAGGAAGAGATGGCACAGAAAGAGCTCCCTACCAGGACTGCAGGCTGTACCAGCTTGCTAAAGATAGGATCTATAATGTTCACTCTGTCCTCTCAGGTCTTGCTAATTTGGGGTTATTCAGGCTTTGACTTTTGCCAACGGATTTGCAATTTTTCACCTGTTTGGACTCTGATCTTTTGCTCCTTGTTTTTCTTCTGTCTCAGGACAGATAGCAGCAGACTGGTACTACATTTAGTCAGTGATTTGGACTTCTATCCTGACTTGTTTCTTTTTTTTCTCCCCCCGTTCTTTCTTTTTTCCTCCCTGTTCCTTCATGGGCCAGGCTCAGCCTAGCCTCCCCTGTCACCCTACAGCAAACTTATCCATGGTCTTCAGCACAAAATTGGGACACCTGGCCTGTGGGTGACACAACTCCTACAAGGTCAGGTTTACTCCTGGCTCTCTTGCCCCAGCAGAGGACTCAGTGTCAGAGCCTCTGGAGAAGCGTGGAGGGCAGGGCTCAGGGAGGTTGTGTCACTGCAGGATTTGATCTAAAGGCACCCAGAAACACCAACCCTGCAGACAAGAACTCAGCTCTTCTCATCTCCCCTCCTGTCACAGGCAGGCTCAGAGCAGCAGTCTCACACCTCCCTAATCCAATGTGGGCTCTCTCCTTACCAGGCTCCTCACGCTCTGGGGAACTGTTCCCGCAGCTCTCGGTGCCAGATGAAGCTTCCTCTGCTGCAGCCTTGTTCAGAGCGTCCTCTCCTGTTGACTCAGGGGCAGCATTGATATTCCCCTTGAAAGAGAAACAGAAAGAAAGCAACCCAAAGATCATTCACTATTTTCTTGGAATCACATCAGGGATACAGGAACTCTCCTTCCCCACTCCCAGGGGACATGGAGAACAAGGGGGGAGCACTGCCCACATGGTTCACATGACAAGCATTTTCAATTCAGGATTTGGGTGGCCAAGGTGAAACTGAAGCTCTTACAAAATGACCTTTGAGGCAAAACATGAACACAGAAAAACAGAAGACACCAAGTGAGGGGACGTGCCCTCAGGTGCTGACCCTGCCTTATCCCATGAGCTGTAAGAAATCAGCCAGCAGAGAGCCAGGGACCCTCCTTGTTGACACCACAGGCAAGGGCAGAGCTCACTCCCAGCACTGCCCAGGGCTCTGTGCTGCAACCCCACACAAAAAGCACACATTTCTGCCAGGGACTCTCATCACCCCCGACCCAAATGCTCAGACAATCCATCACCAGCTGGTGCTTTTTTGGAGCCTTCTGCTGCTGCCCCGTACGTATGATCCAAGCAAACATTTAGTGACCTAGGGTATTTCCAGGATCAGATTTTCCAGTGGCAAAAATCTGTAAATCTGGAGGGTAAAAGAAAAGAAACAATCCACCTCTTCTGCAATAGCCTGCCCATCAGAATCCTAAAGATTCTAAAGATGGTTCAGAGCCTACAAAGTTTCCTTTTAGTGTGGAATACAATTCTTTTGAAAAGTGCTACGTGTGAGTTTATGGAAGACAAAAGACGTCCCACTGGAGAATTAAATATTAGAAAAACCTAAAAAATCCCGCTCCCTGCCCTGAGTCTGCCCTTCCTCAGTCATAGATGTACTGCAGCCAGTGGGATCAGCACATCAAGAGAAAGAGATCCATTCTTTGGACAACACGTGGAATAGCTGTGAAAAGGCTTTTGTAACACTCCAGGCAAGTTGGGGAAGAGTTCAGAGAAATGGGATTCCTAATGCAAAGACTGAATCTGTCAATCAAAAGGACAGAAGGCTGCAGCTCCAGCCCATCCCCAAATGCAGCTCTGGGAGCACCTACAGGCACAGCAGGGCTCACACAGCAGCTGCAGCAGCTCCAGCCCAGCCCTTGCTTTGCCTTGGCCTTCCAACACCAAAGAGGCAGAGCCCACATCTGCTGCTGCAGCAGAGGCACCTCTCACGTGCCCCTCCCTGCAAGGGACACTTGGCCTTCAGTGCCCTTCTTCAAACGCTCTTCTGTTCTTTCCCAACAAACAAAGCCTGGTAGAACCTACAAAGCATCACCACAACTGCCTCTGCACGAGGCATTCTTCCCAGGGAAAGGAGCAACCAAATGTGGCCAGCACAGGCTCACACCTCTTCATCCTCACTAAGGGAGAAGACTTTTTCATCCTTCTCCTTTTAGAAATCCTACCTTACCTAGAATAATTAGATAGCTATACAATAACAAAACAAATTCAGTTCAAGAAGCCTTTGCTTCCTAGTCCAGCCCCTTTTCTTCCCATCCAATGGGCTTACCTGAGCAGAGGGAGACCTTTGAGGCAAGGATCTCCTGATCTCCCGAATCATTTTTTCTATTTCAAAGCCTAGATCTACCGCTGGTAATTCCTCTTCTGCAGCTGCATTCCGTGCTGAGCTGGAGGCCATCGATGCTGCACAACCAGCACTACCAGGTGGAACACTGAGGGCTGAAGTGCCTGGGTGGGAGGCTGCAGGAATCCAAAAACATTGGTCAGGTTCCAGAATGAGGCTTTGGGACACAGAGCTCTATGGCTGCCTTGGATCAAACATCGCAGGAAGCACACAGGAAAACCAGGCAGAGAATCTTTTGGCCTTCTAGGTGCCCCTTCCTAACAGTCTTGACAATTTCTGTCTCACAATGACAGAGCAGCGCTGAAAAATACTTCAAGCGCTCGCTTTTCATGACCTTCTGGAAAAGCAAGGCTACAATTCTTTTCCTACCTGGCTCACCGGAGGCTGGGAGCTGCTGCTCCCTGTGGAGCTGCTGGAAGCTGCAGGGCTGGATCCTGAGCACCTCCTGCTCGGCCGGAGGCAGCTGCTCCCCGCAGAGCTCCGGCAAGCGGCTGGGGAGCCCCTCCCGGCCGAGCGGCAGCGGTCGCTCCCCGTGGAGCCCGAGGAAGTGGCAGGGCGGCAGCCGGAGCACCTCCCGCTCGGCGGGCAGCGGCCACTCCCCGTAGAGCTCCTGCAAGCGGCTCGGCCCCTCCCGCCGGGCCGGCAGCGGCCGCTCCCCGTGCAGCAGGTGGAAGCCGCAGGGCGGGCGCCGGAAGAGCAGCGGCCCCTCCCTGGGGGGCTGCTGGAAGCGGCCGGGCCGGGGGCCGCGCAGCTCCCGCCCGTCCGGCAGCGGCCGCGCCCTGGGGAGCTGCTGGGAGCCGCGGGGCGGGCGCCTGCGCCCCTCCCGCCCCGCCGGCAGCCGCTGCCTGTTGGCCGCGCTCCGGCGCCGCATGCGGAACAGCAGGTCGGGGCGGTCGCGGCGAAAACAGGGGTTGGCGTAGTGGAGCCAGGCGCCGGCATCGCCCGGCACAGCCGAGCCGAGCCAGCCCGGCACCTTGCGGAAGCCGTAGCGGTAGAGCTGGCGCACGAAGCTGCGGAACCGCGTGGCTCTGAAGGTGCGCGGGGCCGGAGGCCGGGCGGCGGCCGGGCTGAGCAGCTCCCGCTCGAACAGGCAGCGGTCGACGAGCAGCCCCTGGGCCCGGCCGTCCCAGCGCACGGACAGGACGCGGGGGCTGTTCACCAGGCGCCACAGCTTGGCGGGGAAGGTGTCGGCGTTGAGCCCGGCGGGCAGCGGCAGCTCCGCCATCTCGCCCATCGCCGACTGTCGCCACAACGCCCGCGGCGCAACGGCCGCGGCTGCAACGGCGGCGCGCGGCCTGAGGGGGGCGCTGCGCTCGGCCCCGCTCGCGGCCCCCGCGCGGGCCGGACTTGGCGGGGACGAGCGCCGCAGAGCCGGGGCTGCGGGACCAGCGCGGGCGGGGCGGCTCCCGGGGCTGGCCGGGCACCGCAGGGCGGGCCGGGGTGAGCTGCAAACCCCTTCTGGGACGGGTTTGCCTGCCATGGAAAGGTCCTGCACATGAAGGTTGAGGTACACATGTCCCCGCTGCACCTCTTGGTGCATCTTTGTATGGACCACAGGAATACCCACTGAGCCTGTGAAGCGCTGAATTTGGAAAGTCATAGTTCATGGAGGTTTCTTGTTTGTTTGTTGGTTTATTTGTTTATTGTTTTTTGTTTGAGTTTTTTCTTTCTTGTAGGCAGCATCCATTTGTGGTATCGGTCAACCCTACTTCCTGCCTGGTGCCACTGATCATTCCTGTGAGGAAGAGGGTGCTTGAGAAAGACTGTCAAAATCACATCTGGACCATTTACTCTACAGCCAATTTATAATGTTAGAGTAGAACCCTAGAGTAGGAATGCAGAGTAGGATTAGAGAGTAGGATTGTAGAGAAGAACTATAGAGTAGCATTGTAAATAAAGATATTCTCTGAAACATCAACTCATCTGGAAGATTCCTTTCTAGATCACCGTGTGTCAGAGACTGAAATATTCTAATTTTTGACTGAAACATTTTCTTGAAGGACTTGTAGGACTGAATTACAATAGCTGCACATAATACCACCATATCCTGAACAGGCCTTTGGAGTGAGGCCCTGGACTGTTCCACAGTGAAGATAAGATAAAACTCAGGAACTGGGACGTTCACCAAGCACAAGCTTAGCACCTCTGGGCAGGAGACAACAGCCACAAGGCTATCAGCTGCCAGGCTCGCACAGAGCCTCACCCCAAAGGGTGGGCAGGGAGAGAAGCTTTGGGGGTGTGTTGGAAAGCCTCTGGTGAGAGGCTCAGGGACCACCCATCCTCCCATGTGCAGACCAGCCCCGCTGTGGGGTCCTTCACCCAGGGGAAAGCTCATCCACAGCAGAGGGGCTGACAAAGCCCGTGCCACCAGCTGACATGAAGTTGCTACATCAAATATATCCATTTCTTGCTTGCTTCCAACTTTTACTGTTAACAATCTGGAGTTGCTTTTTTGCTTATTTTATTTGAATCTCAACATTTGAGTCAAATTTGTCTACAGTGATCTTGTCTTGATGTTTTAGGCTGGATTACATCTGAGTGAGTGCCATCAGAATTGTTCTTGTGAACAGTGGTGTGAAAATGCTTTTATAATTTGGATGGTTTCAGGTCAATCTGGGCTGAAACATCAGGTTTTTATTGTGTTTTTAGTTTGCCATTTTGAAATTTCCCAGGCAATGCATCAATTGTTGTGGTGGGACTAGTACTTGTCAAATCACAGTGCACCTTCAAGTCCCAGAGACTTTATTTCTTTACAATTGTGGTCTCATTCCTCCTCTACAATCCTTTTCAACAATCCTGCTCTAAGCTTGTCGTGTAAATGATCCTGGTGTGATTATCACAGTCTTCTCTCTTCCTTTCTCTTTTCACTGAAAAGATGCGTAGCACATTGATGGAACTAGGCTTAGATAATGGTACAGATGTTCAGTCACAAAAGGCTCCAAGAATTCTTCAACATCACTGGCATGGAGACAATTGAGGAAGTTCTAAAATACTCCCTAAGGGGAAAAGGGCATTCAGAGACCCTTTGAATGTTCCCAAATATTGTCCTCCCTCAGTCAGTTGCATACACTTTCCCAAAAGAAGGTTATGGCATTGCTGGCCACACTTCTACTCTGTCAGCTGAATAAATCAACAGCAAGAAACTTAGGAAAAGGATTAGACACCAAACTTCATAGACCCCATAGGTCTGTGCACAAATCAATGACTGTCACTCTGGAAAGAGTGGTTGGAAGAGCATGTTTTGGAGAAAACTACAAAACTGCCAGAGTTTGCATATGGACAGATTCAACCAATTGCTCTTGAAAATCTGCTGAAGTACCTTGCCTGCAACATTTCTTTATGTGTTTTACAGAACACTTGCCAAAATCTGCATATTCCTTGGCTCACTGACAAGGTGAAACCAAGGTCTACAAATAGTCCTGGGAGGTGTTTCAGCTGACATCTTGGAGCAGCCTGTACACATTCCTCTGTAACCCTCCAAGGCAAGGTGATTTAGGGGGGGATTGTCTGAACTTCTACACTTTTGACAGCATAAGGCACAGCACTTAAACTATATGAATGTTCAGAAAACACCCCTCTATTTATCATAAAGAATTTCAATTTGCCGCAATATTTTCTTAAAATGTGCACAACTTCATAGCAGAGGTACTTGGCTTCCACCCGCTACTGAAAAAGTTTATTTCAATGAACAAACCTAAGGCTTGAAGAAAAGAATTCACCTGAAGAAAGCCACTCCAAAGGCTGTATAAACGATGAGAGATAAGAGTTATCAACAGTGAATTTTTTTTTTACTTTTAAAGGTCTAAACTAACTTCTTTCAACTTCTAAAACTTTCTAAACATATTTGAATGAATCCTACATTTTGAACAAATATTCAACTGCTCAGTGCTGTGTGCTAACAGAACTGTTCATTACTAACTTAAGTAAGGCTCAAAGACTAATCTTCTAATTGAAATAAAAATCCAAAGGCCAGAGATTTGATCAGGCTGAAGCCTAAGTGTGGTGCTAGGAATCCACTACCTGCTTGTCAAGTTCAGATGTTTGGCTCTGAATATGGGACAGCTTTTTGTGGAGCTACTGGCACCTGCTCTTAATTTCAGAGTAGCTGGGGCTACCCTGTGAAGGAGGAAGAAAAAGAAAATTAGGGCATGCAAGCATCTCTGCAGAATGTAGAATCTGTTGTCTTTTGATTTAAAAACAGCCTTGAGCCAGTCTCAGCAGTAACCATGGCCCTGCAGGTCTGGTCTCACACATACCTCTTGTAACTGCTGATAATCTGCTAGAATTCGATGAAGCAGCATCTTCAAGAAAAAACCATGAAGAATGTTTCACTACCACTATAAAATGCAAACCTAGGTAAACACTAAAAATCCCCTCTGCTTGACTCTGTTCCTGTGCCTCTTCTCTGTGAATCACCACTCTTGTGGGAGGTTAGCAAAAACAAATCTCCAACTCCCAGTATCACCCAAGATCTGCAATTAAGCCTCTCAATAGGGAACACAAGGAGCACATGCTCTGAGGCTCTGCTTGGGACACATCTCACCTTCCTGTTTGTCCATAGACACCTCAAACAGCGGGTTTGGGGCTGCGTCTTGCAAAACTCAGACCCAGACAAAGCAGTGACTTAGCACATATGGCAGTTGTGCAGTTTCCATTTGTCTCACTGAGCAGCTCCAGGGGATCCAAAACCCTGCTGTGATGAAGCACAGCCTTCACAGTTTTGTCCTTCTTTACCTGGTAGACTTTGGAGCCTCGATTCAGAGACTTCCACTATTCATGAAACCATCTGAAATTCCTGTTGATCTTGTCAATTTGAGTATGTCAATCCTGGTATTCCTCATACTCTGTGTTGAAGTCATCCTTGTAATGCTGGCGTTGCTCCCAGGAGACTATGGCTATGTATTTTCTAATGGAAAAAATCAGATCATTTTTCTATGAATGAACTCGAAGACAACATTCTTATGTGTAGTTTTACACCAAGCACGTGGCAAATGTCAAGCACAGACCCCCAAGCTCTGAGTCAGTTCCTCTGGCCCTCACTGTTTCTACATGCAAGTTCATGTGCTAGAAGAGAATGTAGTCAGGTGACTCTAGAAATCTGCCACATTTCTATGACACTTAATTACTAAGATTTTACATAGTAGAGGTTGTCTTCATTAGGCAGTAGAGCACATTTAGGAAACACTGGCACTCATTTGAAATGTCAAAGGACCAGCAGTGACCACAGCCTCAGGAAGAGAAGAAGCATTGCTGAATTATATTCTCTTTCTATATAGGGAAAGCTTTTAAGTTTACATTTGCTTTTGAAAATCCATTTGTAATTCGTTTTTGGCAGGGACTTTGGCATTTATGGATTTGGTTGCACAGAGCTGGACTTCTGAGCTACATTTTTATCTGCCTGTCTAACAGCAAAGCAGAGGTAATGATAATATTTGATTCTTCTACTGGAGTGCAGTTACAAAACTGAATCTTGAACTGAGGCCCTTGTTATAAAGCCAATTTAAAAATACTCTACACATGTCTGAAACCACAACAACAAAATCCCAAACCACATCAGCTGCTATGGGGCGTAAAACTCATTAATGCCACTGATGGAGAGAAAAATTTCTACATCCTTTCTCCCTCAAGTTAACCAAAGTAAAGTTTATAAAGATCATAATAACAATGAAAGAGGAAGTGGCAAGAGGAACGACAGACACCAGTTCCCAATACTGACACAGCAATGCTTCTGCTCCTCTGAGCCTGAGCACCTGGCTCTTTTGCGTGACCAAATCTCCTCAAACACATGGAAATGAATCCTTCAAAGCATCCTGAGATTAACTTTTGCAAGGTGTAAATATTTAACACGCTGAAATTTGGTACCAAGACAGACAGCATCTTGTGCCAGGGATGTGTCCCAGGCCCGATGCAGCTGCCTGGTGTGCTGGTGTGTTCTGGAAAGGAAAGTACAGATGTCTTTGCAGGTTTTGGCAGGTGCCTCAGAAGAAATAGCCTGGACTTGTGCCATGTGCCCAGTGCCATTTCCTAGCAAGAGCCCTAGCACAGGCCTCCCTCAGCTGCTCCCCTGCAGGGCCAGCCTTGCCCTGAGCCTTGCCACGGAGCATCCCTGGCTGTATCCAATGTGAGCCAGGGCCCTGCCGCGCCTGCTCCAAAGGCCACAGCTGCCCCAGAGCCCAAGGGCTGCAGGAGGCCTGACTGCCCTTGCCACCATCAGTGCTCTGACAGAAGCTCTGAGCCATTCCCAGCCTTTCATACCACACACACACACACACACACACACACACAGACACTTCTCCCTGCCCTCCTGCTCTGCAAATCCCAGGGGGGATGCAGCACCAGAGCTGCAGCTGACCCTGTGCAACCACTGCAGGAAGGGAGGGCCCGTCCAGGACAAACCCACCTCGGGGTCCATCTCAGCTCTTAGCCTGGGAGATACAGCAAAACCTTCTCCAAATCATCCTTTCAATACTGTAAACAGCTTCACATGGCACCCCACTGCCAGTGCCAAGGCTTAATTGTTATTTCACTCACCTCAGGTAGTCTGCTTGGTTGTTTGTTGCAGACCATGTGGACACAATGGAAGTCTCTATTCTCTCTCCTGTAGAAAAGCAGAATTTGGACACTCTTCACCAGGAGATCTTTAAAAAATAAAAACAGACCTCCGGGATGGCCATGAAAAAGCCCTTCAGAGCTTTGTTCTCACAGGAAATTTTTCAAGAAACCCTACACAAAGTAATAACGGGGCAGACATAACATTCTCTACAGTAGCCAGTTCCGAACTTTAGACAGAATGCATGGCCACTTTATTCTACAGGTTTTGCACTAGCACAGGATAAAGCCCAGCTCAGCTCTTCTGTTTTGAGGGCATGAGGTGGCATCTGCACAACCCTTCAAGTCTTGCAGTAACAGATGCAGCTTCACAAAAGATAACAGCTTGAGAGAGACAGAGGGGGAAAGAGACAGACCAACACGGAGGTTCTAACAAGAAATAGAGAAAAAAGCTGCAGTTCTTCATATCCAGTGTTTTTATGACCACTTCCTTGCCCATTCCAGTTGGACACAGTTTGGATGAAACCAAGTGTGGATGCAAAGTTTCTGCACTTTTGTCTGCAGGAAAGTCACATTATGTTCAATACAACTTGTAAGAGCAGCTTTGCTGAGAGCATTTCATTCCTGAAAGTGCATTTGCTCTCATGATTCAGTCTACACAAAAGCTTCAGCCCAAGCCCCAACTTGAAACACAGTCCAGAATTTTCCCTCACCAGCTGCTCAGGGTTTTGTAACTGGCTCCTGAAGAACAATGCTCATGTGTTTATAGATTCAAGCAGGAGTCCTTCCAAAGTCATCCCAAGGTTTGTTGGTATTGTGTGTATGTCCAGAAGAAATGTGGAAAGACCATCTCAAAGCACCTGTCCCTACAAGCACACCACCACTCTCAAGAGGCATCTGCACACTCTGAACATGCCTCCAGGCTAAACGCAACTAGTGATTTGCAAATTCAACTTCCAAAAGAGACAACACACAGAGAAAGCAACTGAACTCTGCCCTACTGGGCGTGTCCCTGGGATCAGAAGTCAAGTGTTCTTTGTGCCTTTCTGTTTAGCTTTTCAATGTCATCTTCAGTCTTGTAAAGCTTTTGAAGAGAGAAAATCTGCAGCTAAGATACAGAGGAGCTCCTGGCAAAACCCAAACTACAACTTCAGGAACCCCAGCCCAGGTTTCGTAGCTTTTGGAGTTCCCATGAAAAGGCTGAGTTCAGCGAACAATGTTGAAATCATTGCAATTTGATCTACATATTTCAGCAAACTAGTCTGCAATCAATGTGTAATGGGTTTCTGTCTTCAACATGCAGACTTGAAAACCTGCTGGTGGAAAAAGTGGTGCCTCAATCAACTGTTACTTTTACTGGAAATCAAACTAAAAGAAAACATCCATTCTCTGTGGCTTTCTAGTTCCTGGCTCCTCATTTTTAGCAGGTTTCCCCAACATTAATCCATGGGTCACATTTCTTTCTTCTTGATTGGTTTTGCAATACAGAGGGAGAAGTTCTAAAATTGAATGATGTCTTAGATAAGGTTCCAGCAGCACAGATTCTGGGCTTTGCTCTTGCTGTCTTTTAAACAACAAGACTTACAATGTAATGCAAAGGCAGAAAACAAAGTCTTGATTTTTCAGGACCGTGCATGAGGGATAATGTAGAGCAGTAATAGAGAGCAGTGCCTTCATGTCTTCAGTCCCAGGTTTCCAAGCTCCCTTTTCACACAGTGCAAGAACACAATTCACTATTTCAGAGCACAGTCAAAGAAGGATGTTCCCATAAGATAAGCCATCAGAACAGGAATTTTAGAAAAGCACAGATGGCATGAAGAAATGCACTAAGCCTTGACCTAACAGAGGTGAAGACTTGGAATTAGGAGACCAGACAGAAATGCTGTTGGAGGGACTGTGGGAAAGGAAAGGACAGCTTACATCCCTTACAGGCCAAGATCTAAGAATATCTGTGACCATCTGTATCTGTGGCTACTCAAATCCTGGGCAGTATAAAGGTGGTACCTCCAGAGGGACTTGGGGACCCCCATCACCGACAAGACCAAGGCTGAAGAAAGACTGGCTGGATGACAGAGAATCCATGTGGTGCTGATATCTTCATACTTAACATCTCTCTCTCTTCCCCAAGCCCCACCTCTCTTCTCTTATTCTTTTCTAGCTCCCTACTTTGCATTTACTCTTAATAACATCTGCACACTTGAAAAGGATCTCACTTGCGCTCTTATTTGGGCAGAAGCTTCTCTACACAACCAAATCTTTCCACCACAGTTCTCCAGAGAGGACTTAGGAGAAGCAGCATATTAATACCTTCATCGAAATCCAAAGGATGGGACTGCTTCAGCCTTCCCAATTCATTTTTCTTCCCATTTGAACTGGGGACCTCCTTCTGCACCATGTCACACTCTGGGACACAAGAACTCTGGAAATTTTCTTCCTGGCGCACCTCATGGGCGCAGGGGGAAATGGAGCCGACCCTTGGAGACATGTTCAAAGTAGAAAGGGATGTGGAAGGTAGCACCCAGGAAGAAGAGAGGCATGCAGCTGCTGGCTGGATGTGACTGGTGAATTGCTGGTGACCAATTCGCCTCTTCTTGCTCATCACAGGATCAGTAAAGTCAGAAGCCAGAGGGCGTTTCTGCAACAATACAAAAGTTGTTCATTCATTCATTCATTCATTCATTCTTTCATGATCAGGATCAGATCCAGTTGGCTTTGTCTAGCTCCCAATTCCTGCTTGTACACACCAGGAAAAGACTCAGCTCTTGCTCGCACACACCTACATGATGCACTAAAGACACCCTTGGCTGGTTTAGGGTTTTACCCGTTAAAGACAAGATCAGGGCTTCATTCACCCAACCCAGGAGTACTGGCTGTGGTGGTTGGTTGTGAATTGTCATCAGGATGAGCAAAGACATCAGTCACATGTCAGGAAATTCTTTAGGTGCTTTTAGGTGGAATTGCCCTGACTCAAGCAGCCACTCCACTCTTTAGACTCAAAGCTGCTGGTTCAAAACTTCTTAGATTTGTACAGCAGACTTTTACAAGTGGTGACTTATGAGCCCTTCCTTTTCCCTCAGTGCCCTTCAATCATTTCTCACCACCTCCCAAGGACCTTCTCAGAGGTGCTGGCTCACAAACCTCAACACATGGCCAGAAGCTCCCCACTCAAACACAGCAAACTTGAGGGCTGAAGATGGAGTGGAACAGGACAGCCATGCTGTTCCCAGGCAGAGTGAGGGAGGAGAGAAATTAAGGTTGAGAAGGGAGTGAGGGAATACCACAGTTTTGTCATGCATGCAGTGCCAGCCCTTTGAGCCCTTCTCCAGGGAAAGAGTGGAAAGTGGTTGCTGAGCTCAAGTGTCCAGGCAGAGCAGAAAGTTGGCTCAGGACAGTGCTGCTCCAGCCCTGCAGGACCCTCTCTTCTGATCACAACCTTCCTGTCCAAGCAGTCACAATGCCTGAGGCAC
Source organism: Cinclus cinclus (assembly GCF_963662255.1). Classification (NCBI taxonomy): domain Eukaryota; kingdom Metazoa; phylum Chordata; class Aves; order Passeriformes; family Cinclidae; genus Cinclus; species Cinclus cinclus. Next base: position 9,316,258 of record NC_085084.1, read on the forward strand.
AGCATATTTTGGCCCTGGTTTTGCACATTCCCATCACAGCTTTATTCCCATCAGCAGAGGTCTGAACATTAATACAAAACAAAGAATGTGCAAAAATGCACCAAATACCTGAGCAGGTCTTGCTGGAGCATCTCTCTCAGAAGGCCCTGGAGATGTCACTTGGCTGGTGCTGGTGGGGTTCTGAGATGGAGCTGATTTGCTAGGAAGATGGTCAAACATTTCAGGTTACAAGGATTAAGTATCAACTGACATAGTTCTTTCCTTGCCAACAAAACAGACCTTCAGTGTCAGGACTCAAGGAAACTGCATGGGGCTGAGTTGAGAGAGCTTTCAGCTGGATATCAGGAAAACATTCTTGCCCCAGATGATGCTTGAGGACTAGAACAGGCTCTCCTGGCCAGTGGACACTACAGCAAGGGCTTCAAGAAGTGTTTGGACAACACTCTTGGGCACAGGCTGTGATTCTTGTGGTGTCCAGAGCAGGGCCAGGAGTTGGACTCCATGACTGTGATGGGTTGCTGCTGACTCAGCATATTCTAACAAGCTCGGCTCCATTTCCCAGGGTGTTTCCTCTGAAAAGTCTCTTTTCCTTCCTCTAAAGACTGAACTTACCTAGCTAGTATTAACTTCAAATTCTCCCTATCGATTTCAGTGTAGCCAGGCCAATCAGTCTGAAGGGTTGGAAATAGATGTTCCTTCAGACTGAAGGAATTATCCTTTAGGTTCAGGTTGGCTACCTACAGGCAGACATACAAGAAAAGAAACATCTATTATGGTTGTGTTATGCAAACTAGAGAAATCCAATTGGTCCTGACAGCTGTTTGTGAGCACCCAACTCAAACTAAACAATGTCCTTTGGTACAGAGATGAATTATTCCTCTATCACATGAGTTTCAAGCCATGTCAAACTTTCACCAACTTGAAACAACCAAATATGTCTATTGATATCAGGCAAGTATTCCTTTGAAAACAACATTTAGTGCTGCAATGTGTAAGGAGAGGCTGTCAGGCCCAGTATCCCTCCCTCTTCACTTGGCAGAGCCAGGGTTCATTCCTGACAAATCCTGTTGTGAGAAGGCAGTGCACATGGCTTGCTCTATTCCTTTGACAATAAATGAGGTTCATCCCTCCCTCTAGACAAATACAAAGTCTACTCAAGAAGCTAAAATGAGGTAGTAATACTTCAAGACCACTGACATGAATAGTGCTGGTTTAGATTTTATCACCTGTCACCTGCTCAGAGATCCTGCTGAGATGAAGACAGGAAAAGTCTCTCTCCATTTACCCCGACAATACATTAAATACCTCATCAACACAGCACCACCATGCCTCCATATCTGGCCTTTCTCTTTCTTTGAAGACATTATAAACACTGATGTTCATCTGATGGTCTGTGTTGATGTCTCTGTCCCCCCAGCTTAAAAAAAATGTAGAAGTAACAAAGATACCAAAATTGAGGATTTCATGTCTTAAAAGCAGAACTAAGGTTGTGTTGGAAGGGAAGTCAGTCTGTGAATCCATTTGATAAGCAAGTCTGTGCATCCAAAATTGTATCCATTTGAATTATCCTCCCTGGACATTGTTCATAGCTGAAGAAGATGTATTCTTATGTGGTATATTAATGTTGGCATAATTCAACAACAGCCATGGGGAACAGGGAGGATTTTAAAAAGAGAAAAGTTTCTTATAGAAAGATTGAAGGAAGAAATATAAATTAAGGACAAAAGAACAACGTGGTGGAAAAAATTGCTGGAACAAACTGCACAATCTCACCTGCTGGAGGATCTTTCCAAGGGTACCCTTGTCCTTTTGCATGACTCCATCTCTCTGCAAGCGGGCAAGTAACTCTGGCTTCTTGTACGTCCTCAGAGCAAGCAAATGAATCACCCTGTCCCTGTAGGGTCGGCGATAAACAGCAGTGCAAGGATTGCCTTCACTCTCTGCAGCCTTCATGGGCATTGTTTTCTTCTTCTCAGGTGCAAGATATGAAGTGTTTGGCTGGGCACTTTTGTTTACCCAAAGGAAAGGAAAACAGAAATGAATTGTTATTGGGAGCAGGCAAGAGAGCTGATTTAAACTTATGATGGAATTCTTGGGCACAGAGCTGCACTTGCATATTCTTGTGAATCCCTTCCAGCTAAGCGTATTCTCTCATTCTGTGACAAAGCCCAATCCCTAACTGGTACTGCATGGAGCATGTTGCAAGGGCACCCTGTACCCTACCAGCAACCACACCTGACTCACCTGAGTTTCTTAGTGCCAGCCCAAAGCAAAACCATCCAGACCAAGTTCCAGACAATTATCTCACTACTGCCTGTTTTCAATCTCAATTGCTGAAATGTTCAATATTCCCTTTGGATCTATGTAAACTATCAGCAAGTGTTACACAAATCACCATTCACATGATATATAAACAGAAGATCCATAAAAACAAATTTGGAGGTTTAGTTTCATTTCCCCAAAATACCATGATGTTGCTGCCCTAAAATGCTCAGCACTCAGCTAAGGCAGAGCAAGAACTGCACTTTCAGTGGCAGGGATGTCCCTGCAGGCAGGTGACTGCAGCCACAGCCAGGTGAGAGCCTCTTTTTCTCAGGGCAGCTGGCTGTGCCTAATTCAGCTGTCTGCTACAGGCAGCACCACGGAGTGCCTGGAAGGGGAATATCCACCTCATGTCTGCCTGGAGCCAGGCTCCTTGGGGAAACACTACTCAGAACAGGTTAATAACAGATGGCACCACCAGAGCACACTGGGCTTTGTGCACAGTTATGCAATCTGTGGGGAAGATGACATCATTACTTGCCTTTCACTTTCTTTGAAAAGGACCCAAAACTGTATTGTGTCTACCGTTACTTCTTACTGACCATGACAAAGAATGAAATCAAGTAACATTTTCCATCTTGACCTTATGAAATTCTGCATGGGACTTCCTCAATGTCATTTTTGGTCAATTTCCAAGGTTTACCACATAAACAGAGTGCCTAGCTACCCCAAAGTCCACTTGAAAACCAAAACATTAGTTACCAAGGCAGGTTACTTAAGAGCATTGGGTAGTCCCTACCTGGACCTCAATGCTCAAAATTCCAAACATTCCAAAATTCCAAAATTCCATCAAGCAGTATGGGGACAGGGAAGGACTGGCAGGCTTTCCAAGAGGAAAACAGGCCAATGGCTGAATGTAGTGACAAGAGAATGCAAGGCAGACCTCAGGGCAAACCACCTATAGCTGAGAACTCTGAACACACCACCTGGCCCAAGAATATGCTGCAAGAATAAATTACCAAGTTGAAAATCTTACAGACGTTGAACAAAATATGCAAAGCAACCATACCTCCAAGTGGGTTATACAGTTTGACAACCTGCGCACTTCCAATGTGCAATGCCTCACTGGAACTTGGCTAAAAGGCAAAAGAAATGCTCTGTAAAACTTCCAGCCAGCACTCCATTCCTGGTGATTCACCAGGCCCTTACTTTTAAACAAGAGCTCTAGTTGAAAATTTTTGCTGTCCCATCACTAAAAACAGCTGCTCTGACACAATTCTCCCTCTGAAAGCAGCTGGCTACAAAACTGCCCTGAGACAGCGACTGTCACTTCACCTCCAATGCAGACAAGTGCTCAAGTAGCAAGTCATCCTGTCCCAGTTGCTGGAATTTATAGGCACAGGCTTCCCTTGAAATCAAGTGCCTGAGGACAACTGTACTGGCCAGAGCTCAGCTGACAAACCACGTGAGAGTGGTTCCCAAAAAGATCACAAAGTTGGGACAGCACCCAGCGCTGGGATTGATTTGGTACTAAGGAAGCACATGCTGCAGTGAGCTCCAAGAAGAATTTCAACTGCAAATGGTGAATTTTGTCTGGAACAGGCACCAAAACCCTTTCTCTTCTCCGCAGCTCTAGGTGTATTTATTTGCATAGATGTGACATGAAAACAGTTTATCCCAGGTTAATGACATGTAACAAAATTTGGATTGCTTGGCTGAACTCATCATTTGCTACAGAATGTGCCACAGGGAGCTCAAAACTCACTAAAATGTCTGTAAACAAAACCATAGTTTTTAACAAAAACAGCCTACTGCCATGTGACTGCTTCATTCTAAAAGCAAAATGGGCTGAAAGTGAAGCTAAAATCTATTCATCTGGAATTTGCCTGGACTTTTATTTAAACAGGAATATCACTTGCAAATACCTGTGAAAGCAATATTCCACAGTCCTTTGGAAATCCCTCAACATTTTGCTTGTGACACTGTTCATCCTTCATCCATGGCACTGTCATTTGCACTAAGTATTGCCTCAAAACAATTCCACTGAGATTTCTGTTTCAATCATCAACACTGGAAGAGCTTAGGATAGGGACTGGACATGAAGGGGAGCAGGGAGTCACCTGAACTTCACATCCTTTTACGTCAGCTAAATGAATAAGTTTCCTCTAAGACCACCCGTGCATTTTATAGAAGAATGGGAACAAATATCAGAGGGGGCTGATGGGTTTCCACCAGCCTGGATTATTTATGGAGCATTTCATTACTTGTTTAGCCTATATTTTCTCCCGCTTAATGTACTTAATTAACTTTGTAATTCCTTCTTAAATTAATCATAAACAGTATGGTAATCATATACACTGCTTTCCTCCTAAGCAGGAGAAGCAAGAGGATCGTTACCCAAGAACAGACAGAATATTAATTATGAACAGAACTCAGGAACTTGCAGTCAATGAACACAAAGAGCTTTGCTGGTTCAAATGTATGAATACTAAAATGTTCTGGGGCTTATGGTGCAGGCTTTGTGAATTTGCCACTGAGCCCCCCCTTTCTGCCCAGAACTGTAAATATTTACCTCCACTCAGTGTGTGGATCAGCCTCTTGACCAACGGGTGTGAGATCCAACCAAGCTGGAAGAGCACTCGCTGAGCGCTCGGACACCTCCGCTCTCGCTGCAGCCACGGAAGGGTCTGACCGGTCCTGCCCTGTGCTGCTGACAATGGCCTCGTGTCCTTGCAAACAGGCAGCTCCATGTTCCAGGCTGGGTGGGATGTCACTGAGGAGCTGGATGGGACACACCCAGGGCAGAGGGAATTCCCACTGGGCACACATAGGAATGCACTGCCCAGTTCCCCAAGGGACTCAGCTCATTTCCAAGAGCAGGAAGAGGTGCTCCGGTCACCCCAGTTGCTGCAGTTGTGCAAAGCAGGGCTAATTAAGTGTTTCTGCACAAAAGTGCTGTACTTGGCTGTCTCCTGGGTGAAGGTGCAGCTGAACACCTCTCACTAGGGCAGCAAGGTGCAGCCCTGCCAGCACTGCTCGATCCTGCCATGGGCTGGTCAATCTGTGAGGCTTCCAGCACGTACCTGGTCACTCAAATATCATCTCTTTGACAAAAGCCCCCTGGACCTTTCCTCATCCCCCTTCTCCTAAAAGGATACAAGCCAGCAGCATGCACAGGCCCCCATGGGCTCTGCAGGAGGAGCTGACATGGAAGAGCCAGTGCTGACCCTGAACACAATCACAGGCTGATAGTTGTGCTGACTGCAGGTGGCCATTGAAGTTATATTGACACATCTGGAAAAATAGTTTATAGTCAGTTTATGATCCTTTTACTTGCATTTTCTCCATACCCAAGCTTACTCCTGATTTCAGTCAACTGGCAGCAATAATACTCTCTTGCAGTCATTAGAGGGAGAGGGAATAAAGCATGCCATTGAAAATGCGTTGAATATTTCCATCCAAGCTCCTTTTCCATATCACATGTACTCGAGGGATGGCCAGTTCACCTCAGACCAGGAGACACCATGGTCCTCACTGATAGAATAGGCTGGAAAATGAATGGGGGAAAAATGCCAGCTTCTGTGTCACACAGGTTATGTGTGGTTTAGAGCACAAAGGAAGTCACTGGTTATCCCTGAGCAGAATCTTAAAATAACAGGTGGTATTGCAAGATCAAAAGACATGGTGCTAAAGACAGCTCCTACCTTGAACCCTGCTATGTTCCTCAATCCTTCTACAAGGAATCACAATCTCCAAGCAAATATGGACAGCTTTGGGAGTGTCCAGTTCCCTGCTAAAGCAGCAATAATGCACTGCAAAGCTCACCAGTACACACAAAGACCCAGCAACATCAGAAATCAAGTAGCAGACAAAACTGCTAGAGAGGGGGCAGTATTTTGAATAGGCAAAAACCAGGCAGCTCTTTGTGAACCTGAAGGATATGGAGGCTGGAAAAGAAAGTGCTGTCATGGACTACACAGGAACACTGTCAGCAGGGTGGGAACATGGTGGCTACATCAATGAGCTTGGTAATAAAAAAAAAAAAAAGGAAAAGAAAGAGGAGGAGAATGTCAGTGTTATTCATTGTATGTGGGACGCATCCCTTAAGGCAGGAAGAGATGAAAAAGTGATCCCTTGTGAGGAATGGTGGAACAGATATGATGCCAAGTGCAGAGATGATGTGAAAAATATCTCATTTTATTGAGAGATTTGCTTCTTGTTTAGTTCCACAAAAATGTTGGGTCTCTACAAGTGTCTGTTTGGACAAAATTAAAAATTCGTATTAAATAAATGAATGTTTGCATATATTCTTTTCCTTTTTGAATCCCTACAAAATGCAGTCAGTGCTTTCAAAAGTATTTTTCCATTACCTGAGCCACTTCAGGTGTAAATAGTAGATCTTCCCAGAGAAGCCTCCTGTCTGCTGAAAGACAGAGCACTGTCTTTAAGAAGAGAAATGCCCAAGAAATGCTGAGAGTTGCTGCATCCTGCTTTAGGTTGTCTTTTCATCCTTTTCCACTCTCATACATTCCAAAAAAAGGCTGGATTGCCCTGACCAGTGAAAGTCTTTAAAAGGACTTTCAGTGGCAGTATAATTCAGGAAATTTAATTACCTTCACTTCTGGTACTTCCATACATCAGTCTCTGGAATTTGGAACAACAGTATGCAGCACTGGGTTTTTTCCCTGCTCTTCCCCAGCCTTGGTCAAACCACAGTTCAGGCTCAGATCTGTAGTGTTTGGTTTGGGTTTTGTTTGGGTTGGTTTTTTGGTGTTTTTTTTCAGAATGGGATTTCAGTCATCATGCTCAATATTCAGCTTTGTATTTTCTTAGAACGTTTTAACTCACACTAAATATTCCTTAGAGACACTTGCTGTGGTCAGCCCAAGGCAGGAGGATCTTGAGCAGCAGGAAGGTTCCAGAGGACTGGATGAATGTTGATATTGTGTCTATTTCCTAGAAAATCAAATAGGATTACTTGGGTAACTCGAGGCTGGAGACCTGAGCATCAAACTCGTGAAAACAACAGGAGAGGTGACACGAGATCTCATAAATACTAATGGGGTAGGAATGAAATTAATTATGCTTAAGTCCCCTTAAATAATGTCACTTCCCTCTTGAAAACTATGGAATTGGTTTTGGCAGTGCATAGATAAAATCATTTTAGGCTTTTATAATGCTTCTGGCATAGTTCCACAATACAGCCTAAGGAATAAATTCAGTCTTCACAATATCAATCAAAGCTATTTGAATAGCTCAGTAACCTGGAAAGTGCCAGGTCTCTGAGGACAGATGTCGGGAACTGCTGCTTACATTTACTGAGAGAAATTTGCAGTAATTGCAGGTAATTGCAGAGTTGTAAATTCAGGGGCAAGGTGTTGAGGCCACTGGGGCTGGAGCAGGATGACCCTGATTCCAGAGGGATTACATTTGGAAGCAGAGCATTGAGAATTGGAGTGATCTCTGTGCACCTGACATTTTCAGGTCAAGGTGGGATACCATTCTGCTAGGTAGGTTTTATCCAGACAGACAAACAAAGAAACAAACAAACAAAGAAACAATCAAACAAACTGTAGGGCAGCAGCACTTCTTAGAATTATTCAGGGGTGGGTAACTGGCATTATGGGAGGTCAGACTTGATCATTTAATGGTCCCTTATGACCCACCTTCCCTGCTCCTGCTGGAAAATGTGCAAGCAAATAGTACAAGTGCTTCTGCACCCCCATCCTGGGCAGTTCCACAGTCCTTAGGAGAGAATTATTCAGCTAGGGCAGAAATGAGTGCCAAGGCAATTCCTAAACATTGAGATGCTGCTGCCTAATCACTTTTGTTTTCTTTGATTTTAAAACTACTCTGGTTTTTTTGTATCATTGTCTCCTCAGGAGATTTGGACTTGATAGGGGATATGTGGGGAAGTCCCTGCGTGGTGAGGTTTTTCCTGATGTATTTAGGTGAAACTACATAGACATGCCTTGTACTTTTCTGAATTACCCTTGGTTTCTAGGTGAAGAGAATATAAAAATCATTCTAGACTAAATTTTTTAGACACCATACATGATTACATAGACAATCAATGCATGATTGGTTTGTTCGTTGGTGTGGGGCTTTTTATCTTTTTTCAGGGGAGGTTGTTGCTTCACTTTTTTTACTAAATTAAAAGACAAAACCACAAACCAAGGCATTTTAAGTGCCCTATGTGTCACAGAGATCGAATGTTTTCTGCCATGCTCAAGTCACAGCACAGCACAGTTCTAGACTGCAGAACACATGCTGCCTGTGCTGAAAGGCTGTAAAAGAGAGACAATTCCAACTGCAGCTGGCCTGGTCTGCATGAGCACAAACCTTCACTGCATGCACTGGAAAGGATAGGAAAGGAAGACCCTTGGAAAGGATATCAAAATACAGAGGCACAGACAGGAATGAAAAGCTTCCGAAATTCAGGGTAGTGGTCTGATACTTTGATCTTGTGAATGATGCAGTTTTCTCACAAGACTTTCCACTGTACCCCCCTGATGTGTGTCACTCACTGTTTGCGGTACCTGATCAGGGCATGCCAAGGGTGCCTGCCTGGATAGCCAAAGAATGGAAAAGGTACAGCAAGGTCCCTATGGATGATGAGTTAAACACATAGACAGAGGGCAGCTGGGTTGTCCCCTTGTGTACAATAGGCCACAATTAAATTGACAGAGTGATTTCTTACACCTGTTTTTTTCCTGCCCTCAGATCACAACAACCCCTGCAGCTCCACGCTGGGGGAAAAGTGTCTGGAAAGCTGGGACAGGCCCTGGGGGTGCTGGTGACAGCAGCTGGACACGAGCCCAGGGGTGCCCAGGTGGCCAAGAGGCCGCTGGCCCCTGGGCTGTCCCAGCCATGGTGTGGCAGCAGGAGCAGGGCAGGGACTGTCCCTGTGCTGGCCCTGCTGAGGCCACACCTCAAATCCTCAGGGCAGCTCTGGGCCCCTCACAACAAGACAGGCTTTGAGAAGTTGCACATCAGGAGGAATTCCTTCCTCAAAGGGCTGTCAAGCATTGGCCCAGGCTGCCCAGGGAAGTGGTGGAGTCATCATCCCCAAGGAGATTGAAAAGATGAGAAAATTTGGCACTTAGGAACACAGTTAACGTGATGGATTTGACAGTGTTATATCAACGGTTGGACTCCACGATCTGAAGCGTCTTTGATAACCCAAACCATTCTACAATTCTATGAGTACAGAAAGCCCAATTTGAATGAATCCCAAAATCATGAGCACTCATCCACTGACAGGTCCACCAGGTCAGTCTCATGTTGGATATGGAGTCAGGAATGAGCTAAGGAAGTCTCATGCTAAAAAACACTATCAGGAATCAACACAGAGAACAAAGTAACACAAACGCCACAAAATCACTTGCAATCACAGCAAGAGCAAACATGTCTGAAACCAGTTTGTCGTCCTTCAGTTAAATCCTGATATCACAAGCCACCTGATGTTTCCATTCCAGGTCTACTGTGTGTGCCTTAGAGAAAACTTAGGAGAAGCTGGTTATGCTTTTAGTGTACTCAAATTCTGCAACTTTGCACCACCCAAGCCATCCCTAGAAACCATGCTGCCATTTGCCCAGACATTGCTCTGGAACGGTCTCAGATCAGTTATTTTCAAGTGTCCTGAGTTCAACACCTGGAGGGGCAGAAAGTGTTCTGCAGGGCTTATTGAAAACTGATTCTACAGCCTATCTCTAAATAATACTAGGAACTATTTTAACCAGATATGAAGATGCTTGGATTTTGCAAAAGTAATTTGCTGGTGGCAAGATCAAGCCCATTAAGGAGCACAGCAGCTGAGATGCTTTCATTGATTGCTGTAAAGAATTTTGAAGTGTTGCTACTTGTTTCCATTTACATGTTCACTTCTGAGTGATTTTTTAGAAGGCATCTTGTAAGAAAAGTGTTCTTTGGGTTTCTTTGGTAGCAATGCCCATAGCAGGCAGCAGGCTGGAGACCTGCTGAAGATCTGGTGAAGAGATCTGGTGAAGAGCTCAGAATACCATTGAAGTCATTGCTCGCTGAGCAGCTCTGAGAACCCCTGTGCTACTATCAAAGACCCACCAGCTCTGGTGCCACAGAGTTCAGAATGTGGCTACGTGGAAATCAAGTCCCCAGCATGTCGTGACTCCCCCTACGCCCAGATCGCCGGCTCTGCTACAGCCAGCAAGAACGTGTATGAAGTTGGTAGGAACAAAATCCACCTCTGGATGCTGGGGCTTGGGGACAAAGTACACAGGGCTTTTTATTCCTTGATTCAGTTTCATCAAAAAACGTGAAAATCACTGGAAACACAAAATGATGGGATTAGAGTCCATGTTCTGCTCAAAAGCTGTAACAACAGCGTTCTTTACTCTTTTGCTGTAATTCACACAAACAGGGTTTGAAGTACCTTCAGCTCTGCTCAGGTACTTCTGAATTTCCCTGGTGTGAAAGCCTTCTTTTGAACAACAGCATATGATAAGCTTGGCATTTGATTGCAATGGAGTTCAGCTCTAGGTGAGATTGAGCACAGCTGGAATTATGGATGGCAGGGTTGAAGTTCTATTGCTTTCTCTTGATCAGAAAAAAATGGCAACTCCATCCACAGACACAGTATTCCACTCATATGGGCCCTAGCCAGTTACCATATTTCTGTAGTTACAGAAAACTTTGGGGTCCTGTGGATTGGTAGCTATCCTGATCACCTCTGGGCTGGAATAAATTGTGTCCCCTGCTACAGGATATATTTTCCTTTTCTGCATGCAAGTAGAGATCACTGAAATCCATCAACATACCCATTCTGCTTTTAAGAATTTTTATCAAGCCTTGAGTAAAAACTTCAAATTCAAGTTGGTAAACTGTTGTTTTGTTTTGTTTTGTTTTTTGAATTTGCTGACATTAAAGACACAAAAGGAAGAGATGCTGTCTCGTTTCTGTCTGTAAAGACACTCATGTCAGGGCCCTGCTGCAAGTGCAAAGCAAAAACACCAACCTGTGTTTGTACAGCTACATTTGAGGACTCAACACATCGAGGAATCTTCCTGCTGCAGCAGAAGCTGAAATGAAGTCTCAGTGTTTTCCCTAAAGTTGTGTGCATGCTCTCTCTCCTCACAGAGCCCACGGTCAGCGTTGTCCAGGGCTCGTTCGGCAGCGGCGGCGGGCGCTTCGGCCAGGATCCCTACGGCCTGCCAAAAAAACAGCCACATTCCATGCCACTACGAGATGTGCTTCCCATCCTAGGGAACCCCACAGCCTCCACAAAGGGGGTCAGCAGCAACTGACCCAGCAAGAAGCTGATGCCTACAGCCCTGGGACGCTCAAGGGGCAGGGTGGCACGGTCGTGCTCCTTCCTCTCTAGTTTACCATCTCTCTTGGCACCTCATCTGTCTGCCAGATCATTGCTGTACCTTAAGCGGAATCTCAGCATGAGGTTTGTATTGACAGATGGACAAATGCCACACTCTGGGCATCCTCTTTCTTCTGCCTTTTTGTCCTCATTTGTTTTTTTTTTTTTTTTTTTTTTGCTTCATGGCAGTACATTTTCTAGAAACAAGTATGAAGCACATTTATATTGTAATATACTGTCTTAAAAAATAGTAGTTTGCAGATTAATCTTGATAACATCACATTTTAGTGACTTCAGGTATAGGCTTTATGTCTGTCATGTTCCAGATTAGTAATACTCTGAGGACAGTGGAATTTAACAAATACCACTTTGTACAGGAGACCTGATTCACCAATTACCTTTCAAGTATGCCTGTTTTTTTTTCTTAGTTGATATAAAAAAAGTGTTTTGTTGTGGGAACATATTTTCCAGAGATGACTGATGTTCATCGTTCTCCCTCTCACTACCATATACTTCATGTACATGTAGGTTAAAGCAATAAAGTCTCTAATGAAAGATGGGAAGTGCTTTGAACTTTTTTTGTTTGTTTTACATTTGACTACAGGGTATTTTGAATTGGCACGGGAAATGTAGGAAATGTCATTTGTGCTCTCATGGTTTCACCCCAGCTGGCAACCGAGTACCATGCAGGGAGTTACTCCCGCAGGGAGAAGAGGAAAGGAAAGTCCTTGGGTTGAAATAAGAACAATTAAAGAATTGGAAGAAAGAAAAGAAAAGAAAAGAAAAGAAAAGAAAAGAAAAGAAAAGAAAAGAAAAGAAAAGAAAAGAAAAGAAAAGAAAAGAAAAGAAAAGAAAAGAAAAGAAAAGAATTGGAAGAAAAGAAAAGAAAAGAATTGGAAGAAAAGAAAAGAAAAGAAAAGAATTGGAAGTAAAGAAAAGAAAAGGAAAGGAAAGGAAAGGAAAGGAAAGGAAAGGAAAGGAAAGGAAAGGAAAGGAAAGGAAAGGAAAGGAAAGGAAAGGAAAGGAAAGGAAAGGAAAGGAAAGGAAAGGAAAGGAAAGGAAAGGAAAGGAAAGGAAAGGAAAGGAAAGGAAAGGAAAGGAAAGGAAAGGAAAGGAAAGGAAAGGAAAGGAAAGGAAAGGAAAGGAAAGGAAAGGAAAGGAAAGGAAAGGAAAGGAAAGGAAAGGAAAGAAAAGACAAGACAAGACAAGAAAAGAAAAGAGAAAAGAAAATACTAGTAATAATAGTAATGCTAAAACAGAAAAATCCATCATAGAGGTCTAATATTTCAGATTATAAAAGCTGCAATCCAGTATTGCAAAAGTATAGTTCTGCTTTCCAGGTTTTTCTAGGCAAAGCTGAGAAACTCAGCATTCCTTCAATGCTGTTGAAAAAACAGAGGGCTTAATCCTAAGTAATTCCCTTGTTTTACATTCAAACTGCCATCTTCTTAATCAAAAAAGGAACAAAGAGTGATCCTGATTAACTACCTGGTGTAAGTAATCATTGGTTATACATTAACATTCTTCATGAAGAGTCAAGTTTCCACTCAAGGACAAAAAGGGCCTGGAATCCCAGAATCCCAGAATCAATCAGGCTGTGAAAGACCGTGGAGATCATCAAGTCCCAAGCTGTGACCTAACACCACCTTATCACAAATTTATCCTTATCTGAAATTGGGGACCTAGAACTGGACACAGCACTGGAGGTTCAGCATCACCAGTGCAGAGTAGTAGAGGAGAAGAATCTCTGTCCTGCTCCTGCTGGCCACACCATTCCTGATCCAGGCCAGGGGCCATTGGCCTTCCTGGCCCCCTGGGCACACGGCTGGCTCATGTCCAGCCTGCTGTCCATCACTGACCCCAGGTCCCTTTCTGCCTGGCCCCTGTCCACCCACTCTGCCCCCAGCCTGCAGCACTGCAGGGGTGGCTGTGGCCAAAGTGCAGGACCTGGAACTTGGTCTTGTTGAAGCTCACCTTGTTGGATTTGGCCTCTGGATCCAGCCTGTCCAGGTCCCTGTGCAGAGCCCTCCTCCCCTCCAGCAGATCCACACTCACACCCAGCTTGGTGCCATCTGCACATTTGCTGCTGGTGGACTCAATGCCCTCATCCACATCCTCAGTAAAGATTCTAAACAGGAAACAGCAATGCAGATGTTAAACAGATGTTAACAGATGGCCCCAGCACTGATCCCTGGGGACACCACTGGTGACTGCCTCCCAGCTGGATGTGGCACCACTCCCCACCACTCTCTTGGCCCAGCCTCCAGCCACTTCTTGACCCACTGAAGAGTGCACCTTTCCAAGCTGTGGGCTGCAGCTTTTCCAGGGAATGCTGTGGCTCACCGTGACAGAAGCTTTGCTGAAGTCCAGGCACACAACATCCACAGCCTTTCCCACATCCACCAGGCTGGTCACCTGGACATACAAGGAGATCAGGTTGGTCAGACAGGACCTGCCCCCCCTAAATCCACGCTGGCTGGCTCTGATCCCTCGGCCATCCTGGAGATGCCCTGTGATGGCACTCAAGGTGATCTGTTCCATCACCTCACCAGGCACCCAGGTCAGGCTGACAGGCCTGGAGTTCCCCAGATCCTCCTTCCAGCCCTTCTTGGGATGGGGTCACATTGGCACCTCCACTCCTCTGAGACCTCCCTGGTGAGCCAGGAGTGAGGATAAATGGTGGAGAGCACCTTGGGGAGCTCATCCAGCAGCTCCCTCATCCCTCTAAGATGGATCCCATCTGCTCCCAGACACACCTGTGAACATGTGAGTGGCTCAGCAGGTTCCCAGCTGCTTCCTCCTGGATCACAGGGGTCTGTTCTCCTCCCTGGCCCATCTCCCAGCCCAGGGGACACTTGTCCTGAGCATGACCACTCTTACTGTTGAAAAGTGACCCAAACAAGGTGTTCAAGTACCTCTGCCTTTTCCCCATCTTTGCCTACCTAATTCCCTCCCACATCCAATAAAGAACCCAGGTTGTCCTTGCCCATCCTCTTCCCTTCATGTATTTATAAAAATATTTTTATCATCCTTCACAGCAGCCACCAGCAAGTTCTAACTGGGCTTTTGCCTCTCTAATTTCCTCACTCATCCCTCACAGTGAAGGAACTGAGCACAACACCACCAGAGCTCCTGCCCCATCAACCACGAGACCCAGAGCCTTGAAGTCCTTTTTAACTACCCAGGTGCTCTTCTTGTCAACCTCATCACTGCCAGCCTGGACAGCCTTGTCTCTGCCCCACACAGTCCTGAACTTGGGGATGCTTTTGATCAATGTGTGTGTCCTCAGATGGAGAACCTGCTGTTTTCATTGTGCAAGCCTTGAATCCCACACTCTGCACTGCGAAGTTGGAGGAAAGAAGCCAGGGAATGAAACAAGCCACCAATGTGTTCTCACTGGAACACTGGTTTGAAAAACTACACATTAAATACTAAACATGAGCTGCTGTGCATTCAGCTTAAAGCTGTGCTTGTCTTGGCACTTGTTTGGTCCCAGTGCAGAATGGAAATGACCCCTCAGCCAAATGGAAGCTGTGGGGTTGTCTAATCCAGTGCTTTCATCTCTCTTCACCCAGTCAGCTGGAATGGCCTGAGGATCACACAGAATACACAGGTATAAACACCATTCTGCAGTGCAGCAGGAGACCAGACAGGCTGTGCAAGGGCATCTCAAATAGCCCTAGAAAACCAATATTGAATACTGGAAGAGCCCTCCTTGTACCAGTGAAGTCCAGCCATCAGATGAAAGATAAGTAGCATCATGCTGTGTAGATTTCTTATAGCTGAAGACAAAGGTTATTTGGGAAGAAAAAAAAGTTTTAATTATGTACATATAGATTTAGTTAATCTCCTCTCCTATCTTTGCCCTAAGCTTTTTCTCTACACTGTATTTCAGAAGCCTGAGAAACTGTTCATGAGAAAAAGACATATTCCTTCTTCCTGTAGGTCAAAGACAGGAGATAGCAGGAGGGAATTTCAGTTCTTCTAAACCACACAACTCCATTCCTTGTCCATAGCAATGGAAGTTTGAAACATTACAAATGGTTATTGCCAGAATGAAGGAAATCCAAAATGGACAGGAAGGTCCAAGCCTTCAGGAGGTTTGACAGGACAGTGACCTTCCTGATCATTTGCCCACTCTCATGTCATAATAATCTTCTGAGTAAAGCCAGAACTTTAGCTCAGATTAAGTGTTCTTCAGAGTGTGAGTTAAATGAGAATTAATTGAATGAAATTAAAAAGGGAAAAATCCCAAAAGTCATGGCATGTAATCTTGTGCTGAGAAAGGATGATGCTGAATTGTCCAGGAATTCCTCCAGTGTGAGTGCATGGCTCCGTTGTCCACAAAGTGTGTCAGCTTGGCTCACTCTTCCATGGGGTGCAGTCCCTGAAGGCCAGGCTGCTCCAAGCTGGGTCCCCCACGCGGTGACAAGTGCCATCAGGAAAGCTGGTGCAGCGTGGAGTCCTCTGTGCAGGGCTCCTGGTGGAGCTGTCCGGGGCCATGGCAGGGCAGGCAGGTCCATGGCACGCTTGGCTTGTCCCGCAGCTGGAGCAGAGTCAGCGTGGCAGGGCTGTGGTGCATGGAGAGCTGGGGGAGTGGAGAATATGGCAGCAAGGTGGGAGTGACAGCAGAGACAGGACATTGGGGAACATGGCAGTAAAGAGGGAATGAGAGCAGAGACAGGCCAGAGGGAAACATGGCAGCAATGCAGGGACACAGCCAGAGGTGGCAGCGCAGCCATCACCACCTGCACAGAGACACTGCAAGTGTCCTGAGTGTTTGGCTCAGTGATGTTGAATATGCCATGATGACTGCAATAGTGCAGGTTCAAGACTAAGCACAGCCTGCTGGGAACTTGCTTTTGGCTCAGCCAGTTCCTTGGCCACAGACTGTGCCCATAAAATGCCCAGTGGGAGTCAGCCAGCTCCTGCCTTGCCTGCTCGCCTCTCATCTGCCATTTGGGGAGACACAAAAAAAAAAATCTCCCTTGTCCTTACAATTCATTTTGCTCTTGCACTAACCCACTCCATTCCTTTCCCCCTCCGATTTCCTTTTCTCCCTTTTCCTCCACTCTGCACTCACACCTCCAACCTCACACAAACCTTCTGACTCACAAGTAAACCACTACTTCCTTTTTACCAATGTCATCTTTCAACACTGAAAAACCTCTCTTATTTACACTTCTCTTGCCCTCCCTACCACAAGCATTCCCAACCATTGCTCTTACCCTTTTTATTTTGGTTTTTTTTCACTTTTATTTCTTTTTCACTTTTATTTCCCTCCATGAGAAATAAACCCACACAAATACCTGGGACAGGGCATAACAACACACAAAGCGTTACTCCACAAGCCATACAAACCATTCCACTTTTTCAAATGCCAAAATCATCCTCTGTCCACAACAAACTGCTCTTCTTTTTGTTCCACCAAATAATTCCATGTGCCTTTCACAATCAATGCTTTTTGCTCTAGACTCTTTAGGAAGATTTATGCTAAAATATTTCCCACTCAACTCCTTAAACTCTCCCCACAGCAGCTTATATTAACAGAAAGCTGCAAATTGCTGAAGCTCAGCTGCACTTGGATTGAAAATTCCATCTAAAATATTTTGCCTCTACAGTTCGAGCTTTCTTCTCCCCATCTGCCTCCTCCACACTTCTCACTGGACTTTTCCAACATCTTCTATCCCAGCACTGAAGTCCACAGTGGTCTTTGCATCTTTGCATTTCCTGAGGCTGCAGCAGTTCTGTACATGAAGTAGTTCTTGCAGAGACACCAGAGCTATCAGTGCTGCTCTAAAACACCTCCCGTGGTCCTGGTGAACATCTGCCCTCTCTTGCCATCACTCTCTTTGCCCCTCTGTCCCTCTCAAGCTTTTGTCTTTTGTGAAGCTGCATCTGTTACTGCAAGACTTGAATGGTTGTGCAGATGCCATCTCATGCCCTCAAAACAGAAGAGCTGAGCTGGGCTTTATCCTGTGCTAGTGCAGAACCTGTTGAATAAAGTGGCCATGCATTCTGTCTAAAGCTCGGGACTTGGCTACTGTAGAGAACATTATGGCTGCCTCAATAATAAGTGTTGTAGCTTTTCATGAGTCATTTCCTGTGAGAACAAAGCTCTGAAGGAATTTTTCATGGTCATCCCGGAGGTCTGTTTTCGCTTTTTAAAGATGTCCTGGTGAAGAGTGTCCAAATTCTGCTTTTCTACAGGACAGAGAAAAGAGACTTCCATTGTGTCCACATGGTCTGCAACAAACAACCAAGCAGACTACCTGAGGTGAGTGAAATAACAATTAAGCCTTGGCACTGGCAGGGGGGTGCCATGTGAAGCTGTTTACAGTATTGAAAGGATGATTTGGAGAAGGTTTTGCTGTATCTCCCAGGCTAAGAGCTGAGATGGACCCCGAGGTGGGTTTGTCCCGGACGGGCCCTCCCTTCCTGCAGTGCAGTTGCACAGGGTCAGCTGCAGCTCTGGTGCTGCATCCCCCCTGGGATTTGCAGAGCAGGAGGGCAGGGAGAAGTGTCTGTGTGTGTGTGTGTGTGTGTGTGTGTGTGTGTGTGTGTGTGTGGTATGAAAGGCTGGGAATGGCTCAGAGCTTCTGTCAGAGCACTGATGGTGGCAAGGGCAGTCAGGCCTCCTGCAGCCCTTGGGCTCTGGGGCAGCTGTGGCCTTTGGAGCAGGCGCGGCAGGGCCCTGGCTCACATTGGATACAGCCAGGGATGCTCCGTGGCAAGGCTCAGGGCAAGGCTGGCCCTGCAGGGGAGCAGCTGAGGGAGGCCTGTGCTAGGGCTCTTGCTAGGAAATGGCACTGGGCACATGGCACAAGTCCAGGCTATTTCTTCTGAGGCACCTGCCAAAACCTGCAAAGACATCTGTACTTTCCTTTTCAGAACACACCAGCACACCAGGCAGCTGCATCAGGCCTGGGACACATCCCTGGCACAAGCTGTTTTCTCTCTTGGTACTGAATTTCATCGCGTTCAATATTTACTGTTAGCAAGAATTAATCTCAGGAGGCTTTGAGGGATTCAGTTCCATGTGGAAGGATTTTTTGTCCTCCAAGACAAGCAGGTGTTCAGTTCCAGAGGAGCAGAAGCATTGGTGTGTCAGTATTGGGAACTGGTGTCTATCATTCCCATTGCCACTTCATCTTGGGTTCGTATCATGACCCTCTCACCAGAGGCTTTCCAACACACCCCCAAAGCTTCTCTCTCTGCCCACCCTTTGGGGTGAGGCTCTGTGTGAGCCTGGCAGCTGATAGCCTTGTGGCTGTTGTCTCCTCCCCAAAGATGCTAAGCTTGTGCTTGGTGAATGTCCCCAGTTCCTGAGTTTTATCTTATCTTCATTGTGCAACAATCCAGGGCCTCACTCCAAAGGATAAGGTGATATTCTGTGCAGCTATTGTAATACAGTTCTACAAGTCCTTCAAGAAAATGTTTCCGTCTAAAATTCGGATATTTCAGTCTCTGACACACGGTGATCTAGAAAGGAATCGTCCAGATGAGTTGACGTTTCAGAAAATATCATTATTTACAATGCTACTCTATAATTCTTCTCTACAATCATACTCTGCAATCCTACTCTGCAGTCCTACTCTACAGTCCTACTCTAAAACGGTAAACTGCCTGGGGAGCAAACGATCCAGATGTGATTATGACAGTCTCTTCTCCACCATCCTCTTCTTCACAGAAACAATCAGTGTCAGCAGGCAGGAAGTAGGCTTGACCGAAGCCACAAATCGATGCTGGCCACAAGAAAAGAAAAGAACCAAAAAAAATCAAAGAACAACAAACAACAGAAAAGCAATGAACCATGAGTTTTCAAGGTCAGTGCTTCACAAGGTCAATCAGGATTCCTCTGGTTCAGAGAAAGACGCAGCAAGAGGACCAGTGGGGTCATCTGCACCTCAACCTTCATGTGCAGGACCTTGCCATCACAAGCAAACCTGGCCCAGAATCCCACTCATCTCTTAATTCTGGTGTCTTCACCTTGCTGGGATTTTTCTCCTGCCAGGGCTCTGGAAATGGTGCTTTCGGTCTCTGAGGTTTCTTCCTTTCAGAAAACTCCAAAGACTCACGTAGGTGCCTCTCTTTGAAGACAGGCATCATGCTAATTTCCACATGGAGACAGAGCAGTGTTTGCATGCCATGTGCCTCCCTGTGCTGGATGCCTTCCTTCCTTCCTGCAATCCTTCCTTCCTGCAATCCTTCCTTCCTTCCTGGAATCCTTCCTGGAATCCTTCCTTCCTGGAATCCTCCCTCCCTCTCTCCCTCCCTTCCTTCCTTCCTAGCAGGGACAGCCGAGTGGCACTGGGTCCTGCAGTTCCCTCTCTGTCCCACAGCCTGGCAGAAACCCTGGGGCAGTTCCTGTCTGCTTGACCAGGCCAGGCAGCAGATGGGGCTGGGACAAGTCCCTCTCAGCTGTCCCTGTTTGCCTGGTAGAAACCTCTAAGAGTGGGGTGGGGGGCACAGAGCACGGCCCCTCAGAGGCTCACTCTGAGCCCACCACAGCCCCTCCTTCCCGCAGCCAAATCTCAGACTGCTCAGTCAGGTCTGGCTTCCTTGGCTTCTTCCAACGCTGTTTCATGCCTCTGCACCCAGCATTGCTCTACTTAACCACCACCAAATTACAAAAGAGGGCAACAGAAACAGTCAGAGGACAGAGCACCTCTCTCCTGAGGATGGACTGAGAGACCTAGAGTTATTCAACCTGAAGAATAGGCCCCAGGGAGACTTTAGTGCCACTTTCCAAAACTTCCGTGTGGTTTCTGAGGGAGTGGGGGACACCTCCTTTAAAATGTCCACTTACAATACAATGTAATACTGCTGGGTTACCATTTGGAAACAAAAAGGGGATCAAGTCCCAGTAGGCCTAAGGAAGAAGTTGTTTACTGGGAGCATGCAGCAACACTGGCACAAGTTGCCCCAGGAGCTGGGAGGTGCCCCATCCCTGGAACCATCCCAGCTCAGGTGGGACAAGGCTCTGAGCAACCTGACCTCCTGAAAGTTGTTCCTGCTCATTGCAGGCCACTTGGACCAGATGACCTTTACAGCTCCCTGCCAGCCCAGCCCAGTCTAGGGATTCCCTGCCCTTTTCCTCTCAACAGCACCAAGACTAGAGGTGGGGAGGAGGGGGGCTCATCTGATGCCTTGGAATTCAGTGGAGGAGGAGGAACCCATCCCTGGCACACTGTTTCACCTGCAGCCCCTTCACATTTTACCTGCAGGAGCTCCTTGGCAGACCAGCACTGTGCCTCGTCTCTCTGCAGGCAGTGGCTCAGGAGGTGCCGCAGCAAAGGTGAGAAGAGGTCGGGCTGCTGCAGCTTTGGTCTCCCTCCGGTGGCTATCAGGAGCTGAGGCTGCACAAAAAGGAAACAGGAGGCTCTACCTGCTTCTTTCACATCTGTAACTGCTCTCCCAGATGCCCTTGTTTAACCTCCACTCTGCAGTGGCAGTTTCTGCACTGGCAGAGAGGCAGAGATGACTTTCCTACACCACTAAAACACCCAAACCCCAAAGCAGCCACAGCTTTTCCAACATTCAAGGGATCCTGCCTTGGCAGCTGATTTCAGTGACTGACCTACTTAGTGGCAGCTACATCAGCAAAAGCACATTTCATTTCTCTGACGATTCCCACCAGTTTGACAAGCTGTTTGGAAGGGCAGTGTGCTCTAGCTATACTATTTCCAAGCATTATGGCACAAAAGGATCTCTGCAGTGCTTGGTCCCTTTAGCACAGCTCCCACTAAACAAAAATCAAGTTTTTTGTTCTCTTCTAGAAAAAAAATGCAGATGCAGAATCTATCTCAACTAGAGAGAGAGAGCAATGGGAAGAGGCCTAGGACTCTCCATGAAAATGCCCGCTGCAATAATAACAGCTGGGTGCTGGTGGCACTCAAACAGATGGTGACCAGAGACTTTGTTACTTTCCTTTTCAAGCCAGAGGAAAATTTCCTTCACTTCACCCACACCCCAGAGATCACAAAGGGGCTTTGATCCCGTCCTTCTGCAGCTGAGCTCAGCCACTGGACGTGGTGGGGAGCTGAAATGCTCACTGTCATTGGAACTGTGCAAGTCAGGGATGGCCCTGCTCCTGCAGTAAAGGAACACAGCACCGGCATCAACCACAGCCCTTGGATCCCAGCCACACACCTGACTGCAGCTCATCTACTGTTAAAGTACCAAGAAACACCCAAGGCTTTGGTGGGCAATTCTAACTGCAGTCAGAGAAAAACACATCCTAAACTTAGCCGGGTCACCCAGGGACATGACACAACAATGTACAGATGATTTGAAAGCCTGAAAGATTTGAAGACACACAGGATCAGGAAAAGATGGTACAGTATGCAGGAAAATTGACGTGCTTTGGTTAATGAAGGGAAAAGCAAGCACAACTGCTTGAGGATTTCTTTGGTGGTTACTTATTTTCTTCTCATTTTCATTTGCATTTTCTTATTGTTATTGGTTTTCTTCTTCTATTTCTTGTCCTACTTCTATTTCTTCTTCTTGTCTTTGTTCTTATTCTGTTTCTTTCGCTATTTCTTCATATTTTTCATTTTCTACTCCTTGTTCTTCTTCTTTTTCTCCTTATTTTTCTTCATTTTCTCTTTTCTTTCCTTTATTTTTTCTATTCCTTTTACGTTTTTGTCTTGTTTTTCTTCTTGTTTTTGTTCTTTTTCTTCTTCTTCTTCAACAGAACTGCAAATTGCTCTGAATTCCATAATCCACCCTGACTACTGTCAGGAAACAACATTCTCTCTGCAAAACTGGGCTTTCAGTTCCTTAAGAGATCTGAAATGCAGCATTAGGAAATAGCCAGCGATGCCTTTGCTGTTGCTGCTGCAGACATGGAAATGGATTTTCTTTCAGCCTACTCAGCTGGCCCTCAACTGCCACAGGTCAAGTTCACAGCTTGCTGCACAATTCCTAAACACCAGGAACATCAAATCTTCCTTTCTCACTCACCTCTCAATATCTGCCTCAGGTGACCTGCAGTGGGCAAGGGAAAATGAACCAGATTCCTTGAGAAATCTGGGCTGCTGAATCCCTCAGAACAGCTCAAGCCAAACAGAGGGCCTTTCCATTTCACAACATCCCTCCAGGAGACACAGCTCTTTCACACAGCCAGAAAGAGAATAGGACAATATCTTTTGTCCTGCCTACACTTTGGTCTGTTTTGACAGTAAATGAATGCTAACTTAGGAAGAGAACACAATTGGTTTTTTAACTCTCAATGCTCATGTCCACCAGATAAAGCACCTTTTGTTCTCTTCTCTTCTCTTTCATGTACCTTTTCCTCAAATAAATTGGATGCACTAATTCTCATTAAGCTGCTGAAAACAGTTGCCCAGAAAAACTTCCCCCAAATCCCCCTGAGCTATGGCAGTTCTATTGTGAAACAGCTCAGGAGCAGCTCCAGGCTTCAGGAGCAGACACTCACTGCTTTGCAGTTTGCACTTCATTGTAAAGGCAATCACTATTAAGCACTCAGTAAAGGGTCAGGTTAGATAGTCCAATCCTTTCATGTCACAATTCACAATAAAAGCAGCTTTTGCTCAGTGCTGGGGAGAACCACAAAGTCTTTAGAAGGGCTTCTGAGAAGGTCTCCCTGTCTGCATTTTCAAAGTTGTCCTGCTTGACCCAGCAAACTGAGGAAATGGCAGACTCTGCTGCCACAGACTCTCCCGGGGAGGGAATGCAACCCCTGCAGGTTCCCTTGCAAATGCTGCCCGCAGCCCCCTGACTACAGACACCTCATGTTTAGGGGAACAGTTTGAAAGGAGCTTTACCAAACCAGTGGCATCCTAATGCTCTTTCTGTTTCAAAATCAACCCAGTCACTAAGAAAGAGCAGGAAGACATCTAAAAGACAAACTAGGTTATACCCACGGAAAATCTCTACTTACATGTCACGTTAGTCAGGTAATATCCTGAACAACCACTGCCATAAACTGTGCAAATTGCAGCAATGACTTGCTCAATCTTTGTAGCGCTCCTGTGCAGTTTGCAGACAGTTCAGAAACACCAGAAAAAACAAGGCCCCTGTCACTGTGCTCAGCTGCCCACTGACAAACTCGAGGATGCTGCTGTGCTGGGCACACCCAAGAGCTGCTCTGGCACTGAGGTCTTGGGTGCATCAAAACAACCTTCTGATGTCACCACAACTATCTGGCAACCATGCCTTGACATAACAAAAAAAAATGCTCCATGTTGGTCTGGACTCTATGCCAAAAGCTTTTAGAAGGGACTTGAACCCTTGGGAACCTTTCCTTTTTGAGACCCATGTGCCTTTCCAACAAACAACTTTATAGCAACTACGAACAGCTCAACTCTTTTGAACAGCTCAGCTCTTTTGAAGATTAAACCCACAACCCCAACAGAGTCCATGAAATGTCCAGGTACCCCATACTTCCCTTGGCATGAGCTGCAAGATGCAGATGGTCAAGCTGACACTCCTGGACAAGAACAGTGAGATGCATCTTGCAGGAGGGCACACCTGAATCCCAGGAGCCCTGCAGAATTTGTCTGCCTCTCTCAGTTTGCGTGTCCCTGATAAACACACAGGGTCACAGCCACCCATCTGGATGAGGAGTACTCCATACCATTTCAAGACCAAGGGCAGTATTCCACAACCACTTCTGAACTACCTTAGGGCAGTGATTAAACTACCTGTGACAGCAGTGAGAACGAGATGCGATTATTACTTGAAAAATCCCCTGAAAAATCCCACTTTTGCTCCTTTGCCACAGCCCTCACCACAACATCTCATCCTGACCTTCAGTCCTCCTGGAGCTACTCAGGCAACAAATGCCACTCCCCCCTGGCAGAGTCACAGCCAGCCTGAATGGGCACACATGAAGAGAATTTCTTCCACTTGAGCTCCCTGGGCTCTTCAATGTCCCTGACACGCTTCCACTAGCTCAGCTCACTTGAGGGAGGATAAGGATCCTGGCAGACCTGAGCAGCATGTCCAGCAGACAGGGGGACTCAAACCAAAGCATCCCAGCTTCAGGTTTAACAAGACTTGTGCAGTCATCACACAAAACACTTCATGGAGATATTCAGCTGAGACTGGGGAATGTACAGTGACATTTGAGTCAGGCGGGAGCGGCACTACAACAACCTGAAATGGTGTTTGCAGACAAAACAAACCCAAGTGAGGAAGCAGAGAAAGAGGCAGAAGTTGCTGGTGAAGTTCAACAAAGAACCATTTCATGCCAAGTTTGTTCCAAAACTGAGATGCATTTTCAAGGCATTTACCACGACTTTTTGCTTTGCAGTCTTATTTTTGTTATAACAGGCCTGATGTTCTCTCTCCCTACACTCTCAAGTCCAGAGACTAAGGTGGCCCCCTAAGTGTTCGTTTCAGGTGTTTTGAATTCACTAGACTGAAGAGTATGGCTACTCTGTTGTGAGTGAATGGACAGATGGGGAACATCTCTTGAAGCCAGTTTCATTGACTATACAAGGTGTTTATATGGGGTTTACCTTGTAGGGCAATCACAGAGGGCTCTAATTTTGGTAACAATTTCCCACTGGTTACACATTCTTCATGACATCACATTACCTGGTAACATTATCTTATCACAAAATTTCACCACATGTTTCTCAGTCACTTCTTGCCCATGGAGCACTTACCCTGTGTCCACCTCTCCCGTGGTTTCTGCTCTGTAAGGCCTAGAGATACCAGACCCCTTCATCACTTTTATCTGTCTCTTCCATTCACCATACTCTGTACCTGCTGTTGCAGTAAGATTGCCCCTTTCTCTGATGGGATTCTATCTCCTATGCAAATATTTTCAGTTCTGCATAGGTAAAATTTGAAGCCTAAATCTTCCCATCCATGGTAAAGAGCACACCTGTGAAAAGGAAGAAAATGATGAACATTCTCTTTCCCATTCTGTAGCCCAGAAATCTATGAAATACATGCTAAATTCAATGACTCATCACTTGCTTTCCAGGAATCAGCTTGCCAAGAGTTCTCCCTTTCATCAGCAATGGAAGCCCCAGATACAGACTCCAGCTAAAGTGGTCAGAAAAACACACACTATTTTCTTCAGCTTTTCCTATTCACGGTGCTGTGGTTGGACCAAGTAACCTAAAAACACAGGCAGGAACACCCTTTGCCACAAGTCTAGTGTAGAAATCAACAGGAAAGGATTCATTCAGGGACCAAGAGTTAGCTCCCAGAAAATCAGGAACACTTTGGATCCTGCATGCCTACCACGCCTCCATCGCCTCAAGGAATACTGCTGGCACATGTGTTGGAGGGAAAACTATCTAAGCATTGGAGATGAAAAGGTCAAGGCAGTGACAGAGCTGTGTGCAAATCAGAAAGGGAAAGCTGTGTCTTCCTACACTGCAAAGAAATCACACCTGCTAGCATTAGGGCACACAGGAGAGTTCCAGCTGAAACACACACCAGTGTATCACAGATATATTGAAAAGATCAATCATTTCTGACAACTTCTCAATAATAATTTCTTTATGAGTTTCAGCATCCTTGAAACACAGCTAAGGGTAACTTCTCATTCTTAGCCACAGAGTACTGTGGAAAAGTCCATGTAACCACAACTATACTACAGGTGGGACTAAACACTCCAGTGGACAATGCACTTTTCAACCACCTGCTTCCTCATCTCCAGCAGGCCACAGGGCCACTATTCCTGTGGGTCTCATGACTCACAGAGATTACAGAGGAGGCCTTAAAAAAGAGGCTTTGCTTGATGCAGCAGCACATAGATGGACATGTGGGAAATAAGGGCCATGCAACATCAAGACAGATGTCCCCTCTTTTCTGAACTCCCCTCTTCTCCTGCTGGCCTATTCATCAGGAATTTTGTTGTAATTCAGTTGCTGGCTTACTTTCTGGCAGGTTTCTTACACTGCGTTGAAAAAAAGACCAACACCATCCAGCCAAGGTGCAACATTTGTAATTCAGGTTCTGTTTGAAGCCATTTAAGATGAAATGGGAAGAGATTTTCTAGGCAGCGCATTTCAATTTTTCTGAGAAAGCCAGCACACAGAGGAAAAGATGACAGGGCATCTTGGAAACACTCACTCCAAAAGACTGCTCCAGAATGTGATGGGACCAACAATCCTTGTGTCAGCATGTCACCCACAGGGCAGTGGCTGAAGTGACAGGGCTGGGCTCCTCACAGAGGGACCTGGAAGGAGGGCAAGAGAAGGCAGTGTCAGCCAGAACTCCAGGCAAGCTGGACATAAGGAAAATACCCACTGTGTGTGGGGGGTGAGCTTCTGCCATTCCACCCAATATACTCACGTGAGGCCTCATGGTGAAATGATGGAAAGACATAAAAGAAGGGGCATGAATTAAAAGAGATGGGAGAAATAGGTCTATATTTCCCTGCTCTGAAAAAATGTTTCCATTTCAAGAGAGCATTTAAAATAAAAAGAAGAAGTGACACTAAGCAGATCATTGCTAGATCACCTTTGCCGGTTTACATTGAAGAGACTTGGTGGTGGGAGGGATTTTACATTGTAACTCTCCCCTGATTGTGGGGGGAAAAAAGAGAAGAAAACATTTCTGAGGAAAGAAGAATGCAAAACCTCTTGGTGAAGACAGCAGCATGAGTTCACTGTCACTGTAAGCAATGAATGCCTCGGCTAAAGCAACATCCTTCCAGGCGGCAGGACTCTAGGTCTGATGAAAATGCTGACAAAATTGCTGCCCCTTCCTGCTGCTGCTGCTTCTATCTCCAGAGAGTGAGAAATGTGCCAAATCTGCTGAGGACAGGCAGAGACAGTGAGAAAGAAGCAGCCAGCTGGCTGGAAAAAGGGGCAAAAAGAACGTCTTCCATTCTCTCTTTCCATTTCCCCTTCTCGCACTTGACCTCCAAAGGGTTTGCAGCTCACCCCGCCCCGCCCCGCCCCGGCCCGCCCTGCGGTGCCCGGCCAGCCCCGGGAGCCGCCCCGCCCGCGCTGGTCCCGCAGCCCCGGCTCTGCGGCGCTCGTCCCCGCCAAGTCCGGCCCGCGCGGGGGCCGCGAGCGGGGCCGAGCGCAGCGCCCCCCTCAGGCCGCGCGCCGCCGTTGCAGCCGCGGCCGTTGCGCCGCGGGCGTTGTGGCGACAGTCGGCGATGGGCGAGATGGCGGAGCTGCCGCTGCCCGCCGGGCTCAACGCCGACACCTTCCCCGCCAAGCTGTGGCGCCTGGTGAACAGCCCCCGCGTCGTGTCCGTGCGCTGGGACGGCCGGGCCCAGGGGCTGCTCGTCGACCGCTGCCTGTTCGAGCGGGAGCTGCTCAGCCCGGGCGGCGCCCACGGAGCGGGCGCCCAAGGGGCGGGGCCGGCCCCGGACTCCTTCCAAGCCACGCACTTCGGCAGCTTCGTGCGCCAGCTCAACCTCTACGGCTTCCACAAGGTGCCGGGCGATGTCGGGGGCTGCCTGCACTTCAGCAATCCCAACTTTCGCCGCGATCGCCCCGACCTCCTCCTCCGCATCAAGCGCCTGACCAGGGCCAACAGGCAGCGGCTGGCGGCGGGGCTGGAGGTGCGCAGCCGCCAGCCCAGCCGCTTGCAGCAGCTCCACACGCAGCGGCCGCTGCTCGCCTTCTCTGCCGGGCAGCCCCCCAGAGCCGGTGAGATGGGGTGGGAGCTGCGGGCGCCGTGGCCGCTGCTGCTCCGTGCCCGGCCCGGGGATGCTTGGGGAGCTCTCCGTGAGTGCGTGTGAGCCGAGGGGCTCGGTCGTGGTCAGGCCCAGCCGGAGGGAGCCTCCTGCTCCTCTGGGGCGCAGGGGAAGACACCTGGCAGTTGGGTTCCTGGCAGTTGCTTCCTGCCAGGGAATGGCAGCAGGACACTTTTCCCAGGCAGTTGAACGAACAGGGGAGAGCTAAGTAGGCAAGGAACTGGGTATTGAATAGCCCCAGAATATTTTTTTCTTTTTTCCTTCCTCTTCTTTCTCACCTTACTTGGCGGGGGGGGAGGATCTTTTTGTCTCCCCTGACAGAAGTACACTTGCTGCCAAGGGAAACACACGCAAAGACCACTAGTGACCCAGGCTTTCCTTTGCTTCCTTTCTTCTTCCCTCACTGCTGCATAGCTCCGTCATGCCAGAACTTTGCTGCTGCCTCAGCTGAGGACGCAGAGCTGCTTCCAGGCTCTTCCAGGGGACGTGCAGGTGCTCAGGAGTCTGAGGCTTCCTCACCACCTGCCAAGAAAGTCTGTGCCTCCTCTGGACTTTCTGGCGCTTTAGCAGTGGAAACATCAAGGGAGCTCCTGCGCAGATTTAATCTCCACCAGCTCACCATTCCGCTGGTTCACATCGAGCCTGAAGCTGCCTGCAGGGCCCTTGGAGAGAGCAGCAGCTGCACCTCTTCAGGGCAGCCCATCCCAGCCAACAGTGCTGCCTCACCTGAGGATGCAGAGGTGCCTCCAGGCACCTCCAGGACACGTGCAGGTGCTCAAAAGCATCAGGCTTCCCCAGCACCTCCTGAGAAAGTGTTTGTCACCTCTGGACTTCTTGGTGAGTCCAGATCAGTGGAGGCAGGCACGTACAGATTTCAACTCCGGCCTGAGCTTATTGTTCCACCGGTTCCTGTGCACCAGCAAAGCACTTTGGTGACAGTTCGGGAGCGGAGCAGCTGCGCATCTCCTGGGCAGCGCTTGCCAACCTACTGCCCATCAGGTAGGGAAATAGTTTCTAACCTTGCTTTTCAGAATGGTCATGAAAATTAAGCTTAAAATATTTCCCTGCACTGCTCTGTCATGGGTAGATCTCAAGTGATAATGAGGAGGAAAGGGGCAGGTGTTCTAGGAAGTGGAACCATGAAAACAGAACCCATCTCTGTCTGCTTTTCCTGTACTTGCTGCAGATTTGGGGGCGGGTTCTGGGCATTTTCCAGACAGCCAATCTGTAGGGGTGCAAGGGCAAGGAAAAAAACCCCTTTGTCTACAACTGGTCAGTGCAAGGTAAATGGCCATCTTTCTCGGAATGAAGCCAAACTAGGAGCCCGATAGGGTATTGCAGTGTTTCTAGGTTGTCTCTCCTTCAAATAATGCTATTAAAATTCAGTGAGCTCTGTGTGTTCCCAGAACAGCTGCAGCGGCAGAATACAGCCTCACCCACAAGGCTGCTTTTTAGAATAAACTGACACTTTAATTTCAGCATGTGTGTCTGCAGATCTGGGCTCTTCCTGGGTGAATCCACTTTCTGTGGTTTGTTGTGATGAGAAACTGTGAGAAGCTACCAAATCCAAAAGCTAATGGGGAGATAGAAAAGGCAGTGATTGTCAAGTGGTTTTTTGTATGTGTAGATCAATTTTAGAATCCATCCTTTAATATACATACACGTCCTTTAGAAGAAAGACTTCTCAAGAGCTAGAAGTCACTCTTCCCATTCCCTGGGAAATTTGAACACAGGTCTGGAAGTGAGGTTGCTGTGTGCTTCTTGTGATGTTTCATCCAAGGCAGCATAGAGCTCAGTGTCCCAAAGCTGCATTCTGGAACCTGACCCATGCGTTTGAATTGTTGCAGCCAATCCAGGCACTTCAGCCCCCAGTGCTCCAGCTGGCTGTGCTGCTTATGCACCATGGAGAGCCCCCAGCTGGCTCTGGAATACTCCTGGGGAAGAAGAATTGCCACCCCCAGATCTGGACATGGTGCTTGAGACACTGGAGGAGATGCTTTCGTCCTCCCCACGTGAAAGGTCTCGCTGTGCTCAGGTGAGTGCACTGAAGAGGGGTGAAAGGGACTGGACAGAGAACTTTGGAAAGTTGTTACATGGCTGAGAAGCAAAGGCTTCTTGAATTCAGTTGTGAATGGCCAGGGAAGGATTTGCTTGCTGAAGGAAGGTTTCCAAGGGAAGGGGAATGAAAAAGTGTGTGCCCTTGGTGAGGACAAGAGGTGTCAGCCTGTGTTGGCCAAGTTTGGGTGCTCCTTTTCCTGGGCAGAATGCCTTCTGCAGGGGCGTTAGCGGTGAGGAAGTGGAAGCTTTGTGCATTCAACCAGGCTTTGTTTGATGGGGAAGAAGAGAGGAGTGTTTGGAGAATGCTACTGAAGGCCGAGTGTCCCTTGCAGGGAGGGTCATGCGAGAGGTGCCTCTGCTGCAGCAGCAGATGTGGGCTCTGCCTCTTTGGTGTTGGAAGGCCAAGGGAGAGCAAGGGCTGGGCTGGAGGTGCTGCAGCTGCTGTGTGAGCCCTGCTGTGTGTGTAGGTGCTCCCAGAGCTGCATTTGGGGATGGGCTGGAGCTGCAGCTCTCTTGCCCTCTCAGTAACCTGGTGCCTGCAGTCCAGTTTCTGTCTGGGAAATCCTCCACTGGGCAAACTGGCCAGTCTTGCTCTCCATGTCCCAGAGCTCGGTCACCTTGCTGTTGGGCATGTGTGTGGGAAGAGATGTGTGTTCCCACGCAGTCCCTGCAAAGCTACAGCCTGGGTGAGACTGTTCTGCAGAGGGCTATGGAGGGAGGAGCACATCCCTGTGCCAGGAGCTGGCAGGACTCCTTCCTCAGCAGCCAATCTATGTGTTCAGTGTCACCCCCACACTCAACACTGTCAGCTTTGACAGCTTTTGGACCATGTTGGAGAAGTCAAATCTTTCTGACTTTTCAAGGTTTTTGGGATCCACATTTCTTGTTAGGAACAAGAGATGAAGTATGTGAGCCACAGAGTTGTTGGACCAGATGTCTTGTGTAACTGGTAAGAAGGGTTTATTTCTTTGTGTTTCTTTTTCAAGGGGAATATTAATGTTGCCCCTGAGTCTTCAGGAGGGGAGCCTGTGACCAAGGCTGCAGCAGAGGGAGCTTTGCCTGGCGCCGCGAGCTGTGGGAACAGTTCCCAGGAACGCGAGGAGCTTGGTAAGGACAGAGCCCACATTGGTTTAGGGAGGTGTGAGATAGCTGCTCTGAGCCTGCCTGTGACAGGAAGGGAGATGAGAAGAGTTGAGTTCTTGTCTGCAGGGTTGGTGCTTCTGGGAGCCTTTAGTTCCAATCCTGCAGTGACACAACCTCCCTGAGCCCTGCCCTCCACGCTTCTCCAGAGGCTCTGACACTGAGTCCTCTGCTGTGGCAAGAGAGCCAGGAGTAAACCTGACCTTGTGGGAGTTGTGTCAGCCCCAAGCCGGGTGTCCCCATTTGGTTTCCTAACTCAGCTGCCAGCAGCCTTCAGCTTCAGCCATTTCAGAGAGGACTGATGTCTCTGTCAGCGCAGACAAAGAGCAAGGCTGGGTTTCTTTGTGGGAGCTGAGACTGTCTGTGTTTCAAGGTCTGGATTTGGGTGCGATTTGCGCTGTGAGTGCTGAGACTTTATCGAGATACTGCAGTGCTACCCACAGGTTTGAACACTTGGATGGATCCCTGCTCTTTAAAGTGCAGGCTTCCTATTCCCAAGTGAGAGTCTGCCTTTCAGGCCATCTTTTACACTCTTTGATAGAAGGACAGTTAATTCCAAAGGAACAGATGGACACAGGCCTATATGAACTCAGTGTTTCCTTTGCTTCCCAGATATCCACCTGATCTACCTTGCCAGGAGGGCTGCCCTGCGTGCGAAGGAGGGAGCAAGGGAGAGCCTGTGATCATTGGGCAGGTGGAATCCCTCTTTTTATATGTAGATGTATAGGTGTCTATATAGTTATATTTATACATGCTTA
The DNA here is from genome assembly GCF_963662255.1 of Cinclus cinclus. NCBI lineage: Eukaryota > Metazoa > Chordata > Aves > Passeriformes > Cinclidae > Cinclus > Cinclus cinclus. The sequence continues at coordinate 9,348,464 of NC_085084.1, forward strand.
TATTTACATTTATAGATTTATGGAGTTGTGCTTATGCATGTATATGTTTATAGACCTATATAGTTAAATATATATATCGAGTTATAGGTTAGATTGAATCATATCTATGCAGTTACATTTATAGATTGGCAGAGTGCATTTATATATGCATAGCAAAATATTTAAACATACAAGTAATATTTATAAGTAATGTAAACATAAGTAAGTATATAAACTTGCAAGTAATATGAAGTAATATTGATGAAGTTGCATAGTTGCGTAGTTAAAGTTATATGGATATTTAGGTGGATAGATGGATATTTGTGCAGGCTTAGGCTGCATTTTTACTTTCTTTTTCCCCTGCCGGATGCCTTTCTCATCTCTTGTTTTTCCCCTCTGTCCCCTCCTCCTGTGCTGGGTCCGAGCTGGCGGCCGGGCCGGGCGGAGCAGCAGTTCCAGCCCCGGGTGTCCCTGGAGAGGTGGGAGCTGCCGGTGGCCCCAGGCACTGTCCCCTGAGGAGCTGCTGAGGGACGGTGAGACTGAGGGGGCTGAGGGGGCTGAGGAGGCGGTGACACTGAAGGGACGGTGACCTGGAGGTGCTGCTGGGGCTGAGGCTGTGGGGCAGCAGAGGGCAATGGTGGCACTGAGGTGACAGGAAAGTGGCACAGGCTGAGGAGGGTGATGGCGGGTCTAAGGGGACGGGATGGGTCAGAAGGGACTGAGGGGGGTGAGGGGACTGCGGGGCTCAGAAGAACCTGAAGGGGACTCGGGGTTTGCCGAGAGCATGGCGGGGCTGAGGGGATGGAGGGGGCCAGCAGGGAGCACAGAGGGCTGCGGGACTGCAGCTCTGGCAGGCCTTGGAAGCCATTGCTGAGCCTCCACTTGTGCCACAGCCTCAGTGAAGGCCTGGAAGACAGCAGGAGCACTGACAGGAGGCAGCAGGGAGGAGCTGAAGGGCAGGAGCAAGAGGAGCGAGCAGGCAGCTGCTGCTGCCCCGCGAGAGCCTGGGTGAGGGCACAGGGCCGGGGAGGCAGGGTGGGGGTGAGGGTGCCGTGGGCTGTGGCCGTGGGCACTGCCCGGCGGGGCAGGAGCGGGCCCTGCCCGTGCTGGGGCTGCTCAGCGCAGCTGCCCCGGCCGGCACAGGGGCTGTCCTTGGGCAAGGCAGCTGTGCCGGCAGGGCCCGGGAGCTGTGCCGGCTGTGCCGGGCTGCCGGGGGCTGTGGGACAGTCCCGCCGCGGCTGCGCTCACCACAGCCTGGCCCGCTGGGCCTGCTTTTTCTTCCAACCTTCCTGGGGAGGTGCTGAGGTTTTCTCTTCGCTTCCCCGATGGAAGGGCAGGTGCTGCCAAGGGAAAGGGCCTGATCCTGACTCCGTGTTCCCTTTGCTTCCCAGATGTGCCATGTGCTGTCCCTGTCCAGGAGAGCTGCTCTGCACGGGACGAGGAGACCGAGGGAGAGGCTTTGGAGCAGGGGCTGCTGGAATCCTTCTGCTCAGCGTCCTTGTTCAAGATAGATGGACTTGCACATAGGCAGCGATTTTTATATGGAAATATGCATATATGGGTTTCTATTTGTATACCATTATATTTATACGTCTGTTGTTATATTGATGGACCTATGCTATGCATATATGTATGCATATACATACATATATGTTTGTAATTACATATATGTGTATATATGTGTCTAAGTAGACATGTATGTTGTTCGGTCTACTTTTAGTTCTGTTTCCTTTGTATACATTTTTCTATACATATGTATCTATTTGTTTAGATGCAGTTATAGGAAGATGGTGCTTTAAATAGGTATATTGTTATTTGCATAGGTCTATATGTTTTATTTTTAGATGTGTAATAATCTAGATGTTATTCTATTTACATGTGTATCCAATTGAAGAGCTCTGTATTTGTGCTGGTGCAGTTATATGGCTATTTAGCTTGGCACATGGATATTTTTAAATTTATAGATAGGGTTTTTTATATATCTGTTTATCTATATTGTATTTAATATGTAATATTTAATTTATCTTTACATCTGTGTATCATTATATGTTTATATAATTTTATATATATGTATATATGTATTAATTGAGTTCTATTTCAACATGTATGGAGTTATAGAATGGTATAGTTTTACCTATTTAGAGAGGGACTGCATATATTTGTACTTCTATATGGCCTGTACCCTTGTAGTAGTATGTAATAAATTAGGTTGTTCAACACTTAATTGATCTTTGTGTATAGTGAGTTGTTGTAGATGTTGGCAATAAATTAATCTTTTTGTTAACTGCAGTTAGTATTTGTATATATTTCCATAGCATTGTTGTCCTAATGTAATAAATTCCTTTTTTTGACCTTAACAGAGATTGGTGTCGTTCTGTATTGTCAGCACGGGTGTCACAATTTGTAACAAATTCTATTTTTCAGCTGAAATCAATATTCTTGTGTGTTTGTCGATCAGCAGTGTGGCTGTAGCAATGTGCAAGAAATGACATTTGTCGGCTGAGATGGGTGTTGTGTGATTTGTGCTGTCCAAAGCAATGAGCAGGTGTAAAGGCGATGGTGCTGGAGGATTTTGATTGTGAAAATCTCCAGCCATGCCCAGCACATGTCCCACGTGCACTCAGGCTGGGAAAGGAAAGGGCAGATTTGGGATGGCAGCAGAGGCACATGTTCACCAAGAACTCCCTGCAAAGCCTGCTGAGGAAACTCCAGGACTCCACTGGCACAGAACTTGTACTCCGTGGATTTTCAGGTCATTCCATTGGTATTTGGTTCTTTATACGCAGACATCCATATATTTATATATATATATATATACACACACACATGTAGGAAGTACTTAGTGAGCTGGAACACAGGAAGGAAATGGATAGCTTTTCTTTAGTCATGCAGTCTGGAATAAAATGGTGTAGGAATAGCCACCAACTAAGTTGTGGGAACAGCTCATTCTTGGTCTTAACAGGACATTGGGTACAAGAAAACACAAGAATCGTAATGATTCACCTCCTGACTAAAATCAAAATGGTTCATGGTGTAAAACTACCTGGTGATGGAAATAACCAATGTCCCTGGGCTGGGGCAGAAGCCTGGGAGTCAGACGCTTGGAAAAAGAGACCTGGCAAAGCCAGCCCAAGGTGCAGGCACGTGTTTGGCTCAAGGCAAGAGGGAGCTTGGACTGCCAGCACTGGAAGGCACTCCAGGCTAAGGAGCTGGCCGGTGGCAGGGAGCAGCTCCTGCTGGCACTGCAAGGGAAGGACTGGCAGCACGCAGGAGGAGCGGGCACATTGCTGATGGACAAGGGAGCTGTTCCTGAGCTGCCAACAGGACCCCTCCCGGAACTGCAGTTACAGATCAGTTGCCCATCCTGCAGGCTCTGCTTGGCTTTTGGAGCTCAAATCCACTGCCAAGAGCAGACCTGATTATAAATGGGATCAATGATAAGACTTCAGCGCTTGTTGCCCCATTGTTAATACTGATTTTTTACTTTCTAGGCTATCTCTGCATTACGTACCCTGGGTGTTTCAAAAGGTAGTGCTCAGCATTTAGAACCATGTCTTCTCTCCTTTAGCAGATTTCTAGAACACTCATGCTTCTCTGTGAAGAAAGGGCAAATTTAAGAAAGGTTTTACAACAGCATGGTTCCATAGAACTTTAGTTCAACTTATTTTCTAAGGAACCTCTAGTATCAAGACACTTTGCTAAAGCAATTAAGGGTGAGAATTGCAGGGCTGGTTTAGAATTGAATCCAAATTCTATTTCAATCTGTGCAATATTTCCACGAAATCTGATTAATGTCCAGGTATCAAAATCTCGATTTCTCTTTTGTCCTCTTTCTTCCTAGTAAACAAGGCGTGTGTATATTTTTGATTTTGGTTTTAATGCCAGAAACCCACTGGACTAATTGATACCATGCAACTTCTTTATCATTTACAATTACCCATGGTTCTCAGAAACACAGCTGTTAAAAGAAGGGAAGTGAGCAAATCTTTTAAAGCAATGAACTAATAGTTACTTTACATCAGTTTGTAAGCCCTTAGGTAATTACACTATAATCTAAATACAACGTATATATGTACAGGTATAAAGTATCAGCTGAAGAAATGCTCTACATAAACAAGATCTCATCTACAGTTTTTGCTAGCTTTGTGTTTTGTTCTTTCTTAGTAAAATCAGGAAGAGAAATACTACTGTCCTTTCCAAAATTAATTGGTTAAAAAATTGACAAGTTTGATGAAGTTTGATTTAGGATCGTTCAAATAATAATTTTAATTCTCTCTTGCTGAAGAGAAACAAAATTGACACTTTGTGAGTGGTAAGCAATAGACATTATTAACAGGAGCATTGCACAAAATATCTTTGGGATATTGTATAGCAGTTAATATGAAGATCTCATAAATGATGGAGATAAGAGACCTCGGTGCTGAAGATGAAAACATCATTTGATAACAATAAAAAGAGTTATCTAGCTCATCTTAATTATACTTAAAATGTGCTTTATATGGATTAAATGTATAGTGATTGAAAACTCATCACTTCTTTTATGTTGCCGATTAATTCATGCTGATCATTTTAGTCTCAGCCCACAGATTTAAAAGATAAACTCATTGCTGCAGCTTGCAGTATTGAAGCAGTGTCACTTGATTTGGCACTGAAGGGTCAGAAAGCGTTGTGAATGACAGAGATTGCCAGTGTCAGGTATTCCCAGGAGCTCTTGAACATTGCAAGAAAACATAGGTCTGATTTGCTGTCTGCCAGCAGATTTGCTGAGAGCAAAACAAATCTCAGAAATAGCCATGGCTATAAAGCAGAAAATGGGCCAGTAGAAGAAAACCTGATTGACAGATATTGTAAGAAATCATAAAATGACAATTAAAACACATGATGCAGAATTATAAACACAAGTGGCCGGTATCACTGTATCCTGTTTTGAAAGGCAGAAAAAGTCAGTTTCTGACCTAGTTGATTATTGTACTCATTCATCTGGCAGTTGCTGAGGCAGCAGCAATGTAATTCAATCTTAAAGACTGGTTCTTGTTTAGAACCACATTATAAAATGTCTTAATTATCCATGTGCGGCATGATTTATTCTATCAGCTAATATTTGTGCTCTTGGTAATAGGACAGTGCAGCTGTGGATGGTAAGAGACACTTTAGATCCCAGAAATTATGCTTTCCATCTAGGAAAAGTAATAATAAAGAAGCTTTCATCTTCTTCCCCTCTTATTATTTGAAGCCATCTAAACCCAGAATCACTTTGACTTCCATTTTTGTCTTTACTCTTCTGGGCTCCTCCACGGTTGTATATGAAGGCTTGTCAAACCTGTGATAACCAGATATCTAGAATTTAATTCCATGGTCTCAGCACAGCCCTCTAGAACCGTTTTAAATACAAAATGGCCATAAAGGACTTACGGATATGACACAAAAGCTGTGGAACACACAAGCCCTTCTGGATAGGCAAATAAAAAATGGCATCTACCTTTCAAAATGCTATCAAACACTCTCAGACAGCTCCATGAAGTTTCTCTAGTAGGACTGCATGTTCTTTGCATTCCTTATTTCCCCAGGGAAAATTGAGGTGTACTACAGTTAAATAGTTCATCATTCAGGGCTGTCCTTGAGTTTCCCACGTACCTGTGCCTCCAGGGGAGCTGGGTGTCCAAACGGCCTGTAGGGCTGGTGGAGATCTCATCCTTGCTTCAGTTGCCTTAAAGTGGACCTTTTGATCCATTGAATCTTCCCTGTGGGATCTGTTGTGCCTCATTTGCTGCTCCAGAAGGAAATGGGTCTCCCATACACACCTGCACCCCTAAGACATGGGGTGCAGGACAAGTGTCTTGGGTACAGAAGATGAGCTGATGAGGTTGAGATGAGCTGCTCATATTCTTTCTGTAGAAATAGATATGGAAATAGAAATAGAAACAGAAATAGAGAAATAAATATAGAAATCAATACATATAAAATATGTATTTAAAAAAATGTAGCTTCGTGCGGAGGCATAATGGGCTGCAGGAGATGTTTGGAACTGCAGAGGTGCTCAGCTGGTACATCTGCTCTTAACTCCCAGGATAAATCCAAGAATTTCCATTGAGATCTCCACTGGTGGGAACTCATCTTCACAAAGGGCACTCACTTTAGGAGTCTGATTTTGGAAATAAATTAATCCCTTTGCTGAATCACTGTGATATTTATGAATGATGAAAGTGGAACTTACATTAGGAGAGGTTCACATATGTATGAGACGTAGCAATACAAAAACACACAACCCATCAAATGCACTTTCTGATTCTACTGTGAGCTACCAAGACCCTTTGTCCTTACTTGTGTAACTACTAGAAGAATAGAAACTTGCTTTCCAGAAAGCCAATTTAATTCCAAGAGCCATCTGGAATACCAAACTAAGACTTAAAGAGAGCAGAAGAATGGTTGTGATTTATAAGCATGTATCTCATTTAGACTGGAGGAAACAGAGACTGAATACAAAGGATATGCTGATCACTTGAATGTTTTCTCTGTGATCTTTTCCCAAAGCATGCAGTATCCAATCCACTGCAGTCAGCAAGAGTCCTTTCACTCACCTGAAATGAACAAACTCTTGATCATAATATCAGACACTGCTGCATGGATATTAAAGATGTGATAGCCAGTCTGCCACGCTACTGAGAGACGGGATTGCAAAAGCGGGGTACAAAAAGTAATCCAAGCAAGAAGCCAAAGTCCAAGCAGAAAGAAGTCAGATTTGAAGTTGAAATCAGAGTTGAAGTCAGAGTGGAAGACATTGAAGTCATTGAAGTTACTGAAGTTCTTGAAGTCACTGCAGTCACTGAAGTAATGTATTGTTCTCTCAGGTCAGCCTTCTAGACTGTTGCAGCCCCAAGCAGTCACATCCCCAGGCCAGAATGTCCCCCCAGTTACAGAATCAGCCTATTGTTCGCATTATTTGGCAGCCTTAAAAAACAAATAGTTCCAAAAAACCTGATAGCTGCACATGAAGCTCTTTGCTTCACACCTGTGCTTTCTTATTCCATGGTCTGTACCTGACCAAAGCCAGAATGTCTCGACCAACTGCGCTCTCTGTTCCACACCCCACTTGTTCTCCTATACCAGCCCTGTCTTTTCTACACTTATTCTGGTTTGTGCTACTCTTCCTTTCAGTCAGTGACTTCTCAGCAGACTTCAGATTGCTTCAGAAAATACTTGACATAGTTTGACAGTATTTGATTCTGCCTGTATTTAACATCCTGCTTTAGTCAGCATTAAGTGTACTTCATGTTTTTCCTTACATTATTTGTGCAGTCCCACTTAAAAGTAAATGTGAAAAAAATGCATGAAAACTTGTACAAGTTGAATTAAAAGATACTGAGTTGTAGCCGTTAGGTGTATAAAATGGGTTAATATTTGTAATACATGTTTCTGTGTTATTATTCTCAATTTTAAGCTAAGTTTCTCTTTGATCTGTCTATTGCTTCATTGCCTTCTCTGAAGGGCAACCTTCTCAGGCAGGTCTAGGGCATTCCTCAATGTAAACAGCCTTTTTGTCTTTTGAAAACTGACTTTTTTCTTACCTGGAAATCACAGATCACATCAGGAGAGGATGTTTTTCCAATATCCTTTACCTGCTTTATCCAACACTAATCCGAGTCTATGCGGATTACCAGGTACCACGTGAAATGCAAGTTTGTCCATTCAGGCTTTACTCATTCTGCAGTTCTTGAGGTTTAGAGAGGGATTATCCATCAGTCCCTAGGGAAAGAAGCTCTTGAGCATACCAGACCAAACAGCATCATCTCAAATCATGTTCTCCTGTGTGTTTGGTGCATCCGCTTGCCCTGCAAGACACAAAATCCAAACTTCTGAGGTTTAAGTTATGATAGAATGGAAGAGTTGTTTGTATTGTTTAATGCTACTTTTGCCCATCCATTCAGGATGATAAGAGGAAGGACTCAGAGTTGCTGGAAGCATTCAGCTGTTTATTGCAACTTGAAGAATGAGACACGAGGTAAGAGAGCTACAGAGACAGGTACAACAGGCCTTTGCTGCAGTTGGTTACCTAAGAACTCTGCCTACAGTGATTTCCTGTTACACATGTTTGTAGGCTGTGTTTAATGCAACCTGCAAAGAAAACATGAATTATTGGTTATGTTGTAACATTACCTGTAAGGTGTTTCTCTAAAGACAGCTGTGCTAGTGTGTGAGGAATTTGTCTCCCCCACAATTCTCATGATAATATTAATTTGGGATATATGAACATTATGTAATTTAATTGCTTTAAATGCTCCCAATAATTGTTTTTTTTTAAAAACCATAAAAATATTGATTGATTGATTGATTGATTGATCGATTGAAACCATTGAAATGCTTATCAGACTGGCTGAGAATTCACAAGCACACTTTTCTGCAATGCTTCTACCAACACAGATACTGAGGCTGCTGTGGATTTGCAGGAGCTTTTCACAGATGTTGCACTCTTCCTGCTGGGCACAGGCATTAGCACAGAGGAATTAGCGAATGCATGTTTTGACACCACCCTGTTTGCAGTAGTCTAGGAACTGTGATTAACCCTGGTGCCACTGACAGGTACCCGGCATGTGCTGATGCCTCCAGGTGGGGAGAAGAGACATCAGGCTCCTTGGCAGCATTCCCAAAAAGGCCACGGGGCAAATGGGAAGATCACTCACAGCCAGCTGGACTTTGCTGCGGGCTCTGAATTTGGGGATTGCAGGGATCAATCCAACAGAACACCCACACTTCTGCAAAGCCTGCAGCAGAGCTTTGCTGAGAATGCAGCACTGCCCACAGTGCCCGGGGCTGACGCTGAGCGAGCCCTGCATGGGCTGCTGCCCCAGCACCATCCGAGGCTGCCTGGTGACACAGCAGGAGCTGGTCCCCACTGGCGGGGGTTTATCCTGTCCCTGGAGGAGCTCTCAGGAGCCCTGAGAGGAGCACAGGGCATAGAGCACGGGACGCTGAACTTCCATGCCCTTGTTGGTGACACTCTGGGACAGGCTCGGATCAACGGGCCAGAATGATCTGAGCAGCTCAGACGCTGGTTGTATCCACACCTGGGGCAAACAGGGCCGTAGGAAATGTATCACAGGCAGCTATTCTTTGTTTGGCCATTTTCATGGTGAGGAAAACATTTGTATCTGAGTTTGGCTTTATTTGACTGTGTACTTTCTGGGAGCACAAAACATATTTTTCTCAAACATAAGAAAATTGATTGTTACCTTATGTGCATATGATGCTACATGTAAACCATCCTTATTTTAGATACCAGTGGCCTGGAGGCAAGGTATTTCAGCAGGTTTGAAAGAGAAATTGGGTGAATGTATCCCTAATGGAAACACTGTTTTGTAGTTGTCTCCAAAATAATCTGTCACACCCAGTCTTTGTAGACAGCCTCAAAAGTTGATTCATGCACAGACCTATGGGAACACTGAAGTCCAATCTTTTTCCTAAGTTTCCTGTTGTTAATACATTGAGCTGACAGGGTAGAAGTGTGGCCAGCAATGCCATAACCTTCTTTTTGGGGAAGGATAGAAAAATGACTGAGGGAGGACAATATTTGGGTACACTCAAAGGGAGCAATGAATGCCCCTTTCTTCCTTGGAGAATATTTTGGAATTTCCTCAGTTCTCTCCATGCTAAGGATGATAAGCCCCCATACCTGAGACATCTTGGGGTGTTTTGTGATTGAACACCTGAGCTGTTGCTGGCCTTCATTTCTCCTTCAAGTGAAGTTGAAGAAAATGTCACCTCTTAAACCCTGAGATCTGTGTCCTTTTGTGCCTGGAGCAGGGGTAATCCTACACATCTGGAGTGCCTTAGCACAAGGAACTCTGCTGTGGGGAGCATGAATGGGTAAATTCTGCTGGGGTGCCTGCCCTTGGGCTGGTGACTGCTGCTGCTTGGCAGAGTGTGCAATAGTGTTGCAGTCAAGAACGGACTGAGACGGAGGACTTCTCATGGTTACCCTTTCATGACTTATCTTTCCTTGCCTGGCCATTCTTCTAACTAATTCTACACAGCAGAAAGAAGTCATATTTTCATGATTTTAGAAATGTAAGCTTCATAGTCTTAAGTTGAATCTAATTTCCCATCTAGTTCCTCATGCCTTGGGGCTGGCTTCCCTCTGGGGAGCTGGGTCAATTCTTTTGTCTTCTTTGACTCTGATTTGTTCTTTCAGCCTTGCCACTGCAGTACGACCTCCATTAGCAAAGTAGGTCCCATGTAACTGGGAGTGTTTTGCATAGATTTTGTACAGTTTCAGGTACAAAACGAGAACCTCTATTTGATGACATTCCCAATTGGATCCCCAACCTGAGTATTATTTCTCTTATTATTACTTGAGGTACTTCTCTAGCTTTGTGTGTATGAAAAGGAAAAGCCTCTGGCCACAGAAAGTGGGTCTACTAAACCTAATATATACTTATATTCTTTTGTGTTGAGGTAACTTGGAAAAATCTCTTTGGCAGTCATCTCCTGCATTATTTCTTTTTTTTCTTTTCTTTTTTTTTTTTTTGTGATCTCTAATGGCAGTGTTTTGTAAAACTGTGCATTGTTCTGTAAGCAGACTCTACATTGCACTTGTCCCATTCCTTGTCAGCCTAACCCTAAGTAGCAGCTTTTCCAAATTGTCCTCTGAATCCTCACTACCCTAATGGGTTTCTCTATGTTTGTCTTCTATAGCTTGTGTCATTATTGCTTGAGACACTAATTTGTTGATTTGTTGTCAGCCACCACCCTTTCCCACTAAATCCGACATGTAGGGATTTTGCTAATTGATTGTTTTCATCCTGGTGTTCTGGGACTGATTTGGAAAGGTTGACAACTTTGGATAGAACTGGCAACAAGATGCTTTGTCCTGCCCCCTCTCTAGCAGTTTTGTCTGCTACTCGACTTCGGATGTTGCCGGGTGTTTGTGTGTACTGGTGAGCTTTGCAGTGCATTATTGCTGCTTTAGCAGAGAACTGGGCACTCCCAGAACTGTCCATACTTGCTTGGAGGTCATGATTGCTTGTAGAAGGATTGAGGAACTTAGCAGGGTTCAAGGTAGGAGCTGTCTTTAGCACCATGCCTTTTGATCTTGCAATACTACCTGTTACTTTAAGATTCTGCTCAGGGATAACCTGTGTGGCACAGAAGCTGTCATTTTTTTCCCATTCATTTTCAAGTCTGTTCTATCAATGAGGACCATGGTGGCTCCAACTCTGAGGTGAACTGGCCATCCCTTGAGTAACTAGTTTAGGGTTCTTTTGAGAAATATGCTCTTTCTACTGGGTTCATTCCTTCATTCCCAGTCTTGGAGCTAAATATGGAGCTGCTGTGCAAGGCAAAGGCACTCAGGGATGAACAGTGCAAAGGTTTGAGTCAAATGTGGTAACTCCCGAGCAGGTGTGGTCAGTAATGTCTTGTTACGATATTGAATGGTTGATGGACATTCCATAATCCAGTGAATTACCTCCTTGGATTCCTTTGGTGGTTCATACAAAGGCTTTTGCAATAGTCCATAACTGGGGATCCATAACTCCCACCATCCAGGCATTCCCAAGCAGGGACATAGTTGTCTTATAGATCTGGGCTCTAGTGTTTGACAAACTACTTCCTTCCTTACTGTTCCCCAAACTACACTGCCCTTGTGAGCGTGGCAGCCAGGACACCAGACATGGGCAGATATGGACATGGTCTTGAAGACAAAGACAAGATTTTGTGATATGGAAAAGGAGCTTGGATGGAAATATTCAACGCATTTTCAATGACACGCTTTATTCCCTCTCCCTGTAATGACTGCAAGAGAGTATTATTGCTGCCAGTTGACTGAAATCAGGAGTAAGATTGGCTAAGGAGAAGTTGGAAGTAAAAGGATCATAAACTGACTATTAACTATTTTTCCAGATGTGTCAATATAACTTCAATGGCCACCTGCAGTCAGCACAACTATCAGCCTGTGATTGTGTTCAGGGTCAGCACTGGCTCTTCCATGTCAGCTCCTCCTGCAGAGCCCATGGGGGCCTGTGCATGTTGCTGGCTTGTATCCTTTTAGGAGAGGGGGATGAGGAAAGCTCCAGGGGCTTTTGTCAAAGAGATGATATTTGAGTGAGCAGGTACGTGCTGGAAGCCTCACAGACTGACCGGCCCATGGCAGGATCGAGCAGTGCTGGCAGGGCTGCACCTTGCTGCCCTTGTGAGAGGTGTTCAGCTGCACCTTCACCCAGGAGACAGCCAAGTACAGCACTTTTGTGCAGAAACACTTAATTAGCCCTGCTTTGCACAGCTGCAGCAACTGGGGTGACCGGAGCACCTCTTCCTGCTCTTGGAAATGAGCTGAGTCCTTTGTGGAACTGGGCAGGGCATTCCTATGTGTGCCCAGTGGGAATTCCCTCTGGCCCGGGTGTGTCCCATACACCTCCTCAGTGACAGCCCACCCAGTTTGGAACATGGAGCTGCCTGTTTCCAAGGACACGAGGCCATTGTCAGCAGCACAGGGCAGGACCGGTCAGACCCTTCCGTGGCTGCAGCGAGAGCGGAGGTGTCCGAGCGTTCAGCGAGTGCTCTTCCAGCTTGGTTGGATCTCACACCCGTTGGTCAAGAGGCTGATCCACACACTGAGTGGAGGTAAATATTTACAGTTCTGGGCAGAAAGGGGGGGCTCAGTGGCAAATTCACAAAGTCTGCACCATAAGCCCCAGAATGTTTTAGTATTATACATTTGAACCAGCAAAGCTCTTTGTGTTCATTGACTGCAAGTTCCCGAGTTCTGTTCATAATTAATATTCTGTCTGTTCTTGGGTAACGATCCTCTTGCTTCTCCTGCTTAGGAGGAAAGCAGTGTATGTGATTACCATACTGTTTATGATTAATTTAAGAAGCAATTACAAAGTTAATTAAGTACATTAAGCAAGAGAAAATATAGGCTAAACAAGTAATGAAATGCTCCATAAATAATCCAGGCTGGTGGAAACCCATCAGCCCCTTCTTATAATTGTTCCCATTCTTCTGTAAAATGGACGGGTGGTCTTAGAGCAAACTTACTCGTTTAGCTGACATAAAAGGATGTGAATTTCAGGTGACTCCCTGTTCCTCTTCATGTCCAGTCCCTATCCTAAGCTCTGCCAGTGCTGATGACTGAAACAGAAATCTCAGTGGAATTGTTTTGAGGCAATACTTAGTGCAAATGACAGTGCCATGGATGAAGGATGAACAGTGTCACAAGCAAAATATTGAGGGATTTCTAAAGGACTGTGGAATATTGCTTTCACAGGTATTTGCAAGTGATATTCCTGTTTAAATAATAGTCCAGGCAAATTCCAGATGAACAGATTTTAGCTTCACTTTCAGCCCATTTTGCTTTTAGAATGAAGCAGTTACATGGCAGTAGGCTGTTTTTGTTAAAAAATATGGTTTTGTTTACAGACATTTTAGTGAGTTTTGAGCTCCCTGTGGCACATTCTGTAGCAAATGATGAGTTCAGCCAAGCAATCCAAATTTTGTTACATGTCATTAACCTGGGATAAACTGTTTCCATGTCACATCTATGCAAAGAAATACACCTAGAGCTGCAGAGAAGAGAAAGGGTTTTGGTGCCTGTTCCAGACAAAATTCACCATTTGCAGTTGAAATTCTTCTTGGAGCTCACTGCAGCATGTGCTTCCTTAGTACCAAATCAATGCCAGCGCTGGGTGCTGTCCCAGCTTTGTGATTTTTTGGGAGCCACTCTCGCCTGGTTTGTCAGCTGAGCTCTGGCCAGCCCAGTTGTCCTCAGGCACTTGATTTCAAGGGAAGCCTGTGCCTATAAATTCCAGCAACTGGGACAGGATGACTTGCTACTTGAGCACTTGTTTGCATTGGAGGTGAAGTGACAGTCGCTGTCTCAGGGCAGTTTTGTAGCCGGCTGCTTTCAGAGGGAGAATTGTGTCACAGCAGCTGTTTTTAGCGATGGGACAGCAAAACTTTTCAACTAGAACTCTTGTTTAAAAGTAAGGGCCTGGTGAATCACCAGGAATGGAGTGCTGGCTGGAAGTTTTACAGAGCATTTCTTTTGCCTTTTAGCCAAGTTCCAGTGAGGCATTGCACATTGGAATTGCTCAGGTTGTCAAACTGTATAACCCACTTGGAGGTATGGTTGCTTTGCATATTTTGTTCAACGTCTGTAAGATTTTCAACTTGGTAATTTATTCTTGCTGCATATTCTTGGGCCAGGTGGTGTGTTCAGAGTTCTCAGCTATAGGTGGTTTGCCCTGAGGTCAGCCTTGCAATCTCTTGTCACTGCATTCAGCCATTGGCCTGTTTTCCTCTTGGAAAGCCTGCCAGTCCTTCCTTGTCCCCATACTGCTTGATGGAATTTTGGAATTTTGGAATGTTTGGAATTTTGAGCATTGAGGTCCAGGTAGGGACTACCCAATGCACTTAAGTAACCTGCCTTGGTAACTAATGTTTTGGTTTTCAAGTGGACTTTGGGGTAGCTAGGCAATCTTTTTATGTGTTAAACCTTGGAAATTGACCAAAAATGACATTGAGGAAGTCCCATGCAGAAATTCATATGGTCAAGATGGAAAATGTTACTTGATTTCATTCTTTGTCATGGTCAGTAAGAAGTAACGGTAGACACAATACAGTTTTGGGTCCTTTTCAAAGAAAGTGAAAGGCAAGTAATGATGTCATCTTCCCCACAGATTCCATAACTGTGCACAAAGCCCAGTGTGCTCTGGTGGTGCCATCTGTTATTAACCTGTTCTGAGTAGTGTTTCCCCAAGGAGCCTGGCTCCAGGCAGACATGAGGTGGATATTCCCCTTCCAGGCACTCCGTGGTGCTGCCTGTAGCAGACAGCTGAATTAGGCACAGCCAGCTGCCCTGAGAAAAAGAGGCTCTCACCTGGCTGTGGCTGCAGTCACCTGCCTGCAGGGACATCCATGCCACTGAAAGTGCAGCTCTTGCTCTGCCTTAGCTGAGTGCTGAGCATTTTAGGGCAGCAACATCATGGTATTTTGAGGAAATGAAACTAAACCTCCAAATTTGTTTTTATGGATCTTCTGTTTATCATGTGAATGATGATGATTTGTGTAACACTTGCTGATAGTTTACATAGATCCAAAGGGAATATTGAACATTTCAGCAATTGAGGTTGAAAACTGGCACTAGTGAGATAATTGTGGAACTTGGTCTGGATGGTTTTGCTTTGGGCTGGCACTGAGAAACTCAGGTGAGTCAGGTGTGGTTGCTGGTAGGGTACAGGGTGCCCTTGCAACATGCTCCATGCAGTACCAGTTAGGGATTGGGCTTTGTCACAGAATGAGAGAATACGCTTAGCTGGAAGGGATTCACAAGAATATGCAAGTGCAGCTCTGTGCCCAAGAATTCCATCATAAGTTTAAATCAGCTCTCTTGCCTGCTCCCAATGACATTTCATTTCTGTTTTCTTTTCCTTTGGGTAAGCAAGCAGACATCAAAAGCACCCAGCCAAACACTTCATATCTTGCACCCGAGAAGAAGAAAACAATGCCCATGAAGGCTGCAGAGAGTGAAGGCAATCCTTGCACTGCTGTTTATCGCTGACCCTACAGGGACAGGGTGATTCATTTGCTTGCTCTGAGGATGTACAAGAAGCCAGAGTTACTTGCCCGCTTGCAGAGAGATGGAGTCATGCAAAAGGACAAGGGTACCCTTGGAAAGATCCTCCAGCAGGTGAGATTGTGCAGTTTGTTCCAGCAATTTTTTTCCACCACGTTGTTCTTTTGTCCTTAATTTATATTTCTTCCTTCAATCTTTCTATAAGAAACTTTTCTCTTTTTTAAATTCTCCCTGTTCCCCATGGCTGTTGTTGAATTATGCCAACATTAATATACCACATAAGAATACATCTTCTTCAGCTATGAACAATGTCCAGGGAGGATAATTCAAATGGATACAATTTTGGATGCACAGACTTGCTTATCAAATGGATTCACAGACTGACTTCCCTTCCAACACAGCCTTAGTTCTGCTTTTAAGACATGAAATCCTCAATTTTTGGTATCTTTGTTACTCCTACATTTTTTTTAAGCTGGGGGGACAGAGACATCAACACAGACCATCAGATGAACATCAGTGTTTATAATGTCTTCAAAGAAAGAGAAAGGCCAGATATGAAGGCATGGTGGTGCTGTGTTGATGAGGTATTTAATGTATTGTCGGGGTAAATGGAGAGAGACTTTTCCTGTCTTCATCTCAGCAAGATCTCTGAGGAGGTGACAGGTGATAAAGTCTAAACCAGCACTATTCATGTCAGTGGTCTTGAAGTATTACTACCTCATTTTAGCTTCTCGAGTAGACTTTGTATTTGTCTAGAGGGAGGGATGAACCTCATTTATTGTCAAAGGAATAGAGCAAGCCATGTGCACTGCCTTCTCACAACAGGACTTGTCAGGAATGAACCCTGGCTCTGCCACGTGAAGAGGGAGGGATACTGGGCCTGACAGCCTCTCCTTACACATTGCAGCACTAAATGTTGTTTTCAAAGCAACACTTGCCTGATGTCAATAGACATACCTGGTTGTTTCAAGTTGGTGAAAGTTTGACATGGCTTGAAACTCATGTGATAGAGGAATAATTCATCTCTGTACCAAAGGACATTGTTTAGTTTGAGTTGGGTGCTCACAAACAGCTGTCAGGACCAATTGGATTTCTCTAGTTTGCATAACACAACCATAATTGATGTTTCTTTTCTTGTATGTCTGCCTGTAGGTAGCCAACCTGAACCTAAAGGATAATTCCTTCAGTCTGAAGGAACATCTATTTCCAACCCTTCAGACTGATTGGCCTGGCTACACTGAAATCGATAGGGAGAATTTGAAGTTAATACTAGCTAGGTAAGTTCAGTCTTTAGAGGAAGGAAAACAGGCTTTTCAGAGGAAACACCCTGGGAAATGAAGCCGAGCTTGTTAGAATATGCTGAGTCAGCAGCAACCCATCACAGTCATGGAGTCCAACTCCTGGCCCTGCTCTGGACACCACAAGAATCACAGCCTGTGCCCAAGAGTGTTGTCCAAACACCTCTTGAAGCCCTGCTGTAGTGACCACTGGCCAGGAGAGCCTGTTCTAGTGCTCTAGCACCTTCTGGGGCAAGAATGTTTTCCTGATATCCAGCTGACAGCTCTCTCAACTCAGCCCCATGCAGTTTCCTTGAGTCCTGACACTGAAAGTCTGTTTTGTCGGCAAGGAAAGAACTATGTCAGTTGATACTTAATCCTTGTAACCTGAAATGTTTGACCATCTTCCTAGCAAATCAGCTCCATCTCAGAAGCCCACCAGGACCAGCCAAGTGACATCTCCAGGGCCTTCTGAGAGAGATGCTCCAGCAAGACCTACTCAGGTATTGGGTGCATTTTTGCACATTCTTTGTTTTGTATTAATGTTCAGACCTCTGCTGATGGGGATAAAGCTGTGATGGGAATGTGCAAAACCAGGGCCAAAATATGCTGTGCCTCAGACATTGTGACTGCTTGGACGGGAAGGTTGTGATCTGAAGAGAGGGTCCTGCAGGGGTGGAATAGCACTGTCCTGAGCCAACTTTCTGCTCTGCCTGGACACTTGAGCTCAGCAGCCACTTTCCACTCTTTCCCTGGAGAAGGGCTCAAAGGGCTGGCTCTGCATGCATGACAAAACTGTGGTATTCCCTCACTCCCTTCTCAGCCTTAATTTCTCTCCTCCCTCACTCTGCCTGGGAACAGCATGGCTGTCCTGTTCTACTCCATCCTCAGCCCTCAAGTTTGCTGTGGGAGTGGGGAGCTTGTGGCCATGTGTTTTGTGGCTTGTGAGCCAGCACCTCTGAGAAGGTCCTTGGGAGGTGGTGAGAAATGATTGAAGGGCACTGAGGGAAAAGGAAGGGCTCATAAGTCACCACTTGTGAAAGTCTGCTGTACAAATCTAAGAAGTTTTGAACCAGCAGCTTTGAGTCTAAAGAGTGGAGTGGCTGCTTGAGTCAAGGCAATTCTACCTAAAAGCACCTAAAGAATTTCCTGACGTGTGACTGATGTCTTTGCTCATCCTGATGACAATTCACAACCAACCACCACAGCCTGTACTCCTGGGTTGGGTGAATGAAGCACTGATCTTGTCTTTAACGGGTAAAACCCTAAACCAGCCAAGGGTGTCTTTAGTGCATCATGTAGGTGTGTGCCAGCAAGAACTGAGTCTTTTCCTGGTGTGTACAAGCAGGAACTGGGAGCTAGACAAAGCCAACTGGAGCTGCTCCTGATCATAGAAGAATGAATGAATGAATGAATTAATTAATTAATTAATTAATTAATTACTGTGTTATTCTTGCAGAAACGCTCTCTGGCTTCTGACTTTACTGATCCTGTGATGAGCAAGAAGAGGCGAATTGGTCACCAGCAATTCACCAGTCACATCCAGCCAGCAGCTGCATGCCTCTCTTCTTCCTGGGTGCTACCTTCCACATCCCTTTCTACTTTGAACATGTCTCCAAGGGTCGGCTCCATTTCCCCCTGCGCCCATGAGGTGCACCAGGATGAAAATTTCCAGAGTTCTTGTGTCCCAGAGTGTGACATGGTGCAGAAGGAGGTCCCCAGTTCAAATGGGAAGAAAAATGAATTGGGAAGGCTGAAGCAGTCCCATCCTTTGGATTTCGATGAAGGTATTAATATGCTGCTTCTCCTAAGTCCTCTCTGGAGAACTGTGGTGGAAAGATTTGGTTGTGTAGAGAAGCTTCTGCCCAAATAAGAGCGCAAGTGAGATCCTTTTCAAGTGTGCAGATGTTATTAAGAGTAAATGCAAAGTAGGGAGCTAGAAAAGAATAAGAGAAGAGAGGTGGGGCTTGGGGAAGAGAGAGAGATGTTAAGTATGAAGATATCAGCACCACATGGATTCTCTGTCATCCAGCCAGTCTTTCTTCAGCCTTGGTCTTGTCGGTGGTAGGTGTCCCCAAGTCCCTCTGGAGGTACCACCTTTATACTGCCCAGGATTTGAGTAGCCACAGATACAGATGGTCACAGATGTTCTTAGATCTTGGCCTGTAAGGGATGTAAGCTGTCCTTTCCTTTCCCACAGTCCCTCCAACAGCATTTCTGTCTGGTCTCCTAATTCCAAGTCTTCACCTCTGTTAGGTCAAGGCTTAGTGCATTTCTTCATGCCATCTGTGCTTTTCTAAAATTCCTGTTCTGATGGCTTATCTTATGGGAACATCCTTCTTTGACTGTGCTCTGAAATAGTGAATTGTGTTCTTGCACGGTGTGAAAAGGGAGCTTGGAAACCTGGGACTGAAGACATGAAGGCACTGCTCTCTATTACTGCTCTACATTATCCCTCATGCACGGTCCTGAAAAATCAAGACTTTGTTTTCTGCCTTTGCATTACATTGTAAGTCTTGTTGTTTAAAAGACAGCAAGGGCAAAGCCCAGAATCTGTGCTGCTGGAACCTTATCTAAGACATCATTCAATTTTAGAACTTCTCCCTCTGTATTGCAAAACCAGTCAAGAAAAAGAAATGTGACCCATGGATTACTGTTGGGGAAACCTGCTAAAAATGAGGAGCCAGGAGCTAGAAAGCCACAGAGAATGGATGTTTTCTTTTAGTTTGATTTCTAGTAAAAGTAACAGTTGACTGAGGCACCACTTTTTCCACCAGCAGGTTTTCAAGTCTGCATGTTGAAGACAGAAACCCATTACACATTGATTGCGGATTAGTTTGCTGAAATATGTAGATCAAATCTCAATGATTTCATCATTTTTCATTGAACTCAGCCTTTTCATGGGAACACCAAAAGCTACCAACCCTGGGCTGGGGTTCCTGAAGTTGTAGTTTGGGCTTTGCCAGGAGCTCCTCTGTATCTTAGCTGCAGAATTTCTCTCTTCAAAAGCTTTACAAGACTGAAGATGACATTGAAAAGCTAAACAGAAGGGCACAAAGAACACGTGACTTCTGATCCCAGGGACACACCCAGTAGGGCAGAGTTCAGTTGCTTTCTCTGTGTGTTGTCTCTTTTGGAAGTTGAATTTGCAAATCACTAGTTGCGTTTAGCCTGGAGGCATGTTCAGAGTGTGCAGATGCCTCTTGAGAGTGGTGGTGTGCTTGTAGGGACAGGTGCTTTGAGATGGTCTTTCCACATTTCTTCTGGACATACACACAATGCCAACAAACCTTGGGATGACTTTGGAAGGACTCCTGCTTGAATCTATAAACACATGAGCATTGTTCTTCAGGAGCCAGTTACAAAACCCTGAGCAGCTGGTGAGGGAAAATTCTGGATTGTGTTTCAAGTTGGGGCTTGGGCTGAAGCTTTTGTGTAGACTGAATCATGAGAGCAAATGCATTTAAGGGAATGAAATGCTCTCCGCAAAGCTGCTCTTACAAGTTGTATTGAACATACTGTGACTTTCCTGCAGACAAAAGTGCAGAAACTTTGCATCCACGCTTTATTTCATCCAAACCTCAGGTCACTGGAATGGGCAAGGAAATGGCAGTAAAAATATTGGATATGAAGAACTCCATCATTTTTCTCTATTTCTTCTTAGAACCTCCATGTTGGTCTCTCTCTTTCCCCCTCTGTCCCTCTCAAGCTGTTGTCTTTTGTGAAGCTGTATCTGTTGCTGCAAGACTTGAATGGTTGTGCAGATGCCACCTCATGCCCTCAAAACAGAAGAGCTGGGCTGGGCTTTATACTGTGCTAGTACAAAACCTGTAGAATAAAGTGGCCATGCATTCTGTCTAAAGCTCAGAACTGGCTACTGTAGAGAATGTTATGTCTGCCCCATTATTGAGTTTTGTAGGGTTTCTTGAATAATTTCCAGTGAGAACAAAGCTCTGAAGGAATTTTTCATGGCCATCCCGGAGGTCTGTTTTTGCTTTTTAAAGATCTCCTGGTGAAGAGTGTCCAAGTTCTGCTTTTCTACAGGAGGGAGAAAAGAGACTTCCATTGTGTCCACATGGTCTGCAACAAACAACCAAGCAGACTACCTGAGGTGAGTGAAATTACAATTAAGCCTTGGCACTGGCATTGGGGTGCCATGTGAAGCTGTTTACAGTATTGAAAGGATGATTTGGAGTAGGTTTTGCTGTATCTCCCAGGCTAAGAGCTGAGATGGAGCCCGAGGTGGGTTTGTCCCGGACGGGCCCTCCCTTCCTGCAGTGCAGTTGCACAGGGTCAGCTGCAGCTCTGGTGCTGCATCCCCCCTGGGATTTGCAGAGCAGGAGGGCAGGGAGAAGTGTCTGTGTGTGTGTGTGTGGTATGAAAGGCTGGGAATGGCTCAGAGCTTCTGTCAGAGCACTGATGGTGGCAAGGGCAGTCAGGCCTCCTGCAGCCCTTGGGCTCTGGGGCAGCTGTGGCCTTTGGAGCAGGCGCGGCAGGGCCCTGGCTCACATTGGATACAGCCAGGGATGCTCCGTGGCAAGGCTCAGGGCAAGGCTGGCCCTGCAGGGGAGCAGCTGAGGGAGGCCTGTGCTAGGGCTCTTGCTAGGAAATGGCTCTGGGCACATGGCACAAGTCTAGGCTTTTCTTTCTCTGGTACCTGCCAAAACCTGCAAAGATCTCTGTACTTTTCAGAACACACCAGCACACCAGGCAGGTGCATCTGGCCTGGGACACATCCCTGGCACAAGCTGTTTTCTCTCTTGGTACTGAATTTCAGCGTGTGAAGTATTTACTGCTTGCAACAATTAATCTCAGGGGCTTTGAAGGATTCATTTCCATGGAGAGGGAGTTTTTGTCCTCCAAGATAACCAGGTGTTCATGCCCAGAGGAGCAGAAGCATTGGTACGTCAGTGCTGGGAAATGGTGTCTATCATTCCCATTGCCAATTCATCTTGGATTTATATAATGAGCTTTATAAACATCACTCATATTAATTGGAGGGGGAGGAGAATGAAGAAGATTTTTCTCCCTGCAATATCTTTAAACATTAATCAGTTCTGCCCCCCTTAGCAGGTGATGTGATTTGGGATTTTGTAGTTGTAATTTCAGACTTGTTTAGAGTGAGGTTTTTTTTAATGGCTGAACTACAAGGGCCTCAGTTCAAGGCTCAGTTTTGTAACTGCTGTCCACTAGAAGAATCAAATATTTGTATTAGCTCTGCTTTGCTGTTAGATAGGGAGACATTAATGTAGCTCACAAGTCCAGCTCTGTGAAACCATATCCATAAAAGCAGTCCCTGCCAAAAATGAATTACAAATGGATTTTCAAAAGCAAATGTAAACTTAAAAGCTTTTCCTATATAGAAAGAGAACATTATTTAGCAATGTTTCTTCTCTTCCTGAGGCTGTGGTCATTGTTGGTCCTTTGACATTTGAAATGAGTGCCAGTGTTTCCTAAATGTGCTCTACTGCCTAATGAAGACAACCTCTACTATGTAAACCCTTAGTAATTAAGTGTCATAGAAATGTGGCAGATTTCTAGAGTCACCTGTCTACATTCTCTTCAAGCACATGAACTTGCATGTAGAAACTGTCAGAGCCAGAGCAACTGACTCGGAGCTTGGGGGTCAGTTTTGACATTTGCCACGTGCATGGTGTAAAACTACACGTGTACTTTATGGAATAGGAACACATTAGAATGTTCTCTTCGAGTTCATTCATAGAAAAATGATCTAATTTTTTCCATTAGAAAATACATAGCCATAGTCTCCTTGGAGCAACGCCAGCACTACAAGGATGACTTTAATGCAGACTATGAGGAATACCAGGATTTACATACTCAGATTGTCAGGATCAACAGGAATTTCAGACGGTTTCATGAACAATGGAAGTCTCTGAATCGAGGCTCCAAAGCCTACCAGGTAAAGAAGGATTAAACTGTGAAGGCTGTGCTTCATCACAGCACTGTTTTGGATTCCCTGGAGCTGCTCATTGGGACAAATGGAAACTGCAGAATTGGCACATGTGCTCAGCCACTGCTTGGGCTGGGTCTGAGTTTTTGCAAGGCCCTGCCCAAAATACCATGTTTGAGGTGCTTATGAAGAAACAGGAAGGTGAGATGTGTCCCAAGCAGAGCCTCAGAGCATGTGCTCCTTGTGCTCCCTATTGAGAGGCTTAATTGTAGATTTTGGGTGATGCTGGGAGTTGGGGATTTGTTTTTGCAAGCGTCCCAGAAGAGAGGTGGCCCACAGAGAAGAGAATCTCTAGAGTCAAACTGAGATTATTTTTACAGTTTACCTAGGTTTACATTTTATGGTGGTAGCGAAACTTTCTTTATTTTTTTTTTCCTGGAAGATGCTGCTTCATCAAATCCTCTCAGATTATCAGCAGTTACAAGAGGTATGTGTGAGACCAGACCTGCAGGGCCATGGTTACTGCTGAGTCTGGCTCAAGGCTTTTATAAATCAAAAGACATCAGATTCTAAATTCTGCAGAGCTGTTTGCATGCCCTAATTTTCTTTTTCTTCCTCCTTCACAGGGTAGCCCCAGCTACTCTGAAATTAAGAGCAGGTGCCAGTTCCTCCACAGAAAGCTGTCCCATATTCACAGACAAATATCTGAATGTGACAAACAATTATTGGAGTCCTGGCACCAGACATCTGCTCCAGCCTCATAAATCAGTGATCTCTTGATTTTTATTTGAACTAGAAGAATAGGCTTTTAGGATTATTTAAGTTAGCACTGAAGAGTTAAGTTAGCACATAGCACTGAGCAGATGATTATTTGTTAAAAATGTAGGATTAGTTCAAAGAAGTTTAGGAAGTTTTAGATGTTGAAGGAAGTTAGTTTTGAACTTTTACAATAAAGAAATTTCACTGTTGATAACTCTATCTCTCATTCTTTATACATTATTTGGAGTGGCTTTCTTCTGGTCAATTCTTTGCTTCAAGCCTTAGGTATATCCATGGAAATAAACTTTTTCAGTAGAGGGTAGACGCCCAGTACCTCTACTATGAGGCTATGCACAGGTTAAGAGGATATTGTAGTAAACTGAAGTTTTTTATGATAGGTATAGGGGTGTTTTTGATCTGTATTTTAATTTTAACTCTTTACCTTATTTTGTCAAAGGTATAAAAGTTTGGGCAAAGCCCTTCCCCAGATCACCTTATTTTGGACGGTTACACAGGAATTCCTATGGGCTGCACCAAGATGTCAGTTGAAGCACCTCCTCCTTGTAGACCTTGGTTTGACCTTGTCAGTGAGCCAAGGAATATGGAGATCTTGGCAAGTGTTTTGTAAAAGTCATTTGCAAGAGTTGCAGAGAAGATACTTCAGCAGGTTTTAAAGAGAAACCAGGTGAATGTGTCAATATGGAGACACTGTTCAATTGTTCTTTCAAAAAATGTCTGGCCCAACTAGATTTTGCAGAGAAACACAGCTATTGTTTCCTGCACAGACCTATGGGGACTTGGAAGTCCAGCCATTTTCCTAATTCTCCTGTTGTTAATATATTCAGCTGACACTGTGGAGTTTTGACCAGCAATGCCATTAACATTCTTTTGGGCAAGGATAAAAAAATGACTGAGGGAAGAAAATATATGATAAGAGTCAAATGGGGCTGTGAATGCCCCTTTCTTCCTTGGAGAGTATTTTAGAACTTCTGCAGTTGCCTCCATGCCAACACAGTTAAGTCCCCATAACTGAGATATCTTGTTGCATTTTGTGATTGAACAGCTGAGCTGTTGCTGCCCTTTGTTCTCCTTCCAGTGAAGTTCAAGCAAATGTCACCTCTTAAATCCTGAGATTTGTATCCTTTTTTGCCTGGGGCCAGGGCTGCTTCTACACCTCTGGAGTGCAACAGCACAAGGAATTCTGCCACAGGGGCCTTGGGGTGAATTCTGCTGGTGTGCCTGCCCTTGGCTTGCTGACTGCTGCTGTTTAGAACCACATGCAAGAGTGTTGCTGTCAGGAGTGAGCTGGGACTGAGGATTTTTCATGGTTACCCCTTCATGACTTCTCACTCCTTACATGGCAATTCTTCTAACCAATTCTATACAGCATAAAGGAGTCATATTTTCATGCTTTTACAAGTGTAAGTTTCAAATTCTCATTTGCCTTTATTTTCCCACCTACATCTTCATATGTTGTGGCTGGCTTCCTTTGTGGAAGTTCTACCAATGCACTTATCCCATCCCCTTTTATTGCAGCAGCAGTGCTTAGGAGTACTTGAAATGCTCATTTCCACTTTCAGTGCCTTGTTGCTTTGCTTTCTGACATAGACACAGTCCCCAGGTTGATGAGGTATGTACCTGACCTCCAGAGTCATCAGGGATGCTCACACCAGAAAGCTGTTTGAAGATGAGAGTAGTTTTCCCAAAGATGAGAGCACTTTTCCCAAAGGTGATACACACAGACTGAAATTATCATTTCCTATCACATTTGTAACTTGGGAAGATCTTCCACCGAGCATTTCATATGGGCTCCCTTTTTTCTTTAGAAGCCACTTGAATTCTGATCCTCAATAGTGCAAGGAAAAATGCTTTTGGCCACATCCCAGTGGTTTCTTTGCAAATTTTATTCATGTGTCTTTTTAGACTCTGATTTGTTCTCTCATCTTGCTGCTGGGGTAAGACCTCCATAGGTTACGTCCCATGGAACTGGGAGTGTTCTGTACAGATTTTGTCCAGTTTCAGCTATGAAATGACAATCTCCACCTGCTGACATTCTGAGCTGTGTGTATAGAGTGGCAATGTAAACTAACAAAGACTAGAAAGCATCCTGTGGTTTGAAACTTGACAAAAAGCCCCAGATGGAAAGCAGAGAGAGATTATCCAGACTCTCAGTGTTCCTTCCTGTTGCAGCTGATTTTTCCTTATGCCAGCTCTTTTAATGTTTATAATTCTTCAACATTTCTTTGAAAAGACAGCTTTGAGCTCATGTGTGCAGAGCTTCCCAGAAGCCTTTGAAAAGAGCCAAAGGGCAATTCACAAGTGCATGGCTCTTTCCAACCCAATCTTGTCATTTTAATGAGGAGCTTTGTGTGCAGGTTATTGGAGCCTTGGTGCCAGTAACCCCTCTAGAATGGAATTGGTTTTCCTTCTGACAAGAGTGCAGAAACTCATGCAAACTTTGTGCCTCTAGATTCAGACTTCATGAGCCCTGTGATGAGCAAATGTCCTGGGTTGACTTTATGATGCTTGCATCCCCAGTTGTTTGTTCTCTTTGGGTTGGCTATTAAGTTCTGCAACTTGAAGACTGGTTCCAAGAGTGAAGGGGGAGTGAAGAGGTGCACAGTTTGTCATCAGGGACTGCACTTGCTCCCCCACATTCCTATACACAGACTGTGTTGTCTGCAGTGGACAGCAGGGGAGAGCTCTCCTTTGCTGTTACTTCCTTTTTGACTAGCTGAGGCAGAGAAATTCCCTGGTCTGTGCTTCATTTCCATTTTCTCAGTATTGTTGGAAGCTGCTCTGGACTGGAAAACTCAGAAGAGCAGCAGGATCTGGCACCTGTGGCACAGAATGCCTGGCCTGGGCTGTGGCATTTCCCAGCTCTGAAGGGACTGAGAACAGCCTGAGTGAGCCGGGCTGCACCCCACAAAAGGGACTCTGCTGAATTTGTCATCTCATTTGTCAGAGCAGAGAGAGGTTTTGTTGTTTAGTGTTCTTCATTTTTGTGCTGGGGACTGCTTTGCCTGTTAAATAAACAGATTTTTTTCCACTTCATTCTTTTCCCAAACCAGTTGCAGGAGGGGCCAAACCAAAACTTGGTCAATCTTACTGAAACCTCTCTTTCGCCATCTGTATTAACATTGACAGTAGTTTGACTAACAGAATGGAGGTGACATGAGACAATTTATTATAACCTGTAAACAAATTTCCATGGGGTTTTTATTAGACTTCTTTTTTTTTTTCAGTTAGTTATGGTGATATATTTTGGTTTGGGGTTTTTATATTTCTGTAAGGCTTAAATGTGTCCTAAAGTTCTTGTGCATTCTGGAGGCTGCACGGTGCCCTCTGTGGGAATTTGCTTGTCTATACACAAGCTCAGAGACCAGCATGTGTCAACTCAGGCTGAGCACAAAGCAAGCACAGGAGCAGTCTGCAAGGTGTTCTGTAACAATGGGAATTTTTAGCTGTTATCCAGTGTGTAAGAACTACATACCCTCTGCCTCAGATTCTCCTCATGTTGCACACTGTTCTTGTTCTGTATGATGCAGCTCTCTTCAATTCTCTTACACCCTATCTTCTCAAAAATTCACATGATGTTTGCTAAAAGAATTCTGCCCCAGCTGAAAAGCACAAGGTACACTATGCTCTGAGCAATAGCAGTAGATAAATGGACATACACAGACTTCAGGGGCAGAAGTGGCATTAAATCTGACAATATGTAGGAGTAAAAACACAGAAATCCACAAATAGTTGCACAGCCCACACATCTCCCCTTGGTTCTGCAGAATGGCATCAAACAACGCACAGGGATCCAGACCACGAACTGGTGCTGCACTTGCTTGTCAGTGGGCAGAGCTGTGGGAGGCAGGAATTAAAGGCGATTCTGGACCAGGAAGAAGAAAGGGAAAGACAGCTTCCAGCTGGAGACAGACTAGAACTGCTCTGCTGACCCAAGCAGAACAGGGAACAAGTTGTAAATTAGTTGGAAGAAAGAGTTTTGCAAAAGGAAACCAGGCTATCTAGGTATTAGTGTTCTTTCCACAGCACACAGAGTTTAGAGCAGGAAGATACATCAGATAAAAACATTCCTGCAAAGTCTTAGAAAAAAATCCTTTATGGATAGTTATTTCACAAATATGTCCATGTAGGAATGAAAAACCTGCACAGCTACATGTGTCATTAAGAAGGATACTCTGTAGATTCTCACATTAACATTTGCATAATTATCTCTGAAACTTGCCAACATTTAAAGATATTTTTTTGTCCTGTTGCCTTTTCAAAACATACAAAATGTAATGAAATTTTCTTTTTAAAGTGAAGACTTCTGCATGCCAAAGCAAGCCATGATTTGCTTGCTCCTAATCATCTTTTCCCTGTCTCTTAGAGGCACTGCTGCATTAATTGTTTATGCAAACTTGAAACAGTTCATGAGTGACTCTGAAGATAAAAGTATTGAGCCAGTCTCAATGGAATTCATGTCCTCTGCCTCTTAAAGCTGAAAGAATGTACTTATTACATGTGAGAATTAAGTCTTGATACCTAGTAAATAGGAATAAATGAAATATACTGACTAGAGCATCATGTGACAAAGGATGATTACATTTTAGTCTTATTTGAGCAAATTAGTGATCCAAGAGAGAAAGGACTGCTCAATTATAGCAGAGAAAGTAGGTTAAAAAAATGTCTATGTGTGGTGCAGTTGGAGTCAAACATTAAGTGCGTGGGTTTTGAAGTTGGGAAGTGATTCTGTATCAGATGACTTTAACACAACATTACTAAATGCATGATATTCAAACACATTGGCAACAAATAGCATGATGTAAGAAATTTTGGTATTCCTTACATTGAAGGCTGGATGGGGAGAAGGAAGGCATGGAGTTTTCAGGAGTGTGCAAATCAAGCGCTTCATTCTGGATCACTATGGAATCTCCATTAAGCAACAATACTAAGTGGAGGGCTCTTCATCCATTTAGTATTTTACTAAAATTCAGTGAAACATACTATTTTGGTGTGTAAAAAGCTTTGATGTGGAAAACAGGAGTGTGCTGAGAGAATTTAAAGTCTGGCCCAAAGAGTGGTCAGAATTTCAAGTCTGGCCCCCCGTTAAATAAAAATCAGAGTCTAAAACTTTTCAAATTAAATGACCCCATATGAAGTAGGAAACACAAATCCTTCCCTTGAACATTCAATGGCTTGTTCTAGCTCATTCCTGAAAAAGGTAGGCAAAGAAGACCCCACAGGAATCAAAGGAGCAGTAGGGTACATCCCTAGAAGGCAGCTGTAGCTCTGCAATAACTTGGGAATTAGAGAGACATCAGTGAGCCAATTTTGAGTCAAACTATTAGTGAAGAAGCCTGTCCCAAAGAGATGACAGCTTTTCTCAAGGAAGTTGAGCAGCAGGATATCATGGCACATGTGGCTGGCAGGTATAAAGGAAACAGGGTGGGAAATTTGTGGAAGTTCACCCTGAGATTCACTGATCACAGCAGGATGAAGAACCCATTTTATCAGACTCTGGGCCTCAGTAAGGAATGAAGAAGCCTCTGTTTCTTATATTAGGCCCTGTTGTCCATTGTCAGGTGGTAGCAGCTGCTCAGCAGAAGGCTCTGCTTTAACTTCAGCTCATCACACCTGGGGGCAGCCCTAGAAGTGCTCCACACCTCAGCTGGTGCCAGAGCACAGGGACACCCAGACACCCTCTTTAGACCCTTGTGTGCCATTAACTAAAGGCATCTCCCCAAACCAAGCTGTCCAATTCAGCACTTAGCACAGAATATGTCACTGCCAGGGAAGTCAGCATGTAAGAATTCAGAGAAAAATGCAATCATGAAATGTATTGGGGATTCAATATAACGCAGGATAAATTCAAATTTTGGTACTTACCTTCATAAATGAGCATATATACTAGCTGTTTTCTCTGGAGTGTACTTCAAGAGTGTGCACTTTCCATAGCAGTAACATTCTTCACTTCATGCATTCATAGCCACCAGAGCTCTCACACAACTTGTTGTTTCTCTTAAGTGTAAGGAAGGCCTTAGTTCAAATGAACCGTGCTGCTTCCTCCAAAAGATACCAAATTATGGCAATAATACATGCAAAGTCATAGGTTCTTTAAGGCAGGCCACTGGTATCTAAAATAAGGATGGTTTACATGTAGCATCATATGCACATAAGGTAACAATCAATTTTCTTATGTTTGAGAAAAATATGTTTTGTGCTCCCAGAAAGTACACAGACAAATAAAACCAAACTCAGATACAAATGCTTTCTTCACCATGAAAATGGCCAAACAAAGAATAGCTGCCAATGATACATTTCCTACGGCCCTGTTTGCCCCAGGTGTGGATACAACCAGTGTCTGAGCTGCTGAGATCATTCCGGCCCGTTGATCCGAGCCTGTCCCAGAGTGTCACCAACAAGGGCATGGAAGTTCAGCGTCCCGTGCTCTATGCCCTGTGCTCCTCTCTGGGCTCCTGAGAGCTCCTCCAGGGACAGGATAAACCCCCGCCAGTGGGGACCAGCTCCTGCTGTGTCACCAGGCAGCCTCGGATGGTGCTGGGGCAGCAGCCCATGCAGGGCTCGCTCAGCGTCAGCCCCGGGCACTGTGGGCAGTGCTGCATTCTCAGCAAAGCTCTGCTGCAGGCTTTGCAGAAGTGTGGGTGTTCTGTTGGATTGATCCCTGCAATCCCCAAATTCAGAGCCCGCAGCAAAGTCCAGCTGGGTGTGAGTGATCTTCCCATTTGTCCCGTGGCCTTTTTGGGAATGCTGCCAAGGAGCCTGATGTCTCTTCTCCCCACCTGGAGGCATCAGCACATGCCAGGGACCTGTCAGTGGCACCAGGGTTAATCACAGTTCCTAGACTACTGCAAACAGGGTGGTGTCAAAACATGCATTCGCTAATTCCTCTGTGCTAATGCCTGTGCCCAGCAGGAAGAGTGCAACATCTGTGAAAAGCTCCTGCACATCCACAGCAGCCTCAGTATCTGTGTTGGTAGAAGCATTGCAGAAAAGTGTGCTTGTGAATTCTCAGCCAGTCTGATAAGCATTTCAAGGTTTCAATCGATCAATCAATCAATCAATCAATCAATCAATATTTTTATGGTTTTAAAAAAAAAGCAATTAGTGGGAGCATTTAAAGCAATTAAATTACATAACGTTCATATATCCCAAATTAATATTATCATGAGAATTGTGGGGGAGACAAATTCCTCACAAACTAGCACAGCTGTCTTTAGAAACACCTTACAGGTAATGTTACAACACAATCAATAATTCATGTTTTCTTTGCAGGTTGCATTAAACACAGCCTACAAACATGTGTAACAGGAAATCATTGTAGGCAGAGTTCTTAGGTAACCAACTGCAGCAAAGGCCTGTTGTACCTGTCTCTGTAGCTCTCTTACCTCGTGTCTCAGTCTTCAAGTTGCAATAAACAACTGAATGATCCCAGCAACTCTGAGTCCTTCCTCTTATCATCCTGAATGGATGGGCAAAAGTGGCATTAAACAATACAAACAACTCTTCCATTCTATCATAACTTAAACCTCAGAAGTTTGGATTTTGTGTCTTGCAGGGCAAGCAGATGTACCAAACACACAGGAGAACATGATTTGAGATGATGCTGTTTGGTCTGGTATGCTCAAGAGCTGCTTTCCCAAGGAACTGATGGATAATCCCTCTCTAAACCTCAAGAACTGCAGAATGAGTAAAGCCTGAATGGACAAACTTGCATTTCACGTGGTACCTGGTAATCCGCATAGACTCGGATTAGTGTTGGATAAAGCAGGTAAAGGATACTGGAAAAAACATCCTCTCCTGATGTGATCTGTGATTTCCAGGTAAGAGAAAAGTCAGTTTTCAGAAGACAAAAAGGATGTTTACATTGAGGTATTCCCTAGACCTGCCTGAGAAGGTTGCCCTTCAGGGAAGGCAATGAAGCAATAGACAGATCAAAAAGAAATTTAGCTTAAAATTGAGAATAATAACACAGAAACACATGTTTCAAATATTAACCCATTTTATACACCTAAGGGCTACAACTCAGTATCTTTTAATTCAACGTAGACAAGTTTTCAATCATTTTTTTTCACATTTACTTTTAAGTGGGACTGTACAAATAATGTCAGGAAAAACATGAAGTACACTTAATGCTGACTAAAGCAGGATGTTAAATACAGGCAGAATCAAATACTGTCAAACTATGTCAAGTATTTTCTGAAGCAATCTGAAGTCTGCTGAGAAGTCACTGACTGAAAGGAATAGTATCAAAAAACCAGAATAAGTGTAGAAAAGACAGGGCTGGTATAGGAGAACAAGTAGGGTGTGGAACCGAGAGCCCAGTTGGTCGAGACATTCTGGCTTTGGTCGGGTACAGACCATGGAATAAGAAAGCACAGATATGAAGCAAAGAGCTTCATGTGCAGCTGTCAGGTTTTTTGGAATTATGTGCTTTTGTAAGGCTGCCAAGTAATGCGAACAATAGGCTGATTCTGTAACTGGGGGGACATTCTGGCCTGGGGATGTGACTGCTTGGGGCTGCAACAGTCTAGAAGGCTGACCTGAGAGAACAATACATTACTTCAGTGACTGCAGTGACTTCAAGAACTTCAGTAACTTCAATGACTTCAATGTCTTCAACTCTGACTTCAACTCTGATTTCAACTTCAAATCTGACTTCTTTCTGCTTGGACTTTGGCTTCTTGCTTGGATTACTTTTTGTACCCCTTCTTTGCAGTCCCATCTCTCAGTCATGCAGCAGACTGGCTATCACATCTTTAATAAATATCCATGTAGAAGTGCCTTATATTACGATCAAAAGTTTGTTCAGTTGAGGTGAGTGAAAGGATTCTTGCTGACTGCAGTGGGTTGGAAACCGCATACTTTGAGAGAAGATCACAGAGAAAAGATTCAAGTGATCAGCATATCCTTTGTATTCAGTCTCTGTTTCCTCCAGTCTAAATGAGATACATACTCATAAATCACAACCATTCTTCTGTTCTCTTTAAGTCTTAGTTTGGTATTCCAGATGGCTCTTGAAATTAAATTGGCTTTCTGGAAAGCAATTTGCTATTCTTCTAGTAGTCGCACAAGTAGGGACAACAAGGGTTGAGAGCTCAGAGTAAAGAGTCAAAAAGCAAATTTGCATGTGTTATTTTGTGGTTTTCTATTGCTACATCACATACATATGTGAACTTCTCCTAATGTGAGTTTTGCTATCATCATTCATAAATATCACAGTGATTCAGCAAAGGGATTACTTTATTTCCAAAGTCAGTGCCCTTCAAGAAGCTGTCTTCTCACCAATGGAGACCTCAACAAAGCTTCTTGGATTTCTCCTGGGAGTTAACAGCAGATGTGCCAGCGGAGCACCTCTGCAGCTCCAAACATCTCCTGCAGCCCCTTATGCCTCAGTGCTGAGCTAGATTTATTTATATACATATTTTATATGAATTGATTTCTATATTTATTTCTCTATTTCTCTTTCTATTTCTATTTCCATATCTATTTCTACAGAAAGAATATGAGCAGCTCATCTCAACCTCATCAGCTCATCTCCTGTACCCAAGACACTTGTCCTGCACCCCATGTCTGTAGGGGTGCAGGTGTGTATGGGAGACCCATTTCCTTCTGGAGCAGCAAATGAGGCACAACAGATCCCACAGGGAAGATTCAGTGGATCAAAAGGTCCACTTTAAGGCACCTGAAGCAAGGATGAGATCTCCACCAGCCCTAAAGGCAGTTTGGACACCCAGCTCCCCTGGAGGCACAGGTACGTGGGAAACTAAAGGACAACCCTGAATGATGAACTATCTAACTGTAGTACACCTCAATTTTCCCTGGGGAAATAAGGAATGCAAAGAACATGCAGTCCTACTAGAGAAACTTTGTGGAGCTGTCTGAGAGTGTTTGATAGCATTTTGAAAGGTGGATGCCATTTTTTATTTGCCTATCCAGAAGGGCTTTTGTGTTCCACAGCTTTTGTGTCATATCCGTACGTCCTTTATGGACATTTTGTATTTAAAACGGTTCCAGAGGGCTGTGCTGAGACCACGGAATTAAATTCTAGATATCTGGTTATCACAGGTTTGACAAGCCTTCATACACAACCGTGGAGGAGCCCAGAAGAGTAAAGACAAAAATGGAAGTCAAAGTGATTCTGGGTTTAGATGGCTTAAAATAATAAGAGGGGAAGAAGATGAAAGCTTCTTTATTATTACTTTTCCTAGATGGAAAGCATAAATTCTGGGATCTAAAATTTCTCTTACAATCCACAGCTGCACTGTCATTTTACGAAAAGCACAAATATTAGCTGATAGAATAAATCATGCCGCACATGGATAATCAAGAAATTTTATAATGTGGTCTAAACAAGAACCAATCTTTAAGATTGAATTACATTGCTGCTGCCTCAGCAACTGCCAGATGAATGAGTACAATAATCAACTAGGTCGGAAACTGACTTTTTCTGCCTTTCAAAACAGGATACAACGATACTGGTCACTTGTGTTTATAATTCTGCATCATGTGGTTTAATTGTCATTTTATGATTTCTTACAATATCTGTCAACCAAGTTTTCTTCTACTGGCCCATCTTCTGCTTTATAGCCATGCCTATTTCTGAGATTTGTTTTGCTCTCAGCAAATCTGCTGGCAGACAGCAAATCAGACCTATGTTTTCTTGCAATGTTCAAGAACTCCTGGGAATACCTGACACTGGCAATCTCTGTCATTCACAACGCTTTCTGGCCCTTCAGTGCCAAATCAAGTGACACTGCTTCAATACTGCAAGCTGCAGCAATGAGTTTATCTTTTAAATCTGTGGGCTGAGACTAAAATGATCAGCATGAATTATTCGGCAACATAAAAGAAGTGATGAGTTTTCAATCACTATATATTTAATCCATATAAAGCACATTTTAAGTATAACTAAGATGAGCTAGATAAGCTCTTTTTATTGTTATCAAATGATGTTTTCATCTTCGGCACCCAGGTCTCTTATCTCCATCATTTATGAGATCTTCATATTAACTGCTCTACAATATCCCAAAGATACTTTGTGCAACGCTCCTGTTAATAATGTCTATTGTTTTACCACTCACAAAGTGACAATTTTGTTTCTCTTCATCAAGAAAGAATTAAAATTATTATTTGAACGATCCTAAATCAAACTTCATCAAACTTGTCAATTTTTTAACCAATTAATTTTGGAAAGGACAGTAGTATTTCTCTTCCTGATTTTACTAAGAAAGAACAAAACACGAGGCTAGCAAAAACTGTAGATGAGATCTTGTTTATGTGGAGCATTTCTTCAGCTGATACTTCATACCTGTAAATATATACGTTGTATTTAGATTATAGTGTATTTTCCTAAGGGCTTACAAACTGATGTAAAATACCTATCAGGTCATTGCTTTAAAAGATTTGCTCTCTTGCCTTCTTTTAACAGCTGTGTTCCTGAGAACCATGGGTAATTGTAAATGATAAAGAAATTGCATGGTATCAATTAGTCCAGTGGGTTACTGGCATTAAAATCAAAATCAAAAATATACACACGCCTTGTTTACTGGGAAGAAGGAGAACAAAAGAGAAATCGAGATTTTGATACCTGGACATTAATCAGATTTCGTGGAAATATTGCACAGATTGAAAGAGAATTTGGATTCAATTCTAAACCAGCCCTGCAATTCTCACCCTTAATTGCTTTAGCAAAATGTCTTGATACTAGAGGTTCCTTAGAAAATAAGTTGAACTAAAGTTCTATGGAACCATGCTGTTGTAAAACCTTTCTTAAATTTACCCTTTCTTCACAGAGAAGCATGAATGTTCTAGAAATCTGCTAAAGGAGAGAAGACATGGTTCTAAATGCTGAGCACTACCTTTTGAAACACCCAGGGTACATAATGCAGAGATAGCCTAGAAAGTAAAAAATCAGTATTAACAGTGGGGCAACAAGCGCTGAAGTCTTATCATTGATCCCATTTATAATCAGGTCTGCTCTTGGCAGTGGATTTGAGCTCCAAAAGCCAAGCAGAGCCTGCAGGATGGGCAACTGATCTGTAACTGCAGTTCCAGGAGGGGTCCCGTTGGCAGCTCAGGAACAGCTCCCTTGTCCATCAGCAATGTGCCCGTTCCTCCTGCGTGCTGCCAGTCCTTCCCTTGCAGTGCCAGCAGGAGCTGCTCCCTGCCACTGGCCAGCTCCTTAGCCTGGAGTGCCTTCCAGTGCTGGCAGTCCAAGCTCCCTCTTGCCTTGAGCCAAACACGTGCCTGCACCTTGGGCTGGCTTTGCCAGGTCTCTTTTTCCAAGCGTCTGACTCCCAGGCTTCTGCCCAAGCCCAGGGACATTGGTTATTTCCATCACCAGGTAGTTTTACACCATGAACCATTTTGATTTTAGTCAGGAGGTGAATCATTACGATTCTTGTGCTTTCTTGTACCCAATGTCCTGTTAAGACCAAGAATGAGCTGTTCCCACAACTTAGTTTGTGGCTATTCCTACACCATTTTATTCCACACTGCATGACTAAAGAAAAGCTATCCATTTCCTTCCTGTGTTCCAGCTGAGTACTTCCTACATGTGTGTGTATATATATATATATTTGTATATATGGATGTCTGCGTATAAAGAACCAAACATCAATGGAATGACCTGAAAATCCACAGAGCACAAGCTCTGTGCCCAGTGGAGTCCTGGAGTTTCCTCAGCAGGCTTTGCAGGGAGTTCTTGGTGAACGTGTGCCTCTGCTGCCATCCCAAATCTGCCCTTTCCTTGCCCAGCCTGAGTGCACGTGGGACATATGCTGGGCATGGCTGGAGATTTTCACAATCAAAATCCTCCAGCACCATCGCCTTTACACCTGCTCATTGCTTTGGACAGCACAAATCACACAACACCCATCTCAGCCGACAAATGTCATTTCTTGCACATTGCTACAGCCACACTGCTGATCGACAAACACACAAGAATATTGATTTCAGCTGAAAAATAGAGTTTGTTACAAATTGTGACACCCATGCTGACAATACAGAACGACACCAATCTCTGTTAAGGTCAAAAAAAGGAATTTATTACATAAGTACAACGCTATGGAAATATATACAAATACTAACTGCAGTTAACAAAAAGATTAATTTATTGCCAACATCTACAACAACTCACTATACACAAAGATCAATTAAGTGTTGAACAACCTAATTTATTACATACTACTACAAGTGTACAGGCCATATAGAAATACAAATATATGCATTCCCTCTCTAAATAGGTAAAACTCTACCATTCTACAACTCCATACACATTGAAATAGAACTCAATTAATACATATATACATATATACAAATACATATAAACATATAACGATACACAGATGTAAAGATAGATTAAATATTACATATTAAATACAATATAGATAATCAGATATATAAAGAACCCTATCTATAAATTTAAAAATATCCATGTGCCAAGCTAAATAGCCATATAACTGCACCAGTACAAATACAGAGCTCTTCAATTGGATACACATGTAAATAGAATGACATCCAGAAATTGATTATTATACATCTAAAAATAAAACATATAGACCTATGCAAATAACAATATACCTATTTAAAGAGCCATCTTCCTATAACTGCATCTAAACAAATAGATACATATATACAGAAAAATGTATACAAAGGAAACAGACCTAAAAGTAGACCGAACACCATACATGTCTACTTAGACACATATATACACTTATATGTAATTACAAACATATATGTATGTATATGCATACATATATGCATAGCATAGGTCCATCAATATAACAACAGACGTATAAATATAATGCTATACAAATAGAAACCCATATATGCATATTTCCATATAAAAATCGCTGCCTATGTGCAAGTCCATCTGTCTTGAACAAGGACGCTGAGCAGAAGGATTCCAGCAGCCCCAGCTCCAAAGCCTCTCCCTCGGTCTCCTCGTCCCGTGCAGAGCAGCTCTCCTGGACAGGGACAGCACATGGCACATCTGGGAAGCAAAGGGAACACGGAGTCAGGATCAGGCCCTTTCCCTTGGCAGCACCTGCCCTTCCATCGGGGAAGCGAAGAGAAAACCTCAGCACCTCCCCAGGAAGGTTGGAAGAAAAAGCAGGCCCAGCGGGCCAGGCTGTGGTGAGCGCAGCCGCGGCGGGACTGTCCCACAGCCCCCGGCAGCCCGGCACAGCCGGCACAGCTCCCGGGCCCTGCCGGCACAGCTGCCTTGCCCAAGGACAGCCCCTGTGCCGGCCGGGGCAGCTGCGCTGAGCAGCCCCAGCACGGGCAGGGCCCGCTCCTGCCCCGCCGGGCAGTGCCCACGGCCACAGCCCACGGCACCCTCACCCCCACCCTGCCTCCCCGGCCCTGTGCCCTCACCCAGGCTCTCGCGGGGCAGCAGCAGCTCCCTGCTCGCTCCTCTTGCTCCTGCCCTTCAGCTCCTCCCCGCTGCCTCCTGTCAGTTCGTCTGGTGTTTTCCAGGCCTTCACTGCAGCTGTGGCACAAGTGGAGGTTC
Source organism: Cinclus cinclus (assembly GCF_963662255.1). NCBI lineage: Eukaryota > Metazoa > Chordata > Aves > Passeriformes > Cinclidae > Cinclus > Cinclus cinclus. Next base: position 9,386,488 of record NC_085084.1, read on the forward strand.
AGCAATGGCTTCCAAGGCCTGCCAGAGCTGCAGTCCCGCAGCCCTATGTGCTCCCTGATGGCCCCCTCCATCCCCTCAGCCCCGCCATGCTCTCGGCAAACCCCGAGTCCCCTTCAGGTTCTTCTGAGCCCCGCAGTTCCCTCACCCCCCTCAGTCCCTTCTGACCCATCCCATCCCCTTAGACCCGCCACCACCCCCCTCAGCCTGTGCCACTTCCCTGTCACCTCAGTGCCACCATTGCCCTCTGCTGCCCCACAGCCTCAGCCCCAGCAGCACCTCCAGGTCACTGTCCCTTCAGTGTCACCGCCTCCTCAGCCCCCTCAGTCCCCTCAGTCTCCTCTGTCTCACCGTCCCTCAGCAGCTCCTCAGGGGACAGTGCCTGGGGCCACCGGCAGCTCCCACCTCTCCAGGGACACCCGGGGCTGGAACTGCTGCTCCGCCCGGCCCGGCCGCCAGCTCGGACCCAGCACAGGAGGAGGGGACAGAGGGGAAAAACAAGAGATGAGAAAGGCATCCGGCAGGGGAAAAAGAAAGTGAAAATGCAGCCTAAGCCTGCACAAATATCCATCTATCCACCTAAATATCCATATAACTTTAACTACGCAACTATGCAACTTCATCAATATTACTTCATATTACTTGCAAGTTTATATACTTACTTATGTTTACATTACTTATAAATATTATTACTTGTATGTTTAAATATTTTGCTACGCATATACAAATGCACTCTGCCAATCTATAAATGTAACTGCATAGATATGATTCAATCTAACCTATAACTCGATATATATATTTAACTATATAGGTCTATAAACATATACATGCATAAGCACAACTCCATAAATCTATAAATGTAAATATAAGCATGTATAAATATAACTATATAGACACCTATACATCTACATATAAAAAGAGGGATTCCACCTGCCCAATGATCACAGGCTCTCCCTTGCTCCCTCCTTCGCACGCAGGGCAGCCCTCCTGGCAAGGTAGATCAGGTGGATATCTGGGAAGCAAAGGAAACACTGAGTTCATATAGGCCTGTGTCCATCTGTTCCTTTGGAATTAACTGTCCTTCTATCAAAGAGTGTAAAAGATGGCCTGAAAGGCAGACTCTCACTTGGGAATTGGAAGCCTGCTCTTTAAAGAGCAGGGATCCATCCAAGTGTTAAAACCTGTGGGTAGCACTGCAGTATCTCGATAAAGTCTCAGCACTCACAGCGCAAATCGCACCCAAATCCAGACCTTGAAACACAGACAGTCTCAGCTCCCACAAAGAAACCCAGCCTTGCTCTTTGTCTGTGCTGACAGAGACATCAGTCCTCTCTGAAATGGCTGAAGCTGAAGGCTGCTGGCAGCTGAGTTAGGAAACCAAATGGGGACACCCGGCTTGGGGCTGACACAACTCCCACAAGGTCAGGTTTACTCCTGGCTCTCTTGCCACAGCAGAGGACTCAGTGTCAGAGCCTCTGGAGAAGCGTGGAGGGCAGGGCTCAGGGAGGTTGTGTCACTGCAGGATTGGAACTAAAGGCTCCCAGAAGCACCAACCCTGCAGACAAGAACTCAACTCTTCTCATCTCCCTTCCTGTCACAGGCAGGCTCAGAGCAGCTATCTCACACCTCCCTAAACCAATGTGGGTTCTGTCCTTACCAAGCTCCTCATGTTCCTGGTAACTGTTCCCACAGCTCTCGGCGCCAGGCAAAGCTCCCTCTGCTGCAGCCTTGGTCACAGGCTCCCCTCCTGAAGACTCAGGGGCAACATTAATATTCGCCTTGAAAAAGAAACACAAAGAAATAAACCCTTCTTACCAGTTACACAAGACATCTGGTCCAACAACTCTGTGGCTCACATACTTCATCTCTTGTTCCTAACAAGAAATGTGGATCCCAAAAACCTTGAAAAGTCAGAAAGATTTGACTTCTCCAACATGGTCCAAAAGCTGTCAAAGCTGACAGTGTTGAGTGTGGGGGTGACACTGAACACATAGATTGGCTGCTGAGGAAGGAGTCCTGCCAGCTCCTGGCACAGGGATGTGCTCCTCCCTCCACAGCCCTCTGCAGAACAGTCTCACCCAGGCTGCAGCTTTGCAGGGACTGCGTGGGAACACACATCTCTTCCCACACACATGCCCAACAGCAAGGTGACCGAGCTCTGGGACATGGAGAGCAAGACTGGCCAGTTTGCCCAGTGGAGGATTTCCCAGACAGAAACTGGACTGCAGGCACCAGGTTACTGAGAGGGCAAGAGAGCTGCAGCTCCAGCCCATCCCCAAATGCAGCTCTGGGAGCACCTACACACACAGCAGGGCTCACACAGCAGCTGCAGCAGCTCCAGCCCAGCCCTTGCTCTCCCTTGGCCTTCCAACACCAAAGAGGCAGAGCCCACATCTGCTGCTGCAGCAGTGGCACCTCTCGCATGACCCTCCCTGCAAGGGACACTCGGCCTTCAGTAGCATTCTCCAAACACTCCTCTCTTCTTCCCCATCAAACAAAGCCTGGTTGAATGCACAAAGCTTCCACTTCCTCACCGCTAACGCCCCTGCAGAAGGCATTCTGCCAGGGAAAAGGAGCACCCAAACTTGGCCAACACAGGCTGACACCTCTCGTCCTCACCAAGGGCACACACTTTTTCATTCCCCTTCCCTTAGAAACCTTCCTTCAGCAAGCAAATCCTTCCCTGGCCATTCACAACTGAATTCAAGAAGCCTTTGCTTCTCAGCCATGTAACAACTTTCCAAAGCTCTCCGTCCAGTCCCTTTCATCCCTCTTCAGTGCACTCACCTGAGCACAGCGAGACCTTTCACGTGGGGAGGACGAAAGCATCTCCTCCAGTGTCTCAAGCACCATGTCCAGATCCGGGGGTGGCAACTCTTCTTCCCCAGGAGTATTCCAGAGCCAGCTGGGGGCTCTCCATGGTGCATAAGCAGCACAGCCAGCTGGAGCACTGGGGGCTGAAGTGCCTGGATTGGCTGCAACAATTCAAACACATGGGTCAGGTTCCGGAATGCAGCTTTGGGACACTGAGCTCTATGCTGCCTTGGATGAAACATCACAAGAAGCACACAGCAACCTCACTTCCAGACCTGTGTTCAAATTTCCCAGGGAATGGGAAGAGTGACTTCTAGCTCTTGAGAAGTCTTTCTTCTAAAGGACGTGTATGTATATTAAAGGATGGATTCTAAAATTGATCTACACATACAAAAAACCACTTGACAATCACTGCCTTTTCTATCTCCCCATTAGCTTTTGGATTTGGTAGCTTCTCACAGTTTCTCATCACAACAAACCACAGAAAGTGGATTCACCCAGGAAGAGCCCAGATCTGCAGACACACATGCTGAAATTAAAGTGTCAGTTTATTCTAAAAAGCAGCCTTGTGGGTGAGGCTGTATTCTGCCGCTGCAGCTGTTCTGGGAACACACAGAGCTCACTGAATTTTAATAGCATTATTTGAAGGAGAGACAACCTAGAAACACTGCAATACCCTATCGGGCTCCTAGTTTGGCTTCATTCCGAGAAAGATGGCCATTTACCTTGCACTGACCAGTTGTAGACAAAGGGGTTTTTTTCCTTGCCCTTGCACCCCTACAGATTGGCTGTCTGGAAAATGCCCAGAACCCGCCCCCAAATCTGCAGCAAGTACAGGAAAAGCAGACAGAGATGGGTTCTGTTTTCATGGTTCCACTTCCTAGAACACCTGCCCCTTTCCTCCTCATTATCACTTGAGATCTACCCATGACAGAGCAGTGCAGGGAAATATTTTAAGCTTAATTTTCATGACCATTCTGAAAAGCAAGGTTAGAAACTATTTCCCTACCTGATGGGCAGTAGGTTGGCAAGCGCTGCCCAGGAGATGCGCAGCTGCTCCGCTCCCGAACTGTCACCAAAGTGCTTTGCTGGTGCACAGGAACCGGTGGAACAATAAGCTCAGGCCGGAGTTGAAATCTGTACGTGCCTGCCTCCACTGATCTGGACTCACCAAGAAGTCCAGAGGTGACAAACACTTTCTCAGGAGGTGCTGGGGAAGCCTGATGCTTTTGAGCACCTGCACGTGTCCTGGAGGTGCCTGGAGGCACCTCTGCATCCTCAGGTGAGGCAGCACTGTTGGCTGGGATGGGCTGCCCTGAAGAGGTGCAGCTGCTGCTCTCTCCAAGGGCCCTGCAGGCAGCTTCAGGCTCGATGTGAACCAGCGGAATGGTGAGCTGGTGGAGATTAAATCTGCGCAGGAGCTCCCTTGATGTTTCCACTGCTAAAGCGCCAGAAAGTCCAGAGGAGGCACAGACTTTCTTGGCAGGTGGTGAGGAAGCCTCAGACTCCTGAGCACCTGCACGTCCCCTGGAAGAGCCTGGAAGCAGCTCTGCGTCCTCAGCTGAGGCAGCAGCAAAGTTCTGGCATGACGGAGCTATGCAGCAGTGAGGGAAGAAGAAAGGAAGCAAAGGAAAGCCTGGGTCACTAGTGGTCTTTGCGTGTGTTTCCCTTGGCAGCAAGTGTACTTCTGTCAGGGGAGACAAAAAGATCCTCCCCCCCCGCCAAGTAAGGTGAGAAAGAAGAGGAAGGAAAAAAGAAAAAAATATTCTGGGGCTATTCAATACCCAGTTCCTTGCCTACTTAGCTCTCCCCTGTTCGTTCAACTGCCTGGGAAAAGTGTCCTGCTGCCATTCCCTGGCAGGAAGCAACTGCCAGGAACCCAACTGCCAGGTGTCTTCCCCTGCGCCCCAGAGGAGCAGGAGGCTCCCTCCGGCTGGGCCTGACCACGACCGAGCCCCTCGGCTCACACGCACTCACGGAGAGCTCCCCAAGCATCCCCGGGCCGGGCACGGAGCAGCAGCGGCCACGGCGCCCGCAGCTCCCACCCCATCTCACCGGCTCTGGGGGGCTGCCCGGCAGAGAAGGCGAGCAGCGGCCGCTGCGTGTGGAGCTGCTGCAAGCGGCTGGGCTGGCGGCTGCGCACCTCCAGCCCCGCCGCCAGCCGCTGCCTGTTGGCCCTGGTCAGGCGCTTGATGCGGAGGAGGAGGTCGGGGCGATCGCGGCGAAAGTTGGGATTGCTGAAGTGCAGGCAGCCCCCGACATCGCCCGGCACCTTGTGGAAGCCGTAGAGGTTGAGCTGGCGCACGAAGCTGCCGAAGTGCGTGGCTTGGAAGGAGTCCGGGGCCGGCCCCGCCCCTTGGGCGCCCGCTCCGCGGGCGCCGCCCGGGCTGAGCAGCTCCCGCTCGAACAGGCAGCGGTCGACGAGCAGCCCCTGGGCCCGGCCGTCCCAGCGCACGGACACGACGCGGGGGCTGTTCACCAGGCGCCACAGCTTGGCGGGGAAGGTGTCGGCGTTGAGCCCGGCGGGCAGCGGCAGCTCCGCCATCTCGCCCATCGCCGACTGTCGCCACAACGCCCGCGGCGCAACGGCCGCGGCTGCAACGGCGGCGCGCGGCCTGAGGGGGGCGCTGCGCTCGGCCCCGCTCGCGGCCCCTGCGCGGGCCGGACTTGGCGGGGACGAGCGCCGCAGAGCCGGGGCTGCGGGACCAGCGCGGGCGGGGCGGCTCCCGGGGCTGGCCGGGCACCGCAGGGCGGGCCAGGGCGGGGCGGGGCGGGGTGAGTTGCAAACCCTTTGGAGGTCAAGTGCGAGAAGGGGAAACGGAAAGAGAGAATGGAAGACGTTCTTTCTGCCCCTTTTTCCAGCCAGCTGGCTGCTTCTTTCTCTCTGTCTCTACCTGTCCTCAGCAGATTTGGCACATTTCTCACTCTCTGGAGATAGAAGCAGCAGCAGCAGGAAGGGGCAGCAATTTTGTCAGCATTTTCATCAGACCTAGAGTCCTGCCGCCTGGAAGGATGTTGCTTTAGCCGAGGTAGTCATTGCTTACAGTGACAGTGAACTCATGCTGCTGTCTTCACCAAGAGGTTTTGCATTCTTCTTTCTTCAGAAATGTTTTCTTCTCTTTTTTTTCCCCACAATCAGGGGAGAGTTACAATGTAAAAATCCCTCCCACCACCAAGTCTCTTCAATGTAAACCAGCAAAGGTGATCTAGCAATGATCTGCTTAGTGTCACTTGTTCTTTTTATTTTAAATGCTCTCTTGAAATGGAAACAGTTTTCAGAGCAGGGAAATATAGACCTATTTCTCCCATCTCTTTTAATTCATGCCCCTTTTTTTATGTCTTTCCATCATTTCACCATGAGGCCTCAGGTGAGTATATTGGGTGGAATGGCAGAAGCTCACCCCCCACACACAGTGGGTATTTTCCTTATGTCCAGCTTGCCTGGAGTTCTGGCTGACACTGCCTTCTCTTGCCCTCCTTCCAGGTCCCTCTGTGAGGAGCCCAGCCCTGTCACTTCAGCCACTGCCCTGTGAGTGACATGCTGACATAAGGAGTGTTGGTCCCATCACATTCTGCAGCAGTCTTTTGGAGTGAGTGTTTCCAAGATGCCCTGTCATCTTTTCCTCTGTGTGCTGGCTTTCTCAGAAAAATTGAAATGCGCTGCTTAGAAAATCTCTTCCCGTTTCATCTTAAATAGCTTCAAACAGAACGTGAATTACAAATGTTGCACCTTGGCTGGATGGTGTTGGTCTTTTTTTCAACGCAGTGTAAGAAACCTGCCAGAAAGTAAGCCAGCAACTGAATTACAACAAAATTCCTGATGAATAGGCCAGCAGGAGAAGAGGGGAGTTCAGAAAAGAGGGGACATCTGTCTTGATGTTGCATGGCCCCTATTTCCCACATGTCCATCTATGTGCTGCTGCATCAAGCAAAGCCTCTTTTTTAAGGCTTCCTCTGTAATCTCTGGGAGTCATGAGACCCACAGGAATAGTGGCCCTGTGGCCTGCTGGAGATGAGGAAGCAGGTGGTTGAAAAGTGCATTGTCCACTGGAGTGTTTAGTCCCACCTGTAGTATAGTTGTGGTTACATGGACTTTTCCACAGTACTCTGTGGCTAAGAATGAGAAGTTACCCTTAGCTGTGTTTCAAGGATGCTGAAACTCATAAAGAAATTATTATTGAGAAGTTGTCAGAAATGATTGATCTTTTCAATATATCTGTGATGCACTGGTGTGTGTTTCAGCTGGAACTCTCCTGTGTGCCCTAGTGCTAGCAGGTGAGATCTCTTTGCAGTGTAGGAAGACACAGCTTTCCCTTTCTGATTTGCACACAGCTCTGTCACTGCCTTGACCTTTTCATCTCCAATGCTTAGATAGTTTTCCCTCCAACACCTGTGCCAGCAGTATTCCTTGAGGTGATGGAGGCGTGGTAGGCATGCAGGATCCAAAGTGTTCCTGATTTTCTGGGAGCTAACTCTTGGTCCCTGAATGAATCCTTTCCTGTTGATTTCTACACTAGACTTGTGGCAAAGGGTGTTCCTGCCTGTGTTTTTAGGTCACTTGGTCCAACCACAGCACCGTGAATTGGAAAAGCTGAAGAAAATAGTGTGTCTTTTTCTGACCACTTTAGCTGGAGTCTGTATCTGGGGCTTCCATTGCTGATGAAAGGGAGAACTCTTGGCAAGCTGATTCCTGGAAAGCAAGTGATGAGTCATTGAATTTAGCATGTATTTCATAGATTTCTGGGCTACAGAATGGGAAAGAGAATGTTCATCGTTTTCTTCCTTTTCACAGGTGTGCTCTTTACCATGGATGGGAAGATTTAGGCTTCAAATTTTACCTTTGCAGAACTGAAAATATTTGCATAGGAGATAGAATGCCATCAGAAAAAGGGGCAATCTTACTGCAACAGCAGGTACAGAGTATGGTGAATGGAAGAGAGACAGATAAAAGTGATGAAGGGGTCTGGTATCTCTAGGCCTTACAGAGCAGAAACCACGGGAGAGGTGGACACAAGGTAAGTGCTCCGTGGGCAAGAAGTGACTGAGAAACATGTGGTGAAATTCTGTGATAAGATAATGTTACCAGGTAATGTGATGTCATGAAGAATGTGTAACCAATGGGAAATTGTTACCAAAATTAGAGCCCTCTGTGATTGCCCTAAAAGGTAAACCCCATATAAACACCTTGTATGGTCAATGAAACTGGCTTCAGGAGATGTTCCCCATCTGTCCATTCACTCACAACAGAGTAGCCATACTCTTCAGTCTAGTGAATTCAAAACACCTGAAACGAACACTTAGGGGGCCACCTTAGTCTCTGGACTTGAGAGTGTAGGGAGAGAGAACGTCAGGCCTTTTATACCAAAAATAAGACTGCAAAGCAAAAAGTCATGGTAAATGCCTTGAAAATGCATCTCAGTTTTGGAACAAACTTGGCATGAAATGGTTCTTTGTTGAACTTCACCAGCAACTTCTGCCTCTTTCTCTGCTTCCTCACTTGGGTTTGTTTTGTCTGCAAACACCACTTCAGGTTGTTGTAGTGCCGCTCCCGCCTGACTCAAATGTCACTGTACATTCCCCAGTCTCAGCTGAATATCTCCATGAAGTGTTTTGTGTGATGACTGCACAAGTCTTGTTAAACCTGAAGCTGGGATGCTTTGGTTTGAGTCCCCCTGTCTGCTGGACATGCTGCTTAGGTCTGCCAGGATCGTTATCCCCCCTCAAGTGAGCTGAGCTAGTGGAAGCGTGTCAGGGACATTGAAGAGCCCAGGGAGCTCAAGTGGAAGAAATTCTCTTCGTGTGTGCCCATTCAGGCTGGCTGTGACTCTGCCAGGGGGGAGTGGCATTTGTTGCCTGAGTAGCTCCAGGAGGACTGAAGGTCAGGATGAGATGTTGTGGTGAGGGCTGTGGCAAAGCAGCAAAAATGGGATTTTTCAAGTAATAATCACATCTCATCCTGGCTGCTGTCACAGGTCATTTAATCACTGCCCTAAGGTAGTTCAGAAGTGGTTGTGGAATACTGCCCTTGGTCTTGAAATGGTATGGAGTACTCCTCATCCAGATGGGTGGCTGTGAGCCATGTGTGTTTATCAGGGACACACAAACTGAGAGAGGCAGACAAATTCTGCAGGGCTCCTGGGATTCAAGTGTGTCCTCCTGCAAGATACATCTCACTGTTCTTGTCCAGGAGTGTCAGCTTGACCATCTGCATCTTGCAGCTCATGCCAAGGGAAGTATGGGGGACCTGGACATTTCTTGGACTCTGTTGGGGTTGTGGGTTTAATCTTCAAAAGAGCTGAGCTGTTCAAAAGAGTTGAGCTGTTCGTAGTTGCTATAAAGTTGTTTGTTGGAAAGGCACGTGGGTCTCAAAAAGGAAAGGGTCCCAAGGGTTCAAGTCCCTGCTAAAAGCTTTTGGCATAGAGTCCAGACCAACATGGAGCATTTTTTTTTGTTATGTCAAGGCATGGTTGCCAAATAGTTGTGGTGACATCAGAAGGTTGTTTTGATGCACCCAAGACCTCAGTGCCAGAGCAGCTCTTGGGTGTGCCCAGCGCAGCAGCATCCTCCAGTTTGTCAGTGGGCAGCTGAGCACAGTGACAGGGGCCTTGTTTTTTCTGGTGTTTCTGAACTGTCTGCAAACTGCACAGGAGCGCTACAAAGATTGAGCAAGTCATTGCTGCAGTTTGCACAGTTTATGGCAGTGGTTGTTCAGGATATTACCTGACTAACGTGACATGTAAGTAGAGATTTTCCGTGGGTATAACCTAATTTGTCTTTTAGATGTCTTCCTGCTCTTTCTTAGTGACTGGGTTGATTTTGAAACAGAAAGAGCATTAGGATGTCACTGGTTTGGTAAAGCTCCTTTCAACCTGTTCCCCTAAACACGGGGTGTCTGTAGCCAGGGGGCTGCGGGCAGCATTTGCAAGGGAACCTGGAGGGGTTGCATTCCCTCCCCGGGAGAGTCTGTGGCAGCAGAGTCTGCCATTTCCTCAGTTTGCTGGGTCAAGCAGGACAACTTTGAAAATGCAGACTGGGAGACCTTCTCAGAAGCCCTTCTAAAGACTTTGTGGTTCTCCCCAGCACTGAGCAAAAGCTGCTTTTATTGTGAATTGTGACATGAAAGGATTGGACTATCTAACCTGACCCTTTACTGAGTGCTTAATAGTGATTGCCTTTACAATGAAGTGCAAACTGCAAAGCAGTGAGTGTCTGCTCCTGAAGCCTGGAGCTGCTCCTGAGCTGTTTCACAATAGAACTGCCATAGCTCAGGGGGATTTGGGGGAAGTTTTTCTGGGCAACTGTTTTCAGCAGCTTAATGAGAATTAGTGCATCCAATTTATTTGAGGAAAAGGTACATGAAAGAGAAGAGAAGAGAAGAGAAGAGAAGAGAAGAGAAGAGAAGAGAAGAGAAGAGAAGAGAAGAGAAGAGAAGAGAAGAGAAGAGAAGAGAAGAGAAGAGAAGAGAAGAGAAGAGAAGAGAAGAGAAGAGAAGAGAAGAGAAGAGAAGAGAAGAGAAGAGAAGAGAAGAGAAGGTACTTTATCTGGTGGACATGAGCATTGAGAGTTAAAAAACCAATTGTGTTCTCCTCCTAAGTTAGCGTTCATTTACTGTCAAAACAGACCAAAGTGTAGGCAGGACAAAAGATATTGTCCTATTCTCTTTCTGGCTGTGTGAAAGAGCTGTGTCTCCTGGAGGGATGTTGTGAAATGGAAATGCCCTCTGTTTGGCTTGAGCTGTTCTGAGGGATTCAGCAGCCCAGATTTCTCAAGGAATCTGGTTCATTTTCCCTTGCCCACTGCAGGTCACCTGAGGCAGATATTGAGAGGTGAGTGAGAAAGGAACATTTGTTGTTCCTGGTGTTTTGGAATTGTGCAGCAAGCTGTGAACTTGACCTGTGGCAGTTGAGGGCCAGCTGAGTAGGCTGAAAGAAAATCCATTTCCATGTCTGCAGCAACAACAGCAAAGGCATCGCTGGCTATTTCCTAATGCTGCATTTCAGATCTCTTAAGGAACTGAAAGCCCAGTTTTGCAGAGAGAATGTTGTTTCCTGACAGTAGTCAGGGTGGATTATGGAATTCAGAGCAATTTGCAGTTCTGTTGAAGAAGAAGAAGAAAAAGAACAAAAACAAGAAGAAAAACAAGACAAAAACGTAAAAGGAATAGAAAAAATAAAGGAAAAAAAAAAGAGAAAATGAAGAAAAATAAGGAGAAAAAGAAGAAGAACAAGGAGTAGGAAAAGAGAAATATGAAGAAATAGCGAAAGGAACAGAATAAGAACAAAGACAAGAAGAAGAAGAAATAGAAGTAGAACAAGAAATAGAAGAAGAAAACCAATAACAATAAGAAAATGCAAATGAAAATGAGAAGAAAATAAGTAACCACCAAAGAAATCCTCAAGCAGTTGTGCTTGCTTTTCCCTTCATTAACCAAAGCACGTCAATTTTCCTGCATACTGTACCATCTTTTCCTGATCCTGTGTGTCTTCAAATCTTTCAGGCTTTCAAATCATCTGTACATTGTTGTGTCATGTCCCTGGGTGACCCGGCTAAGTTTAGGATGTGTTTTTCTCTGACTGCAGTTAGAATTGCCCACCAAAGCCTTGGGTGTTTCTTGGTACTTTAACAGTAGATGAGCTGCAGTCAGGTGTGTGGCTGGGATCCAAGGGCTGTGGTTGATGCCGGTGCTGTGTTCCTTTACTGCAGGAGCAGGGCCATCCCTGACTTGCACAGTTCCAATGACAGTGAGCATTTCAGCTCCCCACCACGTCCAGTGGCTGAGCTCAGCTGCAGAAGGATGGGATCAAAGCCCCTTTGTGATCTCTGGGGGTGTGGGTGAAGTGAAGGAAATTTTCCTCTGGCTTGAAAAGGAAAGTAACAAAGTCTCTGGTCCCCATCTGTTTCAGTGCCACCAGCACCCAGCTGTTACTATTGCAGTGGGCATTTTCATGGAGAGTCCTAGGCCTCTTCCCATTGTTATTTCTCTCTAGTTGAGATAGATTCTGCATCTGCATTTTTTTTCTAGAAGAGAACAAAAACTTGATTTTTGTTTAGTGGGAGCTGTGCTAAAGGGACCAAGCACTGCAGAGATTCCTTTTGTGCCATAATGCTTGGAAATAGTATAGCTAGAGCACACTGCCCTTCTAAACAGCTTGTCAAGCTGGTGTGAATCGTCAGAGAAATGAAATGTGCTTTTGCTGATGTAGCTGCCACTAAGTAGGTCAGTCACTGAAATCAGCTGCCAAGGCAGGATCCCTTGAATGTTGGAAAAGCTGTGGCTGCTTTGGGGTTTGGGTGTTTTGGTGGTGTAGGAAAGTCATCTCTGCCTCTCTGCCAGGGCAGAAACTGCCACTGCAGAGTGGAGGTTAAACAAGGACATCTGGGAGAGCAGTTACAGATGTGAAAGAAGCAGGTGGAGCCTCGTGTTTCCTTTTTCTGCAGCCTCAGCTCCTGATAGCCACCGGAGGGAGACCAAAGCTGCAGCAGCCCGACCTCTTCTCTCCTTTGCTGCGGCACCTCCTGAGCTGCTGCCTGCAGAGAGACGAGGCACAGTGCTGGTCTGCCAAGGAGCTCCTGCAGGTAAAATGTGAAGGGGCTGCAGGTGAAACAGTGTGCCAGGGATGGGTTCCTCCTCCTCCACTGAATTCCAAGGCATCAGATGAGCCCCCCTCCTCCCCACCTCTAGTCTTGGTGCTGTTGAAAGGAAAAGGGCAGGGAATCCCTAGACTGGGCTGGACCGGCAGGGAGCTGTAAAGGTCATCTGGTCCAAGTGGCCTGCAATGAGCAGGGACAACTTTCAGGAGGTCAGGTTGCTCAGAGCCCTGTCCCACCTGAGCTGGGATGGTTCCAGGGATGGGGCACCTCCCAGCTCCTGGGGTAGCTTGTTCTAGTGTGGCACCATCCTCCTAGTAAACAAGTTATTCCTTAGACCTACTGGGACTTGATCCCCTTTTTGTTTCCAAATGGTAGCCCAGCAGTATTACATTATATTGTAAGTGGACATTTTAAAGGAGGTGTCCCCCACTCCCTCAGAAACCACACGGAAGTTTTGGAAAGTGGCAGTAAAGTCTCCCTGGGGCCTATTCTTCAGGTTCAATAACTCTAGGTCTCTCAGTCCATCCTCAGGAGAGAGGTGCTCTGTCCTCTGACTGTTTCTGTTGCCCTGTTTTGTAATTTGGTGGTGGTTAAGTAGAGCAATGCTGGGTGCAGAGGCATGAAACAGCATTGGAAGAAGCCAAGGAAGCCAGACCTGACTGAGCAGTCTGAGATTTGGCTGCGGGAAGGAGGGGCTGTGGTGGGCTCAGAGTGAGCCTCTGAGGGGCCGTGCTCTGTGCCCCCCACCCCACTCTTAGAGGTTTCTACCAGGCAAACAGGGACAGCTGAGAGGGACTTGTCCCAGCCCCATCTGCTGCCTGGCCTGGTCAAGCAGACAGGAACTGCCCCAGGGTTTCTGCCAGGCTGTGGGGCAGAGAGGGAACTGCAGGGCCCAGTGCCACTCGGCTGTCCCTGCTAAGAAGGAAGGAAGGGAGGGAGAGAGGCAGGGAGGATTGCAGCAAGGAAGGATTCCAGGAAGGAATCCAGGAAGGAAGGATTGCAGGAAGGAAGGAAGGCATCCAGCACAGGGAGGCACATGGCATGCAAACACTGCTCTGTCTCCATGTGGAAATTAGCATGATGCCTGTCTTCAAAGAGAGGCACCTACGTGAGTCTTTGGAGTTTTCTGAAAGGAAGAAACCTCAGAGACCGAAAGCACCATTTCCAGAGCCCTGGCAGGAGAAAAATCCCAGCAAGGTGAAGGCACCAGAATTAAGAGATGAGTGGGATTCTGGGCCACGTTTGCTTGTGATGGCAAGGTCCTGCACATGAAGGTTGAGGTGCAGATGACCCCACTGGTCCTCTTGCTGCGTCTTTCTATAAACTAGAGGAATCCTGATTGACCTTGTGAAGCACTGACCTTGAAAACTCATGGTTCATTGCTTTTCTGTTGTTTGTTGTTATTTGCTTTGTTTTGTTTTTTGTTTTTTTTTTTCTTGTGGCCAGCATCCATTTGTGGCTTCGGTCAAGCCTAATTCCTGCGTGCTGCCACTGATTGTTTCTATGAAGAAGAGGATGGTGGAGAAGAGACTGTCATAATCACATCTGGATCGTTTGCTCCCCAGGCAGTTTACCGTTTTAGAGTAGGACTGTAGAGTAGGACTGCAGAGTAGGATTGTAGAGAAGAATTATAGAGTAGCATTGTAAATAATGATATTTTCTGAAACGTCAACTCATCTGGACGATTCCTTTCTAGATCACCGTGTGTCAGAGACTGAAATATCCGAATTTTAGACTGAAACATTTTCTTGAAGGACTTGTAGAACTGTATTACAATAGCTGCACAGAATATCACCTTATCCTTTGGAGTGAGGCCCTGGATTGTTGCACAATGAAGATAAGATAAAACTCAGGAACTGGGGACATTCACCAAGCACAAGCTTAGCACCTTTGAGGAGGAGACAACAGCCACAAGGCTATCAGCTGCCAGGCTCACACAGAGCCTCACCCCAAAGGGTGGGCAGAGAGAGAAGCTTTGGGGGTGTGTTGGAAAGCCTCTGGTGAGAGGGTCATGATACGAACCCAAGATGAAGTGGCAATGGGAATGATAGACACCAGTTCCCAATACTGACACACCATTGCTTCTGCTCCTCTGGACCTGAACACCTGCTTGTCTTGGAGGACAAAAAATCCTTCCACATGGAAATGAATCCCTCAAAGCCTCCTGAGATTAATTGTTGCAAGTAGTAAATATTGAACACGCTGAAATTCAGTACCAAGAGAGAAAACAGCTCGCGCCAGGGATGTGTCCCAGGCCTGATGCAGCTGCCTGGTGTGCTGGTGTGTTCTGGAAAGTACAGAGATCTTTGCAGGTTTTGGCAGGTACCAGAGAAAGAAAAGCCTAGACTTGTGCCATGTGCCCAGTGCCATTTCCTAGCAAGAGCCCTAGCACAGGCCTCCCTCAGCTGCTCCCCTGCAGGGCCAGCCTTGCCCTGAGCCTTGCCACGGAGCATCCCTGGCTGTATCCAATGTGAGCCAGGGCCCTGCCGCGCCTGCTCCAAAGGCCACAGCTGCCCCAGAGCCCAAGGGCTGCAGGAGGCCTGACTGCCCTTGCCACCATCAGTGCTCTGACAGAAGCTCTGAGCCATTCCCAGCCTTTCATACCACACACACACACACACACACAGACACTTCTCCCTGCCCTCCTGCTCTGCAAATCCCAGGGGGGATGCAGCACCAGAGCTGCAGCTGACCCTGTGCAACTGCACTGCAGGAAGGGAGGGCCCGTCTGGGACAAACCCACCTCAGGGTCCATCTCAGCTCTTAGCCTGGGAGATACAGCTAAACCTTCTCCAAATCATCCTTTCAATACTGTAAACAGCTTCACATGGCACCCCCCTGCCAGTGCCAAGGCTTAATTGTTATTTCACTCACCTCAGGTAGTCAGCTTGGTTGTTTGTTGCAGACCATGTGGACACAATGGAAGTCTCTTTTCTCTCTCCTGTAGAAAAGCAGAATTTGGACACTCTTCACCAGGAGATCTTTAAAAAGCAAAAACAGACCTCCGGGATGACCATGAAAAATTCCTTCAGAGCTTTGTTCTCACAGGAAATGACTCATGAAAAGCTACAACACTTATTAATGAGGCAGCCATAATGTTCTCTACAGTAGCCAAGTCCCGAGCTTTAGACAGAATGCATGGCCACTTTATTCAACAGGTTCTGCACTAGCACAGGATAAAGCCCAGCTCAGCTGTTCTGTTTTGAGGGCATGAGGTGGCATCTGCACAACCATTCAAGTCTTGCAGTAACAGATGCAGCTTCACAAAAGACAAAAGCTTGAGAGGGACAGAGGGGGAAAGAGAGTGATGGCAAGAGAGGGCAGATGTTCACCAGGGCCACGGGAGGTGTTTTAGAACAGCACTGATAGCTCTGGTGTCTCTGCAAGAACCACTTCATGTACAGAACTGCTGCAGCCTCAGGAAATGCAAAGATGCAAAGACCACTGTGGACTTCAGTGCTGGGATAGAAGATGTTGGAAAAGTCCAGTGAGAAGTGTGGAGGAGGCAGATGGGGAGAAGAAAGCTCAAACTGTAGAGGCAAAATATTTTAGATGGAATTTTCAATCCAAGTGCAGCTGAGCTTCAGCAATTTGCAGCTTGCTGTTAATATAAGCTGCTGTGGGGAGAGTTTAAGGAGTTGAGTGGGAAATATTTTAGCATAAATCTTCCTAAAGAGTCTAGAGCAAAAAGCATTGATTGTGAAAGGCACATGGAATTATTTGGTGGAACAAAAAGAAGAGCAGTTTGTTGTGGACAGAGGATGATTTTGGCATTTGAAAAAGTGGAATGGTTTGTATGGCTTGTGGAATAACGCTTTGTGTGTTGTTATGCCCTGTCCCAGGTATTTGTGTGGGTTTATTTCTCATGGAGGGAAATAAAAGTGAAAAAGAAATAAAAGTGAAAAAAAACCAAAATAAAAAGGGTAAGAGCAATGGCTGGGAATGCTTGTGGTAGGGAGGGCAAGAGAAGTGTAAATAAGAGAGGTTTTTCAATGTTGAAAGATGACATTGGTAAAAAGGAAGTAGTGGTTTACTTGTGAGTCAGAAGGTTTGTGTGAGGTTGGAAGTGTGAGTGCAGAGTGGTGGAAAAGGGAGAAAAGGAAATCGGAGGGGGAAAGGAATGGAGTGGGTTAGTGCAAGAGCAAAATGAATTGTAAGGACAAGGGAGATTTTTTTTTTGTGTCTCCCCAAATGGCAGATGAGAGGCGAGCAGGCAAGGCAGGAGCCGGCTGACTCCCACTGGGCATTTTATGGGCACAGTCTGTGGCCAAGGAACTGGCTGAGACAAAAGCAAGTTCCCAGCAGGCAGAGCTTAGTCTTGAACCTGCACTATTGCAGTCATCATGGCATATTCAACATCACTGAGCCAAACACTCAGGACACTTGCAGTGTCTCTGTGCAGGTGGTGATGGCTGCGCTGCCACCTCTGGCTGTGTCCCTGCATTGCTGCCATGTTTCCCTGTGGCCTGTCTCTGCTCTCATTCCCTCTTTACTGCCATGTTCCCCAATGTCCTGTCTCTGCTGTCACTCCCACCTTGCTGCCATATTCCCCACTCCCCCAGCTCTCCATGCACCACAGCCCTGCCACGCTGACTCTGCTCCAGCTGCGGGACAAGCCAAGCGTGCCATGGACCTGCCTGCCCTGCCATGGCCCTGGACAGCTCCACGAGGAACCCTGCACAGAGGACTCCACGCTGCACCAGCTTTCCTGATGGCACTTGTCACCGCGTGGGGGACCCAGCTTGGAGCAGCCTGGCCTTCAGGGACTGCACCCCATGGAAGAGTGAGCCAAGCTGACACACTTTGTGGACAACGGAGCCATGTATTCACACTGGAGGAATTCCTGGACAATTCAGCATCATCCTTTCTCAGCACTAGATTACAGGCCATGACTTTTGGGATTTTTCCCTTTTTAATTTCATTCAAGTAATACTCATTTAACTCACATTCTGCAGAACGCTTAATCTGAGCTAAAGTTCTGGCTTTACTCAGAAGATTATTATGACATGAGAGTGAGCAAATGATCAGGAAGGTCACTGTCCTGTCAAACCTCCTGAAGGCTTGGACCTTCCTGTCCATTTTGGATTTCCCTCATTCTGGCAATAACCATTTGTAATGTTTCAAACTTCCATTGCTATGGACAAGGAATGAAGTTGTGTGGTTTAGAAGAAGAACTGAGATTCCCTCCTGATATCTCCTGTCTTTGACCTACAGGAAGAAGGACTATGTCTTTTTCTCATGAACAGTTTCTCAGGCTTCTGAAATACACTGTAGAGAAAAAGCTTAGGGCAAAGATAGGAGAGGAGATTAACTAAATCTATATGTACATAATTAAAACTTCTTTTTCTTCTCAAATAACCTTTTGTCTTAAGCTATAAGAAATCTACACAGCATGATGCTACTTATCTTTCATCTGATGGCTGGACTTCACTGGTACAAGGAGGGCTCTTCCAGTATTCAATATTGGTTTTCTAGGGCTATTTGAGATGCCCTTGCACAGCCTGTCTGGTCTCCTGCTGCACTGCAGAATGGTGTTTATACCTGTGTATTCTGTGTGATCCTCAGGCCATTCCAGCTGACTGGGTGAAGAGAGATGAAAGCACTGGATTAGACAACCCCACAGCTTCCATTTGGCTGAGGGGTCATTTCCATTCTGCACTGGGACCAAACAAGTGCCAAGACAAGCACAGCTTTAGGCTGAATGCACAGCAGCTCATGTTTAGTATTTAATGTGTAGTTTTTCAAACCAGTGTTCCAGCGAGAACACTTTGGTGGCTTGTTTCATTCCCTGGCTCCTTTCCTCCAACTTCGCAGTGCAGAGTGTGGGATTCAAGGCTCGCACAATGAAGACAGCAGGTTCTCCATCTGAGGACACACACATTGATCAAAAGCATCCCCAAGTTCAGGACTGTGTGGGGCAGAGACAAGGCTGTCCAGGCTGGCAGTGATGAGGTTGAAAAGAAGAGCACCTGGGTAGTTAAAAAGGACTTCAAGGCTCTGGGTCACTTGGTTGATGGGGCAGGAGCTCTGGTGGTGTTGTGCTCAGTTCCTTCACTGTGAGGGATGAGTGAGGAAATTAGAGAGGCAAAAGCCCAGTTAGAACTTGCTGGTGGCTGCTGTGAAGGATGATAAAAATATTTTTATAAATACATGAAGGGAAGAGGATGGGCAAGGACAACCTGGGTTCTTTATTGGATGTGGGAGGGAATTAGGTAGGCAAAGATGGGAAAAAGGCAGAGGTACTTGAACACCTTGTTTGGGTCACTTTTCAACAGTAAGAGTGGTCATGCTCAGGACAAGTGTCCCCTGGGCTGGGAGATGGGGCCAGGGAGGAGAACAGACCCCTGTAATCCAGGAGGAAGCAGCTGGGAACCTGCTGAGCCACTCACATGCTCACAGGTGTCTCTGGGAGCAGATGGGATCCATCCTAGGCAGATGAGGGAGCTGCTGGATGAGCTCCCCAAGGTGCTTTCCACCACTTATCTTCACTCCTGGCTCACCAGGGAGGTCTCAGAGGAGTGGAGGTGCCAATGTGACCCCATCCCAAGAAGGGCTGGAAGGAGGATCTGGGGAACTCCAGGCCTGTCAGCCTGACCTGGGTGCCTGGTGAGGTGATGGAATAGATCACCTTGAGTGCCATCACAGGGCATCTCCAGGATGGCCGAGGGATCAGAGCCAGCCAGCGTGGATTTAGGGGGGGCAGGTCCTGTCTGACCAACCTGATCTCCTTGTATGTCCAGGTGACCAGCCTGGTGGATGTGGGAAAGGCTGTGGATGTTGTGTGCCTGGACTTCAGCAAAGCCTCTGTCACGGTGAGCCACAGCATTCCCTGGAAAAGCTGCAGCCCACAGCTTGGAAAGGTGCACTCTTCAGTGGGTCAAGAAGTGGCTGGAGGCTGGGCCAAGAGAGTGGTGGGGAGTGGTGCCACATCCAGCTGGGAGGCAGTCACCAGTGGTGTCCCCAGGGATCAGTGCTGGGGCCATCTGTTAACATCTGTTTAACATCTGCATTGCTGTTTCCTGTTTAGTATCTTTATTGAGGATGTGGATGAGGGCATTGAGTCCACCAGCAGCAAATGTGCAGATGGCACCAAGCTGGGTGTGAGTGTGGATCTGCTGGACGGGAGGAGGGCTCTGCACAGGGTCCTGGACAGGCTGGATCCAGAGGCCAAATCCAACAAGGTGAGCTTCAACAAGACCAAGTTCCAGGTCCTGCACTTTGGCCACAGCCACCCCTGCAGTGCTGCAGGCTGGGGACAGAGTGGGTGGACAGGGGCCAGGCAGAAAGGGACCTGGGGTCAGTGATGGACAGCAGGCTGGACATGAGCCAGCTGTGTGCCCAGGGGGCCAGGAAGGCCAATGGCCCCTGGCCTGGATCAGGAATGGTGTGGCCAGCAGGAGCAGGACAGAGATTCTTCTCCTCTACTACTCTGCACTGGTGATGCTGAACCTCCAGTGCTGTGTCCAGTTCTAGGTCCCCAATTTCAGATAAGGATAAATTTGTGATAAGGTGGTGTTAGGTCACAGCTTGGGACTTGATGATCTCCACGGTCTTTCACAGCCTGATTGATTCTGGGATTCTGGGATTCTGGGATTCTGGGATTCTGGGATTCCAGGCCCTTTTTGTCCTTGAGTGGAAACTTGACTCTTCATGAAGAATGTTAATGTATAACCAATGATTACTTACACCAGGTAGTTAATCAGGATCACTCTTTGTTCCTTTTTTGATTAAGAAGATGGCAGTTTGAATGTAAAACAAGGGAATTACATAGGATTAAGCCCCCTGTTTTTTCAACAGCATTGAAGGAGCGCTGAGTTTCTCAGCTTTGCCTAGAAAAGCCTGGAAAGCAGAACTATACTTTTGCAATACTGGATTGCAGCTTTTATAATCTGAAATATTAGACCTCTATGATGGATTTTTCTGTTTTAGCATTACTATTATTACTAGTAGTTTCTTTTCTCTTTTCTTTTCTTTTCTTTTCTTTTCTTTTCTTTTCTTTTCTTTTCTTTTCTTTTCTTTTCTTTTCTTTTCTTTTCTTTTCTTTTCTTTTCTTTTCTTTTCTTTTCTTTTCTTTTCTTTTCTTTTCTTTTCTTTTCTTTTCTTTTCTTTTCTTCGAATTCTTTAATTGTTCTTAATTCAACCCAAGGACTTTCCTTTCCTCTTCTCCCTGCGGGAGTAACTACCTGCATGGTACTCAGTTGCCAGCTGGGGTGAAACCATGAGAGCACAAATGACATTTCCTACATTTCCCATGCTATTTCAAGATCCCCCGTAGTCAAATGAAAAACAAACAAAAAAAGTTCAAAGCACTTCCCATCTTTCATTAGAGACTTTATTTTTCTTACCTACATGTACATGAAGTATATGGTAGTGAGAGGGAGAACGATGAACATCAGTCATCTCTGGAAAATATGTTCCCACAACAAAACACTTTTTTTATATCAACTAAGAAAAAAAAAACAGCAGGCATACTTGAAAGGTAATTGGTGAATCAGGTCTCCTGCACAAAGTGGTATTTGTTAAATTCCACTGTCCTCAGAGTATTACTAATCTGGAACATGACAGACATAAAGCTTATACCTGAAGTCACTAAAATGTGATGTTATCAAGACTAATCTGCAAACTACTATTTTTTAAGACACTATATTACAATATAAAAGTGCTTCATACCTGTTTCTAGAAAATGTACTGCCATGAAACAAACAAACAAAAAAAAAAACATGAAGAAAAAAAGGCAGAAGAATGAGGATGCCAAGAGTGTGGCATTTGTCCATCTGTCAATACAAACCTCATGCTGAGATTCTGCTTAAGGTACAGCAATGATCTGGCAGACAGATGAGGAGCCAAGAGAGATGGTAAACTAGAGAGGAAGGAGCACGACCGTGCCACCCTGCCCCTTGAGCGTCCCAGAGCTGTAGGCATCAGCTTCTTGCTGGGTCAGTTGCTGCTGACCCCTTTTGTGGAGGCTGTGGGGTTCCCTAGGATGGGAAGCACATCTCGTAGTGGCATGGAATGTGGCTGTTTTTTTGGGAGGTCATAGGGATCCTGGCCGAAGCGCCCGCCGCCGCTGCTGAACGAGCCCTGGACAACGCTGACCGTGGGCTCAGTGAGGAGAGAGAGCATGCACACAACTTTAGGGAAAACACTGAGACTTCATTTCAGCTTCTGCTGCAGCAGGAAGATTCCTCGATGTGTTGAGTCCTCAAATGTAGCTGTACAAACACAGGTTGGTGTTTTTGCTTTGCACTTGCAGCAGGGCCTTGACATGAGTGTCTTTACAGACAGAAACGAGACAGCATCTCTTCCTTTTGTGTCTTTATTTTCAGCAAATTCAAAAAACAAAACAAAGCAACAATATACCAACTTGAATTTGAAGTTTTTACTCAAGGCTTGATAAAAATTCTTAAAAGCAGAATGGGCATGTTGATGGAATTCAGTGGTCTCTACTTGCATGCAGAAAAGGAAAATATATCCTGTAGCAGGGGACACAATTTATTCCAGCCCAGAGGTGATCAGGATAGCTACCAATCCACAGGACCCCAAAGTTTTCTGTAACTACAGAAATATGGTAACTGGCTAGGGCCCATATGAGTGGAATACTGTGTCTGTGGATGGAGTTGCCATTTTTTTCTGATCAAGAGAAAGCAATAGAACTTCAGCCCTGCCATCCATAATTCCAGCTGCGTTCAGTCTCACCTAGAGCTGAACTCCATTGCAATCAAATGCCAAGCTTATCATATGCTGTTGTTCAAAAGAAGGCTTTCACACCAGGGAAATTCAGAAGTACCTGAGCAGAGCTGAAGGTACTTCAAACCCTGTTTGTGTGAATTACAGCAAAAGAGTAAAGAACGCTGTTGTTACAGCTTTTGAGCAGAACATGGACTCTAATCCCATCATTTTGTGTTTCCAGTGATTTTCATGTCTTTTGATGAAACTGAATCAAGGAATAAAAAGCCCTGTGCTCTTTGTCCCTAAGCCCCAGCATCCAGAGGTGGATTTTGTTCCTACCAACTTCATACACGTTCTTGCTGGCCGTAGCAGAGCCAGCGATCTGGGCGTAGGGGGAGTCACGACGTACTGGGGACTTCATTTCCACGTAGCCACATTCTGAACTCTTTGGCACCAGAGCTGGTGGGTCTTTGATAGTAGCACAGGGGTTCTCAGAGCTGCTCAGTGAGCAATGACTTCAATGGTATTCCGAGCTCTTCACCAGATCTCTTCACCAGATCTTCAGCAGGTCTCCAGCCTGCTGCCTGCTATGGGCATTGCTACGAAAGAAACCCAAAGAACACTTTTCTTTCAAGATGCCTTCTAAAAAATCACTCAGAAGTGAACATGTAAATGGAAACAAGTAGCAACACTTCAAAATTCTTTACAGCAATCAATGAAAGCATCTCAGCTGCTGTGCTCCTTAATGGGCTTGATCTTGCCACCAGCAAATTACTTCTGCAAAATCCTGAGCATCTTCATATCTGGTTAAAATAGTTCCTAGTATTATTTAGAGATAGGCTGTAGAATCAGTTTTTAATAAGCCCTACAGAACACTTTCTGCCCCTCCAGGTGTTGAACTCAGAACACTTGAAATAACTGATCTGAGACTGTTCCAGAGCAATGTCTGGGCAAATGGCAGCATGGTTTCTAGGGATGGCTTGGGTGATGCAAATTTGGAGTATTTGAGTACACTAAAAGCATAACCAGCTTCTCCTAAGTTTTCTCTAAGGCACACACAGTAGACCTGGAATGGAAACATCAGGTGGCTTGTGATATCAGGATTTAACTGAAGGACGACAAACTGGTTTCAGACATGTTTGCTCTTGCTGTGATTGCAAGTGATTTTGTGGCGTTTGTGTTACTTTGTTCTCTGTGTTGATTCCTGATAGTGTTTTTTAGCATGAGACTTCCTTAGCTCATTCCTGACTCCATATCCAACATGAGACTGACCTGGTGGACCTGTCAGTGGATGAGTGCTCATGATTTTGGGACTCATTCAAATTGGGCTTTCTGTACTCATAGAATTGTAGAATGGTTTGGGTTATCAAAGACACTTCAGATTGTGGAGTCCAACCATTGATGTAACACTGTCAAATCCATCACGTTAACTGTGTTCCTAAGTGCCAAATTTTCTCATCTTTTCAATCTCCTTGGGGATGATGACTCCACCACTTCCCTGGGCAGCCTGGGCCAATGCTTGACAGCCCTTTGAGGAAGGAATTCCTCCTGATGTGCAACATCTCAAAGCCTGTCTTGTTGTGAGGGGCCCAGAGCTGCCCTGAGGATTTGAGGTGTGGCCTCAGCAGGGCCAGCACAGGGACAGTCCCTGCCCTGCTCCTGCTGCCACACCATGGCTGGGACAGCCCAGGGTCCAGCGGCCTCTTGGCCACCTGGGCACCCCTGGGCTCGTGTCCAGCTGCTGTCACCAGCACCCCCAGGGCCTGTCCCAGCTTTCCAGACACTTTTCCCCCAGCGTGGAGCTGCAGGGGTTGTTGTGATCTGAGGGCAGGAAAAAAACAGGTGTAAGAAATCACTCTGTCAATTTAATTGTGGCCTATTGTACACAAGGGGACAACCCAGCTGCCCTCTGTCTATGTGTTTAACTCATCATCCATAGGGACCTTGCTGTACCTTTTCCATTCTTTGGCTATCCAGGCAGGCACCCTTGGCATGCCCTGATCAGGTACCACAACCAGTGAGTGACACACATCAGGGGGGTACAGTGGAAAGTCTTGTGAGAAAACTGCATCATTCACAAGATCAAAGTATCAGACCACTACCCTGAATTTCGGAAGCTTTTCATTCCTGTCTGTGCCTCTGTATTTTGATATCCTTTCCAAGGGTCTTCCTTCCCTATCCTTTCCAGTGCATGCAGTGAAGGTTTGTGCTCATGCAGACCAGGCCAGCTGCAGTTGGAATTGTCTCTCTTTTACAGCCTTTCAGCACAGGCAGCATGTGTTCTGCAGTCTAGAACTGTGCTGTGCTGTGACTTGAGCATGGCAGAAAACATTCGATCTCTGTGACACATAGGGCACTTAAAATGCCTTGGTTTGTGGTTTTGTCTTTTAATTTAGTAAAAAAAGTGAAGCAACAACCTCCCCTGAAAAAAAGATAAAAAGCCCCACACCAACGAACAAACCAATCATGCATTGATTGTCTATGTAATCATGTATGGTGTCTAAAAAATTTAGTCTAGAATGATTTTTATATTCTCTTCACCTAGAAACCAAGGGTAATTCAGAAAAGTACAAGGCATGTCTATGTAGTTTCACCTAAATACATCAGGAAAAACCTCACCACGCAGGGACTTCCCCACATATCCCCTATCAAGTCCAAATCTCCTGAGGAGACAATGATACAAAAAAACCAGAGTAGTTTTAAAATCAAAGAAAACAAAAGTGATTAGGCAGCAGCATCTCAATGTTTAGGAATTGCCTTGGCACTCATTTCTGCCCTAGCTGAATAATTCTCTCCTAAGGACTGTGGAACTGCCCAGGATGGGGGTGCAGAAGCACTTGTACTATTTGCTTGCACATTTTCCAGCAGGAGCAGGGAAGGTGGGTCATAAGGGACCATTAAATGATCAAGTCTGACCTCCCATAATGCCAGTTACTCACCCCTGAATAATTCTAAGAAGTGCTGCTGCCCTACAGTTTGTTTGATTGTTTCTTTGTTTGTTTGTTTCTTTGTTTGTCTGTCTGGATAAAACCTACCTAGCAGAATGGTATCCCACCTTGACCTGAAAATGTCAGGTGCACAGAGATCACTCCAATTCTCAATGCTCTGCTTCCAAATGTAATCCCTCTGGAATCAGGGTCATCCTGTTCCAGCCCCAGTGGCCTCAACACCTTGCCCCTGAATTTACAACTCTGCAATTACCTGCAATTACTGCAAATTTCTCTCAGTAAATGTAAGCAGCAGTTCCCGACATCTGTCCTCAGAGACCTGGCACTTTCCGGGTTACTGAGCTATTCAAATAGCTTTGATTGATATTGTGAAGACTGAATTTATTCCTTAGGCTGTATTGTGGAACTATGCCAGAAGCATTATAAAAGCCTAAAATGATTTTATCTATACCAAAACCAATTTCATAGTTTTCAAGAAGGAAGTGACATTATTTAAGGGGACTTAAGCATAATGAATTTCATTCCTACCCCATTAGTATTTATGAGATCTCGTGTCACCTGTCCTGTTGTTTTCACGAGTTTGATGCTCAGGTCTCCAGCCTCGAGTTACCCAAGTAATCCTATTTGATTTTCTAGGAAATAGACACAATATCAACATTCATCCAGTCCTCTGGAACCTTCCTGCTGCTCAAGATCCTCCTGCCTTGGGCTGACCACAGCAAGTGTCTCTAAGGAATATTCAGTGTGAGTTAAAACGCTCTAAGGAAATACAAAGCTGAATATTGAGCATGATGACTGAAATCCCATTCTGAAAAAAAACACCAAAAAACCAACCCAAACAAAACCCAAACCAAACACTACAGATCTGAGCCTGAATTGTGGTTTGACCAAGGCTGGGGAAGAGCAGGGAAAAAACCCAGTGCTGCATACTGTTGCTCCAAATTCCAGAGACTGATGTATGGAAGTACCAGAAGTGAAGGTAATTAAATTTTCTGAATTATACTGCCACTGAAAGTCCTTTTAAAGACTTTCACTGGTCAGTGCAATCCAGCCTTTTTTGGAATGCATGAGAGTGGAAAAGGATGAAAAGACAGCCTAAAGCAGGATGCAGCAACTCTCAGCATTTCTTGGGAATTTCTCTTCTTAAAGACAGTGATCTGTCTTTTAGCCTCACACAGGAGGCTTCTCTGGGAAGATCTACTATTTACACCTGAAGTGGCTCAGGTAATGGAAAAATACTTTTGAAAGCATTGACTGCATTTTGTAGGGATTCAAAAAGGAAAACATATGCAAACATTCATTTATTTAATAAGAATTTGTAATTTTGTCCAAACAGACACTTGTAGAGACCCAACATTTTTGTGGAAGTAAACAAGAAGCAAATCTCTCAATAAAAATGGGATATTTTTCACATCATCTCTGCACTTGGCATCAAAATCTGTTCCACCATTCCTCACAAGGGATCACTTTTTCATCTCTTCCTGCCTTAAGGGATGCGTCCCACATACAATGAATAACACTGACATTCTCCTCCTCTTTCTTTTCCTTTTTTTTTTTTTTTTTATTACCAAGTTCATTGATGTAGCCACCATGTTTCCACTCTCCTGACAGTGTTCCTGTGTAGTCCATGACAGCACTTTCTTTTCCAGCCTCCATGTCCTTCAGGTTCACAAAGAGCTGCCTGGTTTTTGCCTATTCAAAATTCTGCCCCCTCTCTAGCAGTTTTGTCTGCTACTTGATTTCTGATGTTGCTGGGTCTTTGTGTGTACTGGTGAGCTTTGCAGTACATTATTGCTGCTTTAGCAGGGAACTGGACACTCCCAAAGCTGTCCATATTTGCTTGGAGATTGTGATTCCTTGTAGAAGGATTGAGGAACATAGCAGGGTTCAAGGTAGGAGCTGTCTTTAGCACCATGTCTTTTGATCTTGCAATACCACCTGTTATTTTAAGATTCTGCTCAGGGATAACCAGTGACTTCCTTTGTGCTCTAAACCACACATAACCTGTGTGACACAGAAGCTGGCATTTTTTCCCCATTCATTTTCCAGCCTATTCTATCAGTGAGGACCATGGTGTCTCCTGGTCTGAGGTGAACTGGCCATCCCTCGAGTACATGTGATATGGAAAAGGAGCTTGGATGCAAATATTCAACACATTTTCAATGGCATGCTTTATTCCCTCTCCCTGTAATGACTGCAAGAGAGTATTATTGCTGCCAGTTGACTGAAATCAGGAGTAAGCTTGGGTATGGAGAAAATGCAAGTAAAAGGATCATAAACTGACTATAAACTATTTTTCCAGATGTGTCAATATAACTTCAATGGCCACCTGCAGTCAGCACAACTATCAGCCTGTGATTGTGTTCAGGGTCAGCACTGGCTCTTCCATGTCAGCTCCTCCTGCAGAGCCCATGGGGGCCTGTGCATGTTGCTGGCTTGTATCCTTTTAGGAGAGGGGGATGAGGAATGGTCCGGGGGGCTTTTGTCAAAGAGATGATATTTGATTGAGCAGGAACGTGCTGGAAGCCTCACAGACTGACCGGCCCACGGCAGGATCGAGCAGTGCTGGTAGGGCTGCACCTTGCTGCCCTAGTGAGAGGTGTTCAGCTGCACCTTCACCCAGGAGACAGCCAAGTACAGCACTTTTGTGCAGAAACACTTAATTAGCCCTGCTTTGCACAGCTGCAGCAACTGGGGTGACCGGAGCGCCCCTTCCTGCTCTTGGAAATGAGCTGAGTCCCTTGTGGAACTGGGCAGGGCATTCCTATGTGTGCCCAGTGGGAATTCCCTCTGCCCTGGGTGTGTCCCATCCAGCTCCTCAGTGACATCCCACCCAGCCTGGAACATGGAGCTGCCTGATTCCAAGGACACGAGGCCATTGTCAGCAGCACAGGGCAGGACCGGTCAGACCCTTCCGTGGCTGCAGCGAGAGCGGAGGTGTCCGAGCGCTCAGCGAGTGCTCTTCCAGCTTGGTTGGATCTCACACCCGTTGGTCAAGAGGCTGATCCACACACTGAGTGGAGGTAAATATTTACAGTTCTGGGCAGAAAGGGGGGGCTCAGTGGCAAATTCGCAAAGCCTGCACCATAAGCCCCAGAATATTTTAGTATTGATACATTTGAACCAGCAAAGCTCTTTGTGTTCATTGACTGCAAGTTCCTGAGTTCTGTTCATAATTAATATTCTGTCTGTTCTTGGGTAACGATCCTCTTGCTTCTCCTGCTTAGGAGGAAAGCAGTGTATATGATTACCATACTGTTTATGATTAATTTAAGAAGCAATTACAAAGTTAATTAAGTACATTAAGCAGGAGAAAATATAGGCTAAACAAGTAATGAAATGCTCCATAAATAATCCAGGCTGGTGGAAACCCATCAGCCCCCTCTGATATTTGTTCCCATTCTTCTATAAAATGCACGGGTGGTCTTAGAGGAAACTTATTCATTTAGCTGACGTAAAAGGATGTGAAGTTCAGGTGACTCCCTGCTCCCCTTGATGTCCAGTCCCTATCCTAAGCTCTGCCAGTGCTGATGATTGAAACAGAAATCTCAGTGGAATTGTTTTGAGGCAATACTTAGTGCAAATGACAGTGCCATGGATGAAGGATGAACAGTGTCACAAGCAAAATATTGAGGGATTTCTAAAGGACTGTGGAATATTGCTTTCACAGGTATTTGCAAGTGATATTCCTGTTTAAATAAAAGTCCAGGCAAATTCCAGATGAATAGATTTTAGCTTCACTTTCAGCCCATTTTGCTTTTAGAATGAAGCAGTTACATGGCAGTAGGCTGTTTTTGTTAAAAAATATGGTTTTGTTTACAGACATTTTAGTGAGTTTTGAGCTCCCTGTGGCACATTCTGTAGCAAATGATGAGTTCAGCCAAGCAATCCAAATTTTGTTACATGTCATTAACCTGGGATAAACTGTTTCCATGTCACATCTATGCAAATAAATACACCTAGAGCTGTGGAGAAGAGAAAGGGTCTTGGTGCCTGTTCCAGACAAAATTCACCATTTGCAGTTGAAATTCTTCTTGGAGCTCACTGCAGCATGTGCTTCCTTAGTACCAAATCAATGCCAGCGCTGGGTGCTGTCCCAACTTTGTGATCTTTTTGGGAACCACTCTCGCCTGGTTTGTCAGCTGAGCTCTGGCCAGTCCAGTTGTCCTCAGGCACTTGATTTCAAGGGAAGCCTGTGCCTATAAATTCCAGCAACTGGGACAGGATGACTTGCTACTTGAGCACTTGTCTGCATTGGAGGTGAAGTGACAGTCGCTGTCTCAGGGCAGTTTTGTAGCCGGCTGCTTTCAGAGGGAGAATTGTGTCAGAGCAGCTGTTTTTAGTGATGGGACAGCAAAACTTTTCAACTAGAGCTCTCGTTTAAAAGTAAGGGCCTGGTGAATCACCAGGAATGGAGTGGTGGCTGGAAGTTTTACAGAGCATTTCTTTTGCCTTTTAGCCAAGTTCCAGTGAGGCATTGCACATTGGAAGTGTGCAGGTTGTCAAACTGTATAACCCACTTGGAGGTATGGTTGCTTTTCATATTTTGTTCAATGTCTGTAAGATTTTCAACTTGGTAATTTATTCTTGCAGCATATTCTTGGGCCAGGTGGTGTGTTCAGAGTTCTCAGCTATAGGTGGTTTGCCCTGAGGTCAGCCTTGCAATCTCTTGTCACTACATTCAGCCATTGGCCTGTTTTCCTCTTGGAAAGCCTGCCAGTCCTTCCCTGTCCCCATACTGCTTGATGGAATTTTGGAATTTTGGAATGTTTGGAATTTTGAGCATTGAGGTCCAGGTAGGGACTACCCAATGCTCTTAAGTAACCTGCCTTGGTAACTAATGTTTTGGTTTTCAAGTGGACTTTGGGGTAGCTTGGCACTCTGTTTATGTGTTAAACCTTGGAAATTGACCAAAAATTACATTGAGGAAGTCCCATGCAGAAATTCATAGGGTCAAGATGGAAAATGTTACTTGATTTCATTCTTTGTCATGGTCAGTAAGAAGTAACGGTAGACACAATACAGTTTTGGGTCCTTTTCAAAGAAAGTGAAAGGCAAGTAATGATGTCATCTTCCCCACAGATTCCATAACTGTGCACAAAGCCCAGTGTGCTCTGGTGGTGCCATATGTTATTAACCTGTTCTGAGTAGTGTTTCCCCAAGGAGCCTGGCTCCAGGCAGACATGAGGTGGATATTCCCCTTCCAGGCACTCCGTGGTGCAGCCTGTAGCAGACAGCTGAATTAGGCACAGCCAGCTGCCCTGAGAAAAAGAGGCTCTCACCTGGCTGTGGCTGCAGTCACCTGCCTGCAGGGACATCCCTGCCACTGAAAGTGCAGCTCTTGCTCTGCCTTAGCTGAGTGCTGAGCATTTTAGGGCAGCAACATCATGGTATTTTGGGGAAATGAAACTAAACCTCCAAATTTGTTTTTATAGATCTTCTGTTTATATATCATGTGAATGGTGATTTGTGTAACACTTGCTGATAGTTTACATAGATCCAAAGGGAATATTGAACATTTCAGCAATTGAGATTGAAAACAGGCAGTAGTGAGATAATTGTGGAACTTGGTCTGGATGGTTTTGCTTTGGGCTGGCACTGAGAAACTCAGGTGAGTCAGGTGTGGTTGCTGGTAGGGTACAGGGTGCCCTTGCAACATGCTCCATGCAGTACCAGTTAGGGATTGGGCTTTGTCACAGAATGAGAGAATACGCTTAGCTGGAAGGGATTCACAAGGATATGCAAGTGCATCTCTGTGCCCAAGAATTCCATCATAAGTTTAAATCAGCTCTCTTGCCTGCTCCCAATAACAATTCATTTCTGTTTTCCTTTCCTTTGGGTAAACAAAAGTGCCCAGCCAAACACTTCATATCTTGCACCTGAGAAGAAGAAAACAATGCCCATGAAGGCTGCAGAGAGTGAAGGGAATCCTTGCACTGCTGTTTATCGCCGACCCTACAGGGACAGGGTGATTCATTTGCTTGCTCTGAGGACGTACAAGAAGCCAGAGTTACTTGCCCGCTTGCAGAGAGATGGAGTCATGCAAAAGGACAAGGGTACCCTTGGAAAGATCCTCCAGCAGGTGAGATTGTGCAGTTTGTTCCAGCAATTTTTTCCACCACATTGTTCTTTTATCCTTAATTTATATTTCTTCCTTCAATCTTTCTATAAGAAACTTTTCTCTTTTTAAAATCCTCCCTGTTCCCCATGGCTGTTGTTGAATTATGCCAACATTAATATACCACATAAGAATACATCTTCTTCAGCTATGAACAATGTCCAGGGAGGATAATTCAAATGGATACAATTTTGGATGCACAGACTTGCTTATCAAATGGATTCACAGACTGACTTCCCTTCCAACACAACCTTAGTTCTGCTTTTAAGACATGAAATCCTCAATTTTGGTATCTTTGTTACTTCTACATTTTTTTCAAGCTTGGGGGACAGAGCCATCAACACAGACCATCAGATAAACATCAGTGTTTATAATGTCTTCAAAGAAAGAGAAAGGCCAGATATGAAGGCATGGTGATGCTGTGTTGATGAGGTATTTAATGTATTGTCGGGGTAAATAGAGAGAGACTTTTCCTGTCTTCATCTCAGCAAGATCTCTGAGGAGGTGACAGGTGATAAAATCTAAACCAGCACTATTCATGTCAGTGGTCTTGAAGTATTACTACCTCATTTTAGCTTCTCGAGTAGACTTTGTATTTGTCTAGAGGGAGGGATGAACCTCATTTATTGTCAAAGGAATAGAGCAAGCCATGTGCACTGCCTTCTCACAACAGGACTTGTCAGGAATGAACCCTGGCTCTGCCACATGAAGAGGGAGGGATACTGGGCCTGACAGCCTCTCCTTACACATTGTAGCACTAAATGTTGTTTTCAAAGGAATACTTGCCTGATATCAATAGACATATTTGGTTGTTTCAAGTTGGTGAAAGTTTGACATGGCTTGAAACTCATGTGATAGAGGAATAATTCATCTCTTTACAAAAGGACATTGTTTAG
This sequence comes from Cinclus cinclus, assembly GCF_963662255.1. Classification (NCBI taxonomy): domain Eukaryota; kingdom Metazoa; phylum Chordata; class Aves; order Passeriformes; family Cinclidae; genus Cinclus; species Cinclus cinclus. The sequence continues at coordinate 9,418,521 of NC_085084.1, forward strand.
TTTGAGTTAGGTGCTCACAAACAGCTGTCAGGACCAATTGGATTTCTCTAGTTTGCATAACACAACAATAATTGATGTTTCTTTTCTTGTATGTCTGCCTGTAGGTAGCCAACCTGAACCTAAAGGATAATTCCTTCAGTCTGAAGGAACATCTATTTCCAACCCTTCAGACTGATTGGCCTGGCTACACTGAAATCGATAGGGAGAATTTGAAGTTAATACTAGCTAGGTAAGTTCAGTCTTTAGAGGAAGGAAAACAGGCTTTTCAGAGGAAACACCCTGGGAAATGAAGCTGAGCTTGTTAGAATATGCTGAGTCAGCAGCAACCCATCACAGTCATGGAGTCCAACTCCTGGCCCTGCTCTGGACACCACAAGAATCACAGCCTGTGCCCAAGAGTGTTGTCCAAACACTTCTTGAAGCCCTTGCTGTAGTGTCCACTGGCCAGGTGAGCCTGTTCTAGTCCTCAAGCACCCTCTGGGGCAAGAATGTTTTCCTGATATCCAGCTGAAAGCTCTCTCAACTCAGCCTCATGCAGTTTCCTTGAGTCCTGACACTGAAAGTCTGTTTTGTCAGCAAGGAAAGAACTATGTCAGTTGATACTTAATCCTTGTAACCTGAAATGTTTGACCATCTTCCTAGCAAATCAGCTCCATCTCAGAAGCGCACCAGCACCAGCCAAGTGACATCTCCAGGGCCTTCTGAGAGAGATGCTCCAGCAAGACCTGCTCAGGTATTTGGTGCATTTTTGCACATTCTTTGTTTTGTGTTAATGTTCAGACTTCTGCTGATGGGAATAAAGCTGAGATGGGAATGTGCAAAACCAGGGCCAAAATATGCTGTGCCTCAGACATTGTGACTGCTTGGACGGGAAGGTTGTGATCAGAAGAGAGGGTCCTGCAGGGGTGGAATAGCACTGTCCTGAGCCAACTTTCTGCTCTGCCTGGACACTTGAGCTCAGCAGCCACTTTCCACTCTTTCCCTGGAGAAGGGCTCAAAGGGCTGGCTCTGCATGCATGACAAAACTGTGGTATTCCCTCACTCCCTTCTCAGCCTTAATTTCTCTCCTCCCTCACTCTGCCTGGGAACAGCATGGCTGTCCTGTTCTAATCCATCCTCAGCCCTCAAGTTTGCTGTGGGAGTGGGGAGCTTGTGGCCATGTGTTTTGTGGCTTGTGAGCCAGCACCTCTGAGAAGGTCCTTGGGAGGTGGTGAGAAATGTTTGAAGGGTACTGAGGGAAAAGGAAGGGCTCATAAGTCACCACTTGTGAAAGTCTGCTGTACAAATCTAAGAAGTTTTGAACCAGCAGCTTTGAGTCTAAAGAGTGGAGTGGCTGCTTGAGTCAAGGCAATTCTACCTAAAAGCACCTAAAGAATTTCCTGACATGTGACTGATGTCTTTGCTCCTCCTGATGACAATTCACAACCAACCACCACAGCCAGTACTCCTGGGTTGGGTGAGTGAAGCACTGATCTTGTCTTTAATGGGTAAAACCCTAAACCAGCCAAGGGTGTCTTTAGTGCATCATGTAGGTGTGTGCGAGCAAGAACTGAGTCTTTTCCTGGTGTGTACAAGCAGGAAATGGGAGTTAGACAAAGCCAACTGGAGCTGCTCCTGATCATAGAAGAATGAATGAATGAATTAATAAATGAATGAATGAATGAATGAATGAATGAATGAAAGAATGAATGAATTAATTAATTACTTTGTTATTCTTGCAGAAACGCTCTCTGTTTTCTGACTTTACTGATCCTGTGATGAGCAAGAAGAGGCGAATTGGTCACCAGCAATTCACCAGTCACATCCAGCCAGCAGCTGCATGCCTCTCTTCTTCCTGGGTGCTACCTTCCACATCCCTTTCTACTTTGAACATGTCTCCAAGGGTCGGCTCCATTTCCCCCTGCACCCATGAGGTGCACCAGGATGAAAATTTCCAGAGTTCTTGTGTCCCAGAGTGTGACATGGTGCAGAAGGAGGTCCCCAGTTCAAATGGGAAGAAAAATGAATTGGGAAGGCTGAAGCAGTCCCATCCTTTGGATTTCGATGAAGGTATTAATATGCTGCTTCTCCTAAGTCCTCTCTGGAGAACTGTGGTGGAAAGATTTGGTTGTGTAGAGAAGCTTCTGCCCAAATAAGAGCGCAAGTGAGATCCTTTTCAAGTGTGCAGATGTTATTAAGAGTAAATGCAAAGTAGGGAGCTAGAAAAGAATAAGAGAAGAGAGGTGGGGCTTGGGGAAGAGAGAGAGATGTTAAGTATGAAGATATCAGCACCACATGGATTCTCTGTCATCCAGCCAGTCTTTCTTCAGCCTTGGTCTTGTCAGTGATGGGTGTCCCCAAATCCCTCTGGAGGTACCACCTTTATACTGCCCAGGATTTGAGTAGCCACAGATACAGATGGTCACAGATATTCTTAGATCTTGGCCTGTAAGGGATGTAAGCTGTCCTTTCCTTTCCCACAGTCCCTCCAACAGCATTTCTGTCTGGTATCCTAATTCCAAGTCGTCACCTGTGTTAGGTCAAGGCTTAGTGCATTTCTTCATGCCGTCTGTGCTTTTCTAAAATTCCTGTTCTGATGGCTTATCTTATGGGAACATCCTTCTTTGACTGTGCTCTGAAATAGTGAATTGTGTTCTTGCACTGTGTGAAAAGGGAGCTTGGAAACCTGGGACTGAAGACATGAAGGCACTGCTCTCTATTACTGCTCTACATTATCCCTCATGCACGGTCCTGAAAAATCAAGACTTTGTTTTCTGCCTTTGCATTACATTGTAAGTCTTGTTTAAAAGACAGCAAGAGCAAAGCCCAGAATCTATGCTGCTGGAACTTTATCTACGACATCATTCAATTTTAGAACTTCTCCCTCTGTATTGGAAAACCAGTCAAGAAAAAGAAATGTGACCCATGGATTAATGTTGGGGAAACCTGCTAAAAATGAGGAGCCAGGAACTAGAAAGCCACAGAGAATGGATGTTTTCTTTTAGTTTGATTTCCAGTAAAAGTAACAGTTGATTGAGGCACCACTTTTTCCACCAGCAGGTTTTCAAGTCTGCATGTTGAAGACAGAAACCCATTACACATTGATTGCAGACTAGTTTGCTGAAATATGTAGATCAAATTGCAATGATTTCAACATTGTTCGTTGAACTCAGCCTTTTCATGGGAACTCCAAAAGCTACGAAACCTGGGCTGGGGTTCCTGAAGTTGTAGTTTGGGTTTTGCCAGGAGCTCCTCTGTATCTTAGCTGCAGATTTTCTCTCTTCAAAAGCTTTACAAGACTGAAGATGACATTGAAAAGCTAAACAGAAAGGCACAAAGAACACTTGACTTCTGATCCCAGGGACACGCCCAGTAGGCCAGAGTTCAGTTGCTTTCTCTGTGTGTTGTCTCTTTTGGAAGTTGAATTTGCAAATCACTAGTTGCGTTTAGCCTGGAGGCATGTTCAGAGTGTGCAGATGCCTCTTGAGAGTGGTGGTGTGCTTGTAGGGACAGGTGCTTTGAGATGGTCTTTCCACATTTCTTCTGGACATACACACAATACCAACAAACCTTGGGATGACTTTGGACGGACTCCTGCTTGAATCTATAAACACATGAACGTTTTTCTTCAGGAGCCAGTAGAAAAACCCTGAGCAGCTAGTGAGGGAAAATTCTGGATTGTGTGTCAATTTGGGGCTTGGGCTGAAGCTTTTGTGTAGACTGAATCATGAGAGCAAATGCACTTTCGGGAATGAAATGATCTCCGCAAAGCTGCTCTTACAAGTTGTATTGAACATAATGTGACTTTCCTGCAGACAAAAGTGCAGAAACTTTGCATCCACACTTGGTTTCATCCAAACTGTGTCCAACTAGAATGGGCAAGGAAGTGGTCATAAAAACATTGGATATGAAGGACTGCAGCTTTTTTCTCTATTTCTTGTTAGAACCTCCATGTTGGTCTCTCTCTCTTCTCCTCTGTCTCTCTCAAGCTGTTATCTTTTGTGAAGCTGCATCTGTTACTGCAAGACTTGAAGGGTTGTGCAGATGCCACCTCATGCCCTCAAAACAGAAGAGCTGAGCTGGGCTTTATCCTGTGCTAGTGCAAAACCTGTAGAATAAAGTGGCCATGCATTCTGTCTAAAGCTCAGAACTGGCTACTGTAGAGAATGTTATGTCTGCCCCGTTATTACTTTGTGTAGGGTTTCTTGAAAAATTTCCTGTGAGAACAAAGCTCTGAAGGGCTTTTTCAAAGCCATCCTGGAGGTCTGTTTTTATTTTTTAAAGATCTCCTGGTGAAGAGTGTCCAAATTCTGCTTTTCTACAGGAGAGAGAAAAGAGACTTCCATTGTGTCCACATGGTCTGCAACAAACAACCAAGCTGACTACCTGAGGTGAGTGAAATAACAATTAAGCCTTGGCACTGGCAGTGGGGTGCCATGTGAAGCTGTTTACAGTATTGAAAGGATGATTTGGAGAAGGTTTTGCTGTATCTCCCAGGCTAAGAGCTGAGATGGACCCCGAGGTGGGTTTGTCCTGGGCGGGCCCTCCCTTCCTGCAGTGCAGTTGCACAGGGTCAGCTGCAGCTCTGGTGCTGCATCCCCCCTGGGATTTGCAGAGCAGGAGGGCAGGGAGAAGTTTCTGTGTGTGTGTGTGTGTGTGGTATGAAAGGCTGGGAATGGCTCAGAGCTTCTGTCAGAGCACTGATGGTGGCAAGGGCAGTCAGGCCTCCTGCAGCCCTTGGGCTCTGGGGCAGCTGTGGCCTTTGGAGCAGGCGCGGCAGGGCCCTGGCTCACATTGGATACAGCCAGGGATGCTCCGTGGCAAGGCTCAGGGCAAGGCTGGCCCTGCAGGGGAACAGCTGAGGGAGGCCTGTGCTAGGGCTCTTGCTAGGAAATGGCACTGGGCACATGGCGCAAGTCCAGGCTATTTCTTCTGAGGCACCTGCCAAAACCTGCAAAGACATCTGTACTTTCCTTTTCAGAACACACCAGCACACCAGGCAGGTGCATCTGGCCTGGGACACATCCCTGGCACAAGCTGTTTTCTGTCTTGGTACCGAATTTCAGCGTGTTAAATAATTCCTGCTTGCAAGATTTAATCTCAGGATGCTTTGAAGGATTCATTTCCATGTGTTTGGGGAGTTTTGGTCACGCAAATGAGCCAGGTGCTCAGGCTCAGAGGAGCAGAAGCATTGGTGTGTCAGTATTGGCAACCGGAGTCTGTCGTTCCCCTTGCCACTTCCTCTTTCATTGTTATTATGAGCTTTATAAACTTTACTTTGGTTAACTTGAGGGAGAAAGGATGTAGAAATTTTTCTCTCCATCAGTGGCATTTATGTGTTTTGCCCTCCTTAGCAGAGGATGTGGTTTGGGATTTTTTTGTTGTGGTTTCAGACATGTGTAGAGTATTTTTAAATTGGCTTTATAACAAGGGCCTCAGTTCAAGATTCAGTTTTGTAACAGCTGTCCACTAGAAGAATCAAATATTATCATTACCTCTGCTTTGCTGTTAGACAGGCAGATAAAAATGTAGCTCAGAAGTCCAGCTCTGTGCAACCAAATCCATAAATGCCAAAGTCCCTGCCAAAAACGAATTACAAATGGATTTTCAAGAGCAAATGTAAACTTAAAAGCTTTCCCTATATAGAAAGAGAATATAATTCAGCAATGTTTCTTCTCTTCCTGAGGCTGTGGTCATTGCTGGTCCTTTGACATTTGAAATGAGTGCCAGTGTTTCCTAAATGTGCTCTACTGCCTAATGAAGACAACCTCTACTATGTAAACCCTTAGTAATTAAGTGTCATAGAAATGTGGCAGATTTCTAGAGTCACCTGACTACATTCTCTTCAAGCACATGAACTTGCATGTAGAAACAGTGAGGGCCAGAGCAACTGACTCAGAGCTTGGGGGTCTGTGCTTGACATTTGCCACGTGCTTGGTGTAAAAGTACACATTAGAATGTTCTCTTCGAGTTAATTCATAGAAAAATGATCTGATTTTTTTCCATTAGAAAATACATAACCATAGTTTCCTTGGAGCAACGCCAGCACTACAAGGATGACTTCAACACAGAGTATGAGGAATACCAGAATTTACATACTAAGATTGACAAGATCAACAGGAATTTTAGACAGTTCCATGAACAGTGGAAGTCTCTGAATCGAGGCTCCAAAGTCTACCAGGTAAAGAAGGATAAAACTGTGAAGGCTGTGCTTCATCACAGCACTGTTTTGGATTCCCTGGAGCTGCTCAGTGGGACAAATGGAAACTTCGTAACTGCCATATGTGCTCAGCCACTGCTTGGGCTGGGTCTAATTTTTGCAAGACCCTGCCCAATAGCCCCTGTTTGATGTGTTTATGAAGAAAGAGGAAGGTGAGATGTGTCCCAGGCAGAACCTCAGAGCATGTGCTCCTTGTGTTCCCTATTCAGAGGCTTAATTGCAGATCTTGGGTGATGCTGGGATTTGGAGTTTTGTTTTTGCAAACATTCCAGATGAGTGGTGGCTCGCAGAGAAGAAAATCTCTGGAGTCAAACTGACGGTAGTTTTAGCGTTTTACCTAGGTTTGCATTTTATGGTGGTAGTGAAACATTCTTCATGGTTTTTTCTTGAAGATGCTGCTTCATCTAGTCCTAGCAGATTATCAGCAGTTACAAGAGGTATGTGTGAGACCAGACCTGCACGGCCATGGTTACTGCTGAGTCTGGCTCAAGGCTTTTTTAAAGCAAGGGATATCAGATTCTAAACTCAGCAGAGATGCTTGCATTCCCTCTTTTTTTCTTTCCCCTTCACAGGGTAGCCCCAGCTACTCTGAAATGAAGAGCAGGTGCCAGTACCTCCATAAAAAGCTGTCCCATATTCAGAGCCGAATATCAGAATTTGACAAGCAGGTAGCGGAGTCCTGGCACCAGACATCTGCTTCAGCCTTATAAATCAGTGACCTCTGGATTTTTATTTGAAATAGAAGATTAGGCTTTTAGGATTATTTAAGTTACTATTGAACAGTTAGATATGTTAGCACATAGCACTGAGCAGATGATTACTTGTTAAAAATGTAGGATTAGTCTAAAGAAGTTTAGGCAGCTTTAGAAGTTGAAAGCAGTTAGTTTTGAACTTTTCCAATAAAGAAATTTCACTGTTGATAGCTGTATCTCTCATTCTTTATACATTATTTGGAGTGGCTTTCTTCTGGTCAATTCTTTTCTTCAAGCCTTAGGTTTATCCATGGAAATAAACTTTTTCAGTAGAGGGTAGAAGCCCAGTACCTCTACTATGAGGCGATGCACATGCTAAGAGGATATTGTGGAAAACTGAAATTCTTTATGATAGGTATAGGGGTGATTTTTGGTCTTTCTTGTAATTTTAACTCTTTACATTATTCTGTCAAAGGTATAAAAGTTTGGGCAAATCCCTTCCCCTAATCACCATCTTTTGGAGGGTTAGAGAGGAATGCATATGGGCTGCTCCAAGATGTCAGTTGAAGCACCTCCTAGGACCCCTTGTAGACCGTGGTTTGTCCTTGTCAGTGTGCCAAGGAATATGGAGATCTTGGCAAATGTTTTGTCAAACACATTTACAAGTGTTGGAGAGAAGATACTTGAGCAGGTTTTAAAGAGAAATTAAGTGAATGTGTCAATATGGAGACACTGTTCAGTAGTTCTTTCAAAAATAGTCCGTCACAACTAGATATTCTAGAGAGACAGAGCTGTTGATTCCTGCACAGACCTATGGGGACTTGGAAGTCCAGCCATTTTCCTAATTCTCCCGTTGTTAATATATTCAGCTGACACTGTGGAGTATTGGCCAGCAATGTCATAACATTCTTCTGGGGAAGGATAGAAAAATGACTGAGGGAAGAAAATATATGATAAGACTCAAATGGTGCTGTGAAAGCCCATTTCTTCCTTGGAGAGTATTTTAGAACTTCCTCAATTGTCTCCATGCCAACACAGTTAAGTCCCCATAACTGAGATATCTTGCTGCATTTTGTGATTGAACAGCTGAGTTGTTGCTGCCCTTTGTTCTCCTTCCAGTGAAGTTCAAGAAAATGTCACCTCTTAAATCCCGAGATTTGGGTCCATTTTTGCCTGGGGCAGGGGCTGCTCCTATACCTCTGGAGTGCAGCAGCACAAGGAATTCTGCCACAGGGGCCTTGGGGTGAATTCTGCTGGGGAGCCTGCCCTTGGCTTGCTGACTGCTGCTGCTTGGAACCACATGCAAGAGTGTTGCTGTCAAGAGTGGGCTGAAACAGAGGATTTTTCATGGTTACCCCTTCATGACTTCTCACTCCTTACATGGCAATTCTTCTAATTCTATACAGCGTAAAGAAGTCATATGTTCATGCTTTTAGAGGCTTCAAATTCTCAGTTGACTTTATTTTGCTATCTAGATCTTCAAGTGTTGTAGCTATCTTCCTTTGTGGAAGTTCTACCAATGCACTTATCCCATCCCTTTTTATTGATGCAAGAGTGCTTAGGAGTACTTGAAATTGTCATATCCACTTTTCTTTCAGTGCCTTCTTGCTTTGCTTTCTGACATAGACACAGTCCCCAGGTTGATGAGGTATGTATGTACCTGTCATCCAAAGTCATCAGGGATGCTCACACCAGAAATCTGTCCAAAGATGAGAGAACTTTTCCCAGAGATGAGATCACTTTTCCCAAAGGTGATACACACAGATTTAAATGATCATTTCCTATCACATGATTGTCTATAGAAAGCATTGTAACCTGGGAAGGTCTTCCACTTAGCATTTCATATGGGCTCACTTTTTTCTTTAGAAGCCACTTGAATTCTGATCCTCAATAGTGCAAGGGAAAATGCTTTTGGCTACATCCCAGTGGTTTCCTTGTAAATTTTACTAATTTGTCTTTTTAGACTCTGATTTGTTCTCCCATCTTGCTGCTGGGGTAAGACCTCCATAGGTCACATCCCAAGGAACTTGGAGTGTTCTGTATCGATTTTGTCCAATTTCAGCTATGAAATGACAATCTCCACCTGCTGACATTCCGAGCTGTGTGTATAGAGTGGCAATGTAAGCTAACAAAGACTATAAGGGATAAACTTGCCACAAAACACCAGATGAAAAGCAAGGAGAGATTGCCAAGATCCTCAGTGTTCCTTCCTGTTGCAGCTGATTTTTTCCTTATGCCAGATCACTTTATTTTCATAATTCTTCAACATTTCTTTGAAATGATGGCTTTGAGCTTATGTGTGCAGAGCTTCCCAAATGCCTTTGAAAAGAGCCAAAGAGCAATTCACAAGTGCATGACTCGTTCCAACCCAATCTTGTCATTTTAATGAGGAAAACTCGACTTTGTGTGCAGGTTATTGGAGCCTTGGTGCCAGTAACCCCTCTAGAATGGAATTGGTTTTCCTTCTGACAAGAGTGCAGAAACTCATGCAAACTTTGTGCCTCTAGATTCAGACTTTATGAGCCCTGTGATGAGCAAGTGTCCTGGGTTGACTTTATGATGCTTGCATCCCCAGTTGTTTGTTCTCTTTGGGCTGGCTATTAAGTTCTGCAACTTGAAGACTGGTTCCAAGAGTGAAGGGGGAGTGAAGAGGTGCACAGTTTGTCATCAGGGACTGCACTTGCTCCCCCACATTCCTACACACAGACTGTGTCTGCAGTGGACAGCAGGGGAGAGCTCTCCTTTGCTTTTACTTCGTTTTTGACTAGCTGAGACAGAGAAGTTCCCTAGACTGTATGTTATTTTCGTTGTTCTTGGAATTGTTGGAAGCTGCTCTGGACTGGAAAACTCAGAAGAGCAGCAGGATCTGGCACCTGTGGCACAGAATGCCTGGCCTGGGCTGTGGCATTTCCCAGCTCTGGAGGGACTGAGAACAGCCTGAGTGAGCCAGGCTGCAACCCACAAAAGGGACTCTGCTGAATTTGTCATCTCATTTGTCAGAGCAGAGAGAGATTTTGTTGTTTAGTGTTCTTCATTTTTGTGCTGGGGACTGCTTTGCCTGTTAAATAAACACCTCTTTTCCACTTCACTCCAAGGAAATTTTTGCCCAAACCAGTTGGAGGAGGGGCCGCTATGAGGGCAGTCTGTTTCCCAGAGGGAACCCATTCAGAGGTTTCCTTCAAAGTTTTCCCAAAACCAAGACAGCAAGAAGCAGAGGATTGACCAGCAGCCCAATCAAGTCCTTCCAGCAGCTGCTTCCTTGGTTCTGCCTTCCAGATTCCCGTTCCACTTCATCCCTGGCCCCAAGTGTCGGCTCCATTTGGCCCTGCAAACATGAGGTACCAAAAATGATAAATTTTGGAGCTCCAGAATCCCAGCACCTGCCATGGTGCCGAAGAAGAACTAAAAGTCCAATAGGAAGTAAAAACACTTGCTGAGGCTGAAGGAGTAGTGTCCTTTGGATGTTGATGAAAATATTGTTGGGCTGTGTTTCCTAGGTCCTGTGTGGATAACCATGGTGGAACGATTTGATCATTAAGAGAAACGTCTCCCTGAATTAAGGTGCAAGCAAGGCCATATTCCAGAATCAATAGTACAGACGTATTTAGTAGTAAATGTGATCAAGAGATAGAAAGGAATAGGAGGAGATGGGTGTGGTGGGAGGGAGAGCTGAGATGGACCCCGAGGTGGGTTTGTCCCGGACGGGCCCTCCCTTCCTGCAGTGCAGTTGCACAGGGTCAGCTGCAGCTCTGGTGCTGCATCCCCCCTGGGATTTGCAGAGCAGGAGGGCAGGGAGAAGTGTCTGTGTGTGTGTGTGTGTGTGTGTGTGTGTGTGTGGTATGAAAGGCTGGGAATGGCTCAGAGCTTCTGTCAGAGCACTGATGGTGGCAAGGGCAGTCAGGCCTCCTGCAGCCCTTGGGCTCTGGGGCAGCTGTGGCCTTTGGAGCAGGCGCGGCAGGGCCCTGGCTCACATTGGATACAGCCAGGGATGCTCCGTGGCAAGGCTCAGGGCAAGGCTGGCCCTGCAGGGGAGCAGCTGAGGGAGGCCTGTGCTAGGGCTCTTGCTAGGAAATGGCACTGGGCACATGGCACAAGTCCAGGCTATTTCTTCTGAGGCACCTGCCAAAACCTGCAAAGACATCTGTACTTTCCTTTGCAGAACACACCAGCACACCAGGCAGCTGCATCGGGCCTGGGACCCATCCCTGGCACAAGATGCTGTCTGTCTTGGTACTGAATTTCAGTGTGGGAAATAATTCCTGCTTGCAAGAATTAATCTCAGGATGCTTTGAAGGATTCATTTCCTTGTGGAGGGAGTTTTTGTCGTGCAAATGAGCCAGGTGCTCAGGCTCAGAGGAGCAGAAGCATTGGTGTGTCAGTGTTGGGAAGTGGTGTCTGTCATTCCCATTGCCACTTCATCTTGGATTCATATCATGAGCTCTATAAATTTTACTTTTGTTAACTTGAGGGAGAAAGGATGTGGAAATTTTTCTCTCCGTCAGTGGCATTAATGTGTTTTGCCCTCCTTAGCAGCGATGTGGTTTGGGATTTTTTTGTTGTGGTTTCAGACATTTGTAGAGTATTTTTAAATTGGCTTTATAACAAGGGCCTCAGTTCAAGATTCAGTTTTGTAACAGCTGTCCACTAGAAGAATCAAATATTATCATTACCTCTGCTTTGCTGTTAGACAGGCAGATAAAAATGTAGCTCAGAAGTCCAGCTCTGTGCAACCAAATCCATAAATGCCAAAGTCCCTGCCAAAAATGAATTACAAATGGATTTTCAAAAGCAAATGTAAACTTAAAAGCTTTCCCTATATAGAAAGAGAATATAATTTAGCAATGTTTCTTCTCTTCCTGAGGCTGTGGTCATTGCTGGTCCTTTGACATTTGAAATGAGTGCCAGTGTTTCCTAAATGTGCTCTACTGCCTAATGAAGACAACCTCTACTATGTAAACCCTTAGTAATTAAGTGTCATAGAAATGTGGCAGATTTCTAGAGTCACCTGTCTACATTCTCTTCAAGCACATGAACTTGCATGTAGAAACAGTGAGGGCCAGAGGAACTGACTCAGAGCTTGGGGGTCTGTGCTTGACATTTGCCATGTGCTTGGTGTAAAACTACACATGTGCTTTATGGAATAGGAACACATTAGAATATTCACTTAGAGTTCATTCATAGAAAAATGATCTGTTTTTTTCCATTAGAACATACATAGCCATAGTCTCCTTGGAGCAACGCCAGCACTACAAGGATGACTTCAATGCAGAGTATGAGGAATACCAGAATTTACATACTCAGATTGACAAGATCAACAGGAATTTCAGACAGTTTCATGAATAGTGGTAGTCTCTGATTCCAGGCTAGCAGATTATCAGCAGTTACAAGAGGTGTATGTGAGACCAGACCTGCAGGGCCATGGTTACTGCTGAGTCTGGCTCAAGGCTTTTTTAAACAAAAGACATCAGATTCGAAACTTGGCAGAGATGCTTGCATTCCCTAATTTTCTTTTTCTTTCTCCTTCACAAGGTAGCCCCAGCTACTCTGAAATGAAGAGCAGGTGCTAGCCAGTACCTCCACAATAAGCTGTCCCATATTCACAGACAAATATCTGAAGCTGACAAGCAATAATTGGAGTTCTGGCACGAGACAGATGCTTCAGCCTGATAAAAATCTCTCACCTTTGGATTTTTATTTCAAAAAGAACATTAGTCTTTTAGCCTTACTTAACTTAGCATTGAATGGTTATGGTAGCACATAGCACTGAGCAGTTCAATATTTGTTAAAAATGTAGGATTAGTTGAGAGAATTTTAGGAAGTTCTAGAAGTTGAATCAAGTTAGTTTAGACCTTGAAAGATAAAGAAATTTCACTGTTCATAACTCTATCTCTCATTGTTGTTTAAGCAGCATTTGGAGTGGCTATCTTCTGGTCAATTCTTTGCTTCAAGCCTTAGGTTTGCTCATTGAAATAAACTTTTTCAGTAGAGGGTGGAAGCCAAGTACCTATGAAGTTGTGCACATTTTAAGAAAATATTGTGGCAAATTGAAATTCTTATGATATATATATGGGTGTTTTGTGAACTTTCTTAGAGTTTAAATTCCTTGCCTTATGCTGTCAAAGGTGGAGAAGTTTGGACAACCCCCTCCCTAATCACCTTCTATTGGAGGGTTACAGAGGAATGTGTACAGGCTGCTCCAAGATGTCAGCTGAAACACCTCCCAGGACTATTTGTAGACCTTGGTTTCACCTTGTCAGTGAGTCAAGGAATATGCAGATTTTGGCAAGTGTTCTGTAAACACATAAAGAAATGTTGCAGGCAAGATACTTCAGCAGATTTTCAAGACCAATTGGTTGAATCTGTCCATATGCAAACTCTGGCAGTTTTGTAGTTTTCTCCAAAACAAGCTCTTCCAACCACTCTTTCTAGAGTGACAGATACTGATTTGTGCACAGACCTATGGGCTCTATGAAGTTTGGTGTCTAATCCCTTTCCTAAGTTTCCTGCTGTTGATTTATTCAGCTGTCAAGGTAGAGGTGTGGCCAGCAAAGCCAGAACTTTCTTTTGGAGAAGTATATGAATCTGACTGAAGGACTAGAATATTTGGGAACATTCAAAGGGGCTGTGAATGCCCCTTTTCCCCTTAGGGAGTATTTTAGAACTTCCTCAATTGTCTCCATACCAATGGTGTTGAAGAATTCTTGGAGCCTTTTGTGATTGAAAACCTGTATCATCATGTAAGCCTAATTCCATCAATGTGCTACTCACAATTTCAGTGAAAACAGATCGGAAGACTGGTGTGATAATCACCCCAGGATCATTTACATGACAACAAGCTTAGAGCAGGATTGTTGAAAAGGATTGTAGAGGGGGAATGAGACCACGATTGTAAATAAATGAAGTTTCTGCGACTAGAGGGTGCACTGGTGATTTGACAAGTACTAGACACACCACAACAATTGATACATTGCCCAGGAATTTTCAAAATGGCAAACTAAAAACACGACATGAAATTGGTGTTTCTGCCCAGTTTGACTTGAACCCACCAAAACTATTTAAGCATTTTCACACCACTGTTCACAAGAACAATTCAATTCTGATGGCACTCACTCAGATGTAATCCAGCCTAAAACATCAAGACAAGATCTTTGCAGACAAATTTGAGTCAAATGAGATTCAAATAAAATAAATAAAAAAGCAACTCCAGATTGTTAACAGTAAAAGTTGGAAGCAAGCAAGAAATGGATATATTTGATGTAGCAACTTCATGTCAGCTGGTGACACGGGCTTTGTCAGCCCCTCTGCTGTGGATGAGCTTTCCCCTGGGTGAAGGACCCCACAGCGGGGCTGGTCTGCACATGGGAGGATGGGTGGTCCCTGAGCCTCTCACCAGAGGCTTTCCAACAGACCCCCAAAGCTTCTCTTTGCCCACCCTTTGGGGTGAGGCTCTGTGCGAGCCTGGCAGCTGATAGCCTTGTGGCTGTTGTCTCCTGCCCAGAGGTGCTAAGCTTGTGCTTGGTGAATGTCCCCAGTTCCTGAGTTTTATCTTACCTTCACTGTGGAACAGTCCAGGGCCTCACTCCAAAGGCCTATTCAGGATATGGTGGTATTATGTGCAGCCATTGTAATACACTTCTAAATATCCTTCAAGAAAATGTTTCAGTCTAAAATTAGAATATTTCAGTCTCTGACACATGGTGAGAAGGAAAGGAATCTTCCAGATGCGTTGAGGTTTCAGAAAATGTCTTTATTTACAATCCTACTCTATAATCCTTGTCTACAATCCTACTCTACAGTGCTACTCTGCAGTCCTACTCTACAGTCCTAGTCTAAAATCATACATTGGTTGGTGGAGGAAATGGTCCAGATGTGATTTTGACAGTCTTTCTCAAGCAACCTCTTCCTCACAGGAATGATCAGTGGCACCAGGCAGGAAGTAGGGTTGACAGATACCACAAATGGATGCTGCCTACAAGAAAGAAAAAACTCAAAACAAAAACCAATAAACAAATAAACCAACAAACAAACACACAAGAAACCCCCATGAACTAGGACTTTCCAAATTCAGCGCTTCACAGGCTCAGTGGGTATTCCTCTGGTCCATACAAAGATGCACCAAGAGGTGCAGCAGGGACATGTGCACCTCAACCTTCATGTGCAGGACCTTTCCATCGCAGGCAAACCCGTCCCAGAAGGGGTTTGCAGCTCACCCCGGCCCGCCCTGCGGTGCCCGGCCAGCCCCGGGAGCCGCCCCGCCCGCGCTGGTCCCGCAGCCCCGGCTCTGCGGCGCTCGTCCCCGCCAAGTCCGGCCCGCGCGGGGGCCGCGAGCGGGGCCGAGCGCAGCGCCCCCCTCAGGCCGCGCGCCGCCGTTGCAGCCGCGGCCGTTGCGCCGCGGGCGTTGTGGCGACAGTCGGCGATGGGCGAGATGGCGGAGCTGCCGCTGCCCGCCGGGCTCAACGCCGACACCTTCCCCGCCAAGCTGTGGCGCCTGGTGAACAGCCCCCGCGTCGTGTCCGTGCGCTGGGACGGCCGGGCCCAGGGGTTGCTCGTCGACCGCTGCCTGTTCGAGCGGGAGCTGCTCAGCCCGGGCGGCGCCCACGGAGCGGGCGCCCAAGGGGCGGGGCCGGCCCCGGACTCCTTCCAAGCCACGCGGTTCCGCAGCTTCGTGCGCCAGCTCTACCGCTACGGCTTCCGCAAGGTGCCGGACTGGCTCGGCTCGGCTGTGCCGGGCGATGCCGGCGCCTGGCTCCACTACGCCAACCCCTGCTTTCGCCGCGACCGCCCCGACCTGCTGTTCCGCATCCGGCGCCGGAGCGCAGCCAACAGGCAGCGGCTGCCGGCGGGGCGGGAGGGGCGCAGGCGCCCGCCCCGCGGCTCCCAGCAGCTGCCCAGGGCGCGGCCGCTGCCGGACGGGCGGGAGCTGCGCAGCCCCCGGCCCGGCCGCTTCCAGCAGCCCCCCAGGGAGGGGCCGCTGCTCTTCCGGCGCCCGCCCTGCGGCTTCCACCTGCTGCACGGGGAGCGGCCGCTGCCGGCCCGGCGGGAGGGGCCGAGCCGCTTGCAGGAGCTCTACGGGGAGCGGCCGCTGCCCGCCGAGCGGGAGGTGCTCCGGCTGCCGCCCTGCCACTTCCTCGGGCTCCACGGGGAGCGACCGCTGCCGCTCGGCCGGGAGGGGCCCCCCAGCCGCTTGCCGGAGCTCTGCGGGGAGCAGCTGCCTCCGGCCGAGCAGGAGGTGCTCAGGATCCAGCCCTGCAGCTTCCGGCAGCTCCACAGGGAGCAGCAGCTCCCAGCCTCCGGTGAGCCAGGTAGGAAAAGAATTGTAGCCTTGCTTTTCCAGAAGGTCATGAAAAGCGAGCGCTTGAAGTAGTTTTCAGCGCTGCTCTGTCATTGTGAGACAGAAATTGTCAAGACTGTTAGGAAGGGGCACCTAGAAGGCCAAAAGATTCGCTGCCTGGTTTTCCTGTGTGCTTCCTGCGATGTTTGATCCAAGGCAGCCATAGAGCTCTGTGTCCCAAAGCCTCATTCTGGAACCTGACCAATGTTTTTGGATTCCTGCAGCCTCCCACCCAGGCACTTCAGCCCTCAGTGTTCCACCTGGTAGTGCTGGTTGTGCAGCATCGATGGCCTCCAGCTCAGCATGGAATGCACCTGCGGAAGAGCAATCAGCAGCGTCAGATCTAGGGTTTGAAATAGAAAAAATGATTCGGGAGATCAGGAGATCGTTGCCTCAAAGGTCTCCCTCTGCTCAGGTAAGCCCATTGGATGGGAAGAAAAGGGGCTGGACTAGGAAGCAAAGGCTTCTTGAACTGAATTTGTTTTGTTATTGTATAGCTATCTAATTATTCTAGGTAAGGTAGGATTTCTAAAAGGAGAAGGATGAAAAAGTTTTCTCCCTTAGTGAGGATGAGAGGTGTGAGCCTGCGCTGGCCACATTTGGTTGCTCCTTTTCCTGGGAAGAATGCCTTGTGCAGAGGCAGTTGTGGTGATGCTTTGTAGGTTCTACCAGGCTTTGTTTGTTGGGAAAGAACAGAAGAGCGTTTGAAGAAGGGCACTGAAGGCCAAGTGTCCCTTGCAGGGAGGGGCACGTGAGAGGTGCCTCTGCTGCAGCAGCAGATGTGGGCTCTGCCTCTTTGGTGTTGGAAGGACAAGGCAAAGCAAGGGCTGGGCTGGAGCTGCTGCAGCTGCTGTGTGAGCCCTGCTGTGCGTGTAGGTGCTCCCAGAGCTGCGTTTGGGGATGTGCTGGAGCTGCAGCCTTCTGTCCTTTTGATTGACAGATTCAGTCTTTGCATTAGGAATCCCATTTCTCTGAACTCTTCCCCAACTTGCCTGGAGTGTTACAAAAGCCTTTTCACAGCTATTCCACGTGTTGTCCAAAGAATGGCTCTCTTTCTCTTGATGTGCTGATCCCACTGGCTGCAGTACATCTATGACTGAGGAAGGGCAGACTCAGGACAGGGAGCGGGATTTTTTAGGTTTTTCTAATATTTAATTCTCCAGTGGGATGTCTTTTGTCTTCCATAAACTCACACGTAGCACTTTTCAAGAGAATTTTATTCTGCACTAAAAGGAAACTTTGTAGGCTCTGAACCATCTTTAGAATCTTTAGGATTCTGATGGGCAGGCTATTGCAGAAGAGGCGGGTTGTTTTTTACTTTTACCCTCCAGATTTACAGATTTTTGCCACTGGAAAATCTGATCCTGGAAATACCCTAGGTCACTAAATGTTTGCTTGGTTATACGTACGGGGCAGCAGCAGAAGGCTCCAAAAAAGCACCAGCTGGTGATGGATTGTCTGAGCGTTTGGGTCAGGGGTGATGAGAGTCCCTGGCAGAAATGTGTGCTTTTTGTGTGGGGTTGCAGCACAGAGCCCTGGGCAGTGCTGGGAGTGAGCTCTGCCCTTGCCTGTGGTGTCAACAAGGAGGGTCCCTGGCTCTCTGCTGGCTGATTTCTTACAGCTCATGGGATAAGGCAGGGTCAGAACCTGAGGGCACGTCCCCTCACTTGGTGTTTTCTGTTTTTCTGTGTTCATGTTTTGCCTCAAAGGTCATTTTGTGAGAGCTTCAGTTTCACCTTGGTCACTCAAATCCTGAATTGAAAATGCTTGTCATGTGAACCATGTGGGCAGTGTTCCCCCCTTGTTCTCCATGTCCCCTGGGAGTGGGGAAGGAGAGTTCCTGTATCCCTGATGTGATTCCAAGAAAATAGTGAATGATCTTTGGGTTGCTTTCTTTCTGTTTCTCTTTCAAGGGGAATATCAGTGCTGCCCCTGAGTCATCAGGAGAGGACGCTCTGAACAAGGCTGCAGCAGAGGAAGCTTCATCTGGCACCGAGAGCTGCGGGAACAGTTCCCCAGAGCGTGAGGAGCCTGGTAAGGAGAGAGCCCCCATTGGATTAGGGAGGTGTGAGACAGCTCCTCTGAACCTGCCTGTGACAGGAGGGGAGATGAGAAGAGCTGTGTTCTTGTCTGCAGGGTTGGTGCTTCTGGGTGCCTTTAGATCAAATCCTGCAGTGACACAACCTCCCTGAGCCCTGCCCTCCACGCTTCTGCAGAGGCTCTGACACTGAGTCCTCTGCTGGGGCAAGAGAGCCAGGAGTAAACCTGACCTCGTGGGAGTTGTGTCGCCCACAGGCCAGGTGTCCCAATTTTGTGCTGAAGTCCATGGATAAGTTTGCTGTAGAGTGACAAGGAAAGCCAGTCTGAGCCTGGCCCATGAAGGAAGACGGGCGGGAAAAAAGAGCAAAAAGTCAGGAGAGAAGTCCAGATCACTGACTAAATGTAGTACCAGTCTGCTGCTCTCTTTCCTGAGACAGAAGAAAAAAGAAAAAGGAGCAAAAGATCAGAGGCCAATCAATTGAAAAATTGCAAATCCATTGACAAAAGGAAAAGCCTGAATGACCCCAAATTAGCAAGACCTGAGAGGACAGAGGGAACATCATAGATTCTATCTTTAGCAAGCTGGTACAGCCTGCAGGCCTGGAAGGTAGCTCTTTCCCTGCCAGCTCTTCCTGCCAGAGCTGATGGTCGAGTTGGAGCAGCTGTTGCTCAGTGCAGAGGGCAGTTGGTAGAACTCAGCTCATGGAGCTGGTTCCTAACCCAGCTGACAGCACCCTTCAGCTTCAGCCATTTCAGTGAGGACTGAGGTCTCTGTGTCAGCACAGAGAAAGAACAAGGCTGGGCTTCCTTGTGGGAGCTGAGACTGTGTTTCAAGGTCTCAAAGGTGCTATTTGCACTATGAGCTCTGAGACTTTATCAAGATAAATGGTAAAGCTTTCAATGCTTTCCACAGTTTTGAACACTTGGAAGGATCCGTGCTCTCTGAAGAGCAGGCTTTAAATTCCAAATGAGAGTCTGCCTTTCAGACTGTCTTGAACAGTCCCGGATAGAAGGACAATTGGTGCCCAAGGGAAGTGTGCACAAGGGCCAATATTAACTCGGTGTTCCCTTTGCTTCCCAGATCCCATCTGATCAGCCTCTCCAGGAGGGCTGCCCTGTGTGGCAGGAAGAGACAGAGGAAAGGCCTGTGACCATCGGGCAGGTGAATCCCTCTGCCAGTAGACGTGTTTGTTGATATTTAGAGTTATAATGATATAGTTATAAATTTATGTTTCTAGATCTATATAGGTGTATTTATATGTCTATATAGTTGTATTTATAGATCTGTATAGTTAAATTTATATATATAGTCGTAGATATATGTCTTTTTATATGTGAATGTATAGTTCTAGATATGCCTAGATGCATTTATACATATCTAGAATAGCATTTACATATCTATAGCTATGTTTATAAATAGACATATTTGTATTAATATTTGGGAGTTCACTTAGAAAGCTTGATATCTGTATAGGTGCAGGTCTTTTCTTAAGCTCTTTCCCCCCTGGCATGCCGATTTTTCATCTCTTGTCTTTCCCCTGTGCCCCCTCTGTCCCCTCCTCCTGTGCTGGGTCCGAGCTGGCGGCCGGGCCGGGCGGAGCAGCAGTTCCAGCCCCGGGTGTCCCTGGAGAGGTGGGAGCTGCCGGTGGCCCCAGGCACTGTCCCCTGAGGAGCTGCTGAGGGACGGTGAGACTGAGGGGGCTGAGGGGGCTGAGGAGGCGGTGACACTGAAGGGACGGTGACCTGGAGGTGCTGCTGGGGCTGAGGCTGTGGGGCAGCAGAGGGCAATGGTGGCACTGAGGTGACAGGGAAGTGGCACAGGCTGAGGAGGGTGGTGGTGCGGCCAAGGGGACGGGATGGGTCAGAAGGGACTGAGGGGGGTGAGGGAACTGCGGGGCTCAGAAGAACCTGAAGGGGACTCGGGGTTTGCTGAGAGCATGGCGGGGCTGAGGGGATGGAGGGGGCCAGCAGGGAGCACAGAGGGCTGAGGGACTGCAGCTCTGGCAGCCCTTGGAAGCCATTGCTGAGCCTCCACTTGTGCCACAGCTGCAGTGAAGATCTGGAAGACAGCAGGAGCACTGACAGGAGGCAGCAGGGAGGAGCTGAAGGGCAGGAGCAAGAGGAGCGAGCAGGGAGCTGCTGCTGCCCCGCGAGAGCCTGGGTGAGGGCACAGGGCCGGGGAGGCAGGGTGGGGGTGAGGGTGCCGTGGGCTGTGGCCGTGGGCACTGCCCGGCGGGGCAGGAGCGGGCCCTGCCCGTGCTGGGGCTGCTCAGCGCAGCTGCCCCGGCCGGCACAGGGGCTGTCCTTGGGCAAGGCAGCTGTGCCGGCAGGGCCCGGGAGCTGTGCCGGCTGTGCCGGGCTGCCGGGGGCTGTGGGACAGTCCCGCCGCGGCTGCGCTCACCACAGCCTGGCCCGCTGGGCCTGCTTTTTCTTCCAACCTTCCTGGGGAGGTGCTGAGGTTTTCTCTTCGCTTCCCTGATGGAAGGGCAGGTGCTGCCAAGGGAAAGGGCCTGATCGTGACTCCGTGTTCCCTTTGCTTCCCAGATGTGCCATGTGCTGTCCCTGTCCAGGAGAGCTGCTCTGCACGGGACGAGGAGACCGAGGGAGAGGCTTTGGAGCTGGGGCTGCTGGAATCCTTCTGCTCAGCGTCCTTGTTCAAGATAGATGGACTTGCACATAGATTCGGATAATTATACAGATATTTACATATGTTGGTTGCTATTTGTATAGCAATACTTTTATACGTCTTTTGTTTTATTTATGGACCTATGCTGTGCATATGTGTATGCATATGCATACATATATGTTTGTAATTGCATATATGTGCATATATGTATCTGAGTATACACGTATGTTGTTCTATCTGTTTTTAGTTGTATTTCCTAGGTATGAGCTGTGTGGGTATCTCTTTGTATAGATGCAATTATAGGTATAAGGCTCTTTCAATGGGTATATTAGTATTTGCATAGGTATATATGTTCTATGTTTGTATGTATAATACTCAATTTCTAGATGTCATTATATTTACCTATGTATCCAATTGTATAGCTGTGTATTTGTATTGATGCAGTTATAGGGATATTTAGCTTGGCACAGGGATATTTTTAAATTTATAGATAGGTTTGTTTTATATATGTGGTTTTCTATATTGTATCTAATATGTAATACTTAATCTGTATTTTTATCTGTATATCATTATAGTTTTATATCCATTTATATATGTATATATGTATTAAATTAGTTGTATTGAAATGTGTGTGGAGTTGTAGAATGGTATAGTTTTATCTATTTAGAGAGGGTATGTGTATTTTTGTATTTCTCTATGGACTGTGCACTTGTAGTATTATATAGTAAATTAAGTTGTTAAATACTTAATTGATCTTTGAGTGTACTTATTTGTTGTGGAGGTTGGCAATAAATTAAGTTTTTTGTTAACTGGATTTTGTATATATTTCCATAGCCTTGTTGTCCTAATGTAATAAATTCCTTTTTTTAACCTTAACTGAGATTTGTATAGTCCTGTATTGTCAGCACGAGTGTCACAATTTGTAATAAATGACATTTTTCAGCTGAAATCAGTGCTCTTGTGTATTTGTCAATAAGCAGTGTGGCTGCAACAATCTGCAAGAAATGACATTTGTTGGCTGAGATGGGTGTTGTGTGATTTGTGCTGTCCAAAGCAATGAGCAGATGTAAAGGGGATGATGCTGGAGGATTTTGATTGTGAAAATCTCCAGCCGTGCCCAGCACATGTCCCACATGCAATCAGGCTGGACAAGGAAAGAGCAGATTTGGGATGGCAGCAGAGGCACACGTTCACCAAGAACTCCCTGCAAAGCCTGCTGAGAAACCTCTGGGAATCCACTGGGCACAGAACTTGTGCTCTGTGGATTTTCAGGTCATTCCATTGATGTTTGGTTCTTTATATACAAGCATCCCTGTATATAAATACACACACATATATATATATATATATATATATATACACACATGTAGGCAGTACTTAGTGAGCTGGAACATACTTGATTGTGGGAACTGAAATGGATCTTTCTATCTTTACAGAGGCTGCAGGGTTGTACAGTTCTGTCACCATCTTTGAACTGAAATTGGTCAGAGTATATAAGCATTGCAGTTGTAGCAATCTGGACTAAATTTCCCTTAGAAACTGACATGGACTTTGGGGCTCTTGTGGTTTCCATGATGAGTGACCACATCAAGGTTTGTCCCTATTTCTGCACTGATCCTTATGCTTTGTGAGTGTGGGACAGGCTGTGGCAGCCAATTCCTTACAGCTCTGTCAATCGGTGGGTAACAGAACCTGTCTGAGGTTATTTTGTCTGTGAGTTGTGGTCCGTCTCTAGGACTTCCTCAGGCCGCACCCTGGCAGCGGAGTGGATTGAAAAATGTCACAAGATTATGACACATCCTCTTTCAACACGTATTTGCACTAAGCTGCATCCTAATCTTAGGAAGGAAAAGGATGGATTTTCTTTAGTCATGCAGTGTGGAATAAAAAGGTGTAGGAATAGCCACAAACTAAGCTGTAGGAACAGCTCTTTCCTACCACAGGAAAAGAGCTACATTTTTTTCTTGAAACACTTGAATCTCCTTACTCTAATCATCTCTAATAAACATTAAGATAGACATTACTTTTATCCAAAAGCTGTGGTCATCCTCATGAATGACGTAGCACTCTGAATCAAGTAGAGAAGCTTCCACACACTACAAAGAGATTTGGACTGGTTTTAATTGCAGCTGCTCTTTGCTTTCAGACCTTCTTGAATAGTCACGCAGATCTCGGAAACAGCAGGAGCTCAGTTTTTCCTAGGTCTCTGTGGCCACAAGATTATCTGTGATGATATTCCAGGTACAGCTCCTTTCCCAGAGAAGTTTACATGTAAATTTTCATCCAAATCAGACCTAAGCAAGCTTCATGAAATCTTACATGGAGGATTTCTTGCTATAACTTTTGGTTTGGTTTTGAATTTTACCAGTGCTTAGAGGCATTCTACTTGACTGCTCAGTTCCATCCCATTCCCACATGTCTTGCTGCTCAGTATCACTGTCCCAGCTGCTTAGGAACCAGACAGCAAAGAGCTGACCCCGTTCATTTTCTCCCAGAAGAGGCTGGGAATTGAACGTGGGTTTGTGTCCTGAGCCTAACACATGGAGCACTCTGTGCAGGGCCAGCCTTGCCCTGAGCCTTGCCACGGAGCATCCCTGGCTGTATCCAATGTGAGCCAGGGCCCTGCCGCGCCTGCTCCAAAGGCCACAGCTGCCCCAGAGCCCAAGGGCTGCAGGAGGCCTGACTGCCCTTGCCACCATCAGTGCTCTGACAGAAGCTCTGAGCCATTCCCAGCCTTTCATACCACACACACACACACACAGACACAGACACTTCTCCCTGCCCTCCTGCTCTGCAAATCCCAGGGGGGATGCAGCACCAGAGCTGCAGCTGACCCTGTGCTACTGCACTGCAGGAAGGGAGGGCCCGTCCGGGACAAACCCACCTCGGGGTCCATCTCAGCTCTTCCTCCCACCACACCCATCTCCTCCTATTCCTTTCTATCTCTTGATCACATTTACTACTAAATACGTCTGTACTATTGATTCTGGAACATGGCCTTGCTTGTACCTTAATTCAGGCAGACGTTTCTCTTAATAATCAAATCATTCCACCATGGTTATCCACACAGGACCTAGGAAACACAGCCCAACAATATTTTCATCAACATCCAAAGGACACTACTCCTTCAGCCTCAGCAAGTGTTTTTACTTCCTATTGGACTTTTAGTTCTTCTTCAGCACCATGGCAGGTGTTGGGATGCTGGAGCTCCAAAATCTATCATTTTTGGTACCTCATGTTTGCAGGGCCAAATGGAGCCGACACTTGGGGCCAGGGATGAAGTGGAATGGGAATCTGGAAGGCAGAACCAAGGAAGCAGCTGCTGGAAGGACTTAATTGGGCTGCTGGTCAATCCTCTGCTTCTTGCTGTCTTGGTTTTGGGAAAACTTTGAAGGAAACCTCTGAATGGGTTCCCTCTGGGAAACAGACTGCCCTCATAGCGGCCCCTCCTCCAACTGGTTTGGGCAAAGGTTTCCTTGGAGTGAAGTGGAAAAGAGCTGTTTATTTAACAGGCAAAGCAGTCCCCAGCACAAAAATGAAGAACACTAAACAACAAAATCTCTCTCTGCTCTGACAAATGAGATGACAAATTCAGCAGAGTCCCTTTTGTGGGGTGCAGCCCGGCTCACTCAGGCTGTTCTCAGTCCCTCCAGAGCTGGGAAATGCCACAGCCCAGGCCAGGCATTCTGTGCCACAGGTGCCAGATCCTGCTGCTCTTCTGAGTTTTCCAGTCTAGAGCAGCTTCCAACAGTTCCAAGAACAACGAAAATAACATACAGTCTAGGGAACTTCTCTGTCTCAGCTAGGCAAAAACAAAGTAAAAGCAAAGGAGAGCTCTCCCCTGCTGTCCACTGCAGACAACACAGTCTGTGTATAGGAATGTGGGGGAGCAAGTGCAGTCCCTGATGACAAACTGTGCACCTCTTCACTCCCCCTTCACTCTTGGAACCAGTCTTCAAGTTGCAGAACTTAACAGCCAACCCAAAGAGAACAAACAACTGGGGATGCAAGCATCATAAAGTCAACCCAGGACATTTGCTCATCACAGGGCTCATAAAGTCTGAATCTAGAGGCACAAAGTTTGCATGAGTTTCTGCACTCTTGTCAGAAGGAAAACCAATTGCATTCTAGAGGGGTTACTGGCACCAAGGCTCCAATAACCTGCACACAAAGCTCCTCATTAAAATGACAAGATTGGGTTGGAAAGAGCCATGCACTTGTGAATTGCTCTTTGGCTCTTTTCAAAGGCTTTTGGGAAACTCTGCACACATGAGCTCAAAGCCATCATTTCAGAGAATTGTTGGAAAATTATGAAAATAAAATGATCTGGCATAAGGAAAAAATCAGCTGCAACAGGAAGGAACACTGAGGATCTTGGCAATCTCTCCTTGCTTTTCATCTGGTCTTTTGTGGCAAGTTTATCCCTTATAGTCTTTGTTAGCTTATTTTGCAACTCTATACACACAGCTCGGAATGTCAGCAGGTGGAGATTGTCATTTCATAGCTGAAATTGGACAAAATCGATACAGAACACTCCAAGTTCCTTGGGACGTAACCTATGGAGGTCTTACCCCAGCAGCAAGATGGGAGAACAAATCAGAGTCTAAAAAGACAAATTAGTAAAATCTGCAAGGAAACCACTGGGATGTGGCCAAAAGCACTTTCCCTTGCACTATTGAGGATCAGAATTGAAGTGGCTTCTAAAGAAAAAAGTGAGCCCATATGAAATGCTAAGTGGAAGACCTTCCCAGGTTACAATGCTTTCTAGAGACAATCATGTGATAGGAAATGATCAATTAAATCTGTGTGTATCACCTTTGGGAAAAGTGATCTCATCTCTGGGAAAAGTTCTCTCATCTTTGGACAGATTTCTGGTGTGAGCATCCCTGATGACTTTGGATGACAGGTACATACATACCTCATCAACCTGGGGACTGTGTCTATGTCAGAAAGCAAAGCAAGAAGGCACTGAAAGAAAAGTGGATATGACCATTTCAAGTACTCCTAAGCACTCCTGCATCAGTAAAAAGGGATGGGATAAGTGCATTGGTAGAACTTCCACAAAGGAAGCCAGCTACAACACTTGAAGATCTAGATGGCAAAATAAAGTCAACTGAGAATTTGAAGCCTCTAAAAGCATGAACATATGACTTCTTTACGCTGTATAGAATTAGAGGAATTGCCATGTAAGGAGTGAGAAGTCATGAAGGGGTAACCATGAAAAATCCTCTGTTTCAGCCCACTCTTGACAGCAACACTCTTGCATGTGGTTCCAAGCAGCAGCAGTCAGCAAGCCAAGGGCAGGCTCCCCAGCAGAATTCACCCCATGCCCCCTGTGGCAGAGTTCCTTGTGCTGCTGCATTCCAGAGGTATAGGAGCAGCCCCTGCCCCAGGCAAAAATGGATACAAATCTCGGGATTTAAGAGGTGACATTTTCTTGAACTTCACTGGAAGGAGAACAAGGGGCAGCAACAACTCAGCTGTTCAATCACAAAATGCAGGAAGATATCTCAGTTATGGGGACTTAACTGTGTTGGCATGGAGATAATTGAGGAAGTTCTAAAATACTCTCCAAGGAAGAAATGGGCTTTCACAGCCCCATTTGACTCTTATCATATATTTTCTTCCCTCAGTCATTTTTCTATCCTTCCCCAGAAGAATGTTATGACATTGCTGGCCAAAACTCCGCAGTGTCAGCTGAATATATTAACAACGGGAGAATTAGGAAAATGGCTGGACTTCCAAGTCCCCATAGGTCTGTGCAGGAATCAACAGCTCTGTCTCTCTAGAATATCTAGTTGTGACGGACTATTTTTGAAAGAACTACTGAACAGTGTCTCCATATTGACACATTCACTTAATTTCTCTTTAAAACCTGCTCAAGTATCTTCTCTCCAACACTTGTAAATGTGTTTGACAAAACATTTGCCAAGATCTCCATATTCCTTGGCACACTGACAAGGTCAAACCACGGTCTACAAGGGGTCCTAGGAGGTGCTTCAACTGACATCTTGGAGCAGCCCATATGCATTCCTCTCTAACCCTCCAAAAGATGGTGATTAGGGGAAGGGATTTGCCCAAACTTTTATACCTTTGACAGAATAATGTAAAGATTTAAAATTACAAGAAAGACCAAAAATCACCCCTATACCTATCATAAAGAATTTCAGTTTTCCACAATATCCTCTTAGCATGTGCATCGCCTCATAGTAGAGGTACTGGGCTTCTACCCTCTACTGAAAAAGTTTATTTCCATGGATAAACCTAAGGCTTGAAGCAAAGAATTGACCAGAAGAAAGCCATTCCAAATAATGTATAAAGAATGAGAGATACAGCTATCAACAGTGAAATTTCTTTATTGGAAAAGTTCAAAACTAACTGCTTTCAACTTCTAAAGCTGCCTAAACTTCTTTAGACTAATCCTACATTTTTAACAAGTAATCATCTGCTCAATGCTATGTGCTAATATATCTAACTGTTCAATAGTAACTTAAATAATCCTAAAAGCCTAATCTTCTATTTCAAATAAAAATCCAGAGGTCACTGATTTATAAGGCTGAAGCAGATGTCTGGTGCCAGGACTCCGCTACCTGCTTGTCAAATTCTGATATTCGGCTCTGAATATGGGACAGCTTTTTATGGAGGTACTGGCACCTGCTCTTCATTTCAGAGTAGCTGGGGCTACCCTGTGAAGGGGAAGAAAAAAAAAAAGTAGGGAATGCAAGTATCTCTGCTGAGTTTCGAATGTGATATGCCTTGCTTTAAAAAAGCCTTGAGCCAGACTCAGCAGTAACCATGGCCGTGCAGGTCTGGTCTCACACATACCTCTTGTAACTGCTGATAATCTGCTAGGACTCGATGAAGCAGCATCTTCAAGAAAAAACCATGAAGAATGTTTCACTACCACTATAAAATGCAAACCTAGGTAAAACACTCAAACTACCCTCAGTTTGACTCCAGAGATTTTCTTCTCTGTGAGCCACCACTCATCTGGAATGTTTGCAAAAACAAAACTCCAACTCCAAGCATCACCCAAGATCTGCAATTAAGCCTCTGAATAGGGAACACAAGGAGCACATGCTCTGAGGTTCTGCCTGGGACACATCTCACCTTCCTCTTTCTTCATAAACACATCAAACAGGGGCTATTGGGCAGGGTCTTGCAAAAATTAGACCCAGCCCAAGCAGTGGCTGAGCACATGTGGCAGTTACGCAGATTCCATTTGTCCCACTGAGCAGCTCCAGGGAATCCAAAACAGTGCTGTGATGAAGCACAGCCTTCACAGTTTTATCCTTCTTTACCTGGTAGACTTTGGAGCCTCGATTCAGAGACTTCCACTGTTCATGGAACTGTCTAAAATTCCTGTTGATCTTGTCAATCTGAGTATGTAAATTCTGGTATTCCTCATACTCTGTGTTGAAGTCATCCTTGTAGTGCTGGCGTTGCTCCCAGGAGACTATGGCTATGTATTTTCTAATGGAAAAAATCAGATCATTTTTCTATGAATGAACTCGAAGACAACATTCTTATGTGTAGTTTTACACCAAGCACGTGGCAAATGTCAAGCACAGACCCCCAAGCTCTGAGTCAGTTGCTCTGGCCCTCACTGTTTCTACATGCAAGTTCATGTGCTAGAAGAGAATGTAGTCAGGTGACTCTAGAAATCTGCCACATTTCTATGACACTTAATTACTAAGGGTTTACATAGTAGAGGTTGTCTTCATTAGGCAGTAGAGCACATTTAGGAAACACTGGCACTCATTTCAAATGTCAAAGGACCAGCAATGACCATAGCCTCAGGAAGAGAAGAAACATTGCTAAATTATATTCTCTTTCTATATAGGGAAAGCTTTTAAGTTTACATTTGCTCTTGAAAATCCATTTGTAATTCGTTTTTGGCAGGGACTTTGGCATTTATGGATTTGGTTGCACAGAGCTGGACTTCTGAGCTACATTTTTATCTGCCTGTCTAACAGCAAAGCAGAGGTAATGATAATATTTGATTCTTCTAGTGGACAGCTGTTACAAAACTGAATCTTGAACTGAGGCCCTTGTTATAAAGCCAATTTAAAAATACTCTACACATGTCTGAAACCACAACAAAAAAATCCCAAACCACATCCTCTGCTAAGGAGGGCAAAACACATTAATGCCACTGATGGAGAGAAAAATTTCTACATCCTTTCTCCCTCAAGTTAACCAAAGTGAAGTTTATAAAGCTCATAATAACAATGAAAGAGGAAGTGGCAAGGGGAATGACAGACGCCACTTCCCAACAGTGACACACCAATGCTTCTGCTCCTCTGAGCACCTGGCTCATTTGCACTACAAAAACTCCCCAAACACATGGAAATGAATCCTTCAAAGCATCCTGAGATTAACTTTTGCAAGGTGAAAATATTTAACACGCTGAAATTTGGTACCAAGACAGACAGCATCTTGTGCCAGGGATGGGTCCCAGGCCCGATGCAGCTGCCTGGTGTGCTGGTGTGTTCTGGAAAGGAAAGTACAGATGTCTTTGCAGGTTTTGGCAGGTGCCTCAGAAGAAATAGCCTGGACTTGTGCCATGTGCCCAGTGCCATTTCCTAGCAAGAGCCCTAGCACAGGCCTCCCTCAGCTGCTCTCCTGCAGGGCCAGCCTTGCCCTGAGCCTTGCCACGGAGCATCCCTGGCTGTATCCAATGTGAGCCAGGGCCCTGCCGCGCCTGCTCCAAAGGCCACAGCTGCCCCAGAGCCCAAGGGCTGCAGGAGGCCTGACTGCCCTTGCCACCATCAGTGCTCTGACAGAAGCTCTGAGCCATTCCCAGCCTTTCATACCACACACACACAGACACACACACACACACAGACACAGACACTTCTCCCTGCCCTCCTGCTCTGCAAATCCCAGGGGGGATGCAGCCCCAGAGCTGCAGCTGACCCTGTGCTACTGCACTGCAGGAAGGGAGGGCCCGTCCAGGACAAACCCACCTCAAGGTCCATCTCAGCTCTTAGCCTGGGAGATACAGCTAAACCTATTTCAAATCATCCTTTCAATACTGTAAACAGCTTCACATGGCACCCCACTGCCAGTGCCAAGGCTTAATTGTTATTTCACTCACCTCAGATAGTCTGCTTGGTTGTTTGTTGCAGACCATGTGGACACAATGGAAGTCTCTTTTCTCTGTCCTGTAGAAAAGCAGAATTTGGACACTCTTCACCAGGAGATCTTTAAAAAATAAAAACAGACCTCCGGGATGGCTTTGAAAAAGCCCTTCAGAGTTTTGTTCTCACAGGAAATTATTCAAGAAACCCTACACAAAGTAATAACGGGGCAGACATAACATTCTCTACAGTAGCCAGTTCCGAGCTTTAGCCAGAATGCATGGCCACTTTATTCTACAGCTTTTGCACTAGCACAGGATAAAGCCCAGCTCAGCTCTTCTGTTTTGAGGGCATGAGGTGGCATCTGCACAACCATTCAAGTCTTGCAGCAACATATACAACTTCACAAAAGACAACAGCTTGAGAGGGACAGAGGGGGAAAGAGAGAGACCAACATGGAGTTTCTAACAAGAAATAGAGAAAAAAGCTGCAGTTCTTCATATCCAGTGTTTTTATGACCACTTCCTTGCCCATACCAGTTGGACACAGTTTGGATGAAACCAAGTGTGGATGCAAAGTTTCTGCACTTTTGTCTGCAGGAAAGTCACAGTATGTTCAATACAACTTGTAAGAGCAGCTTTGCTGAGAGCATTTCATTCCCGAAAGTGCATTTGCTCTCATGATTCAGTCTACACAAAAGCTTCAGCCCAAGCCCCAACTTGAAACACAGTCCAGAATTTTCCCTCACCAGCTGCTCAGGGTTTTGTAACTGGCTCCTGAAGAACAATGCTCATGTGTTTATAGATTCAAGCAGGAGTCCTTCCAAAGTCATCCCAAGGTTTGTTGGTATTGTGTGTATGTCCAGAAGAAATGTGGAAAGACCATCTCAAAGCACCTGTCCCTACAAGCACACCACCACTCTCAAGAGGCATCTGCACACTCTGAACATGCCTCCAGGCTAAACGCAACTAGTGATTTGTAAATTCAACTTCCAAAAGAGACACCACACCGAGAAAGCAACTGAACTCTGCCCTACTGGGCGTGTCCCTGGGATCAGAAGTCACGTGTTCTTTGTGCCCTTCTGTTTAGCTTTTCAGTGTCATCTTTAGTCTTGTAAAGCTTTTGAAGAAAGAAAATCTGCAGCTAAGATACAGAGGAGCTCCTGGCAAAACCCAAACTACAACTTCAGGAACCCCAGCCCAGGTTTCGTAGCTTTTGGTGTTCCCATGCAAAGGCTGAGTTCAACGAACAATGTTGAAATCATTGCGATTTGATCTACATATTTCAGCAAACTAGTCTGCAATCAATGTGTAATGGGTTTCTGTCTTCAACATGCAGACTTGAAAACCTGCTGGTGGAAAAGCTGGTGCCTCAATCAACTGTTACTTTTACTGGAAATCAAACTAAAAG
Source organism: Cinclus cinclus (assembly GCF_963662255.1). Taxonomy (NCBI): domain Eukaryota; kingdom Metazoa; phylum Chordata; class Aves; order Passeriformes; family Cinclidae; genus Cinclus; species Cinclus cinclus. The sequence continues at coordinate 9,449,902 of NC_085084.1, forward strand.
AAAACATCCATTCTCTGTGGCTTTCTAGTTCCTGGCTCCTCATTTTTAGCAGGTTTCCCCAACATTAATCCATGGGTCACATTTCTTTTTCTTGACTGGTTTTGCAATACAGAGGGAGAAGTTCTAAAATTGAATGATGTCTTAGATAAGGTTCCAGCAGCACAGATTCTGGGCTTTGCTCTTGCTGTCTTTTAAACAACAAGACTTACAATGTAATGCAAAGGCAGAAAACAAAGTCTTGATTTTTCAGGACTGTGCATGAGGGATAATGTAGAGCAGTAATAGAGAGCAGTGCCTTCATGTCTTCAGTCCCAGGTTTCCAAGCTCCCTTTTCACACAGTGCAAGAACACAATTCACTATTTCAGAGCACAGTCAAAGAAGGATGTTCCCATAAGATAAGCCATCAGAACAGGAATTTTAGAAAAGCACAGATGGCATGAAGAAATGCACTAAGCCTTGACCTAACAGAGGTGAAGATTTGGAATTAGGAGACCAGACAGAAATGCTGTTGGAGGGACTGTGGGAAAGGAAAGGACAGCTTACACCCCTTACAGGCCAAGATCTAAGAATATCTGTGACCATCTGTATCTGTGGCTACTCAAATCCTGGGCAGTATAAAGGTGGTACCTCCAGAGGGACTTGGGGACCCCCATCACCAACAAGACCAAGGCTGAAGAAAGACTGGCTGGATGACAGAGAATCCATGTGGTGCTGATATCTTCATACTTAACATCTCTCTCTCTTCCCCAAGCCCCACCTCTCTTCTCTTATTCTTTTCTAGCTCCCTACTTTGCATTTACTCTTAATAACATCTGCACACTTGAAAAGGATCTCACTTGTGCTCTAATTTGGGCAGAAGCTTTTCTACATAACCAAATCTTTCCACCACAGTTCTCCAGAGAGGACTTAGGAGAAGCAGCATATTAATACCTTCATCGAAATCCAAAGGATGGGACTGCTTCAGCCTTCCCAATTCATTTTTCTTCCCATTTGAACTGGGGTCCTCTTTCTGCACCATGTCACACTCTGGGACACAAGAACTCTGGAAATTTTCATCCTGGTGCACCTCATGGGTGCAGGGGGAAATGGAGCCGACCCTTGGAGACATGTTCAAAGTAGAAAGGGATGTGGAAGGTAGCACCCAGGAAGAAGAGAGGCATGCAGCTGCTGGCTGGATGTGACTGGTGAATTGCTGGTGACCAATTCGCCTCTTCTTGCTCATCACAGGATCAGTAAAGTCAGAAGCCAGAGGGCGTTTCTGCAACAATAACAAAGTTGTTCATTCATTCATTCATTCATTCATTCTTCTATGATCAGGATCAGGTCCAGTTGGCTTTGTCTAGCTCCCAATTCCTGCTTGTACACACCAGGAAAAGACTCAGTTCTTGCTCGCACACACCTACATGATGCACTAAAGACACCCTTGGCTGGTTTAGGGTTTTACCCGTTAAACACAAGATAAGTGCTTCATTCACCCAACCCAGGAGTACCGGCTGTGGTGGTTGGTTGTGAATTGTCATCAGGATGAGCAAAGACATCAGTCACATGTCAGGAAATTCTTTAGGTGCTTTTAGGTAGAATTGCCCTGACTCAAGCAGCCACTCCACTCTTTAGACTCAAAAGCTGTTGGTTCAAAACTTCTTAGATTTGTACAGCAGACTTTCACAAGTGGTGACTTATGAGCCCTTCCTTTTCCCTCAGTGCCCTTCAATCATTTCTCACCACCTCCCAAGGACCTTCTCAGAGGTACTGGCTCACAAGCCACAAAACACATGGCCACAAGCTCCCCACTCCCACAGCAAACTTGAGGGCTGAGGATGGATTAGAACAGGACAGCCATGCTGTTCCCAGGCAGAGTGAGGGAGGAGAGAAATTAAGGCTGAGAAGGGAGTGAGGGAATACCACAGTTTTGTCATGCATGCAGTGCCAGCCCTTTGAGCCCTTCTCCAGGGAAAGAGTGGAAAGTGGTTGCTGAGCTCAAGTGTCCAGGCAGAGCAGAAAGTTGGCTCAGGACAGTGCTGCTCCAGCCCTGCAGGACCCTCTCTTCTGATCACAACCTTCCCATCCAAGCAGTCACAATGCCTGAGGCACAGCATATTTTGCCCCTGGTTTTGCACATTCCCATCACAGCTTTATTCCCATCAGCAGAGGTCTGAACATTAATACAAAACAAAGAATGTGCAAAAATGCACCAAATACCTGAGCAGGTCTTGCTGGAGCATCTCTCTCAGAAGGCCCTGGAGATGTCACTTGGCTGGTGCTGGTGGGCTTCTGAGATGGAGCTGATTTGCTAGGAAGATGGTCAAACATTTCAGGTTACAAGGATTAAGTATCAACTGACATAGTTCTTTCCTTGCCAACAAAACAGACATTCAGTGTCAGGACTCAAGGAAACTGCATGGGGCTGAGTTGAGAGACCTTTCAACTGGATATCAGGAAAACATTCTTGCCCCAGATGATGCTTGAGGACTAGAACAGGCTCTCCTGTCCAGTGGACACTACAGCAAGGGCTTCAAGAAGTGTTTGGACAACACTCTTGGGCACAGGCTGTGATTCTTGTGGTGTCCAGAGCAGGGCCAGGAGTTGGACTCCATGACTGTGATGGGTTGCTGCTGACTCAGCATATTCTAACAAGCTCGGCTTCATTTCCCAGGGTGTTTCCTCTGAAAAGTCTCTTTTCCTTCCTCTAAAGACTGAACTTACCTAGCTAGTATTAACTTCAAATTCTCCCTATCGATTTCAGCGTAGCCAGGCCAATCAGTCTGAAGGGTTGGAAATAGATGTTCCTTCAGACTGAAGGAATTATCCTTTAGGTTCAGGTTGGCTACCTACAGGCAGACATACAAGAAAAGAAACATCAATTATTGTTGTGTTATGCAAACTAGAGAAATCCAATTGGTCCTGACAGCTGTTTGTGAGCACCCAACTCAAACTAAACAATGTCCTTTGGTACAGAGATGAATTATTCCTCTATCACATGAGTTTCAAACCATGTCAAACTTTCACCAACTTGAAACAACCAAATATGTCTACTGATATCAGGCAAGTATTCCTTTGAAAACAACATTTAGTGCTGCAATGTGTAAGGAAAGGCTGTCAGGCCCAGTATCCCTCCCTCTTCACTTGGCAGAGCCAGGGTTCATTCCTGACAAGTCCTGTTGTGAGAAGGCAGTGCACATGGCTGGCTCTATTCCTTTGACAATAAATGAGGTTCATCCCTCCCTCTAGACAAATACAAAGTCTACTCGAGAAGCTAAAATGAGGTAGTAAAATTTCAAGACCAATGACATGAATAGTGCTGGTTTAGATTTTATCACCTGTCACCTGCTCAGAGATCCTGCTGAGATGAAGACAGGAAAAGTCTCTCTCCATTTACCCCGACAATACATTAAATACCTCATCAACACAGCACCACCATGCCTCCATATCTGGCCTTTCTCTTTCTCTGAAGACATTATAAACACTGATGTTTATCTGATGGTCTGTGTTGATGTCTCTGTCCCCCAAGCTTGAAAAAAATGTAGAAGTAACAAAGATACCTAAATTGAGGATTTCATGTCTTAAAAGCAGAACTAAGGTTGTGTTGGAAGGGAAGTCAGTCTGTGAAGCCATTTGATAAGCAAGGCTGTGCATCCAAAATTGTATCCATTTGAATTATCCTCCCTGGACATTGTTCATAGCTGAAGAAGATGTATTCTTATGTGGTATATTAATGTGGCATAATTCAACAACAGCCATGGGGAACAGGGAGGATTTTAAAAAGAGAAAAGTTTCTTATAGAAAGATTGAAGGAAGAAATATAAATTAAGGACAAAAGAACAACGTGGTGGAAAAAATTGCTGGAACAAACTGCACAATCTCACCTGCTGGAGGATCTTTCCAAGGGTACCCTTGTCCTTTTGCATGACTCCATCTCTCTGCAAGCGGGCAAGTAACTCTGGCTTCTTGTACGTCCTCAGAGCAAGCAAATGAATCACCCTGTCCCTGTAGGGTCGGCGATGAACAGCAGTGCAAGGATTGCCTTCACTCTCTGCAGCCTTCATGGGCATTGTTTTCTTCTTCTCAGGTGCAAGATATGAAGTGTTTGGCTGGGTGCTTTTGATGTCTGCTTGCTTACCCAAAGGAAAAGACAACAGAAATGAAATGTCATAGGGGAAGTTGGGAGAAGGCAAGGGAGCTGATTTAAACTTACAATGGAATTCTTGGGCACAGAGCTGCACTTGCATATCCTTGTGAATCCCTTCCAGCTAAGCGTATTCTCTCATTCTGTGACAAAGCCCAATCCCTAACTGGTACTGCATGGAGCATGTTGCAAGGGCACCCTGTACCCTACCAGCAACCACACCTGACTCACCTGAGTTTCTCAGTGCCAGCCCAAAGCAAAACCATCCAGACCAAGTTCCACAATTATCTCACTACTGCCTGTTTTCAATCTCAATTGCTGAAATGTTCAATATTCCCTTTGGATCTATGTAAATTATCAGCAAGTGTTACACAAATCACCATTCACATGATATATAAACAGAAGATCCATAAAAACAAATTTGGAGGTTTAGTTTCATTTCCTCAAAATACCATGATGTTGCTGCCCTAAAATGCTCAGCACTCAGCTAAGGCAGAGCAAGAGCTGCACTTTCAGTGGCAGGGATGTCCCTGCAGGCAGGTGACTGCAGCCACAACCAGGTGAGAGCCTCTTTTTCTCAGGGCAGCTGGCTGTGCCTAATTCAGCTGTCTGCTACAGGCAGCACCACGGAGTGCCTGGAAGGGGAATATCCACCTCATGTCTGCCTGGAGCCAGGCTCCTTGGGGAAACACTACTCAGAACAGGTTAATAACAGATGGCACCACCAGAGCACACTGGGCTTTGTGCACAGTTATGCAATCTGTGGGGAAGATGACATCATTACTTGCCTTTCACTTTCTTTGAAAAGGACCCAAAACTGTATTGTGTCTACCGTTACTTCTTACTGACCATGACAAAGAATGAAATCAAGTAACATTTTCCACCTTGACCTTATGAAATTCTACATGGGACTTCCTCAATGTCATTTTTGGTCAATTTCCAAAGTTTAACACATAAACAGAGTGCCTAGCTACCCCAAAGTCCACTTGAAAACCAAATCATTAGTTACCAAGGCAGGTTACTTAAGAGCATTGGGTAGTCCCTATCTGGACCTCAATGCTCAAAATTCCAAACATTCCAAAATTCCAAAATTCCATCAAGCAGTATGGGGACAAGGAAGGACTGGCAGGCTTTCCAAGAGGAAAACAGGCCAATGGCTGAATGTAGTGACAAGAGATTGCAAGGCTGACCTCAGGGCAAACCACCTATAGCTGAGAACTCTGAACACACCACCTGGCCCAAGAATATGCTGCAAGAATAAATTACCAAGTTGAAATTCTTACAGACGTTGAACAAAATATGCAAAGCAACCATACCTCCAAGTGGGTTATACAATTTGACAACCTGCGCAATTCCAATGTGCAATGCCTCACTGGAACTTGGCTAAAAGGCAAAAGAAATGCTCTGTAAAACTTCCAGCCAGCACTCCATTCCTGGTGATTCACCAGGCCCTTACTTTTAAACGAGAGCTCTAGTTGAAAAGTTTTGCTGTCCCATCACTAAAAACAGCTGCTGTGACACAATTCTCCCTCTGAAAGCAGCCGGCTACAAAACTGCCCTGAGACAGCGACTGTCACTTCACCTCCAATGCAGACAAGTGCTCAACTAGCAAGTCATCCTGTCCCAGTTGCTGGAATTTATAGGCACGGGCTTCCCTTGAAATCAAGTGCCTGAGGACAACTGGGCTGGCCAGAGCTCAGCTGACAAACCAGGTGAGAGTGGTTCCCAAAAAGATCACAAAGTTGGGACAGCACCCAGTGCTGGGATTGATTTGGTACTAAGGAAGCACATGCTGCAGTGAGCTCCAAGAAGAATTTCAACTGCAAATGGTGAATTTTGTCTGGAACAGGCACCAAAACCCTTTCTCTTCTCTGCAGCTCTAGGTGTATTTCTTTGCATAGATGTGACATGGAAACAGTTTATCCCAGGTTAATGACATGTAACAAAATTTGGATTGCTTGGCTGAATTCATCATTTGCTACAGAATGTGCCACAGGGAGCTCAAAACTCACTAAAATGTCTGTAAACAAAACCATAGTTTTTAACAAAAACAGCCTACTGCCATGTAACTGCTTCATTCTAAAAGCAAAATGGGCTGAAAGTGAAGCTAAAATCTATTCATCTGGAATTTGCCTGGACTTTTATTTAAACAGGAATATCACTTGCAAATACCTGTGAAAGCAATATTCCACAGTCCTTTAGAAATCCCTCAATATTTTGCTTGTGACACTGTTCATCCTTCATCCATGGCACTGTCATTTGCACTAAGTATTGCCTCAAAACAATTCCACTGAGATTTCTGTTTCAATCATCAGCACTGGCAGAGCTTAGGATAGGGACTGGACATGAAGGGGAGCAGGGAGTCACCTGAAATTCACATCCTTTTACGTCAGCTAAGCAAATAAGTTTCCTCTAAGACCACCCGTGCATTTTATAGAAGAATGGGAACAAATATCAGAGGGGGCTGATGGGTTTCCACCAGCCTGGATTATTTATGGAGCATTTCATTACTTGTTTAGCCTATATTTTCTCCTGCTTAATGTACTTAATTAACTTTGTAATTGCTTCTTAAATTAATCATAAACAGTATGGTAATCATATACACTGCTTTCCTCCTAAGCAGGAGAAGCAAGAGGATCGTTACCCAAGAACAGACAGAATATTAATTATGAACAGAACTCGGGAACTTGCAGTCAATGAACACAAAGAGCTTTGCTGCTTCAAATGTATCAATACTAAAATGTTCTGGGGCTTATGGTGCAGGCTTTGCGAATTTGCCACTGAGCCCCCCCTTTCTGCCCAGAACTGTAAATATTTACCTCCACTCAGTGTGTGGATCAGCCTCTTGACCAACGGGTGTGAGACCCAACCAAGCTGGAAGAGCACTCGCTGAGCGCTCGGACACCTCCGCTCTCGCTGCAGCCACGGAAGGGTCTGACCGGTCCTGCCCTGTGCTGCTGACAATGGCCTCGTGTCCTTGCAAACAGGCAGCTCCATGTTCCAGGCTGGGTGGGCTGTCACTGAGGAGCTGGATGGGACACACCCGGGGCAGAGGGAATTCCCACTGGGCACACATAGGAATGCACTGCCCAATTCCACAAGGGACTCAGCTCATTTCCAAGAGCAGGAAGGGGTGCTCCGGTCACCCCAGTTGCTGCAGCTGTGCAAAGCAGGGCTAATTAAGTGTTTCTGCACAAAAGTGCTGTACTTGGCTGTCCCCTGGGTGAAGGTGCAGCTGAACACCTCTCACTAGGGCAGTAAGGTGCAGCCCTGCCAGCACTGCTCGATCCTGCCGTGGGCCGGTCAGTCTGTGAGGCTTCCAGCACGTACGTGCTCACTCAAATATCATCTCTTTGACAAAAGCCCCCTGGACCTTTCCTCATCCCCTTCTCCTAAAAGGATACAAGCCAGCAGCATGCACAGGCCCCCATGGGCTCTGCAGCAGGAGCTGACATGGAAGAGCCAGTGCTGACCCTGAACACAATCACAGGCTGATAGTTGTGCTGACTGCAGGTGGCCATTGAAGTTATATTGACACATCTGGAAAAATAGTTTATAGTCAGTTTATGATCCTTTTACTTGCATTTTCTCCATACCCAAGCTTACTCCTGATTTCAGTCAACTGGCAGCAATAATACTCTCTTGCAGTCATTACAGGGAGAGGGAATAAAGCATGCTATTGAAAATGCGTTGAATATTTCCATCCAAGCTCCTTTTCCATATCACATGTACTCGAGGGATGGCCAGTTCACCTCAGACCAGGAGACACCATGGTCCTCACTGATAGAATAGGCTGGAAAATGAATGAGGAAAAAATGCCAGCTTCTGTGTCACACAGGTTATGTGTGGTTTAGAGCACAAAGGAAGTCACTGGTTATCCCTGAGCAGAATCTTAAAATAACAGGTGGTATTGCAAGATCAAAAGACATGGTGCTAAAGACAGCTCCTACCTTGAACCCTGCTATGTTCCTCAATCCTTCTACAAGGAATCACAATCTCCAAGCAAATATGGACAGCTTTGGGAGTGTCCAGTTCCCTGCTAAAGCAGCAATAATGCACTGCAAAGCTCACCAGTACACACAAAGACCCAGCAACATCAGAAATCAAGTAGCAGACAAAACCGCTAGAGAGGGGGCAGAATTTTGAATAGGCAAAAACCAGGCAGCTCTTTGTGAACCAGAAGGACATGGAGGCTGGAAAAGAAAGTGCTGTCATGGACTACACAGGAACACTGTCAGCAGAGTGGAAACATGGTGGCTACATCAATGAACTTGGTAATAAAAAGTAAAAAAAAAAGGAAAAGAAAGAGGAGGAGAATGTCAGTGTTATTCATTGTATGTGGGACGCATCCCTTAAGGCAGGAAGAGATGAAAAAGTGATCCCTTGTGAGGAATGGTGGAACAGATTTTGATGCCAAGTGCAGAGATGATGTGAAAAATATCTCATTTTTATTGAGAGATTTGCTTCTTGTTTAGTTCCACAAAAATGTTGGGTCTCTACAAGTGTCTGTTTGGACAAAATTAAAAATTCGTATTAAATAAATGAATGTTTGCATATATTCTTTTCCTTTTTGAATCCCTACAAAATGCAGTCGGTGCTTTCAAAAGTATTTTTCCATTACCTGAGCCACTTCAGGTGTAAATAGTAGATCTTCCCAGAGAAGCCTCCTGTCTGCTGAAAGACAGAGCACTGTCTTTAAGAAGAGAAATGCCCAAGAAATGCTGAGAGTTGCTGCATCCTGCTTTAGGCTGTCTTTTCATCCTTTTCCACTCTCATACATTCCAAAAAAGGCTGGATTGCCCTGACCAGTGAAAGTCTTTAAAAGGACTTTCAGTGGCAGTATAATTCAGGAAATTGAATTACCTTCACTTCTGGTACTTCCATACATCAGTCTCTGGAATTTGGAACAACAGTATGCAGCACTGGGTTTTTTCCCTGCTCTTCCCCAGCCTTGGTCAAACCACAGTTCAGGCTCAGATCTGTAGTGTTTGGTTTGGGTTTTGTTTGGGTTGGTTTTTTGGTGTTTTTTTTCAGAATGGGATTTCAGTCATCATGCTCAATATTCAGCTTTGTATTTCCAAGGCAGGAGGATCTTGAGCAGCAGGGAGGTTCCAGAGGACTGGATGAATGTTGATATTGTGTCTATTTCCTAGAAAATCAAATAGGATTACTTGGGTAACTCGAGGCTGGAGACCTGAGCATCAAACTCGTGAAAACAACAGGACAGGTGACACGAGATCTCATAAATACTAATGGGGTAGGAATGAAATTCATTATGCTTAAGTCCCCTTAAATAATGTCACATCCCTCTTGAAAACTATGGAATTGGTTTTGATAGTGCATAGATAAAATCATTTTAGGCTTTTATAATGCTTCTGGCATAGTTCCACAATACAGCCTAAGGAATAAATTCAGTCTTCACAATATCAATCAAAGCTATTTGAATAGCTCAGTAACCCGGAAAGTGCCAGGTCTCTGAGGACAGATGTCGGGAACTGCTGCTTACATTTATTGAGAGAAATTTGCAGTAATTGCAGGTAATTGCAGAGTTGTAAATTCAGGGGCAAGGTGTTGAGGCCACTGGGGCTGGAGCAGGATGACCCTGATTCCAGAGGGATTACATTTGGAAGCAGAGCATTGAGAATTGGAGTGATCTCTGTGCACCTGACATTTTCAGGTCAAGGTGGGATACCATTCTGCTAGGTAGGTTTTATCCAGACAGACAAACAAAGAAACAAACAAACAAAGAAACAAACAAACTGTAGGGCAGCAGCACTTCTTAGAATTATTCAGGGGTGGGTAACTGGCATTATGGGAGGTCAGACTTGATCATTTAATGGTCCCTTATGACCCACCTTCCCTGCTCCTGCTGGAAAATGTGCAAGCAAATAGTACAAGTGCTTCTGCACCCCCATCCTGGGCAGTTCCACAGTCCTCAGGAGAGAATTATTCAGCTAGGGCAGAAATGAGTGCCAAGGCAATTCCTAAACATTGAGATGCTGCTGCCTAATCACTTTTGTTTTCTTTGATTTTATAACTACTCTGTTTTTTTTTGTATCATTGTCTCCTCAGGAGATTTGGACTTGATAGGGGATATGTGGGGAAGTCCCTGCGTGGTAAGGTTTTTCCTGATGTATTTAGGTGAAACTACATAGACATGCCTTGAACTTTTCTGAATTACCCTTGGTTTCTAGGTGAAGAGAATATAAAAATCATTCTAGACTAAATTTTTTAGACACCATACATGATTACATAGACAATCAATGCATGATTGGTTTGTTCGTTGGTGTGGGGCTTTTTATCTTTTTTCAGGGGAGGTTGTTGCTTCACTTTTTTTACTAAATTAAAAGACAAAACCACAAACCAAGGCATTTTAAGTGCCCTATGTGTCACAGAGATCGAATGTTTTCTGCCATGCTCAAGTCACAGCACAGCACAGTTCTAGACTGCAGAACACATGCTGCCTGTGCTGAAAGGCTGTAAAAGAGAGACAATTCCAACTGCAGCTGGCCTGGTCTGCATGAGCACAAACCTTCACTGCATGCACTGGAAAGGATAGGAAAGGAAGACCCTTGGAAAGGATATCAAAATACAGAGGCACAGACAGGAATGAAAAGCTTCCGAAATTCAGGGTAGTGGTCTGATACTTTGATCTTGTGAATGATGCAGTTTTCTCACAAGACTTTCCACTGTACCCCCCTGATGTGTGTCACTCACTGTTTGTGGTACCTGATCAGGGCATGCCAAGGGTGCCTGCCTGGATAGCCAAAGAATGGAAAAGGTACAGCAAGGTCCCTATGGATGATGAGTTAAACACATAGACAGAGGGCAGCTGGGTTGTCCCCTTGTGTACAATAGGCCACAATTAAATTGACAGAGTGATTTCTTACACCTGTTTTTTTCCTGCCCTCAGATCACAACAACCCCTGCAGCTCCACACTGGGGGAAAAGTGTCTGGAAAGCTGGGACAGGCTCTGGGGGTGCAGGTGACAGCAGCTGGACACGAGCCCAGGGGTGCCCAGGTGGCCAAGAGGCCGCTGGCCCCTGGGCTGTCCCAGCCATGGTGTGGCAGCAGGAGCAGGGCAGGGACTGTCCCTGTGCTGGCCCTGCTGAGGCCACACCTCAAATCCTCAGGGCAGCTCTGGGCCCCTCACAACAAGACAGGCTTTGAGATGTTGCACATCAGGAGGAATTCCTTCCTCAAAGGGCTGTCAAGCATTGGCCCAGGCTGCCCAGGGAAGTGGTGGAGTCATCATCCCCAAGGAGATTGAAAAGATGAGAAAATTTGGCACTTAGGAACACAGTTAACGTGATGGATTTGACAGTGTTACATCAACGGTTGGACTCCACGATCTTAAGTGTCTTTGATAACCCAAACCATTCTACAATTCTATGAGTACAGAAAGCCCAATTTGAATGAGTCCCAAAATCATGAGCACTCATCCACTGACAGGTCCACCAGGTCAGTCTCATGTTGGATATGGAGTCAGGAATGAGCTAAGGAAGTCTCATGCTAAAAAACACTATCAGGAATCAACACAGAGAACAAAGTAACACAAATGCCACAAAATCACTTGCAATCACAGCAAGAGCAAACATGTCTGAAACCAGTTTGTCGTCCTTCAGTTAAATCCTGATATCACAAGCCACCTGATGTTTCCATTCCAGGTCTACTGTGTGTGCCTTAGAGAAAACTTAGGAGAAGCTGGTTATGCTTTTAGTGTACTCAAATACTCCAAATTTGCATCACCCAAGCCATCCCTAGAAACCATGCTGCCATTTGCCCAGACATTGCTCTGGAACAGTCTCAGATCAGTTATTTCAAGTGTCCTGAGTTCAACATCTGGAGGGGCAGAAAGTGTTCTGTAGGGCTTATTCAAAACTGATTCTACAGCCTATCTCTAAATAATACTAGGAACTATTTTAACCAGATATGAAGATGCTCGGATTTTGCAAAAGTAATTTGCTGGTGGCAAGATCAAGCCCATTAAGGAGCACAGGAGCTGAGATGCTTTCACTGATTGCTGTAAAGATTTTTGAAGTGTTGCTACTTGTTTCCATTTACATGTTCACTTCTGAGTGATTTTTTAGAAGGCATCTTGAAAGAAACGTGTTCTTTTGTTTCTTTGGTAGCAATGCCCATAGCAGGCAGCAGGCTGGAGACCTGCTGAAGATCTGGTGAAGAGATCTGGTGAAGAGCTCGGAATACCATTGAAGTCATTGCTCACTGAGCAGCTCTGAGAACCCCTGTGCTACTATCAAAGACCCACCAGCTCTGGTGCCAAAGAGTTCAGAATGTGGCTACGTGGAAATCAAGTCCCCAGTACGTCGTGACTCCCCCTATGCTGAAATCGCCAGCTCTGCTACGGCCAGCAAGAACGTGTATGAAGTTGGTAGGAACAAAATCCACCTCTGGATGCTGGGGCTTAGGGACAAAGAGCACAGGGCTTTTTATTCCTTGATTCAGTTTCATCAAAAGATGTGAAAATCACTGGAAACACAAAATGATGGGATTAGAGTCCATGTTCTGCTCAAAAGCTGTAACAACAGCGTTCTTTACTCTTTTGCTGTAATTCACACAAACAGGGTTTGAAGTACCTTCAGCTCTGCTCAGGTACTTCTGAATTTCCCTGGTGTGAAAGCCTTCTTTTGAACAACAGCATATGATAAGCTTGGCATTTGATTGCAATGGAGTTCAGCTCTAGGTGAGACTGAATGCAGCTGGAGTTATGGATGGCAGGGTTGAAGTTCTATTGCCTTCTCTTGATCAGAAAAAAATGGCAACTCCATCCACAGACACAGTATTCCACTCATATGGGCCCTAGCCAGTTACCATATTTCTGTAATTACAGAAAACTTTGGGGTCCTGGGGAGTGGTAGCTATCCTGATCACCTCTGGGCTGGAATAAATTGTGTCCCCTGCTACAGGATATATTTTCCTATTCTGCATGCAAGTAGAGACCACTGAATTCCATCAACATACCCATTCTGCTTTTAAGAATTTTTATCAAGTCTTGAGTAAAAACTTCAAATTCAAGTTGGTATATTGTTGCTTTGTTTTGTTTTGTTTTTTGAATTTGCTGAAAATAAAGACACAAAAGGAAGAGGTGCTGTCTCGTTTCTGTCTGTAAAGACACTCATGTCAAGGCCCTGCTGCAAGTGCAAAGCAAAAACACCAACCTATGTTTGTACAGCTACATTTGAGGACTCAACACATCGAGGAATCTTCCTGCTGCAGCAGAAGCTGAAATGAAGTCTCAGTGTTTTCCCTAAAGTTGTGTGCATGCTCTCTCTCCTCACAGAGCCCACGGTCAGCGTTGTCCAGGGCGCGTTCGGCAGCGGCGGCGGGCGCTTCGGCCAGGATTCCTACGACCTGCCAAAAAAAGAGCCACATTCCATGCCACTACGAGATGTGCTTCCCATCCTAGGGAACCCCACAGCCTCCACAAAGGGGGTCAGCAGCAACTGACCCAGCAAGAAGCTGATGCCTACAGCCCTGGGACGCTCAAGGGGCAGGGTGGCACGGTCGTGCTCCTTCCTCTCTAGTTTACCATCTCTCTTGGCTCCTCATCTGTCTGCCAGATCATTGCTGTACCTTAAGCAGAATCTCAGCATGAGGTTTGTATTGACAGATGGACAAATGCCACACTCTGGGCATCCTCATTCTTCTGCCTTTTTTTCCTCTGTTTTTTTTTTTTTTTTTTTTGTTTCATGGCAGTACATTTTCTAGAAACAGGTATGAAGCACATTTATATTGTAATATACTGTCTTAAAAAATAGTAGTTTGCAGATTAGTCTTGATAACATCACATTTTAGTGACTTCAGGTATAGGCTTTATGTCTGTCATGTTCCAGATTAGTAATACTCCAAGGACAGTGCAATTTAACAAATACCACTTTGTACAGGAGACCTGATTCACCAATTACCTTTCAAGTATGCCTGTTTTTTTTTTTTCTTAGTTGATATAAAAAAATTGCTTTGTTGTGGGAACATATTTTCCAGAGATGACTGATGTTCATCGTTCTCCCTCTCACTACCATATACTTCATGTACATGTAGGTTAAAGCAATAAAGTCTTTAATGAAAGATGGGAAGTGCTTTGACCTTTTTTTGTTTGTTTTACATTTAACTACGGGGGATCTTGAAATAGCATGGGAAATGTAGGAAATGTCATTTGTGCTCTCATGGTTTCACCTCAGCTGGCAACCGAGTACCATGCAGGTAGTTACTCCCCCAGGGAGAAGAGGAAAGGAAAGTCCATGGGTTGAAATAAGAACAGTTAAAGAACTGGAAGAAAAGAAAATAAACTACTTCTAATAATAGTAATGCTAAAACAGAAAAATCCATCAGAGAGGTCTAATGTTTCAGATTAAAAAAGCTGCAATCTAGTATTGCAAAAGTATAGTTCTGCTTTCCAGGCTTTTCTAGGCAAAGCTGAGAAACTCAGCATTCCTTCAATGCTGTTGAAAAAACAGGGGGCTTAATCCTAAGTAATTCCCTTGTTTTACATTCAAACTGCCATCTTCTTAATCAATAAAGGAACAAAGAGTGATCCTGATTAACTACCTAGTGTAAGTAATCATTGGTTATACATTAACATTCTTCATGAAGAGTCAAGTTTCCACTCAAGGACAAAAAGGGCCTGGAATCCCAGAATCCCAGAATCAATCAGGCTGTGAAAGACCGTGGAGATCATCAAGTCCCAAGCTGTGACCTAACACCACCTTATCACGAATTTATCCTTATCTGAAATTGGGGACCTAGAACTGGACACAGCACTGGAGGTTCAGCATCACCAGTGCAGAGTAGTAGAGGAGAAGAATCTCTGTCCTGCTCCTGCTGGCCACACCATTCCTGATCCAGGCCAGGGGCCATTGGCCTTCCTGGCCCCTGGGCACACGGCTGGCTCATGCCCAGCCTGCTGTCCATCACTGACCCCAGGTCCCTTTCTGCCTGGCCCCTGTGCACCCACTCTGTCCCCAGCCTGCAGCACTGCAGGGGTGGCTGTGGCCAAAGTGCAGGACCTGGAACTTGGTCTTGTTGAAGCTCACCTTGTTGGATTTGGCCTCTGGATCCAGCCTGTCCAGGTCCCTGTGCAGAGCCCTCCTCCCCTCCAGCAGATCCACACTCACACCCAGCTTGGTGCCATCTGCACATTTGCTGCTGGTGGACTCAATGCCCTCATCCACATCCTCAATAAAGATACTAAACAGGAAACAGCAATGCAGATGTTAAACAGATGTTAACAGATGGCCCCAGCACTGATCCCTGGGGACACCACTGGTGACTGCCTCCCAGCTGGATGTGGCACCACTCCCCACCACTCTCTTGGCCCAGCCTCCAGCCACTTCTTGACCCACTGAAGAGTGCACCTTTCCAAGCTGTGGGCTGCAGCTTTTCCAAGGAATGCTGTGGCTCACCGTGACAGAGGCTTTGCTGAAGTCCAGGCACACAACATCCACAGCCTTTCCCACATCCACCAGGCTGGTCACCTGGACATACAAGGAGATCAGGTTGGTCAGACAGGACCTGCCCCCCCTAAATCCACGCTGGCTGGCTCTGATCCCTCGGCCATCCTGGAGGTGCCCTGTGATGGCACTCAAGGGGATCTGTTCCATCACCTCACCAGGCACCCAGGTCAGGCTGACAGGCCTGGAGCTCCCCAGATCCTCCGTCCAGCCCTTCTTGGGATGGGGTCACATTGGCACCTCCACTCCTCTGAGACCTCCCTGGTGAGCCAGGACTGATGATAAATGGTGGAGAGCACCTTGGGGAGCTCATCCAGCAGCTCCCTCATGCCTCTAGGATGGATCCCATCTGCTCCCAGAGACACCTGTGAGCATGTGAGTGGCTCAGCAGGTTCCCAGCTGCTTTCTCCTGGATCACAGGGGTCTGTTCTCCTCCCTGGCCCCATCTCCCAACCCAAGGGACACTTGTCCTGAGCATGACCACTCTTACTGTTGAAAAGTGACCCAAACAAGGTGTTCAAGTACCTCTGCCTTTTCCTCATCTTTGCCTACCTAATTCCCTCCCACATCCAATAAAGAACCCAGGTTGTCCTTGCCCATCCTCTTCCCTTCATGTATTTATAATAATATTTTTGTCATCCTTCACAGCAGCCACCAGCAAGTTCTAACTGGGCTTTTGCCTCTCTAATTTCATCACTCATCCCTCACAGTGAAGGAACTGAGCACAACACCACCAGAGCTCCTGCCCCATCAACCACGAGACCCAGAGCCTTGAAGTCCTTTTTAACTACCCAGGTGATCTTCTTTTCAACCTCATCACTGCCAGCCTGGACAGCCTTGTCTCTGCCCCACACAGTCCTGAGCTTGGGGATGCTTTTGATCAATGTGTGTGTCCTCAGATGGAGAACCTGCTGTCTTCATTGTGCGAGCCTTGAATCCCACACTCTGCACTTCAGAGTTGGAGGAAAGAAGCCAGGGAATGAAACAAGCCACCAAAGTGTTCTCATTGGAACACTCGTTTGAAAAACTACACATTAAATACTAAACATGAGCTGCTGTGCATTCAGCCTAAAGCTGTGCTTGTCTTGGCACTTGTTTGGTCCCAGTGCAGAATGGAAATGACCCCTCAGCCAAATGGAAGCTGTGGGGTTGTCTAATCCAGTGCTTTCATCTCTCTTCACCCAGTCAGCTGGAATGGCCTGAGGATCACACAGAATACACAGGTATAAACACCATTCTGCAGTGCAGCAGGAGACCAGACAGGCTGTGCAAGGGCATCTCAAATAGCCCTAGAAAACCAATATTGAATACTGGAAGAGCCCTCCTTGTACCAGTGAAGTCCAGCCATCAGATGAAAGATAAGTAGCATCATGTTGTGTAGATTTCTTATACCTTAAGACAAAGGTTATTTGGGAAGAAAAAGAAGTTTTAATTATGTACATATAGATTTAGTTAATCTCCTCTCCTATCTTTGCCCTAAGCTTTTTCTCTACACTGTATTTCAGAAGCCTGAGAAACTCTTTATGAGAAAAAGACATAGTCCTTCTTCCTGTAGGTCAAAGACAGGAGATATCAGGAGGGAATCTCAGTTCTTCTTCTAAACCACACAACCTCATTCCTTGTCCATAGCAATGGAAGTTTGAAACATTACAAATGGGTATTGCCAGAATGAAGGAAATCCAAAATGGACAGGAAGGTCCAAGCCTTCAGGAGGTTTGACAGGACAGTGACCTTCCTGATCATTTGCCCACTCTCATGTCATAATAATCTTCTGAGTAAAGCCAGAACTTTAGCTCAGATTAAGCGTTCTGCAGAGTGTGAGTTAAATGAGTATTAATTGAATGAAATTAAAAAGGGAAAAATCCCAAAAGTCATGGCCTGTAATCTAGTGCTGAGAAAGGATGATGCTGAATTGTCCAGGAATTCCTCCAGTGTGAGTACATGGCTCCGTTGTCCACAAAGTGTGTCAGCTTGGCTCACTCTTCCATGGGGTGCAGTCCCTGAAGGCCAGGCTGCTCCAAGCTGGGTCCCCCACGCGGTGACAAGTGCCATCAGGAAAGCTGGTGCAGCGTGGAGTCCTCTGTGCAGGGCTCCTGGTGGAGCTGTCCGGGGCCATGGCAGGGCAGGCAGGTCCATGGCACGCTTGGCTTGTCCCGCAGCTGGAGCAGAGTCAGCGTGGCAGGGCTGTGGTGCATGGAGAGCTGGGGGAGTGGAGAATATGGCAGCAAGGTGGGAGTGACAGCAGAGACAGGACATTGGGGAACATGGCAGTAAAGAGGGAATGAGAGCAGAGACAGGCCACAGGGAAACATGGCAGCAATGCAGGGACACAGCCAGAGGTGGCACCACAGCCATCACCACCCACACGGAGATATTCCAAGTGTCCTGAGTGTTTGGCTCACTGGCTGCAGGTTCAAGACTGAGCTCAGCCTGCTGGGAACCTGCTCGTGGCTCAGCTCCTTCCTTGGTCACAAACTGTGCCCATCAATACCCACTGGGAGTCAGCCAGCTGCTCACCTCTCATCTGCCATTTGGGGAGACACAAAAAAAAAAATATCCCTTGTCCTTACAATTCATTTTGCTCTTGCACTAACCCACTCCATTCCTTACCACCTCGCCATTTCCTTTCCTCTCCTCCCCTTTCCTCCACTCTGCACTCACACCTCCAACCTCACACAAACTCTCTCACTCACAAGCAAAACACTACTTCCTTTTTACCAACACTGAAAAACCTCTCTTATTTACACTTCTCTTGCCCTCCCTATCACAAGCATTCCCAATCATTGCTCTTACCCTTTTTTTTCTTTTCTTTTTTCACTTTTATTTCCCTCCATGAGAAATAAACCCACACAAATACCTGGGACAGGGCATAACAACACACAAAGCATACTGCACAAGCCATACAAACCACTCCATCTTTTCAAACGCCAAAATCATCCTCTGTCTACAACAGACTACTCTTTTTTTTATTCCACCAAATAATTCCATGTGCCTTTCACAATCAATGCTTTTTGCTCTAGACTCTTTAGGAAGATTTATGCTAAAATATTTGCCACTCAACTCCTTAAACTCTCCCCACAGCAGCTTATATTAACAGCAAGCTGCAAATTGCTGAAGCTCAGCTGCACTTGGATTGAAAATTCCATCTAAAATATTTTGCCTCTACAGTTCGAGCTTTCTTCTCCCCATCTGCCTCCTCCCCACTTCTCACTGGACTTTTCCCACCTCTTCTATCCCAGCACTGAAGTCCACAGTGGCCTTTGCATCTTTGCATTTCCTGAGGCTGCAGCAGTTCTGTACATGAAGTGGTCCTTGCAGAGACACCAGAGCTATCAGTGCTGCTCTAAAACACCTCCCGTGGCCCTGGTGAACATCTGCCCTCTCTTGCCATCACTCTCTTTCCCCCTCTGTCCCTCTCAAGCTGTTGTCTTTTGTGAAGCTGCATCTGTTACTGTAAGACTTGAATGGTTGTGCAGATGCCATCTCATACCCTCAAAACAGAAGAGCTGAGCTGGGCTTTATCCTGTGCTAGTGCAAAACCTGTAGAATAAAGTGGCCATGCATTCTGTCTAAAGCTCGGAACTGGCTACTGTAGAGAATGTTATGTCTGCCCCATTGTTAACTTTTGTAGGGTTTCCTGAATAATTTCCTGTGAGAACAAAGCTCTGAAGGGCTTTTTCATGGCCATCCCGGAGGTCTGTTTTTGCTTTTTAAAGATCTCCTGGTGAAGAGTGTCCAAATTCTGCTTTTCTACAGGACAGAGAAAAGAGACTTCCATTGTGTCCACATGGTCTGCAACAAACAACCAAGCAGACTACCTGAGGTGAGTGAAATAACAATTAAGCCTTGGCACTGGCAGTGGGGTGCCATGTGAAGCTGTTTACAGTATTGAAAGGATGATTTGGAGAAGGTTTAGCTGTATCTCCCAGGCTAAGAGCTGAGATGGACCCCGAGGTGGGTTTGTCCCGGACGGGCCCTCCCTTCCTGCAGTGCAGTAGCACAGGGTCAGCTGCAGCTCTGGTGCTGCATGCCCCCTGGGATTTGCAGAGCAGGAGGGCAGGGAGAAGTGTCTGTATGTGTGTGTGTGTGTGTGGTATGAAAGGCTGGGAATGGCTCAGAGCTTCTGTCAGAGCACTGATGGTGGCAAGGGCAGTCAGGCCTCCTGCAGCCCTTGGGCTCTGGGGCAGCTGTGGCCTTTGGAGCAGGCGCGGCAGGGCCCTGGCTCACATTGGATACAGCCAGGGATGCTCCGTGGCAAGGCTCAGGGCAAGGCTGGCCCTGCAGGGGAGCAGCTGAGGGAGGCCTGTGCTAGGGCTCTTGCTAGGAAATGGCACTGGGCACATGGCACAAGTCCAGGCTATTTCTTCTGAGGCACCTGCCAAAACCTGCAAAGACATCTGTAGTTTCCTTTCCAGAACACACCAGCACACCAGGCAGGTGCATCGGGCCTGGGACACATTCCTGGCACAAGATGCTGTCTGTCTTGGTACTGAATTTCAGCGTGGTAAATAATTACTGTTTGCAAGAATTAATCTCAGGAGGCTTTGAGGGATTAATTTCCATGTGGAAGGATTTTTTGTCCTCCAAGACAAGCAGGTGTTCAGTTCCAGAGGAGCAGAAGCATTGCTGTGTCAGTATTGGGAATTGGTGTCTATCATTCCCATTGCCACTTCATCTTGGGTTCGTATCATGACCCTCTCACCAGAGGCTTTCCAACACACCCCCAAAGATTCTCTCTCTGCCCACCCTTTGGGGTGAGGCTCTGTGTGAGCCTGGCAGCTGATAGCCTTGTGGCTGTTGTCTCCTCCCCAAAGGTGCTAAGCTTGTGCTTGGTGAATGTCCCCAGTTCCTGAGTTTTATCTTATCTTCATTGTGCAACAATCCAGGGCCTCACTCCAAAGGATAAGGTGATATTCTGTGCAGCTATTGTAATACAGTTCTACAAGTCCTTCAAGAAAATGTTTCCGTCTAAAATTAGAATATTTCAGTCTCTGACACATGGTGAGAAGGAAAGGAATCTTCCAGATGAGTTGACGTTTCAGAAAATATCATTATTTACAATGCTACTCTATAATTCTTCTCTACAATCATACTCTGCAATCCTACTCTGCAGTCCTACTCTACAGTCCTACTCTACAGTCCTACTCTAAAACAGTAAACTGCCTGGGGAGCAAATGATCCAGATGGGATTATGACAGTCTCTTCTCCACCATCCTCTTCTTCACAGAAACAATCAGTGGCAGCACGCAGGAATTAGGCTTGACCGATGCCACAAATGGATGCTGGCCACAAGAAAAAAACAAAACCAAAACAAAGCAAATAACAACAAACAACAGAAAACCAATGAACCATGAGTTTTCAAGGTCAGTGCTTCACAAGGTCAATCAGGATTCCTCTGGTTCAGAGAAAGACGCAGCAAGAGGACCAGTGGGGTCATCTGCACCTCAACCTTCGTGTGCAGGACCTCGCCATCACAAGCAAACCTGGCCCAGAATCCAACTCATCTCTTAATTCTGGTGTCTTCACCTTGCTGGGATTTTTCTCCTGCCAGGGCTCTGGAAATGGTGCTTTCGGTCTCTGAGGTTTCTTCCTTTCAGGAAACTCCAAAGACTCACGTAGGTGCCTCTCTTTGAAGACAGGCATCATGCTAATTTCCACATGGAGACAGAGCAGTGTTTGCATGTCATGTGCCTCCCTGTGCTGGATGCCTTCCTTCCTTCCTGCAATCCTTCCTTCCTGCAATCCTTCCTGGAATCCTTCCTGGAATCCTTCTTGGAATCCTTCCTTCCTGGAATCCTCCCTCCCTCCCTTCCTAGCAGGGACAGCCGAGTGGCACTGGGTCCTGCAGTTCCCTCTCTGCCCCACAGCCTGGCAGAAACCCTGGGGCAGTTCCTGACTGCTTGACCAGGCCAGGCAGCAGATGGGGCTGGGACAAGTCCCTCTCAGCTGTCCCTGTTTGCCTGGTAGAAACCTCTAAGAGTGGGGTGGGGGGCACAGAGCACGGCCCCTCAGAGGCTCACTCTGAGCCCACCACAGCCCCTCCTTCCCGCAGCCAAATCTCGGACTGCTCAGTCAGGTCTGGCTTCCTTGGCTTCTTCCAATGCTGTTTCATGCCTCTGCACCCAGCATTGCTCTACTTAACCACCACCAAATTACAAAAAGAGGGCAACAGAAACAGTAAGAGGACAGAGCACCTCTCTCCTGAGGACGGACTGAGAGACCTAGAGTTATTCAACCTGAAGAATAGGCCCCAGGGAGACTTTAGTGCCACTTTCCAAAACTTCTGTGTGGTTTCTGAGAGAGTGGGGGACACCTCCTTTAAAATGTCTACTTACAATACAGTGTAATACTGCTGGGCTACCATTTGGAAACAAAAAGGGGATCAAGTCCCAGTAGGCCTAAGGAAGAAGTTGTTTACTGGGAGCATGCAGCAACACTGGCACAAGTTGCCCCAGGAGCTGGGAGGTGCCCCATCCCTGGAACCATCCCAGCTCAGGTGGGACAAGGCTCTGAGCAACCTGACCTCCTGAAAGTTGTCCCTGCTCATTGCAGGCCACTTGGACCAGATGACCTTTACAGCTCCCTGTCAGCCCAGCCCAGTCTAGGGATTCCCTGCCCTTTTCCTTTCAACAGCACCAAGAGTAGAGGTGGGGAGGAGGGGGGCTCATCTGATGCCTTGGAATTCAGTGGAGGAGGAGGAGGAACCCATCCCTGGCACACTGTTTCACCTGCAGCCCCTTCACATTTTACCTGCAGGAGCTCCTTGGCAGACCAGCACTGTGCCTCGTCTCTCTGCAGGCAGTGGCTCAGGAGGTGCCGCAGCAAAGGAGAGAAGAGGTCGGGCTGCTGCAGCTTTGGTCTCCCTCTGATGGCTATCAGGAGCTGAGGCTGCACAAAAAGGAAACACGAGGCTCCACCTGCTTCTTTCACATCTGTAACTGCTCTCCCAGATGCCCTTATTTAACCTCCACTCTGCAGTGGCAGTTTCTGCCCTGGCAGAGAGGCAGAGATGACTTTCCTACACCACCAAAACACCCAAACCCCAAAGCAGCCACAGCTTTTCCAACATTCAAGGGATCCTGCCTTGGCAGCTGATTTCAGTGACTGACCTACTTAGTGGCAGCTACATCAGCAAAAGCACATTTCATTTCTCGGACGATTCACACCAGCTTGACAAGCTGTTTGGAAGGGCAGTGTGCTCTAGCTATACTATTTCCAAGCATTATGGCACGAAAGGAATCTCTTCAGTGCTTGTTGGTCCATTTAGCACAGCTCCCACTAAACAAAAATCAAGTTTTTTGTTCTCTTCTAGAAAAAAAAAATGCAGATGCAGAATCTATCTCAACTAGAGGGAAAGAGCAATGGGAAGAGGCCTAGGACTCTCCATGAAAATGCCCACTGCTATAGTAACAGCTGGGTGCTGCTGGCACTGAAACAGATGGGGACCAGAGACTTTGTTACTTTCCTTTTCAAGCCAGAGGAAAATTTCCTTCACTTCACCCACACCCCCAGAGATCACAAAGGGGCTTTGATCCCATCCTTCTGCAGCTGAGCTCAGCCACTGGACATGGTGGGGAGCTGAAATGCTCACTGTCATTGGAACTGTGCAAGTCAGGGATGGCCCTGCTCCTGCAGTAAAGGAACACAGCACCGGCATCAACCACAGCCCTTGGATCCCAGCCACACACCTGACTGCAGCTCATCTACTGTTAAAGTACCAAGAAACACCCAAGGCTTTGGTAGGCAATTCTAACTGCAGTCAGAGAAAAACACATCCTAAACTTAGCCGGGTCACCCAGGGACATGACACAACAATGTACAGATGATTTGAAAGCCTGAAAGATTTGAAGACACACAGGATTTGGAAAAGATGGTACAGTATGCAGGAAAATTGACGTGCTTTGGTTAATGAAGGGAAAAGCAAGCACAACTGCTTGAGGATTTCTTTGGTGGTTACTTATTTTCTTCTCATTTTCATTTGCATTTTCTTATTGTTATTGTTTTTTGTTTTTCTTCTTCTATTTCTTGTCCTACTTCTATTTCTTCTTCTTGTCTTTGTTCTTATTCTGTTTCTTTCGCTACTTCTTCATATTTTTCTTTTTCTACTCCTTTTTCTTCTTCTTTTTCTCCTTATTTTTATTCATTTTCTCTTTTCTTTCCTTTATTTTTTCTATTCCTTTCACGTTTTTTGTCTTGTTTTTCTTCTTGTTTTTGTTCTTTTTCTTCTTCTTCTTCAACAGAACTGCAAATTGCTCTGAATTCCATAATCCACCCTGACTACTGTCAGGAAACAACATTCTCTCTGCAAAACTGGGATTTCAATTCCTTAAGAGATCTGAAATGCAGCATTAGGAAATAGCCAGCGATGCCTTTGCTATTGCTGCTGCAGACATGGAAATGGATTTTCTTTCAGCCTACTCAGCTGGCCCTCAACTGCCACAGGTCAAGTTCACAGCTTGCTGAACAATTCCTAAACACCAGGAACATCAAATCTTCCTTTCTCACTCACCTCTCAATATCTGCCTCAGGTGACCTGCAGTGGGCAAGGGAAAATGAACCAGATTCCTTGAGAAATCTGGGCTGCTGAATCCCTCAGAACAACTCAAGCCAAACAGAGGGCATTTCCATTTCACAACATCCCTCCAGGAGACACAGCTCTTTCACACAGACAGAAAGAGAATAGGACAATATCTTTTGTCCTGCCTACACTTTGGCCTGTTTTGACAGTAAATGAATGCTAACTTAGGAAGAGAACACAATTGGTTTTTTAACTCTCAATGCTCATGTCCACCAGATAAAGCACCTTTTGTTCTCTTCTCTTTCATGTACCTTTTCCTCAAATAAATTGGATGCACTAATTCTCATTAAGCTGCTGAAAACAGTTGCCCAGAAAAGCTTCCCCCAAATCCCCCTGAGCTATGGCAGTTCTATTGTGAAACAGCTCAGGAGCAGCTCCAGGCTTCAGGAGAAGACACTGCTTTGCAGTTTGCACTTCATTGTAAAGGCAATCACTATTAAACACTCAGTAAAGGGTCAGGTTAGACAGTCAAGTCCTTTCATGACACAATTCAGAATAAAAGCAGCTTTTGCTCAGTGCTGGGGAGAACCACAAAGTCTTTAGAAGGGCTTCTGAGAACATCTCCCAGTCTGCATTTTCAAAGTTGTCCTGCTTGACCCAGCAAACTGAGGAAATGGCAGACTCTGCTGCCACAGACTCTCCCGGGGAGGGAATGCAACCCCTGCAGGTTCCCTTGCAAATGCTGCCCGCAGCCCCCTGGCTACAGACACCCCATGTTTAGGGGAACAGGTTGAAAGGAGCTTTACCAAACCAGTGACATCCTAATGCTCTTTCTGTTTCAAAATCAACCCAGTCACTAAGAAAGAGCGGGAAGACATCTAAAAGACAAATTAGGTTATACCCACGGAAAATCTCTACTTACATGCCACATTAGTCAGGTAATATCCTGAACAACCACTGCCATAAACCGTGCAAACTGCAGCAATGACTTGCTCAATCTTTGTAGCGCTCCTGTGCAGTTTGCAGACAGTTCAGAAACACCAGAAAAAACAAGGCCCCTGTCACTGTGCTCAGCTGCCCACTGACAAACTCGAGGATGCTGCTGCGCTGGGCACACCCAAGAGCTGCTCTGGCACTGAGGTCTTGGGTGCACCAAAGCAACCTTCTGATGTCACCACAACTATTTGGCAACCATGCCCTGACATAACAAAAAAAATGCTCCATGTTGGTCTGGACTCTATGCCAAAAGCTTTTAGCAGGGACTTGAACCCTTGGGAACCTTTCCTTTTTGAGACCCATGTGCCTTTCCAACAAACAACTTTATAGCAACTACGAACAGCTCAGCTCTTTTGAACAGCTCAGCTCTTCTGCAGATTAAACCCACAACCCCAACAGAGTCCATGAAATGTCCAGGTCCCCCATACTTCCCTTGGCATGAGCTGCAAGATGCAGATGGTCAAGCTGATACTCCTAGACAAGAACAGCGAGATGTATCTTGCAGGAGGACACACCTGAATCCCAGGAGCCCTGCAGAATTTGTCTGCCTCTCTCAGTTTGCGTGTCCCTGATAAACACACATGGCTCACAGCCACCCATCTGGATGAGGAGTACTCCATACCATTTCAAGACCAAGGGCAGTATTCCACAACCACTTCTGAACTACCTTAGGGCAGTGATTAAACTACCTGTGACAGCAGCCAGGATGAGATGTGATTATTACTTGAAAAATCCCCTGAAAAATCCCACTTTTGCTCCTTTGCCACAGCCCTCACCACAACATCTCATCCTGACCTTCAGTCCTTCTGGAGCTACTCGGGCAACAAATGCCACTCCCCCCTGGCAGAGTCACAGCCAGCCTGAATGAGCACACATGAAGAGAATTTCTTCCACTTGAGCTTCCTGGGCTCTTCAATGTCCCTGACACGCTTCCACTAGCTCAGCTCACTTGAGGGGGGATAAGGATCCTGGCAGACCTAAGCAGCATGTCCAGCAGGCAGGGGGACTCAAACCAAAGCATCCCAGCTTCAGGTTTAACAAGACTTGTGCAGTCATCACACAAAACACTTCATGGAGATATTCAGCTGAGACTGGGGAATGTACAGTGACATTTGAGTCAGGCGGGAGCAGCACTACAACCTGAAGTGGTGTTTGCAGACAAAACAAACCCAAGTGAGGAAGCAGAGAAAGAGGCAGAAGTTGCTGGTGCAGTTCAACAAAGAACCATTTCATGCCAAGTTTGTTCCAAAACTGAGATGCATTTTCAAGGCATTTACCACGACTTTTTGCTTTGCAGTCTTATTTTTGGTATAAAAGGCCTGATGTTCTCTCTCCCTACACTCTCAAGTCCAGAGACTAAGGTGGCCCCCTAAGTGTTCGTTTCAGGTGTTTTGAATTCACTAGACTGAAGAGTATGGCTACTCTGTTGTGAGTGAATGGACAGATGGGGGACATCTCCTGAAGCCAGTTTCATTGACTATACAAGGTGTTTATATGGGGTTTACCTTGTAGGGCAATCACAGAGGGCTCTAATTTTGGTAACAATTTCCCGTTGGTTACACATTCTTCATGACATCACATTACCTGGTAACATTATCTTATCACAGAATTTCACCACATGTTTCTCAGTCACTTCTTGCCCACGGAGCACTTACCTTGTGTCCACCTCTCCCGTGGTTTCTGCTCTGTAAGGCCTAGAGATACCAGACCCCTTCATCACTTTTATCTGTCTCTTCCATTCACCATACTCTGTACCTGCTGTTGCAGTAAGATTGCCCCTTTTTCTGATGGCATTCTATCTCCTATGCAAATATTTTCAGTTCTGCAAAGGTAAAATTTGAAGCCTAAATCTTCCCATCCATGGTAAAGAGCACACCTGTGAAAAGGAAGAAAACGATGAACATTCTCTTTCCCATTCTGTAGCCCAGAAATCTATGAAATACATGCTAAATTCAATGACTCATCACTTGCATTCCAGGAATCAGCTTACCAAGAGTTCTCCCTTTCATCAGCAATGGAAGCCCCAGATACAGACTCCAGCTAAAGTGGTCAGAAAAAGACACACTATTTTCTTCAGCTTTTCCTATTCACGGTGCTGTGGTTGGACCAAGTAACCTAAAAACACAGGCAGGAACACCCTTTGCCACAAGTCTAGTGTAGAAATCAACAGGAAAGGATTCATTCAGGGACCAAGAGTTAGCTCCCAGAAAATCAGGAACACTTTGGATCCTGCATGCCCACCACACCTCCATCACCTCAAGGAATACTGCTGGCACAGGTGTTGGAGGGAAAACTATCTAAGCATTGGAGATGAAAAGGTGAAGGCAGTGACAGAGCTGTGTGCAAATCAGAAAGGGAAAGCTGTGTCTTCCTACACTGCAAAGAGATCTCACCTGCTAGCACTAGGGCACACAGGAGAGTTCCAGCTGAAACACACACCAGTGTATCACAGATATATTGAAAAAGATCAATCATTTCTGACAACTTCTCAATAATAATTTCTTTATGAGTTTCAGCATCCTTGAAACACAGCTAAAGGTAACTTCTCATTCTTAGCCACAGAGTACTGTGGAAAAGTCCATGTAACCACAACTATACTACAGGTGGGACTAAACACTCCAATGGACAATGCACTTTTCAACCACCTGCTTCCTCATCTCCAGCAGGCCACAGGGCCACTATTCCTGTGGGTCTCATGACTCACAGAGATTACAGAGGAGGCCTTAAAAAAGAGGCTTTGCTTGATGCGGCAGCACATAGATGGACATGTGGGAAATAAGGGCCATGCAACATCAAGACAGATGTCCCCTCTTTTCTGATCTCCCCTCTTCTCCTGCTGGCCTATTCATCAGGAATTTTGTTGTAATTCAGTTGCTGGCTTACTTTCTGGCAGGTTTCTTGCACTGTGTTGAAAAAAAGACCAACACCATCCAGCCAAGGTGCAACATTTGTAATTCAGGTTCTGTTTGAAGCTATGTAAGATGAAACGGGAAGAGATTTTCTAGGCAGTGCATTTCAATTTTTCTGAGAAAGCCAGCACACAGAGGAAAAGATGACAGGGCATCTTGGAAACACTCACTCCAAAAGACTGCTCCAGAATGTGATGAGACCAACAATCCTTGTGTCAGCATGTCACCCACAGGGCAGTGGCTGAAGTGACAGGGCTGGGCTCCTCACAGAGGGACCTGGAAGGAGGGCAAGAGAAGGCAGTGTCGGCCAGAACTCCAGGCAAGCTGGACGTAAGGAAAATACCCACTGTGTGTGGGGGGTGAGCTTCTGCCATTCCACCCAATATACTCACGTGAGGCCTCATGGTGAAATGATGGAAAGACATAAAAAGAGGGGCATGAATTAAAAGAGATGGGAGAAATAGGTCTATATTTCCCTGCTCTGAAAAAATGTTTCCATTTCAAGAGAGCGTTTAAAATAAAAAGAACAAGTGACACTAAGCAGATCATTGCTAGATCACCTTTGCCGGTTTACATTGAAGAGACATAGTGGTGGGAGGGATTTTTACATTGTAACTCTCGCCTGATTGTGGGGAAAAAAAAGAGAAGAAAACATTTCTGAGGAAAGAAGAATGCAAAACCTCTTGGTGAAGACAGCAGCATGAGTTCACTGTCACTCTAAGCAATGACTACCTCGGCTAAAGCAACATCCTTCCAGGCGGCAGGACTCTAGGTCTGATGAAAATACTGACAAAATTGCTGCCCCTTCCTGCTGCTGCTGCTTCTATCTCCAGAGAGTGAGAAATGTGCCAAATCTGCTGAGGACAGGCAGAGACAGAGAGAAAGAAGCAGCCAGCTGGCTGGAAAAAGGGGCAAAAAGAACGTCTTCCATTCTCTCTTTCCGTTTCCCCTTCTCGCACTTGACCTCCAAAGGGTTTGCAGCTCACCCCGCCCCGGCCCGCCCTGCGGTGCCCGGCCAGCCCCGGGAGCCGCCCCGCCCGCGCTGGTCCCGCAGCCCCGGCTCTGCGGCGCTCGTCCCCGCCAAGTCCGGCCCGCGCGGGGGCCGCGAGCGGGGCCGAGCGCAGCGCCCCCCTCAGGCCGCGCGCCGCCGTTGCAGCCGCGGCCGTTGCGCCGCGGGCGTTGTGGCGACAGTCGGCGATGGGCGAGATGGCGGAGCTGCCGCTGCCCGCCGGGCTCAACGCCGACACCTTCCCCGCCAAGCTGTGGCGCCTGGTGAACAGCCCCCGCGTCGTGTCCGTGCGCTGGGACGGCCGGGCCCAGGGGCTGCTCGTCGACCGCTGCCTGTTCGAGCGGGAGCTGCTCAGCCCGGCCGCCGCCCGGCCACCGGCCCCGCGCACCTTCAGGGCCACGCGGTTCCGCAGCTTCGTGCGCCAGCTCTACCGCTACGGCTTCCGCAAGGTGCCGGGCTGGCTCGGCTCGGCTGTGCCGGGCGATGCCGGCGCCTGGCTCCACTACGCCAACCCCTGCTTTCTCCGCGACCGCCCCGACCTGCTGCTCCGCATGCGGCGCCGGAGCGCGGCCAACAGGCAGGGGCTGCCGGCGGGGCGGGAGGGGCGCAGGCGCCCGCCCCGCGGCTCCCAGCAGCTCCCCAGGGCGCGGCCGCTGCCGGACGGGCGGGAGCTGCGCAGCCCCCGGCCCGGCCGCTTCCAGCAGCCCCCCCAGGGAGGGGCCGCTGCTCTTCCGGCGCCCGCCCTGCGGCTTCCACCTGCTGCACGGGGAGCGGCCGCTGCCGGCCCGGCGGGAGGGGCCGAGCCGCTTGCAGGAGCTCTACGGGGAGCGGCCGCTGCCCGCCGAGCGGGAGGTGCTCCGGCTGCCGCCCTGCCACTTCCTCGGGCTCCACGGGGAGCGACCGCTGCCGCTCGGCCGGGAGGGGCCCCCCAGCCGCTTGCCGGAGCTCTGTGGGGAGCAGCTGCCTCCGGCCGAGCAGGAGGTGCTCAGGATCCAGCCCTGCAGCTTCCAGCAGCTCCCAGCATCCGGTGAGCCAGGTAAGAAAAGAATTGTAGCCTTGCTTTTCCAGAAGGTCATGAAAAGCGAGCGCTTGAAGTAGTTTTCAGCGCTGCTCTGTCATTGTGAGACAGAAATTGTCAAGACTGTTAGGAAGGGGCACCTAGAAGGCCAAAAGATTCTCTGCCTGGTTTTCCTGTGTGCTTCCTGCAATGTTTGATCCAAGGCAGCCATAGAGCTCTGTGTCCCAAAGCCTCATTCTGGAACCTGACCAATGTTTTTGGATTCCTGCAGCCTCCCACCCAGGCACTTCAGCCCTCAGCGTTCCACCTGGTAGTGCTGGTTGTGCAGCATCAATGGCCTCCAGCTCAGCACAGAATGCACCTGCGGAAGAGCAATCACCAGTGGCAGATCTAGGCATTGAAATAGAAAAAATGATTCGGGAGATCAGGAGATCGTTGACTCAAAGGTCTCCCTCTGCTCAGGTAAGCCCATTGGATGGGAAG
Organism: Cinclus cinclus; assembly: GCF_963662255.1. Classification (NCBI taxonomy): domain Eukaryota; kingdom Metazoa; phylum Chordata; class Aves; order Passeriformes; family Cinclidae; genus Cinclus; species Cinclus cinclus. Next base: position 9,480,428 of record NC_085084.1, read on the forward strand.
AAAAGGGGCTGGACTAGGAAGCAGAGGCTTCTTGAACTGAATTTGTTTTGTTATTGTATAGCTATCTAATTATTCTGGGTAAGGTAGGATTTCTAAAAGGAGAAGGATGAAAAAGTCTTCTCCCTTAGTGAGGATGGGAGGTGTGAGCCTGTGCTGGCCACGTTTGGTTGCTCCTTTTCCTGGGAACAATGCCTCGTGCAGAGGCAGTTGTGGTGATGCTTTGTAGGTTCCACCAGGCTTAAGGAAAACGACACATCTGGGAAAAAGAGATGTGTTAGATGACCAGTAAGGGAAAAATGCAGTTTACTAACAGATCAAGAAGCTGTCACACTGTGTGTTTCTGGAAAAAAGCTCCTAGTGTCCGTGTCCCTGGCATGCACAGTAATGGAAAAGAGGGAACACAATCCAAGGGAAATCCTTGTTAGTTTATCTGCATGTAAGAAGACACTTGAAACAACCAAGTCCCAAAATAATGGGGTGGCAGTGAATTTACAGGCTATTGATTTAGTAAGATACGGTTGATCCAGGTTTTTGAATAATTTTTAAACTACATGGACCAGGGAAAACTCATGCAGACAAGATCCACTCTCTTCCCATCCATAGTGAGGGTGAGCAGAACAATAATAATTTACTAATAATAACAGCTGTCTTTTCTGCCAGGGACCAAAGTGGGTTTTTACCTTGTGTGTTTGCAGTACGTAAACAAACAATCATGGAACAAAAGCACAACAACTCACCAGTCTAAATATTTGACCTAGTTGGGATTCCTATTTTTCTTGATGACCCTAAGTTCATCAACTTTTAGTTCCCTCTTCCTCAGTTGGTGGAGATTAATTTTCTTTATGGCCACCTAAAATGACATTCACCATCAGTAACTTGAGAAGTTGATGGCACAAGACCACAGTGCTCGTGAGTGCAGGATGCACTTGTGATGGGTGAGGGTACTGCTGTAAAGTCTGAGGGGAGGCAGACTACACCCACATCAGGGAGAACAGAAGGGGAATTGCTGCAGTGGGTGAGGGATTTGAGATTGGGACAGGGGAGTGAGGAGGAGGCAGTAGGGGGATCAAAGCGGTTGCGGGTCTTGAAAGGAATGACACCGAGGGCTCAACAGAAGAGACTGAAGGGGGAACTGAAGTGCCCAAGGGGAGACCTGGGGCAACTGGCAGAGGGGTTGAGGCATTTTTGGGTAACCAGAAGGAGAAAGATAAGTAATCGAGGGGACACCATCTACTACTAATTCTATCTTCCCCCTTTCTTTTTGCTTTTGTAGTTTGCTTGATTTTCATTGACTGTGGCACTTTTTTCCCAACAGGCTGTGTAGGAAAACTGTTCCATGTCCAGAGTTTCTCAGGTCCTTAAATAGATTCAACTGAGAACACATCCACGGATCCCGTGTTCCATACCAAGGCCACTCCCTTTGTAGGTCTAAGTTAGACCAGACTTCTGGACAATAAAAAATCAGTTTTATTTGGTCTAGACCGTTGGTGGCCTCCCGAGTGTCCCATTAATGCAGTATCTGTACAAGAGAGCAATTAGGTGGAATACTCTTTACTTTCTTCCGGTTTCCTTTCTGGCAACTCTCTGCCTTTCTCCAACGCTTTCTGGTATCTATTCCTTTTGCCTAAACAGAAAATCACTACCTAGTAACTCAAGTCAGGCTTTTACTAAAATTTTAAGGTGCCCTTACCCAAACAGAAAACTACAGACACGCAACACAACTGTTGAACTAAAAATTTACCCTTTCCTTAAACTCGGGAACCTCTAGACATCCAATGCAGGAATTAAGACTCTTTAAAACTCTCTTCACCTACTCAGTTTTACACACAGATTTCCTTTCTCCCCAGGAACACGCTATTAGGGCAAGGATGGAATTCACTCACACCAGGCCTACAGGAGCAGCATGGATCCTTGTGTGTGACTCTCACTCATGGCTGGGCCTCCACATGCTCAGAGCCACCCAGCCACGTAGCCTTTACAAGGGAGGCCTACCCCTTTTGCCTCCCAGCTCACATTAAGGATCTCCAGGGGACCTGGGGTGGAGGGAATAGAAAAGACAGTGTGTGTTGGCCTTCCTTTGTCCCCAGGAGATGGCTCACCCACTCCTCAGGGCCTTGTTAGGCCTCTCTCACTTCCCTCGTGGCCGGCCTCCCTACAGGAGTTCTGAACCTCAGTGCTCACAACACCTCCCTCACTTCAGGGCTCCGGGCTACCAGCCCGGGTCCCACTCCTCGCCACCTGCCCCCCCCACCTTACTCCCATCACCGCTTTCTTACCTACTCCTGGTGCTCCTTCACCTCTCCTCACATTCCAGCTCCACCAGCTGTCCCCACAGGGAGCTCAGCCGCCTGCTCCCAGCTCCTCTGCAGGGGCAGCTCTCCTCCACGAGCCCCCGAGGTGCCCCCAACTGCCCACAACCAGCTCCCTTTCAAAAGCCTTCACCGATCACAGCTCCACCTGGGGCCCCAGGAGGTCACACACACCAATGCTGCTCCCACAGCACAGCCTGAAGGACAACACCAGCTCAGCTCTGCCCCCCAGCTCCCCCAGGGCTCCCACCCACACCACATCAAACACACAAACCAAATCCTCGCCTAGGGCTGTCATAGTAATCAGCTGCTATTGAAGTCATAGCAACAAGACAAAGAACACTCTGGTTGCTGATTTGATGTTCTTCACTGTTTTGCTGACTCAAAAATGTCATTTTCAGTCTTTAGTTTTACACTGGCTCGTTGTTCTTGGGGTCCTTTTATTCCTAAACAATTCTGGATGTCTCAAATTTGCATGTAGCCTTGGGCGCACAGCCTCTTGGGAGCAGCAGAAGTGATACCCCAAGGAGGGGCAGACAGTGACAGGGTAGGTTCCAGAAGGGGTACAAGCTTTGACTAACAGTTAATCTTAGGACATCAACATTTAACAATTAAAGCTTAACAATCCTGGGACATTAACATTTAACAATTATAGCTTAACAATCTTGGAACATTAGCATTTAACAATTAAACCTTTAACAATTAAATAGCTCTTCAACAAAGGACCTGTGTTTGGGGATTCCATTCCCCACACCCTGGGTGTCTGTAAACGTCCATTTAAACAGAGGGCTGAAAGGGGGGGGGGGGGGGGCTCTGCCCACCCTGTGCTGCTCCAGGGCTGGGGCTGGGCAGGCAGGGGCTGCAGAGCACCCAGGGAGGGACAGCCTCAGCCCTGGTCACCGTCTTGTGTGTGTCTGCCTCAGCCCTGGTCACTGTCTTGTGTGTGTCTGCCTCAGCCCCGGCCACCGTCTTGTGTGTGTCTGCCTCAGCCCCCCCCCACCGTCTTGTGTGTGTCTGCCTCAGCCCCCGCCACCATCTTGTGCCTCCACCAAGTCCAGCTCTGAAGGCAATGTGTTGCTGTTTTGCCAGCAGGCAGGGGCAGCACCAAAGACACCAACACCAACTTATAGAATAAGTGTCATTTAATGAAGTGCAAAGCAGCAATGAAATACAAAAGGATAAGCTAAGCAATGCACCCAATTATTACTGCAAAAGATTGTCTGTAGAGACTAGGAAAGGTACATCACCAGTGGCCCTAATACTTGACCATCATCCTGACACACCCGTCCCCTGGGGAGCCCCTGTCACAGCAAAGGATTGGAGAGGCACTGCCAGGAACTGGAAACTCCTGTGCAGTTTGCCCACCCTCACGCATGGTCGCCACCTTTGCTGTGAGAGGCACAGATTTTATACTGTTGAATAAACAAGCCACCATAACTTGTATTGCGGGAACATCTGCTTTCATCTTCCTCTTGGCTAGGGCTCAGGGAGGAACTAAGGGAGTTTACTTTGACCATATAACTTCAGGAAAAAACAGTGATTTTGTGGCCTTGTCTGGCTTCTAAGTGTAGAGAGGTAAATGCCTGTTGGCGCTGACAAGCAGATTCATACATATACTGGTAATGATCATCCATATTTTGCTAATGAGTGAATATATATATAATATTTGGCTGGAGGTCATCTTTGGCTCAGAGCTTGTTGTTCAGCCTTAGTACTTCACTGGAATTGTCCTTTTACAGGCAGTGATCCTGTCCCCTCAGCTGCAATGGAATCCTCAGCTGGTCCCACAAGGATTGCTCAAGCTCTGGATGTGCTGAGCTCCTTGTGCGTGGAGTCATCAGTCTCTTGGACAAGCAGATTCTCTGTCACAGTGTACAAAATTTTTCCCTGGGATCCACCAAGGTAAGAGGAAAGGTCTCTGCAGCTCTGACGTGGAAATTGTCCTGCTGGGTGGCCTTGGCTGTGAGTCTGAAGCACAGCAGCTCTCTGGCCCACACGGTGCTGCAGGCAGAGCTGGCTGCTGCCTACTCAAGGCTCAGGTAGGCGCCTGAGCTGCCTTGCTGCACGGCCAAAACCATCTCAGTGCTCAGTGGCACCTCCCGACCCCTGGTCTCAGTGGGGTCCCCCTGGCAGTGTCAGAGCAGTGGCTCGTCAGGGTCGGTGCTGCCCGTGCTCTCCGCCCGCCCTGGCCACGGCAGTCCTGGCCCGCAGCCATGCACTCACAGGGAATGGGAACTGCTGCCTGTGGCTTTCTGAGCTGCGCTTCTGCTGCTGCTGCTGAAGACGCCTTGATGAATGAACTAGTGGGACTATGGGCCATATTGGCCTGTGATAGCGAGGTCATGAAGGCAGAGGTGCAGATGGTCCCGTCCAGTCCTATTTCTGCATATTTCTGGAAACCAAAGAATCTCTCTTGATCCTGTGAGGCGCTGAGTTTGCAAAGTAATGGCTCCTTTGTTGTTGTTGTTTTCCCTCTGGACAACATCCATATTTAAAGACAGCTGAACCTCTCTTGAGACTGGTACCTCTGATCATTGCAATAAATCAATGGAGGGAGTTCAGGAGGTGGTGATGACTAATTCAGGATGGCTCTCTCCAGTTCAGGCCCTGAGTAGAACTCAGAATAACAACTTTTATTAAACCTGAACTCCATTGGAAGCTTCCCTTCCTTGTCATCCTGTGAATAAGCTCTACATTAATTTTCTGAATTGTCCAATGTTTTTTTTTTCTTCAATTTGGAAAGTTCTGATTATGGTGGTTGTGATATGATTAGGAGTTGGTGAAGGTTCTCCTTCTGCCACCCAAATTATTTTTTGTTTTTTTATTTCCTTCATATATATTCATAGATGTATAGACTATTGCTGTATGGTTACATAGTTCCTAGGTAACCAGTACTTTTCCTCCCCTGATAGGCAGAAAGACAAAACACATTCCTAAGGCTCCTATCCTATCTTGCTTCCTCTGGGAACCAAGGTTAAAACACATTGTCAGGACACTTTCTCATAAAATGAGTGTAGCCCATACCGCTATTAGCAAGAAAGAGGGGCTCCAGAGGAGGTGGATTGAAAAGGGGGAAAATATCCTCATTATTGTGCTTCTAATTGGGAATTCTTGTCAATTATGCTAATTTTCAAAACTTATAAAACCAAATTTGCCCTATGTGGGGTGGACATTTTTCCGTATCTGCCCCTGGAGGCCTCCAGTTAGAGACCGGATTTGATATTACCTCCTATTGCGTAATATTGTCACAAAAGTGTGTTCTTTTGTTTCTCAATCATTAGGGCATCGCGTCCTCCACACTGCAGTGCCTGCGGAACACGGCACACCGTCCAATTTTTTCACAACCGTGGTACTTCTCCAGGAGGCAGAAAGTGCAATTGCATTTCCAAAGGCCAAGAGCCGATGAGGAGTGGGGCAGCCGGAGCATCCTGTGCACATACAGGCCTGCAGCTGTGACTCGAGAGCGTTTTGGTTCCTGCCCAGCGCAGCGGGTGCGTGTCCTCTGCCACTGCTGCTCCTTCCCTGGTGCCCATGGATAGTAGGTACAGGGTTCTGCAGGGGGAATGGAACAGGGTGGGGACATCTGCTGGCAATGGAGTGCAGTGGAAAATGTCAAAAAAATGTTTGACTGTAACAACCTGTGAATTCCTGAAACTTTACCAGAGAGTTCTTAGTCCTGTATTCCCTCATACCAATGATTGATGTGTGCAAGTGGATATCTTAGTCTTGAGAATAGAGTGGGCCTTCTGAGAAGATCGCTGCAATGTATTTAAGGGGAATCAACTGGTTTTAGGAGGCTTTTGACCATCAAAGGATTGTTTAAGACATGGGATGTTCCCCAGATGACCACCAGAGACTTTTAAGAGACCTTTATTCTAATACAAATAATTCTGTGGAAATGATTTATAAAAGTAAAATTATCTGCAGAAATGCTTAGCCTATGTGTTTGTGCAAAGTAGTGAATATGCCTTAGTTCCATGGATACAAAATAGTAGGTGCCGGGAAAAAAAGCAATTCCTTCTCTCTATCCCTGTTAAAAAGGGATCCAGAAAGAAGAATCAAGAATCACTCTATTTTCCAAACAGCAATGTTGCATTGCACATTGATCTCCATGCCTCTATTTCCTTCTTTCAGCCACCTTGTGGATAAGCAATGCTGGCTGGTGATGGAGTACATGGATGGAGGCACTCAGAGATGTGATTAGTGAGACTCACATGTCTGAAGATGAGATTGCAGCTGCCAGTCAGGACGTCAGGGATCCCACCTGTGTTTCCAAGGACTTGGGCAGGATTGTCTGGGAAACAGGGCGACAAAACAGGAGCAATTCCATGTGCCAGTGGGCAAGAAAGAGCATTTCTGCACAAGTGTGTGTGTGTGCGTGTGTGCGTGTGTGTGTGTGTGTGTGTGTGTGTGTGCATGTGTGTGTGTGTGTGTGTGTGTGTGCATGTGTGTGTGTGTGTGTGTGCGTGTGCGTGTGGTATGAAAGGCTGGGAATGGCTCAGAGCTTCTGTCAGAGCACTGATGGTGGCAAGGGCAGTCAGGCCTCCTGCAGCCCTTGGGCTCTGGGGCAGCTGTGGCCTTTGGAGCAGGCGCGGCAGGGCTCTGGCTCACATTGGATACAGCCAGGGATGCTCCGTGGCAAGGCTCAGGGCAAGGCTGGCCCTGCAGGGGAGCAGCTGAGGGAGGCCTGTGCTAGGGCTCTTGCTAGGAAATGGCACTGGGCACATGGCACAAGTCCAGGCTATTTCTTCTGAGGCACCTGCCAAAACCTGCAAAGACATCTGTACTTTCCTTTCCAGAACACACCAGCACACCAGGCAGGTGCATCAGGCCTGGGACACATCCCTGGCACAAGCTGTTTTTTGTCTTGGTACTGAATTTCAGAGTGTGAAGTATTTACTGCTTGCAACAATTAATCTCAGGAGGCTTTGAAGGATTCATTTCCATGTGGAGGGAGTTTTTGTCGTGCAAAAGAGGCAGGACAGAGGCTCAGGCTCAGAGGAGCAGAAGCATTAGTGTGTCAGTGGTAGGAATTGGTGTCTGTTATTGTCATTGCCACATCATTTTGGATTTATATAATGATCTTTGCAAAATTAACTCATGTTAATTTGAGGGAGAAGGGAATGAAGAAAAAATTTCTCCCATCAGTGTCTTTATGTATTAATGAGTTTTGCCCTCCTTAGCAGCTGGTGTGGTTTGGGATTTTGTTGTTGTAGTTTCAGACTTGTGTAGAGTTGTTTTTTTTTTTTTCTAATGGCTGTATTGCAAATGCCTCAGTTCAAGGCTCAGTTTTGTAATTGCTGTCCAGTAAAAGAATCAAATATTATCATCACCTCTGCTTTGCTGTTAGACAGGCAGACATAAATGTAGCTCAGAAGTCCAGCTCTGTGCAAACAAATCCATAAATGCCAAAGTCCCTGCCAAAAATGAATTACAAATGGATTTTCAAAAGGAAATGTAAATTCAAATATGTTCCTAACTACAGAGAGAATATACTTTAGCAATGGGTCTTCTTTTCCTGAGGCCGTGGTCTCTGTTGTTCCTTTGACATTTGAAATGAGTCCCAATGTTTCTGAATGGGTTCCACTTGCTAATGAAGAAAACCTCTACTATGTAAACTCGTAGTAATTAAGTGTCATAGAAATGTGGCAGATTTCTAGAGTCACCTGTCTGCATTCTCTTCTAGCACATGAACTTGCATGTAGAAACAGTGAGGGCCAGAGGAACTGACTCAGAGCTTGGGGGTCTGTGCTTGACATTTACCACGTGCTTGGTGTAAAACTACACATGTGCTTTATGGAATAGGAACACATTAGAATATTCACTTAGAGTTCATTCATAGAGAAATGATCTAATTTTTTACCATTAGAAAATATATAGCCATAGTCTCCTGGGAGCAGCACTAGCATTACAAGGATGACTTCAATGCAGACTATGAGGAATACCAGGATTTACATACTCAGATTGACAAGATCAGCAGGAATTTCAGATGGTTTCATGAACAATGGAAGTCTCTGAATCGAGGCTCCAAAGCCTACCAGGTAAAGAAGGATTAAACCGTGAAGGCTGTGCTTCATCACAGCACTGTTTTGGATTCCCTGGAGCTGCTCAGTGGGACAAATGGAAACTTCAGAATTGGCACATGTGCTCAGCCACTGCTTGGGCTGGGTCTAATTTTTGCAAGGCCCTGCCCAAAAAACCGTGTTTGAGGTGTTTATGAACAAACAGGAAGGTGAGATGTGTCCCAAGCAGAGCCTCAGAGCATGAGCTCCTTGTGTTCCCTACCGAGAGGCTTAATTGCAGATCTTGGGTTATGCTTGGAGTTGGAGTTTTGTTTTTGCAAACATTCCAGATGAGTGGTGGCTCACAGAGAAGAAAATCTCTGGAGTCAAACTGAGGGTAGTTTTAGCGTTTTACCTAGGTTTGCATTTTATAGTAGTAGTGAAACATTCTTCATGGTTTTTTCTTGAAGATGCTGCTTCATCGAGTCCTAGCAGATTATCAGCAGTTACAAGAGGTATGTGTGAGACCAGACCTGCAGGGCCATGGTTACTGCTGAGTCTGGCTCAAGGCTTTTTTAAAGCAAGGGATATCAGATTCGAAACTCAGCAGAGATGCTTGTATTCCCTATTTTTTTTTTCTTTCCCCTTCACAGGGTAGCCCCAGCTACTCTGAAATGAAGAGCAGGTGCCAGTACCTCCATAAAAAGCTGTCCCATATTCAGAGCCGAATATCAGAATTTGACAAGCAGGTAGTGGAGTCCTGGCACCAGACATCTGCTTCAGCCTTATAAATCAGTCACCTCTGGATTTTTATTTGAAATAGAAGAATAGGCTTTTAGGATTATTTAAGTTACTATTGAACAGTTAGATATGTTAGCACATAGCACTGAGCAGATGATTACTTGTTAAAAATGTAGGATTAATCTAAAGAAGTTTAGGCAGTTTTAGAAGCTGAAAGCAGTTAGTTTTGAACTTTTCCAATAAAGAAATTTCACTGTTGATAGCTGTATCTCTCATTCTTTATACATTGTTTGGAATGGCTTTCTTCTGGTCAATTCTTTGCTTCAAGCCTTAGGTTTATCCATGGAAATAAACTTTTTCAGTAGAGGGTAGAAGCCCAGTACCTCTACTATGAGGCGATGCACATGCTAAGAGGATATTGTGGAAAACTGAAATTCTTTATGATAGGTATAGGGGTGATTTTTGGTCTTTCTTGTAATTTTAAATCTTTACATTATTCTGTCAAAGGTATAAAAGTTTGGGCAAATCCCTTCCCCTAATCACCATCTTTTGGAGGGTTAGAGAGGAATGCATATGGGCTGCTCCAAGATGTCAGTTGAAGCACCTCCTAGGACCCCTTGTAGACCGTGGTTTGACCTTGTCAGTGTGCCAAGGAATATGGAGATCTTGGCAAATGTTTTGTCAAACACATTTACAAGTGTTGGAGAGAAGATACTTGAGCAGGTTTTAAAGAGAAATTAAGTGAATGTGTCAATATGGAGACACTGTTCAGTAGTTCTTTCAAAAATAGTCCGTCACAACTAGATATTCTAGAGAGACAGAGCTGTTGATTCCTGCACAGACCTATGGGGACTTGGAAGTCCAGCCATTTTCCTAATTCTCCCGTTGTTAATATATTCAGCTGACACTGCGGAGTTTTGGCCAGCAATGTCATAACATTTTTATGGGGAAGGATAGAAAAATGACTGAGGGAAGAAAATATATGATAAGAGTCAAATGGGGCTGTGAAAGCCCATTTCTTCCTTGGAGAGTATTTTAGAACTTCCTCAATTATCTCCATGCCACCACAGTTAAGTCCCCATAACTGAGATATCTTGCTGCATTTTGTGATTGAACAGCTGAGTTGTTGCTGCCCTTTGTTCTCCTTCCAGTGAAGTTCAAGAAAATGTCACCTCTTAAATCCCGAGATTTGGGTCCATTTTTGCCTGGGGCACGGGCTGCTCCTATACCTCTGGAGTGCAGCAGCACAAGGAACTCTGCCACGGGGAGCATGGGGAGAATTCTGCTGGGGAGCCTGCCCTTGGCTTGCTGACTGCTGCTGCTTGGAACCACATGCAAGAGTGTTGCTGTCAAGAGTGGGCTGAAACAGAGGATTTTTCATGGTTACCCCTTCATGACTTCTCACTCCTTACATGGCAATTCCTCTAATTCTATACAGCGTAAAGAAGTCATGTGTTCATGCTTTTAGAGGCTTCAAATTCTCAGTTGACTTTATTTTGCCATCTAGATCTTCAAGTGTTGTAGCTGGCTTCCTTTGTGGAAGTTCTACCAATGCTCTTTTCCCATCCCTTTTTATTGATGCAGGAGTGCTTAGGAGTACTTGAAATGGTCATATCCACTTTTCTTTCAGTGCCTTCTTGCTTTGCTTTCTGACATAGACACAGTCCCCAGGTTGATGAGGTATGTACCTGACCTCCAAAGTCATCAGGGATGCTCACACCAGAAATCTGTCCAAAGATGAGAGAACTTTTCCCAGAGATGAGATCACTTTTCCCAAAGGTGATACACACAGATTTAAATGATCATTTCCTATCACATGATTGTCTCTAGACAGGATTGGAACTTGGGAAGGTCTTCCACCGAGCATTTTATATGGGCTCGCTTTACTTTACAAGCCACTTCAGTTCTGATCCTCAGTAGTGCAAGGGAAAATGCTTTTGGCCACATCTGAGTGGTTTCCTTGCAGATTTTACTAATTTGTCTTTTTAGACTCTGATTTGTTCTCTCATCTTGCTGCTGGGGTAAGACCTCCATAGGTTACGTCCCATAGAACTGGGAGTGTTCTGCATAGATTTTGTCCAGTTTCAGCTATGAAATGACAATCTCCACCTGCTGACATTCCGAGCAGTGTGTATACAGTGGCAATGTAAGCTAACAAACATTATAAAAAATCCTGTGGTCTTTAAACTGGCCACAAAACCCCAGATGGAAAGCAGAGAGAGATTCCCAAGATCCTCAGTGTTCCTTCCTGTTGCAGCGATTTTTCCTTATGCCAGCTGTTTGTATTTTCATAATTCTTCAACATTTCTTTGAAATGATGGCTTTGAGCTTATGCTTGTGGAGCTTCCCAAATGCCTTTGAAAAGAGACAAAGAGCAATTCACAAATGCATGGCTCTTTCCAACCCAATCTTGTCATTTTAATGAGGAGCACTCAACTTTGTGTGCAGGTTATTGGAGCCTTGGTGCCAGTAACCCCTCTGGAATGGAATTGGTTTTCCTTCTGACAAGAGTGCAGAAACTCATGCAAACTTTGTGCCTCTAGATTCAGACTTTATGAGCCCTGTGATGAGCAAGTGTCCTGGGTTGACTTTATGATGCTTGCATCCCCAGTTGTTTGTTCTCTTTGGGTTGGCTATTAAGTTCTGCAACTTGAAGACTGGTTCCAAGAGTGAAGGGGGAGTGAAGTGGTGCACAGTTTTTCATCAGGGACTGCACTTGCTCCCCCACATTCCTACACACAGACTGTGCTGTCTGTAGTGGACAGCAGGGGAGAGCTCTCCTTTGCTTTTACTTTGTTTTTGACTAGCTGAGGCAGAGGTATTCCTTGGTCTATGCTTTTTTTTTACTTTTTCTTGGAATTGTTGGAAGATGCTCTGGACTGGAAAACTCAGAAGAGCAGCAGGATCTGGCACCTGTGGCACAGAATGCCTGGCCTGGGCTGTGGCATTTCCCAGCTCTGGAGGGACTGAGAACAGCCTGAGTGAGCCGGGCTGCACCCCACAAAAGGGACTCTGCTGAATTTGTCATCTCATTTGTCAGAGCAGAGAGATGTTTTGTTTTTTAGTGTTGTCAATTGTTGTGCTGGGGACTGCTTTGCCTGTTAAATAAACAGATTTTTTCCACTTCACTCTTTTCCCAAACACTTTGGGGCAGGGGCCATACCAAAACTTTGTTAATGTTACTGAAATCTCTCTTTCTTCTTCTTTGTTAACATTGACAGTAGTTTGAATAACAGAATGGAGATGACATGAGACAATTTATTATAACCTGTAAACAAATTTCCATGGGGTTTTTATGAGACTTTTTTTTTTCCCAGTTAGTTATGGTGTTATAGTTTTGTTTGGGGTTTTTCTATTTCTGTGATGCTTAAATGTGTCCTAAAGTTCTTGTGCATTCTGGAGGCTCTACAGTGCCCTCCATGGCAATTTGCTTCTCTATATACAAGCTCCGAGACCAGCATGTGTCAACTCAGGCTGAGAACAAAGCAAGCATAGGAGGAGTCTGCAAGGTGCTCTGTAGCAATAGGTACTTTTGGCTGTTATCCAGTGTGTAAGAACTACATACCCTCTGCCTCAGATTCTCCTGATATTGCACACTGTTCTTGTTCTGTATGATGCAGCTGCCTTCAATTCTCTTACACGGTATCTTCTCAAAAATTCACATGATGTTTGCTAAAAGAATTCTGCCCCAGCTGAAAAGCACAAGGTACACTCTGCTCTGAGAAATAGCAGTAGATAAATGGACATACACAGACTTCAGGGGCAGAAGTGGCATTAAATCTGTGACAACATGTAGGAGTAAAAACACAGAAATCCACAAATAGTTGCACAGCCCACACATCTCCACTTGGTTCTGCAGAATGGCATCAAATAACGCACAGGGATCCAGACCACGAACTGGTGCTGCACTTACTTGTCAGTGGGCAGAGCTGTGGGAGGCAGGAATTAAAGGAGATTTTGGACCAGGAAGAAGAAAGTGAAAGACAGCTTCCAGCTGGAGACAGACTGGAACTGCTCTGCTGACCCAAGCAGAACAGGGCACAAGTTGCAAATTAGTTGGAAGAAAGAGTTTTGTAAAAGGAAACCATGATATCTGGGCATTGGTGTTCTTTCCACAACACACAGAGTTTAGAGCAGGAACATACATCAGAGATAAATATTCTTGCAAAGTCTTAGAAAAAATGCTTTACCTCTGGTTATTTCCTCAATTATTTCCCTGCAGGAATGATAAACCTGCACAGCTACATGTATTATTAAGAAGGATACTCTGTAGATTCTCATATTAACACTTGCATAATTACCTCTGATACTTCCTAAATATTGAAAGATTTTTTGTCTCCTTTTGTGTCTTCAAAACATACGAAATGTAATGAAATTCTCTTTTTAAACTGAAAACTTCTGCATGCCAAAGCAAGCCATGATTTGCTTGCTGCTAATCATCTTTTCCCTGTCTCTTAGAGGCACTGATGCATTAATTATTTATCCAAACTTGAAACAGTTCATGAGTGACTCTGAAGATAAAATTAATGAGCCAATACCAGTGGAAATCATGTCCTCTGCCTCTTAAAACCGGTGTTTTCTACATGTCAGAATTAAGTCTTGATACCTAATAAATGGGAAAAGAATGAAATATACTCACTAGATTACCATGTTTCAAGGGATCATTGCATTTTAGTCTTATTTGACCAAGTTAGTGATCCAGGAGAGAATGGACTGGTCAATTATAATAGAGAAAGTAGACGAAGAAGATGTCTAGGTGTGGTGCAAAAATTAAGGATGTTGTTTTGAAGTTGGGAAGTGATACTGTATCAGGTGATTTTAACAAAACATTACTAAATGCATGATCTTCAAACAAACACATTGGCAACAAATAGCATGACAGAAGGAAGGCATGGGGTTTTCAGGAGTGTGCAAATCAAGCACTTCGTTCTGGATCACTATGGAATCTCCATTAAGCAAAAATACTAAGTGGAGTGCTCTTCACCCACTTAATATTTTACTAAAACTCAGTGAAACATACTTTTTTGGAGTGTAAAAACCTTTGATGTGGAAAACACGAGTGTGCTGAGAGATTTTTAAGTCTGGCCCAAAGAGTGGTCAGAATTTCAAGTCTGGCCCCCCGTTAAATAAAAATCAGAGTCTAAAACTTTTCAAGTTAAATGACCCTGGATGAGGTAAGAAACACAAGTCCTTCCCTTGAACCTTTAATGGCTTTAAGGAATGAAGAAGCCTCTGTTTCTTATATTAGGCCCAGTTGTCCATTGTCAGGTGGTAGCAGCTGCTCAGCAGAAGGCTCTGCTTTAACTTCAGCTCATCACACCTGGGGGCAGCCCTAGAAGTGCTCCACACCTCAGCTGGTGCCAGAGCACAGGGACACCCAGACACCCTCTTTAGACCCTTGTGTGCCATTAACTAAAGGTATCTCCCCAAACCAAGCTATCCAATTCAGCACTTAGCACAGAATATGTCACTGCCAGGGAAGTCAGCATGTAAGAATTCAGAGAAAAATGCAATTACTAAACATACTGGGGATTCAATATAATACGGGACAAATTCAAATTTTGGTACTTACCTTTGTAATGAGAAATTAACCTTTATGTTCACTGTTAATCAAAAGAATAAAATGTAAATAAATATGTAACTGCAGATCTGCGTGTACAGATCTACGTGTATAGTCCATTCACGTCACTAACAAAGAACCACAGGGAACAAATACAGCCATAACAATTAACCATAACTTATCTTAAGAACATTGTAGCCCAGGGTCAAGGGAAGAACATAGAAAGGACCGAAGAAGATTTTCATAGGTCTTCCTCACCGACCATCAAGAGGAAGGACTGTGTGCATGCGCAGAAGACACCGGAAGAATGACTCGACAAAGACTGTGAGCATGCGCAGAAGAAACCGGAAGAGCGACTCGACGGAAACTACGGATGCTTAAAAGGGGGGGTCATAACCACACGCGGTGCGGCAGTTGGTGGAGCGGTGATTCCCCTGTCGCCCAGCGCTGCAACTTTGCTTCCTTAGCTTTAATAAACTAGATAACTAATTGGCCTATATAGCCTGTTGTGCTCATTTATGACAATTTGGTGCCGTGACTCGGATCGGTGATAAGTGGTGATTCTCCGTTCGCGGGGGGGGCGCCCCACCAGTCTGGTGGCTCCCGGGGCTGGGGAAGTTGCCCTAATCCCGACCGACGAACTCAGAGGAAGAGAAGGAAGCAAAGAGGATTTGAGGGCCCAGGTACCCCTTAAAAGTCTTGTGCACGAGGTCCGGACGAAGACGCAGGACGCGTAAGTATTTCGGAAACCGTCTGGGCGGGGTTGGGATCCCGGAGTGTGGCAAATTGTGTGTATGAGTGAGAGGGGAACTGGCAGCCAGATTCCCCAAGTGAGTGCGGACCCTTAGTAGTGCGGTTCCCATAGACCCGCGAGGGCTTGGGCCACGAACCTGGGGAAGCGAGTGTTTTACATAAAGTGTGATTGAAGGCACTCCGGAAGTATGGGGCAGGGGAAGAGTAAGATTCCTGCAGAAGTAAAGCTTCCTCCCGTGCCTAGAGATAGTCCTTTAGGATTTTTACTGGACAATTGGGAACATTTTCCTGATACGGGAGGGAAGGACAAAGCTAAGATGATACATTACTGTGTAGAAGTTTGGGGTGGAAAAGAAATCTCTAAAAATGTGTTTTGGCCTGTATTTGGGTCATCAGAAGATTGGATTAAGCAAGAATTGAATATTTGGGTAAATACTAAAAAGCCAACCTCCGATGAGGAGCGGGAGTATGCGAAGGTCTGGGTGGGTCGCCCCGAGATATTTATTTTTAAACTCACAGAGAAGTCGCAAGATAATAAGAAGAAAAAGAAAGAGAACAAGCTGGAGGAAACCCTCATTGCCCCTCCTCCGTATATACCACCTCCATTGCCTCCCGAGGTCCCAGGGGCAGCGATAGGTCCTAACGCACCCCTAGAGGAAGATTCAGACTCAGATCATTCAGGTTATGCAGGACCAATCACTCGAAGTAAGACCCGGAAGGGACTATATCCCTTAAGAGAGATGCCTATGGGGGGACAACAAGGAGGGATAGGGTTTATATCAGTGCCCCTTAGCTCTGGAGATGTAAGAGAGTTCAAAAAGGAGATGGGACATTTGTTAGAAGATCCGCTAGGAGTTGCGGAAAGGGTAGATCAGTTTTTAGGTCCCAGTATGTACACCTGGGACGAGATGCAATCCATATTGAATATCTTGTTTACAGCCGAGGAAAAGAACATGATAAGGAGGGAGGGCATGCGTATATGGGATGCTCAGCATGCCCAGGGACCAGCAGCTGATATTAAATGGCCTCTCCAAAACCCCAATTGGGATCATCAGGACCAGGCTCATAGAGCTCACATGCAGGATTTAAGAACTATAATTATTCAAGGGATCAGGGAATCTGTACCAAGGGGTCAAAATATTAACAGAGCCTTTAACGAGAGGCAGAGAAAGGATGAAACCCCTACTGAATGGTTAGAAAGGCTGCGAAAAAACTTCCAACTCTACTCGGGAATGGACCCGGATGGTCAAATGGGGCAGGCGGTATTGAAAGTGCATTTTGTTTCGAAATCTTGGGAAGATATTAGGAAAAAAATACAAAAGATAGAGGATTGGCAAGATAGAGGGCTGGATGAGTTATTGAGAGAAGCACAGAAAGTGTACGTGCGGAGGGAAGAAGAAAGTCATAAGAGGCAGGTCAGAATGATGGTGGCTGCGATACGTGAAAGCAAGGAACAGGACAGGAATACAAAGCGGTTCCAGAGAGAACCGAAGTGGAAGATAAGGCAATCACCCGAAGGAGAAGGTAGGGAGAGACAAAACTTAAAGGTATGCTTTTATTGTGGAAAGAAGGGACATTTCAAGAGGGAATGTCGTGTCCGAATCCGGGATGAAAAAGAATTTAAGGAAGATAAGAGGGGTCAGGGGCTCTACCTCTTGGGGACCCGGAAACATCAAAAGGAGCCCTTGATAAAACTGAAAGTGGGTCCTTATAGCCAGGAAATCACTTTTCTGGTTGACACCGGAGCAGAGAGATCAACACTCCAAATTTTACCTAAAGGATGTGTCCTGTCCAAGGACACCGCAACAGTAGTTGGAGCAAAAGGGGAACCATTTGAAGTAAAGATAATAAAAGAAGTAATAATAGAATCAAAATCTAAAATAGGAATAGGAGACTTCTTGTTAGTCTCGGAGTCAGAGTATAATTTACTAGGCAGAGATATGATTGTTGAGCTAGGTATTCAGATAGAGGTGGTAGAGAAAGAAATGAAGATTCGGCTTTGCCCTCTTAGAGAGGAGGACGAGAAGGCAATAAACCCTGAAGTATGGTATAACCCCGGAAGTGTGGGACAGCTAAGTATCACCCCCTTTAAAGTCAAAATAAAAAACCCCGAAATTCCTGTAAGGATAAAACAGTATCCTATGTCTCTGGAGGGCAGGAGAGGGCTAAAACCCGAAATAGATCGACTTTTAAGTCGAGGACTACTGGAACCCTGCATGTCGCCATTCAATACGCCGATACTCCCAATAAAAAAGGCTGATGGGTCATATCGCCTAGTACATGACCTGCGAGAAATAAACAAGAGGACTATAGCTAGATTCCCAGTAGTAGCAAACCCATATACACTATTGAGCAAACTAAGCCCAAGTGATCTGTGGTACAGTGTAATAGACTTAAAAGATGCCTTCTGGGCTTGCCCTCTTGATGAATCCAGTAGAGATTATTTTGCCTTTAAGTGGGAAGACCCGGACACAGGGAGAAAACAACAGCTTAGATGGACAGTATTGCCCCAAGGGTTTACGGAATCCCCAAATCTGTTTGGACAGGCACTAGAGCAAATTTTAGCAGACTATCAGACAAATCCCGAAGTAACTCTAGTACAATATGTTGATGACTTGTTGCTAGCAGGAAAAGCAGAAGAAAAAGTGCGAAGAGAAAGCATAAAGCTCCTAAATTTCTTGGGACTCAAGGGTCTGAAAGTCTCAAGAGCTAAGCTACAATTTGTAGAGGAAGAAGTAAAATATTTAGGACATTATCTAAAGAGAGGTGAAAAGAAAATAGACCCAGAGAGGATTCAGGCTATATTATCACTGCCTATACCTAAAAACAAAAGGCAGATTCGACAAATTTTAGGTCTTACTGGGTATTGTAGACAATGGATCGAAAATTATAGTAATAAAGCTAGATTTCTATATCAAAAACTAACCCAAGAGGGGTTGATGAAGTGGACTCAAGAAGACACTGATAAGTTCAAAGAATTAAAAGAGAGTTTAGTACATGCTCCAGTCTTAAGTCTTCCAGACTTAAAAAGACCATTCTTTTTGTTTGTGAATATAGAAAAAGGAGTTGCGTTTGGAGTACTTGCCCAGGACTGGGCAGGAAAGAAGAAACCTGTAGCTTATCTATCAAAAATTTTAGACCCTGTAAGTAGAGGCTGGCCCACATGCTTACAGATATTAGCCGGATGTGCCTTATTGGTAGAAGAAGCTAGAAAAATCACTTTTAATAGCAATCTAAAGGTATTATCTCCTCACAATATTCGAAGCGTAATGCAACAAAAAGCAGATAAATGGATATCGGATACTAGGCTCCTAAAGTATGAAGGAATCTTATTAGAAGCACCAAGTTTTACCCTGGAGACCACCACTTTACAAAACCCAGCTGCCTTCCTGTATGGGGAAGTAGAACAGGGACCCCTGATTCATGACTGCTTAGCCACCATAGAGGAACAAACAAAAATTAGGCCCGATTTAGAGGAAGAAGAATTAGACACAGGAGAAAAATTGTTCGTAGATGGATCCTCCCGGGTGGTGAGAGGAGAAAGAAAATCTGGATACGCTATTATAGGAGGAACAGATCTACGAGTAATAGAATCAGGAGCCTTAGACAAGTCATGGTCAGCCCAAGCGTGTGAATTATACGCTATACTCCGAGCCTTGACTCTCTTAAAGGGAAAAGAAGGAACCATATATACAAACTCCAAATATGGGTTCGGAGTAATACATACCTTTGGGAAATTATGGGAAGAAAGGGGACTAATAAAATCACAGGGAAAAGGCCTAGTTCACCAAAAACTTATAACAGAAGTGTTGCAGGCCTTAAGGGGACCAAAAAGAATAGCAGTAGTACACCTAAAAGGACACCAAGCAGGAATAAACTTTAAAAGCAGGGGAAACAATGCTGCTGACCAAGAAGCAAAACGGGCCGCAGTGAGAGAGATGGTTTTACAAGAGAAACCACAATCTAGGGGGGCACCGGAAGAAGATATAAAACTGATATTTACTAGTGAAGAAAAAGAAAGGTTAAGGAAAATGGGGATAAAAGAAAATAACGGAAAGTGGGTAACTGAAGATGGACGAGAAGTATTGCCCAAAGCAGTAGCCCAGAGAGTGCTTTATAAATTACACCAGAGCACACATTGGGGGGCTCAGGGGCTAGCTGATCATTTTGCCACAAAATATATAAGTATTGGACTACACGATATGGCCAAATACATTACTAAAAACTGCCCCACCTGCTTACGAGTCAATCGTAGTAATTTAAGAAAATTACCTCAAGGAGGGCGACCATTGGCTAAAAGACCATTCGCAAATTTGCAAATAGACTTTACAGAACTCCCCAAAGTGGGGCGAACTAGGTATCTTTTGGTGATAGTAGATCACCTTACCCACTACGTGGAGGCATTCCCAACTAGCAGGGAAACAGCCAGGACAGTAGTGAAAATCCTGCTCGAGGAAATAGTGCCCAGGTACGGAGTACCTGAAACTATTGACTCAGATAAAGGCCCGCACTTTACATCAAAAGTAACACAAGAACTAGCGGAAGCACTTGGAATAAAATGGGAGAAGCATACTCCTTACCACCCACAAAGCTCAGGAAGGGTAGAAAGGATGAATGGAGAAATAAAAAAACAATTGACCAAATTGGTATTAGAAACCAAATTATCATGGGTAAAGTGCGTTCCACTAGCCTTGCTCAATATTCGGACCCAGCCAAGGGCAGATGTGGGAATATCCCCGTTTGAAATGCTATACGGAATGCCATACAACCTAGAAAAAGTACAAACCAACCCCAATATTAGTGATTTACATCTTAATAAATACCTGGCCGTATTAATGAAATTCAAAAAGCAATTATGGGAAAAGGGAATGTGGGCTCAGAGACCACCTTTAGATCTTGTATTACATCAGGTACAACCCGGAGATTGGGTTCTAATCCGAAGCTGGAAAGAAAACCCGCTGACTCCAAAGTGGGAAGGACCGTATCTCGTACTGCTTACTACGGATACTGCCGTACGAACAACAGAAAAAGGATGGACCCACGCCAGTCGAATAAAAGGACCAGTAGATCCCTCTAAATTCTCTGAAGAACACAACACTCACTGGAAAGCAGAACCGACTAGTGATTTAAAGCTTGTCTTAAAAAGAAGTACAACTTGATAAATGGACACAAGAGACATTTAGGTGGGGAATAACTGAACATTGCAAAAAGAGTTAATTGAAACCTCAAAACTTGCTCAGCAGCCATATTATAAACCTATTAGATTAGAATGTAATAGACAATTGTATAATGGAAATAGTTATGCAAAGCATAATACCATTAGAGTAAGAAGTAGTCGGTTAGACTGCCAGTGTTATCCATTTGCATGCTTTGTTGCAGGATCTGCAAAGAACTGTGGTGAGTCCACTGCCAGTGGGGGAGGGCTCCTAGAAGTGTATGTCAACCCTGCTGGGAAAACAGCGTGAGTCGACTGCTTTAACCCTACACCAAAAATTAATCCTAATCTACATTGCTATCACCCTAACAAACCTCCAGGACCGTTTAACACAGATATTGTGTTGGTAAAGTGTCGTAAGCAAGTAAAGCAAGTTAGGTGTAACATTCCACCGCTGAAAAACCAAAATTAGCATTCCAAAAGGAAGTGGAAGAGAAAAGTAAACCCTGCCCCTGAAAAATATCCTTGCTGCCGTGAAGATAGTACTCCTCGCAGCTAGTGGCAACCTGGTTGGCGAGCGAGGCAGAGGGATAGAATGTGGGGAAAAGGGACCTCGCATAAAAATAACAGCAAAAAGGCTTACGACTCTCAAATACCAGAGGCACGAGGGTAATAGCAATGGCCCATTGGGAGTTAAAAAGGTTAATTGTACTCGCCAACCTGGCATTAGACTCCACCCAGTTCTATTCCTAATCACAATATTAAAATTTGTAAAAAGTGAACAAGAAAGCCATGAACCCTTCAAGTGGTCATTGATAAGGTGGGAAGACCAACGGACTATTAGAGAAAATATTACCATCGGCCCGCCCATATTTCGAACGCCCCTAGGATTCTTAGGGCCAAATTGGTACCCAAATCGAAGTGCCCCCTTTTATATGTGCCCAGCCTCGAATCCTGGAAAGGGGTATTGTAATCGCCCTGGAGAATATTATTGTGCCTATTGGGGTTGTGAAACTATTACAGGGGGAGCCTGGAATCCACCAAACCCAGACAGGTACTTGAAAATTAAGTGGGGTCCCTCAGGGTGTACTAAGCCAACACGATATAACTTCATTGATACAGCTGGAGGAAATCCTACCAGAACAGTTTGTAAATTTCTAGAATTGCATATACAGGATCCGCAAGATCCTGGATGGTTAGTAGGAAAAACCTGGGGAGTTAGATTGAATGTAGCTGGAAAAGACCCCGGAACCCTAGTCTTAATAAAAAAAGAACCCGTACCACATGACCCAGAACCAGTGGGACCTAACCCAGTAATAAGAAATAGAAAAAAGAAAAATAATACCGACCTGTTGATTCCTAAGGAAAATAAAATACAAATTAGCAATGACACCAAAAGTGTGCCCGAAAATCAATCTAATAAAGGATATAATACCCTCTAGAAAATGATGCAAGCCACCTTTGAAATACTTAATAGTACATATCCAAATCTCACTAAAGAATGCTGGCTATGCTATGCTATTAACCCACCTTTTTATGAAGCATTAGGATCCACTGCAAACCCTAAGCGCATTAATGGATCTAATCCACGAGAATGCCTGTGGAAACAAGGAAAAGAAAGTACCCCAGGAATATCGATGGCACAAGTAAATGGTAAAGGAAAGTGTATAGGAAATATACCCAAAGAAAAAGATCACCTTTGTCAAATAAAAATAGCAGTAGTCGACTCTAACAACCCTGCTAAATGGTTAATCCCTGCTGTAAATACCAAATGGGTTTGTAGTACATTAGGAGTAACCCCGTGTATATCAATATTTGATTTTAATACAACATCCGAGTACTGTATCCAAGTTATGATAGTTCCCCGAATTATATACCACCCAAAGGACTACATGTTTAAACATCAAACCACCCCTGAACATCATTTATCCAAAAGGGAACCTTTCACGGCTCTCACTGTGGCTGTCTTACTAAGCATAAGTGGCGCAGGAATAGGAACAGGAGCAGCCTCCTTAGTAAACCAACAAAAAGGAATGAAAAATTTAAGAGACTCAGTAGATGAAGATCTAAGCAAGATTGAAAAAGCAATAGATGGGCTAGTCAAGTCAGTAAGATCCCTTTCAGAAGTAGTATTACAGAACAGGAGGGGGCTAGATTTGTTGTTCCTTCAACAAGGGGGGTTATGTGTAGCTTTGCGGGAAGAGTGCTGTACCTATGCAGACCATACTGGAATAGTAATTGATACTATGGCTGAGCTTCGGAAACAGCTGGAACAGCGAAAAAAAGAAAAAGAAGCTCAACAGAGCTGGTACGAATCTTGGTTTAACAGCTCTCCTTGGTTTGCAACCCTCTTATCCACTATAACAGGACCTTTAGTATTACTTATTTTAACACTAACTTTTGGACCATGCATTTTTAACAAGCTTGTCAATATAGTTAAAAGTAAATTAGAAGCTGCTCATTTAATGCTTATAAGAGCAAAATATGAACCACTAAAAGGAGAAAAGATAGAAGATTATCTAGAATTAAGTAAAAAAGAACTAGTGAGATACAGTGAACAAAAAGAGTAAAAAGAAGAAGGGGGGATTGTAATGAGAAATTAACCTTTATGTTCACTGTTAATCAAAAGAATAAAATGTAAATAAATATGTAACTGCAGATCTGCGTGTACAGATCTACGTGTATAGTCCATTCACGTCACTAACAAAGAACCACAGGGAACAAATACAGCCATAACAATTAACCATAACTTATCTTAAGAACATTGTAGCCCAGGGTCAAGGGAAGAACATAGAAAGGACCGAAGAAGATTTTCATAGGTCTTCCTCACCGACCATCAAGAGGAAGGACTGTGTGCATGCGCAGAAGACACCGGAAGAATGACTCGACAAAGACTGTGAGCATGCGCAGAAGAAACCGGAAGAGCGACTCGACGGAAACTACGGATGCTTAAAGGGGGGGGTCATAACCACACGCGGTGCGGCAGTTGGTGGAGCGGTGATTCCCCTGTCGCCCAGCGCTGCAACTTTGCTTCCTTAGCTTTAATAAACTAGATAACTAATTGGCCTATATAGCCTGTTGTGCTCATTTATGACAACCTTCATAAATGAGCATATATACTAGCTGTTTTCTCTGGAGTGTAGTTCAAGAGTGTGCACTTTCCAAAGCAGTAACATTCTTCACTTCATGCATTCACAGCCACCAGAGCTCTCACACAACTTGTTGTTTCTCTTTACTGTAAGGAAGGCCTTAGTTCAAATGAACCGTGCTGCTTCCTCCAAAAGATACCAAATTATGGCAATAATACATGCAAAGTCATAGGTTCTTTAAGGCAGGCCACTGGTATCTAAAATAAGGATGGTTTACATGTAGCATCATATGCACATAAGGTAACAATCAATTTTCTTATGTTTGAGAAAAATATGTTTTGTGCTCCCAGAAAGTACACAGACAAATAAAGCCAAACTCAGATACAAATGCTTTCTTCACCATGAAAATGGCCAAACAAAGAATAGCTGCCAGTGATACATTTCCTACGGCCCTGTTTGCCCCAGGTGTGGATACAACCAGCGTCTGAGCTGCTCAGATCATTCCGGCCCGTTGATCCGAGCCTGTCCCAGAGTGTCACCACCAAGGGCATGGAAGTTCAGCTTCCCGTGCTCTATGCCCTGTGCTCCTCTCTGGGCTCCTGAGAGCTCCTCCAGGGACAGGATAAACCCCCGCCAGTGGGGACCAGCTCCTGCTGTGTCACCAGGCAGCCTCGGATGGTGCTGGGGCAGCAGCCCATGCAGGGCTCGCTCAGCGTCAGCCCCGGGCACTGTGGGCAGTGCTGCATTCTCAGCAAAGCTCTGCTGCAGGCTTTGCAGAAGTGTGGGTGTTCTGTTGGATTGATCCCTGCAATCCCCAAATTCAGAGCCCGCAGCAAAGTCCAGCTGGGTGTGAGTGATCTTCCCATTTGTCCCGTGGCCTTTTTGGGAATGCTGCCAAGGAGCCTGATGTCTCTTCTCCCCACCTGGAGGCATCAGCACATGCCAGGGACCTGTCAGTGGCACCAGGGTTAATCACAGTTCCTAGACTACTGCAAACAGGGTGGTGTCAAAACATGCATTCGCTAATTCCTCTGTGCTAATGCCTGTGCCCAGCAGGAAGAGTGCAACATCTGTGAAAAGCTCCTGCACATCCACAGCAGCCTCAGTATCTGTGTTGGTAGAAGCATTGCAGAAAAGTGTGCTTGTGAATTCTCAGCCAGTCTGATAAGCATTGCAAGGGTTTCAATCGATCAATCAATTGATCAATCAATCAATATTTTTATGGTTTTTAAAAAAAGCAATTAGTGGGAGCATTTAAAGCAATTAAATTACATAACTTTCATATATCCCAAATTAATATTATCATGAGAATTGTGGAGGAGACAAATTCCTCACAAACTAGCACAGCTGTCTTTAGAGAAACACCTTACAGGTAATGTTACAACACAACCAATAATTCATGTTTTCTTTCCAGGTTGCATTAAACACAGCCTACAAACATGTGTAACAGGAAATCATTGTAGGCAGAGTTCTTAGGTAACCAACTGCAGCAAAGGCCTGTTGTACCTGTCTCTGTAGCTCTCTTACCTCATGTCTCATTCTTCAAGTTACAATAAACAGCTGAATGCTCCCAGCGACTCTTGAGTCCTTCCTCTTATCATCCTGAATGGATGGGCAAAAGTGGCATTAAACAATACAAACAACTCTTCCATTCTATCATAACTTAAACCTCAGAAGTTTGGATTTTGTGTCTTGCAGGGCAAGCGGATGCACCAAACACACAGGAGAACATGATTTGAGATGATGCTGTTTGGTCTGGTATGCTCAAGAGCTGCTTTCCCAAGGAACTGATGGATAATCCCTCTCTAAACCTCAAGAACTGCAGAATGGTTAAGCCTGAATGGACAAACTTGCATTTCACGTGGTACCTGGTAATCCACATAGACTCAGATTAGTGTTGGATAAAGCAGGTAAAGGATACTGGAAAAAACATTCTCTCCTGATGTGATCTGTGATTTCCAGGTAAGAGAAAAGTCAGTTTTCAGAAGACAAAAAGGATGTTTACATTGAGGAATTCCCTAGACCTGCCTGAGAAGGTTGCCCTTCAGGGAAGGCAATGAAGCAATAGACAGATCAAAGAGAAATTTAGCTTAAAATTGAGAATAATAACACAGAAACACATATTTCAAATATTAACCCATTTTATACACCTAATGGCTACAACTCAATATCTTTTAATTCAACTTGTACAAGTTTTCATGCATTTTTTCACATTTACTTTTAAGTGGGACTGCACAAAAAATGTAAGGAAAAACATGAAGTACACTTAATGCTGACTAAAGCAGGATGTTAAATACAGGCAGAATCAAATACTGTCAATCTATGTCAAGTATTTTCTGAAGCAATCTGAAGTCTGCTGAGCAGTCACTGACTGAAAGGATGAGTAGCAAAAACCAGAATAAATGTAGAAAAGACAGGGCTGGTATAGGAGAACAAGTGGGGTGTGGAACAGAGAGCCCAGTTGGTCGAGACATTCTGGCTTTGGTCGGGTACAGACCATGGAATAAGAAAGCACAGGTATGAAGCAAAGAGCTTCATGTGCAGCTGTCAGGTTTTTTGGAACTATGTGTTTTTGTAAGGCTGCCAAGTAATGCGAACAATAGGCTGATTCTGTAACTGGGGGGACATTCTGGCCTGGGGATGTGACTGCTTGGGGCTGCAACAGTCTAGAAGGCTGACCTGAGAGAACAATACATTACTTCAGTGACTGCAGTGACTTCAAGAACTTCAGTAACTTCAATGACTTCAATGTCTTCCACTCTGACTTCAACTCTGATTTCAACTTCAAATCTGACTTCTTTCTGCTTGGACTTTGGCTTCTTGCTTGGATTACTTTTTGTACCCCTTCTTTGAAGTCCCGTCTCTCAGTAGCGTGGCAGACTGGCTATCA
This sequence comes from Cinclus cinclus, assembly GCF_963662255.1. NCBI lineage: Eukaryota > Metazoa > Chordata > Aves > Passeriformes > Cinclidae > Cinclus > Cinclus cinclus. Next base: position 9,506,927 of record NC_085084.1, read on the forward strand.
CATCTTTAATAAATATCCATGCAGCAGTGTCTGATATTATGATCAAAAGTTTGTTCATTTCAGGTGAGTGAAAGGACTCTTGCTGACTGCAGTGGATTGGATACTGCATGCTTTGGGAAAAGATCACAGAGAAAACATTCAAGTGATCAGCATATCCTTTGTATTCAGTCTCTGTTTTCTCCAGTCTAAATGAGATACATGCTTATAAATCACAACCATTCTTCTGCTCTCTTTAAGTCTTAGTTTGGTATTCCAGATGGCTCTTAGAATTAAATTGGCTTTCTGGAAAGCAATTTTCTATTCTTCTAGTAGTCACACAAGTAGGGACAAAGAGTCTTGGTAGCTCACAGTAGAATCAGAAAGTGCATTTGATGGGTTGTGTGTTTTTGTATTGCTACGTCTCATCCATATGTGAACCTCTCCTAATGTAAGTTCCACTTTCATCATTCATAAATATCACAGTGATTCAGCAAAGGGATTAATTTATTTCCAAAATCAGACTCCTAAGTGAGTGCCCTTTGTGAAGATGAGTTCCCACCAGTGGAGATCTCAATGGAAATTCTTGGATTTATCCTGGGAGTTAAGAGCAGATGTACCAGCTGAGCACCTCTGCAGCTCCAAACATCTCCTGCAGCCCATTATGCCTCAGCGCTAAGCTACATTTATTAAAATACATATTTTATATGTATTGATTTCTATATTTATTTCTATTTCTATTTCTATTTCTATTTATATTTATATTTATATTTATATTTATATTTATATTTATATTTATATTTATATTTATATTATTTCTATTTCTGTTTCAAAACAAGATGAGCAGCGTATCTCATCCTCCACTTCAGCAGCTCATCTCCTGTACCCAAGACACTTGCCCTGCCCCCCATGTCTGTAGGGGTGCAGGTGTGTATGGGAGACCCATTTCCTTCTGGAGCAGGAAATGAGGCACAACAGATCCCACAGGGAAGATTCAATGGATCAAAAGGTCCACTTTAAGGCACCTGAAGCAAGGATGAGATCTCCACCAGCCCTACAGGCAGTTTGGACACCCAGCTCCCCTGGAGGCACAGGTACGTGGGAAACTCAAAGACAGCCCTGAATGATGAACTATCTAACTCTAGTACACCTCATTTTTCCCTGGGGAAATAAGGAATGCAAAGAACATGTAGTCTTACTAGAGAAACTTCGTGGAGCTGTCTGAGAGTGTTTGATAGCATTTTGAAAGGTAGATGCCATTTTTTATTTGCCTATCCAGAAGGGCTTGTGTGTTCCACAGCTTTTGTGTCATATCCGTACATCCTTTATGGACATTTTGTATTTAAAATGGTTCTAGATGGCTGTGCTGACACCACGGAATTAAATTCTAGATATCTGGTTATCACAGGTTTGACAAGCCTTCATACACAACCGTGGAGGAGCCCAGAAGAGTAAAGACAAAAATGGAAGTCAAAGTGATTCTGGGTTTAGATGGCTTAAAATAATAAGACGGGGAGAAAATGAAAGCTTCTTTATTATTACTTTTCCTAGATGGAAAGCATAATTTCTGGGATCTAAAGTGTCTCTTACAATCCACTGCTGCACTGTCCTATTACCAAGAGCACAAATATTAGCTGATAGAATAAATCATGCTGCACATGGATAATCAAGAAATTTTATAATGTGGTTCTAAACAAGAACCAATCTTTAAGACTGAATTACATTGCTGCTGCCTCAGCAACTGCCAGATGAATGAGTACAATAATCAACTAGGTCGGAAACTGACTTTTTCTGCCTTTCAAAACAGGATACAGTGATACCGGCCACTTGTGTTTATAATTCTGCATCATGTGGTTTAGTTGTCATTTTATGATTTCTTACAATATCTGCCAATCAGGTTTTCTTCTACTGGCCCATTTTCTGCTTTATAGCCATGGCTGCTTCTGAGATTTGTTTTGCTCTCAGCAAATCTGCTGGCAGACAGCAAATCAGTCCTATGTTTTCTTGCAATGTTCAAGAGCTCCTGGGAATACCTGACACTGGCAATCTCTGTCATTCACAACGCTTTCTGACCCTTCAGTGCCAAATCAAGTGACACTGCTTCAATACTGCAAGCTGCAGCACTGAGTTTATCTTTTAAATCTGTGGGCTGAGACTAAAATGATCAGCATGAATTATTCGACAACATAAAAGAAGTGATGAGTTTTCAATCACTATACATTTAATCCATATAAAGCACATTTTAAGTATTTAAGATGAGCTAGATAACTCTTTTAATTGTTATTAAATGATGTTTTCATCTTCGGCACCAGGGTCTCTTATCTCCATCATTTATGAGATCTTCATATTAACTGCTCTACGATATCCCAAAGATACTTTGTGCAATGCTCCTGTTAATAATGTCTATTGTTTACCATTCACAAAGTGTCACTTTTGTTTCTCTTCAGCAAGAGAGAATTGAAATTATTATTTGAACGATCCTAAATCAAACTTCATCAAACTTGTCAATTTTTTAACCAATTAATTTTGGAAAGAACAGTAGTAATTCTCTTCCTGATTTTACTAAGAAAGAACAAAACACGAAGCTACCAAAAACTGTAGATGAGATCTTGTTTATGTAGAGCATTTCTTCAGCTGATACTTCATACCTGTACATATATACGTTGTATTTAGATTATAGTGTAATTACCTAAGGGCTTACAAACTGATGTAAAATACCTATCAGATCATTGCTTTAAAAGATTTGCTCATTCCCTTCTTTTAACAGCTGTGTTTCTGAGGACCATGGGTAATTGTAAATGACAAAGAAGTTGCATGGTATCAATTAGTTCGGTGGGTTACTGGCATTAAAACCAAAATCAAAAAACACGCCTTGTTTACTAGGAAGAAAGAGAACAAAAGAGAAATCGAGATTTTGATACCTGGACATTAATCGGATTTAATGGAAATATTGCACAGATTGAAAGAGAATTTGGATTCAATTCTAAACCAGCCCTGCAATTCTCACCCTTAATTGCTTTAGCAAAATGTCTTGATACTAGAGGTTCCTTAGAAAATAAGTTGAACTAAAGTTCTATGGAACCATGCTGTTGTAAAACCTTTCTTAAATTTGCCCTTTCTTCACAGAGAAGCATGAATGTTCTAGAAATCTGCTAAAGGAGAGAAGACATGGTTCTAAATGCTGAGCACTACCTTTTGAAACACCCAGGGTATGTAATGCAGAGATAGCCTAGAAAGTAAAAAAACAGTATTAACAGTGGGGCAACAAGCGCTGAAGTGTTATCATTGATCCCATTTATAATCAGGTCTGCTCTTGGCAGTGGATTTGAGCTCCAAAAGCCAAGCAGAGCCTGCAGGATGGGCAACTGATCTGTAACTGCAGTTCCAGGAGGGGTCCTGTTGGCAGCTCAGGAACAGCTCCCTTGTCCATCAGCAATGTGCCCGCTCCTCCTGCGTGCTGCCAGTCCTTCCCTTGCAGTGCCAGCAGGAGCTGCTCCCTGCCACCGGCCAGCTCCTTAGCCTGGAGTGCCTTCCAGTACTGGCAGTCCAAGCTCCCTCTTGCCTTGAGCCAAACACGTGCCTGCACCTTGGGCTGGCTTTGCCAGGTCTCTTTTTCCAAGCGTCTGACTCCCAGGCTTCTGCCCAAGCCCAGGGACATTGGTTATTTCCATCACCAGGTAGTTTTACACCATGAACAATTTTGATTTTAGTCAGGAGGTGAATCATTACGATTCTGGTGCTTTCTTGTACCCAATGTCCTGTTAAGACCAAGAATGAGCTGTTCCCACAGCTTAGTGTGTGACTATTCCTACACCATTTTATTCCACACTGCATGACTAAAGAAAAGCTATCCTTTTCCTTCCTGTGTTCCAGCTCACTAAGTACTTCTTACATGTGTATATATATATATATTTGTATATATGGATGTTTGCATATAAAGAACCAAACATCAATGGAATGACCTGAAAATCCACAGAGCACAAGTTCTGTGCCCAATGGAGTCCTGGAGTTTCCTCAGCAGGCTTTGCAGGGAGTTCTTGGTGAACATGTGCCTCTGCTGCCATCCCAAATCTGCCCTTTCCTTGCCCAGCCTGAGTGCACGTGGGACTTGTGCTGGGCATGGCTGGAGATTTTCACAATCAAAATCCTCCAGCACCATCGCCTTTACACCTGCTCATTGCTTTGGACAGCACAAATCACACAACACCCATCTCAGCCGACAAATGTCATTTCTTGCACATTGCTACAGCCACACTGCTGATCGACAAACACACAAGAATATTGATTTCAGCTGAAAAATAGAGTTTGTTACAAATTGTGACACCCATGTTGACAATACAGAATGACACCAATCTCTGTTAAGGTCAAAAAAAGGAATTTATTACATTAGGACAACAAGGCTATGGAAATATATACAAATACTAACTCCAGTTAACAAAAAGATTAATTTATTTCCAATATCTACAACAACTCACTATACACAAAGATCAATTAAGTGTTGAACAACCTAATTTATTACATACTACTACAAGTGTACAGTCCATATAGAAATACAAATATATGCATTCCCTCTCTAAATAGGTAAAACTATACCATTCTACAACTCCATACACATTGAAATAGAACTAAATTAATCCATATATACATATATACAAATACATATAAACATATAACGATACACAGATGTAAAGATAGATTAAATATTACATATTAAATACAATATAGAGAAACAGATATATAAAAACCCTATCTATAAATTTTAAAATATCCCTGTGCCAAGCTAAATAGCCATACAACTGCACCAGTATAAATACTGAGCTCTTCAATTGGATAGAAATGTAAATAGAATGACATCTAGAAATTGATTATTACACATGTAAAAATAAAACATATAGACCTATGCAAATGACAATATACCTATTTAAAACGTTAACTTCCTATAACTGCATCAAAACAAATAGATACATATGTACAGAAAAATGTATACAAAGGAAACAGAACTAAAAGTAGACCGAACAACATACATGTCTACTTAGACACATATATACACATACATGTAATTACAAACATATATGTATATGCATACATATATGCATAGCATAGGTCCATCAATAAAACAACAGACGTATAAATATAATGCTATACAAATAGAAACCCATATATGCATATTTCCATAAAAAAATCGCTGCCTATGTGCCAGTCCATCTATCTTGAACAAGGACGCTGAGCAGAGGATTCCAGCAGGCCCAGCTCCAAAGCCTCTCCCTCGGTCTCCTCGTCCCGTGCAGAGCAGCTCTCCTGGACAGGGACAGCACATGGCACATCTGGGAAGCAAAGGGAACACGGAGTCAGGATCAGGCCCTTTCCCTTGGCAGCACCTGCCCTTCCATCAGGGAAGCGAAGAGAAAACCTCAGCACCTCCCCAGGAGGGTTGGAAGAAAAAGCAGGCCCAGCGGGCCAGGCTGTGGTGAGCGCAGCCGCGGCGGGACTGTCCCACAGCCCCCGGCAGCCCGGCACAGCCGGCACAGCTCCCGGGCCCTGCCGGCACAGCTGCCTTGCCCAAGGACAGCCCCTGTGCCGGCCGGGGCAGCTGCGCTGAGCAGCCCCAGCACGGGCAGGGCCCGCTCCTGCCCCGCCGGGCAGTGCCCACGGCCACAGCCCACGGCACCCTCACCCCCACCCTGCCTCCCCGGCCCTGTGCCCTCACCCAGGCTCTCGCGGGGCAGCAGCAGATCCCTGCTCGCTCCTCTTGCTCCTGCCCTTCAGCTCCTCCCTGCTGCCTCCTGTCAGTGCTCCTGCTGTCTTCCAGATCTTCACTGCAGCTGTGGCACAAGTGGAGGCTCAGCAATGGCTTCCAAGGCCTGCCAGAGCTGCAGTCCCACAGCCCTCTGTGCTCCCTGCTGGCCCCCTCCATCCCCTCAGCCCCGCCATGCTCTCAGCAAACCCCGAGTCCCCTTCAGGTTCTTCTGAGCCCCGCAGTCCCCTCACCCCCCTCAGTCCCTTCTGACCCATCCTGTCCCCTTAGACCCGCCGCCACCCCCCTCAGCCTGTGCCACTTCCCTGTCACCTCAGTGCCACCATTGCCCTCTGCTGCCCCACAGCCTCAGCCCCAGCAGCACCTCCAGGTCACCGTCCCTTCAGTGTCACCGCCTCCTCAGCCCCCTCAGCCCCCTCAGTCTCACCGTCCCTCAGCAGCTCCTCAGGGGACAGTGCCTGGGGCCACCGGCAGCTCCCACCTCTCCAGGGACACCCGGGGCTGGAACTGCTGCTCCGCCCGGCCCGGCCGCCAGCTCGGACCCAGCACAGGAGGAGGGGACAGAGGGGGCACAGGGGAAAGACAAGAGATGAAAAATCAGCATGCCAGGGGGGAAAGAGCTTAAGAAAAGACCTGCACCTATACAGATATCAAGCTTTCTAAGTGAACTCACTGTAAGTGATATAAATACAACTATGTCTATGTATAAACACAGCTACAGAAATGTAAAAGTAACTACAGACAGGTATAAATGCCTCTAGGCATTTTGACAACTATAGCTTCACATATAAAAATATAACTATGTATATCTACAACTATATATATAAATTAAATTATACAGACTTAAAAATACAACTACATAGACATATAAATACACCTATATAGATCTAGAAACATAAATGTATAACTATATCATTGTAACTCTAAATATCAACAAACATGTCTACTGGCAGAGGGATTCACCTGCCCGATGGTCACAGGCCTTTCCTCTGTCTCTTCCTGCCACACAGGGCAGCCCTCCTGGAGAGGCGGATCAGATGGGATCTGGGAAGCAAAGGGAACACTGAGTTAATATTGGCCCTTGTGCACACTTCCCTTGGGCACCAATTGTCCTTCTATCCGGGACTGTTCAAGACAGTCTGAAAGGCAGACTCTCATTTGGAATTTAAAGCCTGCTCTTCAGAGAGCATGGATCCTTCCAAGTGTTCAAAACTGTGGAAAGCATTGAAAGCTTTACCATTTATCTTGATAAAGTCTCAGAGCTCATAGTGCAAATAGCACCTTTGAGACCTTGAAACACAGTCTCAGCTCCCACAAGGAAGCCCAGCCTTGTTCTTTCTCTGTGCTGACACAGAGACCTCAGTCCTCACTGAAATGGCTGAAGCTGAAGGGTGCTGTCAGCTGGGTTAGGAACCAGCTCCATGAGCCGAGTTCTACCAACTGCCCTCTGCACTGAGCAACAGCTGCTCCAACTCGACCATCAGCTCTGGCAGGAAGAGCTGGCACAGAAAGAGCTCCCTACCAGGACTGCAGGCTGTACCAGCTTGCTAAAGATAGGATCTATAATGTTCACTCTGTCCTCTCAGGTCTTGCTAATTTGGGGTTATTCAGGCTTTGACTTTTGCCAACGGATTTGCAATTTTTCACCTGTTTGGACTCTGATCTTTTGCTCCTTGTTTTTCTTCTGTCTCAGGACAGATAGCAGCAGACTGGTACTACATTTAGTCAGTGATTTGGACTTCTATCCTGACTTGTTTCTTTTTTTTCTCCCCCCGTTCTTTCTTTTTTCCTCCCTGTTCCTTCATGGGCCAGGCTCAGCCTAGCCTCCCCTGTCACCCTACAGCAAACTTATCCATGGTCTTCAGCACAAAATTGGGACACCTGGCCTGTGGGTGACACAACTCCTACAAGGTCAGGTTTACTCCTGGCTCTCTTGCCCCAGCAGAGGACTCAGTGTCAGAGCCTCTGGAGAAGCGTGGAGGGCAGGGCTCAGGGAGGTTGTGTCACTGCAGGATTTGATCTAAAGGCACCCAGAAACACCAACCCTGCAGACAAGAACTCAGCTCTTCTCATCTCCCCTCCTGTCACAGGCAGGCTCAGAGCAGCTGTCTCACACCTCCCTAATCCAATGTGGGCTCTCTCCTTACCAGGCTCCTCACGCTCTGGGGAACTGTTCCCGCAGCTCTCGGTGCCAGATGAAGCTTCCTCTGCTGCAGCCTTGTTCAGAGCGTCCTCTCCTGTTGACTCAGGGGCAGCATTGATATTCCCCTTGAAAGAGAAACAGAAAGAAAGCAACCCAAAGATCATTCACTATTTTCTTGGAATCACATCAGGGATACAGGAACTCTCCTTCCCCACTCCCAGGGGACATGGAGAACAAGGGGGGAGCACTGCCCACATGGTTCACATGACAAGCATTTTCAATTCAGGATTTGGGTGGCCAAGGTGAAACTGAAGCTCTTACAAAATGACCTTTGAGGCAAAACATGAACACAGAAAAACAGAAGACACCAAGTGAGGGGACGTGCCCTCAGGTGCTGACCCTGCCTTATCCCATGAGCTGTAAGAAATCAGCCAGCAGAGAGCCAGGGACCCTCCTTGTTGACACCACAGGCAAGGGCAGAGCTCACTCCCAGCACTGCCCAGGGCTCTGTGCTGCAACCCCACACAAAAAGCACACATTTCTGCCAGGGACTCTCATCACCCCCGACCCAAATGCTCAGACAATCCATCACCAGCTGGTGCTTTTTTGGAGCCTTCTGCTGCTGCCCCGTACGTATGATCCAAGCAAACATTTAGTGACCTAGGGTATTTCCAGGATCAGATTTTCCAGTGGCAAAAATCTGTAAATCTGGAGGGTAAAAGAAAAGAAACAATCCACCTCTTCTGCAATAGCCTGCCCATCAGAATCCTAAAGATTCTAAAGATGGTTCAGAGCCTACAAAGTTTCCTTTTAGTGTGGAATACAATTCTTTTGAAAAGTGCTACGTGTGAGTTTATGGAAGACAAAAGACGTCCCACTGGAGAATTAAATATTAGAAAAACCTAAAAAATCCCGCTCCCTGCCCTGAGTCTGCCCTTCCTCAGTCATAGATGTACTGCAGCCAGTGGGATCAGCACATCAAGAGAAAGAGAGCCATTCTTTGGACAACATGTGGAATAGCTGTGAAAAGGCTTTTGTAACACTCCAGGCAAGTTGGGGAAGAGTTCAGAGAAATGGGATTCCTAATGCAAAGACTGAATCTGTCAATCAAAAGGACAGAAGGCTGCAGCTCCAGCCCATCCCCAAATGCAGCTCTGGGAGCACCTACAGGCACAGCAGGGCTCACACAGCAGCTGCAGCAGCTCCAGCCCAGCCCTTGCTTTGCCTTGGCCTTCCAACACCAAAGAGGCAGAGCCCACATCTGCTGCTGCAGCAGAGGCACCTCTCACGTGCCCCTCCCTGCAAGGGACACTTGGCCTTCAGTGCCCTTCTTCAAACGCTCTTCTGTTCTTTCCCAACAAACAAAGCCTGGTAGAACCTACAAAGCATCACCACAACTGTCTCTGCACGAGGCATTCTTCCCAGGGAAAGGAGCAACCAAATGTGGCCAGCACAGGCTCACACCTCTTCATCCTCACTAAGGGAGAAGACTTTTTCATCCTTCTCCTTTTAGAAATCCTACCTTACCCAGAATAATTAGATAGCTATACAATAACAAAACAAATTCAGTTCAAGAAGCCTTTGCTTCCTAGTCCAGCCCCTTTTCTTCCATCCAATGGGCTTACCTGAGCAGAGGGAGACCTTTGAGGCAAGGATCTCCTGATCTCCCGAATCATTTTTTCTATTTCAAAGCCTAGATCTACCGCTGGTAATTCCTCTTCTGCAGCTGCATTCCGTGCTGAGCTGGAGGCCATCGATGCTGCACAACCAGCACTACCAGGTGGAACACTGAGGGCTGAAGTGCCTGGGTGGGAGGCTGCAGGAATCCAAAAACATTGGTCAGGTTCCAGAATGAGGCTTTGGGACACAGAGCTCTATGGCTGCCTTGGATCAAACATCGCAGGAAGCACACAGGAAAACCAGGCAGAGAATCTTTTGGCCTTCTAGGTGCCCCTTCCTAACAGTCTTGACAATTTCTGCCTCACAATGACAGAGCAGCGCTGAAAAATACTTCAAGCGCTCGCTTTTCATGACCTTCTGGAAAAGCAAGGCTACAATTCTTTTCCTACCTGGCTCACCGGAGGCTGGGAGCTGCTGCTCCCTGCGGAGCTGCTGGAAGCTGCAGGGCTGGATCCTGAGCACCTCCTGCTCGGCCGGAGGCAGCTGCTCCCCGCAGAGCTCCGGCAAGCGGCTGGGGGGCCCCTCCCGGCCGAGCGGCAGCGGTCGCTCCCCGTGGAGCCCGAGGAAGTGGCAGGGCGGCAGCCGGAGCACCTCCCGCTCGGCGGGCAGCGGCCGCTCCCCGTAGAGCTCCTGCAAGCGGCTCGGCCCCTCCCGCCGGGCCGGCAGCGGCCGCTCCCCGTGCAGCAGGTGGAAGCCGCAGGGCGGGCGCCGGAAGAGCAGCGGCCCCTCCCTGGGGGGCTGCTGGAAGCGGCCGGGCCGGGGGCCGCGCAGCTCCCGCCCGTCCGGCAGCGGCCGCGCCCTGGGGAGCTGCTGGGAGCCGCGGGGCGGGCGCCTGCGCCCCTCCCGCCCCGCCGGCAGCCGCTGCCTGTTGGCCGCGCTCCGGCGCCGCATGCGGAACAGCAGGTCGGGGCGGTCGCGGCGAAAACAGGGGTTGGCGTAGTGGAGCCAGGCGCCGGCATCGCCCGGCACAGCCGAGCCGAGCCAGCCCGGCACCTTGCGGAAGCCGTAGCGGTAGAGCTGGCGCACGAAGCTGCGGAACCGCGTGGCCCTGAAGGTGCGCGGGGCCGGAGGCCGGGCGGCGGCCGGGCTGAGCAGCTCCCGCTCGAACAGGCAGCGGTCGACGAGCAGCCCCTGGGCCCGGCCGTCCCAGCGCACGGACACGACGCGGGGGCTGTTCACCAGGCGCCACAGCTTGGCGGGGAAGGTGTCGGCGTTGAGCCCGGCGGGCAGCGGCAGCTCCGCCATCTCGCCCATCGCCGACTGTCGCCACAACGCCCGCGGCGCAACGGCCGCGGCTGCAACGGCGGCGCGCGGCCTGAGGGGGGCGCTGCGCTCGGCCCCGCTCGCGGCCCCCGCGCGGGCCGGACTTGGCGGGGACGAGCGCCGCAGAGCCGGGGCTGCGGGACCAGCGCGGGCGGGGCGGCTCCCGGGGCTGGCCGGGCACCGCAGGGCGGGCCGGGGTGAGCTGCAAACCCCTTCTGGGACGGGTTTGCCTGCGATGGAAAGGTCCTGCACATGAAGGTTGAGGTGCCCATGTCCCCGCTGCACCTCTTGGTGCATCTTTGTATGGACCACAGGAATACCCACTGAGCCTGTGAAGCGCTGAATTTGGAAAGTCATAGTTCATGGAGGTTTCTTGTTTGTTTGTTGGTTTATTTGTTTATTGTTTTTTGTTTGAGTTTTTTCTTTCTTGTAGGCAGCATCCATTTGTGGTATCGGTCAACCCTACTTCCTGCCTGGTGCCACTGATCATTCCTGTGAGGAAGAGGGTGCTTGAGAAAGACTGTCAAAATCACATCTGGACCATTTACTCTACAGCCAATTTATAATGTTAGAGTAGAACCCTAGAGTAGGAATGCAGAGTAGGATTAGAGAGTAGGATTGTAGAGAAGAACTATAGAGTAGCATTGTAAATAAAGATATTCTCTGAAACATCAACTCATCTGGAAGATTCCTTTCTAGATCACCGTGTGTCAGAGACTGAAATATTCTAATTTTTGACTGAAACATTTTCTTGAAGGACTTGTAGGACTGAATTACAATAGCTGCACATAATACCACCATATCCTGAACAGGCCTTTGGAGTGAGGCCCTGGACTGTTCCACAGTGAAGATAAGATAAAACTCAGGAACTGGGACGTTCACCAAGCACAAGCTTAGCACCTCTGGGCAGGAGACAACAGCCACAAGGCTATCAGCTGCCAGGCTGGCACAGAGCCTCACCCCAAAGGGTGGGCAGGGAGAGAAGCTTTGGGGGTGTGTTGGAAAGCCTCTGGTGAGAGGCTCAGGGACCACCCATCCTCCCATGTGCAGACCAGCCCCCCTGTGGGGTCCTTCACCCAGGGGAAAGCTCATCCACAGCAGAGGGGCTGACAAAGCCTGTGTCACCAGCTGACATGAAGTTGCTACATCAAATATATCCATTTCTTGCTTGCTTCCAATTTTTACTGTTAACAATCTGGAGTTGCTTTTTTGCTTATTTTATTTGAATCTCAACATTTGAGTCAAATTTGTCTACAGTGATCTTGTCTTGATGTTTTAGGCTGGATTACATCTGAGTGAGTGCCATCAGAATTGTTCTTGTGAACAGTGGTGTGAAAATGCTTTTATAATTTGGGTGGTTTCAGGTCAATCTGGGCTGAAACACCAGTTTTTTATTGTGTTTTTAGTTTGCCATTTTGAAATTTCCCAGGCAATGCATCAATTGTTGTGGTGGGACTAGTACTTGTCAAATCACAGTGCACCTTCAAGTCCCAGAGACTTTATTTCTTTACAATTGTGGTCTCATTCCTCCTCTACAATCCTTTTCAACAATCCTGCTCTAAGCTTGTTGTCGTGTAAATGATCCTGGTGTGATTATCACAGTCTTCTCTCTTCCTTTCTCTTTTCACTGAAAAGATGCGTAGCACATTGATGGAACTAGGCTTAGATAATGGTGCAGGTGTTCAGTCACAAAAGGCTCCAAGAATTCTTCAACATCACTGGCATGGAGACAATTGAGGAAGTTCTAAAATACTCCCTAAGGGGAAAAGGGCATTCAGAGACCCTTTGAATGTTCCCAAATATTCTCCTCCCTCAGTCAGTTGCATACACTTTCCCAAAAGAAGGTTATGGCATTGCTGGCCACACTTCTACTCTGTCAGCTGAATAAATCAACAGCAAGAAACTTAGGAAAAGGATTAGACACCAAACTTCATAGACCCCATAGGTCTGTGCACAAATCAATGACTGTCACTCTGGAAAGAGTGGTTGGAAGAGCATGTTTTGGAGAAAACTACAAAACTGCCAGAGTTTGCATATGGACAGATTCAACCAATTGCTCTTGAAAATCTGCTGAAGTACCTTGCCTGCAACATTTCTTTATGTGTTCTACAGAACACTTGCCAAAATCTGCATATTCCTTGGCTCACTGACAAGGTGAAACCAAGGTCTACAAATAGTCCTGGGAGGTGTTTCAGCTGACATCTTGGAGCAGCCTGTACACATTCCTCTGTAACCCTCCAAGGCAAGGTGATTTAGGGGGGGATTGTCTGAACTTCTACACTTTTGACAGCATAAGGCACAGCACTTAAACTATATGAATGTTCAGAAAACACCCCTGTATTTATCATAAAGAATTTCAATTTGCCGCAATATTTTCTTAAAATGTGCACAACTTCATAGCAGAGGTACTTGGCTTCCACCCGCTACTGAAAAAGTTTATTTCAATGAACAAACCTAAGGCTTGAAGAAAAGAATTGACCTGAAGAAAGCCACTCCAAAGGCTGTATAAACGATGAGAGATAAGAGTTATCAACAGTGAATTTTTTTTTTATTTTTAAAGGTCTAAACTAACTTCTATCAACTTCTAAAACTTTCTAAACATATTTGAATGAATCCTACATTTTGAACAAATATTCAACTGCTCAGTGCTGTGTGCTAACAGAACTGTTCATTACTAACTTAAGTAAGGCTCAAAGACTAATCTTCTAATTGAAATAAAAATCCAAAGGCCAGAGATTTGATCAGGCTGAAGCATAAGTGTGGTGCTAGGATTCCACTACCTGCTTGTCAAGTTCAGATGTTTGGCTCTGAATATGGGACAGCTTTTTGTGGAGCTACTGGCACCTGCTCTTCATTTCAGAGTAGCTGGGGCTACCCTGTGAAGGAGGAAGAAAAAGAAAATTAGGGCATGCAAGCATCTCTGCAGAATGTAGAATCTGTTGTCTTTTGATTTAAAAACAGCCTTGAGCCAGTCTCAGCAGTAACCATGGCCCTGCAGGTCTGGTCTCACACATACCTCTTGTAACTGCTGATAATCTGCTAGAATTCGATGAAGCAGTATCTTCAAGAAAAAACCATGAAGAATGTTTCACTACCACTATAAAATGCAAACCTAGGTAAACACTAAAAATCCTCTCTGCTTGACTCTGTTCCTGTGCCTCTTCTCTGTGAACCACCACTCTTGTGGGAGGTTAGCAAAAACAAATCTCCAACTCCCAGTATCACCCAAGATCTGCAATTAAGCCTCTCAATAGGGAACACAAGGAGCACATGCTCTGAGGCTCTGCTTGGGACACATCTCACCTTCCTGTTTGTCCATAGACACCTCAAACAGCGGGTTTGGGGCTGCGTCTTGCAAAACTCAGACCCAGACAAAGCAGTGACTTAGCACATATGGCAGTTGTGCAGTTTCCATTTGTCTCACTGAGCAGCTCCAGGGGATCCAAAACCCTGCTGTGATGAAGCACAGCCTTCACAGTTTTGTCCTTCTTTACCTGGTAGACTTTGGAGCCTCGATTCAGAGACTTCCACTATTCATGAAACCATCTGAAATTCCTGTTGATCTTGTCAATTTGAGTATGTCAATCCTGGTATTCCTCATACTCTGTGTTGAAGTCATCCTTGTAATGCTGGCGTTGCTCCCAGGAGACTATGGCTATGTATTTTCTAATGGAAAAAATCAGATCATTTTTCTATGAATGAACTCGAAGACAACATTCTTATGTGTAGTTTTACACCAAGCACGTGGCAAATGTCAAGCACAGACCCCCAAGCTCTGAGTCAGTTCCTCTGGCCCTCACAGTTTCTACATGCAAGTTCATGTGCTAGAAGAGAATGTAGTCAGGTGACTCTAGAAATCTGCCACATTTCTATGACACTTAATTACTAAGATTTTACATAGTAGAGGTTGTCTTCATTAGGCAGTAGAGCACATTTAGGAAACACTGGCACTCATTTGAAATGTCAAAGGACCAGCAGTGACCACAGCCTCAGGAAGAGAAGAAGCATTGCTGAATTATATTCTCTTTCTATATAGGGAAAGCTTTTAAGTTTACATTTGCTTTTGAAAATCCATTTGTAATTCATTTTTGGCAGGGACTTCGGCATTTATGGATTTGGTTGCACAGAGCTGGACTTCTGAGCTACATTTATATCTGCCTGTCTAACAGCAAAGCAGAGGTAATGATAATATTTGATTCTTCTACTGGAGTGCAGTTACAAAACTGAATCTTGAACTGAGGCCCTTGTTATAAAGCCAGTTTAAAAATACTCTACACATGTCTGAAACCACAACAACAAAATCCCAAACCACATCAGCTGCTATGGGGGGTAAAACTCATTAATGCCACTGATGGAGAGAAAAATTTCTACATCCTTTCTCCCTCAAGTTAACCAAAGTAAAGTTTATAAAGATCATAATAACAATGAAAGAGGAAGTGGCAAGAGGAACGACAGACACCAGTTCCCAATACTGACACACCAATGCTTCTGCTCCTCTGAGCCTGAGCACCTGGCTCTTTTGCGTGACCAAATCTCCTCAAACACGTGGAAATGAATCCTTCAAAGCATCCTGAGATTAACTTTTGCAAGGTGTAAATATTTAACACGCTGAAATTTGGTACCAAGACAGACAGCATCTTGTGCCAGGGATGTGTCCCAGGCCCGATGCAGCTGCCTGGTGTGCTGGTGTGTTCTGGAAAGGAAAGTACAGATGTCTTTGCAGGTTTTGGCAGGTGCCTCAGAAGAAATAGCCTGGACTTGTGCCATGTGCCCAGTGCCATTTCCTAGCAAGAGCCCTAGCACAGGCCTCCCTCAGCTGCTCCCCTGCAGGGCCAGCCTTGCCCTGAGCCTTGCCACGGAGCATCCCTGGCTGTATCCAATGTGAGCCAGGGCCCTGCCGCGCCTGCTCCAAAGGCCACAGCTGCCCCAGAGCCCAAGGGCTGCAGGAGGCCTGACTGCCCTTGCCACCATCAGTGCTCTGACAGAAGCTCTGAGCCATTCCCAGCCTTTCATACCACACACACACACACACATAGACACTTCTCCCTGCCCTCCTGCTCTGCAAATCCCAGGGGGGATGCAGCACCAGAGCTGCAGCTGACCCTGTGCAACCACTGCAGGAAGGGAGGGCCCGTCCAGGACAAACCCACCTCGGGGTCCATCTCAGCTCTTAGCCTGGGAGATACAGCAAAACCTTCTCCAAATCATCCTTTCAATACTGTAAACAGCTTCACATGGCACCCCACTGCCAGTGCCAAGGCTTAATTGTTATTTCACTCACCTCAGGTAGTCAGCTTGGTTGTTTGTTGCAGACCATGTGGACACAATGGAAGTCTCTATTCTCTCTCCTGTAGAAAAGCAGAATTTGGACACTCTTCACCAGGAGATCTTTAAAAAATAAAAACAGACCTCCGGGATGGCCATGAAAAAGCCCTTCAGAGCTTTGTTCTCACAGGAAATTTTTCAAGAAACCCTACACAAAGTAATAACGGGGCAGACATAACATTCTCTACAGTAGCCAGTTCCGAGCTTTAGACAGAATGCATGGCCACTTTATTCTACAGGTTTTGCACTAGCACAGGATAAAGCCCAGCTCAGCTCTTCTGTTTTGAGGGCATGAGGTGGCATCTGCACAACCATTCAAGTCTTGCAGCAACATATACAACTTCACAAAAGACAACAGCTTGAGAGAGACAGAGGGGGAAAGAGACAGACCAACACGGAGGTTCTAACAAGAAATAGAGAAAAAAGCTGCAGTTCTTCATATCCAGTGTTTTTATGACCACTTCCTTGCCCATTCCAGTTGGACACAGTTTGGATGAAACCAAGTGTGGATGCAAAGTTTCTGCACTTTTGTCTGCAGGAAAGTCACAGTATGTTCAATACAACTTGTAAGAGCAGCTTTGCTGAGAGCATTTCATTCCTGAAAGTGCATTTGCTCTCATGATTCAGTCTACACAAAAGCTTCAGCCCAAGCCCCAACTTGAAACACAGTCCAGAATTTTCCCTCACCAGCTGCTCAGGGTTTTGTAACTGGCTCCTGAAGAACAATGCTCATGTGTTTATAGATTCAAGCAGGAGTCCTTCCAAAGTCATCCCAAGGTTTGTTGGTATTGTGTGTATGTCCAGAAGAAATGTGGAAAGACCATCTCAAAGCACCTGTCCCTACAAGCACACCACCACTCTCAAGAGGCATCTGCACACTCTGAACATGCCTCCAGGCTAAACGCAACTAGTGATTTGCAAATTCAACTTCCAAAAGAGACAACACACAGAGAAAGCAACTGAACTCTGGCCTACTGGGCGTGTCCCTGGGATCAGAAGTCAAGTGTTCTTTGTGCCTTTCTGTTTAGCTTTTCAATGTCATCTTCAGTCTTGTAAAGCTTTTGAAGAGAGAAAATCTGCAGCTAAGATACAGAGGAGCTCCTGGCAAAACCCAAACTACAACTTCAGGAACCCCAGCCCAGGTTTCGTAGCTTTTGGAGTTCCCATGAAAAGGCTGAGTTCAACGAACAATGTTGAAATCATTGCAATTTGATCTACATATTTCAGCAAACTAGTCTGCAATCAATGTGTAATGGGTTTCTGTCTTCAACATGCAGACTTGAAAACCTGCTGGTGGAAAAAGTGGTGCCTCAATCAACTGTTACTTTTACTGGAAATCAAACTAAAAGAAAACATCCATTCTCTGTGGCTTTCTAGTTCCTGGCTCCTCATTTTTAGCAGGTTTCCCCAACATTAATCCATGGGTCACATTTCTTTCTTCTTGATTGGTTTTGCAATACAGAGGGAGAAGTTCTAAAATTGAATGATGTCTTAGATAAGGTTCCAGCAGCACAGATTCTGGGCTTTGCTCTTGCTGTCTTTTAAACAACAAGACTTACAATGTAATGCAAAGGCAGAAAACAAAGTCTTGATTTTTCAGGACGGTGCATGAGGGATAATGTAGAGCAGTAATAGAGAGCAGTGCCTTCATGTCTTCAGTCCCAGGTTTCCAAGCTCCCTTTTCACACAGTGCAAGAACACAATTCACTATTTCAGAGCACAGTCAAAGAAGGATGTTCCCATAAGATAAGCCATCAGAACAGGAATTTTAGAAAAGCACAGATGGCATGAAGAAATGCACTAAGCCTTGACCTAACAGAGGTGAAGACTTGGAATTAGGAGACCAGACAGAAATGCTGTTGGAGGGACTGTGGGAAAGGAAAGGACAGCTTACATCCCTTACAGGCCAAGATCTAAGAATATCTGTGACCATCTGTATCTGTGGCTACTCAAATCCTGGGCAGTATAAAGGTGGTACCTCCAGAGGGACTTGGGGACACCCATCACCGACAAGACCAAGGCTGAAGAAAGACTGGCTGGATGACAGAGAATCCATGTGGTGCTGATATCTTCATACTTAACATCTCTCTCTCTTCCCCAAGCCCCACCTCTCTTCTTTTATTCTTTTCTAGCTCCCTACTTTGCATTTACTCTTAATAATATCTGCACACTTGAAAAGGATCTCACTTGTGCTCTAATTTGGGCAGAAGCTTCTCTACATAACCAAATCTTTCCACCACAGTTCTCCAGAGAGGACTTAGGAGAAGCAGCATATTAATACCTTCATCGAAATCCAAAGGATGATGTTAGCATATACATATAGATTTAATAGTTAGTGGTAGTAATGCTAAGGCTGCAGTTTGTAGCTAGTACAAGGTAGGCCCTGGGAACTAAGCCAGGGAATGTGCTGAACTACAGAATAATGAGTTAAGGGCCAGTGGGGCGAAAAAGGACCAACTGGTTATTTATAGGAACAGTAGGGAATTTACTGATGAAGTACAATAAACAGGTGTGGGATTAATCTATAGTTCTAGTTTAGACAAGCATGTAGGATTTATAACCGTTAGGAAGGTATCTTATTGTCTTAACTTAGGCAGGCGTGCAAGAGTTATAACCTTTAGAAATGTTATCTCGAAAATGACTGCTGCCTTTGATGTGAAGTATGTGGACCATAGCATGTAGCCATGGTGAAGCAAGATTTGTAAAAGGGTATAAAACTGTGTAAGATTCACTAAGGGGTTGGGACTTTGACTTTGGACGCTAGTCCTCAGGTCCCCGGGCCCTGAATAAAGCACCGCACAAAACAACTTTGTTGATTTGTGTTTTATTCTTTGGGATCGGGCAGCAATGAGACTGCTTCAGCCTTCCCAGTTCATTTTTCTTCCCATTTGAACTGGGGACCTCCTTCTGCACCATGTCACACTCTGGGACACAAGAACTCTGGAAATTTTCATCCTGGTGCACCTCATGGGCGCAGGGGGAAATGGAGCCGACCCTTGGAGACATGTTCAAAGTAGAAAGGGATGTGGAAGCTAGCACCCAGGAAGAAGAGAGGCATGCAGCTGCTGGCTGGATGTGACTGGTGAATTGCTGGTGACCAATTCGCCTCTTCTTGCTCATCACAGGATCAGTAAAGTCAGAAGCCAGAGGGTGTTTCTGCAACAATAACAAAGTTGTTCGTTCATTCATTCATTCATTCATTCATTCATGATCAGGATCAGCTCCAGTTGGCTTTGTCTAGCTCCCAATTCCTGCTTGTACACACCAGGAAAAGACTCAGTTCTTGCTCGCTCACACCTACATGATGCACTAAAGACACCCTTGGCTGGTTTAGGGTTTTACCCGTTAAAGACAAGATCAGTGTTTCACTCACCCAACCCAGGAGTACTGGCTGTGGTGGTTGGTTGTGAATTGTCATCAGGAGGAGCAAAGACATCAGTCACATGTCAGGAAATTCTTTAGGTGCTTTTAGGTAGAATTGCCCTGACTCAAGCAGCCACTCCACTCTTTAGACTCAAAGCTGCTGGTTCAAAACTTCTTAGATTTGTACAGCAGACTTTCACAAGTGGTGACTTATGAGCCCTTCCTTTTCCCTCAGTGCCCTTCAATCATTTCTCACCACCTCCCAAGGACCTTCTCAGAGGTGCTGGCTCACAAGCCACAAAACACATGGCCACAAGCTCCCCACTCCCACAGCAAACTTGAGGGCTGAGGATGGAGTAGAACAGGACAGCCATGCTGTTCCCAGGCAGAGTGAGGGAGGAGAGAAATTAAGGCTGAGAAGGGAGTGAGGGAATACCACAGTTTTGTCATGCATGCAGAGCCAGCCCTTTGAGCCCTTCTCCAGGGAAAGAGTGGAAAGGGGCTGCTGAGCTCAAGTGTCCAGGCAGAGCAGAAAGTTGGCTCAGGACAGTGCTGCTCCAGCCCTGCAGGACCCTCTCTTCTGATCACAACCTTCCCGTCCAAGCAGTCACAATGCCTGAGGCACAGCATATTTTGGCCCTGGTTTTGCACATTCCCATCACAGCTTTATTCCCATCAGCAGAGGTCTGAACATTAATACAAAACAAAGAATGTGCAAAAATGCCCCAAATACCTGAGCAGGTCTTGCTGGAGCATCTCTCTCAGAAGGCCCTGGAGATGTCACTTGGCTGGTGCTGGTGGGCTTCTGAGATGGAGCTGATTTGCTAGGAAGATGGTCAAACATTTCAGGTTACAAGGATTAAGTATCAACTGACATAGTTCTTTCCTTGCCGACAAAACAGACTTTCAGTGTCAGGACTCAAGGAAACTGCATGAGGCTAAGTTGAGAGAGCTTTCAGCTGGATATCAGGAAAACATTCTTGCCCTAGAGGGTGCTTGAGGACTAGAACAGGCTCTCCTGGCCAGTGGTCACTACAGCAAGGGCTTCAAGAAGTGTTTGGACAACACTCTTGGGCACAGGCTGTGATTCTCGTGGTGTCCAGAGCAGGGCCAGGAGTTGGACTCCATGACTGTGATGGGTTGCTGCTGACTCAGCATATTCTAACAAGCTCGGCTTCATTTCCCAGGGTGTTTCCTCTGAAAAGTCTCTTTTCCTTCCTCTAAAGACTGAACTTACCTAGCTAGTATTAACTTCAAATTCTCCCTATCGATTTCAGTGTAACCAGGCCAATCAGTCTGAAGGGTTGGAAATAGATGCTCCTTCAGACTGAAGGAATTATCCTTTAGGTTCAGGTTGGCTACCTACAGGCAGACATACAAGAAAAGAAACATCAATTATTGTTGTGTTATGCAAACTAGAGAAATCCAATTGGTCCTGACAGCTGTTTGTGAGCACCCAACTCAAACTAAACAATGTCCTTCGGTACAGAGATGAATTATTCCTCTATCACATGAGTTTCAAGCCATGTCAAACTTTCACCAACTTGAAACAACCAAATATGTCTATTGATATCGGGCAAGTATTCCTTTGAAAACAACATCTAGTGCTGCAATGTGTAAGGAGAGGCTGTCAGGCCCAGTATCCCTCCCTCTTCACGTGGCAGAGCCAGGGTTCATTCCTGACAAGTCCTGTTGTGAGAAGGCAGTGCACATGGCTGGCTCTATTCCTTTGACAATAAATGAGGTTCATCCCTCCCTCTAGACAAATACAAAGTCTACTCAAGAAGCTAAAATGAGGTAGTAAAATTTCAAGACCAATGACATGAATAGTGTTGGTTTAGATTTTATCACCTGTCACCTGCTCAGAGATCCTGCTGAGATGAAGACAGGAAAAGTCTCTCTCCATTTACCCCGACAATACATTAAATACCTCATCAACACAGCACCACCATGCCTCCATATCTGGCCATTCTCTTTCTTTGAAGACATTATAAACACTGATGTTTATCTGATGGTCTGTGTTGATGTCTCTGTCCCCCCAGCTTAAAAAAAATGTAGAAGTAACAAAGATACAAAAATTGAGGATTTCATGTCTTAAAAGCAGAACTAAGGTTGTGTTGGAAGGGAAGTCAGTCTGTGAAGCCATTTGATAAGCAAGGCTGTGCATCCAAAATTGTATCCATTTGAATTATCCTCCCTGGTCATTGTTCATAGCTGAAGAAGATGTATTCTTATGTGGTATATTAATGTGGCATAATTCAACAACAGCCATGGGGAACAGGGAGGATTTTAAATAGAGAAAAGTTTCTTATAGAAAGATTGAAGGAAGAAATATAAATTAAGGACAAAAGAACAACGTGGTGGAAAAAATTGCTGGAACAAACTGCACAATCTCACCTGCTGGAGGATCTTTCCAAGGGTACCCTTGTCCTTTTGCATGACTCCATCTCTCTGCAAGCGGGCAAGTAACTCTGGCTTCTTGTATGTCCTCAGAGCAAGCAAATGAATCACCCTGTCCCTGTAGGGTCGGCGATAAACAGCAGTGCAAGGATTGCCTTCACTCTCTGCAGCCTTCATGGGCATTGTTTTCTTCTTCTCAGGTGCAAGATATGAAGTGTTTGGCTGGGCACTTTTGTTTACCCAAAGGAAAGGAAAACAGAAATGAATTGTCATTGGGAGCAGGCAAGAGAGCTGATTTAAACTTATGATGGAATTCTTGGGCACAGAGTTGCACTTGCATATCCTTGTGAATCCCTTCCAGCTAAGCGTATTCTCTCATTCTGTGACAAAGCCCAATCCCTAACTGGTACTGCATGGAGCATGTTGCAAGGGCACCCTGTACCCTACCAGCAACCACACCTGACTCACCTGAGTTTCTCAGTGCCAGCCCAAAGCAAAACCATCCAGACCAAGTTCCACAATTATCTCACTACTGCCTGTTTTCAATCTCAATTGCTGAAATGTTCAATATTCCCTTTGGATCTATGTAAACTATCAGCAAGTGTTACACAAATCACCATTCACATGATATATAAACAGAAGATCCATAAAAACAAATTTGGAGGTTTAGTTTCATTTCCTCAAAATACCATGATGTTGCTGCCCTAAAATGCTCAGCACTCAGCTAAGGCAGAGCAAGAGCTGCACTTTCAGTGGCAGGGATGTCCCTGCAGGCAGGTGACTGCAGCCACAGCCAGGTGAGAGCCTCTTTTTCTCAGGGCAGCTGGCTGTGCCTAATTCAGCTGTCTGCTACAGGCAGCACCACAGAGTGCCTGGAAGGGGAATATCCACCTCATGTCTGCCTGGAGCCAGGCTCCTTGGGGAAACACTACTCAGAACAGGTTAATAACAGATGGCACCACCAGAGCACACTGGGCTTTGTGCACAGTTATGCAATCTGTGGGGAAGATGACATCATTACTTGCCTTTCCACTTTCTTTGAAAAGAACCCAAAACTGTATTGTGTCTACCGTTACTTCTTACTGACCATGACAAAGAATGAAATCAAGTAACATTTTCCATCTTGATCTTATGAAATTCTACATGGGACTTCCTCAATGTCATTTTTGGTCAATTTCCAAGGTTTAACACATAAACAGAGTGCCTAGCTACCCCAAAGTCCACTTGAAAACCAAATCATTAGTTACCAAGGCAGGTTACTTAAGAGCATTGGGTAGTCCCTACCTGGACCTCAATGCTCAAAATTCCAAACATTCCAAAATTCCAAAATTCCATCAAGCAGTATGGGGACAAGGAAGGACTGGCAGGCTTTCCAAGAGGAAAACAGGCCAATGGCTGAATGTAGTGACAAGAGAATGCAAGGCAGACCTCAGGGCAAACCACCTATAGCTGAGAACTCTGAACACACCACCTGGCCCAATAATATGCTGCAAGAATAAATTACCAAGTTGAAATTCTTACAGACGTTGAACAAAATATGCAAAGCAACCATACCTCCAAGTGGGTTATACAGTTTGACAACCTGCACACTTCCAATGTGCAATGCCTCACTGGAACTTGGCTAAAAGGCAAAAGAAATGCTCTGTAAAACTTCCAGCCAGCACTCCATTCCTGGTGATTCACCAGGCCCTTACTTTTAAACGAGAGCTCTAGTTGAAAAGTTTTGCTGTCCCATCACTAAAAACAGCTGCTGTGACACAATTCTCCCTCTGAAAGCAGCCGGCTACAAAACTGCCCTGAGACAGCGACTGTCACTTCACCTCCAATGCAGACAAGTGCTCAAGTAGCAAGTCATCCTGTCCCAGTTGCTGGAATTTATAGGCACGGGCTTCCCTTGAAATCAAGTGCCTGAGGACAACTGGGCTGGCCAGAGCTCAGCTGACAAACCAGGCGAGAGTGGTTCCCAAAAAGATCACAAAGTTGGGACAGCACCCAGCGCTGGCATTGATTTGGTACTAAGGAAGCACATGCTGCAGTGAGCTCCAAGAAGAATTTCAACTGCAAATGGTGAATTTTGTCTGGAACAGGCACCAAAACCCTTTCTCTTCTCCGCAACTCTAGGTGTATTTATTTGCATAGATGTGACATGGAAACAGTTTATCCCAGGTTAATGACATGTAACAAAATTTGGATTGCTTGGCTGAACTCATCATTTGCTACAGAATGTGCCACAGGGAGCTCAAAACTCACTAAAATGTCTGTAAACAAAACCATAGTTTTTAACAAAAACAGCCTACTGCCATGTAACTGCTTCATTCTAAAAGCAAAATGGGCTGAAAGTGAAGCTAAAATCTATTCATCTGGAATTTGCCTGGACTTTTATTTAAACAGGAATATCACTTGCAAATACCTGTGAAAGCAATATTCCACAGTCCTTTAGAAATCCCTCAATATTTTGCTTGTGACACTGTTCATCCTTCATCCATGGCACTGTCATTTGCACTAAGTATTGCCTCAAAACAATTCCACTGAGATTTCTGTTTCAATCATCAGCACTGGCAGAGCTTAGGATAGGGACTGGACATCAAGGGGAGCAGGGAGTCACCTGAACTTCACATCGTTTTACGTCAGCTAAATGAATAAGTTTGCTCTAAGACCACCCGTGCATTTTATAGAAGAATGGGAACAAATATCAGAGGGGGCTGATGGGTTTCCACCAGCCTGGATTATTTATGGAGCATTTCATTACTTGTTTAGCCTATATTTTCTCCTGCTTAATGTACTTAATTAACTTTGTAATTGCTTCTTAAATTAATCATAAACAGTATGGTAATCATATACACTGCTTTCCTCCTAAGCAGGAGAAGCAAGAGGATCATTACCCAAGAACAGACAGAATATTAATTATGAACAGAACTCGGGAACTTGCAGTCAATGAACACAAAGAGCTTTGTTGTCTCAAATGTATGAATACTAAAATGTTCTGGCGCTTATGGTGCAGGCTTTGCGAATTTGCCACTGAGCCCCCCCCTTTCTGCCCAGAACTATAAATATTTACCTCCACTCAGTGTGTGGATCAGCCTCTTGACCAACGGGTGTGAGATCCAACCAAGCTGGAAGAGCACTCGCTGAGCGCTCGGACACCTCCGCTCTCGCTGCAGCCACGGAAGGGTCTGACCGGTCCTGCCCTGTGCTGCTGACAATGGCCTCGTGTCCTTGGAAACAGGCAGCTCCATGTTCCAGGCTGGGTGGGCTGTCACTGAGGAGCTGGATGGGACACACCCAGGGCAGAGGGAATTCCCACTGGACACACATAGGAACGCACTACCCCGTTCCACAAGGGACTCAGATCGTTTCCAAGTGCAGGAAGGGGCGCTCCGGTCACCCCAGTTGCTGCAGCTGTGCAAAGCAGGGCTAATTAAGTGTTTCTGCACAAAAGTGCTGTACTTGGCTGTCTCCTGGGTGAAGGTGCAGCTGAACACCTCTCACTAGGGCAGCGAGGTGCAGCCCTACCAGCACTGCTCGATCCTGCCATGGGCCGGTCAATCTGTGAGGCTTCCAGCACGTACGTGCTCACTCAAATATCATCTCTTTGACAAAAGCCCCCCGGACCATTCCTCATCCCCCTCTCCTAAAAGGATACAAGCCAGCAGCATGCACAGGCCCCCATGGGCTCTGCAGGAGGAGCTGACATGGAAGAGCCAGTGCTGACCCTGAACACAATCACAGGCTGATAGTTGTGGTGACTGCAGGTGGCCATTGAAGTTATATTGACACATCTGGAAAAATAGTTTATAGTCAGTTTATGATCCTTTTACTTGCATTTTCTCCATACCCAAGCTTACTCCTGATTTCAGTCAACTGGCAGCAATAATACTCTCTTGCAGTCATTACAGGGAGAGGGAATAAAGCATGCCATTGAAAATGCGTTGAATATTTCCATCCAAGCTCCTTTTCCATATCACATGTACTCGAGGGATGGCCAGTTCACCTCAGACCAGGAGACACCATGGTCCTCACTGATAGAATAGGCTGGAAAATGAATGGGGAAAAAATGCCAGCTTCTGTGTCACACAGGTTATGTGTGGTTTAGAGCACAAAGGAAGTCACTGGTTATCCCTGAGCAGAATCTTAAAATAACAGGTGGTATTGCAAGATCAAAAGACATGGTGCTAAAGACAGCTCCTACCTTGAACCCTGCTATGTTCCTCAATCCTTCTACAAGGAATCACAATCTCCAAGCAAATATGGACAGCTTTGGGAGTGTCCAGTTCCCTGCTAAAGCAGCAATAATGCACTGCAAAGCTCACCAGTACACACAAAGACCCAGCAACATCAGAAATCAAGTAGCAGACAAAACCGCTAGAGAGGGGGCAGAATTTTGAATAGGCAAAAACCAGGCAGCTCTTTGTGAACCTGAAGGACATGGAGGCTGGAAAAGAAAGTGCTGTCATGGACTACACAGGAACACTGTCAGCAGAGTGGAAACATGGTGGCTACATCAATGAACTTGGTAATAAAAAGTAAAAAAAAAAGGAAAAGAAAGAGGAGGAGAATGTCAGTGTTATTCATTGTATGTGGGACGCATCCCTTAAGGCAGGAAGAGATGAAAAAGTGATCCCTTGTGAGGAATGGTGGAACAGATTTTGATGCCAAGTGCAGAGATGATGTGAAAAATATCTCATTTTTATTGAGAGATTTGCTTCTTGTTTAGTTCCACAAAAATGTTGGGTCTCTACAAGTGTCTGTTTGGACAAAATTAAAAATTCGTATTAAATAAATGAATGTTTGCATATATTCTTTTCCTTTTTGAATCCCTACAAAATGCAGTCAGTGCTTTCAAAATTATTTTTCCATTACCTGAGCCACTTCAGGTGTAAATAGTAGATCTTCCCAGAGAAGCCTCCTGTCTGCTGAAAGACAGAGCACTGTCTTTAAGAAGAGAAATTCCCATGAAATGCTGAGAGTTGCTGCATCCTGCTTTAGGCTGTCTTTTCATCCTTTTCCTCTCTCATACATTCCAAAAAAGGCTGGATTGCACTGACCAGTGAAAGTCTTTAAAAGGACTTTCAGTGGCAGTATAATTCAGGAAATTGGATTACCTTCATTTCTGGTACTTCCATACATCAGTCTCTGGAATTTGGAACAACAGTATGCAGCACTGGGTTTTTTCCCTGCTCTTCCCCAGCCTTGGTCAAACCACAATTCAGGCTCAGATCTGTAGTGTTTGGTTTGGGTTTTGTTTGGGTTGGTTTTTTAGTGTTTTTTTTCAGAATGGGATTTCAGTCATCATGCTCAATATTCAGCTTTGTATTTCCAAGGCAGGAGGATCTTGAGCAGCAGGGAGGTTCCAGAGGACTGGATGAATGTTGATATTGTGTCTATTTCCTAGAAAATCAAATAGGATTACTTGGGTAACTCGAGGCTGGAGACCTGAGCATCAAACTCGTGAAAACAACAGGACAGGTGACACGAGATCTCATAAATACTAATGGGGTAGGAATGAAATTCATTATGCTTAAGTCCCCTTAAATAATGTCACATCCCTCTTGAAAACTATGGAATTGGTTTTGATAGTGCATAGATAAAATCATTTTAGGCTTTTATAATGCTTCTGGCATAGTTCCACAATACAGCCTAAGGAATAAATTCAGTCTTCACAATATCAATCAAAGCTATTTGAATAGCTCAGTAACCCGGAAAGTGCCAGGTCTCTGAGGACAGATGTCGGGAACTGCTGCTTACATTTATTGAGAGAAATTTGCAGTAATTGCAGGTAATTGCAGAGTTGTAAATTCAGGGGCAAGGTGTTGAGGCCACTGGGGCTGGAGCAGGATGACCCTGATTCCAGAGGGATTACATTTGGAAGCAGAGCATTGAGAATTGGAGTGATCTCTGTGCACCTGACATTTTCAGGTCAAGGTGGGATACCATTCTGCTAGGTAGGTTTTATCCAGACAGACAAACAAAGAAACAAACAAACAAAGAAACAAACAAACTGTAGGGCAGCAGCACTTCTTAGAATTATTCAGGGGTGGGTAACTGGCATTATGGGAGGTCAGACTTGATCATTTAATGGTCCCTTATGACCCACCTTCCCTGCTCCTGCTGGAAAATGTGCAAGCAAATAGTACAAGTGCTTCTGCACCCCCATCCTGGGCAGTTCCACAGTCCTCAGGAGAGAATTATTCAGCTAGGGCAGAAATGAGTGCCAAGGCAATTCCTAAACATTGAGATGCTGCTGCCTAATCACTTTTGTTTTCTTTGATTTTAAAACTACTCTGTTTTTTTTTGTATCATTGTCTCCTCAGGAGATTTGGACTTGATAGGGGATATGTGGGGAAGTCCCTGCGTGGTGAGGTTTTTCCTGATGTATTTAGGTGAAACTACATAGACATGCCTTGAACTTTTCTGAATTACCCTTGGTTTCTAGGTGAAGAGAATATAAAAATCATTCTAGACTAAATTTTTTAGACACCATACATGATTACATAGACAATCAATGCATGATTGGTTTGTTCGTTGGTGTGGGGCTTTTTATCTTTTTTCAGGGGAGGTTGTTGCTTCACTTTTTTTACTAAATTAAAAGACAAAACCACAAACCAAGGCATTTTAAGTGCCCTATGTGTCACAGAGATCGAATGTTTTCTGCCATGCTCAAGTCACAGCACAGCTCAGTTCTAGACTGCAGAACACATGCTGCCTGTGCTGAAAGGCTGTAAAAGAGAGACAATTCCAACTGCAGCTGGCCTGGTCTGCATGAGCACAAACCTTCACTGCATGCACTGGAAAGGATAGGAAAGGAAGGCCCTTGGAAAGGATATCAAAATACAGAGGCACAGACAGGAATGAAAAGCTTCCGAAATTCAGGGTAGTGGTCTGATACTTTGATCTTGTGAATGATGCAGTTTTCTCACAAGACTTTCCACTGTACCCCCCTGATGTGTGTCACTCACTGTTTGTGGTACCTGATCAGGGCATGCCAAGGGTGCCTGCCTGGATAGCCAAAGAATGGAAAAGGTACAGCAAGGTCCCTATGGATGATGAGTTAAACACATAGACAGAGGGCAGCTGGGTTGTCCCCTTGTGTACAATAGGCCACAATTAAATTGACAGAGTGATTTCTTACACCTGTTTTTTTCCTGCCCTCAGATCACAACAACCCCTGCAGCTCCACACTGGGGGAAAAGTGTCTGGAAAGCTGGGACAGGCCCTGGGGGTGCTGGTGACAGCAGCTGGACACGAGCCCAGGGGTGCCCAGGTGGCCAAGAGGCCGCTGGCCCCTGGGCTGTCCCAGCCATGGTGTGGCAGCAGGAGCAGGGCAGGGACTGTCCCTGTGCTGGCCCTGCTGAGGCCACACCTCAAATCCTCAGGGCAGCTCTGGGCCCCTCACAACAAGACAGGCTTTGAGAAGTTGCACATCAGGAGGAATTCCTTCCTCAAAGGGCTGTCAAGCATTGGCCCAGGCTGCCCAGGGAAGTGGTGGAGTCATCATCCCCAAGGAGATTGAAAAGATGAGAAAATTTGGCACTTAGGAACACAGATAACGTGATGGATTTGACAGTGTTATATCAACGGTTGGACTCCACGATCTGAAGTGTCTTTGATAACCCAAACCATTCTACAATTCTATGAGTACAGAAAGCCCAATTTGAATGAGTCCCAAAATCATGAGCACTCATCCACTGACAGGTCCACCAGGTCAGTCTCATGTTGGATATGGAGTCAGGAATGAGCTAAGGAAGTCTCATGCTAAAAAACACTATCAGGAATCAACACAGAGAACAAAGTAACACAAATGCCACAAAATCACTTGCAATCACGGCAAGAGCAAACATGTCTGAAACCAGTTTGTCGTCCTTCAGTTAAATCCTGATATCACAAGCCACCTGATGTTTCCATTCCAGGTCTACTGTGTGTGCCTTAGAGAAAACTTAGGAGAAGCTGGTTATGCTTTTAGTGTACTCAAATACTCCAAATTTGCATCACCCAAGCCATCCCTAGAAACCATGCTGCCATTTGCCCAGACATTGCTCTGGAACAGTCTCAGATCAGTTATTTCAAGTGTCCTGAGTTCAACATCTGGAGGGGCAGAAAGTGTTCTGTAGGGCTTATTCAAAACTGATTCTACAGCCTATCTCTAAATAATACTAGGAACTATTTTAACCAGATATGAAGATGCACGGATTTTGCAAAAGTAATTTGCTGGTGGCAAGATCAAGCCCATTAAGGAGCACAGGAGCTGAGATGCTTTTACTGATTGCTGTAAAGAATTTTGAAGTGTTGCTATTTGTTTCCATTTACATGTTCACTTCTGAGTGATTTTTTAGAAGGCATCTTGAAAGAAACGTGTTCTTTTGTTTCTTTGGTAGCAATGCCCATAGCAGGCAGCAGGCTGGAGACCTGCTGAAGATCTGGTGATGAGATCTGGTGAAGAGCTCGGAATACCATTGAAGTCATTGCTCACTGAGCAGCTTTGAGAACCCCTGTGCTACTATCAAAGACCCACCAGCTCTGGTGCCAAAGAGTTCAGAATGTGGCTACGTGGAAATCAAGTCCCCAGTACGTCGTGACTCCCCCTACGCCCAGATCACCGGCTCTGCTACGGCCAGCAAGAACGTGTATGAAGTTGGTAGGAACAAAATCCACCTCTGGATGCTGGGGCTTAGGGACAAAGAGCACAGGGCTTTTTATTCCTTGATTCAGTTTCATCAAAAGATGTGAAAATCACTGGAAACACAAAATGATGGGATTAGAGTCCATGTTCTGCTCAAAAGCTGTAACAACAGCATTCTTTACTCTTTTGCTGTAATTCACACAAACAGGGTTTGAAGTACCTTCAGCTCTGCTCAGGTACTTCTGAATTTCCCTGGTGTGAAAGCCTTCTTTTGAACAACAGCATATGATAAGCTTGGCATTTGATTGCAATGGAGTTCAGCTCTAGGTGAGACTGAATGCAGCTGGAGTTATGGATGGCAGGGTTGAAGTTCTATTGCCTTCTCTTGATCAGAAAAAAATGGCAACTCCATCCACAGACACAGTATTCCACTCATATGGGCCCTAGCCAGTTACCATATTTCTGTAATTACAGAAAACTTTGGGGTCCTGGGGAGTGGTAGCTATCCTGATCACCTCTGGGCTGGAATAAATTGTGTCCCCTGCTACAGGATATATTTTCCTATTCTGCATGCAAGTAGAGACCACTGAATTCCATCAACATACCCATTCTGCTTTTAAGAATTTTTATCAAGTCTTGAGTAAAAACTTCAAATTCAAGTTGGTATATTGTTGCTTTGTTTTGTTTTGTTTTTTGAATTTGCTGAAAATAAAGACACAAAAGGAAGAGATGCTGTCTCGTTTCTGTCTGTAAAGACACTCATGTCAAGGCCCTGCTGCAAGTGCAAAGCAAAAACACCAACCTATGTTTGTACAGCTACATTTGAGGACTCAACACATCGAGGAATCTTCCTGCTGCAGCAGAAGCTGAAATGAAGTCTCAGTGTTTTCCCTAAAGTTGTGTGCATGCTCTCTCTCCTCACAGAGCCCACGGTCAGCGTTGTCCAGGGCGCGTTCGGCAGCGGCGGCGGGCGCTTCGGCCAGGATCCCTATGACCTCCCAAAAAAACAGCCACATTCCATGCCACTACGAGATGTGCTTCCCATCCTAGGGAACCCCACACCCTCCACAAAGGGGGTCGGCAGCAACTGACCCAGCAAGAAGCTGATGCCTACAGCCCTGGGACACTCAAGGGGCAGGGTGGCACGGTCGTGCTCCTTCCTCTCTAGTTTACCATCTCTCTTGGCTCCTCATCTGTCTGCCAGATCATTGCTGTACCTTAAGCAGAATCTCAGCATGAGGTTTGTATTGACAGATGGACAAATGCCACACTCTGGGCATCCTCATTCTTCTGCCTTTTTTTTCTTCATGTTTTTTTTTTGTTTGTTTGTTTCATGGCAGTACATTTTCTAGAAACAGGTATGAAGCACATTTATATTGTAATATACTGTCTTAAAAAATAGTAGTTTGCAGATTAGTCTTGATAACATCACATTTTAGTGACTTCAGGTATAAGCTTTATGTCTGTCATGTTCCAGATTAGTAATACTCTGAGGACAGTGGAATTTAACAAATACCACTTTGTACAGGAGACCTGATTCACCAATTACCTTTCAAGTATGCCCGCTGTATTTTTTTTCTTAGTTGATATAAAAAAAGTGTTTTGTTGTGGGAACATATTTTCCAGAGATGACTGATGTTCATCGTTCTCCCTCTCACTACCATATACTTCATGTACATGTAGGTTAAAGCAATAAAGTCTCTAATGAAAGATGGGAAGTGCTTTGAACTTTTTTTGTCTGTTTTACATTTGACTACAGGGTATTTTGAATTGGCACGGGAAAAGTAGGAAATGTCATTTGTGCTCTCATGGTTTCACCTCAGCTGGCAACTGAGTACCATGCAGGTAGTTACTCCCCCAGAGAGAAGAGGAAAGGAAAGTCCTTGGGTTGAAATAAGAAAAAGAAAAGAAAAGAAAAGAAAAGAAAAGAAAAGAAAAGAAAAGAAAAGAAAAGAAAAGAAAAGAAAAGAAAAGAAAAGAAAAGAAAAGAAAAGAAAAGAAAAGAAAAGAAAAGAAAAGAAAAGAAAAGAAAAGAAAAGAAAAGAAAAGAAAAGAAAAAGAAAAGAAAAAGAAAAGAAAAAGAAAAAGAAAAGAAGAGAAAAGAAAAGAAAAAGAAAAAGAAAAGAAAAGAAAAGAGAAACTACTAGTAATAATAGTAATGCTAAAACAGAAAAATCCATCATAGAGGTCTAATGTTTCAGATTAAAAAAGCTGCAATCTAGTATTGCAAAAGTATAATTCTGCTTTCCAGGCTTTTCTAGGCAAAACTGAGAAACTCAGCATTCCTTCAATGCTGTTGAAAAAACAGGGGGCTTAATCCTAAGTAATTCCCTTGTTTTACATTCAAACTGCCATCTTCTTAATCAAAAAAGGAACAAAGAGTGATCCTGATTAACTACCTAGTGTAAGTAATCATTGGTTATACATTAACATTCTTCATGAAGAGTCAAGTTTCCACTCAAGGACAAAAAGGGCCTGGAACCCCAGAATCCCAGAATCCCAGAATCAATAAGGCTGTGAAAGACCGTGGAGATCATCAAGTCCCAAGCTGTGACCTAATAACACCTTATCACAAATTTATCCTTATCTGAAATTGGGGACCTAGAACTGGACACAGCACTGGAGGTTCAGCATCACCAGTGCAGAGTAGTAGAGGAGAAG
The DNA here is from genome assembly GCF_963662255.1 of Cinclus cinclus. NCBI lineage: Eukaryota > Metazoa > Chordata > Aves > Passeriformes > Cinclidae > Cinclus > Cinclus cinclus. The sequence continues at coordinate 9,540,110 of NC_085084.1, forward strand.
AATCTCTGTCCTGCTCCTGCTGGCCACACCATTCCTGATCCAGGCCAGGGGCCATTGGCCTTCCTGGCCCCTGGGCACACGGCTGGCTCATGCCCAGCCTGCTGTCCATCACTGACCCCAGGTCCCTTTCTGCCTGGCCCCTGTGCACCCACTCTGTCCCCAGCCTGCAGCACTGCAGGGGTGGCTGTGGCCAAAGTGCAGGACCTGGAACTTGGTCTTGTTGAAGCTCACCTTGTTGGATTTGGCCTCTGGATCCAGCCTGTCCAGGACCCTGTGCAGAGCCCTCCTCCCCTCCAGCAGATCCACACTCACACCCAGCTTGGTGCCATCTGCACATTTGCTGCTGGTGGACTCAATGCCCTCATCCACATCCTCAATAAAGATACTAAACAGGAAACAGCAATGCAGATGTTAAACAGATGTTAACAGATGGCCCCAGCACTGATCCCTGGGGACACCACTGGTGACTGCCTCCCAGCTGGATGTGGCACCACTCCCCACCACTCTCTTGGCCCAGCCTCCAGCCACTTCTTGACCCACTGAAGAGTGCACCTTTCCAAGCTGTGGGCTGCAGCTTTTCCAGGGAATGCTGTGGCTCACCGTGACAGAGGCTTTGCTGAAGTCCAGGCACACAACATCCACAGCCTTTCCCACATCCACCAGGCTGGTCACCTGGACATACAAGGAGATCAGGTTGGTCAGACAGGACCTGCCCCCCCTAAATCCACGCTGGCTGGCTCTGATCCCTCGGCCATCCTGGAGGTGCCCTGTGATGGCACTCAAGGTGATCTGTTCCATCACCTCACCAGGCACCCAGGTCAGGCTGACAGGCCTGGATTTCCCCAGATCCTCCGTCCAGCCCTTCTTGGGATGGGGTCACATTGGCACCTCCACTCCTCTGAGACCTCCCTGGTGAGCCAGGAGTGAAGATAAATGGTGGAGAGCACCTTGGGGAGCTCATCCAGCAGCTCCCTCATCTGCCTAGGATGGATCCCATCTGCTCCCAGAGACACCTGTGAGCATGTGAGTGGCTCAGCAGGTTCCCAGCTGCTTCCTCCTGGATTACAGGGGTCTGTTCTCCTCCCTGGCCCCATCTCCCAGCCCAGGGGACACTTGTCCTGAGCATGACCACTCTTACTGTTGAAAAGTGACCCAAACAAGGTGTTCAAGTACCTCTGCCTTTTCCCCATCTTTGCCTACCTAATTCCCTCCCACATCCAATAAAGAACCCAGGTTGTCCTTGCCCATCCTCTTCCCTTCATGTATTTATAAAAATATTTTTATCATCCTTCACAGCAGCCACCAGCAAGTTCTAACTGGGCTTTTGCCTCTCTAATTTCATCACTCATCCCTCACAGTGAAGGAACTGAGCACAACACCACCAGAGCTCCTGCCCCATCAACCAAGTGACCCAGAGCCTTGAAGTCCTTTTTAACTACCCAGGTGCTCTTCTTTTCAACCTCATCACTGCCAGCCTGGACAGCCTTGTCTCTGCCCCACACAGTCCTGAACTTGGGGATGCTTTTGATCAATGTGTGTGTCCTCAGATGGAGAACCTGCTGTCTTCATTGTGCGAGTCTTGAATCCCACACTCTGCACTGCAAAGTTGGAGGAAAGGAGCCAGAGAATGAAACAAGCCACCAAAGTGTTCTCGCTGGAACACTGGTTTGAAAAACTACACATTAAATACTAAACATGAGCTGCTGTGCATTCAGCCTAAAGCTGTGCTTGTCTTGGCACTTGTTTGGTCCCAGTGCAGAATGGAAATGACCCCTCAGCCAAATGGAAGCTGTGGGGTTGTCTAATCCAGTGCTTTCATCTCTCTTCACCCAGTCAGCTGGAATGGCCTGAGGATCACACAGAATACACAGGTATAAACACCATTCTGCAGTGCAGCAGGAGACCAGACAGGCTGTGCAAGGGCATCTCAAATAGCCCTAGAAAACCAATATTGAATACTGGAAGAGCCCTCCTTGTACCAGTGAAGTCCAGCCATCAGATGAAAGATAAGTAGCATCATGCTGTGTAGATTTCTTATAGCTTAAGACAAAGGTTATTTGAGAAGAAAAAGAAGTTTTAATTATGTACATATAGATTTAGTTAATCTCCTCTCCTATCTTTGCCCTAAGCTTTTTCTCTACACTGTATTTCAGAAGCCTGAGAAACTCTTCATGAGAAAAAGACATAGTCCTTCTTCCTGTAGGTCAAAGACAGGAGATATCAGGAGGGAATCTCAGTTCTTCTTCTAAACCACACAACCTCATTCCTTGTCCATAGCAATGGAAGTTTGAAACATTACAAATGGTTATTGCCAGAATGAAGGAAATCCAAAATGGACAGGAAGGTCCAAGCCTTCAGGAGGTTTGACAGGACAGTGACCTTCCTGATCATTTGTCCACTCATGTCATAATAATCTTCTGAGTAAAGCCAGAACTTTAGCTCAGCTTAAGCGTTCTGCTGAGTGTGAGTTAAATGAGTATTACTTGAATGAAATTAAGAAGGGAAAAATCCCAAAAGTCATGGCCTGTAATCTAGTGCTGAGAAAGGATGATGCTGAGCTGTCCAGGAATTCCTCCAGTGTGAGTGCATGGCTCCGTTGTCCACAAAGTGTGTCAGCTTGGCTCACTCTTCCATGGGGTGCAGTCCCTGAAGGCCAGGCTGCTCCAAGCTGGGTCCCCCACGCGGTGACAAGTGCTATCAGGAAAGCTGGTGCAGCGTGGAGTCCTCTGTGCAGGGCTCCTGGTGGAGCTGTCCGGGGCCATGGCAGGGCAGGCAGGTCCATGGCACGCTTGGCTTGTCCCGCAGCTGGAGCAGAGTCAGCGTGGCAGGGCTGTGGTGCATGGAGAGCTGGGGGAGTGGGGAATATGGCAGCAAGGTGGGAGTGACAGCAGAGACAGGACATTGGGGAACATGGCAGTAAAGAGGGAATGAGAGCAGAGACAGGCCAGAGGGAAACATGGCAGCAATGCAGGGACACAGCCAGAGGTGGCAGCGCAGCCATCACCACCTGCACAGAGACACTGCAAGTGTCCTGAGTGTTTGGCTCAGTGATGTTGAATATGCCATGATGACTGCAATAGTGCAGGTTCAAGACTAAGCTCTGCCTGCTGGGAACTTGCTTTTGTCTCAGCCAGTTCCTTGGCCACAGACTGTGCCTATAAAATGCCCAGTGGGAGTCAGCCGGCTCCTGCCTTGCCTGCTCACCTCTCATCTGCCATTTGGGGAGACACAAAAAAAAAATAATCTCCCTTGTCCTTACAATTCATTTTGCTCTTGCACTAACCCACTCCATTCCTTTCCCCCTCCGATTTCCTTTTCTCCCTTTTCCACCACTCTGCACTCACACCTCCAACCTCACACAAACCTTCTGACTCACAAGTAAACCACTACTTCCTTTTTACCAATGTCATCTTTCAACACTGAAAAACCTCTCTTATTTACACTTCTCTTGCCCTCCCTACCACAAGCATTCCCAACCATTGCTCTTACCCTTTTTATTTTGTTTTTTTTCACTTTTATTTCTTTTTCACTTTTATTTCCCTCCATGAGAAATAAACCCACACAAATACCTGGGACAGGGCATAACAACACACAAAGCGTTACTCCACAAGCCATACAAACCATTCCACTTTTTCAAATGCCAAAATCATCCTCTGTCCACAACAAACTGCTCTTCTTTTTGTTCCACCAAATAATTCCATGTGCCTTTCACAATCAATGCTTTTTGCTCTAGAGTCTTTAGGAAGATTTATGCTAAAATATTTCCCACTCAACTCCTTAAACTCTCCCCACAGCAGCTTATATTAACAGCAAGCTGCAAATTGATGAAGCTCAGCTGCACTTGGATTGAAAATTCCATCTAAAATATTTTGCCTCTACAGTTCGAGCTTTCTTCTCCCCATCTGCCTCCTCCACACTTCTCACTGGACTTTTCCAACATCTTCTATCCCAGCACTGAAGTCCACAGTGGCCTTTGCATTTCCTGAGGCTGCAGCAGTTCTGTACATGAAGTGGTTCTTGCAGAGACACCAGAGCTATCAGTGCTGCTCTAAAACACCTCCCGTGGCCCTGGTGAACATCTGCCCTCTCTTGCCATCACTCTCTTTCCCCCTCTGTCCCTCTCAAGCTTTTGTCTTTTGTGAAGCTGCATCTGTTACTGCAAGACTTGAATGGTTGTGCAGATGCCATCTCATGCCCTCAAAACAGAAGAGCTGAGCTGGGCTTTATCCTGTGCTAGTGCAGAACCTGTAGAATAAAGTGGCCATGCATTCTGTCGAAAGCTCGGGACTTGGCTACTGTAGAGAACATTATGGCTGCCTCATTAATAAGTGTTGTAGCTTTTCATGAGTCATTTCCTGTGAGAACAAAGCTCTGAAGGAATTTTTCATGGTCATCCCAGAGGTCTGTTTTTGCTTTTTAAAGATCTCCTGGTGAAGAGTGTCCAAATTCTGCTTTTCTACAGGACAGAGAAAAGAGACTTCCATTGTGTCCACATGGTCTGCAGCAAACAACCAAGCTGACTACCTGAGGTGAGTGAAATAACAATTAAGCCTTGGCACTGGCAGTGGGGTGCCATGTGAAGCTGTTTACAGTATTGAAAGGATGATTTGGAGAAGGTTTTGCTGTATCTCCGAGGCTAAGAGCTGAGATGGACCCCGAGGTGGGTTTGTCCCGGACGGGCCCTCCCTTCCTGCAGTGCAGTTGCACAGGGTCAGCTGCAGCTCTGGTGCTGCATCCCCCCTGGGATTTGCAGAGCAGGAGGGCAGGGAGAAGTGTCTGTGTGTCTGTGTGTGTGTGTGTGTGGTATGAAAGGCTGGGAATGGCTCAGAGCTTCTGTCAGAGCACTGATGGTGGCAAGGGCAGTCAGGCCTCCTGCAGCCCTTGGGCTCTGGGGCAGCTGTGGCCTTTGGAGCAGGCGCGGCAGGGCCCCGGCTCACATTGGATACAGCCAGGGATGCTCCGTGGCAAGGCTCAGGGCAAGGCTGGCCCTGCAGGGGAGCAGCTGAGGGAGGCCTGTGCTAGGGCTCTTGCTAGGAAATGGCACTGGGCACATGGCACAAGTCCAGGCTTTTCTTTCTCTGGTACCTGCCAAAACCTGCAAAGACATCTGTACTTTCCTTTTCAGAACACACCAGCACACCAGGCAGGTGCATCTGGCCTGGGACACATCCCTGGCACAAGCTGTTTTTTGTCTTGGTACTGAATTTCAGAGTGTGAAGTATTTACTGCTTGCAACAATTAATCTTAGGAGGCTTTGAAGGATTCATTTCCATGTGGAGGGAGATTTTGGTCACGCAAAAGAGCCAGGTGCTCAGGCTCAGAGGAGCAGAAGCATTGGAGTGTCAGTGCTGGGAACTGGTATTTATCATTCCCATTACCACTTCATCTTGGTTCATATTATGAGATTTATAAACCTCACTCACGTTTCTTTGAGGGAGAAGGGAATAAGAAAAATTTTCTCTCCATCAGTGGCATTAATGAGTTTTGCCCTCCTTAGCAGCTGATATGGTTTGGGATTTTGTTGTTGTAGTTTCAGACATCTATAGAGTTTTTTTTAATGTCTGTATTACAAGGGCCGCATTTCAAGATTCAGTTTTGTAACAGCTGTCCACTAGAAGAATCAAATATTTTCATTAACTCTGCTTTGCTGTTAGATAGGGAGACATTAATGTAGCTCACAAGTCCAGCTCTGTGTAACAAAATCCATAAAAGCAGTCCCTGCCAAAAATGAACTACAAATGGATTTTCAAAAAGAAATGTAAACTTAAAAGCTTTTCTAGTGTAGAAAGAGAATATAATTCAGCAATGTTTCTTCTCTTCCTGAGGCTGTGGTCATTGCTGGTCCTTTGACATTTGAAATGAGTGCCAATGTTTCCTAAATGTGCTCTACTGCCTAATGAAGACAACCTCTACTATGTAAACCCTTAGTAATTAAGTGTCCTAGAAATGTGGAAGATTTCTAGAGTTACCTGACTACATTCTCTTCAAGCACATCAACTTGCATGTAGAAACAGTGAGGGCCAGAGGAACTGACTCAGAGCTTGGGGGTCTGTGCTTGACATTTGCCATGTGCTTGGTGTAAAACTACACATGTGGTTTAAAAGAATAGGAACACATTAGAATATTCACTTAGAGTTCATTCAGAGAAAAATGAACTAATTTTTTCCATTAGAAAATACATAACCATAGTCTCCTTGGAGCACTACAAGGATGACTTCAATGCAGAGTATGAGGAATACCAGGATTTACATACTCAGATTGACAAGATCAACAGGAATTTCAGATGGTTTCATGAATAGTGGAAGTCTCTGAATCGAGGCTCCAAAGTCTACCAGGTAAAGAAGGACAAAACTGTGAAGGCTGTGCTTCATCACAGCAGGGTTTTGGATCCCCTGGAGCTGCTCAGTGAGACAAATGGAAACTGCGTAACTGCCATATGTGCTCAGCCACTGCTTGGGCTGGGTCTGAGTTTTGCAAGACGCAGCCCCAAACCCGCTGTTTGAGGTGTCTATGGACAAACAGGAAGGTGAGATGTGTCCCAAGCAGAGCCTCAGAGCATGTGCTCCTTGTGTTCCCTATTGAGAGGCTTAATTGCAGATCTTGGGTGATGCTGGGAGTTGGGGACTTGTTTTTGCAAACATTCCAGAAGAGTGGTAGCTGACAGGGAAGAAAATCTCAGGAGTCAAACAGAGAGTAGTTTTAGTGTTTTACCTAGGTTTGCATTTTATGGTGGTAGCAGAACATTCTTCATGGTTTTTTCTTGAAGATACTGCTTCATCGAATCCTAGCAGATTATCAGCACTTACAAGAGGTATGTGTGAGACCAGACCTGCATTTAAAGCAAAAGACATCAGATTCGAAACTCAGCAGAGATGCTTGCATTCCCTAATTTTCTTTTTCTTTCTCCTTCACAGCCCCAGCTACTCTGAAATGAAGAGCAGGTGCTAGCCAGTACCTCCACAAAAAGCTGTCCCATATTCACAGACAAATATCTGAAGCTGACAAGCAATAATTGGAGTTCTGGCACGAGACAGATGCTTCAGCCTGATAAAAATCTCTCACCTTTGGATTTTTATTTCAAAAAGAACATTAGTCTTTTAGCCTTACTTAACTTAGCATTGAATAGTTATGGTAGCACATAGCACTGAGCAGTTCAATATTTGTTAAAAATGCAGGATTAGCTGAAAGAATTTTAGGAAGTTCTAGAAGTTGAATCAAGTTAGTTTAGACCTTGAAAGATAAAGAAATTTCACTGTTCATAACTCTATCTCTCATTGTTGTTTAAGCAGCATTTGGAGTGGCTATCTTCTGGTCAATTCTTTGCTTCAAGCCTTAGGTTTGCTCATTGAAATAAACTTTTTCAGTAGAGGGTGGAAGCCAAGTACCTATGAAGTTGTGCACATTTTAAGAAAATATTGTGGCAAATTGAAATTCTTATGATATATATATGGGTGTTTTGTGAACTTTCTTAAATTCCTTGCCTTATGCTGTCAAAGGTGGAGAAGTTTGGACAACCCCCTCCCTAATCACCTTCTATTGGAGGGTTACAGAGGAATGTGTACAGGCTGCTCCAAGATGTCAGCTGAAACACCTCCCAGGACTATTTGTAGACCTTGGTTTCACCTTGTCAGTGAGCCAAGGAATATGCAGATTTTGGCAAGTGTTCTGTAAACACATAAAGAAATGTTGCAGGCAAGATACTTCAGCAGATTTTCAAGACCAATTGGTTGAATCTGTCCATATGCAAACTCTGGCAGTTTTGTAGTTTTCTCCAAAACAAGCTCTTCCAACCACTCTTTCTAGAGTGACAGATACTGATTTGTGCACAGACCTATGGGCTCTATGAAGTTTGGTGTCTAATCCCTTTCCTAAGTTTCCTGCTGTTGATTTATTCAGCTGTCAAGGTAGAGGTGTGGCCAGCAAAGCCAGAACTTTCTTTTGGAGAAGTATATGAATCTGACTGAAGGACTAGAATATTTGGGAACATTCAAAGGGGCTGTGAATGCCCCTTTTCCCCTTAGGGAGTATTTTAGAACTTCCTCAATTGTCTCCATACCAATGGTGTTGAAGAATTCTTGGAGCCTTTTGTGATTGAAAACCTGTATCATCATGTAAGCCTAATTCCATCAATGTGCTACTCACAATTTCAGTGAAAAGAGATCGGAAGACTGGTGTGATAATCACCCCAGGATCATTTACATGACAACAAGCTTAGAGCAGGATTGTTGGAAAGGATTGTAGAGGAGGAATGAGACCACGATTGTAAATAAATGAAGTTTCTGCGACTAGAGGGTGCACTGGTGATTTGACAAGTACTAGACACACCATAACAATTGATGCATTGCCCAGGAATTTTCAAAATGGCAAACTAAAAACACGACATGAAATTGGTGTTTCTGCCCAGTTTGACCTGAACCCACCAAAACAATTTAAGCATTTTCTCACCAATGTTCACAAGAACATTTAAATTCTGATGGCACTCACTCAGATGTAATCCAGCCTAAAACATCAAGACAAGATCACTGCAGACAAATTTGACTCAAATGCTGAGATTCAAATAAAGCAATTAAAAAGCCAGCCCAAAATGGAAACTTTAAAATTGGAAGCAAGCAATATATTCAGATCCTTGATGTAGCAACTTCATGTCAGCTGGTGACACGGGCTTTGTCAGCCCCTCTGCTGTGGATGAGCTTTCCCCTGGGTGAAGGACCCCACAGCGGGGCTGGTCTGCACATGGGAGGATGGGTGGTCCCTGAGCCTCTCACCAGAGGCTTTCCAACACACCCCCAAAGCTTCTCTCTCTGCCCACCCTTTGGGGTGAGGCTCTGTGTGAGCCTGGCAGCTGATAGCCTTGTGGCTGTTGTCTCCTGCCCAGAGGTGCTAAGCTTGTGCTTGGTCAATGTCCCCAGTTCCTGAGTTTTATCTTACCTTCATTGTGCAACAATCCAGGGCCTCACTCCAAAGGATAAGGTGATATTCTGTGCTGCTATTGTAATACACTTCTACAAGTCCTTCAAGAAAATGTTTCAGTGTAAAATTCGGATATTTCAGTCTCTGACACATGGTGATCTAGAAAGGAATCGTCCAGATGAGTTGACGTTTCAGAAAATATCATTATTTACAATGCTACTCTATAATTCTTCTCTACAATCATACTCTGCAATCCTACTCTGCAGTCCTACTCTACAGTCCTACTCTAAAACAGTAAACTGCCTGGGGAGCAAATGATCCAGATGGGATTATGACAGTCTCTTCTCCACCATCCTCTCCTTCACAGAAACAATCAGTGGCAGCAGGCAGGAAGTAGGCTTGACCGAAGCCACAAATGGATGCTGGCCACAAGAAAAAAACAAAACAAAACAAAGAACAACAAACAATAGAAAACCAATGAACCATGAGTTTTCAAGGTCAGTGCATCACAAGGTCAATCAGGATTCCTCTGGTTCAGAGAAAGACGCAGCAAGAGGACCAGTGGGGTCATCTGCACCTCAACCTTCATGTGCAGGACCTTGCCATCACAAGCAAACCTGGCCCAGAATCCCACTCATCTCTTAATTCTGGTTGTCTTCACCTTGCTGGGATTTTTCTCCTGCCAGGGCTCTGGAAATGGTGCTTTCGGTCTCTGAGGTTTCTTCCTTTCAGGAAACTCCAAAGACTCACGTAGGTGCCTCTCTTTGAAGACAGGCATCATGCTAATTTCCACATGGAGACAGAGCAGTGTTTGCATGCCATGTGCCTCCCTGTGCTGGATGCCTTCCTTCCTTCCTTCCTTCCTTCCTTCCTTCCTTCCTTCCTTCCTTCCTGGAATCCTTCCTTCCTGGAATCCTTCCTTCCTTCCTTCCTTCCTTCCTTCCTTCCTTCCTCCCTCCCTCCCTTCCTTCCTTCCTTCCTTCCTTCCTTCCTCCCTCCCTCCCTCCCTTCCTTCCTTCCTTCCTCCCTTCCTCCCTCCCTCCCTCCCTTCCTTCCTTCCTTCCTTCCTTCCTTCCTTCCTTCCAGGAATTCTTCCTGGAATCCTTCCTGGAATCCTTCCTGGATTCCTTCCTGGAATCCTTCCTGGATTCCTTCCTGGAATCCTTCCTTCCTGCAATCCTCCCTCCCTCCCTCCCTTCCTTCCTAGCAGGGACAGCCGAGTGGCACTGGGTCCTGCAGTTCCCTCTCTGCCCCACAGCCTGGCAGAAACCCTGGGGCAGTTCCTGTCTGCTTGACCAGGCCAGGCAGCAGATGGGGCTGGGACAAGTCCCTCTCAGCTGTCCCTGTTTGCCTGGTAGAAACCTCTAAGAGTGGGGTGGGGGGCACAGAGCACGGCCCCTCAGAGGCTCACTCTGAGCCCACCACAGCCCCTCCTTCCCGCAGCCAAATCTCGGACTGCTCAGTCAGGTCTGGCTTCCTTGGCTTCTTCCAACGCTGTTTCATGCCTCTGCACCCAGCATTGCTCTACTTAACCACCACCAAATTACAAAACAGGGCAACAGAAACAGTCAGAGGACAGAGCACCTCTCTCCTGAGGACGGACTGAGAGACCTAGAGTTATTCAACCTGAAGAATAGGTCCCAGGGAAACTTTATTGCCACTTTCCAAAACTTCCGTGTGGTTTCTGAGGGAGTGGGGGACACCTCCTTTAAAATGTCCACTTACAATACAATGTAATACTGCTGGGTTACCATTTGGAAACAAAAAGGGGATCAAGTCCCAGTAGGCCTAAGGAAGAAGTTGTTTACTGGGAGCATGCAGCAACACTGGCACAAGTTGCCCCAGGAGCTGGGAGGTGCCCCATCCCTGGAACCATCCCAGCTCAGGTGGGACAAGGCTCTGAGCAACCTGACCTCCTGAAAGTTGTCCCTGCTCATTGCAGGCCACTTGGACCAGATGACCTTTACAGCTCCCTGCCAGCCCAGCCCAGTCTAGGGATTCCCTGCCCTTTTCCTTTCAACAGCACCAAGAGTAGAGGTGGGGAGGAGGGGGGCTCATCTGATGCCTTGGAATTCAGTGGAGGAGGAGCCCATCCCTGGCACACTGTTTCACCTGCAGCCCCTTCACATTTTACCTGCAGGAGCTCCTTGGCAGACCAGCACTGTGCCTCGTCTCTCTGCAGGCAGCAGCTCAGGAGGTGCCAGCAAAGGAGAGAAGAGGTCGGGCTGCTGCAGCTTTGGTCTCCCTCCGGTGGCTATCAGGAGCTGAGGCTGCACAAAAAGGAAACACGAGGCTCCACCTGCTTCTTTCACATCTGTAACTGCTCTCCCAGATGCCCTTGTTTAACCTCCACTCTGCAGTGGCAGTTTCTGCCCTGGCAGAGAGGCAGAGATGACTTTCCTACACCACCAAAACACCCAAACCCCAAAGCAGCCACAGCTTTTCCAACATTCAAGGGATCCTGCCTTGGCAGCTGATTTCAGTGACTGACCTTCTTAGTGGCAGCTACATCAACAAAAGCACATTTCATTTCTCTGATGATTCACACCAGCTTGACAAGCTGTTTGGAAGGGCAGTGTGCTCTAGCTATACTATTTCCAAGCATTATGGCACGAAAGGAATCTCTGCAGTGCTTGTTGGTCCATTTAGCACAGCTCCCACTAAACAAAAATCAAGTTTTTTGTTCTCCTCTAGAAAAAAAAATGCAGATGCAGAATCTATCTCAACTAGAGAGAAATAACAATGGGAAAAGGCCTAGGACTCTCCATGAAAATGCCCGCTGCAATAATAACAGCTGGGTGCTGGTGGCACTCAAACAGATGGGGACCAGAGACTTTGTTACTTTCCTTTTCAAGCCAGAGGAAAATTTCCTTCACTTCACCCACACCCCAGAGATCACAAAGGGGCTTTGATCCCATCCTTCTGCAGCTGAGCTCAACCTCTGGACATGGTGGGGAGCTGAAATGCTCACTGTCATTGGAACTGTGCAAGTCAGGGATGGCCCTGCTCCTGCAGTAAAGGAACACAGCACCGGCATCAACCACAGCCCTTGGATCCCAGCCACACACCTGACTGCAGCTCATCTACTGTTAAAGTACCAAGAAACACCCAAGGCTTTGGTGGGCAATTCTAACTGCAGTCAGAGAAAAACACATCCTAAACTTAGCCGGGTCACCCAGGGACATGACACAACAATGTACAGATGATTTGAAAGCCTGAAAGATTTGAAGACACACAGGATCAGGAAAAGATGGTACAGTATGCAGGAAAATTGACGTGCTTTGGTTAATGAAGGGAAAAGCAAGCACAACTGCTTGAGGATTTCTTTGGTGGTTACTTATTTTCTTCTCATTTGCATTTGCATTTTCTTATTGTTATTGTTTTTTGTTTTTCTTCTTCTATTTCTTGTTCTACTTCTATTTCTTCTTCTTGTCTTTGTTCTTATTCTGTTTCTTTTGGTATTTCTTCATATTTTTCTTTTTCCACTCCTTGTTCTTCTTCTTTTTCTCCTTATTTTTATTAATTTTCTCTTTTTTTTTCCTTTATTTTTTCTTTTCCTTTTAAGTTTTTTGTCTTGTTTTTCTTCTTGTTTTTGTTCTTCTTCTTCTTCAACAGAACTGCAAATTGTTCTGAATTCCATAATCCACCCTGACTACTGTCAGGAAACAACATTCTCTCTGCAAAACTGGCCTTTTAGTTCCTTAAGAGATCTGAAATGCAGCATTAGGAAATAGCCAGCGATGCCTTTGCTATTGCTGCTGCAGACATGGAAATGGATTTTCTTTCAGCCTACTCAGCTGGCCCTCAACTGCCACAGGTCAAGTTCACAGCTTGCTGCACAATTCCTAAACACCAGGAACAACAAATGTTCCTTTCTCACTCACCTCTCAATATCTGCCTCAGGTGACCTGCAGTGGGCAAGGGAAAATGAACCAGATTCCTTGAGAAATCTGGGCTGCTGAATCCCTCAGAACAGCTCAAGCCAAACAGAGGGCATTTCCATTTCACAACATCCCTCCAGGAGACACAGCTCTTTCACACAGCCAGAAAGAGAATAGGAAAATATTTTTTGTCCTGCCTACACTTTGGCCTGTTTTGACAGTAAATGAATGCTAACTTAGGAAGAGAACACAATTGGTTTTTTAACTCTCAGTGCTCATGTCCACCAGATAAAGCACCTTCTCTTCTCTCTTCTCTTCTCTTCTTCTCTTCTCTTCTCTTCTCTTCTCTTCTCTTCTCTTCTCTTCTCTTCTCTTCTCTTCTCTTCTCTTCTCTTCTCTTCTCTTCTCTTCTCTTCTCTTCTCTTCTCTTCTCTTCTCTTCTCTTCTCTTCTCTTCTCTTTCATGTACCTTTTCCTCAAATAAATTGGATGCACTAATTCTCATTAAGCTGCTGAAAACAGTTGCCCAGAAAAGCTTCCCCCAAATCCCCCTGAGCTATGGCAGTTCTATTGTGAAACAGCTCAGGAGCAGCTCCAGGCTTCAGGAGCAGACACTCACTGCTTTGCAGTTTGCACTTCATTGTAAAGGCAATCACTATTAAGCACTCAGTAAAGGGTCAGGTTAGACAGTCAAGTCCTTTCATGACACAATTCACAATAAAAGCAGCTTTTGCTCAGTGCTGGGGAGAACCACAAAGTCTTTAGAAGGGCTTCTGAGAACATCTCCCAGTCTGCATTTTCAAAGTTGTCCTGCTTGACCCAGCAAACTGAGGAAATGGCAGACTCTGCTGCCACAGACTCTCCCGGGGAGGGAATGCAACCCCTGCAGGTTCCCTTGCAAATGCTGCCCACAGCCCCCTGGCTACAGACACCCCATGTTTAGGGGAACAGGTTGAAAGGAGCTTTACCAAACCAGTGGCATCCTCATGCTCTTTCTGTTTCAAAATCAACCCAGTCACTAAGAAAGAGCAGGAAGACATCTAAAAGACAAATTAGGTTATACCCACGGAAAATCTCTACTTACATGCCACGTTAGTCAGGTAATATCCTGAACAACCACTGCCATAAACCGTGCAAACTGCAGCAATGACTTGCTCAGTCTTTGTAGCGCTCCTGTGCAGTTTGCAGACAGTTCAGAAACACCAGAAAAAACAAGGCCCCTGTCACTGTGCTCAGCTGCCCACTGACAAACTCGAGGATGCTGCTGCGCTGGGCACACCCAAGAGCTGCTCTGGCACTGAGGTCTTGGGTGCACCAAAGCAACCCTCTGATTTCACCACAACTATTTGGCAACCATGCCCTGACATAACAAAACAAATGATCCATGTTGGTCTGGACTCTATGCTGAAAGCTTTTAGCAGGGACTTGAACCCTTGGGAACCTTTCCTTTTTGAGACCCATGTGCCTTTCCAACAAACAACTTTATAGCAATTACAAACAGCTCAGCTCTTTTGAACAGCTCAGATCTTTTGAAGATTAAATCCACAACCCCAACAGAGTCCATGAAATGTCCAGGTTCCCTGTACTTTCCTTGGCATGAGCTGCAAGATGCAGATGGTCAAGCTGATACGCCTGGACAAGAACAGCGAGATGTATCTTGCAGGAGGGCACACCTGAATCCCAGGAGCCCTGCAGAATTTGTCTGCTTCTCTCAGTTTGCGTGTCCCTGATAAACACACAGGGTCACAGCCACCCATCTGGATGAGGAGTACTCCATACCATTTCAAGACCAAGGGCAGTATTCCACAACCACTTCTGAACTACCTTAGGGCAGTGATTAAACTACCTGTGACAGCAGCGAGAACGAGATGCGATTATTACTTGAAAAATCCCCTGAAAAATCCCACTTTTGCTCCTTTGCCACAGCCCTCACCACAACATCTCATCCTGACCTTCAGTCCTCCTGGAGCTACTCAGGCAACAAATGCCACTCCCCCCTGGCAGAGTAACAGCCAGCCTGAATGGGCACACATGAAGAGAATTTCTTCCACTTGAGCTCACTGGGCTCTTCAATGTCCCTGACACACTTCCACTAGCTCAGCTCACTTGAGGGAGGATAAGAATCCTGGCAGACCTGAGCAGCATGTCCAGCAGACAGGGGGACTCAAACCAAAGCATCCCAGCTTCAGGTTTAACAAGATTTGTGCAGTCATCACACAAAACACTTCATGGAGATATTCAGCTGAGACTGGGGAATGTACAGTGACATTTGAGTCAGGCGGGAGCAGCACTACAACAACCTGAAGTGGTGTTTGCAGACAAAACAAACCCAAGTGAGGAAGCAGAGAAAGAGGCAGAAGTTGCTGGTGAAGTTCAACAAAGAACCAATTCATGCCAAGTTTGTTCCAAAACTGAGATGCATTTTCAAGGCATTTACCACGACTTTTTGCTTTGCAGTCTTGTTTTTGTTATAACAGGCCTGATGTTCTCTCTCCCTACACTCTCAAGTCCAGAGACTAAGGTGGCCCCCTAAGTGTTCGTTTCAGGTGTTTTGAATTCACTAGACTGAAGAGTATGGCTACTCTGTTGTGAGTGAATGGACAGATGGGGGACATCTCCTGAAGCCAGTTTCATTGACTATACAAGGTGTTTATATGGGGTTTACCTTGTAGGGCAATCACAGAGGGCTCTAATTTTGGTAACAATTTCCCGTTGGTTACACATTCTTCATGACATCACATTACCTGGTAACATTATCTTATCACAGAATTTCACCACATGTTTCTCAGTCACTTCTTGCCCACGGAGCACTTACCTTGTGTCCACCTCTCCCGTGGTTTCTGCTCTGTAAGGCCTAGAGATACCAGACCCCTTCATCACTTTTATCTGTCTCTCTTCCATTCACCATACTCTGTACCTGCTGTTGCAGTAAGATTTCCCCTTTTTCTGATGGCATTCTATCTCCTATGTAAATATTTTCAGTTCTGCAAAGGTAAAATTTGAAGCCTAAATCTTCCCATCCATGGTAAAGAGCACACCTGTGAAAAGGAAGAAAACGATGAACATTCTCTTTCCCATACTGTAGCCCAGAAATCTATGAAATACATGTTAAATTCAATGACTTATCAATTGCTTTCCAGGAATCAGCTTGCCAAGAGTTCTCCTTTTCATCAGCAATGGAAGCCCCAGATACAGACTCCAGCTAAAGTGGTCAGAAAAAGACACACTATTTTCTTCAGCTTTTCCTATTCACGGTGCTGTGGTTGGACCAAGTAACCTAAAAACACAGGCAGGAACACCCTTTGCCACAAGTCTAGTGTAGAAATCAACAGGAAAGGATTCATTCAGGGACCAAGAGTTAGCTCCCAGAAAATCAGGAACACTTTGGATCCTGCATGCCTACCACGCCTCCATCACCTCAAGGAATACTGCTGGCACATGTGTTGGAGGGAAAACTATCTAAGCATTGGAGATGAAAAGGTCAAGGCAGTGACAGAGATGTGTGCAAATCAGAAAGGGAAAGCTGTGTCTTCCTACACTGCAAAGAGATCTCACCTGCTAGCACTAGGGCACACAGGAGAGTTCCAGCTGAAACACACACCAGTGCATCACAGATATATTGAAAAGATCAATCATTTCTGACAACTTCTCAATAATAATTTCTTTATGAGTTTCAGCATCCTTGAAACACAGCTAAAGGTAACTTATCATTCTTAGCCACAGAGTACTGTGGAAAAGTCCATGTAACCACAACTATACTACAGGTGGGACTAAACACTCCAATGGACAATGCACTTTTCAACCACCTGCTTCCTCATCTCCAGCAGGCCACAGGGCCACTATTCCTGTGGGTCTCATGACTCACAGAGATTACAGAGGAGGCCTTAAAAAAGAGGCTTTGCTTGATGCAGCAGCACATAGATGGACATGTGGGAAATAAGGGCCATGCAACATCAAGACAGATGTCCCCTCTTTTCTGAACTCCCCTCTTCTCCTGCTGGCCTATTCATCAGGAATTTTCTTGTAATTCAGTTGCTGGCTTACTTTCTGGCAGGTTTCTTACACTGCGTTGAAAAAAAGACCAACACCATCCAGCCAAGGTGCAACATTTGTAATTCAGGTTCTGTTTGAAGCTATTTAAGATGAAACGGGAAGAGATTTTCTAGGCAGCGCATTTCAATTTTTCTGAGAAAGCCAGCACACAGAGGAAAAGATGACAGGGCATCTTGGAAACACTCACTCCAAAAGACTGCTCCAGAATGTGATGGGACCAACAATCCTTGTGTCAGCATGTCACCCACAGGGCAGTGGCTGAAGTGACAGGGCTGGGCTCCTCACAGAGGGACCTGGAAGGAGGGCAAGAGAAGGCAGTGTCAGCCAGAACTCCAGGCAAGCTGGACGTAAGGAAAATACCCACTGTGTGTGGGGGGTGAGCTTCTGCCATTCCACCCAATATACTCACGTGAGGCCTCATAGACATAAAAGAAGGGGCATGAATTAAAAGAGATGGGAGAAATAGGTCTATATTTCCCTGCTCTGAAAAAATGTTTCCATTTCAAGAGAGCGTTTAAAATAAAAAGAAGAAGTGACACTAAGCAGATCATTGCTAGATCACCTTTGCTGGTTTACATTGAAGAGACTTGGTGGTGGGAGTGATTTTACATTGTAACTCTCCCCTGATTGTGGGGGGAAAAAAGAGAACATTTCTGAGGAAAGAAGAATGCAAAACCTCTTCGTGAAGACAGCAGCATGAGTTCACTGTCACTGTAAGCAATGAATGCCTCGGCTAAAGCAACATCCTTCCAGGCGGCAGGACTCTAGGCCTGATGAAAATTCTGACAAAATTGCTGCCCCTTCCTGCTGCTGCTTCTATCTCCAGAGAGTGAGAAATGTGCCAAATCTGCTGAGGACAGGCAGAGACAGTGAGAAAGAAGCAGCCAGCTGGCTGGAAAAAGGGGCAAAAGAACGTCTTCCATTCTCTCTTTCCATTTCCCTTCTCGCACTTGACCTCCAAAGGGTTTGCAGCTCACCCTGCCCCGCCCCGCCCCGGCCCGCCCTGCGGTGCCCGGCCAGCCCCGGGAGCCGCCCCGCCCGCGCTGGTCCCGCAGCCCCGGCTCTGCGGCGCTCGTCCCCGCCAAGTCCGGCCCGCGCGGGGGCCGCGAGTGGGGCCGAGCGCAGCGCCCCCCTCAGGCCGCGCGCCGCCGTTGCAGCCGCGGCCGTTGCGCCGCGGGCGTTGTGGCGACAGTCGGCGATGGGCGAGATGGCGGAGCTGCCGCTGCCCGCCGGGCTCAACGCCGACACCTTCCCCGCCAAGCTGTGGCGCCTGGTGAACAGCCCCCGCGTCGTGTCCGTGCGCTGGGACGGCCGGGCCCAGGGGCTGCTCGTCGACCGCTGCCTGTTCGAGCGGGAGCTGCTCAGCCCGGCCGCCGCCCGGCCTCCGGCCCCGCGCACCTTCAGGGCCACGCGGTTCCGCAGCTTCGTGCGCCAGCTCTACCGCTACGGCTTCCGCAAGGTGCCGGGCTGGCTCGGCTCGGCTGTGCCGGGCGATGCCGGCGCCTGGCTCCACTACGCCAACCCCTGCTTTCGCCGCGACCGCCCCGACCTGCTGTTCCGCATGCGGCGCCGGAGCGCGGCCAACAGGCAGCGGCTGCCGGCGGGGCGGGAGGGGCGCAGGCGCCCGCCCCGCGGCTCCCAGCAGCTCCCCAGGGAGGGGCCGCTGCTCTTCCGGCGCCCGCCCTGCGGCTTCCACCTGCTGCACGGGGAGCGGCCGCTGCCGGCCAGGCGGGAGGGGCCGAGCCGCTTGCAGGAGCTCTACGGGGAGCGGCCGCTGCCCGCCGAGCGGGAGGTGCTCCGGCTGCCGCCCTGCCACTTCCTCGGGCTCCACGGGGAGCGACCGCTGCCGCTCGGCCGGGAGGGGCCCCCCAGCCGCTTGCCGGAGCTCTGCGGGGAGCAGCTGCCTCCGGCCGAGCAGGAGGTGCTCAGGATCCAGCCCTGCAGCTTCCAGCAGCTGCACAGGGAGCAGCAGCTCCCTGCCTCCGGTGAGCCAGGTAGGAAAAGAATTGTAGCCTTGCTTTTCCAGAAGGTCATGAAAAGCGAGCGCTTGAAGTATTTTTCAGCGCTGCTCTGTCATTGTGAGACAGAAATTGTCAAGACTGTTAGGAAGGGGCACCTAGAAGGCCAAAAGATTCTCTGCCTGGTTTTCCTGTGTGCTTCCTGCGATGTTTGATCCAAGGCAGCCATAGAGCTCTGTGTCCCAAAGCCTCATTCTGGAACCTGGCCAATGTTTTTGGATTCCTGCAGCCTCCCACCCAGGCACTTCAGCCCTCAGTGTTCCACCTGGTAGTGCTGGTTGTGCAGCATCGATGGCCTCCAGCTCAGCACGGAATGCACCTGCGGAAGAGCAATCACCAATGGCAGATCTAGGCTTTGAAATAGAAAAAATGATTCGGGAGATCAGGAGATCGTTGCCTCAAAGGTCTCCCTCTGCTCAGGTAAGCCCATTGGATGGGAAGAAAAGGGGCTGGACTAGGAAGCAAAGGCTTCTTGAACTGAATTTGTTTTGTTATTGTATAGCTAGCTAATTATTTTAGGTAAGGTAGGATTTCTAAAAGGAGAAGGATAAAAAAGTCTTCTCCCTTAGTGAGGATGAGAGGTGTGAGCCTGTGCTGGCCACATTTGGTTGCTCCTTTTCCTGGGAAGAATGCCTCGTGCAGAGGCAGTTGTGGTGATGCTTTGTAGGTTCTACCAGGCTTTGTTTGTTGGGAAAGAACAGAAGAGCATTTGAAGAAGGGCACTGAAGGCCAAGTGTCCCTTGCAGGGAGGGGCACGTGAGAGGTGCCTCTGCTGCAGCAGCAGATGTGGGCTCTGCCTCTTTGGTGTTGGAAGGCCCAGGCAAAGCAAGGGCTGGGCTGGAGCTGCTGCAGCTGCTGTGTGAGCCCTGCTGTGCGTGTAGGTGCTCCCAGAGCTGCGTTTGGGGATGGGCTGGAGCTGCAGCCTTCTGTCCTTTTGATTGACAGATTCAGTCTTTGCATTAGGAATCCCATTTCTCTGAACTCTTCCCCAACTTGCCTGGAGTGTTACAAAAGCCTTTTCACAGCTATTCCACGTGTTGTCCAAAGAATGGCTCTCTTTCTCTTGATGTGCTGATCCCACTGGCTGCAGTACATCTATGAGTGAGGAAGGGCAGACTCAGGACAGGGAGCGGGATTTTTTAGGTTTTTCTAATATTTAATTCTCCAGTGGGATGTCTTTTGTCTTCCATAAACTCAAACGTAGCACTTTTCAAGAGAATTTTATTCCGCACTAAAAGGAAACTTTGTAGTCTCTGAACCATCTTTAGAATCTTTAGGATTCTGATGGGCAGGCTATTGCAGAAGAGGTGGGTTGTTTCTTTTCTTTTACCCTCCAGATTTACAGCTCATGGGATAAGGCAGGGTCAGCACCTGAGGGCACGTCCCCTCACTTGGTGTCTTGTGTTTTTCTGTGTTCATGTTTTGCCTCAAAGGTCATTTTGTAAGAGCTTCAGTTTCACCTTGGCCCCCCAAATCCTGAATTGAAAATGCTTGTCATGTGAACCATGTGGGCAGTGTTCCCCCCTTGTTCTCCATGTCCCCTGGGAGTGGGGGAGAGTTCCTGTATCCCTGATGTGATTCCAAGAAAATAGTGAGTGATCTTTGGGTTGCTTTCTTTCTGTTTCTCTTTCAAGGGGAATATCAATGCTGCCCCTGAGTCATCAGGAGAGGACGCTCTGAACAAGGCTGCAGCAGAGGAAGCTTCATCTGGCACCGAGAGCTGCGGGAACAGTTCCCCAGAGCGTGAGGAGCCTGGTAAGGAGAGAGCCCCCATTGGATTAGGGAGGTGTGAGACAGCTCCTCTGAACCTGCCTGTGACAGGAGGGGAGATGAGAAGAGCTGAGTTCTTGTCTGCAGGGTTGGTGCTTCTGGGTGCCTTTAGATCAAATCCTGCAGTGACATAACCTCCCTGAGCCCTGCCCTCCACGCTTCTGCAGAGGCTCTGACACTGAGTCCTCTGCTGGGGCAAGAGAGCCAGGAGTAAACCTGACCTTGTGGGAGTTGTGTCGCCCACAGGCCAGGTGTCCCAATTTTGTGCTGAAGTCCATGGATAAGTTTGCTGTAGGGTGACAGGGAAGGCTAGGCTGAGCCTGGCCCATGAAGGAACAGGGAGGAAAAAAGAGCAAAAAGTCAGGAGAGAAGTCCAGATCACTGACTAAATGTAGTACCAGTCTGCTGCTATCTTTCCTGAGACAGAAGAAAAAAAAAAAGGAGCAAAAGATCAGAGGCCAATCAATTGAAAAATTGCAAATCCATTGACAAAAGGAAAAGCCTGAATGACCCCAAATTAGCAAGACCTGAGAGGACAGAGGGAACATTATAGATCCTATCTTTAGCAAGCTGGTACAGCCTGCAGTCCTGGTAGGGAGCTCTATCCCTGCCAGCTCTTCCTGCCAGAGCTGATGGTCGAGTTGGAGCAGCTGTTGCTCAGTGCAGAGGGCAGTTGGTAGAACTCAGCTCATGGAGCTGGTTCCTAACCCAGCTCACAGCACCCTTCAGCTTCAGCCATTTCAGTGAGGACTGAGGTCTCTGTGTCAGCACAGAGAAAGAACAAGGCTGGGCTTCCTTGTGGAAGCTGAGACTGTGTTTCAAGGTCTCATAGGTGCTATTTGCACTATGAGCTCTGAGACTTTATCAAGATAAATGGTAAAACTTTCAATGCTTTCCACAGTTTTGAACACTTGGAAGGATCCGTGCTCTCTGAAGAGCAGGCTTTAAATTCCAAATGAGAGTCTGCCTTTCAGACTGTCTTGAACAGTCCCGGATAGAAGGACAATTGGTGCCCAAGGGAAGTGTGCACAAGGGCCAATATTAACTCAGTGTTCCCTTTGCTTCCCAGATCCCATCTGATCCGCCTCTCCAGGAGGGCTGCCCTGTGTGGCAGGAAGAGACAGAGGAAAGGCCTGTGACCATCGGGCAGGTGAATCCCTCTGCCAGTAGACGTGTTTGTTGATATTTAGAGTTATAATGATATAGTTATAAATTTATGTTTCTAGATCTATATAGGTGTATTTATATGTCTACGTAATTGTATTTATAGATCTGTATAGTTAAATTTATATATATAGTTGTAGATATATATCTTTTTATATGTGAATGTATAGTTCTAGATATGCCTAGATGCATTTATACATATCTAGAATAGCATTTACATATCTATAGCTATGTTTATAAATAGACATATTTGTATTAATATTTGGGAGTTCATTTACAAAGATTGACATCTGTATAGGTGCAGGTCTTTTCTTAAGCTCTTTCCCCCCTGGCATGCCGATTTTTCATCTCTTGTCTTTCCCCTGTGCCCCCTCTGTCCCCTCCTCCTGTGCTGGGTCCGAGCTGGTGGCCGGGCCGGGCGGAGCAGCAGTTCCAGCCCCGGGTGTCCCTGGAGAGGTGGGAGCTGCCGGTGGCCCCAGGCACTGTCCCCTGAGGAGCTGCTGAGGGACGGTGAGACTGAGGGGACTGAGGGGGCTGAGGAGGCGGTGACACTGAAGGGACGGTGACCTGGAGGTGCTGCTGGGGCTGAGGCTGTGGGGCAGCAGAGGGCAATGGTGGCACTGAGGTGACAGGGAAGTGGCACAGGCTGAGGAGGGTGGTGGTGGGGCCAAGGGGACGGGATGGGTCAGAAGGGACTGAGGGGGGTGAGGGGACTGCGGGGCTCAGAATAACCTGAAGGGGACTCGGGGTTTGCTGAGAGCATGGCGGGGCTGAGGGGATGGAGGGGGCCAGCAGGGAGCACAGAGGGCTGAGGGACTGCAGCTCTGGCTGGCCTTGGAAGCCATTGCTGAGCCTCCACTTGTGCCACAGCTGCAGTGAAGATCTGGAAGACAGCAGGAGCACTGACAGGAGGCAGCAGGGAGGAGCTGAAGGGCAGGAGCAAGAGGAGCGGGCAGGGAGCTGCTGCTGCCCCGTGAGAGCCTGGGTGAGGGCACAGGGCCGGGGAGGCAGGGTGGGGGTGAGGGTGCCGTGGGCTGTGGCCGTGGGCACTGCCCGGCGGGGCAGGAGCGGGCCCTGCCCGTGCTGGGGCTGCTCAGCGCAGCTGCCCCGGCCGGCACAGGGGCTGTCCTTGGGCAAGGCAGCTGTGCCGGCAGGGCCCGGGAGCTGTGCCGGCTGTGCCGGGCTGCCGGGGGCTGTGGGACAGTCCCGCCGCGGCTGCGCTCACCACAGCCTGGCCCGCTGGGCCTGCTTTTTCTTCCAACCTTCCTGGGGAGGTGCTGAGGTTTTCTCTTATGCTTCCCTGATGGAAGGGCAGGTGCTGCCAAGGGAAAGGGCCTGATCCTGACTCCGTGTTCCCTTTGCTTCCCAGATGTGCCATGTGCTGTCCCTGTCCAGGAGAGCTGCTCTGCACGGGCCGAGGAGACCGAGGGAGAGGCTTTGGAGCTGGGGCTGCTGGAATCCTCTGCTCAGCGTCCTTGTTCAAGACAGATGGACTTGCACATAGGCAGTGATAATTATATGGAAATATGCATATATGGGTTTCTATTTGTATAGCATTGTATTTATACGTCTGTTGTTATATTGATGGACCTATGCTATGCATATATGTATGCATATGCATACATATATGTTTGTAATTACATATAAGTGTATATATGCTTCTAAGTAGACATGTATGGTGTTCGGTCTACTTTTAGGTCTGTTTCCTTTGTATACATTTTTCTGTACATATGTATCTGTTTGTTTTGATACAGTTATAGGAAGATGTCTCTTTAAATAGGTATATTGTTATTTGCATAGGTCTATATGTTTTATTGTTTGATGTGTAATAATCAATTTCTAGATGTCATTCTATTTACATGTGTATCCAATTGAAGAGCTCTGTATTTGTACTGGTGCAGTTATAAGGCTATTTAGCTTGGCACAGGGATATTTTTAAATTTATAGATAGGGATTTTTATATATCTGTTTATCTATATTGTATTTAATATGTAATATTTAATCTATCTTTACATCTGTGTATCGTTATATGTTTATATGTATTTATATATATGTATATATGTATTAATTGAGTTCTGTTTCAACGTGTATGGAGTTGTAGAATGGTAGAGTTTTATCTATTTAGAGAGGGAATGCATATATTTGTATTTCTATATGGCCTGTACACTTGTAGTAGTATGTAATAAATTAGGTTGTTCAACACTTAGTTGATCTTTGTGTATAGTGAGTTGTTGTAGATGTTGGCAATAAATTAATCTTTTTGTTAACTGGAGTTAGTATTTGTATATATTTCCATAGCATTGTTGTACTAATGTAATAAATTCCTTTTTTTGACCTTAACAGAGATTGGTGTTGTTCTGTATTGTCAGCATGGGTGTCACAATTTGTAACAAACTCTATTTTTCAGCTGAAATCAATATTCTTGTGTGTTTGTCGATCAGCAGTGTGGCTGTAGCAATGTGCAAGAAATGACATTTGTCGGCTGAGATGGGTGTTGTGTGATTTGTGCTGTCCAAAGCAATGAGCAGGTGTAAAGGCGATGGTGCTGGAGGATTTGGATTGTGAAAATCTCCAGCCATGCCCAGCACAAGTCCCACGTGCACTCAGGCTGGGCAAGGAAAGGGCAGATTTGGGATGGCAGCAGAGGCACACGTTCAACCAAGAACTCCCTGCAAAGCCTGCTGAGGAAACTCCGGGACTCCACTGGGCACAGAGCTTGTGCTCTGTGGATTTTTAGGTCATTCCATTGATGTTTGGTTCTTTATACGCAAACATCCATATATACAAATATATATATATATACACATGTAGGAAGTACTTAGTGAGCTGGAATATAGGAAGGAAAAGGATAGCTTTTCTTTAGTCATGCAGTCTGGAATAAAATGGTGTAGGAATAGCCACAAACTAAGCTGTGGGAACAGCTCATTCTTGGTCTTAACAGGACATTGGGTACAAGAAAGCACCAGAATCGTAATGATTCACCTCCTGACTAAAATCAAGATGGTTCATGGTGTAAAACTACCTGGTGATGGAAATAACCAATGTCCCTGGGCTGGGGCAGAAGCCTGGGAGTCAGACGCTTGGAAAAAGAGACCTGGCAAAGCCAGCCCAAGGTGCAGGCACGTGTTTGGCTCAAGGCAAGAGGGAGCTTGGACTGCCAGCACTGGAAGGCACTCCAGGCTAAGGAGCTGGCCGGTGGCTGGGAGCAGCTCCTGCTGGCACTGCAAGGGAAGGACTGGCAGCACGCAGGAGGAACGGGCACATTGCTGATGGACAAGGGAGCTGTTCCTGAGCTGCCAACAGGACCCCTCCTGGAACTGCAGTTACAGATCAGTTCCCCATCCTGCAGGCTCTGCTTGGTTTTGGAGCTCAAATCCACTGCCGAGAGCAGACCTGATTATAAATGGGATCAATGATAAGACTTCAGCGCTTGTTGCCCCACTGTTAATACTGATTTTTTACTTTCTAGGCTATCTCTGCATTACATACCCTGGGTGTTTCAAAAGCTAGTGCTCAGCATTTAGAACCATGTCTTCTCTCCTTTAGCAGATTTCTAGAACATTCATGCTTCTCTGTGAAGAAAGGGCAAATTTAAGAAAGGTTTTACAACAGCATAGTTCCAGAGAACTTTAGTTCAACTTATTTTCTAAGGAACCTCTAGTATCAAGACACTTTGCTAAAGCACTTAAGGGTGAGAATTGCAGGGCTGGTTTAGAATTGAATCCAAATTCTCTTTCAATCTGTGCAATATTTCCTTTAAATCCGATTAATATCCAGGTATCAAAATCTCGATTTCTCTTTTGTTCTCCTTCTTCCTAGTAAACAAGGAGTGTGTATATTTTTGATTTTGATTTTAATGCCAGTAACCCACTGAACTAATTGATACCATGCAACTTCTTTATCATTTACAATTACCCATGGTTCTCAGGAACACAACTGTTAAAGGAAGGGAAGAGAACAAATCCTTTAAAGCAATGACCTGATAGTTACTTTACATCAGTTTGTAAGCCCTTAGGTAAATATACTATAATCTAAATGCAATGTATATATGTACAGGTATGAAGTATCAGCTGAAGAAATGCTCTACATAAACAAGATCTCATCTACAGTTTTTGCTAGCTTCGTGTTTTGTTCTTTCTTAGTAAAATCAGGAAGAGAAATACTACTGTCCTTTCCAAAATTAATTGGTTAAAAAATTGACAAGTTTGATGAAGTTTGATTTAGGATCGTTCAAATAATAATTTTAATTCTCTCTTGCTGAAGAGAAACAAAATTGACACTTTGTGAGTGGTAAGCAATATACATTATTAACAGGAGCGTTGCACAAAGTATCTTTGGGATATTGTAGAGCAGTTAATATGAAGATCTCATAAATGACGGAGATAAGAGACCTCGGTGCCGAAGATGAAAACATCATTTGATAACAATAAAAAGAGCTTATCTAGCTCATCTCAATTATACTTAAAATGTGCTTTATATGGATTAGATGTATAGTGATTGAAAACTCATCACTTCTTTTATGTTGCCGAATAATTCATGCTGATCATTTTAGTCTCAGCCCACTGATTTAAAAGATAAACTCATTGCTGCAGCTTGCAGTATTGAAGCAGTGTCACTTGATTTGGCACTGAAGGGTCAGAAAGCGTTGTGAATGACAGAGATTGCCAGTGTCAGGTATTCCCAGGAGCTCTTGAACATTGCAAGAAAACATAGGACTGATTTGCTGTCTGCCAGCAGATTTGCTGAGAGCAAAACAAATCTCAGAAATAGCCATGGCTATAAAGCAGAAAATGGGCCAGTAGAAGAAAACCTGATTGACAGATATTGTAAGAAATCATAAAATGACAATTAAACCACATGATGCAGAATTATAAACACAAGTGGCCGGTATCACTGTATCCTGTTTTGAAAGGCAGAAAAAGTCAGTTTCTGTCCTAGTTGATTATTGTACTCATTCATCTGGCAGTTGCTGAGGCAGCAGCAATGTAATTCAATCTTAAAGACTGCTTCTTGTTTAGACCACATTATAAAATTTCTTGATTATCCATGTGCGGCATGATTTATTCTATCAGCTAATATTTGTGCTTTTCGTAAAAGGACAGTGCAGCTGTGGATTGTAAGAGAAATTTTAGATCCCAGAAATTATGCTTTCCATCTAGGGAAAGTAATAATAAAAAAGCTTTCATCTTCTTCCCCTCTTATTATTTTAAGCCATCTAAACCCAGAATCACTTTGACTTCCATTTTTGTCTTTACTCTTCTGGGCTCCTCCACGGTTGTGTATGAAGGCTTGTCAAACCTGTGATAACCAGATATCTAGAATTTAATTCCATGGTTTCAGCACAGCCCTCTAGAACCATTTTAAATACAAAATGTCCATAAAGGACCTACGGATATGACACAACACCTGTGGAACACAAAAGCCCTTTTGGATAGGCAAATAAAAAATGGCATCTACCTTTCAAAATGCTATCAAACACTTTCAGACAGCTCCACGAAGTTTCTCTAGTAGGGCTGCATGTTCTTTGCATTCCTTATATCCCCAGGGAAAATAGAGGTGTACTAGAGTTAGATAGTTCATCATTCAGGGCTGTCCTTGAGTTTCCCACGTACCTGTGCCTCCAGGGGAGCTGAGTGTCCAAACTGCCTGTAGGGCTGGTGGAGATCTCATCCTTGCTTCAGGTGCTTAAAGTGGACCTTTTGATCCATTGAATCTTCCCTGTGGGATCTGTTGTGCCTCATTTGCTGCTCCAGAAGGAAATGGGTCTCCCATGCACACCAGCACCCCTACAGACATGGGCTGCAGGGCAAGTGTCTTGGGTACAGGAGATGAGCTGCTGAAGGGGAGGATGAGATACGCTGCTCATCTTGTTTTGAAATAGAAATAGAAATAGAAATAGAAATAGAAATAGAAATAGAAATAGAAATAGAAATAGAAATAGAAATAGAAATAGAAATAGAAATAAATATAGAAATCAATACATATAAAATATGTATTTAAATAAATGTAGCTTAGCGCAGAGGCATAATGGGCTGCAGGAGATGTTTGGAGCTGCAGAGGTGCTCAGCTGGTACATCTGCTCTTAACTCCCACGATAAATCCAAGAATTTCCATTGAGATCTCCACTGGTGGGAACTCATCTTCACAAAGGGCACTCACTTTAGGAGTCTGATTTTGGAAATAAATTAATCCCTTTGCTGAATCACTGTGATATTTATGAATGATGAAAGTGGAACTTACATTAGGAGAGGTTCACATATGTATGAGACGTAGCAATACAAAAACACACAACCCATCAAATGCACTTTCTGATTCTACTGTGAGCTACCAAGACTCTTTGTCCCTACTTGTGTGACTACTAGAAGAATAGAAAATTGCTTTCCAGAAAGCCAATTTAATTCCAAGAGCCATCTGGAATACCAAACTAAGACTTAAAGAGAGCAGAAGAATGGTTGTGATTTATAAGCATGTATCTCATTTAGACTGGAGGAAACAGAGACTGAATACAAAGGATATGCTGATCACTTGAATGTTTTCTCTGTGATCTTTTCCCAAAGCATGCAGTATCCAATCCACTGCAGTCAGCAAGAGTCCTTTCACTCACCTGAAATGAACAAACTTTTGATCATAATATCAGACACTGCTGCATGGATATTTATTAAAGATGTGATAGCCAGTCTGCCACGCTACTGAGAGACGGGACATCAAAGGCGGGGTACAAAAAGTAATCCAAGCAAGAAGCCAAAGTCCAAGCAGAAAGAAGTCAGATTTGAAGTTGAAATCAGAGTTGAAGTCAGAGTGGAAGACATTGAAGTCATTGAAGTTACTGAAGTTCTTGAAGTCACTGCAGTCACTGAAGTAATGTATTGTTCTCTCAGGTCAGCCTTCTAGACTGTTGCAGCCCCAAGCAGTCACATCCCCAGGCCAGAATGTCCCCCCAGTTACAGAATCAGCCTATTGTTCGCATTACTTGGCAGCCTTGCAAAAACACATAGTTCCAAAAAACCTGATAGCTGCACATGAAGCTCTTTGCTTCACACCTGTGCTTTCTTATTCCATGGTCTGTACTCGACCAAAGCCAGAATGTCTCGACCAACTGGGCTCTCTGTTCCACACCCCACTTGTTCTCCTATACCAGCCCTGTCTTTTCTACATTTATTCTGGTTTTTGCTACTCTTCCTTTCAGTCAGCGACTTCTCAGCAGACTTCAGATTGCTTCAGAAAATACTTGACATAGTTTGACAGTATTTGATTCTGCCTGTATTTAACATCCTGCTTTAGTCAACATTAAGTGTACTTCATGTTTTTCCTTACATTATTTGTGCAGTCCCACGTAAAAGTAAATGTGAAAAAATGCATGAAAACTTGTACAAGTTGAATTAAAAGATACTGAGTTGTAGCCCTTAGGTGTATAAAATGGGTTAATATTTGTAATACATGTTTCTGTGTTATTATTCTCAATTTTAAGCTAAGTTTCTTTTTGATCTGTCTATTGCTTCATTGCCTTCCCTGAAGGGCAACTTTCTCAGGCAGGTCTAGGGCATTCCTCAATGTAAACATCCTTTTTGTCTTCTGAAAACTGACTTTTTTCTTACCTGGAAATCACAGATCACATCAGGAGAGGATGTTTTTTCCAGTATCCTTTACCTGCTTTATCCAACACTAATCCGAGTCTATGCGGATTACCAGGTACCATGTGAAATGCAAGTTTGTCCATTCAGGCTTTACTCATTCTGCAGTTCTTGAGGTTTAGAGAGGGATTATCCATCAGTTCCTTGGGAAAGCAGCTCTTGAGCATACCAGACCAAACAGCATCATCTCAAATCATGTTCTCCTGTGTGTTTGGTGCATCCGCTTGCCCTGCAAGACACAAAATCCAAACTTCTGAGGTTTAAGTTATGATAGAATGGAAGAGTTGTTTGTATTGTTTAATGCCACTTTTGCCCATCCATTCAGGATGATAAGAGGAAGGACTCAGAGTTGCTGGGAGCATTCAGTTGTTTATTGTAACTTGAAGACTGCGACACGAGGTAAGAGAGCTACAGAGACAGGTACAACAGGCCTTTGCTGCAGTTGGTTACCTAAGAACTCTGCCTACAATGATTTCCTGTTACACATGTTTGTAGGCTGTGTTTAATGCAACCTGCAAAGAAAACATGAATTATTGATTGTGTTGTAACATTACCTGTAAGGTGTTTCTCTAAAGACAGCTGTGCTAGTTTGTGAGGAATTTGTCTCCTCCACAATTCTCATGACAATATTAATTTGGGATATATGAAAGTTATGTAATTTAATTGCTTTAAATGCTCCCACTAATTGCTTTTTTTTTAAACCATAAAAATATTGATTGATTGATTGATTGATCGATTGAAACCCTTGAAATGCTTATCAGACTGGCTGAGAATTCACAAGCACAATTTTCTGCAATGCTTCTACCAACAGAGATACTGAGGCTGCTGTGGATGTGCAGGAGCTTTTCACAGATGTTGCACTCTTCCTGCTGGGCACAGGCATTAGCACAGAGGAATTAGCGAATGCATGTTTTGACACCACCCTGTTTGCAGTAGTCTAGGAACTGTGATTAACCCTGGTGCCACTGACAGGTCCCTGGCATGTGCTGATGCCTCCAGGTGGGGAGAAGAGACATCAGGCTCCTTGGCAGCATTCCCAAAAAGGCCACGGGACAAATGGGAAGATCACTCACACCCAGCTGGACTTTGCTGCGGGCTCTGAATTTGGGGATTGCAGGGATCAATCCAACAGAACACCCACACTTCTGCAAAGCCTGCAGCAGAGCTTTGCTGAGAATGCAGCACTGCCCACAGTGCCCGGGGCTGACGCTGAGCGAGCCCTGCATGGGCTGCTGCCCCAGCACCATCCGAGGCTGCCTGGTGACACAGCAGGAGCTGGTCCCCACTGGCGGGGGTTTATCCTGTCCCTGGAGGAGCTCTCAGGAGCCCTGAGAGGAGCACAGGGCATAGAGCACGGGACGCTGAACTTCCATGCCCTTGTTGGTGACACTCTGGGACAGGCTCGGATCAACGGGCCGGAATGATCTGAGCAGCTCAGACGCTGGTTGTATCCACACCTGGGGCAAACAGGGCCGTAGGAAATGTATCACTGGCAGCTATTCTTTGTTTGGCCATTTTCATGGTGAGGAAAGCATTTGTATCTGAGTTTGGCTTTATTTGACTGTGTACTTCCTGGGAGCACAAAACATATTTTTCTCAAACATTAGAAAATTGATTGTTACCTTATGTGCATATGATGCTACATGTAAACCATCCTTATTTTAGATACCAGTGGCCTGCCTTAAAGAACCTATGACTTTGCATGTATTATTGCCATAATTTGGTATCTTTTGGAGGAAGCAGCACGGTTCATTTGAACTAAGGCCTTCCTTACAGTTAAGAGAAACAACAAGTTGTGTGAGAGCTCTGGTGGCTGTGAATGCATGAAGTGAAGAATGTTACTGCTATGGAAAGTGCACACTCTTGAACTGCACTCCAGAGAAAACAGCTAGTATATATGCTCATTTATGAAGGTAAGTACCAAAATTTGAATTTGTCCCGTATTATATTGAATCCCCAGTATGTTTAGTAATTGCATTTTTCTCTGAATTCTTACATGCTGACTTCCCTGGCAGTGACTTATTCTGTGCTAAGTGCTGAATTGGATAGCTTGGTTTGGGGAGATGCCTTTAGTTAATGGCACACAAGGGTCTAAAGAGGGTGTCTGGGTGTCCCTGTGCTCTGGCACCAGCTGAGGTGTGGAGCACTTCTAGGGCTGCCCCCAGGTGTGATGAGCTGAAGTTAAAGCAGAGCCTTCTGCTGAACAGCTGCTACCACTTGACAAAGGACAACTGGACCTAATATAAGAAACAGAGGCTTCTTCATTCCTTAAAGCCATTAAAGGTTCAAGGGAAGGACTTGTGTTTCCTACCTCATCTAGGGTCATTTAACTTGAAAAGTTTTAGACTGATTTTTAACAGGGGGCCAGACTTGAAATTCTGACCACTCTTTGGGCCAGACTTAAAAATCTCTCAGCACACTCCTGTTTTCCACATCAAAGGTTTTTACACTCCAAAAAAGTATGTTTCACTGAGTTTTAGTAAAATATTAAGTGGGTGAAGAGCACTCCACTTAGTATTTTTGCTTAATGGAGATTCCATAGTGATCCAGAACGAAGTGCTTGATTTGCACACTCCTGAAAACCCCATGCCTTCCTTCTGTCATGCTATTTGTTGCCAATGTGTTTGTTTGAAGATCATGCATTTAGTAATGTTTTGTTAAAATCACCTGATACAGTATCACTTCCCAACTTCAAAACAACATGCTTAATTTTTGCACCACACCTAGACATCTTCTTCGTCTACCTTCTCTATTATAATTGACCAGTCCATTCTCTCCTGGATCACTAACTTGGTCAAATAAGACTAAAATGCAATGATCCCTTGAAACATAGTAATCTAGTGAGTATATTTCATTCTTTTCCCATTTATTAGGTATCAAGACTTAATTCTGACATGTAGAAAACACCGGTTTTAAGAGGCAGAGGACATGATTTCCACTGATATTGGCTCATTAATTTTATCTTCAGAGTCACTCATGAACTGTTTCAAGTTTGGATAAATAATTAATGCATCAGTGCCTCTAAGAGACAGGGAAAAGATGATTAGGAGCAAGCAAATCATGGCTTGCTTTGGCACGCAGTAATCTTCAGTTTAAAAAGAGAATTTCATTACATTTCGTATGTTTTGAAGACACAAAAGGAGACAAAAAATCTTTCAATATTTAGGAAGTACCAGAGGTAATTATGCAAGTGTTAATGTGAGAATCTACAGAGTATCCTTCTTAATAATACATGTAGCTGTGCAGGTTTATCATTCCTGCAGGGAAATAATTGAGGAAATAACCAGAGGTAAAGCATTTTTTCTAAGACTTTGCAAGAATATTTATCTCTGATGTATGTTCCTGCTCTAAACTCTGTGTGTTGTGGAAAGAACACCAATGCCCAGATATCATGGTTTCCTTTTACAAAACTCTTTCTTCCAACTAATTTGCAACTTGTGCCCTGTTCTGCTTGGGTCAGCAGAGCAGTTCTAGTCTGTCTCCAGCTGGAAGCTGTCTTTCCCTTTCTTCTTCCTGGTCCAAAATCTCCTTTAATTCCTGCCTCCCACAGCTCTGCCCACTGACAAGTAAGTGCAGCACCAGTTCGTGGTCTGGATCCCTGTGCGTTGTTTGATGCCATTCTGCAGAACCTAGTGGAGATGTGTGGGCTGTGCAACTATTTGTGGATTTCTGTGTTTTTACTCCTACATGTTGTCAGATTTAATGCCACTTCCGCCCCTGAAGTCTGTGTATGTCCATTTATCTACTGCTATTGCTCAGAGCATAGTGTACCTTGTGCTTTTCAGCTGGGGCAGAATTTTTTAGCAAACATCATGTGAATTTTTGAGAAGATAGGGTGTAAGAGAATTGAAGAGAGCTGCATCATACAGAACAAGAACAGTGTGCAATATGAGGAGAATCTGAGGCAGAGGGTATGTAGTTCTTACACACTGGATAACAGCTAAAAGTGCCCATTGTTACAGAGCACCTTGCAGACTCCTCCTGTGCTTGCTTTGTGCTCAGCCTGAGTTGACACATGCTGGTCTCTGAGCTTGTGTATAGACAAGCAAATTCCCACAGAGGGCACTGTGCAGCCTCCAGAATGCACAAGAACTTTAGGACACATTTAAGCATCACAGAAATATAAGAACCCCAAACCAAAATATATCACCATAACTAACGGAAAAAAAAAAGAAGTCTAATAAAAACCCCATGGAAATTTGTTTACAAGTTATAATAAATTGTCTCATGTCATCTCCATTCTGTTATTCAAACTACTGTCAATGTTAACAAAGAAGAAGAAAGAGAGATTTTAGTAACATTGACAAAGTTTTGGTATGGCCCCTGCCCCGAATGGTTTGGGAAAAGAGTGAAGTGGAAAAAATCTGTTTATTTAACAGGCAAAGCAGTCCCCAGCAGAACAACTGAAGAACACTAAAAAACAAAACATCTCTCTGCTCTGACAAATGAGATGACAAATTCAGCAGAGTCCCTTTTGTGGGGTGCAGCCCAGCTCACTCAGGCTGTTCTCAGTCCCTCCAGAGCTGGGAAATGCCACAGCCCAGGCCAGGCATTCTGCGCCACAGGTGCCAGATCCTGCTGCTCTTCTGAGTTTTCCAGTCTAGAGCAGCTTCCAACAATACTGAGAAAAAGTAAAAAAAAGCATAGACCAAGGAATACCTCTGCCTCAGCTAGTCAAAAACAAAGTAAATTCAAAGGAGAGCTCTCTCCTGCTGTCCACTACAGACAGCACAGTCTGTGTGTAGGAATGTGGGGGAGCAAGTGCAGTCCCTGATGACAAACTGTGCACCTCTTCACTCCCCCTTCACTCTTGGAACCAGTCTTCAAGTTGCAGAACTTAATAGCCAACCCAAAGAGAACAAACAACTGGGGATGCAAGCATCATAAAGTCAACCCAGGACACTTGCTCATCACAGGGCTCATAAAGTCTGAATATAGAGGCACAAAGTTTGCATGAGTTTCTGCACTCTTGTCAGAAGGAAAACCAATTCCATTCTAGAGGGGTTACTGGCACCAAGGCTCCAATAACCTGCACACAAAGTCGAGTGTTCCTCATTAAAATGACAAGATTGGGTTGGAAAGAGCCATGCACTTGTGAATTGCTCTTTGGCTCTTTTCAAAGGCATTTGGGAAGCTCCACATGCATAAGCTCAAAGCCATCATTTCAAAGAAATGTTGAAGAATTATGAAAATAAAAACAGCTGGCATAAGTAAAAATCGCTGCAACAGGAAGGAACACTGAGAGTCTGGATAATCTCTCTCTGCTTTCCATCTGGGGTTTTGTGGCCAGTTTAAAGACCACAGGATTTTTTATAATCTTTGTTAGCTTACATTGCCACTGTATACACACTGCTCGGAATGTCAGCAGGTGGAGATTGTCATTTCATAGCTGAAACTGGACAAAATCTGTACAGAACACTCCCAGTTCCATGGGACGTAACCTATGGAGGTCTTACCCCAGCAGCAAGATGAGAGAACAAATCAGAGTCTAAAAAGACAAATTAGTAAAATTTGCAAGGAAACCACTGGGATGTAGCCAAAAGCATTTTCCCTTGCACTATTGAGGATCAGAACTCAAGTGGCTCCTAAAGTAAAGCGAGCCCATATAAAATGCTTGGTGGAAGACCTTCCCAAGTTCCAATCCTGTCTAGAGACAATCATGTGATAGGAAATGATCATTTCAGTCTGTGTATCACCTTTGGGAAAAGTGATCTCATCTCTGGGAAAAGTTCTCTCATCTTTGAGCAGCTTTCTGGTGTGAGCATCCGTGACAACTTTGGAGGTCAGGTACACACCTCATCAACCTGGGGACTGTGTCTATGTCAGAAAGCAAAGCAAGAAGACACTGAAAGAAAAGTGGATATGACCATTTCAAGTACTCCTAAGCACTCCTGCATCAATAAAAAGGGATGGGATAAGTGCATTGGTAGAACTTCCACAAAGGAAGCCAGCTACAACACTTGAAGATCTAGTTGGCAAAATAAAGTCAACTGAGAATTTGAAGCCTCTAAAAGCATGAACATATGACTTCTTTACGCTGTATAGAATTAGAAGAATTGCCATGTAAGAAGTGAGAAGTCATGAAGGGGTAACATGAAAAATCCTCTGTTTCAGCCCACTCTTGACAGCAACACTCTTGCATGTGGTTCCAAGCAGCAGCAGTCAGCAAGCCAAGGGCAGGCTCCCCAGCAGAATTCACCCCATGCCCCCTGTGGCAGAGTTCCTTGTGCTGTTGCACTCCAGAGGTGTAGGAGCACCCCTGCCCCAGGAAAAAATGGACACACATCTCAGGGTTAAGGAGGTGATATTTTCTAGCAATTCCCTTGAAGGAGGACAAAGGGCAGCAACAGCTCAGGTGTTCAAGCAACAAATGAACCAAGATATCTCAATTATGGGACTTGACAATGTTGGCATGGAGATAATTGAGGAAGTTCTAAAATACTCTGCAAGGAAGAAATGGGCTTTCACAGCCCCATTTGAGTCTTCTCATATGTTGTCTTCCCTCAGTCATTTTTTCTATGCTTGCCCAGAAGAATGTTATGGCATGGATGGCCAAAACTCTACCTTGACAGCTGAATATATTA
Source organism: Cinclus cinclus (assembly GCF_963662255.1). Lineage (NCBI taxonomy): Eukaryota > Metazoa > Chordata > Aves > Passeriformes > Cinclidae > Cinclus > Cinclus cinclus. The sequence goes on from NC_085084.1 coordinate 9,576,120, forward strand.
ACAACAGGAAACTTAGGAAAATGGACGGACTTCCAAGTCCCCATAGGTCTGTGCAGAAATCAACAGCTCTGTCTCTCTAGAAAATCCAGATGTGACAGTTTATTTTTGAAAGGACTACTATACAGTGTCTCCATATTGACACATTCATCTAATTTCTCTTTAAAATCCACCAAAGTGTCTTTTCTGCAACACTTGTAAATGTATTTTACAAAACTTTTGCCATGATCTGGATATTCCTTGACTCATGAACAAGGTGAAACCAAAATCTACAGGAAGTCCAGGAGGTGCTTCAGCTGATATCTTGGAGCAGCCCATATGCATTCCTCTGAAACCCTCCAAAATAAGGTGATTTGGGGATGAAGTTTTACAAACTACTACACCTTGGACAAAATAAGGTAAAGAGTTCAAATTGCAAGAAAGATTGAAAAACACCCCTATACCTATCATAAAGAACTTCAATTTTCCACAATATCCTCTTAACATGTCTACAGGCTCACAGTAGAGGTACTGCGCTTCAACCCTCAACTGAAAATGTTTATTTCAAGGGACATAGCAAAGGCTTGAAGAAAAGTATTGACCAGAAGAAAGCCACTCCAAATAATGTATAAACAACGAGAGAAGGAGATATCAACAGTGAAATTTCTTTATTGTAAAAGTTCAAAACTAACTTCTTTCAACATCTAAAACTTCCTAAACATCTTTGAACTAATCCTACATTTTTAACAAATAACTCCTCAGTGCTATGTGCTAACATATCTCAACTATTCAATACTAACTAAAGTAATCCAAAAAGCCTAATCTTCTAGTTCAAATAAAAATCCAGAGGTCACTGATTTATAAGGCTGAAGCAGATGTCTGGTGCCAGGACTCCACTACCTGCTTGTCAAATTCTGATATTTGGATCTGAATATGGGACAGCTTTTTGTGGAGGTACTGGCACCTGCTCTTAATTTCAGAGTAGCTGGGGCTACCCTGTGAAGGAGGAAGAAAAAGAAAATTAGGGCATGCAAACAGCTCTGCAGAATTTAGAATCTGATGTCTTTTGATTTATAAAAGCCTTGAGCCAGACTCAGCAGTAACCATGGCCCTGCAGGTCTGGTCTCACACATACCTGTTGTAACTGCTGATAATCTGCTAGGATTTGATGAAGCAGCATCATCAAGATAAAACCATAAAGCATGTTTCACTACCACCATAAAATGCAAACCTAGGTAAAACACTAAAACTACTCTCTGTTTGACTCCAGAAATTTTCTTCCCTGTCAGCCACCACTCTTCCGGAATGTTTGCAAAAACACATCCCCAACTCCCAGCATCACCCAAAATCTGCAATTAAGCATCTCGATAGGGAACGCAAGGAGCACATGCTCTGAGGCTCTGCTTGGGACACATCTCACCTTCCTGTTTCTTCATAAACACCTCAAACACGGTTTTTTGGGCAGGGCCTTGCAAAAATTCAGACCCAGCCCAAGCAGTGGCTGAGCACATATGCCAATTTTGCAGTTTCCATTTGTCCCACTGAGCAGCTCCAGGGAATCCAAAACAGTGCTGTGATGAAGCACAGCCTTCACAGTTTAATCCTTCTTTACCTGGTAGACTTTGGAGCCTCGATTCAGAGACTTCCATTGTTCATGAAACCATCTGAAATTCCTGCTGATCTTGTCAATCTGAGTATGTAAATCCTGGTATTCCTCATAGTCTGCATTGAAGTCATCCTTGTAATGCTGGTGTTGCTCCCAGGAGACTATGGCTATATATTTTCTAATGGTAAAAAATTAGATCATTTCTCTATGAATGAACTCTAAGTGAATATTCTAATGTGTTCCTATTCCATAAAGCACATGTGTAGTTTTACACCAAGCACGTGGCAAATGTCAAGCACAGACCCCCAAGCTCTGAGTCAGTTCCTCTGGCCCTCACTGTTTCTACATGCAAGTTCATGTGCTAGAAGAGAATGCAGACAGGTGACTCTAGAAATCTGTCACATTTCTATGACACTTAATTACTAAGAGTTTACATAGTAGAGGTTTTCTTCATTAGCAAGTGGAACCCATTCAGAAACATTGGGACTCATTTCAAATGTCAAAGGAACAACAGAGACCACGGCCTCAGGAAAAGAAGACCCATTGCTAAAGTATATTCTCTGTGTAGTTAGGAACACATTTGAATTTACATTTCCTTTTGAAAATCCATTTGTAATTCATTTTTGGCAGGGACTTTGGCATTTATGGATTTGTTTGCACAGAGCTGGACTTCTGAGCTACATTTATGTCTGCCTGTCTAACAGCAAAGCAGAGGTGATGATAATATTTGATTCTTCTACTGGACAGCAGTTACAAAACTGAGCCTTGAACTGAGGCATTTGCAATACAGCCATTAGGAAAAAAAAACCAACTCTACACAAGTCTGAAACTACAACAAAATCCCAAACCACACCAGCTGCTAAGGAGGGCAAAACTCATTAATACATAAAGACACTGATGGGAGAAATTTTTTCTTCATTCCCTTCTCCCTCAAATTAACATGAGTTAATTTTGCAAAGATCATTATATAAATCCAAGATGATGTGGCAATGATAATAACAGACACCAATTCCTAACACTGACACACTAATGCTTCTGCTCCTCTGAGCCTGAGCCTCTGTCCTGCCTCTTTTGCACGACAAAAACTCCCTCCACATGGAAATGAATCCTTCAAAGCCTCCTGAGATTAATTGTTGCAAGCAGTAAATACTTCACACGCTGAAATTCAGTACCGAGACAAAAAACAGCTTGTGCCAGGGATGTGTCCCAGGCCAGATGCAGCTGCCTGGTGTGCTGGTGTGTTCTGAAAAGGAAAGTACAGATGTCTTTGCAGGTTTTGGCAGGTGCCTCAGAAGAAATAGCCTGGACTTGTGCCATGTGCCCAGTGCCATTTCCTAGCAAGAGCCCTAGCACAGGCCTCCCTCAGCTGCTCCCCTGCAGGGCCAGCCTTGCCCTGAGCCTTGCCACGGAGCATCCCTGGCTGTATCCAATGTGAGCCAGGGCCCTGCCGCGCCTGCTCCAAAGGCCACAGCTGCCCCAGAGCCCAAGGGCTGCAGGAGGCCTGACTGCCCTTGCCACCATCAGTGCTCTGACAGAAGCTCTGAGCCATTCCCAGCCTTTCATACCACACACACACACACACACAGACACACACACGCACACACACACACACAGACACACACACGCACACACACACACACACACACACACACGCGCACACACACACACGCACACACACACACAGAAACACACACGCACACGCACACACACACACACACACACATGCACACACACACACACACACACACATGCACACACACACACACTCACACACACACACACACACACACATGCACACACACACACACTTGTGCAGAAATGCTCTTTCTTGCCCACTGGCACATGGAATTGCTCCTGTTTTGTCGCCCTGTTTCCCAGACAATCCTGCCCAAGTCCTTGGAAACACAGGTGGGATCCCTGACGTCATGACTGGCAGCTGCAATCTCATCTTCAGACATGTGAGTCTCACTAATCACATCTCTGAGTGCCTCCATCCATGTACTCCATCACCAGCCAGCATTGCTTATCCACAAGGTGGCTGAAAGAAGGAAATAGGGGCATGGAGATCAATGTGCAATGCAACATTGCTGTTTGGAAAATAGAGTGATTCTTGATTCTTCTTTCTGGATCCCTTTTTAACAGGGATAGAGAGAAGGAATTGCTTTTTTTTCCGGCACCTACTATTTTGTATCCATGGAACTAAGGCATATTCACTACTTTGCACAAACACATAGGCTAAGCATTTCTGCAGATAATTTTACTTTTATAAATCATTTCCACAGAATTATTTGTATTAGAATAAAGGTCTCTTAAAAGTCCCTGGTGGTCATCTGGGGAACATCCCATGTCTTAAACTATCCTTTGATGGTCAAAAGCCTCCTAAAACCAGTTGATTCCCCTTAAATACATTGCAGCGATCTTCTCAGAAGGCCCACTCTATTCTCAAGACTAAGATATCCACTTGCACACATCAATCATTGGTATGAAGGAATACAGGACTAAGAACTCTCTGGTAAAGTTTCAGGAATTCACAGGTTGTTACAGTCAAACATTTTTTTGACATTTTCCACTGCACTCCATTGCCAGCAGATGTCCCCACCCTGTTCCATTCCCCCTGCAGAACCCTGTACCTACTATCCATGGGCACCAGGGAAGGAGCAGCAGTCGCAGAGGACACGCACCCGCTGCGCTGGGCAGGAACCAAAACGCTCTCGAGTCACAGCTGCAGGCCTGTATGTGCACAGGATGCTCCGGCTGCCCCACTCCTCATCGGCTCTTGGCCTTTGGAAATGCAATTGCACTTTCTGCCTCCTGGAGAAGTACCACGGTTGTGAAAAAATTGGAAGGTGTGCTGTGTTCCGCAGGCACTGCAGTGTGGAGGACGTGATGCCCTAATGATTGAGAAACAAAAGAACACACTTTTGCGACAATATTACGCAATAGGAGGTAATGTCAAATCCGGTCTCTAACTGGAGGCCTCCAGGGGCAGATACGGAAAAATGTCCACCCCACATAGGGCAAATTTGGTTTTATAAGTTTTGAAAATTAGCATAATTGACAAGAATTCCCAATTAGAAGCACAATAATGAGGATATTTTCCCCCTTTTCAATCCACCTCCTCTGGAGCCCCTCTTTCTTGCTAATAGCGGTATGGGCTACACTCATTTTATGAGAAAGTGTCCTGACAATGTGTTTTAACCTTGGTTCCCAGAGGAAGCAAGATAGGATAGGAGCCTTAGGAATGTGTTTTGTCTTTCTGCCTATCAGGGGAGGAAAAGTACTGAAGTTACCTAGGAACTATGTAACCATACAGCAATAGTCTATACATCTATGAATATATATGAAGGAAATAAAAAACCAAAAAATAATTTGGGTGGCAGAAGGAGAACCGTCACCAACTCCTAATCATATCACAACCACCATAATCAGAACTTTCCAAATTGAAGAAAAAAAAAAACATTGGACAATTCAGAAAGTTAATGTAGAGCTTATTCACAGGATGACAAGGAAGGGAAGCTTCCAATGGAGTTCAGGTTTAATAAAAGTTGTTATTCTGAGTTCTACTCAGGGCCTGAACTGGAGAGAGCCATCCTGAATTAGTCATCACCACCTCCTGAACTCCCTCCATTGATTTATTGCAATGATCAGAGGTGCCAGTCTCGAGAGAGGTTCAGCTGTCTTTAAATATGGATGTTGTCCAGAGGGAAAACAACAACAACAAAGGAGCCATTACTTTGCAAACTCAGCGCCTCACAGGATCAAGAGAGATTCTTTGGTTTCCAGAAATATGCAGAAATAGGACTGGACGGGACCATCTGCACCTCTGCCTTCATGACCTCGCTATCACAGGCCAATATGGCCCATAGTCCCACTAGTTCATTCATCAAGGTGTCTTCAGCAGCAGCAGCAGAAGCGCAGCTCAGAAAGCCACAGGCAGCAGTTCCCATTCCCTGTGAGTGCATGGCTGCGGGCCAGGACTGCCGTGGCCAGGGCGGGCGGAGAGCACGGGCAGCACCGACCCTGACGAGCCACTGCTCTGACACTGCCAGGGGGACCCCACTGAGACCAGGGGTCGGGAGGTGCCACTGAGCACTGAGATGGTTTTGGCCGTGCAGCAAGGCAGCTCAGGCGCCTACCTGAGCCTTGAGTAGGCAGCAGCCAGCTCTGCCTGCAGCACCGTGTGGGCCAGAGAGCTGCTGTGCTTCAGACTCACAGCCAAGGCCACCCAGCAGGACAATTTCCACGTCAGAGCTGCAGAGACCTTTCCTCTTACCTTGGTGGATCCCAGGGAAAAATTTTGTACACTGTGACAGAGAATCTGCTTGTCCAAGAGACTGATGACTCCACGCACAAGGAGCTCAGCACATCCAGAGCTTGAGCAATCCTTGTGGGACCAGCTGAGGATTCCATTGCAGCTGAGGGGACAGGATCACTGCCTGTAAAAGGACAATTCCAGTGAAGTACTAAGGCTGAACAATAAGCTCTGAGCCAAAGATGACCTCCAGCCAAATATTATATATATATTCACTCATTAGCAAAATATGGATGATCATTACCAGTATATGTATGAATCTGCTTGTCAGCGCAACAGGCATTTACCTCTCTACACTTAGAAGCCAGACAAGGCCACAAAATCACTGTCTGTTTTTTCCTGAAGTTATATGGTCACAGTAAATTCCCTTGGTTCCTCCCTGAGCCCTAGCCAAGAGGAAGATGAAAGCAGATGTTCCCGCAATACAAGTTATGGTGGCTTGTTTATTCAACAGTATAAAATCTGTGCCTCTCACAGCAAAGGTGGCGACCATGCGTGAGGGTGGGCAAACTGCACAGGAGTTTCCAGTTCCTGGCAGTGCCTCTCCAATCCTTTGCTGTGACAGGGGCTCCCCAGGGGACGGGTGTGTCAGGATGATGGTCAAGTATTAGGGCCACTGGTGATGTACCTTTCCTAGTCTCTACAGACAATCTTTTGCAGTAATAATTGGGTGCATTGCTTAGCTTATCCTTTTGTATTTCATTGCTGCTTTGCACTTCCTTAAATGACACTTATTCCATAAGTTGGTGTTGGTGTCTTTGGTGCTGCCCCTGCCTGCTGGCAAAACAGCAACACATTGCCTTCAGAGCTGGACTTGGTGGAGGCACAAGATGGTGGCGGGGGCTGAGGCAGACACACACAAGACGGTGACCAGGGCTGAGGCTGTCCCTCCCTGGGTGCTCTGCAGCCCCTGCCTGCCCAGCCCCAGCCCTGGAGCAGCACGGGGCGGGCAGAGCAACCCCCCCCCCCCCCCCCCCCCCCCCCCCCCCCGCCTTTCAGCCCTCTGTTTAAATGGACGTTTACAGACACCCAGGGTGTGGGGAATGGAATCCCCAAACACAGGTCCTTTGTTGAAGAGCTATTTAATTGTTAAAGGTTTAATTGTTAAATGCTAATGTTCCAAGATTGTTAAGGTATAATTGTTAAATGTTAATGTCCCAGGATTGTTAAGCTTTAATTGTTAAATGTTGATGTCCTAAGATTAACTGTTAGTCAAAGCTTGTACCCCTTCTGGAACCTACCCTGTCACTGTCTGCCCCTCCTTGGGGTATCACTTCTGCTGCTCCCAAGAGGCTGTGCGCCCAAGGCTACATGCAAATTAGACATCCAGAATTGTTTAGGAATAAAAGGACCCCAAGAACAACGAGCCAGTGTAAAACTAAAGACTGAAAATTACATTTTTGAGTCAGCAAAACAGTGAAGAACATCAAATCAGCAACCAGAGTGTTCTTTGTCTTGTTGCTATGACTTGAATAGCAGCTGATTCCTATGACAGCCCTAGGCGAGGATTTGGTTTGATGTGGTGTGGGTGGGAGCCCTGGGGGAGCTGGGGGGCAGAGCTGAGCTGGTGTTGTCCTTCAGGCTGTGCTGTGGGAGCAGCATTGGTGTGTGTGACCTCCTGGGGCCCCAGGTGGAGCTGTGATCGGTGAAGGCTTTTGAAAGGGAGCTGGTTGTGGGCGGTTGGGGGCACCTCGGGGGCTCGTGGAGGAGAGCTGCCCCTGCAGAGGAGCTGGGAGCAGGCGGCTGAGCTCCCTGTGGGGACAGCTGGTGGAGCTGGAATGTGAGGAGAGGTGAAGGAGCACCAGGAGTAGGTAAGAAAGCGGTGATGGGAGTAAGGTGGGGGGGGCAGGTGGCGAGGAGTGGGACGGGGGCTGGTAGCCCGGAGCCCTGAAGTTGGGGAGGTGTTGTGAGCACTGAGGTTCAGAACTCCTGTAGGGAGGCCGGCCACGAGGGAAGTGAGAGAGGCCTAACAAGGCCCTGAGGAGTGGGTGAGCCATCTCCTGGGGACAAAGGAAGGCCAACACACACTGTCTTTTCTATTCCCTCCACCCCAGGTCCCCTGGAGATCCTTAATGTGAGCTGGGAGGCAAAAGGGGTAAGGCCTCCCTTGTAAAGGCTACGTGGCTGGGTGGCTCTGAGCATGTGGAGGCCCAGCCATGAGTGAGAGTCACACACAAGGATCCATGCTGCTCCTGTAGGCCTGGTGTGAGTGAATTCCATCCTTGCCCTAATAGCATGTTCCTGGGGAGAAAGGAAATCTGTGTGTAAAACTGAGTAGGTGAAGAGAGTTTTAAAGAGTCTTAATTCCTGCATTGGATGTCTAGAGGTTCCCGAGTTTAAGGAAAGGGTAAATTTTTAGTTCAACAGTTGTGTTGCGTGTCTGTAGTTTTCTGTTTGGGTAAGGGCACCTTAAAATTTTAGTAAAAGCCTGACTTGAGTTACTAGGTAGTGATTTTCTGTTTAGGCAAAAGGAATAGATACCAGAAAGCGTTGGAGAAAGGCAGAGAGTTGCCAGAAAGGAAACCGGAAGAAAGTAAAGAGTATTCCACCTAATTGCTCTCTTGTACAGATACTGCATTAATGGGACACTCGGGAGGCCACCAACGGTCTAGACCAAATAAAACTGATTTTTTATTGTCCAGAAGTCTGGCCTAACTTAGACCTACAAGGGGAGTGGCCTTGGTATGGAACACGGGATCCGTGGATGTGTTCTCAGTTAAATCTATTTAAGAACCTGAGAAACTCTGGACATGGAACAGTTTTCCTATGCAGCCTGTTGGGAAAAAAAGTGCCGCAGTCCATGAAAATCAAGCAAACTACAAAAGCAAAAAGAAAGGGGGAAGATAGAACTAGTAGTAGATGGTGTCCCCTCGATTACTTATCTTTCTCCTTCTGGTTACCTAAAAATGCCTCAACCCCTCTGCCAGTTGCCCCAGGTCTCCCCTTGGGCACTTCAGTTCCCCCTTCAGTCTCTTCTGTTGAGCCCTCGGTGTCATTCCTTTCAAGACCCGCAACCGCTTTGATCCCCCTACTGCCTCCTCCTCACTCCCCTGTCCCAATCTCAAATCCCTCACCCACTGCAGCAATTCCCCTTCTGTTCTCCCTGATGTGGGTGTAGTCTGCCTCCCTCAGACTTTCCAGCAGTACCCTCACCCATCACAAGTGCATCCTGCACTCACGAGCACTGTGGTCTTGGCCATCAACTTCTCAAGTTACTGATGGTGAATGTCATTTTAGGTGGCCATAAAGAAAATTATTCTCCACCAACTGAGGAAGAGGGAACTAAAAGTTGATGAACTTAGGGTCATCAAGAAGAATAGGAATCCCAACCTGGTCAAATATTTAGACTGGTGAGTTGTTGTGCTTTTGTTCCATGACTGTTTGTTTACATACTGCAAACACACAAGGTAAAAACCCACTTTGGTCCCTGGCAGAAAAGACAGCTGTTATTATTAGTAAATTATTATTGTTCTGCTCACCCTCACTATGGATGGGAAGAGAGTGGATCTTGTCTGCATGAGTTTTCCCTGGTCCACGTAGTTTAAAAATTGTTCCAAAACCTGGATCAACCGTATCTTACTAAATCAATAGCCTGTAAATTCACTGCCACCCCATTGTTTTGGGGCTTGGTTGTTTCACGTGTCTTCTTACACGTGGATAAACTAACAAGGATTTCCCTTGGATTGTGTTCCCTCTTTTCCATTACTGTGCATGCCAGGAACACTAGGCGCTTTTTTCCAGAAACACACAGTGTGACTGATCTGTTAGTAAACTGCATTTTTCCCTTGCTGGTCATCTAACACATCTCTTTTACCCAGATGTGTCATTTTCCTTGAGCCAGCAGAGAGTGCAAACACTACACGGCCTAGAGGGAATGTCTATTCCTTTTATTCTGTTCTCATCACAAAGAGACCCAGAAACAAAGAATCAACCCTTTTCCAAACAGCAATGTAGTCATGCATGTTCATATCCACGCCCTTGTTTCCTTCTTTCAGCTACCTTGTGGATAAGCAATTCTGGCTGGTGATGGAGTACATGGATGGAGGCACTCTGAGCAATGTCATCAGCTGGACCTTCCTGTCTGAAGATGAGATGGCAGCTGTCAGTCGGCAGGTCAGGAATCCCACCTGTGCTTCCAGGGCCTTGGGCAGGATTGTCTGGGAAAGTGGGGCTCAGAACTGGAGAGATTTCATGTGCCAAGCTTTGTTTCTGTGTTGCTAGAATGCTATGGGGAAGCTAGAGCATCTCAAGTCAATTGTCTACCAGTGCCCCAGAACTCACTGTACTCTGTTCCTGTACCCTTATCTCCTGCTCTTGTATCCTCACTCTGTCTCTTTGTATTTGCTGTTCTCCACCCTGCCTCTCTAAATGTTTACCTCCAGCCTGTGTGCACTGCATTCCTTGCCTGGGAAAGCAAAGGTGCTGCTGGCAGGATTTGAAACAAACAACAAAGAGAAAAGAGAGACTCTTTTCTCACAGTCCTCAGCTGAAGAGGATAATAGTGCACCCAAAGTGCTGTTGGATTCTGAGCACATCCACTGCAGGAGCAGGCATTCTGGCTGGTTTGCAGGGGACGGTCTACAACAGCAGTTGCTGTTGCTCTTTCAAAAGCTGACGTGCCTTTCCTTAGAGAGGTCCTGCTCTGCTAGTGTTGGAGCAGCATGCTCTTCCTCTCAATGGCACAGTGTTCTGCCATGATTCCCTATTCCTGTGGAAAGGAAGTGATTTGGAGTTGTTTCCTTTCTTGTGGGATGAGCTCCCATCACTAATTTTTGCCTTTTCCTCTTCCTGTTTCCCTTCCCAGTGCCTGCAAGGCCTGGATTTTCTACTCAAAATGTGTGTGATCCATCAAAATGTGAAGAGCCGCAACATCCTTCTCAGAAGCGATGGCTCTGTCAAGCTGGGTCAGTATATTCTTGGTCAGAGGCAGCATTCCAGGGATGTGGGGTTTTGGGCTGCTATGAGTGACTGCCAGCTCCCCAAAAATGGTGCTGGTGGCAGTGCAGGGGCCCCTGCTCTGAGCTGAAGGCACAGTTGCAATGTGCACAGAGGTATGATAAGGAGCCACAAGCAGTCAAGAGTGGCGTTGGTCTGTGTGTGTCTTTTCCAGAGGGAGGGAGATAGAATCTAAACCTTCAGGGGAATAAAGGCCACTGCTGTGAGCAGCATTTAAAAACCTACATTATTTTTGGAAGTGGACATTTCCCTACTCCTTTGGCTAAATCCCCACTGACAGTTCTCCAGGACATTCATCAACAGCACATTCTCAGAGTGAGAGTGGGGAATTCTTTTGCCTTGTTTGCTAATTTGAGCTGGCTTTCCTGGTGTGTTGTTTTCTCCACAGCTGATTTTGGCCTCTTAGCTCAGCTCAGCCCTGAGCAGAGAAGACAGGACTCAGTGGCCAGCACTTCTGGGTGGATGGCACCTGAAGTCCTGACAGGTCAACAATATGGCCCTAAACTGGATTATGGTCTTTTGGAATTGTGGGCATTGAAATGGTGGAAGGAGAAGTTCCCTACTGGAATGAAAATGCTGTGTGGGTAAGGTGCAAAGACTTCCTGATGCCGCTGTCTTTCTCACCTGTGCCATACTGTGTGTGCCACTGGACAAAATCCCATTGCCATCTGCTGGCACCTCTTCCACCATGGTCCCCTTGTAATATGTCCTTTGCACATTTTAGCACATGTGCTGTAGTTTTGGTAGCACCAGAAGGGAAGTGGCAGGGAACTAGTTCAGCTACTTGCCACTTTGGCCTCCAGCCATGCCTGCTATTTCTTATTTGCTTTTTGAGCCCTGTTGGAGCTCTGTTTCTGAAGGAAAGGATTTTTTCAGTGAAATAATTAGATATGTGATAAATATCCTTCACATTAGAGGTTGAATTATCCTAGTTTCAATTTTATAGGAAAAGTAAGAAACAAAAAAAGAATAAGAAAAAGCAGAAGGAGAAAGAGAAGGAAAATGAAAACAGAAAGGGAAAGGACAATCACCAAAGCCATCTCCAAGCAGTTCTGCTATCCGTTTCCTTTTCTGAGCAAGAAGAGGACAAAAACTTAATGAGCTTTATTTTATGGCCACTGTGCTTAAGGGACCAAGCAGCACTTCCAAGATGCCTTTCATGTAACTACCCTTGGAAATAGTAGTGTTAGATAACACAGTCAAGTCCCTCTTCCAAAAAGCCTGTTCAGCTGGTGTGAATCCTTAGGGAAACACACTTGCTTTTGCTGAAGTAGTTCCCACTAACGAGGTCAGTCAATGAAATCACCTGCCAAGGCAACAACCCCTGGATGTGGGAGAAGCTGTGGCTGCTTTGGGTTTTGGGTGTTTTGTTGGTATAGCAAAGTCATCTCTGCCTCTCTGCCAGGGCAGAAACTGCCACTGCAGAGTGGAGGTTAAAAAAGGGCATCTGGGAGAACAGTTACAGATGTGAAAGAAGCAGGTGGAGCCTCGTGTTTCCTTTTTGTGCAGCCTCAGCTCCTGATAGCCACCGGAGGGAGACCAAAGCTGCAGCAGCCCGACCTCTTCTCTCCTTTGCTGCGGGACTTCCTGAGCTGCTGCCTGCAGACAGATGAGGCTCGGCGCTGGACTGCCAAGGAGCTCCTGCAGGTAAAATGTGAAGGGGCTGCAGGTGAAACAGTGTGCCAGGGATGGGCTCCTCCTCCACTCAAGTCCAAGGCATCAGATGAGCTCTCCACCTCCCCACATGTTCATCTTTCTATGAACCAGAGGAATCCTGATTGAGCCTGTAAAGCACTGACCTTGGAAAGTCATTGTTCCTTGTTTATTGTTGGTAATTTCTTCTTTGTTTCTTTGGGCAGTATCTGTTGGTGGCATCAGTCGAGCCTACTTTCTGCCTGGTGCCACTGCTTGTGAAGAAGAGGATGGTGGAGGGGAGACAGATAATCATCTGTGGACCATTTCCTCCACCAACCAGTCTACGATTTTAGAATAGGACTGTAGTGTAGAATTGTAGAGTAGGTTTGTAGAGTAGGAATTATAGAGAAGAATTGTAGAGTAGGATTGTATAGAGGAGATGAATCCCTCTGCAGACATCCCTGGGAGGGCCACCTGGCACTTTCTTTGAGATAAGAGAAACTACTTGTTTACAATGACTTGTGTTAGAAAATACGTAAGCTGCTCTTCTTTTTGGAATATTATTGGTTAGGTTTGATTCTTTTATCGTTGGTTATTCCAACAAAAGATAATGTAGTTGGCCAAAATGCGTTAACCCTGTTTTTCATTGGTTTACTTGTGATCCCCCCAAACCCTGTAAAATTCCATGTGTGATTCCCCCATCTTTGGATTTGTAGCCTGACCCCTACACAGATGATAATAAAGCCTGTGGGAAAAGTCTGAGCTGCTTTCCCAGTCTTTTTATGCCATCTGGAAACTCTAGGTTTCTGTGAGAAACCATGAAGCTGCTAAGTGCCTGATAGGCCAGAGCTCACAAACCTTGTAGCTTTCACCTGTGCAAGAGCAACAGGCTGGGGGGCACAAGAAAAAGTGGATTGTAAATCAGTGTTTTCTGAAACGACAACCCCTCTGGAAGATCCCTTTCTTTCTCAGTGTGTGTCAGTGGATGAAATATTCTAATTTTTGACTGAAATATTTTCTTGAGGGACATTTAGATCTGTATTACAAGAGCTTCACAGAATACCACCATATCCTGAATGGGCCTTTGGAGTGAGGCCCTGGACTGTTCCACAATGAAGGTAAGATAAAACTCAGGAACTGGGGACATTGACCAAGCACAAGCTTAGCACCTCTGGGGAGGAGACAACAGCCACAAGGCTATCAGCTGCCAGGCTGGCACAGAGCCTCACCCCAAAGGGTGGGCAAAGAGAAGCTTTGGGGCTGTGTTGGAAAGCCTCTGGTGAGAGGCTCAGGGACCACCCATCCTCCCATGTGCAGACCAGCCCCGCTGTGGGGTCCTTCACCCAGGGGAAAGCTCATCCACAGCAGAGGGGCTGACAAAGCCCGTGTCACCAGCTGACATGAAGTTGCTACATCAAATATATCCATTTCTTGCTTGCTTCCAGCTTTTACTGTTTATAGTCTGGAGTTGTTTTCTTACTTATTTTATTTGAATCTCAACATTTGCATCAAATTTGTCTGCAGTGATCTTGTCTTGATGTTTTCGGCTGGATTACATCTGAGTGAGTGCCATCAGAATTGAATTGTTCTTGTGTGCAAAGTGGTTTGCAAATGCGTGGCCTGACCCAGCCCTGCAAAGGGGCAGAGCCTGCCTGGCCAGGGTATTGCCTGTATTCAGGCTAGAAGGGCAAGAGAGATTCCCAGGATTTGTTGTCCATCTTTACCTGTGTGTTCCCAGACACGCATCTAAATTTTCATTGGTATGGCAATGTGTCAGTATTAAAAATCAGCCACTGATGGGTTTTTTTCTGGTCAAACGCAAGCTCCCCAGATCCTTACAGGGAATTTTTTGCTTAACTCATTCATTCCTCCCCCCCCCCCCCAAAAAAAGAAAAAAGTTATTACAAACCAGCATGTTAGTTTATGAGGGTCTGTGCAAGTGCCATCTCGTAACAATCCTGGTATAATATAATGCTGGTTTGCAGATGAATCCAGTAAAAGCCATATTTGAGATGTCTTTCCAGAGATGCTCATAAGCAGGAGATTTGTAGTGGGTACTTGGACAGGACCTGTAGGGTTTTTTGGGAAGTGGGTAAATGTGTTCTGCTGGTGAATCACAGGCATCCACTACAGACCTGCAATGTGGCATGAGCATGCTGGACCAACACCTGCCTCAGATGCAATGGGCATTTAATCATTGGCATTTTGCAGCACTTTTCCCTATGTCACATTCAACTATCTATGTAGAGGCTTGAGAGCTGGCCTGTAAGCCAAACTGAGTCAGTAGAAAAAACAGCAATTGATGAATTCTAAGCATATCCATAGCAAAGAAGAAGACAAGGCCATTAGCATGGAAACTGGTTGAAAAGGTACATGAAGGATTTTTGTAGTTAGACTAGGTACATAAGGAAATGTGTATACCTGCCTTATTAAATTGGTGCAAAACTTTTTCCAAATATATTGACACTAACTGCTCTGCACCAATGAATATAATAAGCAATTGTGGTGTAGACAACGTCTTAGGATCATGCTTTGTTCAGAGTATATAAAGAGGAGAACACGCAGAATTAAGAGGACAAAGACACCATTGTAACTCTGCTCAAGTGTGTGAGTGTGTGTGTGTGTGTGTGTGTGTGTGTGTGTGTGTGTGTGTGTGTGTGTGTGTGTTTGTGTGTGACGTCCAACCTGATGGTGACAACTCCCCCACGTGGTTTTAACAGCTGAAGATAGGATACCTGCTTTTGGTTACTCCTGCTTTACAACCCAAGACACTTGTTAATTTACGATCTTTGCCTTGAGTGGTAGAAGGTGTAGAAGTTTGGACAACCCCATCCCCAAACCAGGTTGCATTGGAGGGTTACAGAGGAATGCATATGGGCTGCTCTGAGAGGTCAGCTGAAGCACCTCCCAGGACTGCTTGTAGATCTTGGTTTTCACCTTGTCAATGAGCCAAGGGATATCCAGATCTTTGCAAGTGTTTTGTAAAACACATTTACAAATGTTGAAGGCAAGGTATTTTAGTGGGTTTGAAAGAGAAATTGGGTGAATGTATCCCTAATGGAAACTGTTTTGTAGTTGTCTCCAAAATAATCTGTCACACCCAGTCTTTCTAGAGAGCCACAAAAGTTGATTTGTGCACAGACCTATGGGAACATGGAAGTCCAGTCTTTTTCCTAAGTTTCCTGTTGTTAATACGTTCAGCTGACAGGGTAGAAGTGTGGTCAGCAATGCCATAACCTTCTTTTTGGGGAAGGATAGAAAAATGACTGAGGGAGGACAATATTTGGGTACACTCAAAGGGAGCAGTGAATGCCTCTTTCTTCCCTGGAGAATATTTTGGAATTTCCTCAGTTCTCTCCATGCTAAGGATGATAAGCCCCCATACCTGAGACATCTTGGGGTGTTTTGCGCTTGAATACCTGAGCTGTTGCTGGCCTTCATTTCTCCTTCAAGTGAAGTTCAAGAAAATGTCACCTCTTAAACCCTGAGATCTGTGTCTTTTTGTGCCTGGAGCAGGGGTAATCCTACACATCTGGAGTGCCTTAGCACAAGGAACTCTGCTGTGGGGAGCATGAATGTGTAAATTCTGCTGGGGTGCCTGCCCTTGGCCTGGTGACTGCTGCTGCTGCTTGGCAGAGTGTGCAATAGTGTTGCAGTCAAGAACGGACTGAGACGGAGGACTTCTCATGGTTACCCTTTCATGACTTATCTTTCCTTGCCTGGCCATTCTTCTAACTAATTCTACACAGCAGAAAGAAGTCATATTTTCATGATTTTAGAAGTGTAAGCTTCACAGTCTTAAGTTGAATCTAATTTCCCATCTAGTTCCTCATGCCTTGGGGCTGGCTTCCCTCTGGGGAGCTGGGTCAATTCTTTTGTCTTCTTTGACTCTGATTTGTTCTTTCAGCCTTGCCACTGCAGTACGACCTCCATTAGCAAAGTAGGTCCCATGTAACTGGGAGTGTTTTGCATAGATTTTGTACAGTTTCAGGTACAAAACGAGAACCTCTATTTGATGACATTCCCAATTGGATCCCTAACCTGAGTATTATTTCTCTTTATTATTACTTGAGGTACTTTTCTAGCTGTGTGTGTATGAAAAGGAAAAGCCTCTGGCCACAGAAAATGGGTCTACTAAACCTAATATATACTTGTATTCTTTTGTGTTGAGGTAACTTGGAAAAATCTCTTTGGCAGTCATCTCCTGCATTATTTCTTTTTTTTTTTATTTTTCTTTTTTTTTTGTGATCTCTAATGGCAGTGTTTTGTAAAACTGTGCATTGTTCTGTAAGCAGACTCTACATTGCACTTGTCCCATTCCCTGTCAGCCTAACCCTAAGTAGCAGCTTTTCCAAATTGTCCCCTGAATCCTCACTACCCTAATGGGTTTCTCTATGTTTGTCTTCTATAGCTTGTGTCATTATTGCTTGAGACACTAATTTGTTGATTTGTTGTCAGCCACCACCCTTCCCCACTAAATCCGACATGTAGGGATTTTGCTAATTGATTGTTTTCATCCTGGTGTTCTGGGACTGATTTGGAAAGGTTGACAACTTTGGATAGAACTGGCAACAAGATGCTTTGTCCTGCCCCCTCTCTAGCAGTTTTGTCTGCTACTGGGTATTGGATGTTGCCGGGTGTTTGTGTGTACTGGTGAGCTTTGCAGTGCATTATTGCTGCTTTAGCAGAGAACTGGGCACTCCCAGAACTGTCCATACTTGCTTGGAGGTCATGATTGCTTGTAGAAGGATTGAGGAACTTAGCAGGGTTCAAGGTAGGAGCTGTCTTTAGCACCATGCCTTTTGATCTTGCAATACTACCTGTTATTTTAAGATTCTTCTCAGGGATAACCTGTGTGGCACAGAAGCTGTCATTTTTTTCCCATTCATTTTCAAGTCTGTTCTATCAATGAGGACCATGGTGGCTCCAACTCTGAGGTGAACTGGCCATCCCTTGAGTAACTAGTTTAGGGTTCTTTTGAGAAATATGCTCCTTTCTACTGGGTTCATTCCTTCATTCCCAGTCTTGGAGCTAAATATGGAGCTGCTGTGCAAGGCAAAGGCACTCAGGGATGAACAGTGCAAAGGTTTGAGTCAAATGTGGTAACTCCTGAGCAGGTGTTGTCAGCAATGTCTTGTTAAGGTATTGAATGGTTGATGGACATTCCATAATCCAGTGAATTACCTCCTTGGATTCCTTTGGTGGTTCATACAAAGGCTTTTGCAATAGTCCATAACTGGGGATCCATAATTCCCACCATCCAGGCATTCCGAAGCAGGGACATAGTTGTCTTATAGATCTGGGCTCTAGTGTTTGACAAACTACTTCCTTCCTTACTGTTCCCCAAACTACACTGCCCTTGTGAGCGTGGCAGCCAGGACACCAGACATGGGCAGATATGGACATGGTCTTGAAGACAAAGACAAGATTTTGTGATATGGAAAAGGAGCTTGGATGGAAATATTCAACGCATTTTCAATGACACGCTTTATTCCCTCTCCCTGTAATGACTGCAAGAGAGTATTATTGCTGCCAGTTGACTGAAATCAGGAGTAAGATTGGCTAAGGAGAAGCTGGAAGTAAAAGGATCATAAACTGACTATTAACTATTTTTCCAGATGTGTCAATATAACTTCAATGGCCACCTGCAGTCAGCACAACTATCAGCCTGTGATTGTGTTCAGGGTCAGCACTGGCTCTTCCATGTCAGCTCCTCCTGCAGAGCCCATGGGGGCCTGTGCATGCTGCTGGCTTGTATCCTTTTAGGAGAAGGGGATGAGGAAAGCTCCAGGGGCTTTTGTCAAAGAGATGATATTTGAGTGAGCAGGTACGTGCTGGAAGCCTCACAGATTGACCGGCCCTTGGCAGGATCGAGCAGTGCTGGCAGGGCTGCACCTTGCTGCCCTAGTGAGAGGTGTTCAGCTGCACCTTCACCCAGGAGACAGCCAAGTACAGCACTTTTGTGCAGAAACACTTAATTAGCCCTGCTTTGCACAGCTGCAGCAACTGGGGTGACCGGAGCACCTCTTCCTGCTCTTGGAAATGAGCTGAGTCCCTTGTGGAACTGGGCAGTGCGTTCCTATGTGTGCCCAGTGGGAATTCCCTCTGCCCTGGGTGTGTCCCATCCAGCTCCTCAGTGACATCCCACCCAGCCTGGAACATGGAGCTGCCTGTTTCCAAGGACACGAGGCCATTGTCAGCAGCACAGGGCAGGACCGGTCAGACCCTTCCGTGGCTGCAGTGAGAGCGGAGGTGTCCGAGCGTTCAGCGAGTGCTCTTCCAGCTTGGTTGGATCTCACACCCGTTGGTCAAGAGGCTGATCCACACACTGAGTGGAGGTAAATATTTACAGTTCTGGGCAGAAAGGGGGGACTCAGTGGCAAATTCACAAAGCCTGCACCATAAGCCCCAGAACATTTTAGTATTGATACATTTGAACCAGCAAAGCTCTTTGTGTTCATTGGCTGCAAGTTCCCGAGTTCTGTTCATAATTAATATTCTGTCTGTTCTTGGGTAACGATTCTCTTGCTTCTCCTGCTTAGGAGGAAAGCAGTGTATTTGATTACCATACTGTTTATGATTAATTTAAGAAGCAATTACAAAGTTAATTAAGTACATTAAGCGGGAGAAAATATAGGCTAAACAAGTAATGAAATGCTCCATAAATAATCCAAGCTGGTGGAAACCCATCAGCCCCTTCTTATAATTGTTCCCATTCTTCTATAAAATGGACGTGTGGTCTTAGAGGAAACTTATTCGTTTAGCTGACATAAAAGGATGTGAATTTCAGGTGACTCCCTGCTCCTCTTCATGTCCAGTCCCTATCCTAAGCTCTGCCAGTGCTGATGATTGAAACAGAAATCTCAGTGGAATTGTTTTGAGGCAATACTTAGTGCAAATGACAGTGCCATGGATGAAGGATGAACAGTGTCACAAGCAAAATATTGAGGGATTTCTAAAGGACTGTGGAATATTGCTTTCACAGGTATTTGCAAGTGATAGTCCTGTTTAAATAAAAGTCCAGGCAAATTCCAGATGAATAGATTTTAGCTTCACTTTCAGCCCATTTTGCTTTTAGAATGAAGCAGTTACATGGCAGTAGGCTGTTTTTGTTAAAAAATATGGTTTTGTTTACAGACATTTTAGTGAGTTTTGAGCTCCCTGTGGCACATTCTGTAGCAAATGATGAGTTCAGCCAAGCAATCCAAATTTTGTTACATGTCATTAACCTGGGATAAACTGTTCCCATGTCACATCTGTGCAAATAAATACACCTAGAGCTGCGGAGAAGAGAAAGGGTTTTGGTGCCTGTTCCAGACAAAATTCACCATTTGCAGTTGAAATTCTTCTTGGAGCTCACTGCAGCATGTGCTTCCTTAGTACCAAATCAATGCCAGCTCTGGGTGCTGTCCCAACTTTGTGATCTTTTTGGGAACCACTCTCACCTGGTTTGTCAGCTGAGCTCTGGCCAGCCCAGTTGTCCTCAGGCACTTGATTTCAAGGGAAGCCCGTGCCTATAAATTCCAGCAACTGGGACAGGATGACTTGCTACTTGAGCACTTGTCTGCATTGGAGGTGAAGTAACAGTCGCTGTCTCAGGGCAGTTTTGTAGCCGGCTGCTTTCAGAGGGAGAATTGTGTCACAGCAGCTGTTTTTAGTGATGGGACAGCAAAAATTTTCAACTAGAGCTCTTGTTTAAAAGTAAGGGCCTGGTGAATCACCAGGAATGGAGTGGTGGCTGGAAGTTTTACAGAGCATTTCTTTTTTCCTTTTAGCCAAGTTCCAGTGAGGCATTGCACATTGGAATTGTGCAGGTTGTCAAATTGTATAACCCACTTGGAGGTATGGTTGTTTTTCATATTTTGTTCAACATCTGTAAGAATTTCAACTTGGCAATTTATTCTTGCAGCATATTCTTGGGCCAGGTGGTGTGTTCAGAGTTCTCAGCTATAGGTGGTTTGCCCTGAGGTCAGCCTTGCAATCTCTTGTCACTACATTCAGCCATTGGCCTGTTTTCCTCTTGGAAAGCCTGCCAGTCCTTCCTTGTCCCCATACTGCTTGATGGAATTTTGGAATTTTGGAATGTTTGGAATTTTGAGCATTGAGGTCCAGGTAGGGACTACCCAATGCTCTTAAGTAACCTGCCTTGGTAACTAATGTTTTGGTTTTCAAGTGGAGTTTGGGGTAGCTAGGCACTCTGTTTATGTGTTAAACATTGGAAATTGACCAAAAATGACATTGAGGAAGTCCCATGCAGAATTTCATAAGGTCAAGATGGAAAATGTTACTTTGTCATGGTCAGTAAGAAGTAACGGTAGACACAATACAGTTTTGGGTCCTTTTCAAAGAAAGTGAAAGGCAAGTAATGATGTCATCTTCCCCACAGATTGCATAACTGTGCACAAAGCCCAGTGTGCTCTGGTGGTGCCATCTGTTATTAACCTGTTCTGAGTAGTGTTTCCCCAAGGAGCCTGGCTCCAGGCAGACATGAGGTGGATATTCCCCTTCCAGGCACTCCATGGTGCTGCCTGTAGCAGACAGCTGAATTAGGCACAGCCAGCTGCCCTGAGAAAAAGAGGCTCTCACCTGGCTGTGGCTGCAGTCACCTGCCTGCAGGGACATCCCTGCCAAAGAAAGTGCAGCTCTTGCTCTGCCTTAGCTGAGTGCTGAGCATTTTAGGGCAGCAACATCATGGTATTTTGAGGAAATGAAACTAAACCTCCAAATTTGTTTTTATGGATCTTCTGTTTATCATGTAAATGATGATTTGTGTAACACTTGCTGATAGTTTACATAGATCCAAAGGGAATATTGAACATTTCAGCAATTGAGATTGAAAACAGGCAGTAGTGAGATAATTGTGGAACTTGGTCTGGATGGTTTTGCTTTGGGCTGGCACTGAGAAACTCAGGTGAGTCAGGTGTAGTTGCTGGTAGGGTACAGGGTGCCCTTGCAACATGCTCCATGCAGTACCAGTTAGGGATTGGGCTTTGTCACAGAATGAGAGAATACGCTTAGCTGGAAGGGATTCACAAGGATATGCAAGTGCATCTCTGTGCCCAAGAATTCCATCATAAGTTTAAATCAGCTCTCTTGCCTGCTCCCAATGACATTTCATTTCTGTTGTCTTTTCCTTTGGGTAAACAAAAGAGCCCAGCCAAACACTTCATATCTTGCACCCGAGAAGAAGAAAACAATGCCCATGAAGGCTGCAGAGAGTGAAGGCAATCCTTGCACTGCTGTTTATCGCCGACCCTACAGGGACAGGGTGATTCATTTGCTTGCTCTGAGGACGTACAAGAAGCCAGAGTTACTTGCCCGCTTGCAGAGAGATGGAGTCATGCAAAAGGACAAGGGTACCCTTGGAAAGATCCTCCAGCAGGTGAGATTGTGCAGTTTGTTCCAGCAATTTTTTCCACCACGTTGTTCTTTTGTCCTTAATTTATATTTCTTCCTTCAATCTTTCTATAAGAAACTTTTCTCTTTTTTAAATTCTCCCTGTTCCCCATGGCTGTTGTTGAATTATGCCAACATTAATATACCACATAAGAATACATCTTCTTCAGCTATGAACAATGTCCAGGGAGGATAATTCAAATGGATACAATTTTGGATGCACAGACTTGCTTATCAAATGGATTCACAAACTTACTTCCCTTCCAACACAACCTTAGTTCTGCTTTTAAGACATGAAATCCTCATTTTTTGGTATCTTTGTTACTTCTACATTTTTTCTAAGCTGGGGGGACAGAGCCATCAACACAGACCATCAGATGAACATCAGTGTTTATAATGTCTTCAAAGAAAGAGAAAGGCCAGATATGAAGGCATGGTGGTGCTGTGTTGATGAGGTATTTAATGTATTGTCGGGGTAAATGGAGAGAGACTTTTCCTGTCTTCATCTCAGCAGGATCTCTGAGCAGGTGACAGGTGATAAAATCTAAACCAGCACTATTCATGTCATTGGTCTTGAAATTTTACTACCTCATTTTAGCTTCTCGAGTAGACTTTGTATTTGTCTAGAGGGAGGGATGAACCTCATTTATTGTCAAAGGAATAGAGCCAGCCATGTGCACTGCCTTCTCACAACAGGACTTGTCAGGAATGAACCCTGGCTCTGCCACGTGAAGAGGGAGGGATACTGGGCCTGACAGCCTCTCCTTACACATTGCAGCACTAAATGTTGTTTTCAAAGGAATACTTGCCTGATATCAGTAGACATATTTGGTTGTTTCAAGTTGGTGAAAGTTTGACATGGCTTGAAACTCATGTGATAGAGGAATAATTCATCTCTGTACCAAAGGACATTGTTTAGTTTGAGTTGGGTGCTCACAAACAGCTGTCAGGACCAATTGGATTTCTCTAGTTTGCATAACACAACCATAATAGATGTTTCTTTTCTTGTATGTCTGCCTGTAGGTAGCCAACCTGAACCTAAAGGATAATTCCTTCAGTCTGAAGGAGCATCTATTTCCAACCCTTCAGACTGATTGGCCTGGCTACACTGAAATCGATAGGGAGAATTTGAAGTTAATACTAGCTAGGTAAGTTCAGTCTTTAGAGGAAGGAAAAGAGACTTTTCAGAGGAAACACCCTGGGAAATGAAGCCGAGCTTGTTAGAATATGCTGAGTCAGCAGCAACCCATCACGGTCATGGAGTCCAACTCCTGGCCCTGCTCTGGACACCACAAGAATCACAGCCTGTGCCCAAGAGTGTTGTCCAAACACTTCTTGAAGCCCTGCTGTAGTGACCACTGGCCAGGAGAGCCTGTTCTAGTCCTCAAGCACCCTCTGGGGCAAGAATGTTTTCCTGATATCCAGCTGAAAGCTCTCTCAACTCAGCCCCATGCAGTTTCCTTGAGTCCTGACACTGAAAGTCTGTTTTGTCGACAAGGAAAGAACTATGTCAGTTGATACTTAATCCTTGTAACCTGAAATGTTTGACCATCTTCCTAGCAAATCAACTCCATCTCAGAAGCGCACCAGCACCAGCCAAGTGACATCTCCAGGGCCTTCTGAGAGAGATGCTCCAGCAAGACCTGCTCAGGTATTTGGTGCATTTTTGCACATTCTTTGTTTTGTATTAATGTTCAGACCTCTGCTGATGGGGATAAAGCTGTGATGGGAATGTGAAAAACCAGGGCCAAAATATGCTGTGCCTCAGGCATTGTGACTGCTTGGACAGGAAGGTTGTGATCAGAAGAGAGGGTCCTGCAGGGGTGGAATAGCACTGTCCTGAGCCAACTTTCTGCTCTGCCTGGACACTTGAGCTCAGCAGCCACTTTCCACTCTTTCCCTGGAGAAGGGCTCAAAGGGCTGGCTCTGCATGCATGACAAAACTGTGGTATTCCCTCACTCCCTTCTCAGCCTTAATTTCTCTCCTCCCTCACTCTGCCTGGGAACAGCATGGCTGTCCTGTTCTACTCCATCCTCAGCCCTCAAGTTTGCTGTGGGAGTGGGGAGCTTGTGGCCATGTGTTTTGTGGCTTGTGAGCCAGTACCTCTGAGAAGGTCCTTGGGAGGAGCTGAGAAATGATTGAAGGGCACTGAGGGAAAAGGAAGGGCTCATAAGGCGCTCACTTGTGAAAGTCTGCTGTACAAATCTAAGAAGTTTTGAACCAGCAGCTTTTGAGTCTAAAGAGTGGAGTGGCTGCTTGAGTCAAGGCAATTCTACCTAAAAGCACCTAAAGAATTTCCTGACATGTGACTGATGTCTTTGCTCATCCTGATGACAATTCACAACCAACCACCACAGCCTGTACTCCTGGGTTGGATGAGTGAAGCACTGATCTTGTCTTTAACGGGTAAAACCCTAAACCAGCCAAGGGTGTCTTTAGTGCATCATGTAGGTGTGTGCGAGCAAGAGCTGAGTCTTTTCCTGGTGTGTACAAGCAGGAATTGGGAGTTAGACAAAGCCAACTGGAGCTGATCCTGATCATAGATGAATGAATGAACGACTGAATGAACGACTGAATGAACGACTGAATGAACGACTGAATGAACGACTGAATGAACGACCGAATGAATGAATAAATGAATAAATAAATAACTTTGTTATTGTTGCAGAAACACCCTCTGGCTTCTGACTTTACTGATCCTGTGATGAGCAAGAAGAGGCGAATTGGTCACCAGCAATTCACCAGTCACGTCCAGCCAGCAGCTGCATGCCTCTCTTCTTCCTGGGTGCTACCTTCCACATCCCTTTCTACTTTGAACATGTCTCCAAGGGTCGGCTCCATTTCCCCCTGCACCCATGAGGTGCACCAGGATGAAAATTTCCAGAGTTCTTGTGTCCCAGAGCTTGGCATGGTGCAGAAGGAGGTCCCCAGTTCAAATGGGAAGAAAAATGAATTGGGAAGGCTGAAGCAGTCTCATCCTTTGGATTTCGATGAAGGTATTAATATGCTGCTTCTCCTAAGTCCTCTCTGGAGAACTGTGGTGGAAAGATTTGGTTATGTAGAGAAGCTTCTGCCCAAATTAGAGCGCAAGTGAGATCCTTTTCAAGTGTGCAGATGTTATTAAGAGTAAATGCAAAGTAGGGAGCTGGAAAAGAATAAGAGAAGAGAGGTGGGGCTTGGGGAAGAGAGAGAGATGTTAAGTATGAAGATGTCAGCACCACATGGATTCTCTGTCATCCAGCCAGTCTTTCTTCAGCCTTGGTCTTGTCGGTGGTGGGTGTCCCCAAGTCCCTCTGGAGGTACCACCTTTATACTGCCCAAGATTTGAGTAGCCACAGATACAGATGGTCACAGATATTCTTAGATCTTGGCCTGTAAGGGATGTAAGCTGTCCTTTCCTTTCCCACAGTCCCTCCAACAGCATTTCTGTCTGGTCTCCTAATTCCAAGTCTTCACCTCTGTTAGGTCAAGGCTTAGTGCCTTTCTTCATGCCATCTGTGCTTTTTTAAAATTCTTGTTCTGATGGCTTAGCTTATGGGAACATCCCTCTTTGACTGTGCTCTGAAATAGTGAATTGTGTTCTTGCACTGTGTGAAAAGGGAGCTTGGAAACCTGGGACTGAAGACATGAAAGCACTGCTCTCTATTACTGCTCTACATTATCCCTCATGCACGGTCCTGAAAAATCAAGACTTTGTTTTCTGCCTTTGCATTACATTGTAAGTCTTGTTGTTTAAAAGACAGCAAGAGCAAAGCCCAGAATCTGTGCTGCTGGAACCTTATCTAAGACGTCATTCAATTTTAGAACTTCTCCCTCTGTATTGCAAAACCAATCAAGAAGAAAGAAATGTGACCCATGGATTAATGTTGGGGAAACCTGCTAAAAATGAGGAGCCAGGAACTAGAAAGCCACAGAGAATTGATGTTTTCTTTTAGTTTGATTTCTAGTAAAAGTAACAGTTGATTGAGGCACCACTTTTTCCACCAGCAGGTTTTCAAGCCTGCATGTTGAAGACAGAAACCCATTACACATTGATTGCAGACTAGTTTGCTGAAATATGTAGATCAAATCTCAATGATTTCATCATTTTTCATTGAACTCAGCCTTTTCATGGGAACACCAAAAGCTACCAACCCTGGGCTGGGGTTCCTGAAGTTGTAGTTTGGGCTTTGCCAGGAGCTCCTCTGTATCTTAGCTGCAGAATTTCTCTCTTCAAAAGCTTTACAAGACTGAAGATGACATTGAAAAGCTAAACAGAAAGGCACAAAGAACACTTGACTTCTGATCCCAGGGACACGCCCAGTAGGGCAGAGTTCAGTTGCTTTCTCTGTGTGTTGTCTCTTTTGGAAGTTGAATTTGCAAATCACTAGTTGCGTTTAGCCTGGAGGCATGTTCAGAGTGTGCAGATGCCTCTTGAGAGTGGTGGTGTGCTTGTAGGGACAGGTGCTTTGAGATGGTCTTTCTACATTTCTTCTGGACATACACACAATACCAACAAACCTTGGGATGACTTTGGACGGACTCCTGCTTGAATCTATAAACACATGAGCATTGTTCTTCAGGAGCCAGTTACAAAACCCTGAGCAGCTGGTGAGGGAAAATTCTGGATTGTTTTTCAAGTTGGGGCTTGGGCTGAAGCTTTTGTGTAGACTGAGCCATGAGAGCAAATGCACTTTCGGGAATGAAATGCTCTCAGCAAAGCTGCTCTTACAAGTTGTATTGAACATAATGTGACTTTCCTGCAGACAAAAGTGCAGAAACTTTGCATCCACGCTTTATTTCATCCAAACTTCAGGTCACTGGAATGGGCAAGGAAATGGCAGTAAAAACACTGGATATGAAGAACTCCATCTTTTTTCTCTATTTCTTGTTAGAACCTCCATGTTGGTCTCTCTCTTTCCCCCTCTGTCCCTCTCAAGCTTCTTGTCTTTTGTGAAGCTGTATCTGTTGCTGCAAGACTTGAATGGTTGTGCAGATGCCACCTCATGCCCTCAAAACAGAAGAGCTGGGCTGGGCTTTATCCTGTGCTAGTGCAAAACCTGTAGAATAAAGTGGCCATGCCTTCTGTCTAAAGCTCAGAACTGGCTACTGTAGAGAATGTTATGTCTGCCCCATTATTGAATTTTGTAGGGTTTCCTGAATAATTTCCTGTGAGAACAAAGCTCTGAAGGACTTTTTCATGGCCATCCCGGAGGTCTGTTTTTGCTTTTTAAAGATCTCCTGGTGAAGAGTGTCCAAATTCTGCTTTTCTACAGGACAGAGAAAAGAGACTTCCATTGTGTCCACATGGTCTGCAACAAACAACCAAGCTGACTACCTGAGGTGAGTGAAATAACAATTAAGCCTTGGCACTGGCAGTGGGGTGCCATGTGAAGCTGTTTACAGTATTGAAAGGATGATTTGGAGAAGGTTTTGCTGTATCTCCCAAGCTAAGAGCTGAGATGGAGCCCGAGGTGGGTTTGTCCCGGACGGGCCCTCCCTTCCTGCAGTGCAGTTGCACAGGGTCAGCTGCAGCTCTGGTGCTGCATCCCCCCTGGGATTTGCAGAGCAGGAGGGCAGGGAGAAGTGTCTGTGTGTGTGTGTGTGTGTGTGTGTGTGTGTGTGTGTGTGTGTGTGTGTGTGTGGTATGAAAGGCTGGGAATGGCTCAGAGCTTCTGTCAGAGCACTGATGGTGGCAAGGGCAGTCAGGCCTCCTGCAGCCCTTGGGCTCTGGGGCAGCTGTGGCCTTTGGAGCAGGCGCGGCAGGGCCCTGGCTCACATTGGATACAGCCAGGGATGCTCCGTGGCAAGGCTCAGGGCAAGGCTGGCCCTGCAGGGGAGCAGCTGAGGGAGGCCTGTGCTAGGGCTCTTGCTAGGAAATGGCTCTGGGCACATGGCACAAGTCCAGTCTTTTCTTTCTCTGGTACCTGCCAAAACCTGCAAAGACGTCTGTACTTTCCAGAACACACCAGCACACCAGGCAGCTGCATCTGGCCTGGGACACATCCCTGGCACAAGCTGTTTTCTCTCTTGGTACTGAATTTCAGAGTGTGAAGTTTTTACTGCTTGCAACAATTAATCTTAGGAGGCTTTGAAGGATTCATTTCCATGTGGAGGGAGTTTTTGTCCTCCAAGATAACCAGGTGTTCAGGCCCAGAGGAGCAGAAGCAATGGTGCGTCAGTGCTGGGAAGTGGTGTCTATCATTCTCATTGCCAATTAATCTTGGATTTATATCATGAGCATTATAAACATCACTCATATTAATTGGAGGGGGAGGAGAATGAAGAAGATTTTTCTCCCTGCAATTTCTTTAAGCATTAATCAGTTCTGCCCCCCTTAGCAGCTGATGTGATTTGGGATTTTGTAGTTGTAATTTCAGACTTGTTTAGAGTGATGTTTTTTTTAATGGCTGAATTTCAAGGGCATCAGTTCATGGCTCAGTTTTGTAACTGCTGTCCACTGTAAGAATCAAATATTTTTATTAGCTCTGCTTTGCTGTTTGATAGGGAGACATAAATGTAGCTCACAAGTCCAGCTCTGTGAAACCAAATCCATAAAAGCAGTCCCTGCCAAAAATGAATTACAAATGGATTTTCAAAAGCAAATGTAAACTTAAAAGCTTTTCCTATATAGAAAGACAACATTATTTAGCAATGTTTCTTCTCTTCCTGAGGCTGTGGTCATAGTTGGTCCTTTGACATTTGAAATGATTGCCAGTATTTTCTAAATGTGTTCCACTTGTTAATGAAGAATACCTGTCCTATGTAAACTCTTAGTAATTAAGTGTCATAGAAATGTGGCAGATTTCTAGAGTCACCTGACTACATTCTCTTCAAGCACATGAACTTGCATGTAGAAACAGTGAGGGCCAGAGGAACTGACTCGGAGCTTGGGGGTCTGTACTTGACATTTACCACGTGCTTGGTGTAAAACTACACATGTGGTTTAATAGAATAGGAACACATTAGAATGTTCTCTTCGAGTTCATTCATAGAAAAATGATCTAATTTTTTCCATTAGAAAATACATAGCCATAGTGTCCTTGGAGCAACGCCAGCACTACAAGGATGACTTTAATGCAGACTATGAGGAATACCAGGATTTACATACTCAGATTGTCAGGATCAACAGGAATTTCAGACGGTTTCATGAACAATGGAAGTCTGTGAATCGAGGCTCCAAAGTCTACCAGGTAAAGAAGGATAAAACTGTGAAGGCTGTGCTTCATCACAGCACTTTTGGATTCCCTGGAGCTGCTCAGTGGGACAAATGGAAATTGCAGAATTGCCACATGTGCTCAGCCACTGCTTGGGCTCGATCTAATTTTTGCAAGGCCCTGCCCAATACCCCCTGTTTGATGTGTTTATGAAGAAAGAGGAAGGTGAGATGTGTCCCAGGCAGAGTCTCAGAGCATGTGCTCCTTGTGAACCTTATTGAGAGGCTTAATGGTAGATTTTGGGTGATGCTGGGAGTTGGGGATTTGTTTTTGCAAGCGTCCCAGAATAGAGGTGGCCCACAGAGAAGAGAATCTCTAGAGTCAAACTGAGAGTATTTTTACTGTTTACCTAGGTTTACATTTTATGGTGGTAGTGAAACTTTCTTAATTTTTTTTTCTGGAAGATGCTGCTTCATCAAATCCTCTCAGATTATCAGCAGTTACAAGAGGTATGTGTGAGACCAGACCTGCAGGGCCATGGTTACTGCTGAGTCTGGCTCAAGGCTTTTTTAAAGCAAAGGACATCAGATTCTAAACTCAGCAGAGATGCTTGCATTCCCTAATTTTATTTTCTTTCTCCTTCACAGGGTAGCCCCAGCTACTCAGAAATTAAGAGCAGGTGCCGATTCCTCCACAAAAAGCTGTCCCATATTCACAGACAAATATCAGAATTTGACAAGCAGGTAGTGGAGTCCTAGCACCAGACATCTGCTCCAGCCTCATAAATCAGTGACTTCTGCATTTTTATTTGAAATAGAAGAATAGGCTTTTAGGATTATTTAAGTTAGCACTGAACAGTTAAGTTAGCACATAGCACTGAGCAGATGATTATTTGTTAAAAATGTAGGATTAGTTCAAAGAAGTTTAGGAAGTTTTAGATGTTGAAGGAAGTTAGTTTTGAACTTTTACAATAAAGAAATTTCACTGTTGATAATTCTATCTCTCATTCTTTATACATTATTTGGAGTGGCTTTCTTCTGGTCAATTCTTTGTTTCAAGCCTTAGGTTTATCCATGGAAATAAACTTTTTCAGTAGAGGGTAGAAGCCCAGTATGTCTACTATGAGGCTATGCACATGTTAAGAGGATATTGTAGTAAACTGAAGTTTTTTATGATAGGTATAGGGGTGTTTTTTGATCTGTATTTTAATTTTAACTCTTTACCTTATTTTGTCAAAGGTATAAAAGTTTGGGCAAAGCCCTTCCCCAGATCACCTTATTTTGGACGGTTACACAGGAATTCCTATGGGCTGCACCAAGATGTCAGTTGAAGCACCTCCTCCTTGTAGACCTTGGTTTGACCTTGTCAGTGAGCCAAGGAATATGGAGATCTTGGCAAGTGTTTTGTAAAAGTCATTTACAAGAGTTGCAGAGAAGATACTTCAGCAGGTTTTAAAGAGAAACCAGGTGAATGTGTCAATATGGAGACACTGTTCAGTAGTTCTTTCAAAAAATGTCTGGCCCAACTAGATTTTGCAGAGAAACACAGCTATTGTTTCCTGCACAGACCTATGGGGTCTTGGAAGTCCAGCCATTTTCCTAATTCTCCTGTTGTTAATGTATTCAGCTGACACTGTGGAGTTTTGACCAGCAATGCCATTAACATTCTTTTGGGCAAGGATAAAAAAATGACTGAGGGAAGAAAATATATGATAAGAGTCAAATGGGGCTGTGAATGCCCCTTTCTTCCTTGGAGCGTATTTTAGAACTTCTGCAGTTGTCTCCATGCCAACACAGTTAAGTCCCCATAACTGAGATATCTTGCTGCATTTTGTGATTGAACAGCTGAGCTGTTGCTGCCCTTTGTTCTCCTTGCAGTGAAGTTCAAGAAAATGTCACCTCTTAAATCCTGAGATTTGTATCCTTTTTTGCCTGGGGCCAGGGCTGCTCCTACACCTCTGGAGTGCAACAGCACAAGGAATTCTGCCACAGGGGCCTTGGGGTGAATTCTGCTGGTGTGCCTGCCCTTGGCTTGCTGACTGCTGCTGTTTAGAACCACATGCAAGAGTGTTGCTGTCAAGAATGAGCTGGGACTGAGGATTTTTCATGTTACCCCTTCATGACTTCTCACTCCTTACATGGCAATTCTTCTAACCAATTCTATACAGCATAAAGGAGTCATATTTTCATGCTTTTACAAGTGTAAGCTTCAAATTCTCATTTGCCTTTATTTTCCCACCTACATCTTCATATGTTGTGGCTGGCTTCCTTTGTGGAAGTTCTACCAATGCACTTATCCCATCCCCTTTTATTGCAGCAGCAGTGCTTAGGAGTACTTGAAATGCTCATTTCCACTTTAAGTGCCTTGTTGCTTTGCTTTCTGACATAGACACAGTCCCCAGGTTGATGAGGTATGTACCTGACCTCCAGAGTCATCAGGGATGCTCACACCAGAAAGCTGTTTGAAGATGAGAGTAGTTTTCCCAAAGATGAGAGCACTTTTCCCAAAGGTGATACACACAGACTGAAATTATAATTTCCTATCACATTTGTGATAGGATTGTAACTTGGGAAGATCTTCCACCGAGCATTTCATATGGGCTCCCTTTTTTCTTTAGAAGCCACTTGAATTCTGATCCTCAATAGTGCAAGGGAAAGTGCGTTTGGCCACATCCCAGTGGTTTCTTTGCAAATTTTATTCATGTGTCTTTTTAGACTCTGATTTGTTCTCTCATCTTGCCGCTGGGGTAAGACCTCCATAGGTTACGTCCCATGGAACTGGGAGTGTTCTGTACAGATTTTGTCCAGTTTCAGCTATGAAATGACAATCTCCACCTGCTGACATTCTGAGCTGTGTGTATAGAGTGGCAATGTAAGCTAACAAAGACTATAAAGCATCCTGTGGTTTGAAACTTGGCAAAAAGCCCCAGATGGAAAGCAGAGAGAGATTATCCAGACTCTCAGTGTTCCTTCCTGTTTCAGCTGATTTTTCCTTATGCCAGCTCTTTTAATGTTCATAATTCTTCAACATTTCTTTGAAAAGACAGCTTTGAGCTCATGTGTGCAGAGCTTCCCAGAAGCCTTTGAAAAGAGCCAAAGGGCAATTCACAAGTGCATGGCTCTTTCCAACCCAATCTTGTCATTTTAATGAGGAGCTTTGTGTGCAGGTTATTGGAGCCTTGGTGCCAGTAACCCCTCTAGAATGCAATTGGTTTTCCTTCTGACAAGAGTGCAGAAACTCATGCAAACTTTGTGCCCCTAGATTCAGACTTTATGAGCTCTCTGATGAGCAAGTGTCCTGGGTTGACTTTATGATGCTTGCATCCCCAGTTGTTTGTTCTCTTTGGGTTGGCTATTAAGTTCTGCAGCTTGAAGACTGGTTCCAAGAGTGAAGGGGGAGAGAAGAGGTGCACAGTTTGTTATCAGGGACTGCACTTGCTCCCCCACATTCCTACACACAGACTGTGTTGTCTGCAGTGGACAGCAGGAGAGAGCTCTCCTTTGCTTTTACTTCCTTTTTGACTAGCTGAGGCAGAGAAATTCCCTGGTCTGTGGTTCATTTCCATTTTCTCAGTATTGTTGGAAGCTGCTCTAGACTGGAAAACTCAGAAGAGCAGCAGGATCTGGCACCTGTGGCACAGAATGCCTGGCCTGGGCTGTGGCATTTCCCAGCTCTGGAGGGACTGAGAACAGCCTGAGTGAGCCGGGCTGCACCCCACAAAAGGGACTCTGCTGAATTTGTCATCTCATTTGTCAGAACAGAGAGAGGTTTTGTTGTTTAGTATTGCTCATTTTTGTGCTGGGACTGCTTTGCCTGTTAAATAAACAGATTTTTTCCACTTCATTCTTTTCCCAAACCAGTTGCAGGAGGGGCCAAACCAAAACTTTGTCAATCTTACTGAAACCTCTCTTTCGCCATCTGTATTAACATTGACAGTAGTTTGACTAACAGAATGGAGGTGACATGAGACAATTTATTATAACCTGTAAACAAATTTCCATGGGGTTTTTATTAGACTTCTTTTTTTTCCCCAGTTAGTTATGGTGATATATTTTGGTTTTGGGTTCTTATATTTCTGTAAGGCTTAAATGTGTCCTAAAGTTCTTGTGCATTCTGGAGGCTGCACGGTGCCCTCTGTGGGAATTTGCTTGTCTATACACCAGCTCAGACACCAGCATGTGTCAACTCAGGCTGAGAACAAAGCAAGCACAGGAGGAGTCTGCAAGGTGTTCTGTAACAATGGGCACTTTTAGCTGTTATCCAGTGTGTAAGAACTACATACCCTCTGCCTCAGATTCTCCTCATATTGCACACTGTTCTTGTTCTGTATGATGCAGCTCTCTTCAATTCTCTTACACCCTATCTTCTCAAAAATTCACATGATGTTTGCTAAAAAATTCTGCCCCAGCTGAAAAGCACAAGGTACACTATGCTCTGAGCAATAGCAGTAGATAAATGGACATACACAGACTTCAGGGGCAGAAGTGGCATTAAATCTGTGACAATATGTAGGAGTAAAAACACAGAAATCCACAAATAGTTGCACAGCCCACACATCTCCACTAGGTTCTGCAGAATGGCATCAAATAACGCACAGGGATCCAGACCACGAACTGGTGCTGCACTTACTTGTCAGTGGGCAGAGCTGTGGGAGGCAGGAATTAAAGGAGATTTTGGACCAGGAAGAAGAAAGGGAAAGACAGCTTCCAGCTGGAGACAGACTAGAACTGCTCTGCTGACCCAAGCAGAACAGGGCACAAGTTGCAAATTAGTTGGAAGAAAGAGTTTTGCAAAAGGAAACCAGGCTATCTAGGCATTAATGTTCTTTCCACAGCACACAGAGTTTAGAGCAGGAAGATACATCAGATAAAAACATTCCTGCAAAGTCTTAGAAAAAATCCTTTATGGATAGTTATTTCACAAATATGTCCATGTAGGAATGAAAAACCTTCACAGCTACATGTGTCATTAAGAAGGATACTCTGTAGATTCTCACATTAACACTTGCATCATTATCTCTGAAACTTGCCAACATTTAAAGATATTTTTTTCTCCTGTTGCCTTTTCAAAACATACAATATGTAATGAAATTTTCTTTTTAAAGTGAAGACTTCTGCATGCCAAAGCAAGCCATAATTTGCTTGCTCCTAATCATCTTTTCCCTGTCTCTTAGAGGCACTGCTGCATAAATTGTTTATGCAAACTTGAAACAGTTCATGAGTTACTCTGAAGATAAAAGTATTGAGCCAGTCTCAATGGAATTCATGTCCTCTGCCTCTTAAAGCTGAAAGAATGTACTTATTACATGTGAGAATTAAGTCTTGATACCTAGTAAATAGGAATAAATGAAATATACTGACTAGAGCATCATGTGACAAAGGATGATTACATTTTAGTCTTATTTGAGCAAATTAGTGATCCAAGAGAGAAATGACTGCTCAATTATAGCAGAGAAAGTAGGTTAAAAAAATGTCTATGTGTGGTGCAGTTGGAGTCAAATATTAAGTGCGTGGGTTTTGAAGTTGGGAAGTGATTCTGTATCAGATGACTTTAACACAACATTACTAAATGCATGATCTTCAAACACATTGGCAACAAATAGCATGATGTAAGAAATTTTGGTATTCCTTACATTGAAGGCTGGATGGGGAGAAGGAAGGCATGGAGTTTCCAGGAGTGTGCAAATCAAGCGCTTCATTCTGGATCACTATGGAATCTCCATTAAGCAACAATACTAAGTGGAGGGCTCTTCATCCATTTAGTATTTTACTGAAATTCAGTGAAACATACTATTTTGGTGTGTAAAAACCTTTGATGTGGAAAACAGGAGTGTGCTGAGAGAATTTAAAGTCTGGCCCAAAGAGTGGTGTGAATTTCAAGTCTGGCCCCCCGTCAAATAAAAATCAGAGTCTAAAACTTTTCAAATTAAATGACCCTGTATGAGGTAGGAAACACAAATCCTTCCCTTGAACTTTTAATGGCTTGTTCTAGCTCATTCCTGAAAAAGGTAGGCAAAGAAGACCCCACAGGAATCAAAGGAGCAGTAGGGTACATCCCTAGAAGGCAGCTGTAGCTCTGCAATAACTTGGGAATTAGAGAGACATCAGTGAGCCAATTTTGAGTCAAACTATTAGTGAAGAAGCCTGTCCCAAAGAGATGACAGCTTTTCTCAAGGAAGTTGAGCAGCAGGATATCATGGCACATGTGGCTGGCAGGTATAAAGGAAACAGGGTGGGAAATTTGTGGAAGTTCACCCTGAGATTCACTGATCACAGCAGGATGAAGAACCCATTTTATCAGACTCTGGGCCTCAGTAAGAAATGAAGAAGCCTCTGTTTCTTATATTAGGCCCTGTTGTCCATTGTCAGGTGGTAGCAGCTGCTCAGCAGAAGGCTCTGCTTTAACTTCAGCCCATCACACCTGGGGGCAGCCCTAGAAGTGCTCCACACCTCAGCTGGTGCCAGAGCACAGGGACACCCAGACACCCTCTTTAGACCCTTGTGTGCCATTAACTAAAGGCATCTCCCCAAACCAAGCTATCCAATTCAGCACTTAGCACAGAATAAGTCACTGCCAGGGAAGTCAGCATGTAAGAATTCAGAGAAAAATGCAATTACTAAACATACTGGGGATTCAATATAATACGGGACAAATTCAAATTTTGGTACTTACCTTCATAAATGAGCATATATACTAGCCGTTTTCTCTGGAGTGCAGTTCAAGAGTGTGCACTTTCCATAGCAGTAACATTCTTCACTTCATGCATTCACAGCCACCAGAGCTCTCACACAACTTGTTGTTTCTCTTAACTGTAAGGAAGGCCTTAGTTCAAATGAACCGTGCTGCTTCCTCCAAAAGATACCGAATTATGGCAATAATACATGCAAAGTCATAGGTTCTTTAAGGCAGGCCACTGGTATCTAAAATAAGGATGGTTTACATGTAGCATCATATGCACATAAGGTAACAATCAATTTTCTTATGTTTGAGAAAAATATGTTTTGTGCTCCCAGAAAGTACACAGACAAATAAAGCCAAACTCAGATACAAATGCTTTCTTCACCATGAAAATGGCCAAACAAAGAATAGCTGCCCGTGATACATTTCCTACGGCCCTGTTTGCCCCAGGTGTGGATACAACCAGCGTCTGAGCTGCTCAGATCATTCCGGCCCGTTGATCCAAGCCTGTCCCAGAGTGTCACCAACAAGGGCATGGAAGTTCAGCGTCCCGTGCTCTATGCCCTGTGCTCCTCTCTGGGCTCCTGAGAGCTCCTCCAGGGACAGGATAAACCCCCGCCAGTGGGGACCAGCTCCTGCTGTGTCACCAGGCAGCCTCGGATGGTGCTGGGGCAGCAGCCCATGCAGGGCTCGCTCAGCGTCAGCCCCGGGCACTGTGGGCAGTGCTGCATTCTCAGCAAAGCTCTGCTGCAGGCTTTGCAGAAGTGTGGGTGTTCTGTTGGATTGATCCCTGCAATCCCCAAATTCAGAGCCCGCAGCAAAGTCCAGCTGGGTGTGAGTGATCTTCCCATTTGTCCCGTGGCCTTTTTGGGAATGCTGCCAAGGAGCCTGATGTCTCTTCTCCCCACCTGGAGGCATCAGCACATGCCAGGGACCTGTCAGTGGCACCAGGGTTAATCACAGTTCCTAGACTACTGCAAACAGGGTGGTGTCAAAACATGCATTCGCTAATTCCTCTGTGCTAATGCCTGTGCCCAGCAGGAAGAGTGCAACATCTGTGAAAAGCTCCTGCACATCCACAGCAGCCTCAGTATCTGTGTTGGTAGAAGCATTGCAGAAAAGTGTGCTTGTGAATTCTCAGCCAGTCTGATAAGCATTTCAAGGGTTTCAATCGATCAATCAATCAATCAATCAATATTTTTATGGTTTAAAAAAAAAGCAATTAGTGGGAGCATTTAAAGCAATTAAATTACATAACTTTCATATATCCCAAATTAATATTGTCATGAGAATTGTGGAGGAGACAAATTCCTCACAAACTAGCACAGCTGTCTTTAGAGAAACACCTTACAGGTAATGTTACAACACAATCAATAATTCATGTTTTCTTTGCAGGTTGCATTAAACACAGCCTACAAACATGTGTAACAGGAAATCATTGTAGGCAGAGTTCTTAGGTAACCAACTGCAGCAAAGGCCTGTTGTACCTGTCTCTGTAG
Source organism: Cinclus cinclus (assembly GCF_963662255.1). Taxonomy (NCBI): domain Eukaryota; kingdom Metazoa; phylum Chordata; class Aves; order Passeriformes; family Cinclidae; genus Cinclus; species Cinclus cinclus. Next base: position 9,613,315 of record NC_085084.1, read on the forward strand.
CTCTCTTACCTCGTGTCGCAGTCTTCAAGTTACAATAAACAACTGAATGCTCCCAGCAACTCTGAGTCCTTCCTCTTATCATCCTGAATGGATGGGCAAAAGTGGCATTAAACAATACAAACAACTCTTCCATTCTATCATAACTTAAACCTCAGAAGTTTGGATTTTGTGTCTTGCAGGGCAAGCGGATGCACCAAACACACAGGAGAACATGATTTGAGATGATGCTGTTTGGTCTGGTATGCTCAAGAGCTGCTTTCCCAAGGAACTGATGGATAATCCCTCTCTAAACCTCAAGAACTGCAGAATGAGTAAAGCCTGAATGGACAAACTTGCATTTCACATGGTACCTGGTAATCCGCATAGACTCGGATTAGTGTTGGATAAAGCAGGTAAAGGATACTGGAAAAAACATCCTCTCCTGATGTGATCTGTGATTTCCAGGTAAGAAAAAAGTCAGTTTTCAGAAGACAAAAAGGATGTTTACATTGAGGAATGCCCTAGACCTGCCTGAGAAAGTTGCCCTTCAGGGAAGGCAATGAAGCAATAGACAGATCAAAAAGAAACTTAGCTTAAAATTGAGAATAATAACACAGAAACATGTATTACAAATATTAACCCATTTTATACACCTAAGGGCTACAACTCAGTATCTTTTAATTCAACTTGTACAAGTTTTCATGCATTTTTTCACATTTACTTTTACGTGGGACTGCACAAATAATGTAAGGAAAAACATGAAGTACACTTAATGCTGACTAAAGCAGGATGTTAAATACAGGCAGAATCAAATACTGTCAAACTATGTCAAGTATTTTCTGAAGCAATCTGAAGTCTGCTGAGAAGTCACTGACTGAAAGGAAGAGTAGCAAAAACCAGAATAAGTGTCGAAAAGACAGGGCTGGTATAGGAGAACAAGTGGGGTGTGGAACAGAGAGCCCAGTTGGTCGAGACATTCTGGCTTTGGTCAGGTACAGACCATGGAATAAGAAAGCACAGGTGTGAAGCAAAGAGCTTCATGTGCAGCTATCAGGTTTTTTGGAACTATGTGTTTTTGTAAGGCTGCCAAGTAATGCGAACAATAGGCTGATTCTGTAACTGGGGGGACATTCTGGCCTGGGGATGTGACTGCTTAGGGCTGCAACAGTCTAGAAGGCTGACCTGAGAGAACAATACATTACTTCAGTGACTGCAGTGACTTCAAGAACTTCAGTAACTTCAATGACTTCAATGTCTTCCACTCTGACTTCAACTCTGATTTCAACTTCAAATCTGACTTCTTTCTGCTTGGACTTTGGCTTCTTGCTTGGATTACTTTTTGTACCCCGCCTTTGAAGTCCCGTCTCTCAGTAGCGTGGCAGACTGGCTATCACATCTTCAATAAATATCCATGCAGCAGTGTCTGATATTATGATCAAAAGTTTGTTCATTTCAGGTGAGTGAAAGGACTCTTGCTGACTGCAGTGGATTGGATACTGCATGCTTTGGGAAAAGATCACAGAGAAAAGATTGAAGTGATCAGCATATCCTTTGTATTCAGTCTCTGTTTCCTCCAGTCTAAATGAGATACATGCTTATAAATCACAACCATTCTTCTGCTCTCTTTAAGTCTTAGTTTGGTATTCCAGATGGCTCTTGGAATTAAATTGGCTTTCTGGAAAGCAATTTTCTATTCTTCTAGTAGTTACACAAGTAAGGACAAAGGGTCTTGGTAGCTCACAGTAGAATCAGAAAGTGCATTTGATGGGTTGTGTGTTTTTGTATTGCTACGTCTCATCCATATGTGAACCTCTCCTAATGTAAGTTCCACTTTCATCATTCATAAATATCACAGTGATTCAGCAAAGGGATTAATTTATTTCCAAAATCAGACTCCTAAAGTGAGTGCCCTTTGTGAAGACGAGTTCCCACCAGTGGAGATCTCAATGGAAATTCTTGGATTTATCCTGGGAGTTAAGAGCAGATGTACCAACTGTCGCCACAACGCCCGCGGCGCAACGGCCGCGGCTGCAACGGCGGCGCGCGGCCTGAGGGGGGCGCTGCGCTCGGCCCCGCTCGCGGCCCCCGCGCGGGCCGGACTTGGCGGGGACGAGCGCCGCAGAGCCGGGGCTGCGGGACCAGCGCGGGCGGGGCGGCTCCCGGGGCTGGCCGGGCACCGCAGGGTGGGCCGGGGCGGGGCGGGGCGGGGTGAGCTGCAAACCCTTTGGAGGTCAAATGGGAGAAGGGGAAACGGAAAGAGAGAATGGAAGACGTTCTTTTTGCCCCTTTTTCCAGCCAGCTGGCTGCTTCTTTCTCGCTGTCTCTGCCTGTCCTCAGCAGATTTGGCACATTTCTCACTCTCTGGAGACAGAAGCAGCAGCAGCAGGAAGGGGCAGCAATTTTGTCAGCATTTTCATCAGACCTAGAGTCCTGTCGCCTGGAAGGATGTTGCTTTAGCCGAGGCATTCATTGCTTACAGTGACAGTGAACTCATGCTGCTGTCTTCACCAAGAGGTTTTGCATTCTTCTTTCCTCAGAAATGTTCTGTTTTTTCCCCCCAAAATCAGGGGAGAGTTACAATGTAAAATCCCTCCCACCACCATGTCTCTTCAATGTAAACTGGCAAAGGTGATCTAGCAATGATCTGCTTAGTGTCACTTCTTCTTTTTATTTTAAACGCTCTCTTGAAATGGAAACATTTTTCAGAGCAGGGAAATATAGACCTATTTGTCCCATCTCTTTTAGTTCATGCCCCTTTTTTTATGTCTTTCCATCATTTCACCATGAGGCCTCACGTGAGTATATTGGGTGGAATGGCAGAAGCTCACCCCCCACACACAGTGGGTATTTTCCTTACGTCCATCTTGCCTGGAGTTCTGGCTGACACTGCCTTCTCTTGCCCTCCTTCCAGGTCCCTCTGTGAGGAGCCCAGCCCTGTCACTTCAGCCACTGCCCTGTGGGTGACATGCTGACACAAGGATTGTTGGTCCCATCACATTCTGGAGCAGTCTTTTGGAGTGAGTGTTTCCAAGATGCCCTGTCATCTTTTCCTCTGTGTGCTGGCTTTCTCAGAAAAATTGAAATGCGCTGCCTAGAAAATCTCTTCCCGTTTCATCTTAAATAGCTTCAAACAGAACGTGAATTACAAATGTTGCACCTTGGCTGGATGGTGTTGGTCTTTTTTTCAACGCAGTGTAAGAAACCTGCCAGAAAGTAAGCCAGCAACTGAATTACAACAAAATTCCTGATGAATGGGCCAGCAGGAGAAGAGGGGAGTTCAGAAAAGAGGGGACGTCTGTCTTGATGTTGCATGGCCCTTATTTCCCACATGTCCATCTATGTGCTGCTGCATCAAGCAAAGCCTCTTTGTTAAGGCCTCCTCTGTAATCTCTGGGAGTCATGAGACCCACAGGAATAGTGGCCCTGTGGCCTGCTGGAGATGAGGAAGCAGGTGGTTGAAAAGTGCATTGTCCATTGGAGTGTTTAGTCCCACCTGTAGTATAGTTGTGGTTACATGGACTTTTCCACAGTACTCTGTGGCTAAGAATGAGAAGTTACCTTTAGCTGTGTTTCAAGGATGCTGAAACTCATAAAGAAATTATTATTGAGAAATTGTCAGAAATGATTGATCTTTTCAATATATCTGTGATACACTGGTGTGTGTTTCAGCTGGAGCTCTCCTGTGTGCCCTAGTGCTAGCAGGTGAGATCTCTTTGCAGTGTAGGAAGACACAGCTTTCCCTTTCTGATTTGCACACAGCTCTGTCACTGCCTTCACCTTTTCACCTCCAATGCTTAGATAGTTTTCCCTCCAACACCTGTGCCATTTTAGAGGCATTTTTACATCCATCCTGCCTTCACTGAGTAGCTTTCTTGTAAGCACTCTGCTTACAAGTTCTCTTTGTTTTCTATCTACAAGTTACTCTAGGATCCCTTGAACAACAGGTTTTGTCCCACCAGGGGAGTTTGTGCTGCTTTGTGACAGAGGAGAACGTCCCAGGTGATTTTGTGTTTGCTGTAGGGAGGGTTGGGCTGCTTTGCATAAATTCACAGACCAATGCAGAACGTTTGCTTTGTGATGTCAGGGCATGGTTGCCACGTTGCTGTGGTGACATCAGAAGGTTGCTTTGCTGCACGGAAGGCCTCAGTGCCAGAGCAGCTCTTGCCTGTGCTCAGTGCAGGAGCATCCTCCTGTTTGTCAGTGGGCAGCTGCACACTGTGACAGGAGCCTTGTTTTTTCTAGTGTTTCAGAAGAGTCTGCAAACTTGCACAGCAGTGCTACCATGATTGAGCAACTCGTTGCTGCAGTTTGCACTGTTTATGGCATTGGTTATTCAGGATATTATCTGACTAGCCTGGGATGTAAGTAGAGATTTTCCCTGGGTGTAACCTAATCTGGCTTTTAGATGTCTTCCTGCTCTGTTTTAGTGACCCGGTTGATTTTGGAACAGAAAGAGCATGAGGATGCCACTGGTTTGCTAAAGCTCCTGTCAACCTGTTCCGCTATAGACGGGGTGTCTGTAGCCCGGGAGCTGCGGGCAGCATTTGCAAGGGAACCTGCAGGGGTTTCAGTCCCTCCCCGGGAGAGTCTGTGGCAGCAGAGTCTGCCATTTCCTCAGTTTGCTGGGTCAAGCAGGACAACTTTGAAAACGCAGACAGGGAGATGTTCTCAGAAGGATTTCTAAAAACATTACGGCTCTCTCCAGTTTTCTCAAATAATTTATTTCATTTTCCCTGCCCTCTACAGGTCACCTGAGATGTGTATTCAGAGGTGCAGATACTGAGGTGAGTGAGAAAGGAACCTTGGATGTTCCTGACGTTTAAAAATTGTGAAGGAATCTGTGAGCTTGGCCTGTGGTAGTAGGGTGTAGATGGCCAGCTGGGTAGGTTAAAAGAAAATCCATTCCCATACCCGAATCAGCAATTGCAAAGGCATCACTGGCTGTTTCCTAATTTTCCATTTCAGAGCTTTAAAGCACTCAAAGCTCAGTTTTCAGAGGGAACCTTGCCTGCTGATAGTAAGCACGAGGGAATATTGAATTCAGAGCCATATGAAATTCTGCTGAACCAGCCCATTTTAATTTTGTTGGAGTGACTTAGAATCACATTGCAATGGCAGTTTATCATTTGTCCTTAGTCGAGCAGGTTGTAGAGCTGAATAGGAGTAAGGTTATAAATGATAGGTAACTGCCTGTCCCTCATGCTGCTGTCTGTTCACAGAGCCCTGAACCCACAGCAGACTCTCCACTGACTCTCTCAGTTCCTGGAGATGTGGCCAAAGAGGAGCTGAATGACCACAATCTTCCAGCTGTGCTCACAGCACAACCTGAATATTCCGAGCCGGTAAGTGCCAGTTCTGGCTGGTGCTGTTTTTAGTGCAAGACAGAGCTGCAAGATGCTGAGCAGCCAGCACTTGCTGTTGGTGGCTGAGGATGCTGAGAGCTGGAGACCTGCTGGGACCTAGCAATTCTCCCCCAGCTAGTGAGAGCTGGAAACTGGGCTTTGGTCTGTCATGTTGAGTTACCAAAAATCTGGTGCCTCTGGGTGAGCATCTGGATCCTTTGCTCAGTGACGCTCTGTCTCTTGGTGTAATGGTTTAAGGTTTGCCAATTGTAATATATTTACCTTTTGTTGTGAAATAAGATTAGGAGTAAAAGTGAAGCAACCCTAAAACTTAAAAAAGGCAATAAAGAAAAAAAATTATTAACAACACAAAGAATAAAAATAGTAAATTCAGAACAGATTTTCAGGCCAGTTCCTCCTTCCCCTGTTGTTACAGAAGAACAACATACAGGGACACTTCAGTCAATTCCCTACTTAAATAATGTTCTTCAGTTTATTTTAGGGAGATTAGTTTCTTTTTGTTTAGCTATAAGGATCTTTTACCAAGAGAGGAAATCCCCACTGCTCTCTGGAATCCACTTTTTCATGATTAGCAGGCACCTGGGACCTGCTATCATGAATTTCCTCCCACTATACCGTCTTTTCAGAACTGAGTTGCGGGCCATGTTAAATAGTCATCAGGTATTACTTTTAAGGTTGAGCTACTCCAAGGCAAAAGTTCTCTTTTGCTCACTTCTCTCTGTTTATAGTTCATTCCCAGGAAGAGAGATTCCCCTTCTTTTCCTCAGGGCAAAGGATTCTTCAAACACTTTACACCTTGCTCCACCTCCCATGTCTTTCTTTTTCTCCATAGTTTAAAGGAATTTTATTCGTGAAGTACAGTCCATGCCTACAACTTGCAAAAAGATATTTCAGCCAACCTTCATGTCATTTCATCATTCTCCTTCCATTTAGAAACTTAGCTTTTATTTCACTGATTTTAGTGTATCCTTTCTGTTCTTCTCCCTCTCACTCAAGGAAAGACAAAAGTCTGTAAGTGATATCTGAACATTACGAAAAAAAAATTAAAATCTCACACGGAAGTTGCAGGAGTTGGGCCAGGCCATGCTGGAGCTGTGTCAGGATCTCAGGCCGCCCAGGCCACGCTGGAGGGGCAGGATGAAAACTACCTAGTCCAGTCAGAGGAGAAATGGGTGACAAGCCTTTGGCTCCATGGCTTTCTTCCCGCGCTGACTGCATTCAGTTCCAGCCGCGGGCCGGGGGTTCTCCCTCTGCCCTGCCCAGCACACAAAGCCGTGGGGGGCTCTCCCAAACCGGGCCCAGCTGCCTCCCCCCAGGCCGTGAGGGCGGCTGGGCAGGGCCCCGCCGAGCACGGCCACACCGGGAAAAGGCGAGAATCCCAGCAATGGGCTCTCCTCCCCTTGGCCGCTGGGACCCCTGGTTAAAACGAGGCCCAGCAGCCTCCGGAGCCCGCTCCCGCCTGGCCCTGGCCGCATTGGAAGCGGGCCCGGGCCAGGTCAGTGTTACCTTGTGAAAGGCCGGCAATGCAAGAGAGCTTTCCCGGGGTTTACTTGCTTCAAATGGGATTCATGGAGCGAACCGACTTTTCCAATTGGTTTCTCAGGCTGTCAACATCTAAACCAGCCTCCAAGTGGTCCCATCAATCCACAGAGGAAATTCTCATGCAGATAAAACTTCCTAGTGTGCCCTTCCCCCAGGGTAAAACCAGCACACTTGGCTTCTGCAGTGCTATGGCCAAAGGGCACATGTGGTAGCGCTGCAGATCGCAGGGCTTTGTTTGTTTTCCCTTTCTGAAATGCTGTGTTTGGAGCTTGTGGAATTCCTCTGCCATTTCCTTGAGGAATTCTTCACATCCAGAGACTGGTTTTGCCCACCTGTCTTTTGGCTTTTGATAAGCTGCAAAGAGATGATTGTGCTGTTCGTGAAGCTGTGGGGGACATTCTTGTCTCTTGTGGCAAAAGAAACCAAGGGCATAATTCTGAACCCTTCTTCTGAGGCACAAACCAGAAAGGGCAAGTTTCTGTTGATACATTTTGTGGTGTAGTCTGCAGATTTGAAAACTCCATTGGAGCCTGGAGTTTAGGTGAAGCTGCAAGTCCTTGACTGCTGTCTTGTGTTGATAACTACAGGAAAGACATCTTGGAATTTCCGATGCTGTATCTTAAGACACACATGCAACTTGTTCAAAAGGACCCAGGGGTTGCAGTCAACAGCAGTTGAACATGAGGCAGCGTGTGCCCAGGTGGCCAAGAAAGCCAAGGCCATCGTGGCCAGTGTCAGCAATAGTGGGGCAGCAGGAGCAGGGCAGTGAGCTGTGCCCTGTGCTGGGCACTGCTGCGGCCACAGCTCGAGTGCTGTGTCCAGTTCTGGGCCCTTCTCATGCAGAAAGACATTGAGGGTCTGGAGCAAGTCCAGATTCCCCAGGGATGTGGTTTAATGAAGCAACAGGAGAGCAAGTTCAGGAGTCCTGCTGCTGATGGGGGCACTGGCAGCCATGTGCTATGGTGTGTCATAATAGAAAGTACAGTAAGACAAATTACACTAGATCTATTTATCTATCCATCTATCTATGTAACTATTCCATAACTGACTCTTCCTGGCTCTGGGCAGAGGCAGCTGGAGGTGCAAAGCTCACCCAAAGGCATCCCTTCAGGAGAAGAGGAGAGACGTGTTCTATCAACAGATCCTGAGCAGGCTGAGATGTTTCCCCTCCAGAAATGGTTGTTCTTTCCCCTCAGAGTTGCAATCGTCCTCCAGCCTCTTCTGCCCTGAAGCCCCCAGTTCATTCTTTGCATTTCTCCCCGTCCTAGTGACGTGGAACAATTCCATGGTTTAGGTGGTGTTTGGTGAATCTGGTCATACATGCATTACATGCCACATGATTTTCATCCTTGGCATCCCTAAGGATGTGAAAGTTCATTTGTTGATGGGGCCTTAGGAGGGTCTCTCTTAGAGCTGGTCTGAATTCTCAGTTGACAAAGAGGAAGAATAAACACCTTGGCCCTCCTCCAGATACTGAGGGGGCTGTACAGGCTGTCTGACCTTCATCAGAGGAGCTGTGCATGTATCCTCATCTCCTGAATGAGCAGGATTTTGTGACAAAAGTGTAGATGTCAGAAAGGCAGGAATGGTGGGGCAGGTCTGAAGAGAACGTGAACTCCAGAAATGTCTCTCACAAGGAGTGAGCCCAGAGTGGGCAGGATGGAGCTGTGAGACAGGGATGAGTGTCAGTCACGATGGAAAGACAAAATGGACACGGCAGAAGTGGAGGGAGGCCCTCAGCAGACCCTTGAGAAATGCCACACCTTCCCTGTCAGCTGCCTGAGAGGCTGTTGGAGCTTCAGTCCCAGATGGACCCTGATTGTACTGCCAGTGTCACTTTGGAATCTGTGCCTCCCCATGGGCAGAGAACGAGCCAGGAGAGCAGCAGCAGCAGCACAGTGCTTTGGGAACGTGTGAAGCCATCAGTCCTTGAGACCTGGCTCACAAATGTTGTATGGGATGTTGAAAGCCTTCTTGTCTTGCTTTCTGTGCAGGTCCTTCTAGAGGAAGAGCACAAGCAGAGTGCTTTATCAGAGGTGCCACAGCAGACTCGGGGAGAGCTGTTCCCAGCCCAGGAGCAGGAGGAACAGCTCAGGCAGCAGGTGGAAGAGGTACAGGAGAATGGCCAGGTAAGCCTGGCTCCCCAGGTGCCAGAATGAAGGAGAGGAGCAGAGGCATAAAACAGAGCTCTTGGGACTGAGGAGGCCAGGAGTGCCACAGGCACTGAAAGGACAGGGCCTTGTGATGTGCAGAGATCAGCGCTAGCACGGGAGGGTTACAATGGAAACAGAGGTGGGTAGGGGAGCAGAAAGAAGTGGCTGAATGAATTTGGTTTTGAGGCTGAAAGAGGAAAAAGCTGAGCCTGGTGGCAGCTCCCTGTGACTTGCTCTGCATTTGTGTCTGCAGAACATCAAGGCAGAGCCACAAGCAGAGCTGCCCGAAGCTCAGATTGCCATCATGGCAGTAAGGAGAAGGCACAAGGAAGACATGAGAAGCATCCAAGAGGAGATGAATCTCCATCAGCAGACAGGCGATCAACAAAACCAGGTGAGTGCAAGAGTGGAAGACACTCCACTCGTGATAGATGTCTCTTGTTTTTTACAGAACCTCAAGGACAACCTGCATGCAGAGCTGCATGAAATTGAGGCTGGGATGAAGGCAAGAGAGAAGAGGCTGAGGGAAGAAATAAAACTTATCAGAGAGAAACATAATCCCCTGCTTCAGGCTGTACAAAAGCAAGTGAGTGGAACATCAATAGCCAGTGCAGTCACCCATCTGCTGGTCTCTGCCCTTCTTGCCTTTCCAGCGTAGAGTAGCAGTGGGTGGGGTGATGCCTCTGAGTGCCATCCTGCTGTAGGGTCCATCACAGCCACTCTGAAGGACTTCTCCTGGTGTGCCAAATCTCTGAAGCTGCCCTGCACAGTGAGGCTAGTCCTTTGGCCTTTTTGCTAGCACTCATACAAATGGATTCCTGCTGGGCTGTTCCTGCATGCCTTTTTTCTTGAGGTATTTTTACAGAGGGGCATGGTGACCCAGATGGAGGATTGGAACAAACAGTCTGTAACCCTAGTAAATCTGTTCTCTCCCTTTCCTCACAGTCAATGACTCTTGGCTCACAGGGACAACCTGTAGTCTCTGACTGCTTTGTTCTGTTTAACTTGAGGTGGAAATGTTCACTTCTCACGTGCCAGGCTGTGAAGACTTCCAGCAAATGACTGGAAACAAAAAGCCCCGTGGTCGACGAGAGACACGGGAGCTTTCCCAATCAGAGATGCTGCAGGTTGGGCACGTCCCGAAGATGGCGCAGGGAAAGAGAACTGAGTGGGAGGAGGTAGAGCATTTTAATAAGTGTGTCAGCAGCCCTTGGAAGGAGAAAGGAATCCTTGGGGAGGAAGTGGAATGGTCATTGTGGCAGACATCCTTCAGAAAATCCATGAGTTTGGAACATGAATGTGGTCATGAAGTTGAGTAAAAGCGGCCTTTGATATGGACCCATCCAGTCTGAATAGGGGACATCCAAATAATCCCTTTTAAGAGCCCTTCACGTGGCTGACAACATCTTCCTAAAATTTTGCATTTGAAAAGGGATCTCAGGATCATCTCTGACAGCCAACTTTCTGACACAAACTCATTACTTCTCTCAGATCTACACAGCCACTGTCACTGAACCTGAAGCAGCAGCAGCAGCAGCAGCACCATTGTCTAAAGGACCCTTTGTTCCCCAGCCTGAAAAATCGAGCCTGGGCAGTGTGTTCATCACCAGCACTGACAGAGCTGCTGCTCAGCAAGAGGAGGCAGAGGAGAAGTACTTGCAGCTACTGAGTACGTCTGGTGTATTTCTTGTCTGAGGGACAGTGTGTTGTGTGCATGTGTCAGCATAGCTGTACCAAATGTTCCTCCTCAGTCTGGTGTCACAGAGACACTCAGGACTCCCCACATGAACTGCTGTAGAAAAATCCCTCTCTGTGCTGGCCATCTGTACTGCAGAGCTGTCTGCCTGGTTGTTGTTGTTCCCCAGCCAAGCACAAAGGGTTCAGAGACCCAGACAGTGGGGCTGCCTTTCTTATCATCTGGAAGCAGAGATCTTTGCTTTAAATTGAGCATCTTGCATTTTGTTTCTCTCAGGGAAAATAGTGAACATGGGAAATCCCATCATGAAGTACACTGAACTGGAAAATATTGGCAGTGGGTGAGTCCAACCACAATTACTTCTACACAAGAATGAGGCAGGGGGTTTACTGATAGTATATCTATCAATTATGGAGTCAGGCAAGCTGCAAACATAGTCAGAAACTGGAGTTAGATTGTCCCACTTCTCAGTACCAGCCAGAATTTGTGAGCGTGGTCTGAACTCCTTGTGAAAGAGATCTCCATGCTTCCAAGGCCTTGCCTGCAGCAAGGAACAGGACCTGGAAGATTTCTTTCTTGTCTATCAAGTGTGGGACAGCTCTGTGTTAATTGCCTTAGCATTTTTGAATATCTTCACATCATACAGCCACAATAATGAAAGGAGAATAATCTTGCTTGCCTTAAAATCAACCTGCCCACTATGATAGCTGTGAGATAAGAGTTCTCAGGAACTTTTCTTTCCAAGAGTTTGTTGAAGGAAATACTCCATGGTCAGGATAAGAACTGTACAGTTTAGAAACTGCAGCCTGAGATGAAAGAATCAGGTCTCTTTTTGAGCTGAGGCAGTAAAGCCCATCACTCCAGGAACAGGTCCAGTGCCCATGCACTTGAGAGGGAAATGCATCAGCTGCCTTCTGGCAGACACTTCCTGCATCCTGCAGGTTTTAGGCACTGCCAGCACAGATCTCCTGTCTGGGCTGGCTTTCACTCAAGAGATCTAAACGGCTTCTCCTTTCTTTGCTTTGTTTTGTTTCTAGGACTTTTGGGGAGGTTTGTAGGGCACTCGACAAGGGAGCAGGAAGAGAGGTAAATGTCAACAGCCCCTGCAGACTCTGCAGCTCTTGAGAGCTTTCCCCTCTGGTGTGAGCTGTGGCTGGAGCTTTGGGTAGAGCTGTGCTGCAAAAGCACAAGAAGCCCAGACTGGTGCCAGCCTGCAAATTGCATTAGGGACAGTGTTTGTCCTTCTCAGCTGCCAGAAGGAAGGCGAGGAGGGCAGCGGTTCCTTTCAGAGAAGGACGCGCTCACTCGCTCTCAGCTGCTGAAACAAAGCTGGTGCCTTAGAGCATCTCACTGCTCTTTGGGGCTACAGCTTCAGAGCTCTATTCTCATTTCTGGCTGCTAGCAAATATATCTGAATGTTACTGGTAGTTCCTTAGCCACCTGCAGTGCTGCACTTGGGAACTGCATGTAGGCAGAGATCTGCAAGGTGTCCCTAAAAGCCCTAAGCCCTGCTTATAGCCCGGGATGTATCAACAGAAGAGCAAAGCAAGGATTGCTTTTGAATCCTAGACAGAGCAGTAGAGAGTGTGGTCAGAGCTTTGTGGGTGATAGTAGAGCCATCTTTGTTCCCAAGTGGACAACACAAAATGTCAGTGGCCACATGTCCTGAAACTGGACTCCAATGGAGCTGAGAAATGGGCTGCTGGAATGTCAGTTCCTAATTACTCCAATGTCTAATCACAAGGCACTTTGGCTCAGCTTGGCTGTGTCATTGCAAAATCACTCACTCCACGTGCACTGTGGTCTCGTGCCACCAACTTCTCAAGTTATTGATTGTGAATGTCATCTTAGGTGGCCATAAAGAAAATTAATCTCCACCAACTGCGGAAGAGGGAACTAAAAGTTGATGAACTTATGGTCATCAAGAGGAATAGGAATCCCAACCTGGTAAAATATTTAGACTGGTGAGTTGTTGTGCTTTTGTTCCATGACTGTTTGTTTACATACTGCAAACACACAAGGTAAAAACCCACTTTGGTCCCTGGCAGAAAAGACAGCTGTTATTATTAGTAAATTATTATTGTTCTGCTCACCCTCACTATGGATGGGAAGAGAGTGGATCTTGTCTGCATGAGTTTTCCCTGGTCCACGTAGTTTAAAAATTGTTCCAAAACCTGGATCAACCGTATCTTACTAAATCAATAGCCTGTAAATTCACTGCCACCCCATTGTTTTGGGGCTTGGTTGTTTCAAGTGTCTTCTTACATGCGGATAAACTAACAAGGATTTCCCTTGGATTGTGTTCCCTCTTTTCCATTACTGTGCATGCCAGGAACACTAGGTGCTCTTTTCCAGAAACACACAGTGTGACAGCTTCTTGATCTGTTACTAAACTGCATTTTTCCCTTGCTGGTCATCTAACACATCTCTTTTACCCAGATGTGTAGTTTTCCTTGAGCCAGCAGAGTCTGCAAACACTACACAGCCTAGAGGGAATGTCTATTCCTTTTATTCTGTTCTCATCACAAAGAGACCCAGAAACAAAGAATCAACCCATATCTTTTCCAAACAGCAACGTAGTCATGCATGTTCATATCCATGCCCTTGTTTCCTTCTTTCAGCTACCTTGTGGATAAGCAATTCTGGCTGGTGATGGAGTACATGGATGGAGGCACTCTGAGCAATGTCATCAGCAGGACCTTCCTGTCTGAAGATGAGATGGCAGCTGTCAGTCAGCAGGTCAGGGATCCCACCTGTGCTTCCAGGGCCTTGGGCAGGATTGTCTGGGAAAGTGGGGCTCAGAACTGGAGAGATTTCATGTGCCAAGCTTTGTTTCTGTGTTGCTAGAATGCTATGGGGAAGCTAGAGCATCTCAAGTCAATTGTCTACCAGTGCCCCACAACTCACTGTACTCTATTCCTGTACCCTTATCTCCTGCTCTTGTATCCTCACTCTGTCTCTTTGTATTTGCTGTTCTCTACCCAACTTCTCTAAATGTTTACCTCCAGCCTGTGTGCACTGCATTCCTTGCCTGGGAAAGCAAAGGTGCTGCTGGCAGGATTTGAAACAAACAGCAAAGAGAAAAGAGAGACTCTTTTCTCACAGTCCTCAGCTGAAGAGGATAATAGTGCACCCAAAGTGCTGTTGGATTCTGAGCACATCCACTGCAGGAGCAGGCATTCTGGCTGGTCTGCAGGGGACGGTCTACAACAGCAGTTGCTGTTGCTCTTTCAAAAGCTGACGTGCCTTTCCTTAGAGAGGTCCTGCTCTGCTAGTGTTGGAGCAGCATGCTCTTCCTCTCAATGGCACAGTGTTCTGCCATGATTCCCTATTCCTGTGGAAAGGAAGTGATTTGGAGTTGTTTCCTTTCTTCTGGGTTGAACTCCTATCACTAATTTTTGCCCTCCTCTTTCTGTTTCCCTTCCCAGTGCCTGCAAGGCCTGGATTTTCTTCACAAAATGTGCGTGATCCATCAAAATGTGAAGAGCCGCAACATCCTTCTCAGAAGTGATGGCTCTGTCAAGCTGGGTCAGTATATTCTTGGTCAGAGGCAGCATTCCAGGGATGTGGGGTTTTGGGCTGCTATGAGTGACTGCCAGCTCCCCAAAAATGGTGCTGGTGGCAGTGCAGGGGCCCCTGCTCTGAGCTGAAGGCACAGTTGCAATGTGCACAGAGGTATGATAAGGAGCCACAAGCAGTCAAGAGTGGCGTTGGTCTGTGTGTGTCTTTTCCAGAGGGAGGGAGATAGAATCTAAACGTTCAGGGGAATAAAGGCCACTGCTGTGAGCAGCATTTAAAAACCTAGGTTATTTTTGGAAGTGGACATTTCCCTACTCCCTTGGCTAAATCCCCACTGACAGTTCTCCAGGACATTCATCAACAGCACATTCTCAGAGTGAGAGTGGGGAATTCTTTTGCCTTGTTTGCTAATTTGAGCTGGCTTTCATGGTGTGTTGTTTTCTCCACAGCTGATTTTGGCCTCTTAGCTCAGCTCAGCCCTGAGCAGAGAAGACAGGACTCAGTGGCCAGCACTTCTGGGTGGATGGCACCTGAAGTCCTGACAGGTCAACAATATGGCCCTAAACTGGATATATGGTCTTTTGGAATTGTGGGCATTGAAATGGTGGAAGGAGAAGTTCCCTACTGGAATGAAACTGCTGTGTGGGTAAGGTGCAAAGACTTCCCGATGCCGCTGTCTTTCTCACCTGTGCCATGTTGTGTGTGCCACTGGACAAAATCCCATTGCCATCTGCTGGCACCCCTTCCACCATGGTCCCCTTGTAAAATGTCCCCATAGTTCAGCACATGTGCTGTAGTTTTGGTTGCACCAGAAGGGAAGTGGCAGGAAGCCAGTTCAGCAACTTTGAGCTCCAGCTATGCCTGCTATTTCTGATTTGCTTTTGGAGCCCTGTTGGAGCTCTGTTTCTGAAGGAAGGGTTTTTTTCAGTGAAATGTTTAAATACATGACAAATATCCTTCACATTGGAGGTTGGATGATCCTAGTCTCAATTTTATAGTAAAAGTAAGAAAAAATGAAAAAAAAACAAGAAAAAAAAACAGAAGGGGAAAGGGAAAGGGAAAAGGAAAGGGAAAGGGAAAGGGAAAGGACAATCAGCAAAGCAATCTCCAAGCAGTTCTGCTATCTATTTCCTTTTTTAACCAGGTACAGGATAAAGAGCTTGATGAGCTTTATTTTATGGCCACTGTGCTTAAGGGACCAAGAAGCACTCAGAGATGCCTTTCATGTAATTACCCTTGGAAATAGTAGTGTTAGATAATATAGCAAAGTCCCCCTTCCAAAAAGCCTGTTCAGCTGGTGTGAATCCTCAGGGAAACACACTTGCTTTTGCAAGAGGTCAGTCAATGAAATCACCTGCCAAGGCAGGATCCCTTGAATGTTGGAAAATCTGTGGCTCCTTTTGGGTTTGGGTGTTTTGTTGGTATAGCAAAGTCATCTCTGCCTCTCTGCCAGGGCAGAAACTGCCACTGCAGAATGGAGGTTAAACAAGGGCATCTGGGAGAGCAGTTACAGATGTGAAAGAAGCAGGTGGAGCCTCACGTTTCCTTTTTGTGCAGCCTCAGCTCCTGATAGCCACCGGAGGGAGACCAAAGCTGCAGCAGCCCGACCTCTTCTCTCCTTTGCTGCGGCACCTCCTGAGCTGCTGCCTGCAGACAGATGAGGCTCGGCGCTGGACTGCCAAGGAGCTCCTGCAGGTAAAATGTGAAGGGGCTGCAGGTGAAACAGTGTGCCAGGGATGGGCTCCTCCTCCACTCAAGTCCAAGGCACCAGATGAGCCCTCCACCTCCCCACATCTTCATTTTTCTATGAACCAGAGGAATCCCGATTGAGCCTGTAAAGCACTGACCTTGGAAAGTCACGGTTCATTGTTTTTTGTTGTTTGTTGTTAATTTTTGTTTTTTTCTGCTGGGCAGCATCCATTTGTGGCATCAGTCGAGCCTACTTCCTGCCTGGTGCCACTGATCGTTTCTTTGAAGAAGAGGATGGTGGAGAAGAAACTGTGATAAGCACATCTGGACTATTTCCTCCACCAACCAGTGTATGATTTTAGACTAGGACTGTAGAGTAGGACTGCAGAGTAGGATTGTAGAATAGGATTGTAGACAAGGATTATAGAGTAGGATTGTGAATAAAGACATTTTCTGAAACCTCAACCCATCTGGAAGATTCCTTTCCTTCTCACCATGTGTCAGAGACTGAAATATTCTAATTTTAGACTGAACCATTTTCTTGAAGGATATTTAGAAGTGTATTACAATGGCTGCACGTAATACCACCATATCCTGAATAGGCCTTTGGAGTGAGGCCCTGGACTGTTCCACAGTGAAGGTAAGATAAAACTCAGGAACTGGGGACATTCACCAAGCACAAGCTTAGCACCTCTGGGCAGGAGACAACAGCCACAAGGCTATCAGCTGCCAGGCTGGCACAGAGCCTCACCCCAAAGGGTGGGCAGAGAGAGAAGCTTTGGGGGTGTGTTGGAAAGCCTCTGGTGAGAGGCTCAGGGACCACCCATCCTCCCATGTGCAGGCCAGGACCGCTGTGGGGTCCTTCACCCAGGGGAAAGCTCATCCACAGCAGAGGGGCTGACAAAGCCCGTGTCACCAGCTGACATGAAGTTG
Source organism: Cinclus cinclus (assembly GCF_963662255.1). Taxonomy (NCBI): domain Eukaryota; kingdom Metazoa; phylum Chordata; class Aves; order Passeriformes; family Cinclidae; genus Cinclus; species Cinclus cinclus. Next base: position 9,630,189 of record NC_085084.1, read on the forward strand.
CTTCATCAAATATATCCATTTCTTGCTTGCTTCCAATTTTTACTGTTTCCATGTTGGCCTTGAGTCTTAATTTTTTTTTTTTGAATCTCAACATTTGACTCAAATTTGTCTGCAGTGATCTTGTCTTGATGTTTTAGGCTGGATTACATCTGAGTGAGTGCCATCAGAATTGAATTGTTCTTGTGTGCAAAGTGGTTTGCAAATGCGTGGCCTGACCCAGCCCTGCAAAGGGGCAGAGCCTGCCTGGCCAGGGTATTGCCTGTATTCAGGCTAGAAGGGCAAGGGAGATTTCCAGGCTTTGTTGTCCATCTTTACATGTGTGTTCCCAGACACGCATCTAAATTTTCACTGGTATGGCAATGTGTCAGTATTAAAAATCAGCCTCTGATGGGTTTTTTTCTGGTCTAAAGCTCCCCAGATCCTTACAGGGAATTTTTTGCATAACTCATTCATTCCTTCCCCCCCTCCCCAAAAAAGGAAAAAGTTATTACAAACCAGCATGTTAGTTTATGAGGGTCTGTGCAAGTGCCATCTCATAACAATCCCTGTATAATATAATGCTGGTTTGCAGATGAATCCAGTAAAAGCCATATTTGAGATGTCTTTCCAGAGATGCTCGTAAGCAGGAGATTTGTAGTGGGTACTTGGACAGGACCTGTAGGGTTTTTTGGGAAGTGGGTAAATGTGTTTTGCTGGTGAATCACAGGCATCCACTACAGACCTGCAGTGTGGCATGAGCATGCTGGACCCATACCTGCCTCAGATGCAATGGGCATTTAATCATTGGCATTTTGCAGCACTTTTCCCTATGTCACATTCAACTATCTATGTAAGAGGCTTGAGAGCTGGCCTGTAAGCCAAACTGAGTCAGTAGAAAAAACAGCAATTGATGAATTCCAAGCATATCCGTAGCAAAGAAGACAAGGCCATTAGCATGGAAACTGGTTGAAAAAGGTACATGAAGGATTTTTGTAGTTAGACTAGGTACATAAGGAAATGTGTATACCTGCCTTATTAAATTGGTGCAAAACTTTTGCCAAATATATTGACAATAACTGCTCTGCAGCAATGAATATAATAAGCAATTGAGGTGTAGACAACGCCTTAGGATCATGCTTTGTTCAGAGTATATAAAGAGGAGAACACGCAGAATTAGAAGGACAAAGACACCATTGTAACTCTGCTCAAGTGTGTGAGTGTGTGTGTGTGTGTGTGTGTGTGTGTGTGTGTGTGTGACGTCCGACCTGATGATGACAACTCCCGCACGTGGTTTTAACAGCTGAAGATAGAATACCTGCTTTTGGCTACTCCTGCTTTGCAACCTAAGACACTTGTTAATTTATGATCTTTGCCTTGAGTGGTTGAAGGTGTAGAAGTTTGGACAACCCCATCCCCAAATCAGCTTGCATTGGAGGGTTACAGAGGAATGCATATGGGCTGCTCTGAGAGGTCAGCTGAAGCACCTCCCAGGACTACTTGTAGACCTTGGTTTCAGCTTGTCAATGAGCCAAGGGATATCCAGATTTTTGCAAGTGTTTTGTAAAACACATTTACAAATGTTGAAGGCAAGGTATTTCAGTGGGTTTGAAAGAGAAATTGGGTGAATGAATTCCTATGGAAACTCTGGTTTGTAGTTGTCTCACAATTAATCTGTCATAGTCTTTCTAGAGAGCCACAAAAGTTGATTTGTGCACAGACCTATGGGAACATGGAAGTCCCGTCTTTTTCCTAAGTTTCCGGTTGTTAATATGTTCAGCTGACAGGGTGGAGGTGTGGCCAGCAATGCCATAACCTTATTTTGGGGAAGGATATGAAGTTAGCTGAGGGAGGACAATATTTGGGAACACTCAAATAGGGCTGTGAATGCCCATTTCTTCCTTGGAGACTGTTTTAGAACTTCCTCAATTGTCTCCGTGACAACAATGTCAAGTCCCCATAACTGAGACATCTTGCTGCATTTGTTGCTTGAACACCTGAGCTGTTGCTGCCCTTTGTTCTCCTTCAAGGGAATTGCTAGAAAATATCACCTCCTAAACCCTGAGATGTGTGTCCATTTTTTTCCTGGGGCAGGGGTGCTCCTACACCTCTGGAGTGCAACAGCACAAGGAACTCTGCCACAGGGGAGCATGGGGTGAATTCTGCTGGGGAGCCTGCCCTTGGCTTGCTGACTGCTGCTGCTTGGAACCACATGCAAGAGTGTTGCTGTCAAGAGTGGGCTGAAACAGAGGATTTTTCATGGTTAACCCTTCATGATTTCTCTCTCCTTACATGGCAATTCTTCTAATTCGATACAGCGTAAAGAAGACATATGTTCATGCTTTTAGAGGCTTCAGATTCTCAGTTGACCTTATTTTCCCATCTAGACCGTCAAGTGCTATAGCAGGCTCCTCTTGGGGAATTTCTACCAATGCACTTATCCCATCCCTTTTTATTGATGCAGGAGTGCTTAGGAGTACTTGAAATGGTCATATCCACTTTTCTTTCAGTGCCTTCTTGCTTTGCTTTCTGACATAGACACAGTCCCCAGGTTGATGAGGTATGTACCTGACCTCCAAAGTCATCAGGGATGCTCACATCAGAAATCTGTCCAAAGATGAGAGCACTTTTCCCAAGGATGAGAGCACTTTTCCCCAAGGTGGTACGCACAGATTTAAATTATCATTTCCTATCACATGATTGTCTCTAGACAGGATTGGAACTTGGGAAGGTCTTCCACAGAGCATTTCATATGGGCTCACTTTTTACTTAGAAGCCACTTGAATTCTGATCCTTAATAGTGCAAGGGGAATGTGCTTTTGGCCACTTCTGAGTGGTTCCCTGGAAAATTTTATTCATTTGTGTTTTAAGATGCTGATTTGTTCTCTCATCTTGCTGCTGGGGTGAGACCTCCATGGATTAAGTCGGTCCCATGGAACTGGGAGTGTTCTGTATCGATTTTGTCCAATTTCAGCTATGAAATGACAATCTCCACCTGCTGACATTCCGAGCTGTGTGTATAGAGTGGCAATGTAAGCTAACAAAGACTATAAGGGATAAACTTGCCACAAAAGACCAGATGAAAAGCAAAGTAGATTGCCAAGATCCTCAGTGTTCCTTCCTGTTGCAGCTGGTTTTTCCTTATGCCAGATCTTTTTATTTTCATAATTCTTCAACATTTCTCTGAAATGATGGCTTTGAGGTTATGTGTGCAGAGCTTCCCAAATGCCTTTGAAAAGAGCCAAAGAGCAATTCACAAGTGCATGGCTCTTTCCAACCCAATCTTGTCATTTTAATGAGGAACACTCGACTTTGTGTGCAGGTTATTGGAGCCTTGGTGCCAGTAACCCCTCTAGAATGCAATTGGTTTTCCTTCTGACAAGAGTGCAGAAACTCATGCAAACTTTGTGCCCCTAGATTCAGACTTTATGAGCTCTCTGATGAGCAAGTGTCCTGGGTTGACTTTATGATGCTTGCATCCCCAGTTGTTTGTTCTCTTTGGGTTGGCTATTAAGTTCTGCAACTTGAAGACTGGTTCCAAGAGTGAAGGGGGAGAGAAGAGGTGCACAGTTTGTCATCAGGGACTGCACTTGCTCCCCCACATTCCTACACACAGACTGTGTTGTCTGCAGTGGACAGCAGGGGAGAGCTCTCCTTTGCTTTTACTTTGGTTTTGCCTTCCTGAGGCACAGAAGTTCCCTGGACTGTGTGTTATTTTCGTTGTTCTTGGAATTGTTGGAAGCGGCTCTAGACTGGAAAACTCAGAAGAGCAGCAGGATCTGGCACCTGTGGCACAGAATGCCTGGCCTGGGCTGTGGCATTTCCCAGCTCTGGAGGGACTGAGAACAGCCTGAGTGAGCCGGGCTGCACCCCACAAAAGGGACTCTGCTGAATTTGTCATCTCATTTGTCAGAGCAGACAGAGGTTTTGTTGTTTAGTGTTCTTCATTTTTGTGCTGGGGACTGCTTTGCCTGTTAAATAAACACCTCTTTTCCACTTCACTCCAAGGAAACCTTTTCCCAAACCAGTTGGAAGAGGGGCCGCTATGAGGGCAGTCTGTTTCCCAGAGGGAACCCATTCAGAGGTTTCCTTCCAAATGTTCCCTAATCCAGGACAGCAAGAAGCAGAGGATTGACCAGCAGCCCAATCAAGTCCTTCCAGCAGCTGCTTCCTTGATTCTGCCTTCCAGATTCCCGTTCCACTTCATCCCTGGCCGCAAGTGTCGGCTCCATTTGCCCCTGCAAACATGAGGTACCAAAAATGATAAATTTTGGAGCTCCAGAATCCCAGCGCCTGACAGGGTACCGAAGTAGAACCAAAAGTCCAATAGGAAGTAAAAACACTTGCTGAGGCTGAAGGAGTAGTGTCCTTTGGATGTTGATGAAAATATTGTTGGGCTGTGTTTCCTAGGTCCTGTGTGGATAACCATGGTGGAATGATTTGATTATTAAGAGAAGCCTCTGCCTGAATTAAGGTACAAGCAAGGCCATGTTCCAGAATCAATAGTACAAACGTGTTTAGTAGTAAATGTGATCAAGAGATAGAAAGGAATAGGAGGAGAAGGGTGGGGTGGGAGGGAGAGCTGAGATGGACCCCGAGGTGGGTTTGTCCCAGACGGGCCCTCCCTTCCTGCAGTGCAGTTGCACAGGGTCAGCTGCAGCTCTGGTGCTGCATCCCCCCTGGGATTTGCAGAGCAGGAGGGCAGGGAGAAGTGTCTGTGTGTCTGTGTGTGTGTGTGTGTGGTATGAAAGGCTGGGAATGGCTCAGAGCTTCTGTCAGAGCACTGATGGTGGCAAGGGCAGTCAGGCCTCCTGCAGCCCTTGGGCTCTGGGGCAGCTGTGGCCTTTGGAGCAGGCGCGGCAGGGCCCTGGCTCACATTGGATACAGCCAGGGATGCTCCGTGGCAAGGCTCAGGGCAAGGCTGGCCCTGCAGGGGAGCAGCTGAGGGAGGCCTGTGCTAGGGCTCTTGCTAGGAAATGGCACTGGGCACATGGCACAAGTCCAGGCTATTTCTTCTGAGGCACCTGCCAAAACCTGCAAAGACATCTGTACTTTCCTTTGCAGAACACACCAGCACACCAGGCAGCTGCATCTGGCCTGGGACACATCCCTGGCACACGATGCTGTCTGTCTTGGTACCAAATTTCAGCGTGTTATATATTTACACCTTGCAAAAGTTAATCTCAGGATTCTTTGAAGGATTCATGTCCTTGTGGAGGGAGTTTTTGTCGTGCAAAAGAGCCAGGTGCTCAGGCTCAGAGGACCAGAAGCATTGGTGTGTCAGTGTTAGGAATTGGTGTCTATCATTCCCATTTCCACTTCATCTTGGATTCGTATCATGAGGTCTATAAATTTTACTTTGGTTAACTTGAGGGAGAAAGGGTGTAGAAATTTTTCTCTCCGTCAGTGGCATTAATGTGTTTTGCCCTCCTTAGCAGCTGATGTGGTTTGGGATTTTGTTGTTGTAGTTTCAGACATGTATAGAGTTTACTTAATGGCTGCATTACAAATGCCTCAGTTCGAGATTCAGTTTTGTAACAGCTATCCACTAGAAGAATCAAATATTATCATTACCTATGCTTTGCTGTTAGACAGGCAGATATAGACAGGCAGATATAAATGTAGCTCAGAAGTCCAGCTCTGTGCAACCAAATCCATAAACGTAGTCCCTGCAAAAATGAATTACAAATGGATTTTCAAAAGCAAATGTAAACTTAAAAGCTTTCCCTATATAGAAAGAAAATATAATTCAGCAATGTTTCTTCTCTTCCTGAGGCTGTGGTCATTGCTGGTCCTTTGACATTTCAAATGAGTGCCAGTGTTTCCTAAATGTGATCTACTGCCTAATGAAGACAACCTCTACTATGTAAAATCTTGGTAATTAAGTGTCATAGAAATGTGGCAGATTTCTAGAGTCACCTGTCTACATTCTCTTCAAGCACATGAACTTGCATGTAGAAACTGTGAGGGCCAGAGGAACTGACTCAGAGCTTGGGGGTCTGTGCTTGACATTTGCCACGTGCTTGGTGTAAAACTACACATGTGCTTTATGGAATAGGAACACATTAGAATATTCACTTAGAGTTCATTCATAGAAAAATGATCTAATTTTTTCCATTAGAAAATACATAACCATAGTCTCCTTGGAGCAACGCCAGCATTACAAGGATGACTTCAACACAGAGTATGAGGAATACCAGAATTTACATACTCAGATTGACAAGATCAACAGGAATTTCAGACAGTTTCATGAATAGTGGAAGTCTGTGAATCGAGGCTCCAAAGTCTACCAGGTAAAGAAGGATAAAACTGTGAAGGCTGTGCTTCATCACAGCACTGTTTTGGATCCCCTGGAGCGCTCAGTGAGACAAATGGAAACTGCACAACTGCCATATGTGCTAAGTCACTGCTTGGGCTGGGTCTGAGTTTTGCAAGACGCAGCCCCAAACCCGCTGTTTGAGGTGTCTATGGACAAACAGGAAGGTGAGATATGTCCCAAGCAGAGCCTCAGAGCATGTGCTCCTTGTGTTCCCTATTGAGAGGCTTAATTGCAGATCTTGGGTGATACTGGGAGTTGGAGATTTGTTTTTGCTAACCTCCCACAAGAGTGGTGGTTCACAGAGAAGAAGCACAAGAACAGAGTCAAGCAGAGAGGATTTTTAGTGTTTACCTAGGTTTGCATTTTATAGTGGTAGTGAAACATTCTTCATGGTTTTTTCTTGAAGATGCTGCTTCATCGAATCCTAGCAGATTATCAGCAGTTACAAGAGGTATGTGTGAGACCAGACCTGCAGGGCCATGGTTACTGCTGAGACTGGCTCAAGGCTTTTTTTAAATCAAAAGAGAACAGATTCTAAATTCTGCAGAGATGCTTGCATGCCCTAATTTTCTTTTTCTTCCTCCTTCACAGGGTAGCCCCAGCTACTCTGAAATGAAGAGCAGGTGCCAGTAGCTCCACAAAAAGCTGTCCCATATTCAGAGCCAAACATCTGAACTTGACAAGCAGGTAGTGGAGTCCTAGCACCACACTTATGCTTCAGCCTGATCAAATCTCTGGCCTTTGGATTTTTATTTCAATTAGAAGATTAGTCTTTGAGCCTTACTTAAGTTAGTAATGAACAGTTCTGTTAGCACACAGCACTGAGCAGTTGAATATTTGTTCAAAATGTAGGATTCGTTCAAATATGTTTAGAAAGTTTTAGAAGTTGAAAGAAGTTAGTTTAGACCTTTAAAAATAAAAAAAATTCACTGTTGATAACTCTATCTCTCATTGTTTATACAGCCTTTGGAGTGGCTTTCTTCAGGTCAATTCTTTTCTTCAAGCCTTAGGTTTGTTCATTGAAATAAACTTTTTCAGTAGCGGGTGGAAGCCAAATACCTCTGCTATGAAGTTGTGCACATTTTAAGAAAATATTGTGGCAAATTGAAATTCTTTATGATAGATAGAGGGGTGTTTTCTGAACATTCTTATAGTTTAAGTGCTTTGCCTTATTCTGTCAAAAGTGTAGAAGTTCAGACAATCCCCCCCTAAATCACCTTGCCTTGGAGGGTTACAGAGGAATGTGTACAGGCTGCTCCAAGATGTCAGCTGAAACACCTCCCAGGACTATTTGTAGACCTTGGTTTCACCTTGTCAGTGAGCCAAGGAATATGCAGATTTTGGCAAGTGTTCTGTAAAACATATAAAGAAATGTTGCAGGCAAGGTACTTCAGCAGATTTTCAAGAGCAATTGGTTGAATCTGTCCATATGCAAACTCTGGCAGTTTTGTAGTTTTCTCCAAAACATGCTCTTCCAAACACTCTTTCCAGAGTGACAGTCATTGATTTGTGCACAGACCTATGGGGTCTATGAAGTTTGGTGTCTAATCCCTTTCCTAAGTTTCCTGCTGTTGATTTATTCAGCTGACAGAGTAGAGGTGTGGCCAGCAATGCCATAACCTTCTTTTGGGGAAGTATATGAAATTAACTGAGGGAGGAGAATATTTGGGAACATTCAAAGGGTCTCTGAATGCCCTTTTCCCCTTAGGGAGTATTTTAGAACTTCCTCAATTGTCTCCATGCCAGTGATGTTGAAGAATTCTTGGAGCCTTTTGTGACTGAACACCTGTACCATTATCTAAGCCTAGTTCCATCAATGTGCTACTCATCATTTCAGTGAAAATAGAAAAAGACTGTGATAATCACACCAGGATCATTTACACGACAACAAGCTTAGAGCAGGATTGTTGAAAAGGATTGTAGAGGAGGAATGAGACCACAATTGTAAAGAAATAAAGTCTCTGGGACTTGAAGGTGCACTGTGATTTGACAAGTACTAGTCCCACCACAACAACTGATGCATTGCCTGGGAAATTTCAAAATGGCAAACTAAAAACACAATAAAAAACTGGTGTTTCTGCCCAGATTGACCTGAAACCACCCAAATTATAAAAGCATTTTGCACACCACTGTTCACAAGAACAATTCAATTCTGATGGCGCTCACTCAGATATAATCCAGCCGAAAACATCAAGACAAGATCACTGCAGACTAATTTGACTCAAATGTTGAGATTCAAATAAAACAATTAAGAATCAAGCCCAACATGGAAACAGTAAAAATTGGAAGCAAGCAAGAAATGGATATATTTGATGTAGCAACTTCATGTCAGCTGGTGGCACGGGCTTTGTCAGCCCCTCTGCTGTGGACGAGCTTTCCCCTGGGTGAAGGACCCCACAGCGGGGCTGGTCTGCACATGGGAGGATGGGTGGTCCCTGAGCCTCTCACCAGAGGCTTTCCAACACACCCCCAAAGCTTCTCTCTCTGCCCACCCTTTGGGGTGAGGCTCTGTGCGAGCCTGGCAGCTGATAGCCTTGTGGCTGTTGTCTCCTCCCCAGAGGTGCTAAGCTTGTGCTTGGTGAACGTCCCAGTTCCTGAGTTTTATCTTACCTTCACTGTGGAACAGTCCAGGGCCTCACTCCAAAGGCCTGTTCAGGATATGGTGGTATTATGTGCAGCTATTGTAATTCAGTCCTACAAGTCCTTCAAGAAAACGTTTCAGTCAAAAATTAGAATATTTCAGTCTCTGACACAAGGTGATCTAGAAAGGAATCTTCCAGATGAGTTGATGATTCAGAGAATATCTATATTTACAATGCTACTCTATAGTTCTTCTCTACAATCCTACTCTCTAATCCTACTCTGCATTCCTACTCTAGGATTCTACTCTAACATTATAAACTGGCTGTAGAGTAAATGGTCCAGATGTGATTTTGACAGTCTTTCTCAAGCACCCTCTTCCTCACAGGAATGATCAGTGGCACAAGGCAGGAAGTAGCGTTGACTGATGCCACAAATGGGTGCTGCCTACAAGAAAGAAACAACTCAAACAAAAAACAATAAACAAATAAACCAACAAACGAACAAACAAGAAACCCCCATGAACTTTGACTTTCCAAATTCAGCGCTTCACAGGCTGAGTGGGTATTCCTGTGGTCCATACAAAGATGCACCAAGAGGTGCAGCGGGGACATGTGTACCTCAACCTTCATGTGCAGGACCTTTCCATCGCAGGCAAACCCGTCCCAGAAGGGGTTTGCAGCTCACCCCGCCCCGCCCTGCGGTGCCCGGCCAGCCCCGGGAGCCGCCCCGCCCGCGCTGGTCCCGCAGCCCCGGCTCTGCGGCGCTCGTCCCCGCCAAGTCCGGCCCGCGCGGGGGCCGCGAGCGGGGCCGAGCGCAGCGCCCCCCTCAGGCCGCGCGCCGCCGTTGCAGCCGCGGCCGTTGCGCCGCGGGCGTTGTGGCGACAGTCGGCGATGGGCGAGATGGCGGAGCTGCCGCTGCCCGCCGGGCTCAACGCCGACACCTTCCCCGCCAAGCTGTGGCGCCTGGTGAACAGCCCCCGCGTCGTGTCCGTGCGCTGGGACGGCCGGGCCCAGGGGCTGCTCGTCGACCGCTGCCTGTTCGAGCGGGAGCTGCTCAGCCCGGCCGCCGCCCGGCCTCCGGCCCCGCGCACCTTCAGGGCCACGCGGTTCCGCAGCTTCGTGCGCCAGCTCTACCGCTACGGCTTCCGCAAGGTGCCGGGCTGGCTCGGCTCGGCTGTGCCGGGCGATGCCGGCGCCTGGCTCCACTACGCCAACCCCTGCTTTCGCCGCGACCGCCCCGACCTGCTGTTCCGCATGCGGCGCCGGAGCGCGGCCAACAGGCAGCGGCTGCCGGCGGGGCGGGAGGGGCGCAGGCGCCCGCCCCGCGGCTCCCAGCAGCTCCCCAGGGCGCGGCCGCTGCCGGACGGGCGGGAGCTGCGCGGCCCCCGGCCCGGCCGCTTCCAGCAGCCCCCCAGGGAGGGGCCGCTGCTCTTCCGGCGCCCGCCCTGCGGCTTCCACCTGCTGCACGGGGAGCGGCCGCTGCCGGCCCGGCGGGAGGGGCCGAGCCGCTTGCAGGAGCTCTACGGGGAGCGGCCGCTGCCCGCCGAGCGGGAGGTGCTCCGGCTGCCGCCCTGCCACTTCCTCGGGCTCCACGGGGAGCGACCGCTGCCGCTCGGCCGGGAGGGGCCCCCCAGCCGCTTGCCGGAGCTCTGCGGGGAGCAGCTGCCTCCGGCCGAGCAGGAGGTGCTCAGGATCCAGCCCTGCAGCTTCCGGCAGCTCCACAGGGAGCAGCAGCTCCCAGCCTCCGGTGAGCCAGGTAGGAAAAGAATTGTAGCCTTGCTTTTCCAGAAGGTCATGAAAAGCGAGCACTTGAAGTATTTTTCAGCGCTGCTCTGTCATTGTGAGACAGAAATTGTCAAGACTGTTAGGAAGGGGCACCTAGAAGGCCAAAAGATTCTCTGCCTGGTTTTCCTGTGTGCTTCCTGCGATGTTTGATCCAAGGCAGCCATAGAGCTCTGTGTCCCAAAGCCTCATTCTGGAACCTGACCAATGTTTTTGGATTCCTGCAGCCTCCCACCCAGGCACTTCAGCCCTCAGTGTTCCACCTGGTAGTGCTGGTTGTGCAGCATCGATGGCCTCCAGCTCAGCACGGAATGCACCTGCGGAAGAGCAATCAGCAGTGGCAGATCTAGGCTTTGAAATAGAAAAAATGATTCGGGAGATCAGGAGATCCTTGCCTCAAAGGTCTCCCTCTGCTCAGGTAAGCCCATTGGATGGGAAGAAAAGGGACTGGACTAGGAAGCAAAGGCTTCTTGAACTGAATTTGTTTTGTTATTGTATAGCTATCTAATTATTCTAGGTAAGGTAGGATTTCTAAAAGGAGAAGGATGAAAAAGTTTTCTCTCTTAGTGAGGATGAGAGGTGTGAGCCTGCGCTGGCCACGTTTGGTTGCTCCTTTTCCTGGGAAGAATGCCTCGTGCAGAGGCAGTTGTGGTGATGCTTTGTAGGTTCTACCAGGCTTTGTTTGTTGGGAAAGAACAGAAGAGCGTTTGAAGAAGGGCACTGAAGGCCAAGTGTCCCTTGCAGGGAGGGGCACGCGAGAGGTGCCTCTGCTGCAGCAGCAGATGTGGGCTCTGCCTCTTTGGTGTTGGAAGGACAAGGCAAAGCAAGGGCTGGGCTTCAGCTGCTGCAGCTGCTGTGTGAGCCCTGCTGTGCGTGTAGGTGCTCCCAGAGCTGTGTTTGGGGATGTGCTGGAGCTGCAGCCTTCTGTCCTTTTGATTGACGGATTCAGTCTTTGCATTAGGAATCCCATTTCTCTGAACTCTTCCCCAACTTGCCTGGAGTGTTACAAAAGCCTTTTCACAGCTATTCCACGTGTTGTCCAAAGAATGGCTCTCTTTCTCTTGATGTGCTGATCCCACTGGCTGCAGTACATCTATGAGTGAGGAAGGGCAGACTCAGGGCAGGGAGCGGGATTTTTTAGGTTTTTCTAATATTTAATTCTCCAGTGGGATGTCGTTTGTCTTCCATAAACTCACACGTAGCACTTTTCAAGAGAATTTTTTTCTGCACTAAAAGGAAACTTTGTAGGCTCCGAACCATCTTTAGAATCTTTAGGATTCTGATGGGCAGGCTATTGCAGAAGAGGCGGGTTGTTTTTTACTTTTACCCTCCAGATTTACAGATTTTTGCCACTGGAAAATCTGATCCTGGAAATACCCTAGGTCACTAAATGTTTGCTTGTATCATACGTACGGGGCAGCAGCAGAAGGCTCCCAAAAAGCACCAGCTGGTGATGGATTGTCTGAGCGTTTGGGTCAGGGGTGATGAGAGTCCCTGGCAGAAATGTGTGCTTTTTGTGTGGGGTTGCAGCACAGAGCCCTGGGCAGTGCTGGGAGTGAGCTCTGCCCTTGCCTGTGGTGTCAACAAGGAGGGTCCCTGGCTCTCTGCTGGCTGATTTCTTACAGCTCATGGGATAAGGCAGGGTCAGAACCTGAGGGCACGTCCCCTCACTTGGTGTCTTCTGTTTTTCTGTGTTCATGTTTTGCCTCAAAGGTCATTTTGTGAGAGCTTCAGTTTCACCTTGGTCACTCAAATCCTGAATTGAAAATGCTTGTCATGTGAACCATGTGGGCAGTGTTCCCCCCTTGTTCTCCATGTCCCCTGGGAGTGGGGAAGGAGAGTTCCTGTATCCCTGATGTGATTCCAAGAAAATAGTGAATGATCTTTGGGTTGCTTTCTTTCTGTTTCTCTTTCAAGGGGAATATCAATGCTGCCCCTGAGTCATCAGGAGAGGACGCTCTGAACAAGGCTGCAGCAGAGGAAGCTTCATCTGGCACCGAGAGCTGCGGGAACAGTTCCCCAGAGCGTGAGGAGCCTGGTAAGGAGAGAGCCCACATTGGATTAGGGAGGTGTGGGACAGCTGCTCTGAGCCTGCCTGTGACAGGAAGGGAGATGAGAAGAGCTGAGTTCTTGTCTGCAGGGTTGGTGTTTCTGGGTGCCTTTAGATCAAATCCTGCAGTGACACAACCTCCCTGAGCCCTGCCCTCCACGCTTCTGCAGAGGCTCTGACACTGAGTCCTCTGCTGGGGCAAGAGAGCCAGGAGTAAACCTGACCTCGTGGGAGTTGTGTCGCCCACAGGCCAGGTGTCCCAATTTTGTGCTGAAGTCCATGGATAAGTTTGCTGTACGGTGACAGGGGAAGCCAGTCTGAGCCTGGCCCATGAAGGAACAGGGGCAGGAAAAAAGAGCAAAAAGTCAGGAGAGAAGTCCAGATCACTGACTAAATGTAGTACCAGTCTGCTGCTATCTTTCCTGAGACAGAAGAAAAAAAAAAAAAGGAGCAAAAGATCAGAGGCCAATCAATTGAAAAATTGCAAATCTATTGACAAAAGGAAAAGCCTGAATGACCCCAAATTAGCAAGACCTGAGAGGACAGAGGGAACATTATAGATTCTATCTTTAGCAAGCTGGTGCAGCCTGCAGGCCTGGAAGGGAGCTCTTTCCCTGCCAGCTCTTCCTGCCAGAGCTGATGGTCGAGTTGGAGCAGCTGTTGCTCAGTGCAGAGGGCAGTTGGTAGAACTCAGCTCATGGAGCTGGTTCCTAACCCAGCTCACAGCACCCTTCAACTTCAGCCATTTCAGTGAGGACTGAGGTCTCTGTGTCAGCACAGAGAAAGAACAAGGCTGGGCTTCCTTGTGGGAGCTGAGACTGTTTCAAGGTCTCAGAGGTGCTATTTGCACTATGAGCTCTGAGACTTTATCAAGATAAATGATAAAGCTTTCAATGCTTTCCACAGTTTTGAACACTTGGAAGGATCCATGCTCTCCGAAGAGCAGACTTTAAATTCCAAGTGAGAGTCTGCCTTTCAGACTGTCTTGAACAGTCCCGGATAGAAGGACAATTGGTGCCCAAGGGAAATGTGCACAAGGGCCAATATTAACTCAGTGTTCCCTTTGCTTCCCAGATCCCATCTGATCAGCCTCTCCAGAAGGGCTGCCCTGTGTGGCAGGAAGAGACAGAGGAAAGGCCTGTGACCATCGGGCAGGTGAAATCCCTCTGCCAGTAGACATGTTTGTTGATATTTAGAGTTACAATGATATAGTTATACATTTATGTTTCTAGATCTATATAGGTGTATTTATATGTCTATATAGTTGTATTTATAGATCTGTATAGTTAAATTTATATATATAGTCGTAGATATGTGTCTTTTTATATGTGAATGTATAGTTCTAGATATGCCTAGATGCATTTATACATATCTAGAATAGCATTTACATATCTATAGCTATTTTTATAAATAGACATATTTGTATTAATATTTGGGAGTTCATTTACAAAGCTTGATATCTGTATAGGTGCAGGTCTTTTCTTAAGCTCTTTCCCCCCTGGCATGCCGATTTTTCATCTCTTGTCTTTCCCCTGTTCCCCCTGTGTCCCCTCCTCCTGTGCTGGGTCCGAGCTGGCGGCCGGGCCGGGCGGAGCAGCAGTTCCAGCCCCGGGTGTCCCTGGAGAGGTGGGAGCTGCCGGTGGCCCCAGGCACTGTCCCCTGAGGAGCTGCTGAGGGACGGTGAGACTGAGGGGGCTGAGGGGGCTGAGGAGGCGGTGACACTGAAGGGACGGTGACCTGGAGGTGCTGCTGGGGCTGAGGCTGTGGGGCAGCAGAGGGCAATGGTGGCACTGAGGTGACAGGGAAGTGGCACAGGCTGAGCGGCTGGTGGCAGGTCTAAGGGGACGGGATGGGTCAGAAGGGACTGAGGGGGGTGAGGGGACTGCGGGGCTCAGAATAACCTGAAGGGGACTCGGCGTTTGCTGAGAGCATGACGGGGCTGAGGGGATGGAGGGGGCCAGCAGGGAGCACAGAGGGCTGAGGGACTGCAGGTCTGGCAGCCCTTGGAAGCCATTGCTGAGCCTCCACTTGTGCCACAGCTGCAGTGAAGGCCTGGAAGACAGCAGGAGCACTGACAGGAGGCAGCAGGGAGGAGCTGAAGGGCAGGAGCAAGAGGAGCGAGCAGGGAGCTGCTGCTGCCCCACGAGAGCCTGGGTGAGGGCACAGGGCCGGGGAGGCAGGGTGGGGGTGAGGGTGCCGTGGGCTGTGGCCGTGGGCACTGCCCGGCGGGGCAGGAGCGGGCCCTGCCCGTGCTGGGGCTGCTCAGCGCAGCTGCCCCGGCCGGCACAGGGGCTGTCCTTGGGCAAGGCAGCTGTGCCGGCAGGGCCCGGGAGCTGTGCCGGCTGTGCCGGGCTGCCGGGGGCTGTGGGACAGTCCCGCCGCGGCTGCGCTCACCACAGCCTGGCCCGCTGGGCCTGCTTTTTCTTCCAACCCTCCTGGGGAGGTGCTGAGGTTTTCTCTCCCCTGATGGAAGGGCAGGTGCTGCCAAGGGAAAGGGCCTGATCCTGACTCCGTGTTCCCTTTGCTTCCCAGATGTGCCATGTGCTGTCCCTGTCCAGGAGAGCTGCTCTGCACGGGCCGAGGAGACCGAGGGAGAGGCTTTGGAGCTGGGGCTGCTGGAATCCTTCTGCTCAGGGTCCTTGTTCAAGATAGATGGACTTGCACATAGACTTGGATAATTATACAGATATTTATATATGTCGGTTGCTATTTGTATAGCAATATTTTTATACGTCTGTTGTTTTATTTATGGACCTATGCTGTGCATATGTGTATGCATATGCATACATATATGTTTGTAATTGCATATATGTGCATATATGTATCTGAGTATACATGTATGTTGTCCTATCTGTTTTTAGTTTTATTTCCTATGTATTAGCTGTGTTGGTATCTCTTTGTATAGATGCAATTATAGGTATAAGGCTCTTTCAATAGGTATATTGGTATTTGCATAGGTATATATGTTCTATGTTTGTATGTATAATACTCAATTTCTAGATGTCATTATATTTACCTATGTATCCATTTGTATAGCTATGTATTTGTATTGATGAAGTTATAGGGATATTTAGCTTGGCACAGGGATATTTTTAAATTTATAGATAGGTTCGTTTTATATATGTGGTTTTCTATATTGTATCTAATATGTAATACTTAATCTGTATTTTTATCTGTATACCATTATAGTTTTATGTCCATTTATACATATGTATATATGTATTAAATTAGTTGTATTGAAATGTGTGTGGAGTTGTAGAATGGTATAGTTTTATCTATTTAGAGAGGGTATGTGTATTTTTGTATTTCTCTATGGGCTGTACACTTGTAGTATTATATAGTAAATTAAGTTGTTAAATACTTAATTGATCTTTGAGTGTGCTTATTTGTTGTGGAGGTTGGCAATAAATTAAGTTTTTTGTTAACTGGATTTTGTATATATTTCCATAGCCTTGTTGTCCTAATGTAATAAATTCCTTTTTTTAACCTTAACTGAGATTTGTATAGTTCTGTATTGTCAGCACGAGTGTCACAATTTGTAATAAATGACATTTTTCAGCTGAAATCAGTGCTCTTGTGTATTTGTCAATAAGCAGTGTGGCTGCAACAATCTGCAAGAAATGACATTTGTCAGCTGAGATGGGTGTTGTGTGATTCATGCTGTCCAAAGCAATGAGCAGGTGTAAAGGGGATGATGCTGGAGGATTTGGATTGTGAAAATCTCCAGCCGTGCCCAGTACATGTCCCACGTGCACTCAGGCTGGGCAAGGAAAGGGCAGATTTGGGATGGCAGCAGAGGCACACGTTCCCTAAGAACTCCCTGCAAAGCCTGCTGAGAAACCTCTGGGAATCCACTGAGCATAGAACTTGTGCTCTGTGAATTTTCAGATTGTTCCATTGATGTTTGGTTCTTTATATACAAGCATCCCTGTATATAAATACATATATATATATATATATATACATGTAGGCAGTACTTAGCGAGCTGGAACATACTTGATTGTGGGAACTGAAATGGATCTTTCTATCTTTACAGAGGCAGCAGGGTTGTACAGTTCTGTCACCATCTTTGAACTGAAATTGGTCAGAGTATATAAGCATTGCAGTTGTAGCAATCTGGACTAAATTTCCCTTAGAAACTGACATGGACTTTGGGGCTCTTGTGGTTTCCATGCTGAGTGACCACATCAAGGTTTGTCCCTATTTCTGCACTGATCCTTATGCTTTGTGAGTGTGGGACAGGCTGTGGCAGCCAATTCCTTACAGCTCTGTCAATCGGTGGGTAATAGAACCTGTCTGAGGTTATTTTGTCTGTGAGTTGTGGTCCGTCTCTAGGACCTCCTCAGGCCGCACCCTGGCAGCGGAGTGGATTGAAAAATGTCACAAGATTATGACACATCCTCTTTCAACACGTATTTGCACTAAGCTGCATCCTAATCTTAGGAAGGAAAAAGATGGATTTTCTTTAGTCATGCAGTGTGGAATAAAAAGGTGTAGGAATAGCCACAAACTAAGCTGTAGGAACAGCTCTTTCCTACCACAGGAAAAGAGCTACATTTTTTTCTTAAAACACTTGAGTCTCCTTACTCTAATCGTCTCTAATAAACATTAAGATAGACATTACTTTTATCCAAAAGCTGTGGTCATCCTCATGAATGACGTAGCACTCTGAATCAAGAAGAGAAGCTTCCACACACTACAAAGAGATTTGGACTGGTTTTAATTGCAGCTGCTCTTTGCTTTCAGACCTTCTTGAATGGTCACGCAGATCTCGGAAACAGCAGGAGCTCAGTTTTTCCTAGGTCTCTGTGGCCACAAGATTATCTGTGATGATATTCCAGGTACAGCTCCTTTCCCAGAGAAGTTTTCATGTAATTTTTCATCCAAATCAGACCTAAGCAAGCTTCATGAAATCGTATATGGAGGATTTCTTGCTATAACTTTTGGTTTGGTTTTGAATTTTACCAGTGCTTAGAGGCATTCTACTTGACTGCTCAGTTCCATCCCATTCCCACATGTCTTGCTGCTCAGTATCACTGTCCCCAGCTGCTTAGGAACCAGACAGGAAAGAGCTGACCCCGTTCATTTTCTCCCAGAAGAGGCTGGGAATTGAACGTGGGTTTGTGTCCTGAGCCTAACACATGGAGCACTCTGTGCAGGGCCAGCCTTGCCCTGAGCCTTGCCACGGAGCATCCCTGGCTGTATCCAATGTGAGCCAGGGCCCTGCCGCGCCTGCTCCAAAGGCCACAGCTGCCCCAGAGCCCAAGGGCTGCAGGAGGCCTGACTGCCCTTGCCACCATCAGTGCTCTGACAGAAGCTCTGAGCCATTCCCAGCCTTTCATACCACACACACACACACACACACACACACACACACACACACACAGACACTTCTCCCTGCCCTCCTGCTCTGCAAATCCCAGGGGGGATGCAGCACCAGAGCTGCAGCTGACCCTGTGCAACTGCACTGCAGGAAGGGAGGGCCCGTCCGGGACAAACCCACCTCGGGGTCCATCTCAGCTCTCCCTCCCACCACACCCATCTCCTCTTATTTCTTTCTATGTCTTGATCACATTTATTACTAAATACGTCTGTACTATTGATTCTGGAACATGGCCTTGCTTGTACCTTAATTCAGGCAGAGGCTTCTCTTAATAATCAAATCATTCCACCATGGTTATCCACACAGGACCAAGGAAACACAGCCCAACAATATTTTCATCAACATCCAAAGGACACTACTCCTTCAGCCTCAGCAAGTGTTTTTACTTCCTATTGGACTTTTGGTTCTTCTTCGGCACCATGGCAGGTGCTGGGATGCTGGAGCTCCAAAATTTATCATTTTTGGTACCTCATGTTTGCAGGGGCAAATGGAGCTGACACTTGGGGACAGGGATGAAGTGGAATGGGAATCTGGAAGGCAGAACCAAGGAAGCAGCTGCTGGAAGGACTTGATTGGGCTGCTGGTCAATCCTCTGCTTCTTGCTGTCCTGGATTAGGGAACATTTGGAAGGAAACCTCTGAATGGGTTCCGTCTGGGAAACAGACTGCCCTCATAGCGGCCCCTCTTCCAACTGGTTTGGGAAAAGGTTTCCTTGGAGTGAAGTGGAAAAGAGGTGTTTATTTAACAGGCAAAGCAGTCCCCAGCACAAAAATGAAGAACACTAAACAACAAAACCTCTGTCTGCTCTGACAAATGAGATGACAAATTCAGCAGAGTCCCTTTTGTGGGGTGCAGCCCGGCTCACTCAGGCTGTTCTCAGTCCCTCCAGAGCTGGGAAATGCCACAGCCCAGGCCAGGCATTCTGTGCCACAGGTGCCAGATCCTGCTGCTCTTCTGAGTTTTCCAGTCTAGAGCAGCTTCCAACAATTCCAAGAACAACGAAAATAACACACAGTCCAGGGAACTTCTGTGCCTCAGGAAGGCAAAACCAAAGTAAAAGCAAAGGAGAGCTCTCCCCTGCTGTCCACTGCAGACAACACAGTCTGTGTGTAGGAATGTGGGGGAGCAAGTGCAGTCCCTGATGACAAACTGTGCACCTCTTCTCTCCCCCTTCACTCTTGGAACCAGTCTTCAAGTTGCAGAACTTAATAGCCAACCCTAAGAGAACAAAAAACTGGGGATGCAAGCATCATAAAGTCAACCCAGGGCATTTGCTCATCACAGGGCTCATAAAGTCTGAATCTAGGGGCACAAAGTTTGTATGAGTTTCTGCACTCTTGTCAGAAGGAAAACCAATTCCATTCTAGAGGGGTTACTGGCACCAGGGCTCCAATAACCTGCACACAAAGTTGAGTGTTCCTCATTAAAATGACAAGATTGGGTTGGAAAGAGCCATGCACTTGTGAATTGCTCTTTGGCTCTTTTCAAAGGCTTTTGGGAAGCTCTGCACACATAACCTCAAAGCCATCATTTCAGAGAAATGTTGAAGAATTATGAAAATAAAAAGATCTGGCATAAGAAAAAAATCAGCTGCAACAAGAAGGAACACTGAGGATCTTGGCAATCTCTCTTTGCTTTTCATCTGGTGTTTTGTGGCAAGTTTATCCTTTATAGTCTTTGTTAGCTTACATTGCCACTCTATACACACAGCTCGGAATGTCAGCAGGTGGAGATTGTCATTTCATAGCTGAAATTGGACAAAATCGATACAGAACACTCCCAGTTTCATGGGACTGACTAAATCCATGGAGGTCTTACCCCAGCAGCAAGATGAGAGAACAAATCAGAGTCTAAAAACACAAATGAATAAAAATTTCCAGGGAACCACTCAGAAGTGGCTACAAGCGCTTTCGCCTTGCACTATTAAGGATCAGAATTCAAGTGGCTTCTAAGGAAAAAGTGAGCCCATATGAAATGCTCTGTGGAAGACCTTCCCAAGTTCCAATCCTGTCTAGAGACAATCATGTGATAGGAAATGTTAATTTAAGTCTCTGTGTACCACCTTGGGGAAAAGTGCTCTCATCCTTGGGAAAAGTTCTCTCATCTTTGAACAGCTTTCTGGTGTGAGCATCCTTGATGACTCTAGATGACAGGTACATAACTCATCAACCTGGGGACTGTGTCTATGTCAGAAAGCAAAGCAAGAAGGCACTGAAAGAAAAGTGGATTTGACCATTTCAAGTTCTCCTAAGCACTCCTGCATCAATAAAAAGGGATGGGATAAGTGCATTGGTAGAAATACCCCAAGAGGAGCCTGCTATAGCACTTGAAGGTCTAGATGGGAAAATAAGGTCAACTGAGAATCTGAAGCCTCTAAAAGCATGAACATATGACTTCTTTATGCTGTATAGAATTAGAAGAATTGCCATGTAAGGAGAGAGAAATCGTGAAGGGGTAACCATGAAAAATCCTCTGTTTCAGCCCACTCTTGACAGCAACACTCTTGCATGTGGTTCCAAGCAGCAGCAGTCAGCAAGCCAAGGGCAGGCTCCCCAGCAGAATTCACCCCATGCTCCCCTGTGGCAGAGTTCCTTGTGCTGTTGCACTCCAGAGGTGTAGGAGCACCCCTGCCCCAGGAAAAAAATGGACACACATCTCAGGGTTTAGGAGGTGATATTTTCTAGCAATTCCCTTGAAGAAGAACAAAGGGCAGCAACAGCTCAGGTGTTCAAGCAACAAATGAACCAAGATGTCTCAGTTATGGGGACTTGACATTGTTGTCACGGAGACAATTGAGGAAGTTCTAAAACAGTCTCCAAGGAAGAAATGGGCATTCACAGCCCTATTTGAGTGTTCCCAAATATTGTCCTCCCTCAGCTAACTTCATATCCTTCCCCAAAATAAGGTTATGGCATTGCTGGCCACACCTCCACCCCGTCAGCTGAACATGTTAACAACCGGAAACTTAGGAAAAAGACTGGACTTCCATGTTCCCATAGGTCTGTGCACGAATCAACTTTTGTGGCTCTCTAGAAAGACTATGACAGATTACTTTGGAGACAACTACAAACCAGAGTTTCCATAGGAATACATTCACCCAATTTCTCTTTCAAACCCACTGAAATACCTTGCCTTCAACATTTGTAAATGTGTTTTACAAAACACTTGCAAAAATCTGGATATCCCTTGGCTCATTGACAAGCTGAAACCAAGGTCTACAAGTAGTCCTGGGAGGTGCTTCAGCTGACCTCTCAGAGCAGTCCATATGCATTCCTCTGTAACCCTCCAATGCAAGCTGATTTGGGGATGGGGTTGTCCAAACTTCTACACCTTCAACCACTCAAGGCAAAGATCGTAAATTAACAAGTGTCTTGGGTTGTAAAGCAGGAGTAGCCAAAAGCAGGATTCTATCTTCAGCTGTTAAAACCACGTGGGGGAGTTGTCATCATCAGGTTGGACGTCACACACACACACACACACACACACACACACACACACACACACTCACACACTTGAGCAGAGTTGCAATGGTGTCTTTGTCCTCTTAATTCTGAATGTTCTCCTCTTTATATACTCTGAACAAAGCATGATCCTAAGACGTTGTCTACACCTCAATTGCTTATTATATTCATTGCTGCAGAGCAGTTATTGTCAATATATTTGGCAAAAGTTTTGCACCAATTTAATAAGGCAGGTATACACATTTCCTTATGTACCTATTCTAACTACAAAAATCCTTTATGTACCTTTTCAATCAGTTTCCATGCTAATGGCCTTGTCTTCTTCTTTGCTACAGATATGCTTGGAATTCATCAATTGCTGTTTTTTCTACTGACTCAGTTTGGCTTACAGGCCAGCTCTCAAGCCTCTACATAGATAGTTGAATGTGACATAGGGAAAAGTGCTGCAAAATGCCAATGATTAAATGCCCATT
Source organism: Cinclus cinclus (assembly GCF_963662255.1). Classification (NCBI taxonomy): domain Eukaryota; kingdom Metazoa; phylum Chordata; class Aves; order Passeriformes; family Cinclidae; genus Cinclus; species Cinclus cinclus. The sequence continues at coordinate 9,652,215 of NC_085084.1, forward strand.
GCATCTGAGGCAGGTGTTGGTCCAGCATGCTCATGCCACACTGCAGGTCTGTAGTGGATGCCTGTGATTCACCAGCAAAACATATTTACCCACTTCCCAAAAAACCCTACAGGTCCTGTCCAAGTACCCACTACAAATCTCCTGCTTACGAGCATCTCTGGAAAGACATCTCAAATATGGCTTTTACTGGATTCATCTGCAAACCAGCATTATATTATACAGGGATTGTTACGAGATGGCACTTGCACAGACCCTCATAAACTAACATGCTGGTTTGTAATAAATTTTCTTTTTTGGGGGGGGGGGGGGGGGGGAAGGAATGAATGAGTTATGCAAAAAATTCCATGTAAGGATCTGGGGAGCTTGATTTAGACCAGAAAAAAAAAAAAATCAGTGGCTGATTTTTAATACTGACACATTGCCATACCAATGAAAATTTAGATGCGTGTCTGGGAACACACAGGTAAAGATGGAGAACAAAGCCTGGGAATCTCTCTTGCCCTTCTAGCCTGAATACAGGCAATACCCTGGCCAGGCAGGCTCTGCCCCTTTGCAGGGCTGGGTCAGGCCAAGCATTTGCACACCACTGTTCACAGGAACAATTCAATTCTGATGGCACTCACTCAGATGTAATCCAGCCTAAAGCATCAAGACAAGATCACTGCAGACAAATTTGACTCACATGTTGAGATTCAAATAAAATAAGTAAAAAAGCAACTCCAGATTGTTAACAGTAAAAGTTGGAAGCAAGCAAGAAATGGATATATTTGATGTAGCAACTTCATGTCAGCTGGTGACACGGGCTTTGTCAGCCCCTCTGCTGTGGATGAGCTTTCCCCTGGGTGAAGGACCCCACAGCGGGGCTGGTCTGCACATGGGAGGATGGGTGGTCCCTGAGCCTCTCACCAGAGGCTTTCCAACACACCCCCAAAGCTTCTCTCTCTGCCCACCCTTTGGGGTGAGGCTCTGTGCCAGCCTGGCAGCTGATAGCCTTGTGGCTGTTGTCTCCTGCCCAGAGGTGCTAAGCTTGTGCTTGGTCAATGTCCCCAGTTCCTGAGTTTTATCTTATCTTCACTGTGGAACAGTCCAGGGCCTCACTCCAAAGGCCTGTTCAGGATATGGTGGTATTATGTGCAGCCATTGTAATACACTTCTAAATATCCTTCAAGAAAATGTTTCAGTCTAAAATTAGAATATTTCAGTCTCTGACACATGGTGAGAAGGAAAGGAATCTTCCAGATGGGTTGAGGTTTCAGAAAATGTCTTTATTCACAATCCTACTCTATAATCCTTGTCTACAATCCTATTCTACAATCCTACTCTGCAGTCCTACTCTACAGTCCTACTCTAAAATCATACACTGGTTGGTGGAGGAAATGGTCCAGATGTGCTTATCACAGTTTCTTCTCCACCATCCTCTTCTTCAAAGAAACGATCAGTGGCACCAGGCAGGAAGTAGGCTCGACTGATGCCACAAATGGATGCTGCCCAGCAGAAAAAAAACAAAAATTAACAACAAACAACAAAAAACAATGAACCGTGACTTTCCAAGGTCAGTGCTTTACAGGCTCAATCAGGATTCCTCTGGTTCATAGAAAGATGAAGATGTGGGGAGGTGGAGGGCTCATCTGATGCCTTGGACTTGAGTGGAGGAGGAGCCCATCCCTGGCACACTGTTTCACCTGCAGCCCCTTCACATTTTACCTGCAGGAGCTCCTTGGCAGTCCAGCGCCGAGCCTCATCTGTCTGCAGGCAGCAGCTCAGGAAGTCCCGCAGCAAAGGAGAGAAGAGGTCGGGCTGCTGCAGCTTTGGTCTCCCTCTGGTGGCTATCAGGAGCTGAGGCTGCAGAAAAAGGAAATACGAGGCTCCACCTGCTTCTTTCACATCTGTAACTGCTCTCCCAGATGCCCTTGTTTAACCTCCACTCTGCAGTGGCAGTTTCTGCCCTGGTAGAGAGGCAGAGATGACTTTGCTATACCAACAAAACACCCAAACCCCAAAGCAGCCACAGCTTCTCCCACATCCAGGGGTTGTTGCCTTGGCAGGTGATTTCATTGACTGACCTCTTGCAAAAGCAAGTGTGTTTCCCTGAGGATTCACACCAGCTGAACAGGCTTTTTGGAAGGGGGACTTTGCTATATTATCTAACACTACTATTTCCAAGGGTAATTACATGAAAGGCATCTCTGAGTGCTTCTTGGTCCCTTAAGCACAGTGGCCATAAAATAAAGCTCATTAAGCTTTTTATCCTGTACTTGGTTAAAAAAGGAAATAGATAGCAGAACTGCTTGGAGATTGCTTTGCTGATTGTCCTTTCCCTTTCCCTTTCCCTTTCCTTTTCCCTTTCCCTTTCCCTTTCCCTTTCCCTTTCCCCTTCTGTTTTTTTCTTGTTCTTTTTTTCATTTTTTCTTACTTTTACTATAAAATTGAGACTAGGATCATCCAACCTCCAATGTGAAGGATATTTGTCATGTATTTAAACATTTCACTGAAAAAAACCCTTCCTTCAGAAACAGAGCTCCAACAGGGCTCCAAAAGCAAATCAGAAATAGCAGGCATAGCTGGAGCTCAAAGTTGCTGAACTGGCTTCCTGCCACTTCCCTTCTGGTGCAACCAAAACTACAGCACATGTGCTGAACTATGGGGACATTTTACAAGGGGACCATGGTGGAAGGGGTGCCAGCAGATGGCAATGGGATTTTGTCCAGTGGCACACACAACATGGCACAGGTGAGAAAGACAGCGGCATCAGGAAGTCTTTGCACCTTACCCACACAGCAGTTTCATTCCAGTAGGGAACTTCTCCTTCCACCATTTCAATGCCCACAATTCCAAAAGACCATATATCCAGTTTAGGGCCATATTGTTGACCTGTCAGGACTTCAGGTGCCATCCACCCAGAAGTGCTGGCCACTGAGTCCTGTCTTCTCTGCTCAGGGCTGAGCTGAGCTAAGAGGCCAAAATCAGCTGTGGAGAAAACAACACACCATGAAAGCCAGCTCAAATTAGTAAACAAGGCAAAAGAATTCCCCACTCTCACTCTGAGAATGTGCTGTTGATGAATGTCCTGGAGAACTGTCAGTGGGGATTTAGCCAAGGGAGTAGGGAAATGTCCACTTCCAAAAATAACCTAGGTTTTTAAATGCTGCTCACAGCAGTGGCCTTTATTCCCCTGAAGGTTTAGATTCTATCTCCCTCCCTCTGGAAAAGACACACACAGACCAACGCCACTCTTGACTCCTTGTGGCTCCTTATCATACCTCTGTGCACATTGCAACTGTGCCTTCAGCTCAGAGCAGGGGCCCCTGCACTGCCACCAGCACCATTTTTGGGGAGCTGGCAGTCACTCATAGCAGCCCAAAACCCCACATCCCTGGAATGCTGCCTCTGACCAAGAATATACTGACCCAGCTTGACAGAGCCATCGCTTCTGAGAAGGATGTTGCGGCTCTTCACATTTTGATGGATCACGCACATTTTGTGAAGAAAATCCAGGCCTTGCAGGCACTGGGAAGGGAAACAGAAAGAGGAGGGCAAAAATTAGTGATGGGATTTTATCCCACAAGAAAGGAAATAACTCCAAATGAGTCCCTTTCCACGGGAATAGGGAGACACGACAGAACACTGTGCCATTGAGAGGAAGAGCATGCTGCTCCAACACTAGCAGAGCAGGACCTCTCTAAGGAAAGGCACGTCAGCTTTTGAAAGAGCAACAGCAACTGCTGTTGTAGACCGTCCCCTGCAAACCAGCCAGAATGCCTGCTCCTGCAGTGGATGTGCTCAGAATCCAACAGCACTTTGGGTGCACTATTATCCTCTTCAGCTGAGGACTGTGAGAAAAGTGTCTCTCTTTTCTCTTTGCCGTTTGTTTCAAATCCTGCCAGCAGCACCTTTGCTTTCCCAGGCAAGGAATGCAGTGCACACAGGCTGGAGGTAAACATTTAGAGAGGTAGGGTGGAGAACAGCAAATACAAAGAGACAGAATGAGGATACAAGAGCAGGAGCAACGCGTACAGGAATAGAGTACAGTGAGTTGTGGGGCACTGGTAGACAATTGACTTGAGATGCTCTAGCTTCCCCATAGCATTCTAGCAACACAGAAACAAAGCTTGGCACATGAAATCTCTCCAGTTCTGAGCCCCACTTTCCCAGACAATCCTGCCCAAGGCCCTGGAAGCACAGGTGGGATCCCTGACCTGCTGACTGACAGCTGCCATCTCATCTTCAGACAGGAAGGTCCTGCTGATGACATTGCTCAGAGTGCCTCCATCCATGTACTCCATCACCAGCCAGAATTGCTTATCCACAAGGTAGCTGAAAGAAGGAAACAAGGGCATGGATATGAACATGCATGACTACGTTGCTCTTTGGAAAAGATATGGGTTGATTCTTTGTTTCTGGGTCTCTTTGTGATGAGAACAGAATAAAAGGAATAGACATTCCCTCTAGGCTGTGTAGTGTTTGCACTCTCTGCTGGCTCAAGGAAAACGACACATCTGGGTAAAAGAGATGTGTTAGATGACCAGCAAGGGAAAAATGCAGTTTAGTATCAGATCAAGAAGCTGTCACACTGTGTGTTTCTGGAAAAGAGCACCTAGTGTCTCTGGCATGCACAGTAATGGAAAAGAGGGAACACAATCCAAGGGAAATCCTTGTTAGTTTATCCGCATGTAAGAAGACACTTGAAACAACCAAGCCCCAAAACAATGGGGTGGCAGTGAATTTACAGGCTATTGATTTAGTAAGATACGGTTGATCCAGGTTTTGGAACAATTTTTAAATTACGTGGACCAGGGAAAACTCATGCAGACAAGATCCACTCTTCCCATCCATAGTGAGGGTGAGCAGAACAATAACAATTTACTAATAATAACAGCTGTCTTTTCTGCCAGGGACCAAAGTGGGTTTTTACCTCGTGTGTTTGCAGTACGTAAACAAACAGTCATGGAACAAAAGCACAACAACTCACCAGTCTAAATATTTGACCAGGTTGGGATTCCTATTCTTCTTGATGACCATAAGTTCATCAACTTTTAGTTCCCTCTTCCGCAGTTGGTGGAGATTAATTTTCTTTATGGCCACCTAAGATGACATTCACAATCAATAACTTCAGAAGTTGGTAGCACGAGACCACAGTGCACATGGAGTGAGTGATTTTGCAATGACACAGCCAAGCTGAGCCAAAGTGCCTTGTGATTAGACATTGGAGTAATTAGGAACTGACATTCCAGCAGCCCATTTCTCGGCTCCATTGGAGTCCAGTTTCAGGACATGAGGCCACTGACATTTTGTGTTGTCCACTTGGGAACAAAGATGGCTCTACTATCACCCACAAAGCTCTGACCACACTCTCTACTGCTCTGTCTAGGATTCAAAAGCAATCCTTGCTTTGCTCTTCTGTTGATACATCCCAGGCTATAAGCAGGTCTTAGGGCTTTTAGGGACACCTTGCAGATCTCTGCCTACATGCAGTTCCCAAGTGCAGCACTGCAGGTGGCTAAGGAACTACCAGTAACATTCAGACATATTTGCTGGCAGCCAGAAATGAGAATAGAGCTCTGAAGCTGTAGCCCCAAAGAGCAGTGAGATGCTCTAAGGCACCAGCTTTGTTACAGCAGCTGAGAGCGAGTGAGCGCGTCCTTCTCTGAAAGGAACCGCTGCCCTCCTCGCCTTCCTTCTGGCAGCTGAGAAGGACAAACACTGTCCCTAATGCAATTTGCAAGCTGGCACCAGTCTGGGCTTCTTGTGCTTTTGCAGCACAGCTCTACCCAAAGCTCCAGCCACAGCTCACACCAGAGGGGAAAGCTCTCAAGAGCTGCAGAGTCTGCAGGGGCTGTTGACATTTACCTCTCTTCCTGCTCCCTTGTCGAGTGCCCTACAAACCTCCCCAAAAGTCCTAGAAACAAAACAAAGCAAAGAAAGGAGAAGCCGTTTAGATCTCTGAGTGAAAGCCAGCCCAGACAGGAGATCTGTGCTGGCAGTGCCTAAAACCTGCAGGATGCAGGAAGCGTCTGCCAGAAGGCAGCTGATGCATTTCCCTCTCAAGTGCATGGGCACTGGACCTGTTCCTGGAGTGATGGGCTTTACTGCCTCAGCTCAAAAAGAGACCTGATTCTTTCATCTCAGGCTGCAGTTTCTAAACTGTACAGTTCTTATCCTGACCATGGAGTATTTCCTTCAACAAACTCTTGGAAAGAAAAGTTCCTGAGAACTCTTATCTCACAGCTGTCATAGTGGGCAGGTTGCTTTTTAAGGCAAGCAAAATTATTCTCCTTTCATTATTGTGGCTGTATGATGTGAAGATATTCAAAAATGCTAAGGCAATTAACACAGAGATGGCCCACACTTGATAGACAAGAAAGAAATCTTCCAGGTCCTGTTCCTTGCTGCAGGCAAGGCCTTGGAAGCATGGAGATCTCTTTCACAAGGAGTTCAGACCACGCTCACAAATTCTGGCTGGTACTGAGAAGTGGGACAATCTAACTTCAGTTTCTGACTATGTTTGCAGCTTGCCTGACTCCACAATTGATAGATATACTATCAGTAAACCCCCTGCCTCATTCTTGTGTAGAAGTAATTGCAGATGGACTCACCCACTGCCAATATTTTCCAGTTCAGTGTACTTCATCATGGGATTTCCCATGTTCACTATTTTCCCTGAGAGAAACCAAAATGCAAGATGCTTACTTTAAAGCAAAGATCTCTGCTTCCAGATGATAAGAAAGGCAGCCCCACTGTCTGGGTCTCTGAACCCTTTGTGCTTGGCTGGGGAACAACAACAACCAGGCAGACAGCTCTGCAGTACAGATGGCCAGCACAGAGAGGGATTTTTCTACAGCAGTTCATGTGGGGAGTCCTGAGTGTCCCTGTGACACCAGACTGAGGAGGAACATTTGGTACAGCTATGCTGACACATGCACACAACACACTGTCCCTCAGACAAGAAATACACCAGACGTACTCAGTAGCTGCAAGTACTTCTCCTCTGCCTCCTCTTGCTGAGCAGCAGCTCTGTCAGTGCTGGTGATGAACACACTGCCCAGGCTCGACTTTTCAGGCTGGGGAACAAAGGCTCCTTTAGACAATGCTGCTGCTGCTGCTGCTGCTGCTGCTGCTTCAGGTTCATTGACAGTGGCTGTGTAGATCTGAGAGAAGTAATGAGTTTGTGTCAGAAAGTTGGCTGTCAGAGATGATCCTGAGATCCCTTTTCAAATGCAAAATTTTAGGAAGATGTTGTCAGCCACGTGAAGGGCTCTTAAAAGGGATTATTTGGATGTCCCCTATTCAGACTGGATGGGTCCATATCAAAGGCCGCTTTTACTCGACTTCATGACCACATTCATGTTCCAAACTCATGGATTTTCTGAAGGATGTCTGCCACAATGACCATTCCACTTCCTCCCCAAGGATTCCTTTCTCCTTCCAAGGGCTGCTGACACACTTATTAAAATGCTCTACCTCCTCCCACTCAGTTCTCTTTCCCTGCACCATCTTCGGGACGTGCCCAACCTGCAGCATCTCTGATTGGGAAAGCTCCCGTGTCTCTCGTCGACCACGGGGCTTTTTGTTTCCAGTCATTTGCTGGAAGTGTTCACAGCCTGGCACGTGAGAAGTGAACATTTCCACCTCAAGTTAAACAGAACAAAGCAGTCAGAGACTACAGGTTGTCCCTGTGAGCCAAGAGTCATTGACTGTGAGGAAAGGGAGAGAACAGATTTACTAGGGGTACAGACTGTTTGTTCCAATCCTCCATCTGGGTCACCATGCCCCTCTGTAAAAATACCTCAAGAAAAAAGGAATGCAGGAACAGCCCAGCAGGAATCCATTTGTATGAGTGCTAGCAAAAAGGCCAAAGGACTAGCCTCACTGTGCAGGGCAGCTTCAGAGATTTGGCACACCAGGAGAAGTCCTTCAGAGTGGCTGTGATGGACCCTACAGCAGGATGGCACTCAGAGGCATCACCCCACCCCCTGCTACTGTACACTGGAAAGGCAAGAAGGGCAGAGACCAGCAAATGGGTGACTGCACTGGCTATTGATGTTCCACTCGCTTTTGTACAGCCTGAAGCAGGGGATTATGTTTCTCTCTGATAAGTTTTATTTCTTCCCTCAGCCTCTTCTCTCTTGCCTTCATCCCAGCCTCAATTTCATGCAGCTCTGCATGCAGGTTGTCCTTGAGGTTCTGTAAAAAACAAGAGACATCTGTCACGAGTGGAGTGTCTTCCACTCTTGCACTCACCTGGTTTTGTTGATCGCCTGTCTGCTGATGGAGATTCATCTCCTCTTGGATGCTTCTCATGTCTTCCTTGTGCCATCTCCTTACTGCCATGATGGCAATCGGAGCTTCGGGCAGCTCTGCTTGTGGCTCTGCCTTGATGTTCTGCAGACACAAATGCAGAGCAAGTCACAGGGAGCTGCCACCAGGCTCAGCTTTTTCCTCTTTCAGCCTCAAAACCAAATTCATTCAGCCACTTCTTTCTGCTCCCCTACCTACCTCTGCTTCCATTGTAACCCTCCCATGCTAGCACTGATCTCTGCACATTACAAGGCCCTGTGCTTTCAGTGTCTGTGGCACTCCTGGCCGCCTCGGTCCCAAGAGCTCTGTTTTATGCCTCTGCTCCTCTCCTTCATTCTGGCACCTGGGGAGCCAGGCTTACCTGGCCATTCTCCTGTACCTCTTCCACCTGCTGCCTGAGCTGTTCCTCCTGCTCCTGGGCTGGGAACAGCTCTCCCTGAGTCTGCTGTGGCACCTCTGATAAAGCACTCTGCTTGTGCTCTTCCTCTAGAAGGACCTGCACAGAAAGCAAGACAAGAAGGCTTTCAACATCCCATACAACATTTGTGAGCCAGGTCTCAAGGACTGATGGCTTCACACGTTCCCAAAGCACTGTGCTGCTGCTGCTGCTCTCCTGGCTCATTCTCTGCCCATGGGGAGGCACAGATTCCAAAGTGACACTGGCAGTACAATCAGGGTCCATCTGGGACTGAAGCTCCAACAGCCTCTCAGGCAGCTGACAGGGAAGGTGTGGCATTTCTCAAGGGTCTGCTGAGGGCCTCCCTCCACTTCTGCCGTGTCCATTTTGTCTTTCCATCGTGACTGACACTCATCCCTGTCTCACAGCTCCATCCTGCCCACTCTGGGCTCACTCCTTGTGAGAGACACTTCTGGAGTTCATGTTCTCTTCAGACCTGCCCCACCATTCCTGCCTTTCTGACATCTACACTTTTGTCACAAAATCCTGCTCATTCAGGAGATGAGGATACATGCACAGCTCCTCTGATGAAGGTCAGACAGCCTGTACAGCCCCCTCAGTATCTGGAGGAGGGCCAAGGTGTTTATTCTTCCTCTTTGTCAACTGAGAATTCAGACCAGCTCTAAGAGAGACCCTCCTAAGGCCCCATCAACAAATGAACTTTCACATCCTTAGGGATGCCAAGGATGAAAATCATGTGGCATGTAATGCATGTATGACCAGATTCACCAAACACCACCTAAAACATGGAATTGTTCCACGTCACTAGGATGGGGAGAAATGCAAAGAATGAACTGGGGGCTTCAGGGCAGAAGAGGCTGGAGGAGGAATGCAACTCTGAGGGGAAAGAACAACCATTTCTGGAGGGGAAACATCTCAGCCTGCTCAGGATCTGTTGATAGAACACGTCTCTCCTCTTCTCCTGAAGGGATGCCTTTGGGTGAGCTTTGCACCTCCAGCTGCCTCTGCCCAGAGCCAGGAAGAGTCAGTTATGGAATAGTTACATAGATAGATGGATAGATAAATAGATCTAGTGTAATTTGTCTTACTGTACTTTCTATTATGACACACCATAGCACATGGCTGCCAGTGCCCCCATCAGCAGCAGGACTCCTGAACTTGCTCTCCTGTTGCTTCATTAAACCACATCCCTGGGGAATCTGGACTTGCTCCAGACCCTCAATGTCTTTCTGCATGAGAAGGGCCCAGAACTGGACACAGCACTCGAGCTGTGGCCGCAGCAGTGCCCAGCACAGGGCACAGCTCACTGCCCTGCTCCTGCTGCCCCACTATTGCTGACACTGGCCACGATGGCCTTGGCTTTCTTGGCCACCTGGGCACACGCTGCCTCATGTTCAACTGCTGTTGACTGCAACCCCTGGGTCCTTTTGAACAAGTTGCATGTGTGTCTTAAGATACAGCATCGGAAATTCCAAGATGTCTTTCCTGTAGTTATCAACACAAGACAGCAGTCAAGGACTTGCAGCTTCACCTAAACTCCAGGCTCCAATGGAGTTTTCAAATCTGCAGACTACACCACAAAATGTATCAACAGAAACTTGCCCTTTCTGGTTTGTGCCTCAGAAGAAGGGTTCAGAATTATGCCCTTGGTTTCTTTTGCCACAAGGGACAAGAATGTCCCCCACAGCTTCACGAACAGCACAATCATCTCTTTGCAGCTTATCAAAAGCCAAAAGACAGGTGGGCAAAACCAGTCTCTGGATGTGAAGAATTCCTCAAGGAAATGGCAGAGGAATTCCACAAGCTCCAAACACAGCATTTCAGAAAGGGAAAACAAACAAAGCCCTGCGATCTGCAGCGCTACCACATGTGCCCTTTGGCCATAGCACTGCAGAAGCCAAGTGTGCTGGTTTTACCCTGGGGGAAGGGCACACTAGGAAGTTTTATCTGCATGAGAATTTCCTCTGTGGATTGATGGGACCACTTGGAGGCTGGTTTAGATGTTGACAGCCTGAGAAACCAATTGGAAAAGTCGGTTCGCTCCATGAATCCCATTTGAAGCAAGTAAACCCCGGGAAAGCTCTCTTGCATTGCCGGCCTTTCACAAGGTAACACTGACCTGGCCCGGGCCCGCTTCCAATGCGGCCAGGGCCAGGCGGGAGCGGGCTCCGGAGGCTGCTGGGCCTCGTTTTAACCAGGGGTCCCAGCGGCCAAGGGGAGGAGAGCCCATTGCTGGGATTCTCGCCTTTTCCCGGTGTGGCCGTGCTCGGCGGGGCCCTGCCCAGCCGCCCTCACGGCCTGGGGGGAGGCAGCTGGGCCCGGTTTGGGAGAGCCCCCCACGGCTTTGTGTGCTGGGCAGGGCAGAGGGAGAACCCCCGGCCCGCGGCTGGAACTGAATGCAGTCAGCGCGGGAAGAAAGCCATGGAGCCAAAGGCTTGTCACCCATTTCTCCTCTGACTGGACTAGGTAGTTTTCGTCCTGCCCCTCCAGCGTGGCCTGGGCAGCCTGAGATCCTGACACAGCTCCAGCATGGCCTGGCCCAACTCCTGCAACTTCCGTGTGAGATTTTAAATTTTTTTTGTAATGCTCAGACACCACTTACAGACTTTTGTCTTTCCTTGAGTGAGAGGGAGAAGAACAGAAAGGATACACTAAAATCAGTGAAATAAAAGCTAAGTCTCTAAATGGAATGAGAATGATGAAGTGACATGAAAATTGGCTGAAATATCTTTTTGCAAGTTGTAGGCATGGACTGTACTTCACGAATAAATTCCTTTAAATTATGGGAAAAAAAAAAAAGACATGGGGGGTGGAGCAAGGTGTAAAGTGTTTGAAGAATCCTTTGCCCTGAGGAAAAGGAGGGGAATCTCTCTTCCTGGGAATGAACTATAAACAGAGAGAAGTGAGCAAAAGAGAACTTTTGCCTTGGAGTAGCTCAACCTTAAAAGTAATACCTGATGACTATTTAACATGGTCCGCAACTCAATTCTGAAAAGACGGTATAGTGGGAGGAAATTCATGATAGCAGGTCCCAGGCCGCTGTTAATCATGAAAAAGTGAATTCCAGAGAGAACTGGGGATTTCCTCTCTTGGTAAAAGATCCTTATAGCTAAACAAAAAGAAACTAATCTCCCTAAAATAAACTGAAGAACATTATTTAAGTAGGGAATTGACTGAAGTGTCCCTGTATGTTGTTCTTCTGTAACAACAGGGGAAGGAGGAACTGGCCTGAAAATCTGTTCTGAATTTACTATTTTTATTCTTTGTGTTGTTAATAATTTTTTTCTTTATTGCCTTTTTTAAGTTTTAGGGTTGCTTCACTTTTACTCCTAATCCTATTTCACAACAAAAGGTAAATATATTACAATTGGCAAACCTTAAACCATTACACCAAGAGACACAGCGTCACTGAGCCAAGGATCCAGATGCTCACCCAGAGGCACCAGATTTTTGGTACCTCAACATGACAGACCAAAGCCCAGTTTCCAGCTCTCACTAGCTGGGGGAGAATTGCTAGGTCCCAGCAGGTCTCCAGCTCTCAGCATCCTCAGCCACCAACAGCAAGTGCTGGCTGCTCAGCATCTTGCAGCTCTGTCTTGCACTAAAGACAGCACCAGCCAGAACTGGCACTTACCGGCTCGGAATATTCAGGTTGTGCTGTGAGCACAGCTGGAAGATTGTGGTCATTCAGCTCCTCTTTGGCCACATCTCCAGGAACTGAGAGAGTCAGTGGAGAGTCTGCTGTGGGTTCAGGGCTCTGTGAACAGACAGCAGCATGAGGGACAGGCAGTTACCTATCATTTATAACCTTACTCCTATTCAGCTCTACAACCTGCTCGACTAAGGACAAATGATAAACTGCCATTGCAATGTGATTCTAAGTCACTCCAACAAAATTAAAATGGGCTGATTCAGCAGAATTTCATATGGCTCTGAATTCAATATTCCCTCGTGCTTACTATCAGCAGGCAAGGTTCCCTCTGAAAACTGAGCTTTGAGTGCTTTAAAGCTCCAAAATGGAAAATTAGGAAACAGCCAGTGATGCCTTTGCAATTGCTGATTCAGGTATGGGAATGGATTTTCTTTTAACCTACCCAGCTGGCCATCTACACCCTACTACCACAGGCCAAGCTCACAGATTCCTTCACAATTTTTAAACGTCAGGAACATCCAAGGTTCCTTTCTCACTCACCTCAGGATCTGCATGTCTGAATACACGTCTCAGGTGTCCTGTAGAGGGCAGGGAAAATGAAATAAATTATTTGAGAAAACTGGAGAGAGCCGTAATGTTTTTAGAAATCCTTCTGAGAACATCTCCCTGTCTGCGTTTTCAAAGTTGTCCTGCTTGACCCAGCAAACTGAGGAAATGGCAGACTCTGCTGCCACAGACTCTCCTGGGGAGGGACTGAAACCCCTGCAGGTTCCTTGCAAATGCTGCCCACAGCTCCCTGGCTACAGACACCCCGTCTTTAGCGGAACAGGTTGACAGGAGCTTTAGCAAACCAGTGGCATCCTCATGCTCTTTCTGTTCCAAAATCAACCGGGTCACTAAAACAGAGCACGAAGACATCTAAAAGCCAGATTAGGTTACACCCAGGGAAAATCTCTACTTACGTCCCAGGCTAGTCAGATAATATCCTGAATAACCAATGCCATAAACAGTGCAAACTGCAGCAACGAGTTGCTCAATCATGGTAGCACTGCTGTGCAAGTTTGCAGACTCTTCTGAAACACTAGAAAAAACAAGGCTCCTGTCACAGTGTGCAGCTGCCCACTGACAAACAGGAGGATGCTCCTGCACTGAGCACAGGCAAGAGCTGCTCTGGCACTGAGGCCTTCCGTGCAGCAAAGCAACCTTCTGATGTCACCACAGCAACGTGGCAACCATGCCCTGACATCACAAAGCAAACGTTCTGCATTGGTCTGTGAATTTATGCAAAGCAGCCCAACCCTCCCTACAGCAAACACAAAATCACCTGGGACGTTCTCCTCTGTCACAAAGCAGCACAAACTCCCCTGGTGGGACAAAACCTGTTGTTCAAGGGATCCTAGAGTAACTTGGAGATAGAAAACAAAGAAAACTTGTAAGCAGAGTGCTTACAAGAAAGCTACTCAGTGAAGGCAGGATGGATGTAAAAATGTCTCTAAAATGGCACAGGTGTTGGAGGGAAAACTATCTAAGCATTGGAGATGAAAAGGTGAAGGCAGTGACAGAGCTGTGTGCAAATCAGAAAGGGAAAGCTGTGTCTTCCTACACTGCAAAGAGATCTCACCTGCTAGCACTAGGGCACACAGGAGAGCTCCAGCTGAAACACACACCAGTGTATCACAGATATATTGAAAAGATCAATCATTTCTGACAACTTCTCAATAATAATTTCTTTATGAGTTTCAGCATCCTTGAAACACAGCTAAAGGTAACTTCTCATTCTTAGCCACAGAGTACTGTGGAAAAGTCCATGTAACCACAACTATACTACAGGTGGGACTAAACACTCCAATGGACAATGCACTTTTCAACCACCTGCTTCCTCATCTCCAGCAGGCCACAGGGCCACTATTCCTGTGGGTCTCATGACTCCCAGAGATTACAGAGGAGGCCTTAAAAAAGAGGCTTTGCTTGATGCAGCAGCACATAGAGGGACATGTGGGAAATAAGGGCCATGCAACATCAAGACAGATGTCCCCTCTTTTCTGAACTCCCCTCTTCTCCTGCTGGCCCATTCATCAGGAATTTTGTTGTAATTCAGTTGCTGGCTTACTTTCTGGCAGGTTTCTTACACTGCGTTGAAAAAAAGACCAACACCATCCAGCCAAGGTGCAACATTTGTAATTCACGTTCTGTTTGAAGCCATTTAAGATGAAACGGGAAGAGATTTTCTAGGCAGTGCATTTCAATTTTTCTGAGAAAGCCAGCACACAGAGGAAAAGATGACAGGGCATCTTGGAAACACTCACTCCAAAAGACTGCTCCAGAATGTGATGAGACCAACAATCCTTGTGTCAGCATGTCACCCACAGGGCAGTGGCTGAAGGGACAGGGCTGGGCTCCTCACAGAGGGACCTGGAAGGAGGGCAAGAGAAGGCAGTGTCAGCCAGAACTCCAGGCAAGCTGGACGTAAGGAAAATACCCACTGTGTGTGGGGGGTGAGCTTCTGCCATTCCACCCAATATACTCACGTGAGACCTCATGGTGAAATGATGGAAAGACATAAAAAAAGGGGCATGAACTAAAAGAGATGGGAGAAATAGGTCTATATTTCCCTGCTCTGAAAAATGTTTCCATTTCAAGAGAGTATTTAAAATAAAAAGAAGAAGTGACACTAAGCAGATCATTGCTAGATCACCTTTGCCAGTTTACATTGAAGAGACATGGTGGTGGGAGGGATTTTACATTGTAACTCTCCCCTGATTGTGGGGAAAAAAAAGAGAAGAAAACATTTCTGAGGAAAGAAGAATGCAAAACCTCTTGGTGAAGACAGCAGCATGAGTTCACTGTCACTGTAAGCAATGAATGCCTCGGCTAAAGCAACATCCTTCCAGGCGGCAGGACTCTAGGTCTGATGAAAATACTGACAAAATTGCTGCCCCTTCCTGCTGCTGCTGCTTCAATCTCCAGAGAGTGAGAAATGTGCCAAATCTGCTGAGGACAGGCAGAGACAGCGAGAAAGAAGCAATCAGCTGGCTGGAAAAAGGGGCAAAAAGAACGTCTTCCATTCTCTCTTTCCGTTTCCCCTTCTCCCACTTGACCTCCAAAGGGTTTGCAGCTCACCCCGCCCCGCCCCGCCCCGGCCCGCCCTGCGGTGCCCGGCCAGCCCCGGGAGCCGCCCCGCCCGCGCTGGTCCCGCAGCCCCGGCTCTGCGGCGCTCGTCCCCGCCAAGTCCGGCCCGCGCGGGGGCCGCGAGCGGGGCCGAGCGCAGCGCCCCCCTCAGGCCGCGCGCCGCCGTTGCAGCCGCGGCCGTTGCGCCGCGGGCGTTGTGGCGACAGTCGGCGATGGGCGAGATGGCGGAGCTGCCGCCGCCCGCCGGGCTCAACGCCGACACCTTCCCCGCCAAGCTGTGGCGCCTGGTGAACAGCCCCCGCGTCGTGTCCGTGCGCTGGGACGGCCGGGCCCAGGGGCTGCTCGTCGACCGCTGCCTGTTCGAGCGGGAGCTGCTCAGCCCGGGCGGCGCCCACGGAGCGGGCGCCCAAGGGGCGGGGCCGGCCCCGGACTCCTTCCAAGCCAAGCACTTCGGCAGCTTCGTGCGCCAGCTCAACCTCTACGGCTTCCACAAGGTGCCGGGCGATGTCGGGGGCTGCCTGCACTTCAGCAATCCCAACTTTCGCCGCGATCGCCCCGACCTCCTCCTCCGCATCAAGCGCCTGACCAGGGCCAACAGGCAGCGGCTGGCGGCGGGGCTGGAGGTGCGCAGCCGCCAGCCCAGCCGCTTGCAGCAGCTCCACACGCAGCGGCCGCTGCTCGCCTTCTCTGCCGGGCAGCCCCCCAGAGCCGGTGAGACGGGGTGGGAGCTGCGGGCGCCGTGGCCGCTGCTGCTCCGTGCCCGGCCCGGGGATGCTTGGGGAGCTCTCCGTGAGTGCGTGTGAGCCGAGGGGCTCGGTCGTGGTCAGGCCCAGCCGGAGGGAGCCTCCTGCTCCTCTGGGGCGCAGGGGAAGACACCTGGCAGTTGGGTTCCTGGCAGTTGCTTCCTGCCAGGGAATGGCAGCAGGACACTTTTCCCAGGCAGTTGAAGGAACAGGGGAGAGCTATGTAGGCAAGGAACTGGGTATTGAATAGCCCCAGAATATTTTTTTCTTTTTTCCTTCCTCTTCTTTCTCACCTTACTTGGCGGGGGGGGGGGGGGGGGGGAGCTTTGGAGCTTTTTGTCTTCCCTGACAGAAGTGCACTTGCTGCCAAGGGAAACACACGCAAAGACCACTAGTGACCCAGGCTTTCCTTTGCTTCCTTTCTTCTTCTCTCACTGCTGCATAGCTCCGTCATGCCAGAACTTTGCTGCTGCCTCAGCTGAGGATGCAGAGCTGCTTCCAGGCTCTTCCAGGGGACGTGCAGGTGCTCAGGAGTCTGAGGCTTCCCCACCACCTGCCAAGAAAGTCTGTGCCTCCTCTGGACTTTCTGGGGCTTTAGCAGTGGAAGAAGCATCAAGGGAGCTCCTGCGCAGATTTAATCTCCACCAGCTCACCATTCCGCTGGTTCACATCGAGCCTGAAGCTGCCTGCAGGGCCCTTGGAGAGAGCAGCAGCTGCACCTCTTCAGGGCAGCACATCCCAGCCAACAGTGCTGCCTCACCTGAGGATGCAGAGGTGCCTCCAGGTGCCTCCAGGACAAGTGCAGGTGCTCAAAAGCATCAGGCTTCCCCAGCACCTCCCAAGAAAGTGTTTGTCACCTCTGGACTTCTTGGCGAGTCCAGATCAGTGGAGGCAGGCACGTACAGATTTCAACTCCAGCCTGAGCTTATTATTCCACCAGTTCCTGTGCACCAGCAAAGCACTTTGGTGACAGTTCCGGAGCGGAGCAGCTGCACATCTCCTGGGCAGCGCTTGCCAACCTACTGCCCATCAGGTAGGGAAATAGTTTCTACCCTTGCTTTTCAGAATGGTCATGAAAATTAAGCTTAAAATATTTCCCTGCACTGCTCTGTCATGGGTAGATCTCAAGTGATAATGAGGAGGAAAGGGGCAGGTGTTCTAGGAAGTGGAACCATGAAAACAGAACCCATCTCTGTCTGCTTTTCCTGTCCTTGCTGCAGATTTGGAGGGGGTTCTGGGCATTTTCCAGACAGCCAATCTGTAGGGGTGCAAGGGCAAGGAACAAAAACCCTTTGTCTACAACTGGTCAGTGCAAGGTAAATGGCCATCTTTCTCGGAATGAAGCCAAACTAGGAGCCCGATAGGGTATTGCAGTGTTTCTAGGTTGTCTCTCCTTCAGATAATGCTATTAAAATTCAGTGAGCTCTGTGTGTTCCCAGAACAGCTGCAGCGGCAGAATACAGCCTCACCCACAAGGCTGCTTTTTAGAATAAACTCACACTTTAATTTCAGCATGTGTGTCTGCAGATCTGGGCTCTTCCTGGGTGAATCCACTTTCTGTGGTTTGTTGTGATGAGAAACTGCGAGAAGCTACCAAATCCAAAAGCTAATGGGGAGATAGAAAAGGCAGTGATTGTCAAGTGGTTTTTTGTATGTGTAGATCAATTTTAGAATCCATCCTTTAATATACATACACGTCCTTTAGAAGAAAGACTTCTCAAGAGCTAGAACTCACTCTTCCTATTTCCTGGGAAATTTGAACACATGTCTGGAAGTGAGGTTGCTGTGTGCTTCCTGTGATGTTTCATCCAAGGCAGCATAGAGCTCAGTGTCCCAAAGCCGCATTCTGGAGCCTGACCCATGCGTTTGAATTGTTGCAGCCAATCCAGGCACTTCAGCCCCCAGTGCTCCAGCTGGCTGTGCTGCTTATGCACCATGGAGAGCCCCCAGCTGGCTCTGGAATACTCCTGGGGAAGAAGAGTTGCCACCCCCAGATCTGGACATGGTGCTTGAGACACTGGAGGAGATGCTTTCATCCTCCCCACGTGAAAGGTCTCCCTGTGCTCAGGTAAGTGCACTGAAGAGGGATGAAAGGGACTGGACAGAGAACTTTGGAAAGTTGTTACATGGCTGAGAAGCAAAGGCTTCTTGAATTCAGTTGTGAATGGACAGGGAAGGATTTGCTTGCTGAAGGAAGGTTTCTAAGGGAAGGGGAATGAAAAAGTGTGTGCCCTTGGTGAGGACGAGAGGTGTCAGCCTGTGTTGGCCAAGTTTGGGTGCTCCTTTTCCTGGGCAGAATGCCTTCTGCAGGGGCATTAGCGGTGAGGAAGTGGAAGCTTTGTGCATTCAACCAGGCTTTGTTTGATGGGAAAGAAGAGAGGAGTGTTTGGAGAATGCTACTGAAGGCCAAGTGTCCCTTGCAGGGAGGGGCATGCGAGAGGTGCCTCTGCTGCAGCAGCTGATGTGGGCTCTGCCTCTTTGGTGTTGGAAGGCCAAGGGAGAGCAAGGGCTGGGCTGGAGGTGCTGCAGCTGCTGTGTGAGCCCTGCTGTGCGTGTAGGTGCTCCCAGAGCTGTGTTTGGGGATGGGCTGGAGCTGCAGCTCTCTTGCCCTCTCAGTAACCTGGTGCCTGCAGTCCAGTTTCTGTCTGGGAAATCCTCCACTGGGCAAACTGGCCAGTCTTGCTCTCCATGTCCCACAGCTGGGTCACCTTGCTGTTGGGCATGTGTGTGGGAAGAGTTGTGTGTTGCCACGCAGTCCCTGCAAAGCTGCAGCCTGGGTGAGACTGTTCTGCAGAGGGCTGTGGAGGGAGGAGCACATCCCTGTGCCAGGAGCTGGCAGGACTCCTTCCTCAGCAGCCAATCTATGTGTTCAGTGTCACCCCCACACTCAGCACTGTCAGCTTTGACAGCTTTTGGACCATGTTGGAGAAGTCAAATCTCTCTGGCTTTTCAAGGTTTTTGGGGTCCACATTTCTTGTTAGGAACAAGAGATGAAGTATGTGAGCCACAGAGTTGTTGGACCAGATGTCTTGTGTAACTGGTAGGAAGGGTTTATTTCTTTGTGTTTCTCTTTCAAGGGGAATATTAATGCTGCCCCTGAGTCTTCAGGAGGGGAGCCTGTGACCAAGGCTGCAGCAGAGGGAGCTTTGCCTGGTGCCGCGAGCTGTGGGAACAGTTCCCAGGAACACGAGGAGCTTGGTAAGGACAGAGCCCACATTGGTTTAGGGAGGTGTGGGACAGCTGCTCTGAGCCTGCGTGTGGCAGGAAGGGAGATGAGAAGAGTTGAGTTCTTGTCTGCAGTGTTGGTGCTTCTGGGAGCCTTTAGTTCAAATCCTGCAGTGACACAACCTCCCTGAGCCCTGCCCTCTGCGCTTCTCCAAAGGCTCTGACATTGAGTCTTCTGCTGTGGCAAGAGAGCCAGGAGTAAACCTGACCTTGTGGGAGTTGTGTCAGCCCCAAGCCGGGTGTCCCCATTTGGTTTCCTAACTCAGCTGCCAGCAGCCTTCAGCTTCAGCCATTTCAGAGAGGACTGATGTCTCTGTCAGCACAGACAAAGAGCAAGGCTGGGTTTCTTTGTGGGAGCTGAGACTGTCTGTGTTTCAAGGTCTGGATTTGGGTGCGATTTGCGCTGTGAGTGCTGAGACTTTATCGAGATACTGCAGTGCTATCCACAGGTTTGAACGCTTGGATGGATCCCTGCTCTTTAAAGAGCAGGCTTCCAATTCCCAAGTGAGAGTCTGCCTTTCAGGCCATCTTTTACGCTCTTTGATAGAAGGACAGTTACTTCCAAAGGAACAGATGGACACAGGCCTATATGAACTCAGTGTTTCCTTTGCTTCCCAGATATCCACCTGATCTACCTTGCCAGGAGGGCTGCCCTGCGTGCAAAGGAGGGAGCAAGGGAGAGCCAGTGATCATTGGGCAGGTGGAATCCCTCTTTTTATATGTAGATGTCTAGGTGTCTATATAGTTATATTTATACATGCTTATATTTACATTTATAGATTTATGGAGTTATGTTTATGCATGTATATATATTTATAGACCTATATAGTTAAATATATATATCGAGTTATAGATGAGATAGAATCATGTCTATGCAATTATATTTATAGATTGGCAGAGTGCATTTATATATGCGTAGCAAAATATTTAAACATAGACGTAATATTTATAAGTACCGTAAACATAAGTAAATATGTAAACTTGCAAGTAATAAGAAGTAATATTTATGAAGTTGCATTGTTGCACAGTTAAGTTATATGGATATTTAGGTGGATAGATGGATATTTGTGCAGGCTTAGGCTGCATTTTTACTTTCTTTTTTCCCTGCCGGATGCCTTTCTCATCTCTTGTTTTTCCCCTCTGTCCCCTCCTCCTGTGCTGGGTCCGAGCTGGCGGCTGGGCCGGGCGGAGCAGCAGTTCCAGCCCCGGGTGTCCCTGGAGAGGTGGGAGCTGCTGGTGGCCCCAGGCACTGTCCCCTGAGGAGCTGCTGAAGGACGGTGAGACTGAGGGGGCTGAGGGGGCTGAGGAGGCGGTGACACTGAAGGGACGGTGACCTGGAGGTGCTGCTGGGGCTGAGGCTGTGGGGCAGCAGAGGGCAATGGTGGCACTGAGGTGACAGGGAAGTGGCACAGGCTGAGGAGGGTGGTGGCGGGTCTAAGGGGATGGGATGGGTCAGAAGGGACTGAGGGGGTGAGGGGACTGCGGGGCTCAGAAGAACCTGAAGGGGACTTGGGGTTTGCTGAGAGCATGGCGGGGCTGAGGGGATGGAGGGGGCCAGCAGGGAGCACAGAAGGCTGTGGGACTGCAGCTCTGGCAGGCCTTGGAAGCCATTGCTGAGCCTCCACTTGTGCCACAGCTGCAGTGAACGCCTGGAAGACAGCAGGAGCACTGACAGGAGGCAGCAGGGAGGAGCTGAAGGGCAGGAGCAAGAGGAGTGAGCAGGGAGCTGCTGCTGCCCCGCGAGAGCCTGGGTGAGGGCACAGGGCCGGGGAGGCAGGGTGGGGGTGAGGGTGCCGTGGGCTGTGGCCGTGGGCACTGCCCGGCGGGGCAGGAGCGGGCCCTGCCCGTGCTGGGGCTGCTCAGCGCAGCTGCCCCGGCCGGCACAGGGGCTGTCCTTGGGCAAGGCAGCTGTGCCGGCAGGGCCCGGGAGCTGTGCCGGCTGTGCCAGGCTGCCGGGGGCTGTGGGACAGTCCCGCCGCGGCTGCGCTCACCACAGCCTGGCCCGCTGGGCCTGCTTTTTCTTCCAACCTTCCTGGGGAGGTGCTGAGGTTTTCTCTTCGCTTCCCCGATGGAAGGGCAGGTGCTGCCAAGGGAAAGGGCCTGATCCTGACTCCGTGTTCCCTTTGCTTCCCAGATGTGCCATGTGCTGTCCCTGTCCAGGAGAGCTGCTCTGCACGGGACGAGGAGACCGAGGGAGAGGCTTTGGAGCTGGGGCTGCTGGAATCCCTCAGCATCCTTGTTCAAGATAGATGGACTTGCACATAGGCAGCAGTAATTATATGGAAATAAACATATGTGGATTGCTATTTGTATAGAATTATATTTATACGTCTGTTGTTATATTGATGGACCTATGCTATGCATATATGTATGCATACACATACATATTTGTTTGTAGTTACAGATATGTGTATATATGTGTCTAAGTAGATGTGTATATTATGCTATCTACTTTTAGTTCTGTTTCCTATGTATACGTTTTTCTGTACATATGTATCTATTTGTTTTGATGCAATTATAGGTAGATGGCGTTTTAAATAGGTATATTGTTATTTGCATAGGTCTATATGTTTTATTTTTAGATGTGTAATAATCAATTTCTAGATGTCATTCTATTCACATTTGTATCCAATTGAATAGCTCTGTACTGGTGCAGTTATATGGACATTTAGCTTGGCACAGAGATATTTTTAAATTTATAGATAGGTTTTTTTATATATTTGTTTATCTATATTGTATTTAATATGTAATATTTAATCTATCTTTACAGCTGTGTGTAGTTATATGTTTATATGTATTTATATATATGTATATATGTGTTAATTGAGTTCTATTTCAACATGTATGGAGTTGTAGAATGGTAGAGTTTTACCTATTTAGAGAGGGAATGCATATATTTGTATTTCTATATGGCCTGTACACTTGTAGTAGTATGTAATAAATTAGGTTGTTAAACACTTAATTGATCTTTGTGTATAGTGAGTT
Source organism: Cinclus cinclus (assembly GCF_963662255.1). Lineage (NCBI taxonomy): Eukaryota > Metazoa > Chordata > Aves > Passeriformes > Cinclidae > Cinclus > Cinclus cinclus. Next base: position 9,674,662 of record NC_085084.1, read on the forward strand.
GTTGTAGATGTTGGCAATAAATTAATCTTTTTGTTAACTGGAGTTAGTATTTGTATATATTTCCATAGCATTGTTGTCCTAATGTAATAAATTCCTTTTTTTAACCTTAACAGAGATTGGTGTCGTTCTGTATTGTCAGCATGGGTGTCACAATTTGTAACAAATTCTATTTTTCAGCTGAAATCAATATTCTTGTGTGTTTGTCGATCAGCAGTGTGGCTGTAGCAATGTGCAAGAAATGACATTTGTCGGCTGAGATGGGTGTTGTGTGATTTGTGCTGTCCAAAGCAATGAGCAGGTGTAAAGGCGATGGCGCTGGAGGATTTTGATTGTGAAAATCTCCAGCCATGCCCAGCACATGTCCCACGTGCACTCAGGCTGGGCAAGGAAAGGGCAGATTTGGGATGGCAGCAGAGGCACATGTTCACCAAGAACTCCCTGCAAAGCCTGCTGAGGAAACTCCGGGACTCCACTGGGCACAGAACTTGTGCTCTGTGGATTTTCAGGTCATTCCATTGATGTTTGGTTCTTTATACGCAGACATCCATATATACAAATAGATATATATATATATGTATATATATATATATATATATATACACATGTAGGAAGTACTTAGTGAGCTGGAACATAGGAAGGAAAAGGATAGCTTTTCTTTAGTCATGCAGTGTGGAATAAAATGGTGTAGGAATAGCCACAAACTAAGCTGTGGGAACAGCTCATTCTTGGTCTTAACAGGACATTGGGTACAAGAAAGGACCAGAATCGTAATGATTCACCTCCTGACTAAAATCAAAATGGTTCATGATGTAAAACTACCTGGTGATGGAAATAACCAATGTCCCTGGGCTGGGGCAGAAGCCTGGGAGTCAGCCGCTTGGAAAAAGAGACCTGGCAAAGCCAGCCCAAGGTGCAGGCACGTGTTTGGCTCAAGGCAAGAGGGAGCTTGGACTGCCAGCACTGGAAGGCACTCCAGGCTAAGGAGCTGGCCGGTGGCAGGGAGCAGCTCCTGCTGGCACTGCAAGGGAAGGACTGGCAGCACGCAGGAGGAGCGGGCACATTGCTGATGGACAAGGGAGCTGTTCCTGAGCTGCCAACAGGACCCCTCCTGGAACTGCAGTTACAGATCAGTTCCCCATCCTGCAGGCTCTGCTTGGCTTTTGGAGCTCAAATCCACTGCCGAGAGCAGACCTGATTATAAATGGGATCAATGATAAGACTTCAGCGCTTGTTGCCCCACTGTTAATACTGATTTTTTACTTTCCTAGGCTATCTCTGCATTACGTACCCTGGGTGTTTCAAAAGGTAGTGCTCAGCATTTAGAACCATGTCTTCTCTCCTTTAGTAGATTTCTAGAACATTCATGCTTCTCTGTGAAGAAAGGGCAAATTTAAGAAAGGTTTTACAACAGCATGGTTCCATAGAACTTTAGTTCAACTTATTTTCTAAGGAACCTCTAGTATCAAGACACTTTGCTAAAGCAGTTAAGGGTGAGAATTGCAGGGCTGGTTTAGAATTGAATCCAAATTCTCTTTGAATCTGTGCAATATTTCCATTAAATCCGATTAATGTCCAGGAATCAAAATCTCGATTTCCCTTTTGTTCTCTTTCTTCCTAGTAAACAAGGCGTGTGTATATTTTTGATTTTGATTTTAATGCCAGTAACCCACTGGACTAACTGATACCATGCAACTTCTTTATCATTTACAATTACCCATGGTTCTCAGGAACACAACTGTTGAAGGAAGGGAAGAGAACAAATCCTTTAAAGGAATGAACTAATAGTTACTTTACATCAGTTTGTAAGCCCTTAGGTAAATATACTATAATCTAAATACAATGTATATATGTACAGGTATGAAGTATCAGCTGAAGAAATGCTCTACATAAACAAGATCTCATCTACAGTTTTTGCTAGCTTCGTGTTTTGTTCTTTCTTAGTAAAATCAGGAAGAGAAATACTACTGTCCTTTCCAAAATTAATTGGTTAAAAAATTGACAAGTTTGATGAAGTTTTGTCCTGGTTTACAATACAACATACATATTCTATTACCATCTGAGAAGTGTGATCATCCTTATCTTTGTGGGAAATGTCTTCTGTTGATGGGCCATCACTGATAAGGGTGATCATCCTTATCTCTGTGGGAAGTATCTTCTGTTAATGGGCCATTGAGTCCTACTATAGAACTGATAAGATTACTTCATCCCATTGGGAGATGCTCCAGCCAGGAGGATGAGCCAAGCCTTTCCTACCTAGATAAAAACTGAGGTTTAGAACGCCAAAGGCAGCCTTTCTCCACTGGATTCCAGAGGAAGAACCAGGTCCTTATCCACATCATCGCTGGACCCTTTGGAGGAAAACTGCACCAGCACCCTGACTGACAGGGTATCAGGTTGTATTCTGACTCTGTCAGTGGTTTTATTTTTATTATTGCATGTATTTTGTTTTTTTTCTTCTTTTTTTTTTCTCTTCCCTATTAAAAATTGTATTACTGACTTGAAGTCTCACTGGTTTTGCTTTCCAAACCAGTACATTTATTGGCGCCCAACGTGGGGCTCGAACCCACGACCCTGAGATTAAGAGTCTCATGCTCTACCGACTGAGCTAGGGGTGGAAACACAGTCCCACCATCTGCCATGGACTGATCCAGGCTGCACTGGAAAAGGGTGAGGCTCCTGAACATCTACAGTATATCGATGACATCATTGTATGGGGGAGCACAGCAGGGGAAGTCTTCGAGAAAGGAGAGAAGATTATTCAGATTCTGCTGAAGGCTGGTTTTGCCATTAAGCAAAGTAAGGTAAAGGGACCAGCTCAGGAAATTCAGTTTCTAGGAGTCAAATGGCAAGATGGACGTCGTCAGATCCCAACAGAGGTAATTAACAAGATCACCGCTATGTCTCCACCAACCAACAAGAAGGAAACACAAGCTTTCCTAGGTGCCATAGGCTTTTGGAGAATGCACATCCCTGAGTACAGCCAGATCGTGAGCCCTCTCTACCTGGTTACCCGCAAGAAGAATGATTTCCACTGGGGCCCTGAACAACAGCAAGCCTTCACCCAGATCAAGCAAGAGATCGCTCATGCGGTAGCCCTTGGTCCAGTCAGGACAGGACCAGAGGTAAAGAACGTGCTCTACTCTGCAGCTGGAAATCATGGTCTATCCTGGAGCCTTTGGCAGAAGGTACCTGGTGAGACTCGGGGTCGACCACTGGGATTCTGGAGCAGAAGCTACAAAGGGTCTGAAAATAACTACACTCCCACAGAGAAAGAAATTTTGGCTGCCTATGAAGGAGTTCAAGCAGCCTCTGAAGTAATTGGCACTGAAACACAGCTGCTTCTAGCACCTCGACTACCGGTACTGGGCTGGATGTTCAAGGGAAAGGTTCCTTCCACACATCATGCCACTGACACTACATGGAGCAAATGGATTGCCCTCCTCACTCAGCGCGCCCGTATTGGAAATCCGAATCGCCCTGGGTTTCTGGAAATAATTACAAACTGGCCGGAAGGTGAGACTTTTGGGTTATCTTCTGAAGAGGAGGAGCAAGTGGCACGTGCCGAGGAAGCCCCACCATACAATGAGCTACCGGAGACTGAAAGACGATATGCCCTCTTCACTGATGGTTCCTGCCGAGTTGTAGGCACTAACCGAAAATGGAAAGCTGCAGTATGGAGCCCCACACGACAAGTTGCACAAGCTACCGAGGGACAAGGTGGATCGAGTCAGGTTGCAGAGTTAAAAGCCATCCAGCTGGCTTTAGATATTGCCGAACGGGAGAAGTGGTCAAAGCTCTATCTCTACACTGACTCATGGATGGTAGCTAATGCTCTGTGGGGATGGTTGGATCGCTGGAAAAAGGCCAACTGGCAGCGCAGAGGGAAACCCATCTGGGCTGCTGAGATTTGGCAGGACATTGCCACCCGAGTAAAGAAGCTAACCGTGAAGGTTCGACATATGGATGCGCACGTACCTAAGAGTCGAGCTAATGAAGAGCATCACAACAACGAGCAGGTGGACCGAGCTGCCAAGGTAAAAATATCACAAGTGGATCTAGACTGGCAGCACAAGGGAGAATTATTCCTAGCTCGTTGGGCCCATGATGCCTCTGGTCATCAGGGGAGAGATGCAACATACCGATGGGCCCGTGACCGAGGGGTGGACCTTACTATGGACAGCATCTCACAGGTCATCCAGAACTGTGAGACCTGTGCCACAATCAAACAGGCCAAGCGGGTGAAGCCTCTGTGGTACGGTGGACGATGGTCAAAGTACAGGTATGGGGAAGCCTGGCAAATTGACTACATCACCCTTCCCCAAACCCGCCAAGGCAAGCGCTACGTACTGACCATGGTGGAAGCAACCACAGGATGGTTGGAAACCTACCCTGTGCCTCATGCTACTGCCCACAACACCATCTTGGGCCTAGAAAAACAAGTCCTTTGGAGGCATGGTACCCCCGAAAGAATTGAGTCAGACAACGGAACCCATTTCAAGAACAGCCTTATCAACACCTGGGCCAGAGAACATGGTATTGAATGGATATATCATATCCCTTACCACGCACCAGCTGCCGGGAAAGTTGAACGGTGCAATGGACTCCTTAAAACTACCCTGAAGGCACTCGGTGGGGGAACCTTCAGAAATTGGGAAATGAACTTGGCAAAAGCCACCTGGATGGTCAACACCAGAGGGTCCATCAATCGAGCCGGTCCTGCCCAATCTGAACCCCTGCACACAGTGGATGGAGACAAAATCCCTGTGGTACACATGAAAGGTATTTTAGGAAAGACTGTTTGGATCAATCCCACCACAGGCAAAGGCAAACCAATCAGTGGGATTGTTTTTGCTCAAGGACCTGGTTATACTTGGTGGGTAATGCAGAAAGATGGGGAAACCCGCTGTGTACCGCAAGGAAACCTTATTTTAAGAGAGAACTGTGTGTAGGGTTTCATTCTGTATTATATGTAAATATATAGGGTATTGGTTTGGGTATAATGTAGATGGTAATAGAATAAGGGGTGGATTATGTCCTGGTTTACAATACAACATACATATTCTATTACCATCTGAGAAGTGTGATCATCCTTATCTTTGTGGGAAATGTCTTCTGTTGATGGGCCATCACTGATAAGGGTGATCATCCTTATCTCTGTGGGAAGTATCTTCTGTTAATGGGCCATTGAGTCCTACTATAGAACTGATAAGATTACTTCATCCCATTGGGAGATGCTCCAGCCAGGAGGATGAGCCAAGCCTTTCCTACCTAGATAAAAACTGAGGTTTAGAACGCCAAAGGCAGCCTTTCTCCACTGGATTCCAGAGGAAGAACCAGGTCCTTATCCACATCATCGCTGGACCCTTTGGAGGAAAACTGCACCAGCACCCTGACTGACAGGGTATCAGGTTGTATTCTGACTCTGTCAGTGGTTTTATTTTTATTATTGCATGTATTTTGTTTTTTTTCTTCTTTTTTTTTTCTCTTCCCTATTAAAAATTGTATTACTGACTTGAAGTCTCACTGGTTTTGCTTTCCAAACCAGTACAAGTTTGATTTAGGATAGTTCAAATACTAATTTTAATTCTCTCTTGCTGAAGAGAAACAAAATTGACACTTTGTGAGTGGTAAACAATAGACATTATTAACAGGAGCATTGCACAAAGTATCTTTGGGATATTGTAGAGCAGTTAATATGAAGATCTCATAAATGATGGAGATAAGAGACCTGGGTGCCGAAGATGAAAACTTCATTTGATAACAATAAAAAGAGCTTATCTAGCTCATCTTAATTATACTTAAAATGTGCTTTATATGGATTAAATGTATAGTGATTGAAAACTCATCACTTCTTTTATGTTGCCGAATAATTCATGCTGATCATTTTAGTCTCAGCCCACAGATTTAAAAGATAAACTCATTTCTGCAGCTTGCAGTATTGACGCAGTGTCATTTGATTTGGCACTGAAGGGTCAGAAAGCATTGTGAGTGACAGAGATTTAACTTCACTTTGACTTCAGTTTTTGTCTTTGCTCTTCTGGGCTCCTCCACAGTTGTATATGAAGGCTTGTCAAACCTGTGATAACCAGATATCTAGAATTTAATTCCATGGTGTCAGCACAGCCCTCTAGAACCGTTTTAAATACAAAATGTCCATAAAGAACCTTCGGATATGACACAAAAGCTGTGGAACACACAAGCCCTTTTGGATAGGCAAATAAAACATGGCATCTACCTTTCAAAATGCTATCAAACACTTTCAGACAGCTCCACGAAGTTTCTCTAGTAGGGCTGCATGTTGTTTACATTCCTTATTTCCCAAGGGAAAATTGAGGTGTACTAGAGTTAGATAGTTCATCATTCAGGGCTGTCCTTCAGTTTCCCACCTACCTGTGCCTCCAGGGGAGCTGGGTGTCCAAACTGCCTGTTGGACTGGTGGAGATCTCATCCTTGCTTCAGGTGCCTTAAAGTGGACCTTTTGATCCATTGAATCTTCACTGTGGGATCTGTTGTGCCTCATTTGCTGCTCCAGAAGGAAATGGGTCTCCCATACACACCTGCACCCCTAAGACATGGGCTGCAGGGCAAGTGTCTTGGGTACAGGAGATGAGCTGCTGAAGTGGAGGATGAGATATGCTGCTCATCATGTTTTGAAATAGAAATAGAAATAGAAATAGAAATAGAAATAAATATAGAAATCAATTCATGTAAAATATGTATATAAATAAATCTAGCTCAGCACTGAGGCATAAGGGGCTGCAGGAGATGTTTGGAGCTGCAGAGGTGCTCCGCTGGCACATCTGCTGTTAACTCCCAGGAGAAATCCAAGAAGCTTTGTTGAGGTCTCCATTGGTGAGAAGACAGCTTCTTGAAGGGCACTGACTTTGGAAATAAAGTAATCCCTTTGCTGAATCACTGTGATATTTATGAATGATGATAGCAAAACTCACATTAGGAGAAGTTCACATATGTATGTGATGTAGCAATAAAAAAACCACAAAATAACCCATGCAGATTTGCTTTTTTTGACTCTTTACTCTGAGCTTTCAACCCTTGTTGTCCCTACTTGTGCAATGCTAGAAGAATAGCAAATTGCTTTCCAGAAAGCCAATTTAATTTCAAGAGCCATCTGGAATACCAAACTAAGACTTAAAGAAAACAGAAGAATGGTTGTGATTTATGAGTATGTATCTCATTTAGATTGGAGAAAACAGAGACTGAATACAAAGGATATGCTGATCACTTCAATCTTTTCTCTGTGATCTTTTCCCAAAGCATGCGGTTTCCAACCCACTGCAGTCAGCAAGAATCCTTTCACTCACCTCAACTGAACAAACTTTTGATCATAATATCAGACACTGCTGCATGGATATTTATTGAAGATGTGATAGCCAGTCTGCTGCATGACTGAGAGATGGGACTGCAAAGGAGGGGTACAAAAAGTAATCCAAGCAAGAAGCCAAAGTCCAAGCAGAAAGAAGTCAGATTTGAAGTTGAAATCAGAGTTGAAGTCAGAGTTGAAGATATTGAAGCCATTGAAGTTCTTGAAGTTCTTGAAGTCACTGAAGTCACTGAAGTAATGTATTGTTCTCTCAGGTCAGCCTTCTAGACTGTTGCAGCCCCAAGCAGTCACATCCCCAGGCCAGAATGTCCCCCCAGTTACAGAATCAGCCTATTGTTCGCATTACTTGGCAGCCTTACAAAAACACATAGTTCCAAAAAACCTGATAGCTGCACATGAAGCTCTTTGCTTCATATCTGTGCTTTCTTATTCCATGGTCTGTACCCGAACAAAGCCAGAAGGTCTCGACCAACTGGGCTCTGTGTTCCACACCCTACGTTTTCTCCTATACCAACCCTGTCTTTTCTACACTTATTCTGGTTTTTGCTACTATTCCTTTCAGTCAGTGACTTCTCAGCAGACTTCAGATTGATTCAGAAAATACTTGACATAGTTTGACAGAATTTGATTCTGCCTGTATTTAACATCCTGCTTTAGTCAGCATTAAGTGTACTTCATGTTTTTCCTTACATTATTTGTACAGTCCCACTTAAAATAAATGTGAAAAAAAATGCATGAAAACTTGTACACATTGAATTAAAAGATACTGAGTTGTAGCCCTTAGGTGTATAAAATGGGTTAATATTTGAAATATGTGTTTCTGTGTTATTATTCTCAATTTTAAGCTAAATTTCTCTTTGATCTGTCTATTGCTTCATTGCCTTCCCTGAAGGGCAACCTTCTCAGGCAGGTCTAGGGAATACCTCAATGTAAACATCCTTTTTGTCTTTTGAAAACTGACTTTTCTCTTACCTGGAAATCACAGATCACATCAGGAGAGGATGTTTTTTCCAGTATCCTTTACCTGCTTTATCCAACACTAATCCAAGTCTATGCGGATTACCAGGTACCATGTGAAATGCAAGTTTGTCCATTCAGGCTTTACTCATTCTGCAGTTCTTGAGGTTTAGAGAGGGATTATCCATCAGTTCCTGGGGAAAGCAGCTCTTGAGCTTACCAAACCAAACAGCATCATCTCAAATCATGTTCTTCTGTGTGTTTGGTGCATCCGCTTGCCCTGCAAGACACAAAATCCAAACTTCTGAGGTTTAAGTTATGATAGAATGGAAGAGTTGTTTGTATTGTTTAATGCCACTTTTGCCCATCCATTCAGGATGATAAGAGGAAGGACTCAGAGTCGCTGGGAGCATTCAGCTGTTTATTGCAACTTGAAGAATGAGACACGAGGTAAGAGAGCTACAGAGACAGGTACAACAGGCCTTTGCTGCAGTTGGTTACCTAAGAACTCTGCCTACAATGATTTCCTGTTACACATGTTTGTAGGCTGTGTTTAATGCAACCTGCAAGGAAAACATGAATTATTGGTTATGTTGTAACATTACCTGTAAGGTGTTTCTCTAAAGACAGCTGTGCTAGTTTGTGAGGAATTTGTCTCCTCCACAATTCTCATGATAATAATAATTTGGGATATATGAAAGTTATGTAATTTAATTGTTTTAAATGCTCCCTCTAATTTCTTTTTTTTTAAAACCATAAAATTATTGATTGATTGATCAATTGATTGATCGATTGAAACCCTTGAAAGGCTTATCAGACTGGCTGAGGATTCACAAGCACACTTTTCTGCAATGCTTCTACCAACACAGATACTGAGACTGCTGTGGATGTGCAGGAGCTTTTCACAGATGTTGCACTCTTCCTGCTGGGCACAGGCATTAGCACAGAGGAATTAGCGAATGCATGTTTTGACACCACCCTGTTTGCAGTAGTCTAGGAACTGTGATTAACCCTGGTGCCACTGACAGGTCCCTGGCATGTGCTGATGCCTCCAGGTGGGGAGAAGAGACATCAGGCTCCTTGGCAGCATTCCCAAAAAGGCCATGGGACAAATGGGAAGATCACTCACAGCCAGCTGGAATTTGCTGCGGGCTCTGAATTTGGGGATTGCAGGGATCAATCCAACAGATCACCCACACTTCTGCAAAGCCTGCAGCAGAGCTTTGCTGAGAATGCAGCACTGCCCACAGTGCCCGGGGCTGACGCTGAGCGAGCCCTGCATGGGCTGCTGCCCCAGCACCATCCGAGGCTGCCTGGTGACACAGCAGGAGCTGGTCCCCACTGGCGGGGGTTTATCCTGTCCCTGGAGGAGCTCTCAGGAGCCCAGAGAGGAGCACAGGGCATAGAGCACGGGATGCTGAACTTCCATGCCCTTGTTGGTGACACTCTGGGACAGGCTCGGATCAACGGGCCGGAATGATCTGAGCAGCTCAGACGCTGGTTGTATCCACACCTGGGGCAAACAGGGCCGTAGGAAATGTATCACTGGCAGCTATTCTTTGTTTGGCCATTTTCATGGTGAGGAAAGCATTTGTATCTGAGTTTGGCTTTATTTGACTATGTACTTCCTGGGAGTACAAAACATATTTTTCATGAATATAAGAAAAATTTTTGATTGCTATTTTATGTGTACATGATGCTACATGTAAACCATCCTTATTTTACATACCAGTGGCCTGCCTTAAATAAATATGACTTTGCATGTATTATTGCCATAATTTGGTATCTTTTGGAGGAAGCAGCACGGTTCATTTGAACCAAGTCCTTCCTTACATTTCAGAGGAAAAACAAGTTGTGTGAGAGCTCTGCTAGCTGTGAATGCAAGAAGTGAAGAATTTTACTGCTATGGGAAGTGCACATTTTTCTCTGAATTCTTACATGCTGACTTCCTTGGCAGTGACATATTCTGTGGTAAGTGCTGAATTGGATAGCTTGGTTTGGGGAGATGCCTTTAGTTTATGGCACACAAGGGTCTAAAGAGGGTGTCTGGGTGTCCCTGTGCTCTGGCACCAGCTGAGGTGTGGAGCACTTCTAGGGCTGCCCCCAGGTGTGATGAGCTGAAGTTAAAGCAGAGCCTTCTGCTGAGCAGCTGCTACCACCTGACAATGGACAACAGGGCCTAATATAAGAAACAGAGGCTTCTTCATTCCTTACTGAGGCCCAGAGTCTGATAAAATGGGTTCTTCATCCTGCTGTGATCAGTGAATCTCAGAATGAATTTTCACAAATTTCCCACCCTGTTTCCTTTATACCTGCCAGCCACATGTGCCATGATATCCTGCTGCTCAACTTCCTTAAGAAAAGCTGTCATCTCTTTGGGACAGGCTTCTTCACTAATAGTTTGACTCAAAATTGGCTCACTGATGTCTCTCTAATTCCCAAGTTATTGCAGAGCTACAGCTGCCTTCTAGGGATGTACCCTGCTGCTCCGTTGATTCCTGTGGGGTCTTCTTTGCCTACCTTTTTCAGGAATGAGCTAGAAGAAACCATTAAATGTTCAAGGGAAGGACTTGTGTTTCCTACCTCATCCAGGGTCATTTAATTTGAAAAGTTTTAGACTCTGATTTTTAACAGGGGGCCAGACTTAAAAATCTGACCAGTCTTTGGTCCTGACTTAAAAATCTCTCAGCACACTCCTGTTTTCCACATCAAAGTTTTTACACTCCAAAAAAGTATGTTTCACTGAGTTTTAGTAAAATATTAAGTGGGTGAAGAGCCCTCCACTTAGTATTTTTGCTTAATGGAGATTCCATAGTGATCCAGAATGAAGTGCTTGATTTGCGCACTCCTGAAAACCCCATGCCTTCCTTCTGTCATGCTATTTGTTGCCAATGTGTTTGTTTGAAGATCATGAATTTAGTAATGTTTTGTTAAAATCACCTGATACAGTATCACTTCCCAACTTGAAAACAACATGCTTAATTTTTGCACCACACCTAGACATGTTCTTCATCTACTTTCTCTATTATAATTGACCAGTCCATTCTCTCCTGGATCACTAATTTGGTCAAATAAGACTAAAATGCAATGATCCCTTGAAACATGGTAATCTAGTCAGTATATTTCATTCTTTTCCCATTTGTTAGGTATCAAGACTTAATTCTGACATGTAGTAAACAAAGTCTTTCTGTTTTAGGTGGCAGAGGACGTGAATTCCATTGAAATTGGCTCATTGATTTTATTGTCAGAGTCACTCATGAACTGTTTCAAGTTTGGATAACTAATTAATGCATCAGTGCCTCTAACAGACAGGGAAAAGGTGATTATGAGTAAGTAAATCATAGCTTGCTTTGGCACGCAGCAATCTTCATTTTAAAAAGAGAATTTCATTACATTTTGGAAGTTTTGAAGACACAAAAGGAGACAAAAAATCTTTCAATTTTTAGGAAATATCAGAGATAATTATGCAAGTCTTAATGTGAGAATCTACAGAGTATCCTTCTTAATGACACATGTAGCTGTGCAGGTTTATCATTCCTACATGGAAATATATGAGGAAACAACCAGAGGTAAAGGATTTTTTCTCAGACTTTTCAGGAATATTTATATCTGATGTATATTCCAGCTCTAAACTCTGTGTGTTGTTGAAAGAACACCAATGCCCAGATAGCCTGGTTTCCTTTGACAAAACTCTTTTTTCCAACTAATTTGCAACTTGTTCCCTGTTCTGCTTGGGTCAGCAGAGCAGTTCTAGTCTGTCTCCAGCTGGAAGCTGTCTTTCCCTTTCTTCTTCCTGGTCCAAAATCTCCTTTAATTCCTGCCTCCCACAGCTCTGCCCACTGACAAGTAAGTGCAGCACCAGTTCGTGGTCTGGATCCCTGTGCGTTGTTTGATGCCATTCTGCAGAACCTAGTGGAGATGTGTGGGCTGTGCAACTATTTGTGGATTTCTGTGTTTTTACTCCTACATATTGTCAGATTTAATGCCACTTCTGCCCCTGAAGTGTGTGTATGTCCATTTATCTACTGCTATTGCTCAGAGCATAGTGTACCTTGTGCTTTTCAGCTGGGGCAGAATTCTTTTAGCAAACATCATGTGAATTTTTGAGAAGATACCGTGTAAGAGAATTGAAGAGAGCTGCATCATACAGAACAAGAACAGTGTGCAATATGAGGAGAATCTGAGGCAGAGGGTATGTAGTTCTTACACACTGGATAACAGCCAAAAGTACCTATTGTTACAGAGCACCTTGCAGACTGCTCCTGTGCTTCCTTTGTGCTCAGCCTGAGTTGACACATGCTGGTCTCTGAGCTCATGTATAGCCAAGCAAATTGCCACGGAGGGTACTGTAGAGCCTCCAGAATGCACAAGAACTTTAGGACACATTTAAGCCTCACAGACATGCAAAAAATCCCAAACCAAACCAATACACCACAACTCACTGAAAAAAAAAAGTCTAATAAAAACCCCATGGAGATTTGTTTACAGGTTATAATAAATTGTCTCATGTCTCCTCCATTCTGTAATTCAAACTACACTTAAAGTTAAATTAATAGGACAAAGAGAGATTTCATCAAGACTGGCAAAGTTTTGGGATGGGTGGAGCCCACTATCCCCTGCAGAAGAGCCTGCTTCCTCTGCCAGTCTGTATGGATTGATGGCATAGCCCTGATCTATGGCAGAGCAGCCTCCTGTGGCACCTACAATGTGATTCAACAGCAGTGTAAGCTACTCTCACGCTGGATTGCCCAAGTGCTGCTCTGGCAGCATCCTCAGTTCTCTCTTGCACCCCCTTCCCTCTGTGCATGCTGCCCTGGCAGCTGAAAGCCCAGCTGCATGAGGGAGTGTCTGTGCTCTTAGCCAGAATTTGGGTTTGCTCTTTGAATATTTGTACTGCCACATGCTGTGGAACCCACAGGTGAGAGCTTCACGGCAACAAAAAGAGGGCCTGAGAGGAGGGGGAAAGGCTCTGAGGTCAGGCAAGAAATGAGGGAAAAGGGGAAAGGAAAAGGACAGAAGAGAAAATTCACAGGAATCGGTAGTTAAATCTTCCCCGCAAATTTTGCATACAAGTATTGTTTTGGATGTCGTAAAAGATCAGTGGTGTCTGAGTTTATTATTAAATACAGGAGATGGAAAAGAATACCAATTAGTTCATCATTGGCTATTCTGACCCCTGATCATTTTGGGATCTGCAAGAAAGTGGAATGTGTGACCATGATACTAAAATATGCATATGCACATAAATATATGGGAATCAGAAGCACAACATTAAAAAAAAATAAAGATCAAATGAATTCTGGCATTTCCTTGTTTTTAAAGTGAGGAACCTGTGCTGCAGGTTTGCTAAAATTCTTGTAGGTACTTTTATATGTAACAGAAGCTTACAAAACTTCAGAATGGGGTCTTCAAAAGCACTACATCTTCACTGTTTTCCAACAGTTTTCAAAAGAGTGAGAGACAACAAAAATATCAAAATTCTAGAAACTCTGAAGTCCTTTCATCTCTACTCCTGAAAGAATACCTAAGTTAGGTGTCTTCTGAAACATAGGCATAACTATATTCCACGAAAAGAGACTTTTGTCTTGGTGGGGTTTTTGTAATCAGCTGTCTACTACTGGAAGGAAAGCAAGATCTTTCTTGTGACATAGAATGGTAGCAGAAAGAAGAATCTGAGAGACTGTATTTAGAGTTAATTTTTCTTACTGGTTATTTTTTCCTGGTTTTGGTTACTTTAAGTAGCTAGAAACAGCCAGAATTGCTCTAATAGAGTGATGTCTTCAAAGACAGTAAGAAGGCAATACAGGAAAGTGCAGGTCAGTCAGCCTTGCCTCCATCCCTGGAAAGGTGATGGACTAAGTGATCCTGGAAACTATTCCAAACAAATGGAGAAGTTGATGGGGACAAACGGTTAACCAATCTTATGCCTCTCATAGGACAGCTAAATTGACACGATATGGGTAGAGCAATGGGTGATGTCTCCCCAGCTTTACCCAAGCCTTTGAGACTCTCCTACAACTTCCCTAAATACAAACAATCAGAATGCCCAGGGAGGAAGACTGAAAAACGGATGGGTGGTTGGGCCCCAAGGATTGTCCTCAGTGGCACAAAGTAGAGCTGGAGGCAAGTCATTAGTGCTCTGACCCCTGGTGCTGATACTGGGGCAGATACTCTTGAATGTCTTCATTAATGGCCAGGCTGGAGGAGCAGTTTACCCTCATCAAGTTTGCAGAAAATACATGATCTCTCCATAATCAGGTCACGTACAACCAGGGCTGCAGAATTAGTCACAGTGACTCAAACTGAAGTAGAAAAAGACTGCCCAAAAATTTCAGTTGGAGCACTGCTATTGTTCAAGCGTGTAGCTCACAAAGAAGCCCCCCAGCACTTGCCCAAGCTCAGGAACTCATATACTATTTTAAGTTATTCCAGCACATTGCATAGCTGTATCATGAAAAGGTGTATCATGGGAAGTATTGCTGAGGAATGCACCTGGTGCTGCCTGTTCCATGTGCAGCTGCAGTACCAAAGAATAAAGAATCTTTCTCTTTTTTTGCCTGAAGCAAAAGCTTCTTGAGATCTGTCAGGCCTGGCAGCACGTCCTTCCAGCAAGCGGCAGACAACGCCACGTCAGCTGGAAGAATGATGAAAATCAGATTATTGGACAGCCACAGGCAAAGTGAGAGTTCAGAAATCTGTTTGTACTGACGTGTACAATTTTTATGACTCCCAAAAACACCTTTTAAGTTTCTTTGCTTTTCCTGTGGAATTCCAGCCTTCAGCCTTCATTTGGTTACCTTTTGTCTAAACACAGATTTCAGCATTAAGTGCCAGCCTTGCCAGGGAAATGAGTACATACCTTCAAATCAGCTCCAACCAAGCTCCACAAGTCAAATGGGCTGGTACATTTCATCAAGAAGAATATTTGAAAGAAGCAATTGATACAGGGGGTCTGATGAGAGGAGGATTGGTCCCTGGTAGAAGTAAGGATTAACTGCCTGGAGTGCCTCAAACCAGCCAAAAGTGGCTTTGTGCTCTGGAGAAATGCAAAGGATCCAAGGAGCATGCGTGAAGAACAGAGGTGAAAAGTTCAGTGTGAAGAAGAGGAGCTTACTTCCTCTGAAGCTTTCTGGCCCACAACCACCAGAAGCTGCTGCGCAGACACAGCCAAGAGGAGCCAAAGGCTGGGACTATGGAAATTATTGCCCTCTACTCATGCTAATAAAACCCACCTTTTCGGAGAAAAGTCCTAAGTATGTATAGGCTGTGTCACAGTTATCTTAAATACGTAACATCTTTATGTCGCAAGACAAAGTAAATCACCACGGTGGATGTGCACATTTATAGCAGAGAGATCCCCCGCACGCCCGGTGCTGAATAAAACATACCGACTTTACAACCTCGCTGCTTGTGGAGTCTTTACCCTGTCTGTCACAATGGCACTGCACTTTTCTTCATCTAGATTAGGATATAGAGCTGATATGAATAGTAATTTCTTCCGATGAATTCAGTCTCCAGTCACGAACCTAATGACCACTTCCACCACCAACAAAAAAAACCTTTATTCAGAAAGGAAAATGAAATTGGTTTAGAAGCGCATACTGTAAAGGCAGAACAACATTGCACATTAACATTCCTATGTATTTCACACTCAGTATTAAGGTGTTGGCTTGTTGGGTTTAACCTGTAATCCCATGAATGGCTGTGTACCTTAGAAGGGCCAGAAATACGATGTTCAGATATATACGAACTGAGAACGGTCGTGGCTTTCTTCTTTTTGCTGACTTTACTATAAGACAGAATATTCAGGGTTTACAGTGACAGTGCAGATCCTACTGCGTAAGGGGCAGTGCCATGGAAAAGGAATTGTTTACAGCCAGACTGGTTAGAGGCTGTTTCTTTAAAAGTTTTGTTCAGGTACCACAGAACCAAGTTCTGGCATAGAACAAAAAGTGAAACTCTGCAAAGATTTTGGGCCAAATCCCCATCTCCCATGACTCAGCCTCAATGTAGAACCTTGTCCATGGGGATATTTTCATGTGACATGAGCAAAACTGCTGAAAAATCCCGAGAACTGAATGACCATTGCATCTGAGGCAGGCGTTGATCCAGCAAGCTCACCCACACTGAAGGTCTGTAAAGGATAGCTGTGACTCGCAGCACAACACCATCTACCCACCTCCCAAAACACTCTACAGATCTTGTCAAAATACAGACTATAAATCTCTTCCTTTCAAGCATCTCCTGAATGACATCTC
This sequence comes from Cinclus cinclus, assembly GCF_963662255.1. Classification (NCBI taxonomy): domain Eukaryota; kingdom Metazoa; phylum Chordata; class Aves; order Passeriformes; family Cinclidae; genus Cinclus; species Cinclus cinclus. Next base: position 9,691,219 of record NC_085084.1, read on the forward strand.
AAGTTTGTTTTTCAAAGGATTCATCTATAAACCAGCACTATATTATACAGGGATTGTTAGGAGATTGCATTTGCACAGACCCACCTCAAGTATTTAAGTATGGGGCCTAGAACAGCAAACAGTGCAGCTCTTTGTGTCAGAGATTGCCCTTAAGCATTTTCACACCATCATTCACAAGAACAATTCAGTCCTGCTGGCAGTGACTCAGATTTATTACAGCCTAAAACATAAAGAGGACTGCAAACAGATTTTACTCAAACGTTGAGATTCAACAACAACAACAGCACTGCTGGAAGAAAAAAGCAACCCCAAATTGCAAAGAGTAATAATTAGAAGCAAGCAATAGAGATGCTTGATGCACCAACTCCAAGACTCAGAAATATTTTTTATAATTTCAATTATTTTTAATAATATATTGTCTATACACTTAGAGTATTTCATTCTTAATATTTTAATTATTGAATATTTCCACACAGAAGTGACTGATTACTGAAGACATTTTTACACTACTACAAGAACTACAGCTTCCACTATTGCATGGCATCTTTTCTAATTTAGAGTACCACAATGGGCATTTTCCTATTCAAAACTCTCTGCTAGCTATTCATAAACTTTTGGGAAAGAAAAGTCCCAAAACTAAACTGAACTAAACTAAACCCCAACGCAGAGAATTAATTAAAGCAAACAGCATTTTGTAAGTCACTACTACGTGGCAACAAAAAAGTATTTTACCAACTGCGCCTGTAACGAAGAGACAGGGTCTTCATGATGTGCTTGCAGGAAACTATGAAGCTGTTTATTGATACACAAAGCAAAGTTTATATACTTTTTCAGTTATTTCTAAAAACAGTGCACTAATAATATTAGTGTAACTAGGCTATGTTGCTAACTTGTAACTCAAGAACATTCCTTAATCTATGCCTGGCTTTAAGCTAACCGGATACATGTAGTACTTTGCAGGATTCCCCATAAAACTGCATGCTAAGCACCTCGTACCAGGCAATTTATCTCTTACATTCCTTCTTCAAAGTCCCACTCACTCTTGCCATGGCTTGCAGCCTACTATGGCTAACACATCTGTGTGGGTTGTGGCAAGCTGAGCAGTGCTTTCAGTCCTGCTCTCTAGTTGTAGTCCGGCATTCGACATCTCGGTAACATTTTCTTCTAGTACATTACTCAAAATTATTCATATTCAGCACTAGTCCAGCAGCAAATAAACCCACCATTGCAGCAGGGGGGACTCAAAATATGACAGAACCTCCACGGAAAATGTAGTTGTTTTGTAGGAACCGCATAGAAAAATGTCTCCAAGTTTTCTTTACTTAATAGCCTGGGTGTAAATCCAGACTCCCACTCATGATATCCAAGAATTTACTACCAGGGTGAACACACCAAGCTCTGACACACAGGGTCACAAGGACACGGGGACACGGGCACACAGACACAGACTGCTGGATGCTCACACATCCCTCTCACCCACACTTGGAAGCATCTTCCTGCTGAGTTGAGGACAAGAAGCGACCGGAACGGCCCGAGCACTCCGGCTTCGCTGCAAGACATCCGACCGCCTTGAAGGTCCAAAGGGAGCACAGGTCTGACCTCTTCTTGTCCGGAGCGAGCCTGGAGGAGCTCCCACATGCCACAGCCCCTCCCCAGGCACAGCTCCTGGCGCAGCCAGGGCCGCTCTGCCTGCGGTGCTGCAGCTCCTCCCGTGGGCCGGGGCTGACACGGCCCCGCTGTGGCCCCGGTGCAGCCCTGGTGCGCTCCGAGCTCCGAACTGTGCTCCGGGCTGGGTAATGGGGTGGGCTGGGAACAGACGGACATCCCGGGAGAGGGGAGAGAGGCCTGCGAGAGAGGGGAGATTGTGGAAGAGGGAGGAGTGATTGGGAGAGGGGGAGATCCTGGCAGAGGAAGAAAAGCACTACTTACAGCCCAGGAGATGGGGGAGAACTGGGGAACGGGGTGAGAGCCTGAGAGAGGTGTGAGCCGGGTAGAGCGGAGGGAGACTGGGAAAGCCCTGGGAGAGGAGAGCCCAGCGTCGGGAGCCCGGAAGCAGGGGCTCCTGCAGCCGGACCAGGAAAGGGGGAGCCGGGACGAGGGAATCCTGCAGCCGGGCCGACAAAGGGCAAGGGTCAGTGTGTTTGGGAGAGCGCGGCTGCGGGAACGGAGCCGGAGCCCGAGACACGTGGAAAGCGACTGCTCGACAGCCCCGGCGGCACTGAGAGCACAGCCCTGCCCGGGGAGGCAGCGCCGTGGGCACCGCTCGGGTTCCCAATGAGGCAACGGCACCACTCGCAATTGCCACCGTATCTGCGGCAGCTCAGAGCATCGGTCCCTCCTCGGGCTCAAGGGTCACCTGCGCCAGGTGCGCCAGAGCATCGCCTCTGTCTTGAGAACCCACAATGAGCAGTGCCGGGCAGGGACTGCAGATCCTCATTGGCGACTGGGAAAAAACAGCAAGGGATCTTCCATGGCAGAGGACATGGAGTAGGAGAGAAGTGTCACCCTGGAATGATTTAGGATGCCCTCACAAGGACACTACTGCTCTTGGTTCAGAACATGGAAAAGAAGTGGGGAGACATAAATCAGAAGCTGGGTGTAATGTCCAGGGACCAGCTATCTGGATAAAATCCTACTCAGCTGCTGGGAAGCTTTATGGAAGACTAATTACCACTTGCCAAGTAGTCTGGACTTGTTAGGGGCAGCCTAGTTATCTTTCAAAAATGACTCAGAACCCATGATTAAGAAAATTCTGAAGAAAGGTGCGTAGACCTGCATTTCAATGCAGTTACTGTGGGTTTGATAAATGGAATCTCCTTTTACGCCAGGATTCTCCTGGAGGTTTGTATTGTAGGGGATTTTTATGCAGGAATGCATGAAAAATTTGGGGATCTAAGTTAAAGTGCTTCTGTAAAGGATATTGGAAGGGGCTGGCCTTGGTTCAGCAAGATGTAAGTGGGAGACAGCTGAGCCATTATTATTGAGAAGAAGAACAGTCCTATCATAGCAGTGTGAACCCTGCCATGTATTTGTTAAAAACACCTTAGGCAGGATCAGTTAGAAGGTAGAGTGAATGGCTTAATCCTCTGGTGATTGTTGTATGGACTTTGGGATAACTACACCATTCAAAAAGGCTTCCCCTTCGCTCAGAAGAGGCTTTCATCTCTTTCAGAAATTGCCTACTGATATTCTTCCACTCCCTTCCAAATCAGTTCAACACTCAGGCACCACCCTCAGGCACATTCCAATATTTCCTGCCAGCCAGCAGCTCAGAGCTGCATTGCACAGTGCTTGCTGTGCTCCAGAGAGCACAGAGCAGGCTGGCCTGGTGGCCCCAAACATTTCCGCAAAAACCTCTGCATGTCCCACCTTTGCTGTGGCTCAGTGCAGAACTCCAGGACTGCAGGTGTTTCCTGCCAGAGCTGTGGGAGGCAGATGTGTCTCCTGCAGATGTGACCTGACCAGCTGCCAGTGCCTCCCGCTGGCCTGGGTTCCTCTGGCAGAACTGCCGTGCCTGAAGGACGCTGCCCTGGGCTGGAGCCTGCGGAGCAGCCCGGCTCCCTGCCCTGTGCCCAGAGTGCTGCACACACTGCTGACTTTTCCAAGAAGTTACAGGGCAGCTGGCACCAGAGCAGGAATTCTCAGTCTGGGCACCAGCCCTCAACTGCTCTCTGCCTTCCTCTCCTGCTGGCCAAACCCCAGATGACCAATGCCAGCAGTCTGTGCTGTGCCCAGCATGGCTGCGCTTCCCCTCGGCTCCAGCCAGCTGCCAGTTTGTCTGTGAGAGCAGAGGATTTGCCTGGTGCCAGGAGGAGGCACCCAGGGCCGGGATGCTGCCTCTTACAGCTACAAGGGCCTCCTTACAGCCTGCCTCTGCCCAGGCTCAGCCTGCTCCGGGCTGTGCCAGGGCTCTGCTGGGGCTCCACCTCGGGCAAGGCTGGACTAACTCTCACCTCACAATAGCTGACACCTCTGCACCAGATCCTGGACACCTTTCAGAGCACCCTCACTGATCTTTCTGCTTTCTCAGTTGAGACAAACTCTCCTCCAGTCAAAGAGATTGCATTTAGGCATGTAAATCCAAGTGGCAGGAGCCCAAATGCTCTTGAGTCACCACTGAAGGCTGTTGCAGTTGAGATATACGAGACGTGACACTCCGTAGTTCACACAGCAACAGCCAATTTTATCGAGTGCTGTTCCTTTTTATACAGTTTTAAAAAACCTTCGTGGTTGGTCTGCAAATTGGCTGAATTTGGTTACTACCCAGCTCAGTGGCCAAGAGTTTCTCGTGTCCATGCTTGCCAGGGCTTGGCTGGCGTTGTTTGCATTTAAATCTCCCAGCTTTCAAATGCCTTCCTCTTAGGGATGTTTACCTCTTTTCCCTAATAGCATAGACTGGTGGATCTATAATTAGGGTAGGTATGAATGTGAACCCTCCAGGCCAGCTATTAGCTATCACAGAGGGCCTGCGTCTACATAGGATGGCTTGGCTGCCCCCTCCTCCTTTGGTTTTGCCTGCAAATGCCATTGTCCTTTCTGCCTCAAATAGAAGCACCATGGCTGGGCAGAAACAGGCCAGTGTGCCATATTCCAGAGGCAGTGGTCTGGCAAGGATAAATGTAGAAGAGCGTGCCCCACTTAGAAACCATAGCAAAAATGCCATGAGTTTGAAGTGTCATTAAGAAACAGCTGGTAATCCAGAAGGAAATGTTGAATTTTCTAAATGAGTCAGAAGGAGGGGAATCATTCAAACGTGTTGAGGTTTGAGAAGCTTTCTTTCTTTATTTATTTATTTATAATCCTACTCTATAACCCTACTCTACAGTCCTAATCTACAGTTCTTCTCTAAAATCCTACTCTATAATCCTACTCAACAATCCTACTCTAGGCTGGCTGTGGACATAATGTCGTAACATGATGGTTACATTCTTGTCTCCTTCTTCTTCTTCATTGAAATGATGAGTGGTGCCAGAGTTGACAGTGGCTTGGCTGATGTTACAAATGGATGCTGTCCACAGGAAAGAAAAAACAAACAACCAATGAAACATGACTTTCCAAGCTCAGTGGTTCACAGGCTCAATCAGTATTCCTCTGGTTCATAGAAAGATGCAGCAAGAGGACCAACAGGGCCATCTGCACCTCAGCCTTCACATGCAGGACCTTCCCATCACAGGCAAACCTGGCCCAGAATCCCACTCATCTGTTCATTCTGGTGCCTTCCTCTTGCTGGGACTTTTGCCCTGCCAGGGCTCTGGAAATGGTGCTTTCTGTCTTTGGGGTTTCTTCCTTTCAGGAAACTCCAAAGACTCATGTAGGTGCCTTCTTTGAAAGGCAGGCATCATGCTAATTTCCACACAGAGACAGAACAGTATCTACCTTTCCATGCCCTCCCTCCCTTCCTGGAATCCTTCCTTGCTTCCCAGCAGGGACAGCCGAGTGGCACTGGGTCCTGCAGTTCCCTCTCTGCCCCACAGCCTGGCAGAAACCCTGGGGCAGTTCCTGTCTGCTTGACCAGGCCAGGCAGCAGATGGGGCTGGGACAAGTCCCCCTCAGCTGTCCCTGTTTGTGTGGCAGAAACCTCTAAGAGTGGGGTGGGGGGCACAGAGCACGGCCCCTCAGAGGCTCACTCTGAGCCCACCACAGCCCCTCCTTCCCGCAGCCAAATCTCGGACTGCTCAGTCAGGTCTGGCTTCCTTGGCTTCTTCCAATGCTGTTTCATGCCTCTGCACCCAGCATTGCTCTACTTAACCACCACCAAATTACAAAACAGGGCAACAGAAACAGTCAGAGGACAGAGAACCTCTCCTCTGAGGACAGGCTGAGACACCTGGAGTTATCCAGCCTAGGGAAGAATAGGTCCCAGTGAGATTTTATTGCCACTTTCCAAAATTTCAGTGTGGTTTCTGAGGGAGTGTGGGACACCGTGTTTAATAGGTCCACTTACAATACGATTTGGGCTACTGTTTTGAAACAAAAAGAGGATCAAGTCACAGCAGGCCTAAGGAAGAAATTATTTACTAGTAGCATGGTGCCACAATAGAACAAGTTGCCCCAGGAGCTGGGAGGTGCCCCATCCCTGGAACCATCCCAGCTCAGGTGGCACAGGGCTCTGAGCAACCTGATCTCCTGAAAGTTGTCCCTGCTTATTGCAGGCCACTTGGACCAGATGACCTTTACAGCTCCCTGCCAGCCCAGCCCAGTCTAGGGATTCCCTGCCCTTTTCCTTTCAACAGCACCAAGACTAGAGGTGGGGAGGAGGGGGGCTCATCTGATGCCTTGGAATTCAGTGGAGGAGGAGGAACCCATCCCTGGCACACTGTTTCACCTGCAGCCCCTTCACATTTTACCTGCAGGAGCTCCTTGGCAGTCCAGCGCCGAGCCTCATCTGTCTGCAGGCAGCAGCTCAGGAAGTGTCGCAGCAAAGGAGAGAAGAGGTCGGGCTGCTGCAGCTTTGGTCTCCCTCCTGTGGCTATCAGGAGCTGAGGCTGCACAAAAAGGAAACAGGAGGCTCCACCTGCTTCTTTCACATCTGTAACTGCTCTCCCAGATGCCCTTGTTTAACCTCCACTCTGCAGTGGCAGTTTCTGCCCTTGCAAGAGAGAGAGAGAGATGACTTTCCTACACCAACAAAACACCCAAAACTCAAAGCAGCCACAGCTTTTCCAATATCCAGGGGATCTCACCTTGATAGAAGATTTCATTGACTGACCTCGTTAGTGGGAACTACATCAGCAAAAGCAAGTGTGCTTCCTGGATGATTCACACCATCTTAACAGGTTTTTGGTAGACAGACTTTACTATATTAACTAACTCTATTATTTCCAAGGGTTATTACATGAAAGGCATCTCTTAAGTGCTTGTTGGTCCCTTAAGCACAGCTGCCATAAAAAACAAATCATCAAGATTTTAAATTTGATCTTGAAAGCAATGGTAATTGGAAGAAAAAGGTAAATGGAAGAAAGGTAAATAATGTAAATGGAAATCTAATGTAAAACAGTGAACATATGTAAATGAAAGAAAAGAATGGGTATCATCGTTTATTCCTTGGGTAAGGAAAAAAACCATTTGGAATCTATTTTTCACTACAGACAAAGGGAGATGCATGCAGAAGTGTAGGGGAATGAAAATCCCTCTTTGGGCACACAGGAAACGCCTACAACTCTCTCTCTCTCATCAGTCTTAAAATTTCAGCTTCCTTTATGCAGCAAAAAGAAAATTTTTGTGGTCAAGTCAGAAGGAGGAGAAGTGCCATCCTTTTGGTAATCCTCTGTTCATTTGGATACTCAAGTCAATGGATTAACGGTATGCCCATCCCAGAAAGGGCAAGGAAACAAATAGGAGGTTTTGGCAGACTCTTCACATCACCAGGCTCCAGCTTGGTGATGTGGAGAATGTGGCTTGGGCTATGAAAGAAATATGGTCACTAAGGGTTTCAGCAACATTGCACAAGAAGCAGAAGACACTCTGTGGCCTTTACACTCTCATGCCCAGGTTTCAGGCAAGTTTCCCATTGACAGGAAACTGCCCAGGGGATGCACTGCATCTCTAAAAACCACTGTTTTAGAACCTTTGTTTGGTTTGGGTTTCTTTCCTTCATTTATGAAAAGGTAACACCAGTTCTAAGATGCTTGTTTCCTGTTATTAGGGCCATCTACACAGACAAAAGAGCTGAAATGACTTATAACCCAAAGGAAAGTGTCGCCAGAGAATGGAGATTGCTTGCATGTTGTAAGGCTTCAGTTCCCCGCCATGCTACAACCAGAACTACAGCAGATGATGATGTGCTGAAATGCAGGGACGTTTTTAGAAAGGGACCTTGGTGGACGTGGTGCCAGGAGATGGCAATGGGATTTTGGGCAGTGGCACACAGAACATGGGACAGGTGAGAAGGACAACGGGATGAGAGAGTATTTACAACTTACTGAGAGGGAACGTTCACTCTCATAAGGAACTTCTCGTTCCACCATTTCAATTCCCACAATTCCAAAAGACCATATGTCCACTTTGTAGCCATATGGTTGACCTTTCACAATTTCAGGTGCCATCCACCAAGGAGTCCCAGTCACTGACAACCGTTGATTTTGCTCTGGGGTGAGCTGAGCAGAGAGGCCAAAATCAGCTGAGAAGAAAGGAAAATACATTTTTTATTTTAATAGCGTGCAATTAGGAAACCAAGTAAAGTAACTCCCTATTGTAAGTCTGAAAATGTGCTGTTGAACGTCTTGGACAACTGTTCCTGCTCTGTTTCATCAGGACTTTACCCAAAGGAATATTATATCAGCTACTTAAAAATCCTGACATTTTTACAGTGCCTCTGACAGTGGCTTTTGTTCCCAAGAAGCTTTAGACTTGCTGCTCCCTCACTCTGGAAGGGACAAACACAGAGCAGTGCCACTCTGGACAGCTTGTTCCTTGCAATACCTCTGTGCATATTGCAACCCTGTCATCAGTTCAAAGCAGGGACATCTGCACTCCCACTCCCAAGAGCACCATTTCTGGGGAGCTGGCAGTCACTCGTAGCAGCCCCACACCCCACATCCCTGAACTGCTGCCCCGACCAAGAATATACTGACCCAGCTTGACAGAGCCATCGCTTCTGAGAAGGATGTTGTGGCTCTTCACATCCCGGTGGATGACAAGATTCGAGTGAAGAAAATCCAGTCCTTGCAGGCACTGGAAAGGGAAACAGAAAAAGGAGGGCAAAAATTAGTGATGGGAGTTCATCACACAAGAAAGGAAACAACTCCAAATGACTTCCTTTCCACGGGAATGGGGAGTCATGGCAGAACACTGTGCCATTGAGAGGAAGAGCTTGCTGCTCCAACACTAGCAGAGCAGGACCTCTCTAAGGAAAGGCACGTCAGCTTTGGAAAGAGCAACAGCAACTGCTGTTGTAGACCGTCCCCTGCAAACCAGCCAGAATGCCTGCTCCTGCAGTGGATGTGCTCAGAGTCAAACGGTATTTTGGGTATACTACTATCCTCTTCAGCTGAGGACTGTGAAAAAAGAGACTTTTTATTTTCTTTTTGTTTTTTTCTTTCTGTTTGCTTCAAATCTTGCCACCAGCACTTCTGTTTTTACAAACAAGGAATGCAGTGCAGACAGGTGAAAGTTTAGAGGGGCAAGATGGAGAACAGCAGACACAAGAGACAGAGTGAGACTATAACAGCAGGTGATAAGAGTACAACAGAGTACAGTGAGTTCTGGGGCACTGGTAGACAATTGACTTGAGATGCTCTAGCTTCCCCATAGCATTCTAGCAACACAGAAACAAAGCTTGGCACATGAAATCTCTCCAGTTCTGAGCCCCACTTTCCCAGACAATCCTGCCCAAGGCCCTGGAAGCACAGGTGGGATCCCTGACCTGCTGACTGACAGCTGCCATCTCATCTTCAGACAGGAAGGTCCTGCTGATGACATTGCTCAGAGTGCCTCCATCCATGTACTCCATCACCAGCCAGAATTGCTTATCCACAAGGTAGCTGAAAGAAGGAAACAAGGGCATGGATATGAACATGCATGACTACGTTGCTCTTTGGAAAAGACAAGGGCTGATTCTTGTTTCTGGGTCCCTTTGTGACAAAGATAGAGTAAAAAGAATAGACATTCCCTCTGGGCTGTGAAGTGTTTGTGGTCTGTGCTGGCTGAAGGAGAATGACACATCTGTGAAAAAGCAGATGTGTTAGATGGTGTTGGGGGTTGGTTTTCCCTTTTCTCTCTGTGGAATTTTCCCCATTGTCACACTAAGATACCTGTGGACCAGGCCTTAGTGGCAGGGCTAAGGGGGGAGGAGAGGGAAGAGGGAAACCCCACAAGATTCAAACATTCAGAAAGGAAGCAGAAAGCTCAGCCTTGGCCCATTTCCCCCACGGAGTTTGGACGAGAAGGACGATCACTGCCTGTGGTCCCATCCCTGCCATCCCAGCACAGGGAGCCATCCTCACTGCTGTCTGACCCTGCACTGCTGTTTTTCTTGCCTTAACCTGCCATCATCCAGCACTCTGCTGAGCACCGTGACTGATGCTGTGAGTAGAGGAATCTCTCCTCCATCCCTCTCCCCCTGGTACAGCGCTGCCATCACCCCCAGCCCTCCTGCAGCTCTGTGGGACCTGCCCGCCCCCAGCACCGGGAACTGCAGCTCAGGGAAAAGGTGCCTGCAGCCAGAAAGGGACTGGGACTGAGTTACTGTTCTGTTTGTGGGTAATTTTATAGCTGCTGTTGTTTTCTTGTTTGTCTTTAACTTCAGATATACTAGTAAAGAACTGTTATTCCTATCCCCATCTCTTTGCCTGAGAGCTCCCTTAATTCCAAAATTATAATAATCTGTAGGCAGGATGGATCACACTCCTCGTTTCAGAGGGAGGCTTCTGCCTTTCTTTAAAAAATACCTGTCTTTCAAACCAAGACAGATGTCCAGCAAGTGAAAAGAGCAGTTTAGTAACAGCCCAGATGAAAAACCTGTCCTACTGTGTGTTTCTGGAAATAAGCACCTAGCGTCCCTGGCATGCAGAACAATGGAAAAGAGGTGCAGCAAACTGAGGGAAATCCTCCCTCAGATGGTTCATGAATATTTAAAAAACTTTAAAAACTCAATCCCAGAGCAATGTCTAGCCAGTTAACTTAGAGAGTACTTATTTACTAAGATACAGCTCATCCAGGATTTTGAAAAATTTTCAAACTATGTGTGCTAGGGAACAGTCATACAGACAAGATGCATTCTCTTCTTATCTATTGGAGATGAGTAGAGAAATAATAATTTAGCAATAATTAACAGCTGTGTTTTCTGCCAGTGACCAAAGTGGGTTTATAACCTGTCATGCTTGTAGTATAAAAAACATTAATGGGATAAGACCATGCCCACTCACCTGTCTAAATAATTCACAACACAAGGACTCCTATTCCTCTTCATAACCATGATTTCATTAACAGTTACTTGCATCTTCCTCAGTGAGTGGAGATTAATTTTCTTTATGGCCACCTAAAATGACATTCACAATCAGTAACTTGAAAAGTTGGTGGCACGAGACCACGGTGCACGTGGAGTGAGTGATTTTGCAATGACACAGTCAAGCTGAGCCAAAGTGCCTTGTGATTAGACATTGGAGTAATTAGGAACTGACATTCCAGCAGCCCATTTCTCTGCTCCATTGGAGTCCAGTTTCAGGACATGTGGCCACTGACATTTTGTGTTGTCCACTTGGGAACAAAGATGGCTCTACTATCACCCACAAAGCTCTGACCACACTCTCTACTGCTCTGTCTAGGATTCAAAAGCAATCCCTGCCTTTTTATTCTGTGGATACATCCAGATCTATAAGCAGGGCTTAGGGCTTTTAGGGACACCTTGCAGATCTCTGCCTACATGCAGTTCCCAAGTGCAGCACTGCAGGTGGCTAAGGAACTCCCAGTAACATTCAGATATATTTGCTGGCAGCCAGAAATGAGAATAGAGCTCTGAAGCTGTAGCCCCAAAGAGCAGTGAGATGCTCTAAGGCACCAGCTTTGTTTCAGCAGCTGAGAGCGAGTGAGCGCGTCCTTCTCTGAAAGGAACCGCTGCCCTCCTCGCCTTCCTTCTGGCAGCTGAGAAGGACAAACACTGTCCCTAATGCAATTTGCAAGCTGGCACCAGTCTGGGCTTCTTGTGCCTTTGCAGCACAGCTCTACCCAAAGCTCCAGCCACAGCTCACACCTGAGGGGAAAGCTCTCAAGAGCTGCAGAGTCTGCAGGGGCTGTTGACATTTACCTCTTCTCCTGTGGTAGTGTCGAGTGCCCTACAAACCTCCCCAAAAGTCCTAGAAACAAAACAAAGCAAAGAAAGGAGAAGCCATTTGGACCTTGGAGTGAAAGCTAGCCCAGACAGAAGATCTGTGCTGGAAATGCCTTAAACATGCAGGATACAGGTGGGATCTGCCAGAAGGCAGTGGCTGCATTTTCCTCTCAAGTGCATGGTCACTGGACCTGTTCCTGGAGTGATGCCTCAGCTCAAAAAGAGACCTTATTCTTTCTTCTCAGGTTTCCGTTTGTAAACTGTGCAGTTCTTATCCTGACCATGGAGTATTTCCTTCAACAAACTCTTGGAAAGAAAAGTTCCTGAGAACTCTTATCTCACAGCTATCATAGTGGGTAGGATACTCTTTCAGGCAAACAAGATCCTTCTCCTTTCATTATTGTGGCTGTATGATTTGGAGATAATTCAAAAATGCTAAGGAAATTAACACAGAGCTTTCCCATACTTGATAGACAAGAAAGAAATCTTCCAGGTCCTGTTCCTTGCTGCAGGCAAGGCCTTGGAAGCATGGAGATCTCTTTGACAATGACTTCTGACCACGCTCACAAATTCTGGCCAGTACTGAGAAGTGGGACAATCTAACTCCAGTGTCTGAATATGTTTGCAGCTTACCTGACTCTACACTTGATAGACATTCTACCAGCAAATCCCGTGGCCCATGCTTGTCTAAAAATAACTATGGTTGGACTCACCCACTGCCAATATTTTCCAGTTCAGTGTATTTAATCTCGGGATTCCCTGAATTCACCATTCTCCCTGAGGGAAAAAAAATGCAATATGCTGGCTTTAAAGCAGAGATCCCAGCTTCCTGGAGGTACAAAAGGCAGCCCCAGTGTCCGGGTCTCTGAACCCTTTGTGGTCAGCTGGGTAACAACAACAGCAACAACAATAACAGCAACAGGAACGGCTGCTCTGCAGCACAGATGGCCCACACAGAGACTGAATTTGGACAGTCCTTTGAAGAGCTCTCTTGCCAGGAAACAAAGCAATGGGAGATACAGTCCCAGGAGAGAAGGGCATCTTCTCCACCTAGCAGCAGTTTTCCAGAAGAATGCCTTTCTGTTTCTAATCCAGAGCAGTTCATGCTATGAGCAATCCCAACGGGGCTTTCACCATCAGAACCCTTACCCTTTATGAGCAGGCTAAGCTCAAAAATGCCTTTGCCCATACCCCATGTGAGGAACCACACTGCTTCTCTTCACCCTGACAGTGTGGATCAATTGCTCCCATTGGACTTGCCCTCTCAGCACTGCACACATCCCCATCTTCCCAGCTCGGCACAGCAGACAAGAGCAGCAAGGACAGCAGTGCTCCTCAGGTGCTGGCATGACACGGACAGCTGTCCAGAGGAGATGCTACTCCTCTCGTGAGTCCAGGCCTTGAGATGCAGAAGTCAACCCAGAAGAGGGGTTGCTGCCTCAGGGCAGCTCCGTGCTACAGCAGCTGGGCAGCAGTGGGACTCTCCCAGCTAAGGAAGGCTCTGGCCTCTGCAGTCACACATCAGGGGCAGGGCAGGTACCACAACAAGGCTGGCAAAGCCCAAGCACGAGCACTGACAAGCAAGGGGAAGAAGCCACAGCCAGCCTGAGCCCCTTACAAGCTCTTGCCCCCTTTTCAGGACTCAATAGGATTGGCTTGGATATCAGACACACTGAGGTGTAGATCAATGCCCTTCTTGTCCCAACAGATGATGGCAGACACAGAATTATCTGGGCTCTGTTCTCACCCTCGCCAGGTCTTATCTAAGAGCACAGCACTGGCAGCTCTTATGGACAAGAACCTTAAGATTAAATGGGTTGTGCTGCAGAATCACAAAAGTTTTTATGTGTATTCCTAGAGACTGATCTGAGCAGGGGTTGTGCCAATGGGTAGGACTCAAGCAGTCACAGAATTCTGTTGATCAACTGCCTCTGCCTTTAGCAGATAGGGAAGCTCAGATAAACCCCAAGCCAGTCCAAGCTGCCCTCTGAGGCAGCAGGAGCGTCCAGCATGCTCTCTCGCTGCTTGGAAGCACAGCAGTTCCTGTGGGGAGTCCTAAATGTCCCTGTGACATCAAACTCAGGAGGAGCATTTGGTACAACTATGCTGACATGCACACAACACACTGTCCCTCAGAGAAGAAATACACCAGACGTACTCAGTAGCTCCAGGTACTTCTCCTCAATCTCCTGTTTCTGAGCAGCTGCAGCCACACTGGACCTAAATGAGCTGAAAAGGCTCCACTTCTCAGCTTGGGGACTGGGGGTGTCGTTAAACAGCGCTGCTGCTGCAGCAAGTTGCATGACCGAGCTTGTGTAGATCTGGGAGAAGAAATGAGTTTGTGTCAGAAAGGTGGCTGGCAGAAATTGCCCTGAGACCCCATTTCAAACGCAAGCCCTTAGGCAGGTGCTGTCAGCCCCATCCAGGGCAGCAGCTGAGATTCAGCAGCCCAGGAAGTGTCCTTCAGAGATCAAAGCAGGATGGCACTCAGAGTAATCAGCCCCCCCTCTTCTGCTCTGCAGAGGAAAAATAAGGGCAGAAACCACCAGTTTAGTGGCTGCAGTGGCTATCACTCTTTCACTCACTGTCTTTTCTAGAGCCTCTTGCCCCTGAAGGAGATTCATTTTCTCTTTCATGATTTTCATATCTTCCCCCAGCCTCTTCTCCCTTGCTTTGAGCATAGCCTGAGTTTTATGCAGCTCTGCGGGCAGCTCCTCATTGAAGTTCTGTAAACAACAAGAGAGAGAAATTTTCTTGAGTGGAGTGGCAGCCACTCTTACACTCACCTGGTTTTGTAAATCACCCCTCTGTCTATGGAGATTCCAGTGATCTTGAAGTCTTCTCATGTCTTCCTTGTTCCTCCTCCTCACTGCCATGATGGCAATCGGAGCTTCGGGCAGCTCTGCTTGTGGCTCTGCCTTGATGTTCTGCAGACACAAATGCAGGGAATTGCCACCAGGCTCAGCTTTTTCCTCTTTCAGCCTCAAAACCAAATTCATTCAGCCACTCCTTTCTGCTCCCCTACCCACCTCTGCTTCCACTGCTTCCTCTGCTTCCGTGCCAGTGCTGATCTCTGCCTATTACAAGGCTCTGTGCTTTCAGTGCCTGTGGCACTCCTGGCCTCCTCAGCCTCAAGAGCTCTGTTTTATGCCCCTGCTCCTCACCTTCATTCAGTCACCTGGGGAGCCAGGCTTACCTGGCCATTCCCCTGTACCTCTTCCACCTGCTGCCTGAGATGCTTCTAATGCTCTTGGGCTGGGAACAGCTCTCCCTGAGTCTAAAGCATCTGGATGCAGTGAGGGGAACATTGTCATGGAAGTGGCCCTTTTGGGGAGCACTGTCAGCTAGGCATTTATAGAAGTGTGCCTGGAAGGACTCTCATGAGCCTCCCTTTCCCCAGGCTAAAGCTCCCTCAAGCACCTCCTCACTGGGTTTGTGCTCCCACTTCTCCCCAGCTCCCTTGCCCTTCTCTGGACTTGCTCCAGCCCCTCAATGTCTTTCTGTTACAGAGGGGCCCAGAACTGGACACAGCACTCGAGCTGTGGCCGCAGCAGTGCCCAGCACAGGGCACAGCTCACTGCCCTGCTCCTGCTGCCCCACTATTGCTGACACTGGCCACGATGGCCTTGGCTTTCTTGGCCACCTGGGCACACGCTGCCTCATGTTCAGCTGCTGTTGACTGCAACCCCTGGGTCCTTTTGTCCCAGACAACTCCCCAGGCACAAAGTTGCACATTTGACTTAAAATACAGCATCCAGAATTTCAAGATGTCTTTCCTGTTTTTAGCAACCCAAAACAGCATTCAAGGGCTTGCAGCTTCACCTAAACTCTAGGATCCAATGAACTTGTCAAATCTGCAGACTACCCCACAAAATGTATCAACAGAAAACTGCTTTTTCTGGTTTTTGCTTCAGAAGAAGGGTTCAGAATTATGCCCTTGGTTTCTTTTGCCACAAGGGATAAGAATGTCCCCCACAGCTTCATGAACAGCACAATTATCTCTTTGCAGCTTATCAAAAGCCAAAAGACAGGTGGGCCAAAACAGTCTGCAGACGTGAAGAATTCCTCAAGGAAATGGCAGAGAAATTCCACAGGCTCCAAACACAGCATTTCAGAAAGGGAAAACAAACAAAGCCCTGTGATCTGCAGCGCTACCACATGTGCCCTTTGGCCATAGCACTGCAGAAGACAAGAGACAGACCTTCAAGGAACCAAGGAGCCAGATGCTCACCCAGAGGCACCAGCTCTTTGGTACCTCAACATGACAGACCAAAGCCCAGTTTCCAGCTCTCACTAGCTGGGGGAGAATTGCTATGTCCCAGCAGGTCTCCAGCTCTCAGCATCCTCAGCCACCAACAGCAAGTGCTGGCTGCTCAGCATCTTGCAGCTCTGTCTTGCACTAAAGACAGCACCAGCCAGAACTGGCACTTACCGGCTCGGAATATTCAGGTTGTGCTGTGAGCACAGCTGGAGGATTGTGATCATTCAGCTCCTCTTTGGCCACATCTCCAGGAACTGAGAGAGTCAGTGGAGAGTCTGCTGTGGGTTCAGGGCTCTGTGAACAGACAGCAGCATGAGAGACAGGCAGTTACCTATCATTTATAACCTTACTCCTATTCAGCTCTACAACCTGCTCGACTAAGGACAAATGATAAACTGCCATTGCAATGTGATTCTAAGTCACTCCAACAAAATTAAAATGGGCTCATTCAACAGAACTGAATATGGCTCCGAATTCAATATTCCACCCTGCTTACTATCAGCAAAAAACTTTCCCTCTGAAAATTGAGCTTTGACTTCTTTAAAGCTCTGAAATGGGAAATTAGGAAACAGCCGGTGATGCCTTTGCAATTGCTGATTCAGGTATGGGAATGGATTTTCTTTTAACCTACCCAGCTGGCCATCTACACCCTACTACCACAGGCCAAGCTCACAGATTCCTTCACAATTCTTAAACGTCAGGAACATCCAAGATTCCTTTCTCACTCACCTCAGGATCAGCATGTCTGAATACACATCTCAGGTGACCTGTAGAGGGCAGGGAAAATGAAATAAATTATTTGAGAAAACTGGAAAGAGCTGTAATGGTCATAGAATGCCTTCAGGGAAGGTCTCCCAGTCTGCATTTTTAAAGTAGTCTTGCTTGACCCAGCAAACTGAGGAAATGGCAGACTCTGCTGCCACAGACTCTCCCGGGGAGGGACTGCAACCCCTGCAGGTTCCTTGCAAATGCTGCCCACAGCTCCCTGGCTACAGACACCCCCTTTTAAGTGGAATGGGTTGAAAGGGGCTTTAGCAAACCAGTGGCATCCTCATGCTCTTTCTTTTTCAAAATTGACCCAGTCACTAAGAAAGAGCAGGAAGACATCTAAAAGCCAGATTAGGTTACACCCAAGGAAAATTTCTACTTACGTCCCAGGTTAGTCAGGTAATAGCCTGAATAACCAATGCCATAAACAGTGCAAACTGCAGCAACGAGTTGCTCAATCATGGTAGCACTGCTGTGCAAGTTTGCAGACTCTTCTGAAACACTAGAAAAAACAAGGCTCCTGTCACAGTGTGCAGCTGCCCACTGACAAACAGGAGGATGCTCCTGCACTGAGCACAGGCAAGAGTTGCTCTGGCACTGCTGCACCTTCCGTGCAGCAAAGCAACCTTCTGATGTCACCACAGCAACGTGGCAACCGTGCCCTGACATCACAAAGCAAACGTTCTGCATTGGTCTGTGAATTTATGCAAAGCAGTCCAACCCTCCCTACACCAAACACAAAATCACCTGGGACGTTCTCCTCTGTCACAAAGCAGCACAAACTCTCCTGGTGGGACAAACCCTGTTGTTCAAGGGATCCAAGAGTAACTCAGAGAGTGCCCCAAGCACCCACAGCCTGTACCTGAACGGAGCAGTCAGATGGGAACAAAGCAAAGGAAACCAGAGCAGGAGAATGGCTGGAAGCATTGGACAGAACCAGAATACACTATTGGCATAAGAGTTGAAATAATTCCTAACAAATGTCTCTGTATTTTTGTACATTTATTGGACATGCCCAGGGCTCTTGTGCATGTACATCTCTGTCTCTGCCTTTTTCGGTCTGTCGATATTTGACACTGGCCAAATGCCTGGTACTCACAGAAGTCATTTGCTTATCTTCTTCTGCTGGAGCTGAGCAGAAGAGAGGGACAAAAAAACTAAAGAAGGGCTCATAATTGAGAGAAAATATTCTAGGGCAAAACAGGCTCAAGTTTAAGGAATAAAGGAAACCTATTATTAAGAGTCAGAGGAGAATATTGAGAAATGAAAATAGGCCTTTAAAACACCTTCTTTTGACCCAGCCCCTCCCTCCTTTCCACCAACAGCACAGGACAGGGTATGGGAGTTTTGGTCAGTGCATCACTTGACACATTTTTTGTTTGATTAGGGAGAATAGTCTTCCTTCTGCTGTTCCATGGGATCACTCCCACAGACAAACAGACATCCCAAAACTGGTGTGGCGTCATCCATAGGGTGCAGCCTTTTCAGAATAGGCTGCTCTTGTTTGGAAGCATGGGGTCTCTCTCCATCTCTGAAAGCAGCAGCCCTTTCTCTCTGTTCAGGTCTCCCACTAGACCACAGCTTTCTCTAATATCCACCTCTCCAGCATGTACACTTTTCTCCTTGGCTGCAAATGGATTTCTGCATCCCCTGTGGACTTCATGCATTTCAAGGGGATATTTTGTTTTACCACGATCCTCACCGTGAATTGCAGAGAAATCTTGGCTCCAAGGTTTGAAGCACTCATCCCTCTCTTTCTTTTCCACTGACCTTGGTGTTGCCATGTTTTTTCCCTCACATATTCTCACTTCCTCCTCTGGCTAGAAGAAAAGTGCTGCTTGTAGGTACTGTTGTCAACAAGTTCTACTAATTCAAAGATTCTTGCAAGATCCCACAGTGCCCAGAAGTTGATCTATTTAGGTTCCGTGTCGGGGAATCACTCGTCACGCTCCTGCTGCCGGCCATGTGACCCTGCCACCACTGTGCAGGCAGTGGTGGCCGCCGCCACACTGGCACTATTTAACACCTCTCTTCATGGGGGGCTCCAGGAAGGGCAAGCTGCCCCCACCGCCCCTGCCTTCCCCCTTCAGCGCAGCTGGCCAGGGGTGGCCAGGCAGGCAAGGCTCGCCGTGGGCTGCACCGAGATGGTGGTGGCTGCTGTGCATTGCTGCGCACCACGCCAGGGATGGCCCCTGGCAGCAGCCCTTTGCCACCCTTCAAAAAAATCCTGTGCGTGTGCCATTTTGATTTTCTTCTTAAATATGTCATCACAGAGGCATTGCCAACCTTTCTATTTGGGCCGGCAGCATGTCATCATCAGAGGCATCTGAGATTGGCTCTGTTGGACATGCTGGAAGCTTCTAACAGGTTCTCACAAAAGACACCCCTATGGCCCCCACCCTGCTACAAAAACCAGGTTGTGCCAAACCAACTCATTGTCTTTGGAAGTAGAACGGCCAGGATCTGCCCACCAGCAGGAACTGCTCCAAACTGGGACTATGACTGGTGGTGCTGATTTCCAGAGGTTTCTGTCTTCCAGGTGAAGCCAAGGCGGGAGCGGGTTGAAAGGTGTTGGCACTGCTGCTGCTCTGTGCCAGGGAGCCCCGGCTGAAGTAAGCAGATGTTGAAGTAGCTGTGATCTCATGAGAAATTTGAACAGAGAGAGAGAGAGAAGAGTGATGAAGACCCTTTGCCTCCAGAGAAGAGGACCTCTGTTCCCAGAGCTGAAGATGATCTTAGAGTTAGATGAAGAGAACTTGTACTTTTTTAAAAGCTTGTTACATGTTGCGACAACCATACAGCCCAGATATATAAATACAAAAATATCCTTATCTCTCTCTAAAACCAAGAACTCAGGAAACAGCATTATACCACTAGACAACTCCATACATATTTAAATAGAACTGAATACATATATAACCAGCACAATATACAGATGTGAATATAGATCGAATTCTACAAATTGTCTGCAAGAAAGAGATACATAAAGCAAACCTATCTATAAGTAGACAAAGATGACTACCAATCTAAATATCCATACAACTGCATCAATACAAACATACAGCTATACATCTGGATATATATGTCAATATAATTACATATTGAAATAGATATACATATAAAAATATAAAAATAGACATCTATACAGATACAAATACCTATTTAAAGGCCCATGTAGCCAAAACTATATCAGTAGAAATAGATACCCATACAACTGTATACATACGTATAGAGTTAACTGGGGTCTTGGTTGGAGAGAGATGACATGACCCTCTGTGATTGATGTGACAAAAGCTTCTTTATTGTTCCAGACCCTTCTTAAATAGAAGGTTTGTAATCCCTGGCTCATGACAGCTGATTTATTGGGAGTTTAAACTGCCCAGCTCTCTGACCAGTGAGGTGTCTGCAGCTTAGAATGGAACGTCAGGAGTGAAATCTCTGTTTAGGCTTGAATATATCCTATCATTGCTCACCTAGGGGCCTGTTTATTGCACCAGGCTAATCAAACTGAATTGCTTATCTATTGCCAAATTAATTGCTTAGCTACAAGCCAGCTTGTGCTGTGACACATATGGAAATAGAACTAAACACAGCTATTACAACATCCATGAAGAACTAGATACATATACACAAATGTGGAACTGTGAACCAGTATGAATATAACTATATGTACATATATGCATAGTAGATTCATAAATATAAGAACCTATGTAGAAAAATATACCTGTACAAATAGCAAGCTACATATGTAAATATCCATATCATTCTCACTGTCTGTGTGCATGTCCACAGATCTTTAGACAGAAATCTTAGCAGAGGGATCCCAGCTTCCCCATCTTCATAGCCTCTCCCTCAGACTCTTTCCTGCCCTGCAGAGCAGCTGTCCTGTACAGCTGCCCAAAGAGTGCCCTGCTGAAGCTGGATCCCTCCTGGTGTGGTGCCCAGACAGTCCCAGCTGGGCCCCACCACAGAGCAAAGGGCCAGGGCAGTCACCTCCTGGTGCTGCTGTGCCAATGGTCCCTGCTGCTACAGAGGGAAAGAGAACCAAAGGGCATCAGTGGAGTACACCAGGCCAGCACTGCAACCTGCCCTGCCCTGCCCTGCCCTGCCCTGCCTTCAGCACTGTACAGAGTGGCACATGTGGCACCCAGGCAGGTAGCCAGCAGGCACAAGTGTGGCTGCGGCTCGGAGGCTCCACTGAGATAAGGTGTCACCTGGGAGAAGTCGCCCCAGCTCTGGGGCCTGGCCTTCTCCAGCTGCAGCAGCAGCGCAGGCTCTCTGTCCCCTCACAACCTCTTCCAGTGCCCACAGTCCAGCAGGTGCCAGCCCAGGAGACACCCTCTCCCAGGCTGCCACAGCTGTATGGCTACACCTAGGGAACAAGAAAGTACAGCTTGGCTAGAAGAGGTCCCCTTTCCTTCCCAAACTTACCTGGGGAGAGGTCAAGTCCTTGTACATTGCCAGACCTTGCTTGTCCTGCTGTGGGCAAGAGAGGATGGCTAGAAGGTGAGCATGTCTCTGTGGTTCGTCTGGGAGAGCAGGGCTCAGGCACAGAGCCCAGAGCAGAGAGACATTCACTGCACAGGGGCAGCTCAACTTCTCCAGGGTTTGATGACACACGGGTCACTCGGGGCCCCCTGGGTCCTGTGCAGTGGCAAAAGGGATGGGCAGAGATCTAGGTGAGCCTCAATCTGCCTGTGCTCCCTTGTCAGGCGGGTGTGCCCGACAGCTGCCCGCAGCTGCAGGGGCAGCTCCCCCCAGCTGAGGAGCTGTGCTGCCCCATGGGGCTGCTTTGGAAGCATCCATCCCTCTGCAGCACCAACAGCAGCAGCTTACCCATGTAGTGTGTCCACCCACAGCTCCTTCAGCACCTGGGAGTTTTTGACAGAGGGGAGAACCGGCATCAGGCTCCGCTGCTCCCAGCCTCTTGGGCAGAGACATTCGCTTGCACAGCCCTGCCCCATGGCCAAGGACACAAGGGCAGGATGTAGCTGCTGCCCAAGCCCTGGCTCCCTCTGTGCTGAAAGAGTGGCGGCTGTTGCCCTTCCCTTCTTGAAACCCAAAAGTTACCAGGGGACACGGGACACTCCCTGACCACGCTCTGCACAGATGCCAGACGCCACTGCAAGGGTGACAAAACTCTCCTGCTTCACGTGGCTGGGAACCTCTCTGGCCCTGCCATGGAACCTGGCACCAACACTCACCCAAGTTTGCCAATGCAGGAGCCACTGGGCCAGATGATGGAGGTGGAATCCTCATTGCTGCCTTCTTGCTGCTGCTCTAGTTGTGTCTGCAGAGCCACCTCCTTGCTGGCACTCAGCAGCCACATCTGGTCCCTGGCCAGGCAGAGCCTGGGAGCAGGGTGATGCAGAGAGCAGAGGAAGGCAGTGAGGGGCAGGTGGCCTCCTTGGCATCCCCCAGGGCAGAGCCCTGGCATGTCTCCCCTCTCCCCCCACCAACCTCAGCACACACACTGGTGCACCCAGCACCCAGCACCAATGGTGTGGGGCCTGGGGCTTAGGCCAGGCTGTCTGAGTCCTGGTCCAAGGTCAGGGATAGGACAAAGGCAACTGGGCTCTCAGGTTCTTACTGCAACTTGGTGACCACCGGTTTTCCCTTGAGGAGGAAAGGCATCTTTCGCTCTTCTTTGGGCGGCAGCTCAGAGCCACAGCTGTGCTCAGCAGCACCTCATCATCACTGAGAACCTTCCTGCAGAGCAGAGAGCAGTGGCTGTGAGCAAGGCAGCCCCTTCTGCTGCGTGCCTGGCCATGCCTGCATGTCCCACAGCTGTGGGGGAGCCCACCTGGAGCCGAAGCAGCTCCTGGCCTGGCCCATCCTGCCTGGCCCAGGAGGACCCTGGCCTTCCCACATGGTCATGAGCACTTGTGGGGGCTCTTGGGCTCTCATGGGCACTGCTCACTGAGAGCAAGGATTGGAAGCAGGATGTCAGGATTGGGCTGAAATTGCTTTTTAAGAAATTTCCTCTCTCGCTATCAATCAGCAAAGACAACAAAAATCTCACTATCGATCAACTGCTGCTGCTAGTGGATGCTGGGTCCAACTGATCATAGGTCCAAGCCCAATGGACCCTAGACTGGACATGGGTGAGCCACTGCAGTGGGGCTCTGGGATGGAATTTCCTGCCAGGATGGCCAATGCTGGCTTTGCACTGGGGACCCCAGAGGTGGACACACCTGATGCCAGGGCTCATCTCCCTGCACCTGCTGCCAAGGCTTTGCTCCTGCAGCCTTGCATGCTGTCAGCTGCCTTTGCCCCCAGGGACTCTTTGATTGATCCAAATTGCTCAGTCTGGGCCCCATCTTGAGCTGCTTTCTCAGCTGCCTCTTACTTTTATTCTGCTGCTGCAAGGGCTTCTTCCTCCTCTCTGATTGCAGAACTTGCCTCTTCCCCTGCACCTTCACCTGCAGAAGCTCCTTGTCCACCCTTTCTCCAGCCCCTCTAGGTCTCTGTGCTGGGCAGCAGCAACACCCTCTCACTCATAAGCCTCGCCCTAGCTGGATGCCCTCTGCTTATAGTCTGAGGGGACACTCAGCCCATTCCCTGCATTGCTGGAGCACCTGCAGAGGACAGCACAGGGGCTGCAGGCCTGCAGCTTGCTACCATGCAACCTCTCACCAAGGCCTCAGCAAGTCAGCAGGAAAAGCCACATCACTTGCTGGCATGATCCATACAGTGCTGCTGTTTTAGATTACTCCAAGTCCTATTCAAGACTCTTCAAAGCATGCCAATTTTCATTGGGATGTCACATCTCTTCAGAGTGCTGATGGGACATGTCCATTAGAGGTGGTTGTGCTCTGCCCTCGACTGCTGGAGAGCTGGTAGCCAACCTTCTTAGGCAGAAGATTCTCTGCATTCATGGTGCTCACATTGCTGGCAGAAGGTTGGCTCACTTCTTGAGCACAAGGCTAAAAACTAAGTGTGACTCTTGATGGGTTGTGATTTCCCTATGCTCAAAAATGAAGAATGACACATGAGAAATGCCTAGAAGCCTGCAACAGTTATGGTTGGCTGTCCTGAAAGAAGTGAGAGTCTGTATTGGATGGATTTTTGTTTCCTCCCAATTTCTCAATGGTAATTGTAGCTTTCCTTGGCAGGTCCTTGCAGTGAGTTCTGCCTAAGTGTTTGGCTCTGCTGTCTCTCCAAACCCTTGAGTTTCTTTCTGTGCCCTCATGGAAGTGGGCAGTTTGTGGGAGTCTGTTTTCCCCCAGCCCCCATCATCACTTCTGGCCAAAATACTCCTGAAGTCTTCTGTGGACATCTGCTAATTGCTTTGAATGTCACAAATCAACACCAGTTTCAGTTTAAAAATGTCATTGATTGCATATTGGTACAATGATGCTGCCTTTAGAGAAGTCCCCCAAAGCCACTGTCAGTTTAAAAAGGAAATTTGTTTTAGATTGCTGCAATTGTGCTGCTTATATACAATGACTAATTTCAGTTGCAAGCTTAGTGCATATTGATACAACTCTCCTGACCATATATAAATATGCAAATATATATTTCTGTTCCCATAATCAGCCACTTAAGGAGAAGCAGGTTTGTTGTGGGCATCTTCTTGACCACCCTGAGGGAACAGGAAGGCAGCATCCATCAGCAGGCCCATGTTACCCATGGCCACCCAGAGCTGGACCCAGGCAGGGGGCAGCCAGCGGCTGCAGTGCAGCTTTGCAGGCGCTCTCAGCCAGCAGTCAGGGCTCCTGAGCTCCCACAGGAAGGATGCAGGGTGTTGCTTCCCAGCTCCTGATTTCCCCCAAGCCCATTCAAGGGAAGGCTCTGTGCATTGCCCCAACATGGGACTGCCAGCCAGCAAGAGCGAGGTGCATGGAAACACTGCCTCTTCAGGTGGGAGTCCTCTTCCAGGTGAGTCCCCCACCACGCTCACCCTTTCAGCTGACAGATCTTGTCCTCCCTGCTGGCCATCTGCATCACAGACATCCAGTCCTCCTAGAGGTCAGTGATGAGGAGCTTGGAGGGGATGCTTCACAGGAAGTTCTGCAATGCCAAGGGCTGTCAGTGAGCCTAAAAGACCTTAGGGTCTTTTTCAATGTAAATGATTCTATTATTCTATATTATCATATCCTGGGACAAGAAATATCAAGTGCCTCATGCCTTATTCAAAGCCTGCATGCAGAAGTCAAATTTGTTCTGTGAATATAGCCACAATTCTACACATTATTTTAGCACCTGACAGCAAACATTTCTGTTTGACAGCAAATGTTCTATGATTCCATGCTTGGAACACACACTCCATTGACTTTTCCCCTGTGGCTGCAGCTTCTGTAGCTCTCTCACTACTGAATGTGTTGGCAGATGGGCATTTGATGTGACTTGCTTGTATTTGAAGCAGGATGAATACCCACGGCTGGAAGCCCTGGGCCAGTATCTGCTGCTTGGACATTCATGTAAGAGAAAGAGCATGCCAGGAGAGCCTGTGTGAGGTGTGAAGTTGTGTGTGATGCAGAAAATTAGGAACCATTCCCTAAGTAGCAAAGTAACATTTCACTGAGCACAACTAGGCCAGCCACAGAGAAGGTAACATAGACACTTTTAACTGGATTTTTATTCTGTAATACTCTGTGTCACTCATATATGTAAGACAGGAGGACAGTACCGGCTAGTAAAGCTGGCCCTGGAGAAAAATGCCCCTTTAAATTTTTTATTTCAGATAAACTGGTTGTCGGCAGTTTATCCAGGGAATATCCAGTAGACTTTCTGAAGTGCAGGATTTTGGGTTACAATTTGCTTCTAGGGAAAAAGGAAAACTACTCGGTCAATCTTTGACAGATCAGGGTCAGACCTTTTTGTTTGGTGGGACTTACAGACAACGTCCTTCACAACATTTTTGATTTTCTGTCCCTTCCTTATGTTGCTAAAAAAACCACAAGTTGTGGTGTAAATTAGATCTTCTAGAAATTTGTGACAAAATAATATTCACTGAGGTTATGAGAGCCCAGAGAACAGATTACGTATCTCCTGTTGGTCTGGTGGGGCAAGAGCCTTCTGGTGTCTCAATCTGTTTGTGTTAACCACTTCCAACATGTTGATTGCCAGCAGCAGCAAGCCCATTTGTGTTAAGGAACAGATACAAAAAGGTTTGAAGGGGAGCTGCCAGTGTTTTGTCAGCATGGCTAGAGATTTTACCATCCTTTACAGTCTTCAAAGGTCGTTTAGAAGGTAGTTTGCTGGGGGGTTGTTTTTTCTTTTTTTATTCCCGTCTCCTCTCTGTCTGGAATTTTTCCCCATTGATATGCTAAGATGGCTAGTGATGGGGGAGGGAGAGGCTCCCTGTGCCTTTTTGGAATTTCTCTTGCAGGGCGGGTGGTGGAGAGGGGAGAAGTGGGGGGGAAGTGAGATCAGCAGCAAGTAAAGGGAGAGGGAGGTACGTGCTCAGCTCCCGTTTGCTCCACGAGTCAGAGGAGAAAGGTTGCTACTGCTTCCCCTCAATCCCCACCATCGCCAGCACCAGGAGCCACCTTTTCTGCTGTGAGACCCAGCACTGCTGCCTTCTCACTTCAGCCTCCTAGCTCCAAGCACCCTGCTGAGCACTAAGACCACCACCGTGAGGAAAAGTCTCTCCTCCATCTCTCTCTCCCCCTGAGACAGCTCTGCCATCACCCCCAGCCCTCCTGCAGCTCTGCGGGAGCCGCCCGCCCCCAGCACCGGGAACTGCAGCTCAGGGAAAAGGTGCCTGCAGCCAAAAAACACTGGGACTGAGTTACTGTTCTGTCTGTGGGTAGTTTCATAGCTGTTGTTGTTTTGTTTGTCTTGTTAGATATATTAGTAAAGAACTGTTATTCCTATCTTCATAACTTTGCCTGAGAACCCCTTAATTCCAAAATTACACTAATTCAGAGGGAGGGGTTTATTAGCTCCATTTCAAGGGAAGGCCCCTGCTCTTCCCTAGCATACACCTATCGTTTCACACCAGAACAGATTTTGATGCCCAGCAGTGGGGCCTGAGGATATTGAGAGGAAAGGGTGAAAAAGGAATAACAATTCTTGAGTTAATTTGAGGAAATTTGTTTTTCTGTTAGGTGGCATCATGCCATCCAGCTTAACCTGGTTCAGTCTCCATGTGGCCACAGCTTTATCTCTCCCATTTGCAGACCCTTATTTGAACATGGGTCCTATGACTAAGGCTTCTGTGGCCGTTATACAGTTTTTGTGATTACTTCAATAATGGTGCTTACTGTGAGGAAGTGACAGCAGGGAAAATTTTCTTGCAGTCCATCACTCAGTTTTTTAGGTCCACCCCACCAGTTTTCAAGGGGTTCAAATCTTCTCTAAATGCTAGTAATATCATACAGCAGCTGGTGTTGCTGCTATGCCTGTTCTGTTTAGCATTCAGAGATAAGGGGAGATTGACTTGGATATCAACCCTGATACCTACCCCAGGAAATAGGGATGCTGTCCCTGAGCCTGACCCTGCCCCAGAGATTAAGGATGCTACCACAGAGACTGACCTTGCCCCACAGACCACATCAGAAAGGAACCATCCACACAGATTGGGTGGGGGTTCTAGCGAAGGAAATAGGCCAGATGCTGAAGGAGTACCTTTCCCCAGCTCTTGAGAAATTCTCCCCCTGCCTTAAAGAGGGAGAACCTGATGGTGCAGCAGTGGAACCCACAGATGTTACATCTCTCCAGGTTCCAGCTGAACTGCAAGGGCACTGACAGCCAGCAGCAGTCACCCCTGTGGAAACTAGAAAGTCAAAGATGAAAACAAAGCACCTAGATAACAAGGATCAGAAAGCAGGGCCCTCACAACCAGCATAAGAGCCAGAGGTTGACATCATCACTGAGTCCCTGTCATATGAAAGTCTCTGTAATCTGCGTAAAGATGTTGTACGAAGGGGCCGTGAGGCTTTTACAACTTGGTTACTTCAGATCTGGGATCTTATGGGTACAGGTATGCAGCTGGATGGTACTGAGGCAAGGAATTTGGGACCCCTGACCCAGGACTCGGGCATGGATCAGGTATTCGTAAGGGAGCCAGGCCTCCTTTCCCTCTGGGAGCGGCTTTTAATGAGTGTAAGAGAGAGGTTTGTCCATAGAGAGAGAATGCAGAAGCACCACCATAGAATGCGCTGGGAGACCCTTGAGGAGGGGATCCAGCAGCTGAGAGAAGTGGCAGTACTGGAGATACTCTTTGGGAGGGGTGGACAACATGACAATGACCCCGACAAGGTCAGGTGCACAGGGCAGATGTTGTGGAATCTCGCACACCTGGGGCCATCTCAATACACCACATTCATTGCAACCATTAATATTGACAACAATCAAGAGACAGTGGGTTCTGTTGCCAATAAGCTCAGAAATTTTTGGACTATGATCAATGGCCAAAAGCAGGCTCAGGCCTCTGCCCTGATTAAGGAACTCAAAGAAGAGTTTAAGGAGGAGATGAGAGAGCAGAGGGAGGAGATGAGGAAGGGCAATGCAGCACCAACGCAAGTCACAGACCCCAAAGTTAGACCCCAACATTCCCAAGGAATGGAGAGAGGGTACACCCCACAAACTGACCTGTGGTTCTTTCTGTGTGACCATGGGGAAGACATGAGAAGGTGGGATGGGAAACCCACTCCTGCCCTGGCAGCGCGGGTGCGTCAACTCAGGGAGGGAAACACTAACCAAGGGAGCTCCACTAAAGTGAAGGTAGCCTCAACTTCCCATAACCAAGATGCAGGGTATTACAAAAGGGAGGATAATTTGTCAGATCCCCTTGAGGGAACCTCCAATATGTATGCCCAGGAAGGAAATAATAACCAGTGCTAGAGGGGCCCTGCCTCTAGCCAGGGAGAGGCACGGGAAAACCGGGTCTTTTGGACGGTGTGGATCCGATGGCCTGGCACATAAGAGCCACAAAAACATAGGGCATTACTTGACACTGGTTCACAGGTCACCCTAATACCATCAGAACATGTGGGGGAAGAACCTGTTTCTATTGCTGGGGTGACAGGGGGATCACAGGAATTGACTTTGCTGGAGGCTGAGGTGAGCCTGACTGGGAAGGAGTGGCAGAAGCATCCAATTGTGACTGGCCCAGAGGCACCGTGTATTCTAGGCATAGACTTCCTCAGGAATGGCTATTACAAAGACCCAAAGGGACTCAGGTGAGCTTTTGGAATAGCTGCTGTAGAGGCAGAAAGCATTAAGGAATTAAACACCTTGCTTGGACTGCCAGAGAACCCATCTGTAGTGGGACTCCTGAAGGTGAAGGACCAGCAAGTGCCAATTGCCACCTCAACAGTGCACCACAGGCAGTACAGGACAAATGGAGATGCCGCGATCCTCATCCACAAGATGATCCATGAGCTGGAGGGCCAAGGGGTGGTCAGCAAAACCCACTCACCCTTCAACAGCCCCATCTGGCCTGTGCGCAAGTCTGATGGAAAATGGAGATTGACTGTGGACTATAGTGCATTGAATGAAGTGACTCCACCGCTGAGCGCTGCCGTGCCGGACATGCTGGAACTCCAGTACGAGCTGGAGCCCAAGGCAGCAAAGTGGTACGCCACCATTGACATTGCCAATGCATTTTTCTCCATTCCTCTGGCAGCAGAGTGCAGGCCTCAGTTTGCTTTCACCTGGAGGGGCGTGCAGTACACCTGGAACCGACTGCCCCAGGGGTGGAAACACAGCCCCACCATCTGCCATGGACTGATCCAGGCTGCACTGGAAAAGGGTGAAGCTCCAGAACATCTGCAATACATCGATGACATCATTGTGTGGGGGAACACGGCAATGGAAGTATTTGAGAAAGGAGAGAAGATCATCCAGATTCTGCTGGGAGCCAGTTTTGCCATCAAGAGGAGCAAAGTCAAAGGTCCTGCCCGAGAGATCCAGTTCCTAGGAGTAAAATGGCAAGATGGGAGGCACCAAATCCCCACTGAGGTCATCAATAAGATCACTGCGATGTCTCCACCAACCAACAAGAAGGAAACACAAGCTTTCCTAGGTGCCATAGGCTTTTGGAGAATGCACATTCCTGAGTACAGCCAGATCGTGAGCCCTCTCTACCTGGTCACCCGGAAGAAGAACGAATTCCACTGGGGCCCTGAGCAGCAGCAAGCCTTTGCCCAGATCAAGCAGGAGATCGCTCATGCGGTAGCCCTCGGCCCAGTCAGGACGGGACCAGAGGTGAAGAATGTGCTCTACTCTGCAGCCGGGAACAAGGGCTTGTCCTGGAGCCTTTGGCAGAAGGTACCTGGTGAGACCCAAGGCCGACATCTGAGATTCTGGAGCTGAAGTTAGAGAGGGTCTGAAGCCAACTACACCCCAACAGAGAAGGAGATCTTGGCTGCTTATGAAGGAGTTCAAGCTGCCTCAGAGGTGATTGGCACAGAAGCACAGCTCCTCCTGGCACCCCAACTACCAGTGCTGGGGTGGATGTTTAAAGGGAAGGTCCCCTCTACCCACCACACCACCGACATCGCATGGAGCAAGTGGATCGCCCTCATCACACAGCGCGCCCGAATCGGAAACCCAAATCGCCCTGGGATTTTGGAAATAATTACAAACTGGCCAGAAGGTGAAAATTTTGGTCTCACTGATGAAGAGGAGCAAGAACAAGTGACCCGGGCTGATGAAGCCCCGCCATACAACCAACTGCCAGCAGACAAAACTCGCTACGCTCTTTTCACTGACGGTTCCTGTCGCATCGTGGGGATGAACCGGAAGTGGAAAGCAGCCGTATGGAGCCCCACACGACAGGTTGCACAAGCTACTGAAGGAGAAGGTGGATCAAGTCAACTTGCTGAACTCAAAGCCGTTCAGCTGGCCCTGGACATTGCTGAAAGAGAGAAGTGGCCAAAGCTTTACCTTTATACTCATTCATGGATGGTAGCCAATGCTCTATGGGGTTGGCTGGAAAAATGGAAAAAGGCTAACTGGCAACGTAGGGGAAAACCAATCTGGGCTGCTGATGAGTAGAAAGACATTGCCACTCGGGTAGAGAAGCTACCCGTAAAGGTCCGTCATGTAGATGCCCATGTCCCCAAGAGTCGGGCTAATGAGGAGCACCAACACAATGAGCAAGTAGATCAGGCTGCAAGGATAGAGGTGTCACAGATAGACTTAGACTGGCAACACAAGGGAGAATTGTTCCTGGCTCGATGGGCCCACGATGCCTCAGGCCACCAAGGCAGAGATGCTACCTATAAGTGGGCACAAGACCGAGGGGTGGATCTCACCATGGACAGCATTTCCCAGGTTATCCATGACTGTGAGACGTGTGCTGCCATCAAGCAAGCCAAGCGAGTGAAGCCCCTCTGGTATGGGGGGCGGTGGTCCAAATATAAGTATGGGGAGGCCTGGCAGATTGACTACATCACACTGCCTCAGACACGCCAAGGCAAGCGCTACGTGCTGACCATGGTGGAAGCCACCACTGGATGGTTGGAGACCTACCCTGTGCCTCATGCCACTGCCCGCAACACCATCCTGGGCCTGGAAAAACAAGTCCTTTGGAGACATGGTACCCCTGAGAGAATTGAGTCAGACAATGGGACTCATTTCAAGAACAGCCTCATAAACACCTGGGCCAGAGAACATGGCATCGAGTGGGTGTACCACATTCCTTATCACTCACCAGTGGCTGGGAAAGTGGAACGGTGCAATGGGCTGCTTAAAACCACCTTGAAGGCACTGGGTGGGGGGACTTTCAAGAATTGGGAGATTAATCTATCATAGGCCACATGGTTAGTGAACACCTGAGGTTCCACTAATTGAGCAGGCCCTGCCCAGTCTGAGCCCTTGAGAACACCAGATGGGGACAAGGTTCCAGTGGTGCATATGAGAGGTATGCTCAGAAAAACTGTTTGGGTGAACTCTGCCTCCAGCAAAGACAATCCAATTTGTGAGGTGGTTTTCGCTCAAGGACTGGGTTGTACCTGGTAGGTGATGCAAAGGGATGGAAAGACCCGGTGCATACCCCAAGGAGACCTTGTTTTAGGGTGAACTACCTATGATACTGTGCCTGTATCTGTAACTACATGTATGTATATAATTTAAAGGTTTAAATTCAATGTAGCATGTTGGTATGGTAAAAATTCGGGGTGGACAATGTTGGGGGTTAGTTTTCCCTTTTCTCTCTATGGAATTTTCCCTATTGTCATGCTAAGATACCTGCTGAATAGGCCCTAGTGGCAGGGGGAAAGGAGAGTGGAGAGGGAAAGGGAAAGGGAAACCCGTGAGATAAAATACAAGCCAGAAGAGCAGACGGAAGGCTCTGGCTCTCCCCATTTTCCCCCGTGGATTTCGGACGAGAAGGACGATTGCCGCCTCAGCCCCATCCGTGCCATCCAGCGTCGGGAGCCATCTTCACTGCTGTGGGACCCTGCACTGCTGCCTTCTCGCTTTAACCTGCCATCATCCAGGCACTAGTCTGAGAATCGCAACTGACACAATGAGGAAAAGTCTCTCCTCCATCCCTCTCCTACCTGGGACACTTTCACCATCACCCCCCAGCCCTCCTGCAGCTGTGCAGAACCTGCCCCCCCCACCAGTTACTGCAGCACAGGGAGAGGGTGCCTGCAGCCAAAAAAGGACTGGGACTGAGTTACTGTTCTGTTTGGTGCTATTTTCACAGCTGCTGTTGGGTTTTTTTGTTTGTCTTGTTAGATATATTAGTAAAGAACTGTTATTCTTATCCTCATATCTTTGCCTGAGAGCTCCCTTAATTCCAAAATAATAATAATTTGGACGGAGGGGGGAATTACACTCTCCATTTCAAACAGAGGCTTCTGTTTTTCTTAGCAAATACCTGTCTTTCACACCAGTACACTTCCTCATAAATGTTTGTCAAGATTCGATTACTAAGGTTCTTAGAAATGCCCCTGCCCGAATTAAGGTGGAAAGGAGACACATATGCCAGTGACAATAGTATGAGTTTTATTTGATAGTAAATAGATAGATAGAGACACACAGAGAGAAATAGAAAATAGGTGGGTGGGAAAGAAAAAGGTTGACAGGGACAGAATAAGGAAAATATCACCACTCCATGAATCCAACAATGTTCCATTGAGCCTCTGCTTGGTGGTGAAGGTCCCCCCAGGCAGCACAGGATCCCATGAGTTAATATAAACTCTGGTCCAGTAGGAAAATCCAGGCACCAAGCAGTTGTGGGGGGAGGCGGGAAGGGAAGGGGGGAGGCAGAGTTTGTAATTTTCTCTTAAAATAGACTCCACATTTGTTCTATCACATGCAGTCCTGTGGTGAAAGGCCTCAGGAATGATCCTGGGGGCCAGTCTGGATCTGGCATCTTCTCCGCTGCCCCTCTGTAAATGTCCTGGGGATGTGGCATTCCCAGTGTTGGGGGGTCCAAAGCCAGTTTGTCTAAGAAAGGATGAGTTCACTGCCCCTGATCAGAGGTTACCTCCATGAGAACTTCCTCTGTGAATTGATGGGACCAATTGGAGGCTGGTTTAGTTGTTGACAGCCTGAAAAACCAGTTGGAGAAGTCCGTTCACTCTGTGAATCACATTTTGAAGCAAGTAAACCCCAGGAAAATCTCTCTTGCATTTCAGGCCTCTCCCAAGGTAACACCGACCCGGCCCAGGCCCCTCTCATGCGGCCCGGGCCAGGCAGGCCCAGGCTCAGGAGGCTGCCGGGCCCCGTTTCCACCCGGGGCCCCGATAGCCAAAAAGAAGCAAAGCCCATTGCTGAGATCCTCGCCCTCCCCCGGTGTGGCCCTGCCCGGCCCCGGCTCGGAGCAGCCCTGGGGTGGCCGAGCTCGCCCGGCCGCCCTCACGGCCTGGGGGGAGGCAGCTGGGCCCGGTTTGGGGAGCCCCCCACGGCTTTGTGTGCTGGGCAGGGCAGAGGGAGAACCCCCGGCCCGCGGCCGGAGCTGGGTGCGGCTGGCAGCGGAGGGCAGCCTTGGAGCCAGAGCCTTGGCACCCATTTCTCCTCTGGCTGCACTTTGCAGTTTTCGTCCGGCTCCCCCCAGCACGGCCTGGGCGGCCTGAGATCCTGACACAGCTCCAGCGTGGCCTGGCCTAAGCCCTGCAACTTCTGTGTGACATTTTAACTTTCCCAATGCTCAGATAAGCCTTACAGACCTTCCATCCTTCCTTGGGTGAGAAGATAAAGAACAGAAAGGATATATCAAAGTCATTGAAGCAAAAGCGAAGTTTCTAGATGGAAGGAGGTTGAGGAGACCCCATGAAGGTTGGCTGAAAAATCTTTTTGTAAGTTATAGGGGTGGACTGTACTACACTAAAACAATTCAACCATGGAGAAAAGACATGGATGGGGTGGGGTTTGAAGTGTTTGGAAGATCCTTTGCCCCACGGGAAAAAGGGGATCTCTGTTCCTGGGAATGAAGTATGAACAGAGAGAAGAGACCTAAAGAGAACTTTTGCCTTTGAGTAGCTTCTCCTTAAAAGTAATACCCCATGAGTTTGACATGGCCCACAAGCACAGCTCTGGGAAAGCTGTGAGGGTTGGAGCAGTTTCGTGATTGTAGATCCTGGATGGCTGCTGTTCATGAATAAAGTGAAGTCAGGAGAGAACTAGTTATTTCCCCTCTTGGAAAAGATCTCTATAGCTGAACAGGAACACACTCCTTTCCCTAAAGTGAACTGGAAAAGGTCATTTAAGTAAGGAATTGACTGAAGTGTCTCTGTGTGTTGTTAAAGTGTGAAAAGGGGAAGAAGGGAATGGTCTGGAGATCTGTTCTGAATTTATTATTATTTTTCTTTGTGTTGTTAATAAAGTTTTTCTTTATCCCCCTTTTAAATTTTAGGCCTGCTTTGCTTTTGCTCCTAATTCTATTTCACAACAAAAGATAAATATATTAAAACTGGCAAACCCAAACTATGACAATAGGTCAAGACAAAAAAAAAGCAGTATCTTTAAGCAAACACACAAAGTAACCTTGGGCAACTGACATGCATGTGACACACAAACCTCTGTTGCTTTCATTCTATCTCTTCTTCAAGAGAAGAGAAATAGCTTTTCTTGGCTCAGTTTGTCTTCAACAATAACTTGAATGTTATTCTTTACAGAGACTGAGTCTAGATTATAAATTCATTTAGTGTGCATGAGTATTTCTGTAATCTATTAAATCAACCTAACTACTCATTTGTACATTTGAAGTTCTCTTTCAACAATGGTTAAAGAGAAGCCCCAGGCTCAGATAAGGAATGTCACATATTCTGCAACACAAGAACTTGAACATTGTGACCAAAATTCTGGAAATAATTCCACCTCTTTATCTTAGCTAGCCACCAATTCATTCAATCATCATCAACTGTGTTCTGTTTATCAGCTGCTAATAATGTCCAGATTCAAGGCACTCATAAATTCTGAGGGAGTCTTGAGCAATACCTGATTTAGTATGAATCTGTCAAAACTTGAATCCATCAAATTATGTTTGAATCAGTTTCTCTCCACTGCCTCCCAAGTACAATTATTTCTAGTTTTGGATTTTTTTTTTTCAAGGTCTTGAGTGTTAATCCAATGCAACAACAGAATCAGGATGGCATTCATAATTATTTTTCAGGATTCAACATATAAACACTTTATTTACAAGAAAAAAATATATTTTTAACTAAGAAAATAAAGGGTGAAATAACAAATCTCTGATCAGAAATTGGAATCAGACTTGCTCTTAGAAGGAGCTAAACCTGTTTTTCTGGTTGATGATCTCTTCAGAAAGAAACATACACTATTTTGAGTTGCACAGGGGCTGCATCTACCTTGATAATAGTAGCACACCATTATTATCTAGTAAGTCTAACCAACTGAACATGCGTATCTTCTTTAGCACTCAATGTTAATCTAAATAATTTTTAATTTTCCCTTGTACCTGGCCTATGACACACAACATTAACTTTGGAACAATAAAACATATAATAGAAGAAAATAAAAGAAAAAATCTCTTCTTGCTATCTTCCATCCATTCCATGTCTCATAGAATTTACATTCAGTAAAGTATCTCACAGAAATATACATGCCTTGAGAGTCTGGAGTTCATAGAATCATGGAATCATAAATGGTCTGGGAAAGAACCTCAAAGATCATTTGATTCCAGACTCTCACCATGGGCAAGGCCATCTTGCATCAGACCAAGCCCCATCCAACCTGGCCTTGAGTACTGCTAGGGATGGGACATTAACAACTTCTCTGGAAAGCTTGTCCCAGTGTCTCACCACCCTCATAATACAGATTTTTTTTGTTTGTTTGTTTTTTGATTTCTAATCTAAACCTACTTTCTCACAGTTTTAAGCCATTCTGCCTTGTCCTATCACTACATTCCCTTGTAAATTGTCTGTATCATTTTTCTTGTAGTCTGGCTTCAGGTACTGGAATGCTGTAATTAGGCCAACCTTCTCTTCTCCAGGCTGAACAATACCAATTCTCTCAGCCTTTCTGTACAGCAGAGGTGTTCCATTCCTCTGATCATCTTGGTGTCCCTCCTCTATACTCTCTCCAGCAGCTCCATGTGCTTCCTGTGCTGGGACCCCAGGGCTGGAGGCAGCTCTGCAGTTCCCCACCAGAGCAGGACAGAGGGGCAGAATCCCCTCCCTCCCCTGTTGCCCACAGGGCTCTGGATTCAGCCCATGACACGCTTGGTTGTCTGAGCTGGGAGGCTGGCTCATGTCCAGCCTCTCACCCACCTGCATTCTGTTACCTCCTGGTCACTTAAATCGGGGCAAACGAAAGTTCTTTTGCTCTGGATAGACTGAAAGGAGAAAATCCCAACCAGATGCTCTCAAGAGGTAAAAACCACACAAAAGGTTACTAGCAAATCATAGAAAATTAAGGAATATTAAAGCAAAAGAATAAATACAATACATCACTTATCACATAATAGACTTACCCCATTGAACATGGAAAACCTTTAAACCCATTTGATGTTATATTCTGTGAGAAGAGTTAGAAGAAGAAAGGAAGAAAAACAGAAAGATGGGAAGTGTGTAGAAAAACAGACATAACCACCAACTCCAGGGTTCCAGTGATGTAAAGCTCCAACATGAAGGTAGGGTTTAAAAGCAATATCCCTGCCTCATGGGCAGCTTTCTTAAAGACGTTTTCTCCTAGGTGGGACATTTGGCTGCTTGGCCATTTAGGGGCTGGGTAAGGCAACACTGGTGGGCTGCCTACATTGTACCATGACTGATAGACACTGCAAAGCTGGGGAATATGGGGGAAGGGCAACACCTCACCAGACTCACTCCCTACCACACATTCCAAGCCCCTAAGATGTCTCAGAACAGATTACCTTCCCCAGTCTTTGACACACTCCCAAGTCCTTCTCGAGGGCTGCTCTCTATATGTTCATCCACAGCCTCTCTTGGTACTGGGCATGCTCTGACCCAGGAGTTTCAGTGCCAGCATTAGGTCTTGTTAACCCTCATGAGATTCCTATGGGTCACTTTTCAAGCTTGTCATGGTCCTTCTGGATGGCATTCTGGTCTTCAGTGGTGTCAACTGCACCACTCAGCTTGGTTGTCATCTGCAAACTTGCTGAGGGTGCATTCAAACTCTTCATCTCTGTCATTAATATGGATCTTAAATAGTACTGGTCCAAATATGGACCTCCCAAAAGACCTCTGGGCACTTTTCACTAATATCCATCCAGACTCTATTGGATGAGCTATTGACTACCATCCTCTGGATGGAACCAATTCTTCATCCACCAAATAGTCCACCCATTAAATCCATCTCTCTTCAATTTAGAGAGCAGAAAGTGGGGGTCTGTGCCAAAGAATTGAAAGAAGTAAAGATAGATTACATTTGTAAGTCTTCCCTTGTCCTCTGATGTAGTCATTTCATCACAGAAGACCACCAGGACTTGCAGAATTATCCAGCAGGACTTGCACTTGGTGAAGCCATCTAGGTGTCTTGGATCACCTTTCTGCTCTTCATGTGCCTAAATATCACTTCTTTATGATTCTCCCAGGCACAGAGGTGAAGTTGGCAGATTGGTAATTTCCAAGGTACTGTTTTCTGGAGCACCCTTTCAAAGTACCATGTTACTCTTTTTCCAGTCACCTGGAACTTCACCTGACTGCCATGGCTTTTAAAGTACCATGGAGAATGGCATAGCACTACTAACAAAATTCCTTCAGGTCTCTCAGATGCATGTTATTCAGGTCCCACAGACTTAGTACAGTCAGGTTCCTCAGGGGGTCAGAAACCTGATCTTCACTTACAGCGGGAGGGACTTTGCTCCTCCAGTTCCCATCTTGCTCTTCATTGACTTGAGAGGTTTGGGAAGAGAGAGATCATCATTGAAGACTGAAGTAAAGAGACTGTTAAGTACCTCAGCCTTCTCCTCATCAGATGTTACCAGTTTTCCAGCATTGTTTTCAGGGGAGACACACCTTTCTTTGACTTTCCTTTTACAGTTAACACATCTGTAGAAAGCCCTTCCTGATACTGTGTTCTTTGCGAGGTTCAGTTTCAGCTTTGCCTTGGCCTTCCTTTTCCCATCCTTAAACATCTCTATACCCTATATATCTCTATATTCTTCCCAAGTCACCTGACCTTGCTTCAACTGCCTGAGCATTTCTTTTTCCCTTTTAGTTTTACTATCATGTCCCAATTCAGCCATGCCAGGCTCTTCGTCAAGTCTTCTTTGCCAAATGTCTTGCTCTTGGTGAGTGTTAATTCTTGCACTCTGTTAAGACTTTCTTAAAGATCTGACGGCTCTGATCCACCCCCTTGTCCCTGAGTGTGTTTCCCAGAGCATTCATGACTGCTTTGAAGAGCTGGAAGTTTGCTTTCCTGAAGTTGAGTCTAACTTTACTTCTTAACTGTCCTACATCTCTCAGGACATCCACAAGTGCATGTCACTGCAGCCCAGGCTGCCTCCAATCCTGCTGTCTCCAAGTAGCTTGCTTGTGTTGGTGACCAACAGATCCATTGATAGGGTTTTCTATTATCTGGGACACAGGATTACCCTCCATGCATTCCAGGAGTCTCCCAGATTCTGCATAGCTGGCTGCATTACTTCCCCAGTAGATGTTAGAGCAGCTGAAGTCCCCTAGTAGGACAAGAGGCTGTGAACACAATACCTCCAGACAGCCTGGAGCAGGAAGGTTTTCTCAATATGCTTCCCTTCCTCAGGCAGCCTGTAGTAGACAGCAGCTATGAGATTCCCTTTGTTACATCAGTCTCTGATACTTACCCAAAGATTTTTGACCTGCTGTGTAACAGTGGTGTGTTGCAAGAATTATCCAGGAGTAAGCCAGAAATTCAACTAAAATCTCAAATTTCTCAGCATCAAATAAAAGGCTGTTGATTTCAAGGTTTTTTTTAAATTCTACATCAAAATTGATACAGTTCGCCATCTTAACTTTTTTAAGTGCTCTACTTAGGCATAGTTTGTATGCTGATGAGCAATGGGAAGAAAAAATAGCAGCTTTAGATTAAGAAAATAAGGGAGATAAGTTTGTTCTTTTCAAGACCAACAGTCAAACCAAAACATGTGCTACATGTTACTTTGAATAGGTAATACAAAAATAAGAAACAATAATGAAGCTCACATGAACAAAAGATATACAAGGTATTGAGTGGGCATAGGCAGAGAGCTGGCAGCAAGAATGGCTCAATGACCAGCAGAAAAGAAGGCAGCTTGAATGATCTATAAATCCAAAAACATCCCTAGAAACACATACAACCTTCTGTTATCAGCAGAGTAGCACAACTTTAAAAGCTTGCCATAGAAAACAGTAGTTTTGTCTCATGTATTTCAGCTTGAGACAAAATAAATTCCCAGTCATGGTCCAGAACCATCAAAACTTAGACACATATCTGACTTTTTTAATATACACTGGAACACCAGCAACACACGGTTAAAATCATAGCAAATAAGCAACACAAAACTCAGTGGAAAAAGGTTCTCAGCTGAACAGAGAAAGATTCTAGGCATCTGGACAAGATAATTAGAGTACAGCTCAGGTAGTCAAATAAGAAGTGAATCTCATCAATGCAGAGATAATGCAAGAGATGATGTAAGTTATAAACCCAAATGTTTTTTATTTAGATAAAACATGGTGGTCTTCCTTGCCCTTAGATAGTTCCATGAGTAGAGACACAGCTAGACATTGAGGGAAGGAGAGATGTAGTAATGGTAAGTGATTAACCTTTAAATCTTATTGCAGAAAGGTATCAATATTGTTCAAAACAGAAAAAAATAAATACTTAGAAAACAAGAAGTTCTAAACTTCATGCCGTAATTGAGTCTTCCTTTTGAGGGTCAATTTATCTACATTTTGACATCAGTTTTTCCTTTGATGCACACTAATGTAATTTAACATCTGATGCTTTACAAACAGTATAGCACTTTTAGATCTGACAAAAAAATAAAGAGGTGAGTACAGAAAGGGACAAGACTATGTTTCATTCCAGCTGTTTAGCAAGAATACCACCTAGTTTGTTTATCTGTGTAGATGCCCCTGCAAAGATGAATAGAGAATCACCTGCCATTTCAAATTCAAAATAAGCAGCTGTACAGGAAGAGTGACATAAATCAAGCAGAAGGTTGTGGAAGACTGTAGAGGGATTTATTTCTTAATTTATTAGAAAGCATCTAGCATACCAGTAATCAGCCTATAATCCAACAGGGACCAGGCACCCATGCTAATGCATTTCTTTGAGGCACAGTGTTGGATTAATTCAGAATTTCCATTTCAAAGACTTGCAACTTCCAAACCACTTGGAAGGATCCTGAGACATCTCATCCATAAGTTTATCAATTTCTAGAGTTTAAGAGCAAATGCCAGTATACCATCATAGGCTACTCAAGTCAATATGCAATTCACTTCAAATACCAGTGTTATGGGAATATATAAAGATTGCTTATTAATGAAATGTATATTAATCTATAAACAAAATGCAAATGTATAAAATGTTTTCATTTAACATTTTGGATTTTTA
Organism: Cinclus cinclus; assembly: GCF_963662255.1. Classification (NCBI taxonomy): domain Eukaryota; kingdom Metazoa; phylum Chordata; class Aves; order Passeriformes; family Cinclidae; genus Cinclus; species Cinclus cinclus. Next base: position 9,731,919 of record NC_085084.1, read on the forward strand.
AGAAAGTCAATATCAAAATTACAAAATTGATTTGTGTAAATTATAATACCTGATTCCAGAGAGACAATTACTCTTCAGAAATATGACATAGTCTTGAAGATTGTAAAATTATATTTCTTATGACCCTATTAAATTTACATAATAAAGTCAGACCAGCAGTACCACAGTTATAAAAACCATATTAATAGACTCATAATGCAGTGAGTGGAGCAGTGGGAATGTATTTGAAAATAGTTGCTGGCGGCTTTGAGGTGTATAGGTGAACTCTAATGCCACCTACTGAACAAACTGACAGGAAGATCTGGTTTTCCTGTCATGAAGAACCTCATCATGCTATAATACCACACACAGATCTCAAAAGGAAATTCACTAATTCTTCAGACAATAACCTGTAAAGTGAAAAGTTCTAGATTCCACTTGCCATCATAACCAAACTCCATATTTAATGTAGCCACTCAGAAAAGGCAGGGAATGAGGTGTGAAGGAAAGCATGAAACACTGTTGTAAGATAATTTTAAAGATAAAATAATTAATTGCACTGAGCTTTCATTTTTTAAGAGCCATGAAAGCAAACAACTGTGGAAAGTCTACCAATGACAGTACTGTAAAGATATTCTCACAAGTTTGTCCACTCAGATGACAGATGCACCTTAGGTCACTTCTGCAGATCAGTTTAGTTTTCATAAATGAATTTTTACATGTTCTGTTAGCTTTTTAAAAGTGGGCATATTGCTGAAGTGGTTAAAAATACTTGTCACTCTCTTTATGCTAGCTTTCTGCCAGACACAAAACACAAATGCTTGCCTGCACTGCTACTGTCCAAATTAACAGTCCAGTAGTGCCACTAAAACTTGATGATGCTGCCCCATGCTGACACATGCTGGGAAGCACAAGCAGTATAGTTCTGACAATTAGCTGCCTGTAGTCAAGGGGTCTGTCACTTCTATGGACAGAAATGTGTTCATGACTAGTGACACTCAGAATTGCAAGTAACTCCATAAGAGTTCAATTAAAAATTCTCACCTAGTTTTAACATGCTTTTGGCATCTAGCTCCCTTTTACTTTTGAGCCTTAACCTAGCCTCCCAGAAAACAAAATAAAATAAAACAAAACCCCCAGACATTAAAAGAAAATTATCTCATAGTCTAGCTAAAGGTGATAGAATCACATTTAATTGTCAGGAAAAAGAAGTTGCTTCTACTAATCATACATGAAGAAAAATACTTCCTTTTTCTACAACTTGGAAGTTTTAAGTTAAACTAACTTTAATTAATTAACAAGTTTTAGCCCATTGCAAAAGATTAGTTTTCCCTTTTCATGTGTTTGTGATCTACAATGCATGTTTTAGGGTCTCCTATGCTACTGTGTGAGGATTTGTAAAGTAGCTGTGATATTCCTTTACTGTGGTTAGTTGTTTGACTGCTGTAATGGATTGTAGTTTTTTTTACTTTTTCATGAAAAATGATTGACAGAAGAGTGACATCGTGATTACACACATGGAATCAGAGGGTCACAGAATATCTTGGGTTGGAGACCCATAAGGATCACTGGATCCTCCTTGCTCCCTGTAGGATGGCTTAAAATTAAACTATAAGTATATAAACGTCTCTGAAAGATTATGATAAACAGCAGTTCATATCTACAGTAGCAAGAGTTCTAGAAGTCTGCGTGACTGCATTAAATCAAAACATCAGAAACAGCTGAGTATCAAACACAGTAACTCCTTTTTCATCTTTGAAGAGATCACTTGAAAGCCTGGTTTGATTTGAGATATTGTCTTTCAAGGTGTTTTAAATACTTAATATGAAAATGGACTTTTAACAGATTTTCAAAAGATGACAAAATCTTGCCATGTTAGGGACATGCAGATTCTAAATGTTTAATGCAGAAATTAATTCAATAGAACATAAAATTGTAGCATAATACCAGCATTTCCACAAGCTTTACATAGCACTCTGCTTCAGTATTAAATTATCAGGCTTTATTTTAACTGCTAGTTCTCTAGACTGAAGTTGCAAAAATATTGGCAACACGGTAAAATTATTTTGATTTTTATTTACAATAAAACACAATTGATCAGATTTGTACATATGTTCTAATAACTATTTTGTCAGCTATCAGAAATTAATAATGATTTATCTGCAGCCTGAAACCTTGTATCTCAGAAACTCTGGATGACTATATATCATCAGAGTTCTCCCCAGCCCTTTCAGATAGTCCCTTTAATTTTATCTTCGTAATATCATTGAAAACATAGGGAAATAATGGCATTTATGGATGGGAAAGTGAACTCCAGAAAGATTGAGGATTACTCAAATGAAGCAGCAAGATTCTCTCAGTCATCTTGTCCATAATGAACAACTTAGACTAATACCTATCTACACCTGCCTATACCTATTGGGATTTGAAGTATTACTCACTCTAAGTCTTTAGAAGCACCTCCTTCTCCTCAGCTGAGCAAGACTAATATTACAAGAAGCTGTTGAGAAGACATTCCACTTCTTCCTCATTTCCCTGTCCTCTGTCATCTCAGTTGCATGGTACCACAACTTAATTTCTAACTGACCGAAGGTGCCAGAGAATTAATTCAGTAAAGCAGTGGGTAATACCCTACCATTCAGTGAGTTAGGTCAACCTGACAAAGAATCAAGGCTGGTATCAGAGGAAGAAAACCAAAATATTCCATTCAGTAACATCAAATGTGTGGGCAGCAGACCTTTTCAAAATTTCAGTCCCGAGATGATTAGGCAGCACCTGACTGATTGTTGACTGTGACTGTGTACACTGATTGTGTACACAACCTACACAGTTGTTTTGCAGGTTAAACTACTCCAGGACAAGGAAACAACACTACAATTTCAGCTCAGAGCAATGGAAAAGACAATTTCTTTGAAAGAGCAAGTAGATGTTTCACTCTAACAGAGCAGCTGTTGACTGTTCTCCTATACATCCCATTGGTGAAACTCCTAAACAGAGCATGAGCCATCTTCCTTTTTGAAATAAGAACTGCCTAAGAAAAATATTTTCCTCTTAAGGGAATTTTATGCTCACAAACTGAGAACCTATAGAACAAAACTACAACTACTAATCTCATTTCAATATCTAAGCGAGATTTCGTGCAAAAAATACAATCTAAGGGCCTTCAAATGTGAATCAAAAACAACACAAAAAAGCATCAAAGAAATACTACTACATGTACTTTGCGAGTGTCAGGTTAACATTATTTTAGAATGCACCCACAGTACAGATATATTGATATTTTAAAATCTACATGTAACATCTACATGGAAACTCCATGAACAATCTAAGCTAAGACAGTAAAGTCAAATATAATTGATTTTATCTGTATAGCTGGAAGAAAAAAACTGATATTAATATGCAATCAGTTAAATCTCTCCCAAAAGTCCATGATTTACATTACACAGATATACAAATGTTGCATTTCTATGTCCTATTTCTAATATAAATGATAGCCTATTTCTGGTTGACAATTCATTTCAGTGAAAAACAAATCATGAATCCAGGTCTAGTAAGTTCACAAAATGTAAACAGTGCGTGAGAGTTCTTTTTATTTCAAATAGCATTGAGCTCATATACATTTTATAGGAAGAAACAGAAGTTACTGTGTTACCTAGACCTGTTTCCTTTGACTCTGCACTGATTAAAGGTTAATGACATAAAAGTTACTCAAAGAAGGTTTTCAAATAAGTATATTCTACTCTACCTAAGCATATTCCTGCTGTAACTGTACTTTTCTTGAAATCTCTGTCAGATATTCTACAATAACCAAGAGCACCAAGAAAAACTCAAACCACCTTCATGTCATAGGGGAGGGGGGAAAAAAAGTACAGCAGGGAATATCCTGCTTGTAAGTAGAAGAAATGGACTACAGATGATAGAAAATAACAAACAGGGATCAGTAGAAAGCAGATATACATTTTGTCTAGCATATATACCAGGTCCACTTACTGCCAATTCTGTTTGCTGCTGTAGCAGAAGAATGTTAGGCATCTACTCCAGGTTTTTTAATCGCTCATGTTGCCTTTGGGTAGATGAACCCTGCCAAGTAATATATGCATGTGCAACAAGTATGATAAAAGTACAGCATTGCCTAACAGCATCACTGGCAAAGTGACAGCATGAAGAAGAGAGAGGAATCCAATGGAAAACAAGAGCATTGGAAGTCATGTGCAAGAGCACAGGATTCCTGAGAGAAGGACAGGGTTATAAGAATGTTGGTAGGTGTTGCAGCCTGGATAGCGGTTAAGGTGGTAAAGAAGCAGGAAGGGCCTTTGCGAGGGTTCCACAGAGATGTTTATTACAGCCACGCGCGTGGACAGTCCAGGATCATAGGCAAAGGGCCTGGTGAGAGTCCAGATTTCAAGCGCATGGGTGTTATGGGGTAGGGGAAGAAGCATCAGAGACCAATTACCAGGGGACATGGGGGCAGTACAGGCGTGGGGTTAGGGCATGAGCACCAACAGGGGAACAGGGTGGCAGTGACCAAAAGTCTGAAGGACAGGGAGAGGGCGCAGGGCTGAGCCAGGAAACAGAACAGGGCTATATTGGCCAGAAAGAACAGGGTTAACTGTTCTGAGAGCACAGCTGAGAGGCCTCTTGTGTCTCCCTGGACCTCTTGATGCTGTGTGTCTCTACAGTCTCCTGAAGCAAAAGTTCACTGCAAATTTTATAGGAGGGGAAAAAAAGGGTGTGCTTTTTTTTAAGCGCTCTTCTTACTAGCTGTGTCCTACTAGTTTAATGAGTGCCTCTGATTTTAGGACTGATTTTAGGACTAAAAGTAGTACCACCTACCATTTTCATGACTTTGTAAGATTGATTACATTGCCCCTCATCTCTTTTCTCCAATAGCTACTTCACCAGCTCTTTCAATCTTACGTTTCAGGGCAATTGTTCCGCTCTCTACCTGATAGAACAGTAGCATCATACACTGTAAAGAAAGACAGAAGTCTGGTGAAAGCATTTCAGTTTTAAAAATTTGTAGTTTCACATTTCTGAAGAAGATAATTTTCTGTTTAGGACAGGCAGAAGAGATTATTTCAGAAAACCTAGTTGATTTAAATTTATAATTGGAGTATCTGTATTTTCTTTTACTGTGCTCAGTTACAAGGAACATATTACCTATGTGGTTCAAGTCAACGATTCAGACTTATCTTTGCCCAGTTAATTACTTGACCATTATATACATAATGATATTTGCAATGTTGTTCCCTATTTCTTAAGCAGCAGCGTTAATAGAATCTACAGCTCATTTTCTGAATGAATGGAGAATATATATTATTCTAGAGAGATCTGGAATTATTACACTGTGCACAATTACTGTATTTTTTGTTACTCTGCATTGACAACATTTTTTTATTATTATTCTGAGCTATACTGTCTTTGTTTTTTCTCTTACAAAGTCTACTTTTAACCTCCAAAAGAAGGTTTTAGTCCCTTAATTGTGGACAAAGTGTGATCCAACTGCATCACTAAAGCTTAAAAACAGAGAAAAATTACTTCTATTTTGTGTAATGTTTAGCGGACAATTAGTCATTTTGGGCAAATTACTTTATTAAAAATTTAAATATTATTACAAATTATTACAGCACCACATAAGGCTTAACTAGTTTAAAAATTGACTGTAGTTTTTACTGGATTATTTACAACCTAGCTTCCATATGTTCCATAATGATTACATCACCTTCCCTGATTACTATTTATTTACTACTATTTATTGTGAAAATCTCACCTGTTAGAATAGGCTTCTTCTTCTGTTGCAAGTTTATGATCACTGCCTCTAATGAAATCAAAGTCCAACCTTATTTTAGTTTTCAACCTTCTTCTTTTGTATACTACAATCAACAACTTTTGCACAATGCTAAACAGCAAGTGTAAATTAATACTCTTTTCAGGCAAAGTTTTCAATTTTATTTCCTATAAAATTAATTTACTTGAATTGAACTCTGTCATAGACACACATCAGGAAAACCTAGCCCTGTCATTCTCTCTCTGAAGAAAACATGGTCAAGTTCCCAGATCTGCTCTCATACCTTTACTTAAACAGACCAGCTTGTTGTGAACATTTAATCATCTGAGACTTTTCCACAAGTTGCATCACTGTTATAAATCCTTCTCAAGTTCCTAGTAGAAGAATAAATTTTCTCCTTTAAAAAAAAAAATAAATAAATTTGCAGTTAAACACAGCCAGTCTTTCTTATTGACACCTTCTCTTGTGGCCAGGCAGTTTCTCAAGACAAGGTAACCAGCTCTCTGATAAACCCAGGCTTAAATTTTTTCTCTCACCCAAATAAAATTCCTGCCTAGACATCACTATTTATGCACTCTTACTTATGTTTGGTGCAGTGAAAAAAAAACAACAATCCAAACCTTTCCTGGAAGCAGTTCCATGTGTTCTGCAAATGCTTGTAGGTAAGGTATCACATTAGGAAGATCTGGGCTTTTGGGCTTTTCTCCTTAAATACATGTTTTTGTCAACTTTTATGCCAGCATTTACTTCCTCCTCCTTTCTCCCTTCTCTAAACATTTATGTCTTCAAATTCAACATTAATCCAAATTAAATGGCAATTTACCTGGACAACACATGAAAATTCCCATAATCTGAACCATTAAAGAAAAAACTGAGCACCTACCTAGAAAATGACCATGTTCTTCCTATCATTCAAATAATCATCTGTTGGAATTGATATATACCTTTGGGACAATTAAAAGTACATTGAGGAACTGGATTTACTTGACATGCAATTAAAGGAGATTAAAAAGAACATTCACACCAGCAATTATTTAAGTCCGGCTTCTCTCCCTCCTTCTGTTTACTTTAAACTCTGTATTCCTGAACAATGAGAAATATATTAGAGATGCCTAATCATTGTGTTTGAAAAGAAAGCTTTCTTGTGAAAAATGAAGCTTGCCTATAGTCTTAATTTACTAAATTCTGAATAGGTTCAATGAAAAGAAAACACAACAGCTTGTTTTTTCTTGACCTCTGCAGAAAACTGGAAGTGAAGTTTTACTTTTCATGCACAGCCTTGGAGAAAAGAAAATAAAGGAAAGCAGAATTTTTTTAAAATCTTGGTAAATTTTGGAAAAGGACAGGCTTTGCTATAATCACTTTAAGCAGAGCAGTGTCATCTAGGAGAAATAAATAGTTTAAACCACAACAACAGAGCTTGATATTGATCTGACTTGCTGTTTGTCGGTTGAACACTGGCAACAATAGTGATTATTTTTTTCCTTTGACAATGCTATTGTTCAATTTGTTCTTTTGCTATATTCCTTCGTTTTCTTCTCTCACTTGTCTTTTCTATTTTTCTCTTAAAAAAAAGGAAGAAGAAAAGTAAAGTTGGTCTAAGGCAGGTAGAAACAGAATAGAGACACTCAGAGTCACTTCTCTGCAGAAGTGGATCTGATTTTATAAATTCTGCCTTCTTTTTCACACTCCACCTAACTATCCCTCTCTTTTGATTCTTTTTATTAATTTGAGTATTCACAGGTACTTTTATGCAAAAAGAATAGCTGTTAAATTTTTTTATAAACAAAATAAGTACAAACAAAAAAACAAAACCAAAATCCCCACACCAACAGCTGTCAGTCTTACAGCAGCTTTTCCTTGTATATATTTGTAGAGAAATTAAAAAAAAAAAAAAACAAAAACCAAAAACTTAGGGAAATTGCAGAATGAGATATCTTTTAACTTAACTAAGATCATCCAGTTCTGTCACTTTATGCCAGCCAAGTCCTTGATTGTGTAGCAGATTGAGGTGCTGCTGCGCATTAGTCAGATATCCTGGAATGACTTTCCCGTCGGTATCTGAATGGGTGAGCCACTCTGCCACTGTAATGTTGATGTCTTTTTGCACTAGAGGGAGCCAAAATCCTTGTGTATGTAGTTGTAGATTTCATATCTCCAAGTTTTCAATCCAACCCTTGCGTTAGCAGTTACTGTGGAAAAGATACATGTGCTACTCCTGGAATATCATTTTTACTAATATATTATTTCAGCAGAAAAAGGAGTAAATTCAAAAGATACTGGCTTGGTCCTGCTGGTATAAGTTTACAGAATTTTGGAAGCTGAACTTAAAAGACTTGGGTATAACAACAAGTTTTGACTTTACATCCTGATACCAGTAATGAAGTCATTTTGCATCTCACATTAATTCATACTCAGAACAGAGCTGTCTCAGCATCTCTGTTTTCACTGATGGAGGATACTCCAGAAGATACGCTAACCTTAAAGTGCATTTCTAATACTTGTTATGGGACAGGTATATCTGAGGGTCAGTTTTGCCAAGGCAAAACATGGGTAGTGATTATATGGAAGAACGAGAAGTATGAGGGACAATACAAGAAAGAGTAAACCTTTCCTCAACTTTGCCAGCCCTTCTAACTGGAAGGTTTTGTACAGGACCTCAGAGCTGATGAGGAATTGTAGAACAGGATCAGCAACATTATTGCAGCTTGTCTTCATGACATGTACACTCTGCAGTAACTCAAACCAGCATTTGCCAAGCAAGCACTTGGGCGATGACACAACCAAATGTGGCTTAACCATATTCATGAGATCACTGTGCTGGAGAGCACAGTGCTAATTTGAGTGTAACAAGGAGAATGCTCAAATGGGTTTTAGGCTGAAAAACTGATCTCCATAATTTTGATAATGTGAGAAAGGTAAATTTTTTTTCTTTGATGATTACAGTGATGTTTCAATACTGGATTTCTATTTGGTGATAGCCTTCATACAAAGAATGAAAGAACTGTATTTGGGGATTTAAGAATTTGGAGTTTTCTTTCAGATTTTCTTTCTCTTTTTTTCCTCTTTTCTTTCTTCTTCCCTTCCTTTATAACTTCTGAATACTATGGCCTCAAGTTATTGAAAATCAAATGTACATTTTCATAGTTCTAAATCCTCTTTATACATCTGAAAAAATTTTTACAAGACAGTTTAGTTTTCATTTGTCATCTAGATTACTATTCTCTTTTGGTTTACATTTGGTTTTGGCTGTTTACAAAAATTTGTTTAGAACTAACAACAGCTCACATAAACCCTATTGTATACACCATCACTCACTGCTATTGCTTTAGATTATTTACTGTATAAAAAAAAGGACAAAAGGAATATAAAGAACAAAATGCTGATGCTGTTGGAAAAAGGTGACCATTAAGGTCCCCACCAACCCAAATAATTCTCTGAATCTATGACATCAAAAAAAAATAAAAAATAATCATAAAGATAGCCTCTGATCTCTGGTTAATCTTGAAAGCAACATGCCTTTCTTAATTTCTACTAGAGAAGGAAATTACATTGTTTTTCAGAGAAATTTTAACTGCCCACATCAAAATTTCTTTCAGAGGATCCTTAATATGGAGTCCTTTTTCTTTTCCCAGTAATTTTCAATTTTTTTTACCTAAACAAGTTTTACCTTTTATCCAATCTCATTGTTCTAGAGGGGGAAAACATGCAAGAGAGTAGGGGAAGTAATTACTCTTTACCAGGGAAAAGTAAATCTCATAGGTTTGCAAATGTAGCAGAAGGACGGCAAAGTGATACTTGGAAATTTTTATTGCACTGGATTTGTGCTTTGAACTTACAGGCATATACTTGCAAAGTTTGATAAGATTTTAGGCTTGTTTCAAGAAATTACGTAAATAATTTGGAACATAAAAGTGGGAATTTGTACATATGATAGGAATTAAGGGGAGGTAACCTTCATTTCTTTTAAAACATCACCCACGTCTAACAAAAAAACAAACTGAACAAAACCAAAAGGTAAGAACTTAACATTGGCTTCAGAATCTCAAATCCCTTCAATCTTCACATCTGGACAGTGTCAGATTGTGAATGTACATCTAGTCTCTACATATTAAATACTGCATATTAAATACCACTGCAGCTTCACCTCCCTGCGCTAATGATTCAAGACGGTCACTCCTGCCCTTCCACCGCATTAGTGAAGTTAAGAGCACTTACAGCTCTCTCTGTTGACAATTTACTTGTCCATAATATCTCTCCAAAGCATAACAGCCTCTGCACTGTTCAAATCTCAGTGCAAACGTTCAATGCACCTGGGGATACTTTTTAAGGAAGCTCTCTCGGTGAACCCTAAAGGAACACTACCTTACTTTGCATAACAGAAGTGTTCTTGAAAGCCCATTAGAGAGCTAATAAAGCTCTCTAAGTACAGAAAGAGGAAGTAGCAGCTAAGCAAGTAAAGACTGCCTAATAATAATTTGCACCTCTATAGTAATAAAGTTATGCACTAGAGTCTATAAATCTGTATTGTCCCTGGCTGGGATAGAATTATGCTTCCTCATAGCAGCCTGTATGGTTCTGCACTCTGCATCTGTGACCAAAACAGTGTTGATAACACACTGGTGTTTTAGTTATTGAACTGGGCTTGCACAGTCCAGGCCCTCTCTGTTTGTCACTCCGTCCCTATAGCAAGCAGGCCAGGGGTGAGCAAGAGCCTGAGAGGAGAAGCAGCCAGGACAACTGAACCAAGCTGAACAATTGCAAATTACAAATGTCATACAATGACATGCTCAGCAGTCAGAACTGGGGGTATAGTCTTTCCAAAGTAGCCAATCCTCAGACATAAGCTGGGCACTGCTGTGCTGTTTGGAGATGGCAAGTCACTGCCATGACAATACTTGCTCTTTTTTCCCTCCATAGTTCATTACTTAACTGTTCTTAGCTAAACCTATAACTTTTTCCTAATACAAAAACCAAGAAGTATCTCTTTAATCAGCATGCCTATTCAGTCCATGGATCACCTTGCAGAATTTTCATACAAGGGGAGAGGAATGTGGGTGTTGATGTAGAAAATATATTTACTTTTTAGGTCAAATTAGTATGTAGCCTCTTCACATTTTCTTGGAAGGAATTAATTAATTATACAGAAAATATTTTTCCCATCTTTTATTCTATTAAAAACAAAATAAAATTGTTGACTAACTAACTCAGTTTCTATAAGGTCAGCAGCAATTTTGTGGGCCTTTATACTTCAGTATAAGAATGTCAAGAATTTTAAATTAAAGTTTTGACTCCTAATTTTAGAGATTTTTTAGGAATAGAATCATAGAATCAAGTAATATGTTGATATGTAAGGGACCCATCTAGACCATATAGTCCAAGTCCTGGGCCTGCACAGGACACCCCAAGAATCACACCAAGGGCCTGAGAGCATTGTCCAAACACTTCTTGAACTCTGTCAGGCTTGGTGTTGTGCCTGGTCATCCTGCTCCAGTGCCCAGACATCCTGTGGGTCAAAAACATTTTCCTGATAGACAGCCTAAACCTCTCCTAACTCATCTTCATGCCATTTTCTTGAGTCCTGTTACTGGGCACCACAGAGCAGAGATCAGTGCCTGCCCCTCCTCTTCACCTCAAGAGAAAATTGTAGACTGTGATGAGGTGTCTCCTCAGTCCGATCAAGTGACTTCAACTACTCCCCATACTTCCCATTGTGGCCCTCCTTTGGATGCTGTCCAATAGCTGAATGTCTTTCTTACATTGCAGTCCCAAGACCGCCCCCAGGACTCAAGGTGAGGCTGCCATACTGCAGAGCAGAGTGGGACAATGCCCTCCCTTGCCTGGCTGGCAGTGCTGGGGCAGGCTATGGCTGGCTATCCAGGCTGCAATAGCACTGCTGACTCATGTTCAACTTGCCATCAATCAATACACCACATCCCTTTCCATGGCACTGCTCTCCAGCACCTCATTCCCCAGTTTATACATGCAGCCATGGTTGCTCTATCCCAGAAGCAGAATCCAGCATCTGTCCTGGTTAAACTTCATAGTGATTGTGATTGCCTAATTCTCTAATTTGTCAAGAATACCCTTCCTGTAAGATTTTCCCACATGGGCTACCACTATCAGATTATATGTTTCTCCATGAGTAACACCTTCCACTATCACTGATTTAAAATTCTTAATGCAAATCCACCAATGACATATCTTACGTTCTCTTAGTATGATTGATATCTGCTTCTAATAAAATCCCTTTTTTTTTGCCACAGAGGTTTATGTAAGAAATTATGTTTCAAAACATTATAATGAAACTCTTTTCTGTACTTCAGAACTTGGAAAGAACATGAGGCATACTGAGATTCTCTATAGATAACTAATGATTGATTAATGTACGGTCCTAATGCATTTTAGCACTCTTTACTGTAATCAGTTCACCCTGCTTAAGCAGGGTGATCAAGAAAGAACATGACAATGTTCTGAAGGATAGAGTTAGTAAAATACTTATTCCAAAATTGATCCACCATTATGTCCTCAGTGACAAGGTATTTGCATTTTTTAAAAACAAATAATTTTTTCTATTAGTGATCAGACTAGCCATTTCTTTGTCCCTTTCTAGTACCCATGTTATCATATTAAGTATCGAAGAGATCAGCAATGCGAGATGAAAGATAAAGATCTCAGTTTTTAGTTTAGTCATTTTGCTTTAATATTTCTCAATTATCTGCTGATTTCATCCTTTTAGAAGGGAATAAGATGTTCCGGTTTTTGAGTTAATGCAAGTTACCTTTAACGATCCAGGAATAATCCAACCACAAAACAACAAACCCAATAAAACCTAAAGACAAGTCAACAGCAGTGGTTTAGAATTGGTGGGCCTATTTTGTGGGGGCCCATGGGCCTGCCCGGGCTCCACCCATGGCCTTACCTTGGAGGGATGTACCTTGAATGGGATGTACCTTGAATGGGCTGTGGTTAGCTTATCTCAACCCTCCTGAAAGGATACTCCTTAGACTGGCACACCTTTTCTTATCATGGTGAGCTATCCCCAAACAGCTTCTGTTATCCTACCATGCCCTAGTACCCATGTTAATCCTTTGTAACCCATTGGACTTTCCCCCTTGGTACTACCCTTGCTCTCCCCCATAAAAACCCCAGTATTTCCCCAGTCCAGGAGGGAGTAGTCGTTCCTGGCTCCCCTTCACAGAGCTGCTGGATAATAAAGGAATCTCTGTGGAATTTGCCATACGACGCTTCCCATCTCTCTGTCCCTGAGTCAGCCTGGGATAGCCTGGCAAGCAGAGCTGGAATCGCTGAGATGAAGTCACTGATCAGAGCTGATCACTTGTGGCCACAGCGATCGCTTGCTGAGGTTTATCCGGCGGCTGGGAGAGCAGCCAGGAGACTCCCTAGAAGGCAGTCCCTTGTGGGACTCTCTCTCTCTGGGAAGGTTGGCAGCTTCCTGGATCTGGAGCAGTGGATCTCCACAGACCTCCTAGCAGCCTATACTACATAATACTTTAATAAACACCTTCAGTAGAATATCTTCATGTGGGTTATTACAACTCAGCCATAACTACTTCAGGACTATCAGTTCTGATTAAAGAAATATAAAATATGTAAAACAAACTGACACTTTAAAACTCTGCTGAAGATTCAATTAAATAATTCTCTTGGGTCTAGCTGGAATTCTCACTGATGCTCTTTCTATTGCACACTGAAAAATTGTACCAAATTTCACCAAGTTTCAGAATACAAACATAAGAACATGTTAGATCATGATTTTTTTACAATTAGTCTGAATTAAAGTTTAAGTGCCAGTAGTATCTCACATTGCAATTCATCAATGTTAAAACACAGATGTCAAAATTATTGCAAAAACTGTACTCATTATTATTAAGAATAATAAACTAAAATAGGACAGATACTTTACTAGTGTAAACTGTTCCAACATCACAGAACTAAATCAATTTCATAATAAATAAAAGTTACAGTGTCATTGGAGAACACTCCAATTCTAGTCTCTGCAAATACTGATTAGTCCACTTATGGTTTTCTGGAGTTTGTTTCATAACAAAATTGTTAATAATGTGTGGGATTTCCCCCTGAATTTTTGTATGTGGTAAGAAAAAATAGTATTTCAGACAAATTAAAACTACTAATTCTTCTAAAACTACTATTACTACTACCAATTGTAAACTGACTGTGAAAGCCTATAGCCACATACTTAGAAAAAAAATGTTTTAAGCCACAAACCACTTACATTAAATTAGTTTCCAATTTTCAATGGAAGAACAGGTTACTTCAAGAAGTAAAAAGGAGATCTACTAATAAAAGAAAAGGTACTGTACTAAAGAAGTTTTCATTTAAAAAAATCAGTAATTTTTATTTATGCAAGGAATTCGCACCAACTATATCCCAGATTTCAGGCACACACAAGTACTAGAAAGTACTGAATACAGATTTTGCAAAACAGCCACACAATAACTCAGAATCTGTAAGTGAAGAACTACTATTTTTTATTTACCAACAGCTTCTGAAAGTGGAACAGCTGCAGAGTATATTTCTTTTTTATTTTCTTAATGTTGAGTAACATTGGCCACCATAATAATTCCATTTTCTTCTTTAGAATGACCAACAAGATAATACAAACCTTAGAACTCAGTATAATTTATAGTACATAAAAGACACAATACAGCAATGAATCCACCTGGATGGAGTCAATTTAACTTGGAAATGAAAGTATGTCATACTTCAAGAAGTATGACCTCGTACTTACTTAGCACTCACACATAAGCATAAAATAGGCAACTCCCTAGGATTTTGAAATTATAGCACTGCTTTTCTCAACATCACAGAATGACTATTCAATTCTTTAACATGACCTTCAATGACATTAAAGTGAATCTGCTCCTTACACAAATATATACTCCAACTGAAAGCTGAAATCTTGCCTCAGTTTGCTCATTCTTTTATATTATACTTCCTCAACACTTTAACCATAGGCTGTAGAATTCACTAGCTGTCTTGTTCTCCTTCCATATGCTGACTCTGACTCAATGAATTTTCTTAAAAGAAAAAAAATTAGCCTTTTGGGATTTCCTTCTTTATTCCAAAATGAAGTTAAAATCTTACTTCAGAATGAAAAAGATTAAATCTTACAAGAAAAATCTACCAGAACTTAGATCCAAAAGTTTAATTTCTAGGTTCCTACACAAGAAAAATGCATGTGCAAATCCTACTTCTGAATTAGAGACAAAAAAATTAAACTGATGTTTTAAGGGTCAGTGGAGGAGCCAAACAATTGATTTACTACTACCTTTTCTGCTTACTCTTACCTCTTCCATCTTTAAGTATCCTTTGCTCCTCTGCTGGCTGATTCCCAAGATTACATTCCTGTAAGCATAATCCATTCCTCTATCTAGGAAAATTTTGCCTAATTGCCAGAACTGTCTCACACAGCTGTGTGATCTCAAGGAATTCACAATCACTACTTGTCTTCCCACTTTCATAAATGCAGCTCTCAAATTTTTTCATAACAAAAGCATGCACCAAAGCACTCTGCACCAAAGGCATTTTATATCTTGCAGCACTCTTTCTCACTAGTCTTCACATTTGTCTTATTTTTGGAGTTCAGGAATAAAATTTAGTATATAAAGCCTAAGTAAGTAATGCCTGCATAGATTTTAAGTGATTTTTCAAACTGTTTGGTAATCAATATGAAATCAAAATAAACTAAAGATACTCCTCATTCCTATTCTACACTCCCATCATATTTGAAGTTGTGACAATATTTTCCTGTCTGGTATTCTTAGCAAAGTTAAAGTTAAAAGCACTATTGGACTTATATTTCCAGGACTTTTAAAACAGAAATTGCCATTTTATCCTGACCTAGGATTTCTTCTTCCTTCAATTAAAACTCAAAACTCTCTCTATTCCAAATTCAATAATTGAGTTTAGTTTTTCTTTAAGTTTTGACATTGAGAAGGAGGGAGGGGACAGCAGAGTCTCTGTATTTTAAGTGTGTGTTTATAGAAAGATGTGGTAGGACTTCTGGCATATGAAAATATCTTCAATCAACAACAATAAAAAAATTAAAGCAGAATTTTGTGTGGCCAACTAAATTGAGGTGGGTCATTTAATGTGAACACTTTTATTACATTTGCAATAGTAGTGAGAATCATCATGATTCCATGGACTGATAAGGAGAACTAACTAACTGACCACTAGAGATGTATTTGAAATGAAGACACCTGGTATGGTTCATTAATTTAATCACATTATTGTATTCCCCATACCTTCAACAAAAAAAACCCCAAACCCAACAAGTACATTAGTAGTAAAGTTTTGGGGGTTGGGAGTTTTTTTCTTTTTTAAATGGGTATTCCAAAAAACATAGATGTATTTTTGCAGTAGGATTTCTAATTTATGTATCTGTAGATGTATTTCAAACCAAAAGATTAGATTAAGACTCTCCAGATATACTCAACTGAACCTTTTTTGAATTTTAAGTTGTCAGTTTCTTTAAATGACTAAGAGCCTCTTAAAGACAGTCCCACATTGAAATTATATGATACCTCTGCTTTACCCAGTATGCAGTGGAATGCTTGGTATCCATATTACTGAATGTTCTCAATTTAGAAACACAGAATGGCCAAATACAGTCCTGCCAAATATTCCTGTGATGCTTTTCTTCAACAAACAATATTATTGCATCTTCCTGTTTCATAATAATTTACAAAGTCAATGAAATCTCTCAGAGTTACAGCAATACTTTTACTTCCAATCTCCATCTAAAGGGCCATACCATTGAAAGTTCAACAAGAGGTCCTCTTATTCAGCATGCCTAATTTGAAAAGCCCAGGATCCAGTATGCCAGTATCCCAATACATAAGTTTACTTACGTTGTTATCTTGAATATCATGTTAAAAACAAGCATATGTCCACCCATATATATATGAAAATAATATAAAGCAATACCTGGTTCTCCTTAAGAGAGACTGATTAAAATTTCAAACACTGAAGTGTTTTTCAGTTTTGAAACAGGTTGAACACTTTTGCTAGTTCCCTTCAGCTCTTGTGTGCCTCGAATGTTCTTCAGAAGGACAGGAAGTTTTATTACCTATGGAGAGGCCAGTTGCTCCCAGCTTCCTGTGGTGGAACAGTAGGAGAGACACAGCTTCTATTCACAGTCAGCTCCATAACTCTTGTTGTCTGCTGCTACAAGACCTTTTACTTTTTACACTTATAAATACAAGGATATAAGAACACAACTTCTGCAATGTGCTCTTCCAGTCATCATACCCCTCAGTCTTGCCGCACAGGTAGCAATTTTCAAGGACTTCCTCAGGAAACAGAGAAGCACCTCAGCAAATTACTTTGTCAGAGTGATCAAAAGGAAGAGAAAATTGCTAAATCTCTTCTGCATAACTCACATCTTTGTGAAAGCATAATTCATGACCCTCCATGGGATGAAGACCCATCCAGAGTTCTGTCTCCCAACCTGTACTTGGGAGGACTATTCAGTTCCAGAACAAATACTGCACACTTCCTATGAGGCTCAGGAATGCCAGGATTCATACCCAGCTAATGTCAGCCACCAAAAAAACCTTACTCTCAGAATTACAGAGTACCAGTTCTCAAGAAAACTGAGCAGCTCAAGTGGAGATAAAATAAAAAACCATTCTGAGATTCTGGAGATCTTACGGTGAAAGCGACTTGTTGTCTTACTGCATTGGGTCTAGAAGGAAGCATTATTATCACTGCAGTGGACTGCTCAGAGAGGAGCAGCCATGTGCCTATCCCATGTAGTTCCAGACAGCTCCAATGGACATAGGACACAGCTGAGCCCTGAAGTCAAAGTGGTGGCAACTCTCAGAAAACTTATTTAAGAAATGTTAAAAAATGCTGCACAACAGTTAAGAGGGAGGAGTAAGAAACATGTGAAACCAAAATTAAAGAATGAGGGGATGAGGTGCTCCGGGAACTGAACAAGTGATTCCCCTACAGCCCATGCTGGAGCAGGTTTATCTTGTTGGAACTGTGGCCCATGCACAATCCATGTGCGTTTATGAACACTTTATTAAGGA
The DNA here is from genome assembly GCF_963662255.1 of Cinclus cinclus. Lineage (NCBI taxonomy): Eukaryota > Metazoa > Chordata > Aves > Passeriformes > Cinclidae > Cinclus > Cinclus cinclus. The sequence goes on from NC_085084.1 coordinate 9,749,769, forward strand.
CTGTATCCCACGGAGAGGACCCACCCAGGAGTGGGACATTGGAAGAGTGTGATAAGCAAAAAGTGGCAGAGGAGCTGTTATAGGTTGATCCCAGCAGCCTTTTCCCATATCCTGGCATGACTCAGGGAGAGGAGTTAGGACCAATGGACTGAAATTGAGCCTAAGAAAAATAAGAGGATGGAGGGAAGCCAGTATAGATATTTTGTGTTTTTTTCTCTCCATCCAGCTCTATTTTAATTGGCAACAAATAAAATTATTTTTCCCCATGTCCAGTCTATCTCCCCTGTTATGTTACGTAGCAGATTTTCTCTCTGTCTTTATCTTGACCCATGAATTTCATCTAAATTTCTCCTTATCCAGCTGATGTTGAGGAATGAGAAAGCAGCTCTGTGGGTATCTAGCAGGCAGCCAAGGTCAACACACCATGTGTAGTGAAATTTGTCACAAAGAAGAAACAGAAAAGTCAGATAAAATGATTCCATTTCATTGACAGACAAGCCATAAGGACAAAAATAACTTGCACTCACTTAAAATTACAGACTGTAGTAGAAACAAAAAAGAAAATATTAAAACTCATATTAGAATTTCTTGTTACTCATGACACCTTCTAAGAAAATCTATGACACTTTCTAACTTTGCAGTTCACAACTGCCAAGAACTCACTCAACTCAAGAAATCTATCTTTTTTTGCTCCTGCCCTCACATACAGCTTCATATTCTCTAGCACATGATGTAAACCCTTATATTTCCTTGCCTCATATGACTGGACAATGGTCTTAAATGATAGTCTGACAGCAAATGCATTTCTCTTATTTTTCTTTAAGTTTTAGGGTTGACTTATCTCTCTTCTGCCTCAAGTAATAAATCCCTGTCTCTAAGGTGGTTCTTCCTACTAAAGTGAGTTCTCAGCTCTACATCTAAGGGGAATCATTAACTTCTATAATCTTTTGGAAGAATTCAAACTCGGTATCAGTAATTTCAGAAAGAACTTTTATCCCATCTTGTTGGTATGACCTGGAGACAGAGATCTGTATTTTAATATATTACTGAACTGTCCCAGACAACACTTCAAAAATATGAGGTCCCATTGTCCTTCTTTTATTTACATTACCAGTAAATGAATTATGGCATCTAGTTCAAAAATCAACCCTGAGAAAATAGATACAGAGACACTGTTACTACTTTAGTGTCTTGCTGTAAAGTACTTGCAGTTAACACTTTATATCCTTTTTTCTTCTGCTGCTATTGTATCCTTCTAATTCTTATTTACTGTGTCTTGCACTAATATTTTGAGGATTAAATTCTCAATGACAGTACAAACATTTTGAAAGAATGAATATATTCTGCATTTTCATGACTCTTCGCAGCTTCAAAATCACTGCTTTCCATCACTCTCTGTATCAAAGACTCATTTGGTTTTATTGTACACAGCAATATAGCACAGGTCTTTTCCAAACACCCCTTCATATTTTCTATGTTATTTGCTCAAGTACAGAAGCATGATTTCTCTTTCAGACAGCGTGCCTGCTTATCGTCCATTTAGTAACTGAAATAAACAGTTTACATACGATTCTCTCAAATTCATTTGTCTATTTTTTCTAACAGCAGTAAGATTAAGTAACAAAACTTAGATTTGAGCTGAATTCTGCACATTCTTAATAGCTCTTCTCAGAGAGAAATTCAGACAGTGAAAACTGTTACTCTTTATAAACTTATTTATACCTAGAAGTACTGAAGAACCAAAAGACTACTCACTAGTATTATTTCTAGTATGACTTACTCATTATACTACTGCAACTCAGAGGGATAGAAATAGTCTTATACAACTTGCACCAAGTCCAATGTAATACATCATTTCAGTTGGTCCAGTTAGAGAATTTAATTACTCCAGTACATAGGGGATAGTTTTCAAGGCTTTGGCCAATTGTAACCAACATACTAGCATAAAATAAATTGGTTTGATAGAACTGATGCCTAAGAGTGGTCTTCCTGTAGCAGAGAGGAAGTTCCAAACATCTGCGTTTGTAAACACTTGTAATGTAAGATCTGTCAGATTAGAATATGAGCAGAGGAAGCTTTTAACTGAAATAGTTGTGCAAATAAAATTTCCAGGTGTAAATATACATAACAGAATATAGTTATGCCACTTCATGCTTCTTAACTTCCAGTAAATTAGAAAAACTAAGGCTACAGAGACTTGGTACGAAGAATTGGCATTTGATGCATAAGGCTACATAATACATAAGGCAACAATGCTTATTGAATGAAGATCAGGTTCCTGCTAAGACAAGGTCACAGAGGAGGGCCTGCAGCACAAGAAGTGCCTTATGGGGGGAGTTCATTAAGCAAGGGTGCATATTCCATCAGACCTGCCCAATATAATGCCTTTTGCTGTGACATTCTACCTGCCAAGTGTCTCTGGCCAATGCGTGGCCAGCCGGCAAGTGACCTGAATTTGGTAAGACACATCATGGATGAGACCTCTAGAAGTTTATGATACAGCACCAAGCAAACAAGGAAAGCAAGAAAGGTGCCAGATGAACATGACTTGGATGATAATACTGTTGCAAACCCTGAAAAAAGACATTCTCCCCTAGAAATGATAAAACAGTTCTCCAAAGGAAAGTTATGGCATATTAAATCTACATGTAGAACCTGACATATTTTGATTGTTCAGATTAATATCTAAGAAGAGAAAAAAGTATACTTCATGCTCAATTTGTACTTTTGTTAGCTAAACATTAAGAAGAAAACACTAATAGACATAACACTTATTTTGCACCCTGCAGGTGCTTTTGGAGAGAATTAATGCTTCCAATAAATTTGTGGTAACTTAAACCAAACAAAAGAGTACTTTAAAGAAAAGTGTGATCCTTTCTCAGCTGTCCTGATGCATATAAACTTCAAAAGCTCATTACAACCATTTAAATGCCTGTGATTTTATTACTTCTTTGAGCTTTTCAGCAAGATATTCAGCCAATGCAGAGATACAATGTTTCTCTGAAGAGTTCCAATTGTGTACAAATACTATATTCAGACAAGGTAGCAATCTGTTAAAACTAGCTGACTGTAATAGGTAATTTTAAGTGAAGCCTTAGTCATGCTTGTCCAGCAGTTTGTTGTTCAATTTAATTAAATTCATTTAGTTAAGAAATTTTATGCATACATTTGTACTAGCATAATTTAAATTATATACTAACATATTTTTTTAGGAATTGAGTAAATAGTGTCAGAAATTTATAATTAAACAATGAAAAAAAAAAACCCCTCTATGCTTAGTTGGTCAAACTTAACCAATTTATGCAAAGTACTCACTATTTTTTTTCTCTTCCATAATTCCAGTTTCTGTGCACTACAGTTTACAGATCTTCAGGTATTGGAAGATATTTTAAATCTAACAAGACTTTGCATCTTACACAAAATTGTTTTGGAATAACTACTACTGATCAACTGTTTGTGGAGACCTAAGCAAGTTGCAGATCTAAACTAAACTGATGTCTAACAATATTACCCTGAAAGTGGCCCATAGACTAAATTGATAAAAAATTCAGTTAGCTTTTACCTCCTAGACCTGAAAGCACGAAATCAATTTGCTTTTCTTTCAACTAATTGTATAAAAGAATTGCTTTTTTTTTTTTTGCCACTGTTGTTTTCCTCTAAATCTTATCTTTGTCCAGACCTTCTTTGTCCAGAACTTCTAAATGTCAAGAACATTGATAAGTCTTTTCTTAAACACAAATTACTGAGATAAACATGGACCTCTACCAGTGTTAGAAAGATACCTAAACTGAAAACATAAACATTGAAAGGTATTGTGTGCACTGCATAACAGTGCAGCTATCTTACACAGAGTATTGATTATCTCTTGTCTATAAACAAAAATCCAACTCACAAACTGTTGTAGAAGCAGAGCTAAACCAGTGACACCTTAGGAACAATAAGTATTCTCACTCACACCCAGGTGAGGTCCCAGAAAGTTGCAATAAAGTTTCAGATAAAAACAATTTCTTTACTTTATTATAATTTTTTTCCATGGGTGGTAGCTTTCTGTAATGACAAAAAGCTTTGTCCATCTGTCCTTAAAATGTCATGCATTATGTGTATTTCTGTCTGGATGCAGAGTGAAAGCTGTGCATACCAGAAGCCAGTTTTAATTATGGTATAAAATGCTGATAAGATAGGAATGTCATCCATACTTTACTATGACGTCTGGGTGACCTGGTTTGAAAGACAGGTATTTATTGCTAAAGAAAGGCAGAAGCCTCCCTTTGAAATGAAGAGTGTGATCCCTCCTCCCTACAAATTATTTTAGTTTTGGAATTAAAGGAGCTCTCAGGCATAGATATGGGGATAGGAATAACAGTTCTTTACTAATATATCTTGCAAGACAAACAAAAAAACAAGCAAAAAAAAACCAAACCAAACCAAACCAAAACAAACAAACAAAAAAAAAACCCACTAGCTATGAAATTAGCCACAAAAAGAACAGTAACTCAGTCCCAGAGTCCCAGTCCTTTTTGGCTGCAGGCACCTTTTCCCTGAGCTGCAGTTCCCGGTGCTGGGGGCGGGCAGGTCCCACAGAGCCGCAGGAGGGCTGGGGGTGATGGCAGAGCTGTCCCAGGGGGAGAGAGAGAGATGGAGAGAGCCCTCCGCTCACGGTGTGGGTCCCAGTGCTCAGCAGAGTGCTGGATGGTGGCAGGTTACAGCGAGAAGGCAGCAGGGCAGGGTCTGACAGCAGTGAGGATGGCTCCCAGCGCTGGGATGGCAGAGATGGAGCTGAGGCACCGATCGTCCTTCTCGTCCGAACTCCATGGGGGAAATGGGGAGAGCCAGAGTCTTCTGTCTGCTCTTCTGGATGTTTGGATATCGAGGGGTTTTTCTCTTCCCTCTTCTCTCCCCTACCTCTTGCCACCAGGGCCCAGTCAACAGGTATCTCAGCATGACAATGGGGAAAATTCCACAGAGTGAAAAGGGAAAAAAAACAACCCCCAACACTGGGAAACAAGGAATTGATTAGAGATGCAATACGAAGTTGTGATGTGGAAGAAAAGCCCTCTCATATGGATGCAACGAAAGATCTCCAGACACTGCTTTGGCAATTTTTAAGCATTTTAAGTAACTGCTGCTACTATGACACTGCTCAGGAATCTGTGCATGTGCAGCTGCGTGGTGACCAAATTCAAACAGTTAAGTGGCTAGTTTTTGGCTCTCATAGCTGATGAGCTTGATATCACAGCAGTTCTAACTCCCGCTACTTAAACCATTGTGAAAACATAGCTTCGACAGGGATTTCCAAGGCAGAGAGCTGAGAAACTCTACTAAACAAATCTAGGTAAAGAAAATTAAAGAAGCCAAGAAGATTATTAAGTAAAATACAACTAAACACGTAGGTGTGCTAGTTTTGGCTGGGATAAAATTAGTTTTCTTCATAATAGCTGGAATGGGGCTATGTTTTGATTTGTGCTAGAAACCACATTGATAAAACAAGTATGCATTAATTACTGCTGATCAGGCCTTACACAGAGTCAGTGCTTTACCTGCTCCTCATCCCACCCCACCACTGAGGAGGCTAAACATGCACAAGTGGAAGGGGACACAGCCAGGATGGTTGAGCCCAAATGACCACAGGGATGTTTGAGATCATATGGCATCATGCTCAGTATATAAAACTGAGGGGAAAAGAAGGATGGTGGGATATGTGATAGGGCACTGCTCCCCTAGAGATGGCTGAACAACCACCTCCCCATAGGAAGGGGTTAGGTTGTTTCTTTTTTAATTTCCCTTAACTTAAAAGTTTTTTTCATTTTGACACTCTTCAATTTAAACTTCAGTCCACTGCTTTTTGCAGCACTCTTATCTACCACAAAATATTCTTCTTAAGATGACTTGGGCAAACTTCAGGGCTTCAGTAAGCAACATTGCATAATTATACCCTTGTAATCTTTCAAACCATTTTATTGTCCAAGCAATTCCCAAACTCATTTTTCTTAACTCCAGAGCAATTTTTTTTTCTCTGGCATCCATCATTGAGATTTTGTGGTAATCCATACAGTGCTTGAGAGCTGAGCCAGTGTGTATGTACATGCCTCAGCTGGCCTCGGCAGCTCCTCCAACACAGAATTGTTAAGCATGACAGCCAACACCACATCATGCTTGGTGCACTGAAGGCTCCTTTGTAGGCTCCAGGGAACCAAAACAACTCGGCTGCAGGGTACCTCAGCTGTCTACACACCCCTGTGCACCAAGGAAGCCAGCACTGCTCACCTTGGAAGAGCAACCATGAGTACAGAAAATGGCAGCAATAGGTCTCCAGTTGACTGACTGTGGCTCGTATCTGGGTCCTGGTCAACACAAGTTTTTGAGTTTGAATTCATTTGACAGTTGCTCTGACCATCTTCCTCTCGTATACCCACACGGTAACTTCCTTCAAGATCTCCTTCAGTGATGAGGAAACTGGTTTCCTGCTGATCTGACCTCTTTCACCCTTGCAGGGAGTTCAAAGGTCTGGTGCCAGACATCAGTCAGTAACGTCCCCACAATCCTCTTGCAGAGTGACAGATACTTACAGCGCAGGTGCGCTTTTACCGGGAAGGCAGGTAAGCTGCTTCCACTTTCCAGCGCCGTGTTGTATTGTTTACAGCACACTCTCACTCAGCTGCAACTTTCCTTTGCCACTCCATAAACATTTGGACACACAGTTTAAATTACTTTCTTTGTGTTGGGGTTGGGTTGTTCGATTTTTTCAATAACGACCGCGCGTCTCATAAAACCATGCTGATCCCCAGCAAGAAGAGGGCCTAAGACCGGGCACAGACATTTGTACTCAAGTAGGAAGGCCAGTTCCCTGCCAGGGAACCTGTCCAAATCTCTCTAAGCACGCCCCAGCACCGCGTGGGACCACGTGAAGTGAGAAACGCGGGTACATTTGTCATCGGGCCGTGATTTTACACCGAAAACCGCAAACAAAACCCCTGCGCCGCGGAGCGCAGTACCAGGCCGCCCGCCTCGGGCAGCTCCCTGCTCCCACACACCGGCACAGAAGCGTACCCAGCGCTCGGCAGAAGAGAGGTAAGGGCGGATGGCGGACGGGAGCTGCGGCCGCCCCCACCGGCACCCCCTCCCACCGCAGCGCTTTCCCCGCGCTGCGCGAGGCCCGGCGGCGGCGCTGCCGCTCGCCGGCCCCGCCCGAGGCTCCTCCTCCCACTGCCGGTCGGTCCCAGGGCGCAGGGCTGACATCACGCCCGGGGTTTCCATCCGACCGCGGGAGGGGGAGGCTGAGCGGAGCGGCGGCGTGATGGCGGCGGTCGGCAGGACTTAGGAGTCGGCGGCGGAGCGGAGCGGCGCCTACCCCGGTTCTCCCTGCGCCCCTCCCAGCGTGGTCAGGACCCCATTGTTCGGGCGGCAAAACGAGCCAGCCCGCGGTGCGGGCAGCGCGGAGCCGGCAAGAGCTGCGGCGGCCGCCCAGGCCCCGCTCTGGCCGCGGGAGCCGCCCGCGACCCGGGGCTGCGGTAGGAGCAGCAGTACGTCTCGCGGGGCGCAGCGAGGCCTCTAGCCGTGGGGAGGCCCCGGCAGGGCTGGGCCGGCCGGGCTCCACGCACCGCAGGTAGGCAGAGGCCGCTATGGCTCCCTTCGCCGGCCGGGAGCTGTGCAGCTGCCGGAGATGAAAGCCAGAGCGGGGGGCGGGCGGTGCGGAGGAAATGCGGCCTTGCTGCCGGTCGCGAGGGGGGTGGATGCCCGGCGCCGGGCTGGCTCCTCGGGCCCGCTCCCTGTTCTCCGCCGAGAGAGGGAGGGATTCTCCGGGGCCGAGGTGGGCAGTGCGATGGAGCTGCTCCCGCTCGCTCCTCCGGGGGGAGCCAGTGCGGAGCCGCCCGGGCGGCCCGAGAGCGGCCGCGGCTCCCCTCCGGGCCGTGGGGGGCGCCGGGCGAAGCGATCGTGGAGGGCGGCGGCGGTGGCCTTGGTAGCGCTGCGAGAGAGCGGCGCCCGTGCAGGCCGCGCCGATAGCGGAGTGGACGGGCGGACCTGCCCGCGCTCCGTTGAGGGCGAGAAGCGAGAGTGGCGCGGGAGGCAGAGGATGAGAGCCGGGATCGGGTCGGCCCAGAGCAGAGAGCGGGCGGCAGAAAGGAAGTTTTGCCGCCGCCCGCGGTGTTTTCCAGGTGCCCAAGAAGCGGCGGTTCGCCCCCGCGCGGGATCGCCCAGCGCGCCCCCCCCTCCCCTGCGGGGTCCCTGTTTGCGTTTCGCGGCCCTGCTGTGGCTGCGGGGCTCCTTCTGATCGCGCTCCCGTCCCTCATCGCCATTGTTCGCGGGCCGGAGCGGCCCGGCCGTGTGAGCGCAGGGCAGTGCCCGCCCCAGAACGAAAGTTCCCTTTCATCGCCTCGATGGGCTCGGGGTTGGGCTGTGGCTTGTTCTTGGAGAGCACCCCGGGGCGGGCAAGACCCTAATGGCCTTCACACCCCTAAGTCTGTGAAGACGCAAATTGATCTGATTATCACTGATTTTACGCTTGCGGCCCATTTACCGTGAGCCTAAACTTTCTTTGGCTTCATTGAGTACTGACTGCGTAGTGATCTGGCCTAGGAGGCTGATGTATATGCAATTATGATCATTCTGTCCCTGGGATCTTGCTGGTTTCATTTAGTTGGAGCTCGTGTTAAATAGTGATCTTTTATCTTCCTGCTCCTGCCCACAACTGTAAGTGGATAGGATTACTTGTATTCTTGGAAATAACTCCCTCTGTATTCTGTGCATGACATACATTTTACTAAGCAGATCTTAGCAGAAGATTACTATTTACCTATCTCTTCAAGTAGGCATTTTTTCTTATATATTTAGATCTGTTTAGACCCTGAATTCAATACTATGCTCGAAGTTAAGATGCATTGTATAGTGCAGATAGGCAGTAAACTGTTCTCACCTTGCAGTAGTAAAGAAAATGTAATTTTTCCTGTTCTGCAGCTACCAGTTTAGCAGAAATTGCCATCTTTATAGCACTGCTTATGAAAAGTTGCATAAAGAAGTATAATGGCAAAAAGAAGTCTATGCTGGGATCCTGCTGCAGTCAAACAAAAAGCAAGACAGATTTTCCCTGCATTTTGTGTATGTTACTTAGATCTTCCAATATGAAGACCTGTTGTTCTCTGGACATTGTATTTTGTTGTTTTCACAGAGAGCAGGGAAATTTTTTTCCTCTCAGAAAAGGAAATGGTGATAAAATGATCAGCCATGAACAGGTAACACACAAAAAATGCTATTTTTGAGTTACAGACATGACATCAAACATGCCCCCTTTCACGGTTAGTGGAAAAAAAACAGTTTATTTTTGGTATGTCTTTAGTTGCAAGCGTACTTTAAAATAGTCTTAATATTTTCCTTTCCTGTTTTAGGTATTTTGGGAGAAATCTTGAATACCCACTGAGGACTCTAAAGCGAACACATACAGTATCTGGGAAACATACAGAGTAGCAAGAAGTGGATTCCTGATATCCGCCTTGTAACTTGAGTGGACTTCTATTTATTTTTTCAAACTTTTTAATATTTACAATGAATGGGCACAGTGATGAAGAAAGTGTAAGAAACAGTAGTGGAGAGTCAAGGTAAGCACTTGATTATTTCAGTTGTTCTTGGCTATGTTTTTTTTTTTAACTAAAACTAACTTATATTTGAACTGAATGCTGAAATGTGGTGGTTAACAGGCAGATCATAGTTACGAAGACTGGTTTTGCTTTCTTGCAGGTGCTTAATCTGTTTGTTAGGTTCTCATCATTTCAGCGAAGAATGGGAGTGATCATATATATGTCCTGCATAATAAAGCTGAAGCAGTATTAAAGCCATGTAGGCATCCAGCAGAATAATACCTCTCTTGAAGGAAAAAGTGCCTTAAGTATCAAAAACATTGAATTAAGATGTTAAAACTGTCCTCTATAAAGTGTAAGGCACGTATGCATATGTTGTATAAAACCCTAATTAGGGTGTCTTTAAAGGGGCAGTGGTTCACTTCAGTGTTTTTATATTAAATACTTTATGATTCTGTCATTCTTCCGAGCTGTCAGACTAGTAGAAAGTGTTAATTTTGTGTTTGTTTTTGGAAGTGAAAGGACTCTTTTCCAGCCATGTTCTTAACTAAAAAGAAATCCAAAATCAGTCCTCTAATGTCAAATTCCAGTCTTGTATCAAGTGCCGAATGTTCACGTGTTTGGAAGAGCCTGAATGTCCTTGCATCCATGCAGGGTGGCAGCCTGTTCATACAGGTGGAATTAAGTTCACTTGCTAGAACAGTTCCAAGTTCAAAAAGCGCCTCATGCACTCCAAAGTTTAGATTTCATAAACTGGAAATATGATAAAGCTAGAGGTTTAAAATTCTACTTACCAATAAAAAGTAAGGGTTAGACTTCTCCTCTAAGGGGTGGTTTGTGACTGTGCTGTTTTTCTGCCCCTCTTCCTGTCAGATTACCGCCTCTTGAACTGGTTAGCTAATTCTGTCAGTCAGAGGGCCATAAAGAAAACTACATTCTGCAGACTATGAAACTTCAGTTGGGTGGACAGAGATCTGAATTATTGCCTCAAGAGAAGAAATGCAAGAAGAGCATATAGCTGCCCACTAATCAGCCGGCATGTGCTGGTCATCAAACTTCTACAGTGTATGATGGACTGGGAAGACAGAAAGAGAATTGTTTAGGTCACCCTAGGTGCAAATCACAAGGAAATTTATGAACAGTGAAACTAAAGTGACTTTTATAGTTGTTGTGTATATTTATGTCAAGCTTCCTGTTATGCACAGAAGGGTCCTAGAAGGACAGTAGATTTTCAATTTCGTGAATAATTCGTAAGCTCTAACACATGATAATTTCTGAAGATTTCTGCTTCCTATAAAGTTGACACTGTTAAAATTGACAAACAAGTTTGAAGTCTTTCCTGGAACAAAATATTGCTTGTAACTTAAAAAAATAAAAGAGGCAAAACAAAAGCTTCCAACAAACATGAAACAAACCAACAAACCTCAGGCAAGTTAGTGTGTGAATTTTCTTACTACTTGAAAGAAGCCACCTGGCTAAAGGTCTATGGAGAAACTGTTTTGTATTGATCTATGATTGCCCATAAATATCTGTGTTTCAAAGTTATTTAAAAGCTGCAGCAGTGCATAAGACTAAAACAATTTAATGTCATAAAGTTCCCATGAATTTAATGAAAAATAAGCATCAGGAGGATGCACAGTACTCAAGACTTCATATTTGCCTGGAAAGTGAGACTTCATTGTTCATCTTAAATATCCTGCTGAGCACGTCTTCAAACTTCAAAATATTTTAAAATCCAAACAACTGTTTTTCCTAGGCTTTTGTCACCTGATAACCCCATAGTCTAATTCACACGCAGGCTTGTAAAGTTTCTTTTCATGTTCGTTATCAGAAAACTGTAAGTGAAGCGAGAAAACTTGCCATTCTAAATCATGGAACCTTCTTCTGTGTAACCTAGTTCCACTATTAAAATAATACAGAGTATTGTTATATTACTTAACACTTGCATTATAGCTGAATGTTTTCTTAATTTAATTTCTAGGTTTCCAGTACACTAAATGATTTTCACTGAGTTGAGGTATCTTAGCAAGCTGCAGCTGTAGACAGATAATTAACTGTAACTTGGGAAGTGTTGCTGTAATTATCCTTCAGATTTGGAAATGTGAATTTTAGAGGATGGAGGTAGAAATCAGCAACAGAATATATTTACTAAGCTTATAGTGATCCCATTATGTTCAGAATGCAAGGGGTGGAAATAGTTGAAGAAAGCAGTTGAGAACTGCTGCTGGGAGTAAATTGCAAAGAAGATCAAATGCTAGAATTAGTAGGAAAAAAGAAGAGATGAATACAGTGATAATCTAAGCAGCAGCATTGGTGTTAACTGGGAGAAGTCTGAAAATTTGTGTCTGTTTGCAAATTTGATACTTTACAAGTGTGGTAAAGCAGTTCACTTACTTTGGTGTATGGTGTCAACTTCCATTGCTGTCATTCTGGAGTGATAATAAATATAGCCTCTTGTAGCAGAGCCACCATTATTACTTCAGAAAGTTAAGCAGTGGGTCTGGATTTACAAAAATACACTGGCACGTCTTGTTTTATGGAAACACCATGACTTGAAAAAGTTGTGAGAAGCTTGTAGTAGTCTCAGCAGTAGGAGGGCTAGACAAGGGACTGATCATAGACCTTTGACTTGATACGCTGTGGTAAGGGATTGTAGCTGTCCTTTATTCACTGTGTAGCTGTGCAGGTGATTTTTTTTCTGAAGTGAGAAGAATGAGTGGTTTGCCACACTGCTTCATACCTTTCCAGTGTTCATCTATTCATCTGTCTGCTAGATCACTAAAAAACTTCCTTTGGTTGCAGGTGTTGGTCCTGAAGTTATGATTTGTTATTGAACAGTGCATGGCCACACCATTTATACTTTCCTTGCTTGTTTCAGCAAGCTTTGAAGCTCTAAGTCAGTACTAGAACTGAGCATGATGGAAATTATTGTAAACATTGTTAACTAGTCTTGTTGGTTGGTGTTCCAATTTCTGTCCAGTAACTACATTGGTGTCTACTTTCCGGCTTGTTGTTTACTTGATATAACTATTCTGTAATGTTTTTAAATAGCTCAGGGTAAAATATCACAGATATTGTTCGTCTGGATAGCAAGTGAATGTAGACACAAAGACTTAATAGCAGAGTGCTAAGAAGCTTACTCAAGCGAAACATCTTTCTGTAGTGTTCTTGACAGCGTTCAGTTCAGTGTGCAAACTTCACTGTGAATACACACATTCAAGTTACATAGTATTAAGAAAGCTTAATCAGCTTGGAAGGGCAGTTGTACCTGAACTGCAAGACAAGTCCCAGGTAGAACAGGGACTGCAGCAATGAAATATTGGCACTATTTGAATAACATTCTGATTTCCCATCTCTTTACTCTCATGTGTTTCTGCAGAACAAGGTACAGAGGACTTGAACATACCTTCCTTTCCTAGGTAAAAGGGCATGTGCTCGGTGTAGCTTGAGTGGAAGGTAGCTGGCCATTTTTTGCAGTAAGCAGGAATCAGCTGCTTACACCTAATACTTTTTATAAGTGTTTACACACTTGAAAGTTGATGTTATGATAATAATTTAAAATTTAAATTCAAATTATGATAATAATTTAAATTTAATTGGTTTTGTGGATTGTGTAGTCTGTGGACCACATAATTAAGTAAAGAGTGAAGACTTGGTCAACAGGCTTCAATTTAGTATAAAAATGCATGCCTTCCATAGAAAGTAAAAAAGATTCATTGAAAGCCATGACTTGAAGTTCTCACTTTCTTGAAATTTAATTGGGAGTTAAAATAGAAATTGACCAAGCGTATTTGCAGAAATACTTGCATGCACTGGCTTCATTTCACTAGGAGTTTAATAAATAATATTAGTAAAGATGTGAGTATATAGTGAGAGAGAGCATATACATAAAACTGTATATATTTAGATACCTACTTAATGCACAGGAATTGAATTCACAGATCAACAGAAATACTGTAATGGTGAAGACTGTTGGTAGCATGCACTATAAACAGCTAGTGGATAAAGCAAGCTCTTTGCAGTATTTTTCTCTTAAATTAACTAATTATTATTTTATCAGGAATAATCTCTTACAGAATTAAGCATACTAAAGCATGATAAGGTGTCCAAATCTGGGTTTAAAGCATCTTTTCACTTCTTCTTGGAAGAGTTCACATAGAGCATGTATCCAAACGCAAGTATTTTTTTTTTTCCTAGAAACCTTTCCAACTAAAAAAATTTAAAATTCATGGTCTGACTCTTGATCTGCCTATGATGTTAAGTTTGATTTTGGAACTCCTGCTGAGTTTATCCCCATTTTTTGTCTAACCCAACTGAATCCCACATACCTGTACCACATATTTTAAATTAAATTCCTGTATTCTGAGATTTCCAAGATTTTAGGCAATGCAGGCTCCTCAAGAAAAAGTGGAGTTTTGTGATATTGGCAGTGTATACATCTGCCTGTCCAGATGAGATCCCTCAGCTGGCTTCAGCTGGGGTTTTTTGTTTGTTTTGTTGTTGTTGTTTTCTTTTTTTTCTACTTTTTTTTTTTTTAAATTCCATTTGATACTTTTTTGCTGGTGGTCTCTAAGGAGTTTCTGGTAAAGATGTCATTGTGTTGCTGCTGGATCTAGCTGTGTGCTGAAGGTTGCTCACATTACACAACAAAGTAGTAGTAGAGTCCTGGGTAATCACTGATCTGTGAGGGGTTCCTGGAGCTTCTTTGTGCTCTTAAGATGTGTGACTTGCATCTTTCCAATAAAGACTTGCAATGTACTTCATAGGGTCATGAAAATTGGTAGGTAATCAGTTTAATTTTGGTAACATTGCTTTGTTTACAGTAGCAGCAATAGATAATTAATCTGCAGGACGGGAAACACAACGTGTTAGCCCATACCAGGAAAACTGAATTGAGTTCATAGTCTGTAACAGCTGAGGACAGGAAGTAGCATCTGGCAGATTGAATATTATACTTTTTGTGCCCTCTGTTCTTTACTGGCAGTGATGAGAAAGATAAATCTGCTTTATGAATTATAATTAAATAATTAAGATTTCTTGAAGAAATAAAAGTAGAAAAGATTACTATTTGCATAGCATTTGCCTGTAGAAACTTACTGGCTATTTTAGAAGTTTGGCATTTAGTATCTGTTACTTCTGCACATTTTGAATGGGCTCTTCATATTCCAGTGATTTTCTTCCTTCAGCTTGTTTAAAAAACCCCAACAGCCAAGCAGCAAAGGAGACAGTCCATTGTAATCTCAGATCTGTTTCAAAGATTGTGCAGATAGTAATCTCTTTCTTAGTGTGTTGTGCTTTAGTTTGTTTAAATTGTGACTCTCTGTCTTGCTAGCCTTGAAACAGAAAATCAGTAAGGTATTGTCATCTAATGAATGCACTTGAAATCAGTGGTGGTAAATTAGCTGTTCTTGGATCAGTTATTATCCTAGACAGGAGTCTACAGTTTCTGTCAGTTCTTTCACAATGTGACTTGTTTAGTTCCCCATTTTAGGATTTGTATTTCTAGTGTCTAGTTTGTCATTGTATGATCCTCTCAGGGGCACGTTATTTTAAAGAATAAGCTAGTGAAGCTGAACTTAAGACAGGGGCAGCTAAAGTAATGTCTCTGTGGCAAGATAGTTGCTTTAAGCCTGTCATTTCCCCAAAGCATTCCCCGGTTTCATTGCATAAGTATTTATCTGGGGAAGTTGGAAAAAAAAATAGTTTTAACCTCTTACCTGCTTTGGTACCTTCTCTAACCTATGTTGCTTTTCTTTCAAAGTGTTTGCAAATAAATACTGCATTCAGGCATAGATTTGTGAACAGGTAGGGAGTACCCAGAGACAGTGTTCATAAAAAACCCCAGCATATGCCTTCAGTGTGTCTGAATTCCTTACCAGATCAGATTTGACGTGTGCTGCTGTACAGATGGAACTATCAAGGGCTGGAGGTAAGAGGTTTCATAAGTGCATATCCTGCAAAGTGCTCTTTCTAGACTTCACACCACAGTTTGTCAACATACATGAAACTAATCTTCCATCCTGAGACTTGGTGTTAATTTTCAGTATGTGCTGTTGGCCTGCTACTGAAAGTTACTGCTGACTGCTAAATTCTTCATCGGTACTTGGGTTTGTTTGCACAGGAAAGAAATAGTCTCACTTCAGCAGCACCAAGGAAATACATCATTAGTGCTTTATTCATCATTATTGTTTGTACTTCCCATATCCTTATGAGGGTCCACTGTTCTACACAGTCTTTTAGTTTGGAGAGGGGGAGTTGGGATTTTTGAGTGTTTGATTTTTCTATTTCAGTTGACCAAAGTGAATGCAAAGTAAGGTTTCTTATTCAGGGGCGCCTTTAAACACATAATGACATTTCTTACTACATTTTAAAAAGTAAGTAATAAATGTAATTTGCTTGGAGGTAGAGGAGGGAAGAAGGCTTATGTGACACAGAAGATGGACTTAAATTTTGTTTTGATTGATGAAGTGTCTAAAAGCATAAATGGTCTTCAGTGGTTAATCTTGGCGAACATTATTACTGTATCTGTTATATGAACACCTCTATTATTTAGCTTAACTTGCTTTGCCCTGTTTACACCTGCATTTCCTGTTCTGGTCTTGATAGTGTTTATAATTTCTGGAGCCATTTAACTTCTTGGAATCCCAGTCATCTGGGAAGAAGGCAAGTTGGACAATAAAATAAAATTGGTTAGAAGAGGTCAACAGTACAAGACCAGAGCAAGGAAGGGGTAGACATAATGTGACATGGTAAAGTAGGGTGAATTTGACAAACACAGATTCACAATAAATATTCTCAGTTAACTGAGATAGAAGTATGTTATTCTGATAATTGCTCTGATTATGTTATGTACAGTGACTGTTCTGCCAGGAGACTCGAATTAAAAAAAATAGATTCCAGCTCTTCACTCTCCTGTAGAGAGACCATCTTGACTAAGTTTGGAAAGGCTGAGGAAGAGACAGAAGTAGATGCTAGTTTGTGCTGCCTACAAATAGTGGATTTTTCTTTTAGTTATCAGCTTTAATCAGGCTTTTTTTGGAGAAAGAAAAAAGTAGATACAGATGCATAGGCAAAAGAAAAGTTGTGTCTAGGCCATCTGTCCTATTCCACCTTAGGGTATCTACAGGAGTGTGGGTAAGGTATGCACTTTTGTGGTTTGCTGAACTGTTTCCTATAGAGCAACTTAAGCAAAGACCCGGGGTTGTATAGGAAGAAGCATTGTCAAGAAATAACACGCTTGCCAAATCTTTTTCTGTAAGGAGAGAGGGAATCGGAAGCCCTGTTCCTGATGCAGCATTTGTGTGAAAGCGTTAAGACAGCAGCAGACAGCTGATTGTGCAGGTATTCCAATCAGTGTTTGAAGAAATACATAATGTTCCTTGCATCCTCCCCCTAGATATATGATACCAGAACCTCAGTAATTGTAATGTCAGTTCAGGTGATTAATGTTGTGAAAGTCGGTGGTGATACTTTGCATTAATGGGCATTACTTGTTGAAAGGAAAGTTGGTCAGATTAGTGACTAGTTATTAGTGACTATATCAGCTGACACTTAAATTTCTTCGGCTAGAAAATAAATTGCTTATAGATTGTGGCTCGAAAAATGCAGATGAAGTTAAAGAATCCCATAGGCAAACATGGAAAAGAAAGCAATTGGATGTTATGGCTACTTCACTGCTTTTATCTCCCTGTGTTTTTTTATATGTTTATTGTAGAACTTAGGTTGTGTTTCTTTAATGCAAGTAAACTGCCTTTCTATCAGACAGGGTTTTGTCCTTAATGTAGCAATGATTTTAGAAGTCAAGTTGTAGCACAGTATGAAATATTCTTCTTTATAGTTTGGTTTGCAATGGTAGATTCCATTGAGTGTTTTCAGAAAACACTTATTTTACATCTTTTCCACTTCAAGGAAGATTACATAATTTCTGGAATTCTCCTGATACAAGTTGAAAAATCAGAGATTACTTGTTAAAATAAGAGATTACTCATCTTCATGCTCTGAAAAGCTTTTAGACCACACTCCAGCTGATCATAATTATTTTTTCTTTGTTCTAGCTGGCTATAGGGTGTCCCGTTTCAGCAGATGAAGAAAATGTCAGTTGAGCTACTAAAAATCTGTCTGAAACTTCTGTATGTATTTTCCTGAGACCTTCAAAAACTCAAACATTTAGTGTTTCAAAAACTGCTAAATGGGCTCTAAATTTACAGTGGTGCTGGTAGACACTGCAGTGTGCTATGAGTTCTCTATGCTGTTGTCTGTTTTATTAGTCACATCTGCAGTGCCACGTGCCAGGGAAAAGGAGAGAAAGCATTACACTATGTAGTAGATGTGCTAAAATTGAATAATACCAAAGACACCTTTCTTCATTTGAAATTGGTTTAGATTCTGTGTGATTTATGCTTCAGTTTCAGGGCAGCAGTCTCAAGAAATGAGATCATTCCTGATCATTCAAAAATGATCATTCCTGCTTGTTTTTTCCATGTCTTCATCGATGCTTTAGAATGTTTATGAGTCTGTTTCTTAAAGCTCTGTCTTTTCTCTGTGGATGGTACTGACATCATAGGGGACATAGGAGAGAACAGCAATATCAATATCAGGAAAAGTTATTTTTATATACTCTCACCAATAGGTGAATGTATTGGTGAGGACTGGATGTGTTTTCCAAGTGTGATAGTGCATACTGTTCCCAGTATGAATTGTGTAAATATTTCCGTAACTCAGAGCAAAGGTAGGAGCACTTAAAGAGAAATTTTACAGTTCTGTGTTGTTTCTGTTCCCCTTTTACTGTGAGAAGATGACCGATGTAAATGCTCCCCTGAATGCCTGTGTGTAAATGTCTATAACTTTTCTTAAGTAATTCAATTTTTACTCTTAAGTTTAGCATCTAGCATACTAGGGTTTAATCAGAATTACTGCTCATGTGGAAGATGGTCCTAGTTAATTCTGCAAAAGGGATTAAAGGTTGATGTTGATTTTTAATGAGCAAGATTTGCTTAATATGTCTGGATTAAGGAGAA
This sequence comes from Cinclus cinclus, assembly GCF_963662255.1. Classification (NCBI taxonomy): domain Eukaryota; kingdom Metazoa; phylum Chordata; class Aves; order Passeriformes; family Cinclidae; genus Cinclus; species Cinclus cinclus. The sequence continues at coordinate 9,768,355 of NC_085084.1, forward strand.
GGGAGGACATCTCTCCATTGCCTTTTTTTTTTAATACCTTAGTGCAGTGGTCTTCAAAATTGTTGTTTGTACTCCTGTCAATATTTCAGCATGCATCTCAATGTGTACATAGGTCTTTTATGAAGTATATATACGTAATAATACTTGTACTAGAATCTGCCTTATAAGATATATACAAGAAATAGAAAATTTAAAAATATGAGCTAAAGATTTAATATTTGAAAATACAGGGTTCTATTAGTAAAAGAACGTTTTTAGCACTTACTAAAGAAATAGTAAGAATATCCTGTGTATTAATATCTTGATTCAACATTTTGTAACACAGTAGTTTGAAGGTATGGTTCTTCGTTAAGTTTATTTTGATACCTTATTTTAATGACTAACACATCTGAAGAAGATACCTAGCAAAGATACACGGCTTCAGATGGAAGAAGTGCATCATTTACTGCACTAAGTCATAGAACTATTTTTTCAATCCCATCAGCTAATTATGCAAAGGTTTTTCTTAACATTTTGTCTATTAAATTTCCAACTACCCTGTTAATAATTTTATGCATATTAATCTGAAGGAATTGCAGTTTTCATGTTTTTAACAGATGGGTTCAAAACCCACTGAAACTTTTTGAAAGATTTTTTAAAAGTCTGGAAATTATCTCCCAGCTTTTAATGTGTCTAGATACAATAGCTTTTTTTAGGTGACATACATTTGTTTTAGTGATAAGATGATGTAATGATAGAAACGTTTCCAAACATCTGTTTTCGAAGTGCAATCTCTATGGCATGAGTTTCTTTAGAAAAGCAGCTGCTTTTTCACTGTTAAGATGTCACCTTCACTTGGAAGGGATACATAAAGTCTGTTGGTTTTTTTTTAAAAAAATACCTGCTAGGTAGCATACTACTGGTAACAAATTGTTTCCACTGAAGTGGTCAGTATATTTGAAACACTCTTCTTTTTAAAATAAACAGCATCCTCAGAGCTCACAAAAAAACTAATATCCCTGGTTCACAGTGCTTCTTAGCAGTTCAACCTCTTTTGGTATCAATATATTTTATGTTCATTTCTTATCTTGTTACAAAGTACTGTAAATATTTGATGGACTTGTTTTCATAAAATTAAGAACATCAGTGACTTCCTTCATTCTTCTGGCTCCAGATTCTTTGCTGTAGTAGCTTACATATTGTTGATGGAGTGAATGAATTTATTTTGTGATGAAGTCTCTTACTGTCCCTACTAGACTCTGGTTTTTATTCCAGTCAGAGCAACCACACATTCTTAATTATGTTTGCATTGTTTTTCTCATAGAACTTTTTTTTTCTTTTTTAATTAAAGAAGTAGTTTACTGTTGATAAAATAACTTCTCTAATGCTTTTCCTTTAGTGACTTAAGAAAAGTAATTTTTTGTGTACTTCCTTGTTGAAAGTCCCAAACTTGGGACATGTTTGAAGCATCTGTACTTTCATTCAAACATAGAGCAAACCTCCTGAAATGGATTATTTGTTCTAATACTTGTTTCTTCAAACCTTCAGCAATGTTTTTTATGTGTTTTTCAGCAGTGTTTGCTGACAAAGAAATGTGCTTCAGGTTCTCACTGTAGTTTTCCATGCATTATTTTACCTATTTTTAAACAAAAAAACTCCATTCTCTGATGGCATGTAGGTTTTTTTCCCCTTGAACTTAGGTAAGATAATCTCAGAACAGGCTGCTAAACATTTATTATTAAATTAAAGAACATTTTTTAAGTACAAGATTGACTATTATTGCATTACTTGAAACATTGCTGGAAAAAAATGAAGGGTTATCTTTGTGTTCTGGACGGTTAGTTTTCAGATGCCTTGCTAATTTTGATGATTTGATGCTACCATGGGCTAATATGTCAAGGTACAATACACATTTAGGGTAAGAGTAATTGTTAACATTGGTAAATAATATTTTGAATAGTCTTGATAACTGAAATTTTCTTTAATCCAACTCCTTTTCAGATGTCATTAAATTGTCATTTTCTGTTGCCTTGGAGTGTGGCTTATGAAGAGCTTGTGATGTAGTACAAGCAGCGCTGCCATTTTCTTTTCACATGTACTCACAGTACCTTCAGTCCATTTTTTCCTTACAAGACTCTTTTTAAAAAACTACTTCTTCATTCTGTAAGGGTTAGTTTGGTTAAAACTAAGCAATACTGTCCCATGAATCCACGTAATCAGGCAGAGAGAAACTGTGTTCTGTCTCACAGCACACAGAAGGAATGGAGTGATTGCACCGCTGGGACAGTCTGGGTTGTGGAGCACATAATGCCTGGCCCCAGCCCCCTCAACTGCCTGATGCAACACCAGGCCATCAGACACAGGGGCTCAGGGAGCTTCAAGTGTCAAACCATGTCTTAAATACTTGAATGTTTGTAGAGTTAAATTAGTGGTCTGGGGGTTCCTTCCTGAATTCCCGAATTCCTTCCATCCTGAATTCCATCCTGAATGCCTTCCTTGCCGCGTTTCTTGCCGCGTTGCTTCCCGCGTTGCTTCCCGCGTTGCTTCCCGCGTTGCTTCCCGCGTTGCTTCCCGCGTTGCTTCCCGTGTTCCTGAATCCCTGAATTAATTCCTTTCTGAATTCCTGCATTCCTTCCTGCATTCCTTCCCAAATGTCTTCGTTGCTTCCTGAATTCCTTCCTGAATTCCTGAATTCCAGGATTCCTTCCTGAAGTCCTTTCTGAATTCCAGAATTCCTTCCTGAATTTCTGAATCCCTGAATTAATTCCTTTCTGAATTCCTGCATTCCTTCCCGAATGCCTTCCTTGCTTCCTGAATGCCTTGCTTCCTGAATTCCTTCCTGGATTCCTGAATTCGTTCCTGAATTCCAGGATTCCTTCCCGAATTCCTTCCCGGATTCCCGAATTCCTTCCTGGATTCCATACTGAATTCCTTCCTGGGTTCCTGAATTCCAGGATTCCTTCCAGAATTCCTTCCAGGATTCCTTCCTGAATTCCTGAATGTCTTTCTTCCTGAAGTCCTTTCTGAATTCCAGAATTCTGTCCTGAAGTCCTTCCTGAATTCCAGGATTCCTTCCACAATTCCTTCCAGAATTCCTTTGTGAATTCCTGAATGCCTTGCTTCCTGAAGTCCTTTCTGAATTCCTGAATTCCTTCCCACATCTGGAAGTGTATAATATTATTTTGATCTTGGCATAAACATGCTCTCTTGGATCTTTGACTTATAAGATAGAAGGAAAAGTACTAATTTTCTCTCTAATATTGAAAATACATACTGAAAACGGAGCCCTAGACCTGTAGTTCTTACTGTAGGTGTGTTTTTTTGCCTTATGTGCCCCATCACTGTTACTGTTGATTCAAGTCCTTCATATTTTTCTGGAGGAAAGAAAGTCCTTCGATGCATGGACTGTTGCAGCTATCGGGGATCTGTAGGTGTTATATCTCATGGAGTTCTGCTTATCTATACTGTCTTCAAGATCTGCTATTTGTCTTTATGCAGAGCTTATTTGTTGTTTGACTTTCTACCTCCTTTGCAAACAAGAACTTTAGGTTTCTGACTTACCGTGCTGTCTTTGGATTTTCTGCCTCTGAGGTTCATATTGAAACAGTGTATGAAAATACATGATAAAAGAAACATTGCTTTGATAATCCTCAGAACCTGTCAGTTACTTGTCCTATGGCAAGTCAACAGGGAAGATTTTTGCTATTCAGTAGAAATGAAGACCTGTTTGTTATTCTTACCTATTTCTTTTAATACATACTGTAGTTCCATGAAGATATATGGGAGTATGTGGTGCACAGGCAGAACTCGTACTTCACACAAGTTTCATGCAACTGCATTAATTTGGATAGCTAGAGTTGAAGTAAGCTCTTCCCAACATAGACTAGCCTTGTGTGTTTGAACTCGTGTAGTGCTTTTTATGAATTAATTTCAAATATTTTATGCATGCATGTATGTAAACTGATACAGATTACTAAGCTTTGATAAAGGTTTCAGCAAGTTGCTGTTACCCTAGTTGAAAACTTACTCCAGGCTACTCAGTTTGTCTTTTCCTGCTTCCTTGTTCTGTTTTGACATTCTGGGATAAGTAACATTAGTAAGATATTATTGATGCTATAGTCTTTAAATTTCATGACTATTTTTTTTCTGTTCTTTGTAACATATGTTAATCTCTGGTAGGGATCCTACATTGTTTTCATGCATGATATCATTAGGGGAGCACTAAATTAATTGTGGTTAACTTTATTTTTTTTTCTTCCTGTAATTTCACTAGTTTCTCTTCCCATTCCTTTTACTTCTATATGCAAGTTTGTTTTGAGGTCTTGCATTCATTAGTAATGTGGCTGAATTAAGATTTTTACTCTTTGTCAAATGTTACTGTGAATTGGAATGCAGTTGAGTTGTATTAGGCTGCTCTTCTCCAAATCAGGCCAATTTATTTTGAGAAACAGGGATTATGGAATACCTCTTCTTTTGCTGGTCCTTTTCATAAGCTTAATGGGAATTCATTATCAGGCTCAGAGCTTTGGTGAGAGCTAGCTGGCAAGATAAGGAGCCTCTGTTTTTAATTTGAATAGTGTATAATCTACATCAATATCCACATGTTGACATGTTGGTATTTTTTAACAGAGACCTGAGATGATAGCTGATCTCTTAGTAAATAATAAGACTTGGCGTTAGCTGAGTTTTTTTTTTTGCATCCAACTCTACACAAATAGAATTATCTACTAGACTTCTATTTTCCTTATTTCAGTCCCTTTGGTTTTGAACTTGCACTCAATTCCTGTGGAGAACATCAAACAACTTCACATTTCCTATCAGCTGTTTATCCCTGGGTATGTCCAAGGGGCATTTGGTCTGGTGCTGGGTGATGTGGTTTAGGAGTTACATTGGTAGTGCTGGGTTACCTGGATAATCTTGAGGGTCTCTTCCAGTCTTGATGGTTCTGTGATTCTACATAATCAGTGTAATTCTTGCTTACTTATTTAAGTAAAGTAATTTATTTTCATCTACTCTGTTACCTTTCCACCATTCTGTTCTGGTTTAAATGTTTCTTATAATGTTAGCAAGTTGACCAAAATGTCTTATTCCAGTGTTAGTTTCCCCATGCTACCTTAGAAAACAGGCACTTTGTTTTGGTTGCCTCTGTCTCCATATGCAATTCGACCCCTGGTTAGCTCTGTATTAGTATATGTGAGCTACTTTACAGCTGTATGGAAAGCTAACTTAATTACTTACCATCCGTATGGCTTAGCATTTTGCATAAATTTTTGATTTGGTAATTCACATTATTATTGTCTTCTTTCGGCATGCCTTGTCCTGCTTGAAGGTACTTAATTCCTTTCCCCCCCTTCAAGGTTCTGTAGGATTTACATGTTTTTTGTAACTTTTTATGACTAGAACTTGGCTGGTATTTACGTGTGTCTCTCCATGCTGAGTTTTCTTCTGTATATCTTCATTTACAGTTAGTGCTGCCTTCTGTAGTCCCCCTGACATTACTTAATGACACTTTGCTTTGCTGAGAAATATGATTGTTTTATAAAGGTGCGATTCACCCAGTATTTAAGGTAAGGCAATATTTGTGTGCAAAAACTATTACAATGAAAATCTCTCAAGAAGACAATTTTAGAGTGCCATTAATTTCTGGTGTTATTTAACCTCTGGTCATATATTGTAGCATCATATTCTGTAACTTGCTTTTTTGGGCAAGTGAGGTTAGTGTTACAGCACGATGTCTGATTTAAGACTTTGTTGAAAGAAATTGGAAATTTCAGAGCAGCCTTGTTGTTTCTCAGCTTTCCTCTCAGCAAGTGCAAGGAACCCAGTAGCAACATGTTTCTCCACATCCTGCCTTTCAAAGCAAGGAAACTTCAGCATGTTCGCATTGCCCCTCTTTATTTCATGGTTGCTGGTTGCAGATGGCTGATGGAGGTGCTCTCTGTGCAGAGATCTGTTAATGAATACCTTCATTTCTTCTTTGCTGGCACACTTTTGTTGGTGGCTGCAAAAGCAGAGGTGTGATTTTGTTTTGTTTTGCAGTTCTAAAATAGCTGAGTATATACAGGGGCAGATGATGAATCATCCCTCTCCCCCACCTCACCTCTAGCTGACTGTCAGCCAGATGAATTGTGCTGGCAGAGATCAGCTGAGCTTTGATACAGTTTTGGCTTTAACAGTTTCAGTTTTGGCTTCATATTTATTCTTCTTTTTAACCATTTGTGTCAGTGTGTACATAATTTGAAATTATTTTGCTATGTGTTGTGTCTTTTTAATGATATCTTTGAAATATAGTATTAATCTAGTGAGGAATTTACTGAAGTTTCAAACTCATCTACTCTGTGCAGTTGTTTTGAAAAACATATTCTTTTATAAAGTTTTTGAATGGTCATAAAATAAGAATCTTTAATTAATGTGTGTGCTAATTATGTTGAATCTGGTGTAAAATGAATATACTGATGAAATAATTTAGACCGTTCATGTGTATGCCAAGGAAAGTGCTTTACCACAAGTCATACCACCTCTGACAAATGCAGACTTGTCTGCATGGGAAAATTTTGTTCTGCTCTTTTAACAGAAGAGTATACACTGTGTAGCTTTTTGTTTTGTTTTAAGGACTGCCACTGATTTATGAAGATTGAAAACAGTATTGGATAGGCCTTTGTGAAGTAGTCTAAACTGTTAGGTAATATGGCATTTAATGGAGCTAAGCAGGGATTTTGAAGGGGGTGAAGCTCAACAGTCTGTGTGGCTATAAAGCATTTCTACCACTTTTAATTCCCCTGACACTGCTGTATTTGAACAGTTTTGCTTTATCTTTCTTTTGGCTTCACATAGAGTATCTAATTGCACTTTGAATTCTTATTCCCTGTTTATTTTTAGCCAACTCATTTAGTCGACTGCCTCCATTTGTGTACTACCCATTTGTCTGGTCTAACTTAACCAGTTGAGTTATTGTAGAGCTAAGATTACTTTGTGGGGGTTTTTTTTGTTTGGTTTGGTGGTTTGTTTTGGTTTGGTTTGGGGTTTTTTTTGGTTTGTTTTTTTTTTTTTTTTTTTGTTTCCCCCTATCCTGTTACTTTGGCAGTTGTGTAATATCTACTAACTTCTCATTGCAGTCGGTCAGATGATGATTCTGGGTCAGCGTCAGCTTCTGGATCTGGTTCAAGCTCTGGAAGTAGTAGTGATGGAAGCAGCAGCCAGTCAGGCAGCAGTGACTCTGACTCTGGTTCAGAGTCAGGCACTCAATCAGAATCAGAGTCTGACACATCAAGAGAGAAGAAACAAATTCAGTCTAAACCACCAAAAGCTGACGGATCTGAGGTAAACAAGATGCATATATCAATCCTTTGATGAGAGGTGGCAAGGAAATACTAAAAAATCTTTTTATATTATTTTAACGAGCACTGAGTGCTCATTTAAAAAATAAAAAGAGGTAATGAAGTGTTCCTAATTAGATTTTAACTTGATTAGGTTAGTGAAAGCATGTACTTTGCTATCTTAAACATTGGACAAATTTCTCACATAAGTATTTAAATTTGTGCTTTTAAAATTCTCACATTTTTAAGTATATTGAGTTAAAAACCTACCTAAATTTCATCTCACAGAAGCATACGCTAATTAACTAGAATTGTGGAAGGGAAAGATACACATATTATTCCTGAATTCTGTTTTTGCATTGTTTCTCTAATGCTTGGTTTCATTGTATCAATAAATAATTGTTTAAAAATGTCAAGCTTACATGCAGTTAGCTTTTTTTATCAATAAGTCAGCTAAATGCAGGAAAAAGTGGTGTTGAGAAATCTCTTTAATCCAGTGGACTAGAATTACCTGCACTTTCCCATGTTTATGGAGTGGTATACCATATTTATGAAGATAGTTACAGATTAGTTACACCAAGAACTGAAGACTGTTAAGGATTCTCTGTTATTTTTTTTCTCATGTACTTAACTATTACCATACGAACCAAAATCATAGCAGTTAAGCAATCTGAAAGAATTTGTGTGAATTTAAAAATGTACTTTATAAAGTTTTCCTTTACCTATTCAAGTACCTACACAGCTATGATAAAACATGTTGCAGTAATTATCCTGATGATTAGCATATAACATTCTGTTTTGTAGAAATCTTATGACTTTAAAAATCTGTCTGATACTGTTAGCTAATGCAGTGTTCTGTTTATAAGTTTAATTTATAAAATTAAGATGCTACTTAGGAGAAATAAATATGTTGCAAACTAGAGACTTTGAGTATATTTAACTGACTCTTGCATCTCTATTTCTGTTTAGTATTGGAAGTCTAGTCCAAGTATACTTGCTGTGCAAAGATCAGCAGTGCTCAAGAAGCAGCAACAACAACAAAAGGCAGTCTCATCAGACAGTGTTTCAGAAGAGGTGATTAATGTAATTTTTAAAATGTACACGTCTGTCCCATTGTCTTCCACATTCCAATAAAATTACATGGAGCAAATGTATATTCTGAGTGTGCGTAGAAGCCTGGGGTTAGTCTGTAAAATTAACATTCAAATAACTGACATTTTTATACAGAAAGTAAAGATATCTCTGGTTACTTGTTTTCAAGTGAGTTGTCCCAAAATTATAGCAGTTTTGATTCTGTGCTGCTTTTAGGTAGGTATTCTGTGTTGTCTGGACAAAATTTTCAAGCCACACAGTACTGACTTATATTGTATTTCTGGCTTCTTGAGTTTCATGAAGACAAATAAAAGTGCTAAATTTTCGATGTGTTTATATAAAAGGTGTCTGCTGTACTTTTCAGAAATTCCGTATGAAGTAGAAAACTAACTTTTACAAGTCTTGTAATAGTTACTACAAAAGAATTCATGTATTTTAAGAATGAGGCCTGTATTCCAGGTATTGCAAAACCTGAATCATAGGCTAATGAAATGTTGACTTTTTGCAGTAGGAACATCTTTTAAAAGCTCTAATCACAACTATGAAATGTAATTTATTTGTAAAGCAGTCTTTTTGTCCTGTGTTACAAAGACTTTGCCATGTAGTCACACTAATTTGGTTGGATTTGTGTTTTAATCTGATCTTGCTGCTCATCTTTTAAACAGAAAACTTAATCACATATCATTAAAATATTAATTTACAGCTGTTAAGCACTCTCTTCCAGAAAGATACTTTTCAGGATAAAAGTTATTTTAGCCTAAGTTTAAGACAATGAGATTTGCCTTAAGAAAATCTAACTTTAAGAGGATTCTTGTTTTTTCTTCTATTGTAAATAAAGAAGGGACATGCTATTCTCAAAATTTTCTTAAAGTGGTGTTTTAATGTGAGCAGATATGGAAAGTGAAAAAGCTTTTGAGGGCAGGAGATTTCATTGGGATTTTTATAGTGACATCTTGATTAATGGAGCAACTTACACCATGATTGTTTTTATGTAGGCACAATGTTGATTTTTTAAGATGGGGATTTTATCTGGTGGTCTCTAGAGTGATATTGGTGCAGTATATTCAGAGATGGATAAATAGAAAAGCAATAGCAATATTCTAACAGCTAAATTGCAAGCCATGAAGAGGGTAAAATATGAATAATATGCCTCCAATTTGAAAGTGGAAAACTGATGTATCTTTTCAAAATCTACTTGTTAGAAGTACTTAATTCTTTTTGTAAAAATGAATTGACTTTGGTTTATTTCCTTCCCCTGCAGGATTCCTCAAGTAGTGAAGATTCAGCAGATGACTCGTCGAGTGAAACCAAGAAGAAAAAACATAAAGAGTAAGTATTTTCCTAAATAATAGCAGACATTTTTTATCATAGAGACAGATGCTTGTAACAAAGCTTGAAATCTCCACTCTTGAAATGCCTAAGTTCTCTTTTTAATTTGTCTTGATCTTTCATTTCCAATTATGTAATTTTAAAATAAACTCACAAATTAACATTTCTATCATGCTAGTTTCTCAGCAAAAGAGTGTGCAGTATTGTTTGAAAACATTAATCGGTGCCTTTATTTCTAGAATACTTTGTTACAGTTTACTTTTGAGTAGGAGGCCATCCATAAAAATTCTTGTGGAGGTGGGAAACTACTTAAATAGGTTGTCTCATAGCAAATTCAAGTTACAATCCCTTAGTTAATGCCAAATGTTTTTTCTTCTGGATTTTTGTGAGGTTGCTTTTGTTTCCTTTTTTCCTTTCCTTTTATTGCTTAAAAGTGATAATTATAATATTAAATAACTTCATTAAATTTTTAAGCTATTAAAATTTAATTTTCCTGTATAGGGTCAGAGTTTGAATTAAGATACTGTACATCATCTTCCCTGTCACAAAGTAAAAAAATCTCAGTTAAGCAGAAACCAGATAATCCTGCTACTCAGTCACAAGTACTCCTAGCACTCATAGGACCTTGCCTGGCTGTGAAGCAGTGATGTGAGAGTTTAGTGGGAGCTTTTGGGTGCCAGTGCCACTCACCAGTTGCTGCAGTTCAGGTTTTTCTGCGTTTTTCAAATGTACCTCTGTTCTTTTTCAATTCTTATGCCAAAGTTGCTGATTCTTCACATGGCCCACTGAGACCATAGACGATATGGGACTCTCCAGAATACAGTATGATAGGACTTTAGAATTTGAACATGTCTAACTTCTGATTAATATGTATCTTTCCAGGTGGACTTGTTAAGTGCTTTGTTTTCTTAATGTCATGTTGACTCATTTATTCATGCTGAAATTAATACAGAAATCTAGATATTTGTTGTTTTAGATTTTAAGTGTACCTGTGTAGAACAGAAAACTTAGTCCAAATCCCTTTGATGCCATTGGGCATTTTTTAAATTACCTGGTATTCACTGAGGACAGCTTTCTGTTTCATCAACTAAAATAACTGTTACAAAATTTTTATTTCTGTGAAGAGTCTTGAAATTAGATGGATGAGTAACTGTTGTAAGAAGTGCAACAACATGAAATTACTGTTTTGTCTTTGATCCTGTACAGTGAAGATTGGCAAATGTCAGGATCGGGATCCCTATCAGGAACTGGTTCAGATTCTGAATCAGAGGAAGACAGGGAGAAAAGCAGCTGTGAAGAGAGTGAATCTGACTATGAGCCAAAAAACAAGGTCAAAAGTAGGAAACCTCCAACCAGGTAAGAAGTTGAGCATTTGAATTCTCTGGTACTATTTCTAGAAAGCAGTTGAGTATTTACTACTCCTGTACGTGCAATTGAAAAAAAAAAGTACGTTTTAAAAAAAATATGCATAATATGATAATATATGAATGCTTTCTAGTGAATATTTTAAATGAAAGCACAGTAATTGAACATTCATTAAAAATATGTATTCAGAAAACAATGCAGATTTATTGTTGTTCCTCATTTTCAAGAATTAAGCCAAAAAGTGGGAAAAAGAATGCAGGACCAAAAAAGAGGCAACTTAATTCATCAGAGGATGAGGAGGAGGAGGAGGAGGAGGATGATGATTATGATAAGAGGGGATCTCGTCGCCAGGCAACAGTCAATATTAGTTACAAAGAAGCTGAAGAAACCAAGACGGATTCTGATGATTTGCTAGAAGTTTGTGGAGAAGATGTACCACAACCTGAAGAAGATGAATTTGAAACAATAGAAAAATTTATGGATAGTCGAGTTGGCCGTAAAGGAGGTATTTTTTTTTAAGTGTTTTTAAGATCCTTGTTAAGATCATTGTGCAACTTCAGTGTGTCTTCTCAGCTATAAGTTAAGGAGCAATAGTTCTAAAGTTACAAATAAGTCATCCTGTTTCACCTTCCATATTGATAAGAATGCTGCTATTCCCATCTAAATATTGCAGAATAAAATATGTAAAAATTGTATACCTAAGTAGAAAATAAAAAAATTGGGTGTCAGATAGCTCTGTATTGCATAAATGCACACCATATTGTTATGACACCGAAAGGTTCTGTGGTACTTGATGAGTACAAATTATTTACATTGCAGTAGAGAAAGTAGAATACGTGGGAGAGCTGACTGGTAGTCTGAACGTCGAAAGACAGTGTCAGCATGGCTGAACCACTGAAATTATGATTTCAGTTACTGCAGTACAAATACAGAACAATGTGCGGAGTGGCTACCAAAAATGCATCTAGAATTGCAGTGGTATGTAGAATTCTGCTTTGTATTTGAGTCTGTGAGTTAAAATCATAGACTCATAGAATGGTTTTGGTTAGAATGGACCTTGAAGACTAGCTAGTTCCAGTTCCTCTGCCATTTTCAAGTATACATTCCCCTACACCAGTTTGGTTAAAGCCTCATCCAGCCTGGCCCTTTGAACGCTTACTTCCAGGCATGGCAAATCAGCAGCTTCTCTGGGTGTAACTGAGCAACCAGTTACGGTGCCTCACCCCCCTCATAACAAAAAATTCTTTCTAATACCTAATCTAAACCTACTGTCCTTCAGTTTAAAGTCATTACCCCTTGTCCTACTGCTGTGTGCCCTTGTGTAAAGTCCCTCTTCAGCCTTCTTGTAGCCTCCTTTAAGGACTAGAAGGTGCTGTAAGGTCTCCCCAGAGCCTTCTCGTCTCTGGGTGTAACACCCCCAACTCTCAGCCTGTTTTCATACCATAGGAGTTCTAGTCCTCTTGCCATCTTGGTGGCCTCGTCTGGATGTACTCCAGCAAGCCCACATCTTTCTTATGGTGGGGTCCCCAGAGCCCAGGGTCTTTCTTTTTTTCCCTTTTTCAAACATGAGGTTTATATTTCTCCTTTTCCAGTTAGTGTGAACTTCCCTAGACCACCAGGACCTCAAAATTATGGTAGTGGCTTAGCTGTTTCCTTCACCAGTTCCCTCAGGACCTGTAGATGTATCTCATCAGGTCCCGAGGACTTGAGCACTTTCAGTTTCCTTAACTGGTCTCAAACCTGATGTTCTGCTGGAGTGCGTGATTCCTCCTTCTCCCATTCCCTCCCTGCCTTTGCCTCCTCTGGTGTTGCTCAGTCACTTGCTGGTGAAGACTGAGGCAAATCAGGTGTTGAGTACCTCAGCCTGTTCATTGTCCCATGTAACCAGTTCTCCTATCCTAGGACTCTTTAATTATAGAAGCAAACACATAGGAAAACCCCATCCAAATGCTGAAAGCCTTGCACTTCAGGGCTACCTTTCTTCATTAGATACAGCTAGTGTCTAAATTTATTGACCCCTCTCAGAACTTGTACTCTTCTTTATCTCAAATTCTCTTTCCCGTGCTCTTCCATACCCTGCACCAGTGTGTGGTGTTAATGCTGTGGTCAAAGCCTTAGGAGCTAAGCTTCTTTCATTCTACCTGCCCAGATTATATTGCTGCTTTTTGGCATTGCCTCTCTGTCACTTTTATCTGCTCCAGCAACTTGCTGGTCTCATGTTCTTACCAACACCTCTGGGATTAGCTCACTTGGTTAGAGCTGGATACTAATTAGGCCAGGTTTATGGGTCTGATCCCCATATAGGCTTAAGAGTTGTACTCCATGATCCTTGTGGGTCCCTCCCAATTCAGAATATTCTGTTATTCTGTAACCTGTCCTCTCCAAAATGAGCCTGTTTGCTGTTGCTAGTGTGCTGCAGCTACAATATAGTCCATACTTAATCTGTACTTTATAATTTTTACCTGGTAAGATAACAGAGGCAGGACAAGCAACAGACTTGTTTAAGAATAAGATTTATAGTGTCCCTGTTAGTAGGTTTTTCATGTCTTGAGGCTGATCAGACATAACGGCAGGTGTCTTTTTTATGCTCAGAGATAAGAATAGTGTAACAGAAGATGACAAGTAGTGTTGGTGTGGAGCATTCCCTAGTGACTGCTTTAAAAACCAGGAATGCAAATAAAATTCTCAGGAGGCAAGATGAGATACTGCAGGTTAGGTGTAGAAGTTTTAGTTGCTTTTTTGATTCTCTTAACTACTTGTGCATGTACTAATACATCTACATCATAATCTTTCAAATAATAGTAATGACATGAGTGCAGTAAGACCCTAGTCAAATATATGCTCATCTAAGATTACCATCAATTATTTTACTACTTTTCTAACTGGGTGACTTAAGACAATTCACACTTAGGGCATATGATGTGGTCTCTTTCTCAGCCACAGGTGCTGCAACTACAATATATGCAGTTGAGGCAGATGGTGACCCAAATGCTGGGTTTGAAAAATCAAAGGAGCCAGCAGAAGTACAGTATCTTATTAAATGGAAAGGTTGGTCACACATCCATAACACTTGGGAAACTGAGGAAACACTGAAGCAACAAAATGTTAAAGGAATGAAGAAACTGGACAATTACAAGAAAAAGGATCAGGAAACAAAGCGATGGTGAATCTCTTTATTTTTATGATACTTGTTTTGAAACATTCTAGGTGTTCTATTGTGTTTCTGAGACCTGTTACCTGGTTTTGAGAACATAACTTTGAGTGTCTGTGCAATGGGAAGACAAAAACTCTCAAAGCCAAAACCCCTTTAGTATGTTCCAATAACAATCATTTGAATCTGGTGTGGGTGTGTGTATATGTGTCTGTGTGGTATAAATGAAGTTTTAACAAGATTCATTGTCTTTAAAAATGAATAATAAATTGTAGCTTTTAGTAATTTTTCCATTATACTTTGATTGGAGTTCTTCAGGGATTGCTGCAGGGTACATTAGCCATTTCAGGTTACTTTGAAGAATTCAGTTTTCTTTGCTGATACCTGAGACCGAAGCTTGAGAATAAAAACATGAAGAAATATACACAATTTAAACTCACCTCTTTGGTGTCCAGTTTTATTAGTATGTTTAATATAATTAATGAATTGATTTTTGGCAACTAATCATTGGATGGATTCTTGCAGAGTGAGCGACCCAGACTACTATTCCATGAAAATAATCTGTAAAGTGGACTGCTTATCCAGAGACTCAGCTACTATAAGTACCAGTTTACTAGTCAAGTAATTAATAGAGAATACTTACATTTTTGGCAATAAGTATTTTCAGTCATTCATGGTACTTGGGCTAGATGCAGCCATTTTGTAGTAGGGATTTTTAAGTTACTCCATAAACAAAGTTTTCCAGGCAAGATTCATGGGATGATTACATTCAGGGCTATAGAGTTGTTGAATTTTCTTAATTTTAGAACTGTATGGTGTAATAAGTGTTATAAATTAATTCCCACTCCAGGCTGAAAAACGCTTCTCCAGAAGATGTGGAATATTACAACTGCCAGCAGGAGCTTACAGATGATCTACATAAACAATACCAGATAGTGGAAAGAATAATTGGTATGTTACAAACTTGTAGACAGAAATCAATGTCAGGGATTCTGTATATTCTCAATGCTCTTGTATTTGTAGTTAAGAAATGCAAAATATTGATACCACAAATTTTTAAATCCAAAACAAAACTTTAGGTAAAGAGAAGAGCTGTCAGGCTGTCTTGTACTGGTCTAGCCTCTGTTGTATTATTACCCAAAATCAGTGTTTTCCTATAAGACAAAAGTAAAATGCTGATCAGATTTCTGGTGCATTTTTGCAGCTCATTCAAATCAGAAATCAGCTGCTGGTTATCCAGACTACTATTGTAAGTGGCAAGGTCTGCCTTACTCTGAATGTAGCTGGGAAGATGGAGCTCTCATTGCCAAAAAGTTTCAGGCACGCATTGATGAGTACTTCAGCAGAAATCAGTCCAAGACCACTCCCTTTAAAGATTGCAAGGTAAGTAGGTAATTTGAAATGGGTTTATAAGCAGTTGCACTGAGTCTGACTGGGATAGGGCTAATTTTCTTCATAGCAGCCTCTGCAATCTGTGGTTTAGATTTGTGACCTAAATGATTTTGGTAACATACTGTCTGTTGCTGAACAGCACTTGCACAAGTGCCTTCTCTGTGTCCTCTTGTGTCATACCCACCATGAGTAGGGTGGGAGGGAACATACCAGTAACAGCTGAACCCCAGCTGACCAAAAAGGTGCTTAATGCCATTTAATGTCTTACTCAACAATAAATTGAGTGGGCTGAGCAGGAGCTGCCTGTTGCCTGGAGATTGGTTGGTTATCAGTTTGGTGGTGAATTGACATTCTGTCACTTGTGGGGTTTTTTTGTATGTGTTTCTTTGTTTTGATAGGGTGGGTGTTTTTCTTTCATTCAGTAGACTCCTTATTTTTATCCACAATTTTTTTCTCACTTCTGCCTTTTCATTTCTCTTTCTTGTCCCTCTAGGGTAGGTAGTGAGTAAGCAGTTGGGTGGTAGCTTGGCTCCTGGCCAAGTTCAAGCTACCACATCAGTTGCAGTAGTAAAAATGTAATTATTATTATTTTTAATCCACATATCAAACACATATTACAAATTTTTGGGGAAGTTTTTTCAGCATACCAGTTATGATGGATAGTAGGATGTATGGACAGTAGCACTACTGAGAGTAGGTTTTGTAGATGCCAATCCCCCCTGCATTTTTACTAGCATTCAGAAATGGGTTTGTTTAATATTGTAGGCTTTTTTTAAAGAATAGTTGGAGTGAGTTAATGTCACCCATATTGTGACATTTTAGGTTAGCAATCAAACTAGTTTCAGCTTCCAAAATACTTGGTGTTTTTATATGGCCTTGTTTACATTGATGGATAAAAACTAGAGTTGATGACCTAAACACCTCCTGTTACTTTTCTATAGGAAGATCTCTTGGTAATTTCAATCAGTTACAGTTCAATCAGATGGTGATAATATGACTGATGATCAATTTGTTTTTCACAGGTTCTAAAACAAAGGCCACGGTTTGTTGCACTAAAGAAGCAACCATCTTACATTGGAGGACACGAAAGTTTAGAGTTAAGAGATTATCAGTTAAATGGTTTGAATTGGCTTGCTCACTCATGGTGCAAGTAAGTAGTCTCAAAAGTCTCGAATTTGTTTGTAAATTGCAAACATTTGCAAAGTATTTAAATGGTTTTTTTTGGTTTTTTTTGTTGGACATTTTATTTTTTTACGTTGGAGACTTTCGTACTGTAAGCTCAGAATAGAGGTCTGAAGGGGCTGGTTTTGCTCTAGTAGTATCTTGTAGTACCAAAATTATCATTCTATGGCCTTTATCAACAAAAATCCAGCTAAGATGTGTCATTACTTCGCTTTAAATTTCAGTGGAATAAGTCATATTTTTAAAACAATCAACAAACCTAAAACAGTAAAATGAGAAAACCCAAACATTTCTGCAATGTCAAAATTAGTGTTGAACTTTTAAAATTAGACTCAGAAGGACTATTTGCAACCTTTTTGTTAATTTAAGGGGGTAGGAGGAATTGGAAATCTTTCAATGGAAAAACAATGTAAATAAATTTCTTCAAAATGTATAGTAGTAAAATGTTGAAATTATGAGTGGGTTTTATGCTCAAAAGATAATAATTTATTTTATCCCAACCTTCTGCATCTCCACACCTCCCCTTTGTTTCTTTTTATTTTTTTAGAGGGAATAGCTGTATTCTCGCTGATGAAATGGGTCTGGGTAAAACAATACAAACAATTTCTTTTCTGAACTATCTGTTTCACGAGCACCAATTGTATGGGCCTTTCTTGCTGGTTGTGCCACTTTCTACCTTGACGTCTTGGCAAAGAGAGATTCAAACCTGGGCTCCTCAGATGAATGCTGTAGTTTACTTGGGAGATATAACTAGTAGAAATATGGTGAGTATTTCTCCTTGTCATTGGAAAGTCTTGTACATAAACAATACATACTTTATATTCTTATCATCTGCGTATCTTAAGTATTTTGGTTGGGACTGAGCAAACATTTGCTGAAGCCCTATGTCTTTAAAATGTGAATTGAAGGCTTGGATTTTGATCTTGTGTAGATGTGTGAGAGAGATTTCCTTTCTGTTTAATGGTAAACAGCGATAAAAATTTGGTCTTGCATTTGAAAACCAGCTATCTTCTGCCATGTGATTATTTAGGTGGATATAGGGAAAATAAGTATGTAAGAAAGCCATCTTTTTTTATTTCCTGAAAGGTTGTTGGTTTGTTAATATTGGTAATCTCACCCATTAAAGTAAAATGTTCTTGTATGTTATATATGTGTGTATATAGTGTGTATATGTGTTTGTACATATTTATGTATAAAATGTATGTATGTTAATATGAATATATATACATTGATATATAAATGTTATATATGTGTGTGTTGTCCTTCTGTTTCATTATCATACTGTTTTATGGTATTAAATATCTACATGTTGCAGTATTTAAATTGATTCCAGTCAACAAGACCTTTTTTCTGCAGCTTATTGTTTACTTGTTTCTTTTTGTAGATAAGAACTCACGAATGGATGCATCCACAGACCAAGCGATTGAAATTTAACATACTCTTAACAACATATGAAATTTTGCTAAAGGATAAGGTAATTTCCTCTCTGTTGGGAGACAGAAATAATTTCCTAAATACAGAATTCTCTTTAAACTTGCATATATTTGTTTTATGGCCCAGCAAATTTATGGAGAGTCTGGAAGTTTTTGCTTTTGAAAGTGCGACAGTGTGTAGTTTGAGGCTTTGTTTTTTTTTTCCCTGGGGGGGCTTTTCTTGTTTTAAGCACTTCAAGATTTTATATATGTGTGGTGAGGCTTTCAGCCTTCTCCCATTGTTTGAGGTGGGTAACATGTAATTTTCTTCAGTTTGCATGAGAGTCTCATTATTGTAATGATCTCCTCCCAAATTAATGCCCTACTTCTTTGCAGACCACCATCAAGGAACTGAAACAGAACCCAATCCTTAGTCCCAGATATGATACATAACTGAGAAATCCCATATAGTTTTTCTGTCATGTTCTGCATACAGTAGTATGTGTACAAGCATTAATACTGTCTCACTAGTGACAGCACACAGAGATATTGTTAATCTTCCTAACAGTTTGTGGAAATTCATACAGATATTCAAGAAGCACTTGACTTTGTTCACTTCATTTGTTTGTATGGGAAGAAGTCAATAATAATATGGTTTCTTCACTGCCATGTAAAAAAATGTGGGTCAGACATCTGGGCATTTTTTTAAATAATACATTTAATATATGCTTTCTGAGGATGACTACACAGCTTTTCATTGAATCTGGCAAATGTAAAAACCATAACTAGTACTAGAAACAACTAGTTGTTTATTTTATTAAAGTAAACCAAGAAGTTATTTGGTTTATCATTATTGGGTTTATTACTTACAAGAAGTAATTTGAAGTTACTGTGTCTATATAATGTGGGAAATCATGAATTTGAGTAATATTTCTCCCCTTCTCCATTTCTTTTCCAAGTCATTCCTTGGTGGTCTGAATTGGGCATTCATAGGAGTTGATGAAGCTCATCGTTTAAAAAATGACGACTCTCTTCTGTACAAAACTTTAATTGACTTTAAGTCTAACCATCGTCTTCTTATTACTGGAACCCCTCTGCAAAACTCTCTCAAAGAGCTTTGGTCTTTACTGCACTTCATCATGCCAGAAAAGTAAGAAAAGAGTTTTTTTGTCAAGTTCGTTATAGCAAAGTAGTGTAGTGATGTGAGAATCAGTAGAAGTAGGGAATTGTACTGAAAGACAGCTTAAATATCCTATATAAAGTACTTGTGTATATCTTTTCATGCTGCTTTAGGTAAGTAATGCTGGGAGCAGATGTCAACTTTTCTCGTTTTAGCAATCTGCAAAAGTGATGGATTGAAGTAGTGGTAAAACGTGGAGAAAAGACTTTGTCTTAGCCTCAGAGAAGAACCATGTAGATTCTTTGTAGGGGAAGAAGAATGAAATCTTTCTTATGTTAGTACTATTAATAAAAACAAATTTGTGTCAAAATGCCAAATACCCTGTGATTCAATCAGACAGCTGGTTTTCCCATGTATTTTGCATACAGTAACCTTATTGAGTTGACCTGATTTTGTAATTGCTTGTTTAAACCTAAGGTAAACTCGAGGTCATGTGTTCCTGTCTAACATCTTGTAAATGCCAAACACCATAGCTCTGTTCAGTTCGAGCAATGGATTATAGTGACTTCTTCAGAACATTACAAGCAAAGCCAGTGAGGTTGGGTAGCCATTATTCATTTGTTTGATCATAAACTCTGTCCTTCAAGTCTACAGATAATAGCTACACATCAGCTAGACCATACATGCTACAAGGCACATTTAAAGTATATTCTTGTTCTCTTGCACACCCTCTAGACAAGGCAAGAGATGGCTGTCTATACTTTTTATGCCATCTTGATAAAATACAGTAATGGAATTTTCTTCAACCAACTAGACAAGTCCTTGCAGAAGAAGAAAAACATTGCATTTCCCTTGTGGAATCAGAAGTTTTCATTCTGTAGACATTTTTGGAAAATCCCATTCTTCTATTTACAGGCACAATATCTGGGATTTCTTGG
Source organism: Cinclus cinclus (assembly GCF_963662255.1). Classification (NCBI taxonomy): domain Eukaryota; kingdom Metazoa; phylum Chordata; class Aves; order Passeriformes; family Cinclidae; genus Cinclus; species Cinclus cinclus. Next base: position 9,788,631 of record NC_085084.1, read on the forward strand.
GAGATGAAAATTCAGAAATTGGATAAAACAGAAGGGAGTGGGGAAGAAATCTGAATGTATGTGTGTTTTTGTGGTTTATGTGTACATGTTCTGTGTGTGTGTTACCTTTCTTCCTGAATTTTGCTTCATCAGGGTGTTCACAATATGTAACTATTTTGTGTTTATACTTTATTATGTTGAAGGTTTTCCTCATGGGAAGATTTTGAAGAGGAGCATGGCAAAGGGCGAGAGTATGGTTATGCAAGTCTTCACAAAGAACTTGAACCATTTCTGCTGAGAAGAGTTAAAAAAGATGTAGAAAAGTCTTTACCTGCTAAAGTTGAGCAAATTCTGAGGATGGAAATGAGCGCGTTGCAGAAGCAGTACTATAAGTATGTGCCAACTGTATAATTCGCTGTTTAAGTGATGTGTTTATGTACAATTTACTGAACTACAGCCGGTTTTATACTGTATGGAGATTGAAGTTCCTATAGGGTTTCACAGCAATAAAATTCTGTGAAGCAGCAGCTGAGGAATTACATTGGTCTAATGTCTATTCATGTAGTTTCTTTTGTTTGGCGTATTGATATATACTCTATTAGGAAATTCTTTTGTTTTTTTCAACTTGTTCATATTTTGACAGCTTACATCTGTTTTACATCCACATGCGGTTCAAAATTACTAATATTGTACATCTTATTTCATAGATGGATTTTAACCAGGAATTATAAAGCCCTTAGTAAAGGTTCAAAAGGCAGTACCTCAGGTTTCTTGAACATCATGATGGAACTCAAGAAGTGTTGCAACCATTGCTACCTCATTAAACCACCAGATGATAATGAATTCTATAATAAACAGGAGGCCTTACAGGTAATGTCACTGTTTAATTTAAAAAAAAAAGGTTTTATGTTTGTACTTTTCACAGAAAAACAGGTTTTCCACAATATGTGCATCTTGGGTTTATACAGTAAAGTATTTTTTGATTCTTAATTGGAACTGAATAATTGACAGAGAATTGAGTAAATAAATATGTCCAGGTTTAATTACCTATTATTGTATGGGTGTTTTAAACTGTAATATTCTTCAGGAATATCAGAATTTGCCATGTATTTTTCTGCCCACATTAATAGAAACAGAAGCAAACCTCAGAAGAATGTTCAGCATACCCCAGTGTGTATTAGTGTTGAGATTAATATATTTTGTAATGTATGTTTCTTGGGTTTTGTAGCATTTAATACGTAGCAGTGGGAAACTAATCCTTCTTGACAAGCTACTGATTCGTCTGCGAGAACGTGGCAACAGAGTCCTGATTTTCTCACAGATGGTAAGGATGCTGGACATCCTGGCAGAATATCTGAAATATCGTCAATTCCCATTTCAGGTAAGAAACTTGCTGGTAATAGCAGCTAAGAAGCTTTGATATTGAATATTAAAAAATCTTTCTATTTACTGTGAGGGTGTCAAAGCACTGGAACAGATTGTCCAGAGGTTATGAAATTTCTGTCTTGTCTTGAGGTCCAAAAGCTACTTGGATATGACCTTGGGCAGCATGCTTTAGCTGTCCCTACCTGAGTAGGGGATTTAGACAAGATGACTCTCAGCAGTCCCTTTCAGCTTTGTTTGTGATTATATCACCTTTACCCCTCTGATTAAAAGACGTGGAAGAAAATGTCTTCTTTTTCTAGAAAGGGATTAGCTCTTTAATGGGTGTTATTTTTAAGTGAAACAGATTAATTAAAAATTAAGTGAGCTGGTTATTTACTTTTTTTTTCCTTTCACATACAGTTTTGGCAGATGACAATTGAAGTTGCTCTGATATTCAATACTGTATAAAAATTACTTTTCAACTGTAGTTCTTAATCTCTCTAGAGACTTGATGGATCCATAAAAGGGGAATTGAGGAAACAAGCACTGGATCATTTTAATGCAGAAGGATCAGAGGTATAGTATTTTTTTCCTGAGTAACATGTTTTATTTGTTCAATGTCTTTACAAAAAGACATTACACAAAAAAGAAGGGCTGAAAAAACTGAGGAGTATATCAATAAGGTTGGAAATTCATTGCTACTGCTAGAATATAAAGTTTATATAATATACATTTTTTAAGAAGAGGTTAAGTAGAAAACACATAAATTAGGAAAACGTTAGCTGATTGCTCTATAAATACTGCAGAATTTTTACCCCAGCTTTGTTCCTGTATAAACTTTAATAATGTTTACAAGAGTGCTGAACTTAAGAAGTTAGCATCCAAAAATCCTTTGGCAATGGACAGAACTAACTTCATATATCCTTGCACGAGCAATCATATTTTATTTGTTTTAAATATGATTCCTGTTATCTTCATTTGTTGCCACCTGTTACATCCGTGGAAGAAATAGTAAAGTACTGATTCCTAGTTCTAGTCACTAATTCTTTGTGAGCAACCTGTGGGTATGTAGGCATCTGTTACAATTCTTTAGATTCTGAACTGGAATATTTGTACCTTATTTAGCACTCCTATTATGCAAGTAATTTCATACCTTTGGATCAGTTTAAATATTTTGTTCTATACTCTCAGATATGGGGGAAGGGAGGTTGGTTGGTCATTGATTTTGGAGTGTAGCATTTGTTAGTCACTACTGAGCTTGTTTCTGCTTTGTGGAGGGAGAAGGACTGACCTCCATGTTTAATACAAAAGCTATCTCTTTCAAATTCCTTTAATAGACATTGTTGACATTTTCTGAAATCTTAGCAGTTACACTGTACATTTTTTGAAATGAAAAAGAATTTAAAACATGCATTTGTAAAACTGAGGCAAACTCTGCATTTGTGCAGCAAGGAAAAGAATGCTCTCTGTTTTTTTTTTTTTTTATTTCCTAAAATTTCATAGTATTTTGGAGGGGTTTTGTGGAGTTTTTCTATTACTAAACTAAGGGCTACCTGGAATCTTTAACACAATTCTCAAGACTCTCCTTATTGTAATGGTTGCTGTTTCTTGTAACTGTACTGGAAATTGGGTTTGTTTGGGGTTTTTTAACCAGCTCAACTTAAGCTTGGATGTAATATGTTGGTTTTTTGCATGTCTCCATATCCTTCTACAGTCTTTCATAGTTACAAAGGACTGATTAAATAATTTAGTATTGCCTACAGGGTTTTTTCTCCTTGCTGCTTACCCATTTTCATACTGTTTATGAATATGCTGAACAGCATTGAACTTGGCAAAAGATTTTTGCTTCTGTCTCTTAATCAGTTATGTGTAGGCTCAAGTGCTTTCCCTACTCTGTTAGTCTTCCAGGGCTTGGGGCAGGGAGGGTGGAAGAGGGGTTTTTTAACATTTAAAGGCTTTGACAATAAGATTTGGTATTTTTTGGCCAGTCTGGTTTGGTTGGGATGTCTTGCTCAGTGATCCTCATGTAGGATACTGCTTCCTTTAAACTGTTGAGAAGTCAGTAACTTGATGAAGGAAATTGGTAATCAACGTTTGTGTTATATTTAAATAAGCTTTAAGCGTAGAACTATTACAGATTTGGTAGTTATATGATTTTATAGTCCACAACACATACTGCATAGAGTATATTGGTTCCTTTAGTAATATTACAAGTCTTGTACATAAAACTGTTTCCTACTTTATGGTTTCAGGACTTCTGCTTTTTACTGTCTACCAGAGCTGGAGGATTAGGTATCAACTTGGCATCTGCTGATACTGTGGTTATATTTGATTCTGACTGGAATCCACAGAATGATCTTCAAGCACAGGCTAGAGCACATAGAATTGGACAGAAGAAACAGGTAAACACACTCACTTTAAGCTCCAGACCTGAAGGACAGTTCTGCACATCAGCTGTCCACTCTCTGTCTGCACCATTCAGTCCTCATGTATTTTTGAGAATAACTAATACTTCGTATATATGTCCAGAAATGTTAATAATGCTGATTTCTTTTTTCCTAAGTCTCCATACAGGAAGAAATAATATGACAGCTATGGTATTTGGGTGGGAGAGGGAGAAGAGTTATGGATTTGTCTGTCTTACGTTCATCATTATGATGTCATTCTACAAAATAACTGCTACATCAGGCACATGCCTGATACTTAAATATGCTAGTTCTCTGTGGGATTGTTTCCTTTTGCAGAAGGCACAGTCTGGCAATACTCGTTCCAAGTCATTGAAGTTCGTAAAGAAAGGTCTAAGACTATTTATTCAGGTTTTAAAAAAACATTTCTGTAAAGACTGGTAGTGTGATTAAACTAGTATTTCTTATTTGAAACCCATTAAAAAATTCAGAAGTTATGTAATGAAGACTGAGATTTCTGCTTTTAAACTTTTTATTTTTTAAATACACATAGGTTAATATTTATCGACTAGTCACAAAAGGATCGGTAGAAGAAGATATTCTTGAACGAGCCAAGAAAAAGATGGTGTTAGATCATTTAGTTATTCAGAGAATGGACACTACAGGGAAAACTGTGTTACATACAGGCTCTACTCCATCGAGGTACCTTTGTGTTTGTTTCTATACCAACTTATCCTTAAGAGTATTTCACTGGTAAATAAAAGGCAAAACATAAGATACAGTCTTTGTAGATTTTTATTTGCATATTAAATACGTGTCTCAAATATATGAAAAGTTTATATTTAGTAGTAAAAAGAAAGCTTAATTGACTCATGATTATAGAGAACTTTTCTAAGTTAGTAAGTTAAATTGTTTTTCCTGAAACACCATTTATTTCAGCTCGACACCTTTTAATAAGGAGGAGTTGTCAGCAATTTTGAAGTTTGGTGCTGAGGAACTTTTTAAAGAACCAGAAGGGGAAGAACAGGAGCCTCAAGTGAGTCGCATTTCTGGACTAGGTAGATGAAACAGCCAAAAATATGTATGAATTATTTAATTGTAAAGAGAAACTTCTTTTTTTTATCCTCAGGAAATGGATATAGATGAAATACTGAAGAGGGCTGAAACTCGGGAAAATGAGCCAGGTCCATTAACTGTAGGAGATGAGTTGCTTTCACAGTTCAAGGTATGGCTCTGTTCCCTCCTTCCTGCCATAATTATACTTCCCTTTTTCAACAGTACTATGTCTCTTCTATGTAACTGTCACTTCATTCTGAAATACATGCCTCAGTAAGTCAACTCTATATCATTTCCTAGTAAAATGTTTTTATGCCTATACAGGGTACCTTACCATCAGTAGAAACAAATAAGAATACATTATATATTTTCATAATAAAAGGAAATGTATTTATGAATGTGTTAATTATTAGAATTCTAATTTCATGTTTAATTTACTGCCTTTGTTATTAAGCAGCTATAGTATCATTAAATGCAATATATTCTTTGTATTTCTTAGCTGATCATTTCTCCAAGTTGCTTTTAGCCCCAAAGTAAACCTGGAATGCTAGGTATTTTTAGATGTTATCAGTTAAACATGTGTGCCAAAAAACAAAAAGCAGAGTGGTATATTTGTTTAGTTCAGGAGATTATTAAATAGCTGTCCTGCTAATCACTCATTTACAACATGTTTTGATATCTGCATGGTATTAATGTTTGATTAGTCTTATATTAATATAGTTTCACATTAAATCAGGTGTTTAAATGTTATTAGCCCTATTCTAAAGGAAGTGGAACAACAGTCATACAGCTGTGAGGACCATGGTTCTCCTTGCATCTTATCTTAGACCAGGCTGAAAGGAGTCTGTCTTTCCTAAATGAAAAAAAAGTACTTCAGTAGAGCTTCTTTCATGAAAATTTTGTGTTTATAAATTTTATATATATATAATATGTATAAAATTATAAAACAAAAGCATATATATAAATAGATGAAATATGTAAATATTATATGTAAAATGCATAAAATATAGCTGTAGCTTTGTTTTCCTTAAACTGTAGTTGATTAGTCTTTTAAAAATTGTATCACGCATTGATGAAAATATATACATTTTGATGTACAAGGTGGCCAACTTCTCCAATATGGATGAAGATGATATTGAGTTGGAGCCAGAAAGAAATTCAAGAAATTGGGAAGAAATCATTCCAGAGGTCCAGAGGCGCAGAATAGAAGAGGAAGAAAGACAAAAAGAACTTGAAGAAATATACATGCTTCCAAGGATGAGAAACTGTGCGAAACAGGTGTCTCTAGTTCTGTCTGAATTGTAGTTCTGTGTTGCTTTTGATGTAGTTTGTTGCTTTTGGGGTTTGGGTTTGGGTTTTTTTTCCTTTTCTGAACACATTTTTTTGACAGAGCAGATAAAACTTGCTTATATTTGTTACTTACATGGGTTGCTTGCTCTGGAATTCCAGATTAGCTTCAATGGCAGTGAAGGGAGGCGCAGTAGGAGTAGAAGATACTCTGGATCTGATAGTGACTCCGTCTCAGAAAGAAAAAGGCCAAAAAAACGTGGAAGACCACGAACTATTCCTCGAGAAAATATTAAAGGATTTAGTGATGCAGAGATAAGGCGGTAAGATATGCATATTTAAAGGGACAAGAAATCACAATTATTTTTATTAATAATATTATTATTAATCTCAAAACTACAGCTGGTAATCTGTTTTCCCTGAAGTTGTTTGAAATCTTTTTATTCTAGGCAGTTAATGTTTTTACCTTGTGTGTTGATGTAATGAACTGTTAGAACAAGAATTTGAACCCATTTTAATGGGGTATAAAATCAGGTCTGAAAAACATTCACGACTGGTTTAAATTTTTAGTTCCTGCAGCCTATGAAGACAGTAATTTCACTGGATGTTTACTGACAGTGATTTTACAAGGGGTGAACTTTCATTTAAAAAGAAACATGCAAAGTAATCTGCTTTCCACCAATTCATCTAAAACCTGCAGTGCTGAAAGAATATGTTACACCTGTTTGGTGACAAATGAAAAAAATTGATTGGATTTTGTTTTCTTTTTAAACTTCTTGGCACTAGAATTAAATTGTTATATCCTGCTTTTTTAAAACCAAGAAAGTATAAAATCCTACTTGAAACTTGTACTATCATTGGTCCCTTCTGAATAAGCTGAATATTTGCTGAAGTATTGTTTTGGTAGGAGGAGGGGGAATTCTTTTGGTTAACATTTTTGGGTTTGTGAAATGCTACCTTGCTTCTGAAATTTAAGTATGCAAGTTTCTCTAAAATGCTGCAAATTTTTCTGAGTATTTTTTTTAGAGGAATAACTTCAAAGATTGTTTTTGGCTTTCTATCTCACCTAGCAGTGAGGCAGATTGGTACTTTTTTCAAGGCGGTTCTTGTGTTTGCACAAGCAATTTCATTGTTGAGGAAGTTTTCTTTCTTCTTTTTTCAAATTTGTATTTAATTTCCTTTCTCCTCCAAGCATTTCCAGTTTCTTTCCATTGCTTAGATATTTCAACAGAGTATCTTTCATGTAATTTTCCTAAATCTTCCAATTACCTTTTGGAGATTGCTCCTTTTAATAACTGTGTAACTACACATAATATGTCTGAAATCTTCATTTACTGTAAATCTACGTTCAGTTTTCATTTTTAGATACATACAGCTGCGGAGTCCTCAGTCTTGTAAAATTAATAAAGTAATTTCTGAAATAAATTATATCTTCTCTTGTTTTATTTATAACAGTTCTTAAACCCACAAAACTGATTCTGTTTGAGCTACCTGAATATATGAAGATGCTCTACTCTCTCTACCTGTTCTTCCCTCATTGTCCACATAGCATTATACTAAGATTAACAATTATGTCAGTACAATTTTAAAACAATTGTTGTTTGTTAAACATATATTTAAATGGCAAAATTATTTTCTGTTACTAGGTTTATCAAGAGTTATAAGAAATTTGGCGGCCCTCTGGAGAGGTAAAGTTGTTTGATTATTATTTGTGTGGAATCTCTTTTTTATAAAAATTAGAATGTACCATGAAACTTCAGTCAGTAGGGGAAATACATCATCTTGAATATAGTGTGACTTTAGTGTAGTATCTTCCATTTCTTCATGTATGGTGTGTCTGCAGACAGCCACACAATAGACCTTGCAATTTGGAGGAATGCTTCCTTTATATTTATCTGCTGACTTGTTTAATCTTCATTGGTGATAATCATTCACTTGTCATATTTGATAAGTCTGTTGAAAGCCCATCACTTTATTCACTCTGACTGTCAAAGTTAGTTTTGCATTTTACATATTGTCAGTTGTCATTTTTAAGCTTCTTTCATGTATTTCTATCTTAAGAAAAACTTCCCATCCTTAAAAGTATTAATCCTTACAGATATTTATAGTGCATATGATGATATGATACATATATGTCTGTATGATTTAATGATTAATTTTCTTTTCTAAAGAAATGTGCAGTAACTGAACACTAGGGCTAGGGTTCTTTACAGTTCTTGTTTTGCTGTCCTCAGACCTAAATGATATGGGGTTTTTTTCCTTGGATCAGAATTGTACACCAAATAGAAACAACAGATGACTGATAACTTATGTGGTAATTTCTTCTGTTTTGAAGAGAAGTTTTTGTTTGAAAGAATCATTCATAACTGCCAAATTTTCACAGTTACAAAAATGACTATTTTTTTATTATTGCAGGTTAGATGCTGTAGCTAGAGATGCTGAGCTGGTTGATAAATCAGAGACAGATCTCAGACGTTTGGGAGAGCTTGTACATAATGGGTGCATTAAAGCCTTAAAGGACAACTCAGCTGGACAAGAAAGAGCAGGTACTGTGTTCTGGGGGCTTGAGGGGACAGTGAAAAATGTCAAAAAGAACGAGTTACTCTTGTATTCTGATCATAACAGAAAACACTTCTGTTGGGAAATACAAACAAAAATGTTGGGGGAATTCTCCGATTTAAAAAAACCCAGTGTTACAGTAACGTGACCTTTTCCCCTTTCTGTGTGTGACAGCTCAAAAATGCAGTAGGTTTTTCATTTGCTGTGAAATACATAAGTATTCCTGTTTTGTAGGGGCTTTTCAATTTTGAAGTATTTAATTCAAGTATTTGGTCAAGAAAAGGCAATGTAATATAATTGTTTTCTTTAAATTTTTCTGATGTTATTTGTAAAGGTAAATGTTTTAATCGCTTTGTCATTTATTTTAAGGAGGTAGACTTGGGAAGGTTAAAGGCCCAACATTCCGAATCTCAGGAGTGCAAGTAAATGCCAAGTTAGTAATTTCTCATGAAGAAGAGTTGGCGCCATTGCATAAATCCATTCCTTCAGATCCAGAAGAAAGAAAAAGGTACTGTTTTTTGCATATTTTAAAGGGAGTAGTAATGCAGAAAACTTGTTAAGTCTTACGAGCTTTTTTCTTTTTTTTTTTTTTTTTTTTGGCAACTTTGACTAAATGCTATTTGAAGCATTGTCCCTCTATTCCCTTTAAAAACTGACACTGGTAGCCTGCTCCACAGCTGTAATTTGTTTTTTCTTCCTTTGCCACAGAAGCCAGTAACAACTTTAACTTGTCAATTGCATTCACTATTAACTGTGATCAGTTACTAATAATAATTAGGACTAGAATTCAGGCTTGCTGAGGAACTAAATGTGTCATCCCTACTTGAGAGGAGTATCAAAGTGCAGCAGTAGTTGTTCCTACCCTCTAAACTTGCCATCTTGTGTATAGCAGTTCCTAAACAATCCACTTAGAACGCTTGGATGATGATTTTTGCTTTTATTCATGGCTAGCCAATTCTGTCACACAGCTCATGGCTACAGACAGGTATTTGTTCTTAATATTTTGGTCTTAATCAGCTTTAAAACACATTCAGTGTTTCAAGCACAGTCAGTGCTGATTTCAATTACTGTTTTATAGAAATACTAAGAAAATATTACAATAAATGTTTGGATGGGTTTTTTTAAATTTGCCAGCATTCTAGCAAAGAAAATTAATCTAGTTGCATTACCTTTAGTATGTTCCCTTTCCCCTCCCTTTGTTTCAGATGTAAAAATCATTTATTTGTCTTTCTAATATTTTTCTTTTAGATATGTCATCCCATGCCACACTAAGGCTGCTCATTTTGATATAGATTGGGGTAAGGAAGATGATTCCAATTTGTTAATAGGCATCTATGAATATGGTTATGGCAGCTGGGAAATGATAAAAATGGATCCTGATCTCAGTTTGACACAGAAGGTATGTCATCTGCAGTAGTTTATCAAGGACTGTTTGCTTAGGTATTGATGCTGCTAAGTCATGTTACTGAAAGAGCTTAGTTTATGATAAATGAAGTTGCAGAAATATGTCAGTTGTACTTCATACATAATTCATATCCTTTTCATGGTATATTACTAGATTTTGGGGTCTTGAGTATTTCCTTCATTGTTTCAGATGTTCTGGTTTTATTAACTTTGTTTCAAGAATTTTGAAAAGGGAGGTTTTTCTAGAGATTTAATTTAGTTTCTCCATCCCCGCTTAATCCCCAGGTTCTTCAGCTGAAGCTATCTTCCACTCCCAACATTGAGAGTAGCTGTACTAGAATTAGTGCAATAGCTTCCTAGCAATAGTGAGCAGCAGATACTGAGGAAAAGCCTGGGGTGAAGTAAACTTTGTGACAGTGCCAACAACCTATAGCTTTGGGATTTGAGCAGCCAGGTTTGTGTCCAGATTTGTTTAATGATTCCTACTTCTGCCTTTCATTAATTTGTCCAGCTTTTGAAGCCACATATATGTATTCTTGGCAGCTGCATTTAGAAGATGAATGAGTCAGAGTCAGGAGTTCTGTGACTGACTGGTACTGGTGCCTGGAATTTCTTAGATGAAATACCAGAGTGGAGACAGAAATCTGAGGCTGGTTTTAAACTCTAAGGAAATTTCCAAAACTCTGCATTGGTTGCTTGCATTGATTTCATTGGAGAGAAGTGAAAGCTTTGGAGAAATTCTCCTTTGCTTTAAGCATTCTGACATATTTACTAGGTACAGTTGGAGTGGATAGTTTACCATGTCCTTTTGTGTAGAGGAGATGAATCCCTTTGCAGATACCCCTGTGAGGCCTCCTTGGGATTCTCTCCAAGATAAGATAAACTACTTCTCAGAAATTTCTTATGTTAGAAAAACATAGACTTTCTCTTATCTTTTTAGAATATTATTTGTTAGATTTGATTCTTTATAATTGGTTGTCCCAAACAAAGAAAGGTAATGTAATTGTTTAAAGTGTGTTAAGCCTGTATCCTATTGGTTTACTTTTGATCTCCTCTGAACCCTATAAAAGTAAATGTAGTGCCCCATGTATTTGGAGATTGCTGCTGGACCCCTTCGCAGAAGAAATAATGCCTGTGGAAAAAAGTCTGAGCTGCTGTCCTGGTCTTTTTATGTCAGCTGAAGAAGGTCCCTGTGAGCAAAGATAAAATTACAACAGATCTGACTGCCTGATAAATCAGCGCTTATATACCTTGTAACTGACCCCTGCCTGAGAAAGGCAGGGGAGGAGAAAAGTTACACTTTTGCACAGCTTTTTCTGTTCTGTGTGCTCCAGGCTAACATCTAAAGTTGATAATCTGTACTCACACCTGTGATGCTGCCATTTTCTCCTCAGATTTTGCCTGATGACCCAGATAAGAAACCCCAGGCAAAGCAGTTACAGACCCGTGCAGACTACCTCATTAAATTGCTGAATAAAGACCTTGCAAGGAAAGAAGCACAAAGGCTTGCTGGAGCAGTAAGTAAAATGTGGCATTCATTACTGAGGTAAAAGAATATGCCTATGGGCATGTCACCTGATCCTTTTCATTTTTTTGTTCTGCACTTCTTGTTTGTGTAGTACTACTCTATTGCTAATCGTAGCACATAAGATGAACTCAGGATATTAATTGCAAGTTTCATGTTGTATTATTATCTTGTTATTTGCATGTATTCTCTACTGTTGCACTGAGCTCTGTCTTCAGTCCTGAATAAAGTGGTGGTCATTAGTGGCAAGTAAAATAAAAGGAGCCCTCTTTAATGTAAAACCAAATCTTATTTTGTAAATACAGTGCAAAGATGGTTGTCAGTTGGCATGATTAAATAGATCAATTTGTATTCAGGGCAATTCAAAGAGGAGGAAAACAAGAACTAAGAAGAATAAGGTGCTAAAGTCTGCAAAATTTAAAGAAGAAATAAAAAGTGATTCTTCACCACAACTCTCAGAAAAATCAGATGAAGATGATGATGAGAATAACAAGGTATCTTTCACACAATAAAGATGTCTATTCAGTTCTTCCTGTTAGTATCAATTTGTATTTTATCTTCTCCTCGGCTTAATAAAATTAGAACACCTGAATATCATCCTTTTGCTGTGGCCCCTACAATTGATGTTGCATCAGTACAAGCACATGGAAAACTGTATCTATTTCAATTTAATGATAAACTAATAAATAAAGAACTGTGAGTTTTCCAAATTGTTATAAAAATATTGCGGTCTAATTACTAGAGATATTGCTCAGTTTCAACGTTTTTAAAGGCATTAGCTCTGTATTTGCTAGAAGTGCAAATCACAGTTGTAAAACTACTGGTTTTGCTCATTTGTTACAACTACTGATAATGATTCTTAAGGTAAAGGGTGTTTTATTGAGGCTAGAAAAATACCAAGCTCAATTAGAATAAGGAGCATCCAAAAAATTACATTTCAAGGCTTTCATATGAAAGCTTGTGTATACATCATGGCTCTCATTTATCAGAAATACTATATAACCATGTTGGGCTTTTTTACTTCTGTTTATTAATCTTAGTATTATGCTTTTGTTGTGTCTTTTTATTTTTGTTGTTTATCACATAGCAAAATCATTAGACTTAAAAATTTGGATAAAATTTAGGATCATTTAGTGATGGATAATGTGAAAGCAGTTGAAATAAGTCACTGCAATTCTATATGTATCAATAAAATACCCTCTACTTGGTTTAAAGCAAACAACTACAGGCCATTGTAGTTGCCAACTTTTTCTAAAAGAAAAAATAGGCAAATACATAGTTAAAATTAGCGTTAGAAAAACCATGATAAATCTATGAAAAACTAGTAATTTTTAACCACTCTTCCAGTGTATTTAATTAAATTGTAGTATGAAGAATAAAATGTGAAGCCAGCAACAACAAAAATAAATTAAATGTAGACTGCTTTGTGTTTATAGCTACAATAATTTGCCTGGAATGTAAGACTAAGACCTGTAAATTTTGCCACAATTCCCAGTAAATTAACGGGGACAACAGAACCCTAAATCTAAGCAAATTAATTGTTCAGACTATTAAAATGAGTGTTAGTCTTCACTCAAAAGAGAAGACACTGCCATTAGTTGATTGACTTAGCTAGGTTTTGGGAAACTGCCTAGGGTGTTGTCCTCTCTTTTCATAACAGGTATTCATTGCTTCAGTACTTTTGGACACTGAATAACAATTGCATTTCTGAAAACTGGACTGTAAACTACAACCATCCTACACAACTGGCTTTATCTACTTAGATTCCATACTCTGTGCAGTACTTAAAACTTAACTATTTTGCTGCTAGAATTATCAAGAAAGTTTTTAAATAATGGGATTTTTGCTAGAAATTTTCCATGATACCTAAACACTAAAACACAGCTCTGGCTGGGCTGATAACTTCATATCTCTACTAACTTGTTCAGTTCAAGTACTAGACAGTCTTCATCTGTTTTTATGAAACAGATAAGCAGTTTCTGTATATGCCTTTCTGGTATGTTCAAATGTGTTCTGGTATGTTTAAACATGATAATGATTCTTACATCTGTGTTATAATAATACTTTATTTCTGATATTTTTCTGTGTCTGAAAGGATATTAATTTCCCTCTCAGACCTTCTCAGTGAATATTATAAACAACAGTGAGTAATACTTTGTTCACCTCCAAACAGTTAAATGGGTTTGGGGCAAAGCTAATTAGATAAGAAGTCTTTCAACATCTCCCATCACTTGACTGTCCTGACTGATCAGGTCAGTTTTGCAAGACCATATTCTACTTCCTTTTAGATTACAGTTCTTCAGTCTGACAGCATTTAAAAGGGACCAGATTCAAACTTTATTCCAAATTGAATGGACATAATTTCTCATAGCTACTGCCTCTACCAGATCAGTACTTGGTTTGTCAGATCAAGGAAGTGAGTGCATAGCTCTCATATTTCTTTGCCAGCTGCATTCAGTTCTCTTTGAGAGGTGATTTGATAAATCTACATCCAGAAATAAAAAACGCACAAATAAAAAGTACTTTAATCTGATAGTTGTGAAACTTCTATAGATAGGATCCCAGTTTGATGTGACATATATGCTTGCATATTGCAGGATGAGATTGTTTCAATGAAACATCCACGTAAAAAATTTAAAGCAGAAAAAGAAAATGAAGAAAAGCCTGAGCCAGATACTGGTATAAAGAAGGAAGCTGAAGAAAAAAGAGAGACAAAAGAAAAGGAAAATAAGAGGGATTTGAAAAGGGAGAAAAAAGAAAAAGAGGATAAGAAAGAATTAAAAGAAAAGGATATTAAAGAAAAGAGAGAAAACAAAGTAAAAGAATCCACACAGAAAGAAAAAGAAGTAAAGGAAGAGAAGGTAACTAGGTTTACTTATCTTACATAGTGCTAGAGAAGGCCACCAGGTTTATGTAAATGATTTTGAGATTAAAAAGTGTTCTGGATTGGATCAGTTGTCATTTCAGTAAAGTCTTTTATGCCATTTGAAGCTTTATTTTTACTACCTGAAGCAAAAAGGACAGGTATTTGAAATGGGGAAGTACATCTTCAATGATATATCTCTTAATTGGACTGAATGTGTGCAAAAAAGTCCTTTTTTCCATTTTCCTTTTCCATTTCACAGAGCAAGTAAAATGTACTGTCATTGAATGTCAGCATAGATTTTATTCTTATATATTGAAGCTAATGCAGTAGGTATGGGGATTGTCGTATGTTATAATTGCAGAACCAAAATAAAATGTGTTTAAATATTTTTTATCTTGTTCTTAGATAAATGAAGTCAAATCAGAAAATAAGGAAAAAACTAAAAAAATTCCATTGCTGGATACTCCAGTTCATATTACTGCATCTAGTGAACCAGTTCCTATATCAGAAGAATCTGAAGAACTAGATCAGAAAACTTTTAGTGTGGTAAGTGCCCATTTGATAAATTGGTGTGTATACTTAATAGTCTAAACGAGGACAGTTGCTGATATTGTTGATATTGAATACTGTTGCTTGGCACAGTAACACAGGTGATCTTTTGCTAAGTGTCAGATCAGTTAATGTTATTGACAGTGTACTAAAGTAATTTTTGACTCTTTTCAAGCAGTTGTATTTTGACTTTTTGCGGTGTGTATGCAGGATATTAGAAGAAGTTATCCAACAGGTTGTAGGATTAATAGGTTGAGAGTATGAATAAAGAGTTATCCTCAAGAATCACTTGCATATCCTGCTTCTTAAAGACCGATGTGAATGAATGTAATTGGAATTGATGGAGTCTTTGGCTTCACCATATCATATATGCTTTTGTTCTTTGTAAGACAGCAAGAAAAACTAGGTTTCAGCAAATCCCTTCTGAAGTATTGCAGACTTTAGTTAGTAAACATAGGAAGAAACAATGCTAAAGGACTTAGAAATATCTTGCTGAGGTAATGTCTCTGACACCACAAGAATTCTGTTGAATCACTACCACTTAGAAAAACAGAATTAACATTTAAAGAAAAAAGGCATATGCACAGTTTATATGAAGTTCTGTAGGTTGGCTGAGGCCTGGAAAAGTATCAGTGAGTTACTTTGAACAGGTGTAGTTATTTTGTCATTCACATTTTGACAGATGTGTTTTGCCAGTCAGGTCTGTTGTGGATGCTGGCTGTGACAATGCCAATAGGATTCTCATGAATAATGCAGTTACTGACCATGGATTTATTCTAAACAATCTAAGTAACTCACGTGTGTTTTTAGCATGGGCCTTGAGTGAGTCAAGTGAATATGTCTGTGTGGCTAATGACAGAAAATAATTTGATTTCCATGTGCAGTTCTATGTTTCCGATCACTTCTCTATTTAAGAATTGAACTCCATAATAGCTGTCTTTTAAAAAGCTACTTTAATCCGTGGTAAGAGCAATATGTAAACCAGATGCTTAATTACTTAGTGGCATGAGATAGTAATGGAACAGCTTCCCCCGTTTTTCTGAGCTGTCCCTAGATGCATACCTGGTAATGGTGATATTGTATTTCATTCAATTAAAGGTATTTGTTTGGTTTTCCTAGGTTTGGTAGTGTGTAATGGGGAAGAACGGGGAGGGAGAGGAGGTGATTGGTGTTTATCATTATGCCATGGTCAGGTGCAGTCCAATTAAACATACTTAACTGCACTTTCAAATGGAAATGTTGTTCATTCTTAACTTATTGTGCCCATGATGACAAGGAGGATATGTATGTCACATTTACCATGCTATTGGAGTTCAACATATGACTAAGCAAGTGTCTGCAATTTAAACCATGCCAACTGTATTTAAATAGATTTATTATTAAAACATGGGATTCAAAATATGAAAATTCAAGAATCCAGCACCTTTATCTGTGGCTAGTCTAGGCATTCCTGTGGCCACATCTTAAGTGCTGTGTTCAGTTCTGGGCCCCTCAGTTCAGAAAGTAAATTTTGGTGCCGGAGTGAGTCCAGAGAAGGGAATGGAGCTGGGGAAGGGTCTGGAGCACAAGTCTTAGGAGTGGCTGAGGGAGCTGGGGTTTCTGAGCCCAAAGGAGGATTGGGGGAGACTTGACCACTCTCTACAGCTGCCTGATTGCAGGTTGTAGCCAGGTGGGGGTCAGGTCTGTTCCCAGGGAACCAGTGACAGTACAAGGAGAGACAGCCCCAGGTTGTTTCAGGGGAGGTTTATGTTAGATATAAGGAAAGATTTCATCAGTCAGAGTGGTTAAGCAGTGAACAGCCTGCTCAGGGAAGAGATAGAGCCACTATGCCTGGAAGTGTTTGAAAGAACAAATGGATGTGGGACTTGATGTAGTTTAATGGGGATGGTGGTGTTCAGTCAAAGGTTGGGTTTAATGATCTTAGAGGTTGTTTCTGACCTTTGTGGTGTTATACTCCAACTAGCTTTCTTCTGTGTAGCATAACTTCTGCTAGTATCTGCATAGGAGTGATAAAACATGCTCAGAGAAGCAATTTTGATCCTTTGTTGAATGCCAAGCGTAATGGTTGCAGAAAGTATTTGTTTGAAATGTACTGAACATTCATATTTAATTTTGGCATTGAGTTTGTACAGCTTTGCAGGTGCTATAAAAAGGGGCAAGTCTTGTCCTACATGCTTGTCTCAAAATATTAATTGTAAAATACAGTTGTAGTAAGTCCTTTTCCTCAGAAATCCTATATATTAAATTAGTGCTTTCTCAAATCCTAGTGTGATGTCCCACCCTTAAGGGGAAAGCATCACCCTGGATTCTTGGATGCTTAAGAGGGAAAGGAAGAGTAAAAGTGAGAAGGTCTGCAAAAGCTTACCAAGTTTTATTAGTAAATTACACACTTGGGATAAAAATTAGTATTTTAGTCCCTGGCCTGCCATATAAGCCCACAGCAGTGGGTTTTGAACAGAAAAAGAAGTGGCCTCACAGCTGTCTGGTGTTTGGGACATATACATTACCACCTTCTATACCTTGATATATATATTTTATACAATCTAATGCTTTCATAGAGAAATAAATTTCCAGTTGGATTGATGGTATTCCAAAGGAAACATGTAAAATATTTTTAAGAGCTGTGAGGAAGTCTTATGTTTCATTTGAGTTCTAACAATATTGTCTTTATCAGTGGTTATATATCACAGTAAAAGGTGGGTCAAGCTTTAGAATAATTTTTTTCTTTTGAATTGATACATTCATTTTTTCCATTTTATAGTGCAAGGAAAGGATGAGGCCTGTCAAGGCAGCATTGAAACAGCTGGATCGACCAGAGAAGGGCCTTTCTGAAAGAGAACAGCTGGAACATACTAGACAGTGTCTTATCAAAATTGGGGATCATATTACTGAATGTCTCAAGGAGTACACCAATCCTGAACAAATTAAACAGTGGAGAAAGTAAGTTATTTTCTGGGGTTTTACTTGAAAAAGGGAGATCTACAGTTGGTTCCATTGAGAAGAATAGATTTTAATTAATTATGGTTCCCCTTTTCTTGTATCTTTCTGCTGTTTTAAATTAAAGGGCTCTATTAAGAGGTGATTATACATTGTTATGAGCTGCAATGGATTGACTTTAGACATTGATGCAGAGCCCTGTATTTTGTCCAGAGGGTGACGACATCTCTCTGCTTGACGCTGACAGCAAATGCTGGGTACTAGTACCACTGTGTTTAGTCAAAACCATTCTTACCTTTAAAGATCTGGTTTTTCAGCTTCAGGCCATTTCGTTTTTTTAATAATTCCTGTTGGAAATAGGCGGTTCTAAAATTGTGTTGAATATACGATTCCAAGTTTTACAATTCTTTATTTTTTTAGAAGTACTCTTTAAATTAAATTACATACATTGTATTAACTATAACTTGATAAAAGTATTTATCATAATGTACTCAGATGCACTTCAAAAGTGAGGGATGAGTTTGCATCTCTATCAGGTATAAAAAGAGCTAAGAAAAAGAGCTAAGAAAAATACAGTATAAAAAGAGCTAAGAAAAAAATACTGGTCTTGTATTTCATTGATAGGTTCTTAATGTAATTTGACTTACATTTACAGAATGTTCACTTAATTATCTTTATGCTTGAAAATACATCCTGTGATTATACATATCAAATTCTTAAGTGTTGCATTTTCTTGAAGAATTCTGTTAGTGTAATGTGCTTCTGCTGATTTTACTTCCTTTACTTGAAAATAGTAGGGTGATCCGAGATACAAAAACAAGATCCATGTCTTCCATTTTGGTAAATTTGTTATTATTTTAAGCGGAAACTTGTAATAGAGCTGTTATTCATAATAATGCTACGATATCATGTGTAGATAAATAAAATACATATTTCAGCTACATTTGATAAGTAGTAGTGTAGTTTATATTAAAGTTAGAATGGTCTCAATAGATAAACCATTGACAGGTTGCCTACTTCTGCATACTTCTGGACAGAAATTACCATGTGTAAATAAGCACAGTGATGGAGCATACTGTTGCTTCCTGAACCTCCACACTTCAAATATTTTTGAACAGTGTTACTCTGTAGATATGTCTAAGCATTCCACCTGCAAAGTTCAATTAAAAAGTCAGTATCTGTTAAAATAACTTTACCTGTGATCATGGAAGGAAAAGTTTTCTTCAGAATTATGGCATCTTGACAGCAAAAGACTTAATTTGTTCTTCTTTGGTTCCTTCAAACATAGCTTAGGCAGAGATTTCTTATCCTATGACTTCCATTCTCTTTCCCAGTTCTTACTTGTTTTCAAAAGACTTGGCCAGACTTCCAAAGTCTGTGGAAAATTCTCTTGCTGATGGTTTAATATAATAAGGTTTGTTGGTCAAGTGTCTAATGCTGTAAGAGGTTTCAGGTTTGAAAGAATTTTTACTTCCTTTACAAACTTAAATTTTTTATTTACAGACTGGTAAATGCTCAGAATTCAAACAAATGTTTAGAAGACAAACGGATAGCTATGTTTATAATAATAATTTCACAAAAACTTAACAGAATTCTTATTAGTATTACTGTCCATGCACTTCACACTGTGAGGTACTTATGATAAATACTAAAAAGTGAAAAATTGTTAAAGGAATCAGTCTTTCAAATGTATAACATTTGTTGTGCAAGTAAGCAATGCTATGTAGATTATATAGGATTTCAGGTTTACTGAGTAGTGTTCAAATAAGTTCAGTCAAATCCACGTTCTGCTATGGGAAAAAGAAATTTAAAGCATAATTACAACTTCTCTTTTCTTCTTCCTCAGAAATTTGTGGATTTTTGTCTCTAAGTTTACAGAATTTGATGCCAGAAAGCTGCACAAACTGTATAAACATGCAATCAAAAAACGTCAGGAATCGCAGGTAATATTTTCACATCCTTTCAAAATACACAAATATGTATTTTAATTATTGTAACTTACATTAGATATAGAGGATTATAAAGAACATGGAAATACACTTCAAGTTAGTATTTGTGTTTGCAGTATAGTAGTCTTATTGTTAGTGTATTTTTTCAGTGTATTCAAATGAACTTTGGGATTTACCAATAAGTACACTTACCACTGTACTTGTCTTTTTTAGCAACAAAATGATCAGAATATTAGTGGCAATGTGAATACACATGTAATTAGACATCCAGGTAAGTAACTTTAAAGTACATTCTTATGTTAAATACCTTAAGTATTCATGTTCATTTTATTTCACATGTCTCCTGTGTCTGTTTTCCACTTAGTTAAGTAACACAGAGATAGGCTAATTTGAAAAGCTTCACTAATTTACTGGTGAGATCCAGCAAATCCTGAGTGTAGAGAGATGCTGGTACTTACCAGGTTATTTGAGCATTGTTTAAAAAACTTAAGAAACAATTTTTGTGTTAAACTTTGGACAGGGCAAGAAGTCTACCTAAAACCTGTAAACTCAGAAATTCTGTGACTTTGTAACTATTTCAGTATCATTATGGTGTAGGAAAACAGTTTGTTAGTCAGTCACACTCTGTCATTAGGTAGGGGGGCTGTCTTTTATTGTCAGTAACACTGATTTTTTTTTTCCCAAGTGTTCCCACACTTGCCTTTTTGTATGTAGTGCTTTTTTTAAATCTTGTGTTACTGAGTATATTGTTATGGACTTAAAATCAACAATCACGTATTTTAGGAATACCCCCCCCCCACCCAAATTCTTTGCTAACAAAACTGTTACTCCTATTGAGTACACCCCTTTTTAGAGAGGAAGTTGATTCCATTCTATCCATTCTGCCATTCTGTCTAAAATTGGTCTACTGAAGGTGTCCTCTACTCCCAGCTCATTTGGACACTGAACTTCATATCTCCTTGCTGGAGAGGTTGAGAAGTTCAGTTTCCAAGTCCTACACATCTATATTGTAGCTTGCTTTCCTCTTAATTCTGAGGTTTTCTTCTGTTCATTGACATTAGTACATTTGATTTTCATCTATTTACATACTGTTCCTTTTAAATTATATCCCTTTCATACTAGTTTACAGCTGACAAGTGCTGTTTGAATTAGGTGAAGTAAAGATGTATTTACACTTCCTTTTCACCTCTCCTTTCTTATACAGATGTGGAAAGACTGAAGGAGAATACAAACCATGATGACAGTAGTAGGGACAGCTACTCCTCTGATAGACATCTGTCACAATACCATGATCATCATAAAGACAGGCATCAGGGAGATGCATACAAGAAAAGTGACTCCAGGAAAAGGCCCTATTCAGCCTTCAGCAATGGAAAAGATCACAGAGACTGGGATCACTACAAACAAGACAGCAGGTGAGTTTCTTGAGAAATTTGAAGTCTGGTCAGAATTCCCTTTGTGTTTTTGTAGTTATGCTTGTAGGAAGCAGCAGACAGCTTTTTCTGATTAACACAAAATTGCAGCAGTGATCTTTCTCTAATGCAGTTCTGTCAGTTTTGCACAATTGTGGCTCTTGATGTGTTAGTAAATCTGATACAAATAAGTTCTTATTTTTTAGATACTACAGTGATAATAAACATAGAAAGTTAGACGACTACAGGAGCAGAGACCACAGGTCAAGCGTGGAAGGGAGTCTAAAAGACAGCCGGGTTCATTCGGATCACCGTTCCCATTCAGACCACAGGACGCATTCAGATCACCGTTCCTCTTCTGAGTACAGCCATCATAAATCTCCCAGAGATTATAGGTACCACTCAGACTGGCAAATGGACCACAGAGCTTCAGGTAGTGGCCCAAGGTCACCACTGGATCAGAGGTCTCCTTATGGTTCAAGATCTCCCCTAGGTCACAGATCTCCATTTGAACATTCATCAGATCACAAAAGTACACCTGAACATACATGGAGTAGCCGGAAAACATAACAAAGACTGATATTTTCTGGACCTTCTTTTAGCCATATACAGTAAATTAACACAATAATTGCCTTACATGACTTGAAAGATATAGACGGGATATTCTATCGGTAGCAGTATTGTTACTTCTTTCCAGAATGCAAGGTCTATTATCCCAACAGAAGAAAAATATTTTTGTATTTAAAGTTTATGCTGCACTGTGCTGCAAATGCTGTGGCACTTTTTTTTAAGAAATTGAATATGTTTACTTTTACAGGGACCTCAACACTGCCCATTTCAGACTGGATCTTACTATGAAACTCTTCATGTCAAAGTGGTTTGAGGCTGATAATGTTTTAAGTTATGTTTGTAAACGAACTTTTAAACACTGACCTGTGCTCATATTTCAGGAGGGAATGGGGAGAATATTTTTTTTCTTAGTAATGAACTCTCAAGGACTTTGTTCACTTTCCAAAGCTACTTGTTTACATTGTACACTGCGACCACCTTGCCGCTTTTCATCACAAGCTTGAATATTTAAATTCTGTACCTATAACTGTAAAATAGCCAGGATTTCTCCTGTTTGTGATCAGTTACAATGCCTTTTTACAAAACAAACAAACAATAATAAAAAAAGCGAAACACAAACAAATGGCTGTAAATTGTTGTAAATTTATTAAGTGAGGTTTTTGCCCCCTCAGGCTTTTTCTGATTGCTCCTTTCCCCACCAACTCAGGACTTCTTGTCACAATTACGAAACAAAATCAGTATACTTACATGTTTCAATAAAAGATTTTGATGGAGTCACTGCTCAGAATGTAAAAATGGGGAAAGGGAACTTTATTCCATTTAGTGCTCCCTTTTTTGGATACTTTAGATACATGTCTTGGATTTTGGCTTTGTGGTTGTTTTTGTTGGGTTTTTTGTTTTGGTTTGGTTTGGGTTTTTTGTTTTGTTTCTTTTTGGTTTTTTTATTGTTGGGTTGGTGGGGTTTGTGTAGGAGGTTTTTGGTGGTTTTTTGGGTTTTTTGGTGGTTGGTTTGTTTGGGAGTTTGGGTGTGAGGGTTTTTTTTGGAGGGTATCTTTTTTCCGTATTAAACTGTCGTGTTGTGATTGTAATGAAATGGTAAGAAATATCTAGCTAAACTGTGCTCTGGAAAGTTTTTCAGGTGCATTGGTTTTAAAGGAAGTGTGTCAAATACTTGAACACTTCAGTATCCAAATCAGTCAAAATTAATTGTAAATTCATATGTTCCCTCTTCAACATGGGCAATAATGTCAAATGTGCTATGCAGGTAATTAATATTTTAGAAGATTTGAATTATGACTTTATTGACATAATTGTTACAATGCACACTGATTGTACATAGATAACTTCTATCTGAAAAATTAAATTTAAACTAAAAGGACATGTGGGTCTTGTAGTTTTCTGCTGTGTTTTTCTATGCAGTGTTACTTTTCCCCAGG
Source organism: Cinclus cinclus (assembly GCF_963662255.1). Taxonomy (NCBI): domain Eukaryota; kingdom Metazoa; phylum Chordata; class Aves; order Passeriformes; family Cinclidae; genus Cinclus; species Cinclus cinclus. The sequence continues at coordinate 9,811,930 of NC_085084.1, forward strand.
TTTACCATAAAAACATTAAAAGTACTGAATTTTAGTCCTGGTGATTATAAATAGAGAAGGTACCTAGCCTGGCATCATATGGCAGGAGCTACATCTGCTCCAGTTTTTCTCTGCTCCTGCAATGTGGAGTATTTTTTTCAGCGAAGCAGGATTATATTAAAGCATTACCATAGAACCACGATCTGTCAATAGAGTATCTCTGAGGATCTTACTATAGGCACAGTTGCTACACATTAAGTATTAAGCTCATTAGTATAGGCTGGGACTTGGTTAATTAATGCTGCATAATTTATTTTTATCTTCACAGGATCTGAGGGGTTTGAGTGGTTCTGCTTTCAAGACTGATTGCTGAGCAGTGTTTAGGCAGTATGATAAGGTTGTTCATGTGTACCATGCACATTCCACTTCAAAGGGTGGAAACCTAGAAGTTGGAGCATCTCCAGCCATGGACACAATTCTTCCTGATTGGGAAGCACATAGATGCATCCTAGAGCATAGACAGGGCGTTCCCACGGTGTCTGGTTCTCCATGTGTGTGGCTGTGATACAACACTGTGGCCTCACAACATGGTTGGTCAGTTTATTTTCACCAAAGGTGCCTCAGGTCTCTGATATACTTGGTGGCTTTGATGATGTGGAATTTTGGAAATTAGTCCAATTATAAGTTTTTTAACTAACTTACTTAGTCATATTTACAGATAGGCAAATCACATTTGCAATAGTTTAATTTTTTTCCCCTCTGGCTTCCATTACATTTTAAGTATTTGAAGTCTGGTGATCGAAATTACCTTCATTGCTGGTAAGGCCTGTTATGGTGTATCTTACTTTTCAATCCCTTATCCTCTTGCAGAGTTGCTGCACATTAGCCATTTATCATTCAGTCTAAATGTAGATTTGATCCTTCTTTTGCTTATTTGTAATGAAAAGTCTTCAAGGAGTGTGTCTAGTTCTGAATATTAGATAGATTTTTGGGAAGAATTCTGAGGACTGCAAGAGAAGTCCTCATATGGCTTGATAAAGGCTTAGGCATTCTGTCTACCATGCATGGAAGTCTAAGACTTCTATTTTAATCATGTTACGCATTTCTAGTGCACCATTCCCAGTACTACCCAAAAAGAGAAGACTCTTTTTAAATATGAAAAAGCAGATTTAAAACTGTATTACTGCTCTTAAAGTTTTAAGGACAGAAAAATCCATATTCTGGTTGCTCTTAGTTGTCAAGGGTGGTGATGTCATAATTTAACCTGCTCACAGTTGCTCTGTGTTTTCCCCCATTTTGATCCTCCATGCATATGTGATGGTGTCTGAGCAGCATTCAGACAGTTACTGATTTCTGAGAGTCTTTCACCACAATCAACAGGACTTGCAAAAGGCTCAGGCACCAAGCACTGAAGGATGGCAGTTCCTACAGTGGAAACGTGACACTCTTACTAAAGGAGTGTGCCCTGATCTCCCTTTGAGACACCAACTCACTAGGATAAATATCTTTGATGCGCTTTTGAAGCTTGGTTAGCTTCTTTTGTCCCTGTGTGGTAGTTTGGCATCCACAAATGTATCCTGTCAGTTCTACAGCCCTAATTGTTTATCTGCAGGGCTCCACTTAAAATATAAAATCTCACGGAAGTACTCTGGTAGCAAAGCAGTTTTAAAGAGCTGTTTCCATCTCCAGTGTTAACCCTAGTGTTATGTTGACAGACAATAGCACTTTTTGGTAGGAAACTACCATTGCTTAGGAATTACACAGAAATCAATGTAGACAATTTATTGTTTCTGCCAGGGTAGTAAATTATGTTAAAGTAATACCTGGTATGAGTTATCCACTTACACCAAATAAGGTTTGTTTTACTGAACTGTGTGGGGACAGGTATGTAGTGTTGTCACTTTGTCTTCATTCTTCCAACAAACTAGTGTGACTGCACCTGAAATTTCACTTTTGTTCTTAAAATTTTATGCTGAATCTTTTATTTATGAAACAGTCTGGAAGCAGTAGCTAGGAAATACAGTTGTGTGGGATGCTGACAGGAGCAGAATGAAGAGAAGATTCATGGAATTGTTTCTTAAGTTTGTTATTTTCCTCTGTATTCCATTTACTTATCTTAAAATATAAATTGAGAAAACCTGAGTAATGGTTAGTACCTTCTAGTCTACTTATCCTTAAACTCCCATAGTGTATTTGGATATGGCCAACACAAAACCAATATTTCTAGCGTGTATTTTCCAGGTCCATAGCCCTACCAATATATTGGTTGTTGCAACAACCAATGTTGTTGTTACCCCAGCTTTCAGTTTCACAATCCGGGTAATGGTTGCTTCCAAAACCCTCCCTGTGTTGTTCCATGTCGGTTTCTCCCTAAGTGGTACCCACCCCTGATGTAAACCACTCCCCTTTCTCCTCCCCTTCAGTCTCATTGGAACTGGCTCTGTAAACCACTCTGCTCGCTGCTCCCCTAAGGTTATCCCACTGGGAGGCTGTTTGGACCCGCCCACTGGTTTTGGCCTCTATATAAACCACTGCAGAGCTGCTCTCTCACCTCTGGATTAAAAATTATTTTGGAATACCCGGCAGAGAGCATCAGTCGACTCCTTTCCCTCTGACACTGGTAAGGCTAATCCAGCTGTAGAGCTACAGCTCTGAAGTTCTGCTCCAGTGGTCATGTCAATTGCTATTTTTTTTTTTTTAAAGCAAGTGAAAAATTGCTTTGGGATAAAAGATGAAATTTAGTGATGATTGTTAATTTGCATAAAGATGTAAGAATTGCTGTTGTCCTGTAGAAAATAACTATTTCTGAACCTTGCATAACAAAATCATTCTACTTTTTCAATTATCTGCATAAACCTATTCAAAAACTACCGTTGAGATTGAGGCATTACCACAGTTGATCCCGTGTTTGCACTAACAAGAAGAAGGGCTTTGGTGGAAGGGTGACAGTCCCAACTGTGTGTAGTCTGCCTGTGAGGGAGTCAGGTGAGTGTGCATTTCTGGGATGCCGGATAGGTGACTGAAGGAAATGGTGCCCCAGAGTGCAGCACATCCCTCTGATGCCTGCTATTCAAACTTGAAGTATCCAAACCCCACCTGGCACTGTGTGCACCAATTTTTACACCCCCAAATTCCCACCCCACAACTTCACTCTCAGAGTTTTTTGAAGACTTTGGAAATCGCTGGTGCAACACTTCTGAGATGTTTTGACATACAAACTTTCAGATCTATACTAAGTTCAAGCACTGAGGCTGAAGCCTGAATAACACACTTTAACATTACATATTATTTATTTGACACAGGTTTTTCATCAGGTAAGTCTGTCTTCTCTGAAAATAAACACCCAGAAATCATGGCAGAAAAATCATGACAAATATCACATGAGAGAAAATATGAGAGAACTTCTATTACAGCAGTACTCTTAAGACTTCCACTGTGTTTTATTTACAACAGAGCTAGTGTTTGCTGAATACTGTGTTTTCCCCACATTACCTGAGGCACTTGGAAAATAATCTCACTCATCACTTGAAATTAGCTACTGGATTTGGGTTTCCCTAATTCTAGCATTGATAAGTGGCTACCTGTGTTGTACAGACCAAATGACACTGACATCCTTTTTAATCACTAAGGAGCACAGTGAACTTCAAAGCTCTGATTTGTGTAAGCATACTACATCATTATTCTTTTCCAGTCTTAGAACTGTGCAATCCAGTCAGTTACTGAGCAGCACATAAAATTCTGCCATAGCACTGAGTACCCATAATAAAGCTGTTACAGATCCACAGCATTAAATGCCCTTTAGTCTTTTTGTCTGGAACTTACTGTTCCATTTCTTTCTGGTACTGCTTGCAAGGAAGTTGTTAATATGAAAGAACTTTCTAGTTTAAATTTTAACTAAATTTCACTTGGGAAGGTTGATGACCTTCTTCCTGTAATGAAATCCGCAGGTAAATTCTCTATCTTATCTTATACAATAAGCAGGAGAACAGTTTCAAAATATCTAGATACCTCACAGAACTCTATCAAAGATAAATCTGGAAGATTTAACTCCGTTATATTCCCATCATGAAAGTAAACAGGGCTGCTGGAGAATTCCTTTCCCAGATTCTAAGTGTTCCATTAGTCATGTCAAATTCCAAATAAATACATCTGAAGAGTTAGGTTGGAGTTATTCATTAACCATAATGCTGGAGCGAAACATGCACAAAAGAGATACATGAGCTTTAATGGGAAAGAAAAAGCACATGAAGCACAGCACTCTAGTTTGGTATTCTAAAACTGTATTCTTTCTTTCAAATGCCTCTGCTAGTGACTGAAGAGAGGTGAGCTACCACAACAGATCACCTTCCAGCATGTTCTGAATAAGTTTTTAAAATACAGCTTTCATCTGATGTGTTACCTTTCACAGTGCAGCCTTCCTCATTTTGTTTTAATTAAATGAATACATTGTAAGATGAATGGACTTTATCTTTGGAATAGATGGATATCATTGGGATGACAGTTGGACCCCAAATTACCTTCCTTATGATTGTTCTAAATATTGAGGCAGATGGAATCAAATGCATATTAAGATCACTAGTGGTAACTGGGTAAAGTGTTCCTACTGCACTTACTACAGGAATTTTGAAGACTGTAAAGCAGCAGGGAGAGACAGTTCTTCTGACCACCTATTTTGAAGCTGTCCCCGAGAAAATTTTACAAGTAAAATGCATGTTGCCCAAGATTTTCAGTGGAAGTCACAACATCAGAACAGAACTCACACCCATTTTAGTGAATTCTTGTCCAAATCCAACCAAACAGCTTTGGGGATGTAGCTGTAAGTGGTAACTCCCATTTAGGAGCGTGGAAATGCAAATAAATGGCTCTTAGGGTGTGGCAACTATTGTTGGAGTACTGCTAGGCCCAGGAAACAAGCTATATTTTAACCCACTAATTGTTGACAAAAGGTGGGAAGGCCCTTTTGCCAGTGGAATGTGGGCCTTGAAAGGATATTATTGGATTTGAGACCAACAGGATTATCCTAAATTACCTCCAAACTGGTCAGGGATATGTTATATATCCTGTATTAGACTGTTGGGGGGTTTTTTTGCTACCATAAATTTAGGGAAATCAGTTAGGAATCAAAGCATATGATGATTTTAACTAGAGAAAAGCAGTCAATTGACACATCCCTGGCTGGAGGGAGTGCCCAAAAGCAGGGAAAAAATTAGTGGCCACCAGAACAGATCATACAGCACTATGGACCAGCCACTTGGAATCCTAATGAGTCAATATCAGGTACCAGAGAACCCATTTATAATTGTAATTAGATTATTTGGTAACAAGCTGCCATTGAAATAATAACCAACCAGACAGCTACAGCTCTTGCTGACATTGCTGACCAGTCCACTCAGATAAGGAACATGATACTTAAACACAGGATGGTGTTAGATTATCTATTAACAGAAGAACAAGGTGTTTGTGGAATGGTAAAGGACTTAAACTGCTGTTTGCAAATGTATGACAACAGAAAAGTGGTAAAACAGATAGCAAAGAAATTAATACAATTAGGTCATGTACCAGCCCAAACATGGAAAGTATGGTAATGGGACATGTTTTCACAGTTACCTGGTGGACTATGGCCTGAACAAATGCTATTTTTCCTTTTATGTGCTATAGCAACTGTAATTATTTTAGTATACATGATACCCTGCTTAGTGCAGTTCATTCAGCATATCATCAAGGTGGTAGCCATGCCTATTCACCCAGAAATGGCTAAAGGACAGAAAATGATGTCACTGTGAATAACTGCAAAACCAAAGAAGACCCAGGAAGAAAATATTAAATCAATTATATAAGGCTTGCAAAGATGTGGATGGGAACTTAGGATAATAAGGGGGCTGCTTTTCCCAACAATTTTAGTGACGCCAGGGGAAATGGCCCATGGCCTCTCCCTTTATTTGAATAAAGTTACAGGACTCCTATGTTTCCTCCTTGGACATAAACCTCTGGCATTGTGAATTTTTCCACACAGTTTCGTCTTTAATTTTATATGACTGTGAAAGCTTAATGCCTTTATGGTTAAAAGAAATGTGCTTACGAATGTCTGCATGACCAGTATTATGTAAAAAAATACTAATTTCTATAAACTTGCTAGCAATTGTCAGTAATGTCAGAGAATACAGCACCCTGAAATATTTTCATATGGTTGACTTCTTTTCCCAGTGCACTGTTAAGGTTCAACTATTTATTAATGTTAAATATGTAATAATTAACCATAATTTGCATTAATTTTCAGCTTTGTGAATAGTAAAATTTTTGTGCTTCCTACAGTCTGTGTATTTCTCTCAAACTTAATTCAAATGTAAAATATGTATGTTAGCTGTATTTTGAGCTCCAGAATGTGGAAACCTTCTTGCAATGAATCCCAAAACTAAAGCTTAGAGAACTAGATGGTTGGTTCAATTAGCTTCAGGTCTTTCCAGACACTGAAGTGAGCCCTGTTTTGTTTTCCCACTGAAAGAACAATCAGATTCTAAAATAATGACTACAGCACAAATATAAAGGTATAAACATGGCTGTTTCTGATGTACTTTACAGAATGACAGAATGACGAGGGGAGGGGAGGGGAGGGGAGGGGAGGGGAGGGGAGGGGAGGGGAGGGGAGGGGAGGGGAGGGGAGGGGAGGGGAGGGGAGGGGAGGGGAGGGGAGGGGAGGGGAGGGGAGCTTTGTAGGAGTAGCCAGAACAGTGAAGGACAGCAAAAACTCTGGCACTTTGTCCAGTATTTAGACGAGGGGGCAGATTGACCACATCCATCATGACTTTATTTGCTCCCTTCAAGTTGGGTGGTTCATTGGTGTCCAGGAGAAGTTCACCTGATGTTTCAAAGTTTTTTACCTTCTCTGCTGATATATCAACTACAAGTTATTTTAATGACTGGAAACAGGAGGCTTCATTTTCTAAAATAAAGCAGTTTCCAAAGTTTTTGTTAGTGGCAGTTCAACACTTTTACTTTCAAAGTTTAATTTTCTGAGAGGCAATAGAGAAACACGCCTTACTTTTTTACTCAATCCCTACACCAGAGGAGACTTGGAGCAGAGCAAAAATGAGTGTGTCCCTTGAAGTGAGCACCAGAGATGCCAGGGCCTAGCATTGCCACTTGCCAGTGAAAGGAGGACCTTGAAGAAGAATGGATGGATGGTACAGGTCAACAACCACTGTTGTAGCTGGTCTTGATTAAAGCTTCAGCTTTTATGACCACAGGGTCATTTTGAAAGTTCAAGGGTGGGTACTTGATCCAACATGACTGAGCATGACAAAACAGCTCCTCATGTCTGTCAAGTCTGGGCAGGCTGGTGAGAAGAGTTTTGAACTAGGACCAGCAAGCAGGGAAATGATGATCCACCCTGTGAGACAAAATAATGTTTTGCTTCAGCCATAAGAATGTATACTTATGTCATTTAGGCAAAGATGTGGCTAGCACGAGCCTAGGCTGCTTGAGTGTGTGGGGGGAGGAAAGGGGGTTAGCCAGTGCTTTAGAGGGATAGAAAGGGGAGGGGAAGGGAGGTATCAGTTTGAGCACTGTGGGCAGTCAAAAAGAATGCGAGTTCCTGAGTATCCAGCCAATGGAAAAAGGGTCAGGGGCCCCAGTGGTTGAGGAGGGGTATAAAAGTTTGAGCATTTTAGAGAGATGTGCACCTCCTTAGTGATGCAGGTGACTTGTTTATATCAACAAGTAAGTGTCACTTTGATGACTTTGTCCTCTTTCAACTTCATCAGCAATAGAGTATTTATCACAAACATCCAGAGAGGAAGTTGTGACCTGGACTGACATGCAAAGGGCTCAGGCTGATGTGGACAGGAGAAACCTTGTGCCAGCAAAACGGGGCAGAAGGGGTCCCAGCCCACACAAACAAGGATGTGCAAAGAGGACTTTGTGCATTATGATGATCTTGAGTAAAAGGGGTGATAACTTTCACCATAACTGGGTGGCTCTCTACATGCATGTAGCATGTAGTCACTACAGATTTCACCTGACTGCCATGGCTTTTCAAATATAAAGGATGAGGATCTTGAGATGCAACTCACTAGGTCCCAGGATCTGTGGATTTTCAACATTAAAGCTCATCTGCAAAAACTAGAGTTTGTTAATTTTCAGGGGTAACAGCCTTATGCAAGGTTATTCTTGACATAATCCCAGAAATGAGTTTATCCATGTGTAGAAGGTTATGTTGTGGATTTTTCCTGTCCAAATATAAAATCAATATGAGAAGAAAAGTGAGAACACAAGGCTCTGTTAACTTCATGCACTAATTTTTTCTTGTAGGATGCTTATTTGCTTGCTGAAATTACATTTGTGGGTGCAGAGTGGAAAGGCACTTTTGGATACCTAGAGATGAAATAATAACTTCAACTCAGCTATTCCTTGATAGCATAAGACAATCAGTGTAAGGAAGTGAAAAGCATTGCTTTGTCCCTTGGTAGAAAAATGCAGCTAATGCTGAGTGCTACGAGTTTGAAACAAAGATTTGAAGTTACATGCAGAGGCAAGAGCTTGTGTGAGATTCAAGGATGCAGAGCTTCAGCCAAAGGTGATACACAATAATCCCTATTCAAAGTCATGTGTAAGGGTGAAAAAGAAGAAGAATGAAAGAATTGTATTCCCCTTTTAGGAGTGGGATACTGAATGCTGACTATGCATAAACAGAGGTGAAAAGGCAAGATGGAGAAATTCCTGATTGTCTTGGTCTCTAAAGCACCGAACACTCTGGCATGTAAGAAAATTGTATCTGGAAACTAAAAATCAAGGAGATTCTCTATATTCATGTACATACACATACACATACACATACACATACACATACACATATACCCACACATAGGTAATAAAGAACCTCACTGAGGGGAAATTAGTAGTGAAAAAACCTGCTTAAATTGTTACCTCAGGAAGCTGAATAGAATAGAATAGAATAGAATAGAATAGAATAGAATAGAATAGAATAGAATAGAATAGAATAGAATAGAATATATAACACAATTACATTGTAGTTAGAAGCCCTTGGTTTAAGGCCTCCACCAGAGGCCAATATATTGGCTTTTAACTACTGGCACTTCAACTAGCCAGTAAAATTACCCTCTGAGCAAAATTGAAACTGGGGGAGTTTTTTTGTCATTAGACTAATGAACTGCTTTTAGATGTCAGGGTTCTGGTTGTTACATTTTTACCCACAGAGATATTATACAGAATATTGATTTTAAAGGTTTGCATTATTATTACCAGACAACTGACCTTTTCTTAATATTGAAAGAGCTGGTAAGATTTTCACTTTTGAAGTGAACCTCCTTATTTCATGCTCCCTCTTACCCTGTTTTTGGTTCACATCTCTGACTGGATGAAATGGATTCTTCCTGGTAGAGCTGCATGGGAAAAAATGTTCAGAAGGTCATGTAATGTGCTCTAGCTGCTGACAGCTGTTTGCTCTGTTTGAACTAGTGTAGAAAAAACTCTGAGAAAAATCCTCTCAAATGTGCAGAACTAGAGATTTCCCTACACACTTTGCTCTCAGCAGACAATGCAGAAGCAACATCCTAACACATTTTTGAAAAGAGCTCTATTTGCCTTCATTTTTATAATTGTGAAATTTTTATCTGAGTCTAAACCCTGAAGCAGAAAGTGTTTCCACTTTTAAGGGTCTTCTATTTTGGTTCATGAAAAAGCAACATAAGGATTGCCAGATTTTGTGATCTGAGTAAAAATACAAAACAATGCATCCAGAGAAAGTAAAAAAGGAATCCATTGTCTTAAAAGAATTAGCTGAAGGTCTGCTGAGACAAAAGAAACTCTTAGCACTTCTGTCAATGAACAGACAGGTCTGATTATGGAAAGCTCTCAAGGACTCAAACACAGAGGGTCATGTCTGCAGGATTTCAAGTTTTTTGGCCAAGAAGCCTTGACTAGTTGTGGAGAAACAGCAGAAAACTGTCACTGCCATAGACACAGGCACATTTGAAATGATTTTTTACCAATTATTGTTATTATAGAGGAGTATCTCTTTGTGCATTCCCAATGGGACTATTTATTGATCTCTTTAATATACATAAAGTTCATCTCATTTGCAAGAAGGTGAGACTTTGACTTTTTTACATGCACATTAAAATAATTCTGAAATTGTAGCATTTCAAAGAGTCCCAAACACTACTGTGCAAGGCACAATTTAATGATTAGGGCCTTTTTATGGGGTTTATAATTGCTAAAGCATTGTAATTTTTGTTTTCCCCCAGAAAGCCTGTTCTGGTAAAAATTCTCTCTCATGGCTAAGGATCAACTTACTTATTTTTACAAGGAATTAGTTCATGGTGTTTTAAGCAAGCTAGGGAGTGATGACTGGCAGCACCTGAAGGAACAAGAACTAGATGAAGGCAAGTCATAGCAAACCACTGGCACTAGAAAGATCAGAAGCAAGGGATTATAGATGTTATGAAAGATGGTGACGTACATGACTTTTTAACTTGACCTGACCACAAGGGTTAACCACCACTGAAATGTCTCTACAGACAGTGTTACAGAAAGTTATTCTTCTGACATACCCCACCTATAGAAAGTGGGAATGGTTTCAATTCCAATAATCTCTTTGAAGGCTGGTCTCATACACTTCCAAGAAGAACACTTTTCATGAGAAAGGCCAGCAACTTGTTTCTTTTATCACTGCCAGAAAAAAATGGCAAGCCCAGTAGCATAACTATTGCAGTCACCAAAGTAGACAAGAAATCTTTTTTACACATCTCCTTCACACAGTTTGGAGTGGGGATTCAAACAAATCCCTGTCTCTTACTTTCTAAAAGATGTTAATGATATGACTGCAGGGTATGTAAGGGTTTTGCCAACCTCAGCTGTTGAAACTGTTTTGCTTTCTGTAAAACATTTGTATGTAATGGCAGCAAGGACACATCCAAGAAGAGCCTAAAAGATAAATACTCTAATTAGAAAATGCAGCCCCTGTTCCTCTGCACACTTGTGTCCTGGTTTGAAAGACAGGTATTTGCTAAGAAAGGCAGAAGCCTCTGTTTGAAATGCAGGTGTAATCCCTCCTCCCTACAAATTATTATAATTTTGAAATTAAGGGAGCTCTCAGGCAAAGATATGGGAGTAGGAATGACACTTCTTTACTAATGTATCTAACAAGACAAACAAGAACAACAACAGCTATGAAATTACCCACAAACAGAACAGTAACTCAGTCCCAGTGTTTTTTGGCTGCAGGCACCTTTTTCCCTGAGCTGCAGTTCCCGGTGCTGGGGGCGGGCGGGTCCCGCAGAGCTGCAGGAGGGCTGGGGGTGATGGCAGAGCTGTCCCAGGGGGAGAGAGAGATGGAGAGAGAGCTCTCCGCTCACAGTGTGGGTCCCAGTGCTCAGCAGAGTGCTGGATGGTGGCAGGTTACAGTGAGAAGGCAGCAGGGCAGGGTCTGACAGCAGTGAGGATGGCTCCTGGCGCTGGGATGGTGGTGATGGGGCTGAGGCACCGATCGTCCTTCTCGTCCGAACTCCACGGGGGAAATGGGGCCAAGCCAGAGCCTTCTGTCTGCTCTTCTGGATGTTTGGATATTGAGGGGTTTCCCTCTTCCCTCCCCTCCCCCCTTCCCCTCTCATTAGGGCCTAATCAACAGGTATCTTAACATGACAATGGGGAAAATTCCACAGAGGAAAAAGGGAAAACCAACCCCCAACAACTTGTTATATACTTTACATCATTCACTGGAAAATGTAAACAGTCTGGGATTTAAAGACCAAAATTAACATTAGAAGCTCTGCCACTAAGACCTTACCCACCTGGTCTCTCTCCTCTTTAGTGTCTCTTTTCTGCCCTTCCCCTGACCCACACAGTGTTTTGAGAGAAGGGGCCAGTACAGCAAGGCTGGGGTGGCCTTGTTGCCTTCTTCAGTTCTGCCTTCAAGAGAATCAAACATAGAAGGTTTCAGACTACAGGCAAGACCTTAGTCTTGTGTGAGACTTTCCCAGGCCAGAATGTCTCCATCAGCCAGGTCTGGGAGACAATGAGCTATGCAGAAAGTGCTGGATCAGGTGGCTTGTTTCTAGTGAAAGTAGGTTGTCCCTGGATTCCCTAGGCCGGAATTTAAAATGCACTCATCAGTGCCAGACTAGTTTCATCTGACTTCAGCTGCTTAAAATAGCTGTTTCCTCCTCTCCTGGACAATAGGAATTGGCATTTTCAGAAGATAATCCAATCCAATCTAAAATGTTGCCATTCACTCCACCAACTACAGAGGCAGCTTAGAGGTTTAGTTTGCTGAATTTAGGTGAAGTACCTCAAACATCAAAGTACGCCTCCAGTCTTTTGAGGCACTTAAGACTGCTGGACCTAAGTCTGGATAAAGCTATTCATCCCCCTATAACACCACAAAATAGTATTTATTTGAGAATAGTTCTCAGCTATTACTCTCATAAGATATGAAAGACCAAGACAGAACAGGAATTTCAACTTGCCTCTCCTGAACTCCAGCAGAATGGTCACCACCACGACACTCTATAAACAACTCCACCATCACCTGCCAAATATAAGTGAGAAGTGAAATGCCTACCCAAAAGGTCCTGCAAGTAAACCAGGCAGATGACCAACATGTGACTATGGCTGGGGTGCAGGTACAACCCTCAAGACTGATTTAATATTCTCTGCTCAGCAGCAAAATATTCATTTTATTTTCTCTGCTCAGCAGCAAAAATTCTTTAAGGAGGCTTACTTGACTACTTCACACACGAACTAGCCATACAAAACTTCTGTAGATCCAGCCCTCAGCACATGCTAAATCAATGACAATTTAAATCAATTTTGTGTTCATAAAGGAGAATTGTTCTACTGTTACAGTGTAGACAGAAGTGGAAATTAAGCTTTTAAACTAGTGTAAAATAATTCCTACAAATAAATTATTGGCACACCTCATATGACATACATTTTTATAACTAGTTAGGGAGTTCTGATAAATACCCCTACACAAAGACTGTAATCAATCTCACTGTTCACAGTTAATTTACTAATAGCAGCTTTTAATGTCAACAAAGTTTAGTTACAAACATAAAGAATTCTGAATCAGATCAGATGCAATTATTTTACATCAGCATCACAAATTTACTTGCATACTTGTACTTTATCTGTGGCTATGTTGCTCTCCGTAACAAGGTAATTAATGAGAACTGTAAAATCTAATGGACAATACTGATCCCCACAATCCCCATTTGTCTTAAATACAGTTGAAGAAACAGCACAATACAGAGAATGCTTATCTCATAAAAAAACACAGAACACCTGCTAAAAAAAAGGGAATCATTACTAGTCCTATTTGGACATTGTACAGACAGCAGTCTTCTAGCTGGAACAAGGAAAGACAGAAAAGAATTTTTATCAGTCAAGACATAGATGGACATTAAATAACCAAAGCATGAAAATATCAGTGTAAAAGACCATAGCTGTACTTCCAGGAAGAAAATGAATGCAAGATTTTAAACTGTGCTGTGTGCCTCTTCTCAGAAGAGAAGAAAGCCGTGAGACTCCTGGGCATTTTTTCAAAACATGTCCACTAATGAAACTCTCATTAGGCAGTACAAAGCTTGCAGAATTGTTTGCTTCATTTTGGAGTGTATATAAGTAAACAGACACTTGCACAGCCTCAAAACTCATAAACAAATGCATGGTAGTTAATGCTCAAGTAGGAGAATATAAATAAATGTGATCTATTTTCTTGCAGTACAGCAGCAGTCTGAAAGGAAATGCAATACTGAAGGTCTGCAACTTGACCATAAGAACAAAAGCTTTGTACTCTTTGGATGTGTTCCACTTAACAAATGCTGTATACAGATTGTTCTTCCAGATAGGTTTTCCAGGAAGAAAAAGAGAGTTTTTGGTTTGACATGCAATTGAGCTTATTATTTCTTTTTCTAATATCTCTGCTTAGGAGCCTTCTATACACACAAAATAAAGGATTAGGGATACACTCTCTGCAGTCCTGCAACATCCTAACTAAGGAAGTTGTCAGACTCCACAACTACTGAGAACTCTCATCATCTGTTATTAGAAGCTGTGAGCATATGGTTAGGAGTGCTCTAGAAGATATTTAAAAAACCCTCTTGAGTAAACCACTAATATCCAAGGGTAGCTTAAGACAAAGGCCAGCAAACAGATAGCATCAATAATGGCTGACTGGTTGTTGTATTAAAATACCAATGGTCATATTACACAGCCTTTTTTGTGGCATCAGACAACACCAGAGCTTGTGGTGTTAGTCTGACACCTGTGAGTAAGCTGCTACAAGGACAACAGCTGCCTTCTGTGTACAGTAAACATACATATATTTAAAGCTCCTTTTGCCATCTATAGAAATTTCCACAACTCATTTTACTGATACATCTTCAAGGTAAAATTATTTCTCACACACCTCAACTTCTAGCCATAATACAAGCTTAGTGAAGCAACATTCACAATTGTGATTGGGTTTATTAGGTCTGTATTTCTTCTTTATGTATCTGCCATAACCTCTTTTAAGTTCTGGCACTTTCAATTTACCTTCAAACTATGTGATTAGCCTTGCAGCTGAAATACTCCATATATACTTACCTCTTCTTTAGTTTTACAGAAAATAATCTGTTCCAGGATTCTTCTGGTCTGAGAGTTCTTCAATAATTTGAAAAGAGAATTTTTATAATGCCTCTCAAGAGGGACGCAGCAGTAACAGATCCCTGTGTTAAAGTTCTTGTAAGTTATCTCTTCAAACACTACAAAGGAACTGTACAACTGGCATCCTGAGGGAATGGTTCCTTCTCTTAGTTTCCACATCTCTTTCAATAAACTCATCTTTTTCAATAAACTGGCCTGGTTTGCAGCTGCTGGTTGTAAATTTATACATCTTGTATAGCAGAAGGAAAGAAGCATCTGCAAGAGTGTAACACTGTACTCAGCACATTCCTACCCAATATCCTATCCATCCTATTTGGCCAGGAGACAAACTGAGAATTTATTAAGATTGCCAAGTACATGATCTACATCCAATTTCTGTGCACCCCACCAGGGGTCACTTATATGACCTTACTGATATTCCTCAGCAGGGGGCAACTATTCTTCCATTATAATAATTTAAAATATTTACATACTGCACAGTCACACTTTTACATAGACACAAATACTTACTGGTATACTGATGAAACACATCTAAAAGATTTTGCAAAGACTGATACATTGTGGGGTTTCCAAGCATGAAAAAAAAATCTGTAGCTTTCTATAACACAGACAACTGGAGGGCCTGTGAATGAAAAAAAAAAAAAAAAAAAAGGTGTTCCCTCTAAGTTTAAGCTCTCTCCAGAGAACACTCACTAGCTTCAAAATACATACGTCTGACATTAACTAAGCATCTCTTGGAAAAACCCACAAGTTTATTCAGTTAGAAAAAATGAGTTAAACCAAGTAGTACTTAAGAGAAAGCACTGAGTATTTAATGTGTAATACACAGTTACTCAGATATATACTTATATATTTAATATGCAAAATATAAAGTGCTTTTTATCAGGTCCCAATGCAGAGACATTATAGAACTTTTCAACAACTGTAAAACAGATACACAGAATACTGAACCAAACATACAAGAAAACAGTTAACATCCAATCTGGTGGATGTCCCAAGACAAAACATCCCTTCATGTACATGGTATATACATATATATTCATCTTTACTCAATATATTACAACAATACATATTTCAAAATTTTGTTACAGTCTAAAAAAAAAAATCGTACAAATACACAAGGATCAAGCACAGAAGTCCAAACCTGACAAAGAGTTTGCTATCCCTGCCCACACCACCACCTCCACTCCTTGGAAAGATATGCCAGTGCTCTTTGCTGGGGTGCAGTGCCTCCACATCCTGCAAAGCACTGTGAGCAGCAGCTGTGAAGTTGGCATCACCAGTGGTGAGTAGATCAAATACACATGAGTAAAAATAGATGTCCTTCACAAGGATCTTTTCATGGCACTTGGTGGTGGCTGTTTCCAGTGTGTACCCTGATCGGGGATGAGACACAGCACCCCAAGGAAGCAATTTTCCCAACACAGGCACTGGCAAGTGGCCACTCTGATCAATACGTTCACTGGAAGGGCAGCCGTTTACACACAGCTGCAGGTCCTGGCTCTCCTCGTGGGCCATGACCAACTCCTGGGGCATGCGAATGGCCACTGTCAGGTAGTGCCCAAGCTGGCGGATATACACTGTGGTCCCGATGTACCTAGCATGCATCTCAATATATTTGCCACTGACTTTCTCAACAATGTGCAAGCTCCTGATGTTCCCATCTCCTCCACTTGTTGTACCATCAACAAAAGCTGCAGGCAAGTCGTCAGTCATTGCTTGATATACTTTCTGATGTGTACAGTCCTGGTACGATTTGAAGATGATAGTTATCTGTGGGGGAAGGGGAAAAAACACCAACAAAGTCAGTGGAAAGAAATCACTGTCTCAATTCCTTTTCCATTCTGTAACTCAATATAACTGGAACTGCCCACTACCTTAAAACCTGACAGTTGTCCACAACTCATGCCTAAGGAAAACAGCCTGAACACATGCTTAAAGCAGTGTTTTACTGGACAGCAAATGTTAAATTTGTTCTTTTGCTGGTCTGGAAGCAAGACTATTAACATGTGGCAACAGCCGTGAGGTCAGGAACAGAAAACACTGTATATTTCATTACGCATCACAACTACCTCCTGCCTAAAAGGAGTATTTCTTAATACTTTGGAACACATCCTGCAATAATGAAGAAGCGCAAGGACTGAGTAATTCCCACAATGCTGGCAACTACAGCAAAACCAGAACAAGACCATGCAAAATCAGGTAAAGGTATAATCGGGATGAAGAAGAAATAGTCAAGTAACAGCTTAGGGATCCTGGATACAGTAGTCCTAGGAACTGGGAGATTTGACACTTCAAGTCCGCTGTGCTAAAAATTGTGCCCACAGGGAAACAAGACAAGTCTGAAAGATACCCAAAAATGTGCCTTTGAAGAGTGAATGACTTTCAATATCAAAATCATTAGCATAAAGCAATTAATTTTTTTAAATATTAGAACTAGCCTTTTAAACATTTCTACTTACTGGAGTAAGTCACAACAAGAGAAAAAGCAGGTCCTCCAGTCTTACTTGAAGGGAACAACTAGGCTATATGGAAGACCAAATTCGGAGTGTCTAGCAGCTTTTCCTCAAACAAGAATAAGAATGAGAATTCACATCTAAATATTACAAACAGATATGGTACCTCCTTTAGAGAAAGAATGACTACAGGGGAATGACTTCTTGAAAAGGTCAAAAGACACTCAGCACCAAGAATAGATATTTTAATAATTATTTTCATCATTGATTCATTATATCAAATGAATTACAATCTACAATTTAAGCAGTCTGCTAAGAGACTCAGATTACTTCAAAACACACCAGAAGGGATTTTTAAAGTAAGGTAAAAGTTAGAATCTGTTCCACAGCAACCTTGCATTTTAATTTCAGTTAACTATCACACTTCTGCACAACATTTATTTCTGCTTCTCTGATTTAAAGTAAGGGAGAGAGGTTAAATCAAGAGCCAGTTACAATTTTAATAAAACCTCTGCCTCTGTCATTAGCCTCTCCTCTTTATGCCACTTGTGTAAGACACAAGTGTTCCCACCTCTTTCCTCCCACTGCAACAATTTCTTGCAGACATACCCTAAACTATACTACATTTATTTTCAATATTGGTTCATCTCAGGTGGTTGATGCTTTGTCAGTGTTTGTCTCACAGCACAGACACTACTTCCTATTTTGACTTCCTATGTTCTCACTAGTCCTGACTGTATTTTTCCTTTTTTTTTTTTTTGGCATTAATCAGTTATACAGCTAGGACGTATCAGCTATATAGCCTAAGACCATCTGTAGTCAAGTAACTTGGTAAAATGGTATCTGTGAACCACAGCTGAGCTGGAATGCTTATGCCCAAAATCCAGAAAATGCACAAGTGCCCCCGTTGCTGTAAAGATAACCTCACAGCTTTAAAGTTGTGGCTAGTAAAGTAAGCTCAGCAACCTACAGAAGAGAAACTTGAGATCTCTCAAGTGATTATTATTTCTGTATATAATCCAGGCCATAATGCAGTAAAAGATCTTTTATTTTGTGTAACATAGTTTGGATGGAACAGGCTTCTATCTCAGCCCACTCAGACAAAGAAACATTGTTATTTACTTGCGCATATTTGTGCTGTTCTGTGACTAAAAAAATTATTTCCACACCTACAGAAGTAAAGCTCTAAGTCTCCTTAGCACTTGAGCAAGCCTGGAGCCAAAAAGAAGTCTCACTATTTTAATGAGACATTGAATTGGCTGCTTGATAAAACATTTAAGCAAGGCACCTGGCAAAATTTATCAGGAAGCAGCTACCAAATTGCTCTCTCCAAAACTCCCTCATTTATAAGAATGAAATGCACACAATTTCAGAACACAAAGAACAAGAAGCCTTTACCCTAATTTAAGATTAGTAATAACACTGGATGCTGAATGAGAGCTGAAAGACTATTAGATGAATAAAGGCCTCCATGTATGTTGCAAGGACACTCCAAACAGAGACCATTACGATTTTCCAAGGACATACTTATATTTAAACACTGCAGCTCAAGACACTGCTTTTGAATATTTTGTGTCTGTCATGTGACATCCATCTAATCCATAGGCCAGATTAATAAAACCAGAGTGCTGCATGGGCTTTGCCTTACCACATAGTCCTATCTCAGTACCATGCCCTGGTACTGACAGATAAAACAGAACCTGTTGCAAAGGGCTATTAAGCAAAATTTCATTGCAGAGTTATCTCTTTAAATTCTCAAGGTAACAGCTAACATTAAAAAGTGAAAATTATTATTTTCAAATTCAACACGTGCTATATATGTTTATGTACCTACAGTACTTTTTACACTCTGTCTGGATCCCAAGAAAACCTTCACAAAGCTGCTTATGCAGCACTGTTTACAGACTAGAGATTAGCTACCCTTTTTAAATTTAGGATGCAAAAATCCAAATGACAAAATCTTCACATAAAGATTTTTGAAACTATCAGTGTATCAGCCTTGTTCTTTGGGCATATACAGAGCTCTTCTGCAGTGAGGCACCTTGAAAAATGAAAATAAAGGTTTCCAGAGTCTTATCTGAGGATATGATAAACAAACATCCGCTATAATAAGATTACTAAACCAAAACAAACCCACACATACAATCTCCACATTTAATTTCAGACTTTATCCTCCCACTCCTATCGATGCCAGTACTGATGAGTACGCTGATCACAAAGCCCTGTTAAATTCCATTGCACATGCAAATCTTTTCAAAGATGGTGTTATTGAGGTGTAAAACTGCTGTTTCTAATGTATTTGCAGAAGATGCCTGGCTTGTGTGCCTTAAACAAAAACACCTTCAACTCTTCAGTTCTTGTACTTGTTCTCCCTAATGCCACAATGCAATTAGAATAATGAAGGTATCACTATATGTTGCTATTTTACTATGCATTTCATAGAATTCTAGAGTTGTTCAGGAAGAAAAAGACCTGTGACATCACTAACTTCAACCATTACCATAAGAATGCCAAGAATGGGGAGGAGTGAGTGAAAAAGTGCCCAATGCCCTAAGGATGCTGGTTGTGAGCCAAACATGAGCCAGTGTGCCTGGGGGCCAAGAAGACCAAGGACATCCTGGCTTGGGTCAGATAAAGTGTAGCCAGATGTGACTAGGGCAGTGACTACCCTGCACTCAGGACAGCTCAGGTGACACCTCAAATCCTATGTTCAGTTTTGGGCCTCCTACAGCCAGAAGGACGTTAAAGTGCTGGAGTGAGTACAAAGGAGGGAAACAGAGCTGGGAAGGGTCTGAAATGCAAGCCTGATGAAGAGAGGCTGAGGGAGCTGGGGGTGTTCAGCGTGGAGAAAAGGAAGCTCAAGGGAGACCCCACTGCTCTCTACAAGTCTCTGAAAGTAGGCTGTAGCCAGGTGGGAATCAGTCTCTCCTCTCAAATAGCAAGTGAAAAGATGAGAAGAAATGGTCTTAAGCTATGCTGTGAAGATTTACGTTGAATACTAGATAAAATTTCTGCACTGAAAGAGCTGTCAAGCAGTGGAACAGGCTTCCAGCCTCTTGAGTCATCATCCCCATAAATGTTTTAAAGGCACGTACACACAGTGCTTACGGATCACGTTTAGTAGTGGAAGTAACAGTTTGCGACTGGACTCAATGATCTTAAAGGTCTTTTCCAACCTAAATGATTCTATTGCAGCCTTCAATGAAACCACAATATAAAGCTACTTCTGTGTAATAAGACAAATTCCATCTCTATCATGTCCATAAAGATGAAAATAATAATGTGACAAGCAAAAAGACAAATGAAAAGTTACTTCTTAAAACAATTACAACATTTATCTTCCAATTACCTTTTAATTATTTGTCTATTACACTGTGCTCACTCTGCAAGGATTTCCTGCCCTGCAAAACCTGAAATCATGCTACAAAAGAGATATTTAAAGTGTTTTGACTCTGGGTAAAAGAACATTTATCCCCCAAATTTCTTTATCCTGCTGATAGCACCAATTCCTAGGTTCCAAGGTTTATACCAAATAAATCACTACAGTAAAAATTTCTACAGTTTTTTTTTTTACTTCTCTGTGTCCCTAAATTCACTCTCTCACCCTCAAGCTATCGACTATAAAACACCTGGACAGGAAAACCTCCATTTCCAATTAATGCAAATAAGAAGACACCTCCAAACAAGAAGGAAACCTTTCCACTGGCAAGCCCAAGGATCTCTGCCTCATGGCCTATTCAGGAACAATTACTCTAGTGATATCCAGAACACCTGTCACAGCAGCAAAAGGCTATAACGATTCTGTACCCCTCCAAATAAAGCACACAATAAATAAAATTTCAAAAACATCAATGTTCTGTTTAATGAAGTGTACAATATCCTTCCTACCTGCTCCCAGTAACAGACATTTATTCTCAGGGAATTGCAAAACCACTTCCAAGACAGGGAAGCTCTTTATATTTCTCCAGAGCTGCAGAAATGAAACATAAATAATGCCAGTGACCTATTCAAAACCCATGCAAGCATGTCAGAAAGAAAAAGAAGAGTTTAAACTTAAACTCGGTTTCCCAGTTTTTTTCCCAGTATTTGCTGACAATCTTCCTTTTCCATCTGAAAGGCCCTAGGATCCCATGCCAAGGGGCATAAGTACATCAGGCAAGCTCAAAAAACTGGGATTTCAAAGTTCCAGCTAGACCACAGAACGTAAAATAGCTTTGTTCATGGTGAAAAACAGACGCTACTATGAGTAACACAAATGTGCAAAACATCTACAAATTGTCGAGACCATCTTTGTGAATTAGTACACAACCCTCACAAGATGTGCTCTTCCAAATAAGGAATTCAAAGGAATTTTTCCTGCTTTTCATATTTTCATGCCAGATGTGCACTGAGTGAGAGGTAGGGGAGAAACAATATGCATTTATTTCTCACATTCTTACTTGAAGAATGATCTCCTAGCATTCTTCTGTCCTTTATGAACTTACTGGATGGTCCTCCAGACTGCTGGGGTTCCCATAGTCTCTTAGGTTTTGGAGAGAGAAGAAAATTTCACACATAAGGTTGTCTTCATTACCAACTCCCTTAAAGACTAGTACAGCAGAAAGCTAGGATAAAAGTGAAAAGTACTGACTCCCTAAAAGGGTAAGTGATGGTTTTCACTTTTCAAAAGGACAATGGGCTGAAGATTAACCATTCTATTTCTATGGCTTCTTAAACCACTTCCCCTAAAAATGCATTCAGGAAGAACTAAATCTTCTACTCTTATTGTCCTTCCTCTCATTAGGGCTGCTTTAGAGAGGACTAATTAGGTTAGTATTTGCTTTGGCTTCTGTACAATTTAAGTTCAGCATAAACCTTTGTTTTTATTTCCCATAAACATCTATTTCAAATACAAGCAATATAAAAACAGCCAGACTAACAAAAAGGAACAGTCTGAAAACTTTTCTTATGATGATGGTAGAAGACCTATTGGCATACTCTCAGCTAGGGATTACCCTATGTTGATAAATGTCACTGGGGTGTAGCTCTTCAGAAGTCCTTTAAGCTACCCTATGGCCAAAGTCAGTTAAGTGCATCCAGTAGCTTTTTATTTCATTTATAGTAGCCTGCTCCTTCTAGAAATAACAGAGTTAAGGGTATGCATTGGAAATATGAAAACTTATCTTCTAAGTCACTGATACATTCAAACAACCTTCCTTGCCTACAACAGATGGGCTAAATTCTATTATATGAAAAAAAAAAAGAAAAAATCAAGGACTTACGTGTGCAACACGTAAGATGTATCAGTCTCAGAAATATTTCTAGTATCCTAAACCATAGATCTTGTTTTATTTAATTGCTTCGGCACACTTAGCTGGACTGGGCAATGCCAGGGACTAATAGAAGAGAAGAAGAAAACATTTTACCTAAGTCAAAGAAAAAGACAAAACCCTCTTGAAAATAAAGACAGAAGGCACACCTTTTAAAACCATACTTTCCCTCAGTACGTGCATACATTTACTCCTGCTGTTCTCCTCTGTATCTTTGAAAAGACCAGCACAATGTGCTACTACAGTCAATCATTTTCAGAATGTGGCTAAACTTAAGATTGTCTATCCAATACAACCACACCCTAGCCATCCATACAATTTGTACACAACAGTCTCAACTTTTTCCTCTACTACCATCAGGAGTGAGGAAATAAAGAAAATTCTGCAAGAATTTAGCCAAACTGAAGATAGATCTTACTGCAGATTATGAAATGCAGCTTTTTCTTTCACTTATTTAAGAGTCTTTAGAAAAAACAACTGAAGTAGACTACGGGGGACATAAGTCTCTTTTGCAAAGCTTACTCACATTTAGCCTCATTCCCTTATTTTATACACCTTCAGAACTCTTTCACAATGAAGACTGTTTCTGAAACTGGCACAGGTTAATAAAACGTAATTCTGAGCTTCCAGTCCAGTCTCTGTACATTCACACAAGCACTGCCATTAGTCAATACTCCAGAACTCAGCACAAACTTACTAGTTAAACTGATTTTCCTATAGTAATACTACTCCTCAGCCAACTCCACAGAAGATGTGTAGGCTCTACCCTACAGTGACAGACAACTCCGGCTTCTGACTCCAGTAATTAAGAAAAACTACTTCCAGGCTTAACAACACAGTGAAAATTCTTTGGTGTAAATGCCTTGAAGCTGTGTACACATAACCTGATGTAGCTTGACAATTCAAGAGCTACGCTACCACAACTTTTAAAAAACCCCTTTCACTCCAAAAGAGATATGTGACAATACCAGCTTCAAATGCATACTTCAGTAACTGATGGACACAGTTGCTACCCATACTCGGCAGAAAGAGACAAGGACTTTTCTTAAGAAATGGCATCATTTATTGAATACTAGCAGAGGTATTCCTACTCAAGATTCAAGTATTTGAGAGGAGTGCAATCTTAAGTCTTGCCTGTCTCAACAAGGGTTTATTATTCTTGGCACAATTTTAGGGCCACTGCTTGTTTAGTAAAGCCAAGGCACCAAGTCTTTGTCAGAAGCATTTAGCTTACTACCTCTTCTCAGTTCTCTGCAGTTTGCCCTCTTCAGTGCTGGCTTCTGCTTTAAACCAGAAGTGCTTTGGCAACTAGATTTTTGTGCTGCTCTCGGTATTATTTGTTTTCTACTGTTATAGCTGTGAAGTTCAGAAAATTAATAAAAAGCAGAGATATACGTTCTTTCCATCTTTTTTGCAACCCACAGCATTGTATGATTGTTTTAAATTTCTGATTAGTGCAGAGACAGTCACAGATGTACAATAATCAATAACTGTGTTACAGTTACAAATCAGTATCCTTACAGGCTTGTGTGGTGATATGCAAAGGTTTTCTTGTAATGAGCAGGAGCTGAAGGAAGAACCTGTTTTGTTTGATGTTCATTAAAGAAGATGTTATGAGTTTTTACCTTTTTATATTACTGCACAGAAGATTCTCAAGCAGCTACACTTCTTCACTGTTAAAGGCTAAATGACTTAACTGTCTTGACCTTTTACTTCTCCATGCATGCACAGTGCACAAAAATAATATGTACCTTGTTTGTAGCAGTAGCGCTGGATCCTGGGACCACAGGCACATTGGTCACTTGCACTGATAAGTAGTTATTGTCTATGAGGGGCCAAGCACCTTCCACTTTGCATGTCTGGAAGTGATCTTTAAAAGTCCTCAGATGAGGATCCCCAAACAAGCCACAGAACAGGTATGTAGGAGGAGAAGTCTTCCCTCCCCCCTGATGTTCTCTTGCTTCTGTGTGGCCACTGTAATTGCAAGGATCATGGGTCATTTCAGGGTTGGTGGAGGATGTGGGTCCATCCTTGGTACAGTTTCTCTGGGTCATGAGATCACTGATCCCAAGCACTGCAGAATGATAGACCAGGTTTCCACAGCATACTTTGGCATTGTGATAGGTACACACTGAGTATGCCCGCAGGGCCTTGCAGAACTCCAAATCAAAGTCCTCAAGAGCCGCATTTAGATGTGAAGTGAAGGATACAAAATCAGTGGTGCACTTCTGGATTCCACAAGATGTGTGCAGCTGACAGTCACCTAAGCACAAAACAGACAGCATAAAGACATAAAGCAAAACTCTTAGGTGGCAGTACCCCTTTCCACTCCCACAAGAACCTTAGAAAACAACTTGAAAGAAAGGTGCTCTCCCATTAGAGAAATACTGCATTTTAGAAAAAATGAGGTTGAAAGAGAGCAATGGAGAATATCACAGAGGCTGACAGGACTCATGATGTCATAATCCATTACTTCATATTGTCTAGATGAAAATTAAGAGCACTCAGTCCTGTCAAGTATAAGCCAAATAGTTCTTTCTAGATACCAAGTTGATGATGTAATTCTGTGTTTAAATTAATTACTTAGTCATTAAGGAAGTCTCCATTTAGTCTTTCAGTGCTTTACACAAATTACTGGATTTTTATATAGAATTCTGCCCCTCAGAAGAATGTGGTAAAGGCAACAAAGTATTGTTGTTTAGACATTGTTTAGATGTCAGACATGTCTAAATGTCTAAAAATGTTTATGCAAAAACTAGACTGAATAAAGCAAAAACCAAGTTCTCTTCTAGGAACCAGGGTGGGGAGAGGATGGTAGGTAAGCGGGCAAGCAGTGTGCTTTATTTCCCTGGCACTGCCACAGGTAAAGCTTCACTGCACTTTTTTTTGGGACTAATGCACCAAAAAGGCCAGCTGTCTGAAGCACAAGTTTTCAGTTAACACACCTGTACACTGCAGTAGCAGTACCTGTCAGAGCACAGTTCAGCAGTAAGACAGAGGGGAGAGAAACCCTCTCCCCACAAAAGCCTGAAGTACTTATCAGATGTATACAACTGCTACACAGTTCAGTTTACATGAGCAAACCAGTCAGACTTTATCTGATGTCCTGATTTCCATAAAAAAAGCAGAGTTAATATCCTTGCAAACAAATTGGGAGTTTCACAGTTGTTTCCTCCACAGTTCTCACAGGTATGATCTGAAATTCTTCCAGATTCTCATGGCAGCTAACAATGGCTTTCTGAAGATGACTTTTACTAAAGAACTTACCAGGAGCAAAAATTAAATTAACAAGACACACTAAGGGAAACGGAGTCACACTTTTCACTCAGGGTGAAACCAGAAGTGAAAGCCCAATCTAGGAGAAACTGCACTTCCTGGCATCCAAAGAAAATGGACTTTAAAAAAGAATATGTACACAACTTCATGCAACAGCTGTCCAAGCCTGCAAAACTATCTACTGAAATTCATCTGTGGGAACATTTATCTGTAATTTCTCACTGTCATAAAGAGGGTTTTGAACACCACAAAAATACACACAGAGACAAAGATACATGGAACATACATGTACAAAGACACATGGAAGAGTTAAAAAATGGAAAATATATCTATGAGAAACTTCTGAGTCATGAGAAGTGGAAAGTAGCTGAGTAACAACATTCTTCATTTTTAAAGAGTTGTTTTCTGTAATGCACCCAGTGATGAGAGGATATCAGCAATTGCTTTGCCTGCTCCTTAGCTGACCTTACTGAGTCAGTACTCACATGACTTACTCTTGAATATTCAAACCATGAATTTATAAGGGTAATATGATTTGCCAGTCATGTGTAGCTAACAAAAATCTCCTGTCAAAATCCCAGACAACACGAAGTAAAATTAGGAACTCTCTACCTACAGCTAAGCATGACCATGACTCGTGTAAGGAAGCTGAAAATTTCCTTGTGTGAGCCACACATACCTCTGCGAAGTACAGGAAAAAAACCCTAACAACAACCAACTTCTCTATTTTCAGATACACAAAAAAGATCCATGCCAAACAAAATGACAGAGGGAATGCTTAGTTTAAAGCCACACTTTCAAAAGCATCAAAACTTTTACTTCTCTTCCGTTTTATTTGTAACATACGTATTTGTAATAAATTAGGCTAGCTGAGCACTTCTGTCATGTTATCAAACAGTGGAGTTTGCTAACACAGAATTTTTAGGGCTGGAAGGGACCTCTGGGGATCATCTAGTCCAATCCCCCTGCCAAGGCAGGATCACTTGGAGCAGCTGACACAGGTGGGGTGGTGGGATTTGAATGCCTCGAGAGAGGGAAACTCCATGATCCCCCTGGCAGCCTGTTCCAGTGCTATATCACCGTTAATGCAAAGAAGTTCTTCCTCATGTTGAGCTGAAACTTTCTGTGTTTCAGTTCACAGCCACTGTTTCTCTTCCTGTCGCTGGGCCCCAATGAAAGAGTCTGGCACCATCCTCTCGGATGAAGATACTTATCACAGCCTCTCCGATCTCCCCTCTCTGGACCACACAGGCCCAGCTCACGAATCCCTCCTCATGAATGGCTCCACCTGAAACAAAAGGACCCGCCAGCTCCTCGTGTCTGCGGGCACCCGGGTGCGCTCCCGTCCCTCCCAGCCCCACATTATCGGTACCTGCGCCCAGCAGCAGCAGCCCCAGTGCGGCGAGCAGCCGCCTGAGGGCGGCGAGCGGCGGCTTAGCCCTGGGGGCGCGGGAGGGCGCAGCGCTCCCCATGTCCGGCCATGCAGGTCCCCAGGCCAGCGGCAGCACAGCGCCGCGGCATGAGGCGGCGGCGGCACGGACGGGCGGGCGGGCGGACGGACGGACGGACGACGCTCCCCACGGTTCCTTCGCCTCCTCCTCCTCCGGCTCCTCGGTGCTGTCCGCGCCTCCTTCTGCTCCAGCTACGGCAGCGGGGCGTGACGCGACGCGCACAAAGCGACAGACTCCGACCATGCGGGGGCGGCGGTGACGGCTGCGCCCGCGCGGCGCCCGCCCCGCCCCTCTCGCTGCTTCTCCGCTCCTATTGGCTACTGGAGCTATCCGTCACAGCTGGCCGGACTCCCCCTGGCGGCCGCGTGCCCCGTCTCGCGTCACTCACGGCAGAGCGCGCCCGCGCGGCTGAGGCGGGAGGGAGCGGCCCGGGAGAGGGCGGGAACATCCCCGGGAGAGGAGGGGAGAGCGGGCTGTTCCGGGATGGGTCAGGAACAGCGCAGCGACCGGCTGGGACGGACCTCCGGCCAAGACTGGGGGCATGGCCGGATAGGGCAAGTAGCAGCGGCTGTGCGCTGCTGGAAACAGGGCAGGGGACATCGGTGGGACAGAGCAGGTGGCAGCGCAGGGACGGGGTGGCTGACCAAACATCGGGACATTCTCCGGCGCGAGAATTAGGAAAACAATCTGCAGGAGAAGGTAAATTCCATCATGTCAGGATATTTTTTGAGCATCCAAAGGTAAACTTCCCTTTGAATATGTCATTAAGGAATTAACAGGAGGAACGTATTTACTTCTCAGATGTAAGTCAAAATACTGCTTTCAGGCTGTTTGTTTTTCCAATCTATTTCTCCTTGCTGGTAAATACACTTCATACTGCTAAGACTAGACTGGCTTGACGTTTAGCAAGCCCAGGTGCTGAGTCCTGCTATTGGGTCACAACAATCCCTGGCAGTGCTGCTGGCTGGGGCAATGGCTGGAATGCTGCCTGGGGAAAAGGGCCTAGGGTTGCTGGCTGGCAGAGCTGAACATGAGTTTCTGGAAAATAAAAATCCAAGAAAGAAACTGTTCATTTTATGAACCATGTCAGAAAAAAACCCAGCCAACCAACCAAAAACCCCAAACCTGACAAAAAAATATGAGCTTCAACAGCCATTAAAATGAATGTGAATTGCCACAACCTAGAAAGAAGACCTTTGGCTTCTACTGTAGGTCACGCAATATCCATTAATCTGGCTGGGGCTTCTGAAAAGTGTCACCTATGGTTTCCTTTTTCTTCAATGCTCTTAGAGAAATATTTCTGCTGTTCACCTCTACTAAGAGACAACAACAACCTCCTTTTAATTTCATATTGCTCGAATTTAATTTCTGTAATGTAGTAACAGCTACTTGGATTCCTTGAAGCTGTCTTTGACTTTGGATGTTACCACAGCAAGGGTACATGTACATGCTTCTTTTGGAGGCTCATAGAGGCTCACCCTGTCTATTCTCCTCCTGTTCCAGAAGCCAAGTAGCTGTTTCAGTGCTTGGCACAGCTGACTTCCTGTCCATCTTCTGTATCAAAGGGGTTTATCCTCACAAAATCCATACCACAGCAATAACCCTAGACACAGACTTTCTTTGGGTTCTGGCTGAACTGTGGCCAGATCTGAGCAGATGCAGAATGTTCTCATGATGAACTACATAGTATACAAAGTTCTACAACCTTAGATGTTCATTATTCTGTTTATACTGCTCAGCTCTATAAATAGTTTACCTTAGAATATATTTCACTAGAGGTCATACAGCATATTCCTCTTCTCATAGGGTCTAATGTTGTCATAATGCTATGGACTTTTTTAGTGGAGCAGAAACTACAAAGAAAACAGGATCACTGACAGGGTGAAATAAAGTAATTATATTCCATTAAGTAATGCTGATTCATTCTACAAGCATAGCCATTGATTAATGGAAGCAGATTATGTTATCCTATATCATACTGGTTTATGTAAATCAGAACTAAAACTGAGTGCTTTTACCTGTAGCAAGAAATTTTTCTCATGATCTCTACTATTACTAAAGATTTTTAAGGCATTCTAACACCCTGCTAATGCAGTAAAATTTCCCTAGGAGTAGGAGGATGGATTGCTTGTGAAGGATTTTAGAAACTGAGGCAAATCTCTATCTTACATGTCTGTAACTGTCTGAAAAGTGCTAAGGGCTGTATTTTGAAATTTCTCAGAGTACACATATCTACAAATACATTGTAGACTGTATGACAGATCTCTTGGACTCCAAAGTAGTAACAGGTGTAAATATACCTGAAGAGCTGCTACACTGTATTTGGAGTTGATTTGTTTGCCTACTTGTTGTGCAAGAAAGTAGCGGTGTCCTGAAAGAAATAAGATGTCCTCTTGGACTGAGTGTTTCTTTCCCTTTCTCAAAGTTACACTTGGAATTGAAGCTTTCCTTAGCAGGCCATTGCAGTGAGTTATCCTTGAATGTGTGGCTCCACTTTTTATCCAAACCCTACAGTTTCTTTCCCTGCCTTCATGGAACTGGGGGATCTGTGGTGCATGTCTGCCTATTTTCTCCCAGCCCCTAACAGCTGGCCTGGAGGCCTCACAGTCATGGATAACCCCAATTATAACTCCATTGGTCTGTGCCATTAAGGAAATGGGGTAAACATCCCTAGGAGGAAGGCACTGAGCAGCCAGGAGATTTAAATTTGAACAGTGCCAGCCAGTCCTGACAAGCATGGACACAGGGAGCCATTGGCCAGTGAGCTGGGTGGTAACCAAACTCAGACAGTCAGGACCAACTGTGTGGGTGTTTAAAAACCTTATGAGAAGGAACTGCACTCAATAAAATTTGCTGTTGCTGCATGAACTACGGAGTATTATGTTATGCCCATCTCAACTACAACACCTATCATCACCCATTGCCAAAATCCTCAATGGACATCTGCTAATTGCTTCAAATACCACAATTCAATACCCCTTTCGGTTTAAAAATTTCATTGATTATACAAGGCTGACAATTGCACTGCTTATATACAGCTGTCAGTTTCATTTAAAAGCTTACAGCAGATTGGTACAACTGCACTGACCATATACAAAGATACAAATATCACTTTCAGTTCACACAAAATCAAATGTATCGCAGGTTACAAAGTAGTGCCCATATATGTATATATACAGAGACAAACATCAGTTGAAATATCTAAATACCCACAAAGCAATATCTAAACTGTACAACTCTACACAGCTTTACACAGAACTCCATACATACATAAACATAATAATCTATGGTATAGATTATTGACTACTGACTAATTTAATATTAATAAATATTGAATATATTGACATCTGTGTAAATGTAACAATATACATGGTGAACCTATACATAAATACGCAAATACTAAAGGTTTATCTTTAATAAAGTATCTACTTTAATAAAAGTATCACAACCCCTGTCTAAATCTCTGTATACTTGTAACTAAATAAGAATGATGGTATATTATTTCAAATACAAGTCTTGACATATAGAAACATAGCTATATATAGATGGAAATATAACTGAATACAGATATGGAGAGAACAAGATATAGATGGAACCCATCTGGCACATTTCCCCATGATTCTCATTAGTTGCTTCCTCCTGTGTAGAACAGTCCTTCTGGAAACAGAGCAGACAGATATTTGGGAAGCAAAAGAAATACTGAGTCACCTCCACCATGCCCTTAGTCTCACCAAAGTCTCAGCACACCTGCAGCTCCCTAATCCCTTCAGACCCTCCAAGCCCATCAGCCCCCACTGGGGGCTGCCATCCCCCTCAGTGTCCCCAGTGCTCTAAGTCCCATCACCCCTCTCAGCCCACACCATTTCTTTGTTTCCTCAGTCCCTGCCGTCACCCTCGGCTTGCCCCAACCCCTCAGTTTCAGTGCTTCCTCTCAGCCCCCACAGCCTCACCATCCTCTCAGTGCCACCATCACCAGCCACAGCAGCAGTGTGCCTTCAGAAGCGCTGTCCACTTTGGCAGCCCCGGTGCTCTCAGCCTTACGGGCCCTTCAGCAGCTGCCCGGTGCTTAGAGCCCTGTGGCCCTTGAGGGGGACGGTGCCCAGTGCCATTGGCACTTCCCGCTGCTCCCGTGAGGTGCAGGCAGCCGGGACCTGGGGCTGAAAGTGCTGCTCGGCCTGTCCTGGCTGCCAGCCTGGACCTGTAAGAGACGGTACGAAGTTTCCCTCATCTGCCTCATGACAGTCGCAAGAACAGTGACTAAGACCCCGAGGACCACGCTCATTTCAGACAGGAGTTCTGGCCTGATCGAGGTGGATGCTTACCAAGGAACTGTTTGCAGGTGTGCTGTGTGTGCTGTGCTGTGCCATCATGGTACACCACTCTCGAGCAGGTACTAGCTGGAACATTTTGCACCTGCTTCTCTGAGCACACAATAGTCCATAAATCTCCCCACGTCTTGGCCAGACACAACTCGCTTTGGGAAAAGACTATGAAAAGTGATTTTCTGGAAAAACTTTTGAGATCTCCCCAGGGAAGGAAG
This sequence comes from Cinclus cinclus, assembly GCF_963662255.1. Taxonomy (NCBI): domain Eukaryota; kingdom Metazoa; phylum Chordata; class Aves; order Passeriformes; family Cinclidae; genus Cinclus; species Cinclus cinclus. The sequence continues at coordinate 9,843,605 of NC_085084.1, forward strand.
ACACATCTATTGGCAGAAGACCATGAGGATGTTGTCCCATCTGTTGGTAGCTATTCCCCACCCCCTCTTTCTCTCTCTCTCTCTTTACTTTGTTTCCTTTATCTCTCCTCTCTATTGCATAACTGTGTTGTTAGCACAAAATAAAAGTGCACTGCTGTGAGTATACTGAAGTCCCCTGCTCTGTATTTTGCACTCTGAGATCTAATGAACCATCACGACTGCTGCCTGTATTAGTGGATTGTAACATTTAAATTGGCGTCACAGACAGGAGTCTTACAGACAGAAGGGGTGCAAGGTTGTGTGTAGTCTGTAGTAGGGGAAGGACGTCTTGCTAGCCGCACCTAGCTGGCCACCTCCAAAGGGGTGAGCTTGGTCTAGAAAGCAAGGGGGCAAGTTCAGATTTCCCACAAACTGCACACGCTTAGGTGAAAAGCACCCCCACACTCATTTGAGTGCTCTGTCTTCAAAATTTCATAAAAGATCTCTTGGTGCAAAAGGTGGAACTGTTTTGTTGTTTTTTATTTTGTTTGTGTGAATTTTGACTGCTTGGTGTAGCAAAGAGAACCAGAGATTTTTTACTGAGGGCAGCACCTCCCAAGCAGCTTCAGTCTCTTCACCCACACAGGGAAGTGAAGGGGAACACAACAAAAGTTCTTTGTGTGTGTGTGTGTAACTTAAGTAATATACTTCCCTGTAGTGGTTTTTACTTATCTCTTCATAAAATGATGAAAAATCCAAGTGCAACATATAAAGCTGCATTTTACATTTTATTAGCTAAATACAATGCCAGACCCTCCCAAAGAGGGAAAGAGTGGATGCACAGCTAACTGGTTTAATTTAGAAAGTGTGATTGATAGAATATGTTCTTTGCAACATGAAACAAAATTCAAACTGGGCAAAAATAAATCTGTACTCTGCTTAGTTTTGGGAGCTTGTCTTACAGCAACTCTAAAAATTCGCTTTAAGTGAGGAAGTGAGGAAAGCACAATTATAGACTCTCTACAAAACCTAGCTGAAATTTTGCAAAAACAATTAGATGAAAAATGGAATGAGAACCATTTGTTAGGAGATGAAAACCATTTGTTACAAGCTGCCCTAAAGGAAGAACGTGCCAAAAATTCAAAGTATGCTGACTCACCAAAAGAAACAGACGAAAAGGAAACTTCACATTAATCAAATTTACCCTCAAAAGGAACTAACTCTGATGAAAAATTGGGGGGAACACTGCTGCTGTAGCTTGAGACCGGTGATTAAAACAGAATGCAATTACATCAATTATGAAGATTTTGACCCAAAAATAACCACTAAAGAAATCCTGTACACTACTACTGAATTAGCTAAGTTGAAAAAGGAATATGGACGTCTCCCCCACTAATCTGAGACAGAATACATAGTTCAAGTGTTGCTTACTGGGGGAGATCAGATTAAATTATCAGAACAAGAAGCTGGTGGGTACTGAGGGCATAGGGTTTCTTAACAACGGGAGACAGACATAAACCATGGTCCCTAACTCAGCATGCAGCTTATTGGGCAGGGGGACTTAACACCTTGGAAGGGGGAGACCCTGTAGCTTTAGTTGGGACCCCCGACCAGCTTATAGAAAACATTCACAAAGCTACCTGCTTGAAAATAACACATGAAAGAAAATAAACTTCTGGCTATGAATCACCTATGCAATTACCTGTAATGCCTGAAATTATTTAATTCACAGTCTCCAAGAGTCACTTAAATCTCCAGCAATTCTTCTTCAAAAAAACATTGTAACTGTAACCCCTGTAGACAGACTAGATAGAGTTCTTGGGAACCTGAGTGACCAACATGGTTCCACCGACTCTGGGCCCATTCCCTTTCCTCCCTATAAAACCCCTTCTCAGCAGACACCAGCTTCACAACTGCGTTTTCCTGCCAGTAGCCATAAAATTTGGTCATGGAGCAAAGTTGCCAAAGAGCTATTGAATTACAGTAGAAAATACGGACCTATAAAAATCCCAGAGGAAAAATTAGAGAAAACAAAGAGTGTTAGACACATTGCTTCTCTGGAAGATAAACCAGAAAAAGGTAAACAAGTCTATAACCACCAATATTGGTAGTTGTTAGGGATAAAAAAGGGGTTCCCAGAGATGTAATGGATGGTTTACCACTGACAAAAATAGTTTCGAATTGGCACTGCCCTGTCTATTGTACCAAACTCCCCCACTGTAAAGCCTAACGTACCCTTCCCTTTAAAAGTTTTGAGCAATGTGCTACAGCAATCTTCTCCACAGGTTCTGGAAGTTGAGCCAAAACAGCTTCAGAAGCAGGGAAACTAAAGACTCCATCTTTCATGGGTGAGCAGAGGGATGGGGGAAGTTGGTTGTTTTTAAGGGTGCTCACCAGAAATCATAAAACTGGAGATCTACTGATAACAGCAATAGTTGGTCCTATATGGGCACTTGTTATCTTTGTGGTTGACGCTGGAGCCCAAATTTCTGCATTAACAGATAGAGCTGCCTAGAAGCATGAAGTTGTTTCAACAAAGAAACAATGTTGTGTTCTTAATGCCTATAGAACCACAGAAGTTATGGATATACCTCTTGTAAAAATTACACTGCCTGAAGAGGAGAATCAACTACTTATCAAAATGGTAATTGGAGACATCACAAATGATTTATTAGGAATGGATTTCCTTGCTGGGAGGCAGTGGGAAGATGAAGAGGGCCGCTTTTGGTCTTTTGGCACACCATGTCTTAATATTAAGACTGCTCCAAGCCACACCTTCCGTGCTGTTCAGCAAAATCACTAATGTAAAGCAATACCCTCTTCCCTCTGGTGCCAAAGAAGGGATCAAGCCAGTTATACAGGACTTGCGAGACCAAGGAGTAATAATTAATACTCATTCTCCTTTCAACTCTCTGGTATGACCAGTCCGGAAACCCAATGGGAAGTGGAGGCTGACAGTAGATTTTTGCAGGCTAAATGCCAACACAGACCCTCTTACAGCAGCAGCCCCAAATTTAGCTGAATTAATAACATCAATTCAAGAAAAGGCTCACTCAATCATGACAACTATAGATGTCAAAGACATGTTTTTCATGACACATATACACAGCCAGAAGATATGAACTGTTTTGCCTTCACATGGGAAGGACAGCAATACACCTTTACCAGGCTTCCACAAGGGTATAAACACTCCCCACTTTGGCCCACCAAGCTTTAGCCCAAGAATTAGAAAAGATACCCAAACCTGACTGTGTAGCTGTTTATGACATATTGATGATACATCCTTGTGGGAGGAGATGAAATAGAAGTAGGGAGAGATACCCAACACAAAATAATTTCCCATTTGGAAAGCCTTAATTTACAAATTCCCTCAGAAAAAATTCAAAAACCTTCTCAGGAAGTGAAGTTTTTGGGAATTTGGTGGAAAGGAGGTATGACATATATTCCACCTGATACCCTAACCTCTTTAGATCAGATTAAAATGCCTAAAACTAGGAAAGATCTCCAACAAGCTCTAGGATTATTAGTGTTCTGGAGAAAACACATTCCAGATTTTTCAGTAATTGACAGGCCTCTTTATGACTTGCTGAGGAAAGGAGTGAAATAGGATTGGACTCCTTCTCAGGAGGAAGCACTGCAATTGCTGATTTTTGAAGCAAGAGCACATCAAGCCCTGGGCCCTATTCATGCTACAGATCTTTTCCAGGTAGAATGGGGATTCGCCTTCTCAGGGTTGTCAGTACACATATGGCAACAGGGCCTAGGAGGCCCTGTGTTCTGGTTTACAGTACAAGATATATTTTCTATTACCATCTGAGAAGGGTGATCATCCTTATCTCTGTGGGAAGTATCTTCTGTTAATGGGCCATTCAGTCCTACTGTATAACTGATAAGATTACATCATCCCACTGGGAGATGCTCCAGCCAGGTGGACGAGCCAAGCCTTTCCTCCCTAGATAAAAACTGAGGTTTAGAACACCAAAGGCAGCCTTTTCCCACTGGATTCCAAAGGAAAAACAAGGCTTTTTTCCACATCATTGCTGGACCCTTCAGAGGAAAACTGCACCTTCTACAAGACCACTGCTTCAGCTGAACCACACCTGTAATCCAGGAGGACTGTAGCCACCATTTAATGGGACTGCACCAACACCCTGACTGACAGGATATCAGTTTGTATTCTGACTCTGTGAGTTATTTTATTTTTTATTATTGCATATATTTTATTTTTCCTTTTTCTCTTCCCTATTAAAAATTGTATTACTGACTTGAAATCTCACTGGTTTTGCTTTTCAAACCAGTACACCCTGCAAGGCCTGTTAGTTTTATTCACATGGCTTTAAAGATACTGAAAAAAGATACACTATCTGGGAAAAAGGATTGTGGTTTTCTTAGCTGTCATAGAAGTGGAGAAAATTGTATGACAACAACCAATTGTATTGAGAGGCCTTTTCAAACTTATTAAGGTAGTCACTACTGGGACCCCTCTGCCTGACAGAGTGGCCCAGAGATCCTCAGTTAGGAAGTGGTATGCCCAAATCAAACTTTACTGTAACATATTCTCAATAACAGAAAGAGCTGTAAAAAATCTGGCTATACAAGAAACTGAGAGCTTGGGTAGCAGCCAAGACAAACCCGCTGCAGTAATTAAAATAGTCCCTCATTTCTTCCCCAAACAATCAGAAAATTCTTGGTTCACTGATGCTTCTGCCAAACGAGAGGGAAAGGTGTGGAAATACTGAGCAGTAGCCCTCCACACTTCCTCTGGTGAACAAATCATTACTGGGAGAGAAGACAGCACTCAGGTTGGGGAACTGATAGCTGTTTGGAGAGTTTTCTAACATGAGATACAGAATACCTCTCTTGTTTGCATTTACACTGACTTATGTTGTGTTTAAAGGATTTACAGAGTGGCTTTCTTTTTGGCATCAAAATGATTGGGAAGTTAACAGAATTCCAGTATGGCAAAAGGAAAAGTGGCAAGAAATTCTAAATATCTCAAGTCAAGGGAATTTTGCTGTGGGGTGGATAGCTTCTCTCCAGACAGATGGAAATCCAGCTAGTGAGGGGAACAATACAGCTGACAAGTTAGCAAGACTAAGTCCCCTGAAAAAGGAGCAAATTACAGCAGACTGGGAGCATCTATTAGAATGGCTGCATATAAAAAACAGTACACGGGTGCAAAAGATTTGTACAAAGAAGCCCTTGCCCATGGTTGGCCTGTCACCAGGGAAATGTGTAAAACATGCATATCAGCCTTCGAGCAATGTCGCAGACGACTAGAAAGACATCCTTTGGAAGATGACCCTCTGCACTTAAGAAGAGGTAAAGGCTTATGGGATGTGTGGCAGATTAGATTATATTGGTCCCTTTAGCAAGTCAAGTGATAAACATATTGTGCTGGTGGGAGTAGAGATTATATCTGGGTTAGTCAAAGCCAAAGACTTTAAAAGAGGTACAGGAGATAATGCTGTTAAAGCATTGCAGGAATGGTTTGGAACTTTTCCAAAACCACAGAAAATTCAATTTGATAATGGGTCTCACTTCACTGCTAAAGTTGTACAGGATTGGGCAAAAGACAAAGTAATAAAATGGACTTTTCACACCCCTTACTACTCCCAAACTCACAGAACTGTAGAAACGACCAATGGTCTCCTAAAACAACTCCTTAAACCACAAGAGGTAAACTGGGGTCTTCAATTATGGAAAGCTATAAAATGTGTAAATGATAGATAGAGGGGTAAATGGGTGTCCCAAAATGACTGCCTTGTGTCCAAAAGCCCCAAGCATAATTCCTGCGCTACAGGGACCAGATGATCCTAAGAATCCAGCACATTGCCCTGGGCAACCTGTTCTAGTGAACCTCCCTACTGTAGGGGAAGTACCACTAGTGCTAAAAAACCCTCTGAAAAAATATGCATGGGTAGCCACCAATGCTCTGGGGAAGATAAGCACACACTGGATAGTTCCATCATTTTGATTTCCTGCCTTTTGGTGGCAGACTGTTGTGTTTCCTTTTTACAGAAACACTGAGGGACATGAAAACCAGAGAAACCATAGTAACACTGCTGATACTTTTCTGCATCCTACCAAAACACCATGGACGAAACTCGACTGAGTGGCCATGGTCTGAAGCTACCATCAGGTATACCAGTGTCATGCAAACACATATGAGATTAATATCTCCCTAGCTTCTACACTTGTCATGGGGACACTCAAGCTTTAGGCATCCAAAATTCATGATTCATTAAAAAAAATTGGAAAAGCCGAGCAAGAAACCTGCTGCACGCACCAAGCGAGAAACCTGCTCTTGCTGTGGCATGGTATCTTCAAGGAATATCTGTTGTCTGTGATGACATCAGAGAGTTTTCCAGGGCAAATCTGTGAGCCAGAGATCTACCTGTAATGGACAGGAGGAAAGAAGAAAGTTCAGAAGAATCATTCCCCCTCCCATCACTTTTAAACCAGTTTTTCTCTCCCTCATACAAAGACAATACTGAGGATCAGTGCACCTGAGGAACAGAGAAGCTTTTTCTACAGACAGATTCAGCAACATTACTTCACATGGATATCCACAAAGTGACCAAAAGTCACTGCCTTTGTGCCCCTTAAATTAAAAAATCTAAAATCTCAGAGGATCCAGATAGAAGAGACTTACACAATATCTGTTTTCTCTATTGACTCACTTCTGTCTGGCATATCTTTGTATGACCAAAGAATAATAACTAGGGAGCAGCTCCCTGTCACCCACACAGCCATGGGACCCCTCTGGCTCCAAGACTTGGGGCACCCACTTTGTAAGCAACCAGTTCTTCTCTCATGGCACCCAACCATCAGAATCCTTGCTGACTTGAGAGAGTAGCAGCAGTTCCCATACCTAATGCATATGACTGAGTCTGGGTTGGACAAATGAGACACACCGCAGCAAAAGGAGCTGTCTTTCAAACAACCACCTGCCACTGTTACCTCCTATTTGCAGTAATACCCATCAGCCTGAGGCACCTGGCCAGCCTCAGTGCCAGCTTAAGTTTTGGATGACAAGCCCTGGGCTCCTAGAGGTTATGCACCAAACAGAGGTGGGGACTCCCTCTCCAGATTGAGCAAGGCAGCCCCAGCAGACTGCCATGCCATGCCCTCAGAAACATGCCACACCTTCAGAGCCATGCTTGGAGAACTATCCCCTAGATAAGAATTGCTTAGTCACAGTGATTAGGCTAAGAGACTCTTCTCTTCACTTTGGACCCCGCTTTATCTCCTTGTAACACTATTGGTCATATTTCCTTAGCCCCAAACCATTGGTCATTCTGTCAAGCCATACCTTTCCTATAAAAACTGCTACTTTTACCCAGTTCAGTGGAATGCTGCTGTCCCCGGACTCCCCTTCGCAGAAGACAATAAAGAACCCTATGGAACCTCTACACAGCCCTCCCAGTCTCATTCCTCTGCACCAGCCAAAGGTATCTTGCAAGCCAAGCTGAAATCACTTTGAGCTGAAATCACTCTAAGAGCTGATCGCCTGAACTCCAGGCACTGCTTGCATCTTGGTACCTTGTGGCTGAAGCTGCCTGAGATGCCAGGAGACACTGTTCCTTGCAGAATTCCCTATCCGGGTACGTCAGTGGCAGCCAGGGCTTGGACCTCAGGCCCTAGGGCTACACCGTGCCACACTCCTGTTTGCCTGGTCCTGTTGGCCATGATCCTTAGAGCCTTCTTTTAATTGCCCCTCCGATGGCCGGAGGAAGCCCTGCCCTGTGCCTGCATGGCTAGTGAGAATGTCCCACTCAGTTGTGCCTGCTTCAGTGTCAGAAACTTCTACAGTCAGGGCTTGGTGGCAGAAATCTCTAGGAGTGGAGCAGGAGAGATAAGCTACATCCTCTCTGAAGTTCACAGTGAGTCCCCCACAGCCCCCTTCTTCTCACAGCCAATTCTCTGACCACTTGGCTGGGACTGGTTTCAGAGGCTTACTTCATGTCTAGGTTTAGAAACTAGTTTAGGAGAACACTCTGGAATTAATGTTTCCTCTAACAAAAAATGGGGCTCCAGTAATCTCACTCTGTCAATGAGAAAATGAAAACACTAGTGGATGAAAGTGAAAAAACCCCAACTGTTTATTGAGAGTGCCAACATGGCATGGGAAAAAAATGAGAAATGCTAGATATTGAATTGTCAGAACCTTACCCACCCCTCTCCACCCCCCTCTCTCCTCCAAATGCACACATATCTGCATTGTGATGTTTTAAGTTTTTCTGTTCTGCTTGGGTCGTGAAGAAAAAAAAGTCCTATTCCAATTGGGGACTCAAGGACGATTTCTTCAAATTTCAGGCCCTAAGCATAAACAACGTGAAAAGAGGAGGGCAGGCAAGCAAGGAAGGAGGAGACTTCATGATTTGAGGCTGTTAACTGGATGGTCAACTCCTGCATGCAAATGGACTAAAACCTAGAAAAATGTGAGATCTCGTCCCAAACCGTCTTTTGCTTCCATCTTGGAGCCATCTGGGCAGGGGCTACGACTGTGGCACTGCTACTGCCAGGGTGTGGCCTTTGAAGGCCCCTCAATAAATATAAATTTTATTCTTCTTACCTCTGTTTAGCCTCTGTTCTAGCTCCTCTAGGTATCACTGAAACAAAAGAAAACAAAACAAAACAAACAAAAAGAAACCACACACACAAAAAAAAAAAAAAAAAACAAAAAACAAAACACAAAAAACCACCACCCCAAAATGCCAGGGAAAGAAAAAAAACAGTGGCTTACCACATAGCAGGGAGGAGGGGGGAAAAAACCAGCTTTTGTCTCAGGGAAGAAAAATAGCCAAAAGTTTCATGCATCAGTTCAGGAAAAAAGTTAGATGGGAAATCTGGTGAATCTCTGTTGTGGGTCTCCACAGCAGATGATGCCTGTGGTTTTAGGGTCCTTTCTTTCACTGGGTCAGCTTTTCTGAGGTCTGGGGCCAGGATGGAGTGGATTCTCAGTTCCCCACCTGTCCCTTGTTTATCCTATGAATAGTTTTCGTTGGCCTCAGAGACCAAACCAAACTGAACAGTTCAAGAAAAAAACAAAGGCTGCTGATGGATTGTTGTCACAGTCTCTGAGGCCAGGGAAATGGAAAAAAAAAAATTTTCCTAAGCTAGGAAAAAAAACAGGCAACAAAGAGAGCCCAGTCCACCCAGCACCATGAATGTTAGGGGATCAAGCCTTTGAAAAAGTTTGTGCAAGAGCCCCAAGGCTCCCCTCTGCCCTGGACCCACCTTAAAGCTACAGCGGCCATTTCTGGCATAGAGCAGACAATCATGGAGATAGAAAACCACTCCAAGACATTCCACCACCGTTTCCAGCCTCCTGCCCAACATCATTCTACTTCAGTGTTTTTACTACCAGCTAAAACTGAACAAACTCTCACAGACAAGACAGAAATGCAGAAAAGATCTGAGGATGGAGAAGCTCTCATCTGAGGAAAGGCCAAGAGAGCTTGTTCAGCCTGCAGAAGAGCAGGCCCTGGGGAGAGCTTATTCCCACCCTTCCAGACGTCATGGGGGCTTCCAAGAGAAATAGGGGACAGCTTTCAGCAGGGCCCGCTGCAGTATGAACAGTCAAAATGGTTTTAAACTAGAAGACAGTCAATTCAGATTGGGTCTAAGACAGGAATTGTTTATGAGAAGGGGGGTGACACACTGGTAGAAGCTGCCTGAGAGCTGCTAGCTGACCATTCAAGGTCAGGTTGAATGGGGCTCTGAACAACTTGAGGAAGTCTTTACTTTTGGCAGGCAGTTTAGACTAGATGACCCTCACAGTTCCAACACAAACATCAGTTTAATATCCTACTTTGTTTTCACTGTAAAAGCACCAAGACAGGACATCAGTCTGAGGGGAGGCCACCTGATGCCTTGGAGTGTAGTTGAGGAGCAAACCTTACACCAGAAAACTGTGTTGCCTGCAGCCTCTCCACAGTTTATCCGCAAAAGTTCCTTAGCAGATCCTTGCCTGTCCTAGGCTATTACTTCTAATATTAGAGATAACCATTGTTTATAATATACAATTATTTATCTGGGTTAATCTATGGGCAAGAACAAGACTTTGCTTTATTTTGAGACTTCTTCTGTGTTGCACTTTCCTCTTAAAAATGTTGTTCATTCTTTCTTTAGTATACAATGTGCAGTTTTCAGTATAGCTGCAGGCTTCAGTAGCCCTCACCTGCACCTGCTCCACATAATATGATGGGGTGTTGCCCTTAGTCCCAGTAAATACTGGAATTTGGCCTTGTAGTGGTCAAGAAAAAATGCACAGTTGAATTAATAGTTTCAATAATAAAACCAGATTTATTTGTGAGCTTAACTGAACAATAGTTCTGTAGTTCAGAGCTGCACATGATACATCACTAGAACTGTGTGCATGCCAAAAAAACCCTCATAGTTCTTGCTAATGAAATAAATGTACCAGTGCAAGGGGGATTGGGGTGAGATCCAAAAAGCTTTTCCTGAATGGTTATATAATGCTTTTTTTTTTGGCCTTCATGATTTTTATATATATCCCATGTTGGCATGCATCTGAAAACAATCTGAAATAATTTTGCATACTACGAATTGCAGAAATGGTACAGTGTGCTCTTTCTTTACAGTCTTATCCTCATGGTTCTTCTCCTTCACTTACCCTCCCTGACAGGCTGCTCCAGGATAGGTCAATGCCTGCAGTACCTCCCCATGCCAAGCACTGCTGGGATGTACTGCCAGCAGACTGTAAAGTTATTGCAAGCACTATGATCTCAAATTTTTTTAGTATCTCACAATGATTCCTCCTGAAAAATACTCCCTGCCATGAGAAAACCCTTTCCTGATGTTTGGAAATTCCTCATTTAGAATAAAAGAATCATAGAATTTAAGTTGGAAAAGACCAAGATCATAAAATCCAGTCTTTGACCAAACACCGTGATGTCAGTTAAATCATAACACTAAGTGCCACATCCAGTCATTTCATAAACACCTCCAGGTATGGTGATACGAAAAAATGGATCCCTACCATAAGTAACTGAGAAGAGATTGCATGTCCATATATTTCTCTTCCCCCCCACTTTTTTTTAAGTGAGCAGTCTAATAATTAACTCTACATTAAAAAATACTTTATTCTCTTAAGCACACAAAATAACTATATTCAGCTGCTAAAACTTGCTAGAAAGAATTTAAACTGGGTGAACCACCAATTCCGTCTTTAAATTTCTGGTTATTTCCTTACACCGGGTGGGAGCTGAGATGGTGAGTCCTGTAGAGCCCGGGCAGGGGCTGAGCGAAGCCAAAGCCACCGATTCCTTGTCTCACAGCGGCACCGAGTGGCTGCGCATCCTCAGCGCGGCTGCGAACAACAGCATCGAGTTTGGGATGCGGGACGGCTCCAGGCGCGGCTGTTCACATGATTTTTCCATACTACCCAGTTTGGAAAAACAGGGTGCGAGCGCTCTTTGATTTATGGAACACATTAAATTGGTGCCCCACTTCAGCAATCTTAAAAAGCACATCTCTTGCACATCCTAGCAGGGTGGGGGATTCTCTCTTGTGAGGCTTCTTACAAATGGCCCCTTCAGTGGCATCAGGTCCCAGGGTAAGTGCTTCTTGAAGCACTGGCTTTGCTTTTTCAAGGCTCAGGAAGGTCACCTTGCTGCAACCCAAGTGTTGCCTCCATCAAGAAGATTCTGTGTCAAGTAGTTGTTAACCAGAGCTTGAGGGATCACCTGGAGAGCAGCCCTGTTAGATAGCAGGGTCTCCATAGATTCTAAACGTGCCAAGGCGAATTTTACAATAACTGGAACTAGAGGGTAACATGATGAGGTAAGGGCTGGTACAGAGGGTGCCTGGGAGACTGGAAACCTGATCTTTCCTCAACTCCTTCTCAGGGTGGTGGAGGAAGGACAGCATGTCCTCCAGCAGCTACTCCCTCATGCTGGTAGACAGCAGCTTCATGGAGAGGAGAAGTGATATTGTACAGGTAGCTTTCCATGGGTGTTCAGCTGCAGTTGGAAGGAGTACTCACAGCAGGGATTTAGGGGCACCAGCAGGTAGTAGAGAGAGACAGCATAATCCTTACAAGGACAATGCCTTTCCTGTAGTGAAGGCCCCAAAACAAGCCAGGATTTGAGCTGCAGCCTTACCAAGAACCTTGTACAGGGGAACAATCAATTCCATAGTTCTGCTGTTCACACTCTTTCTGATACAGGCTAGGATGCCATTGGCCTTTCTGGCCACCTGGGCACATGGCTGGCTTATGTTCTGCTGGCTGTTGACCAGCACCTTTTCCACAGGGCAGCCTTCCTGACACATTTCTCCACAACTGGAGCATTGCCTAGGGCTGCTATGAGTTGTAGCTGAGTGCCTGATAGGGCAGGCAGGGGAATAGTGCTTGTTCAGGTCTTTATGTTACTGGTGGCAGGAATGCTGACAGGATATTTAATGGATACTGTTCTTCAACATGCTTAGAACATAATGGGTGGCTGAGTAGCTGGTAGGGCAGCTGCAGGAACCTCAGTTGTACACATGATGTTACATATGGCACAGTTCCTCATAGTGCATACATAGGAGCCTGGTTTGTGTGGGTGTTTATGTCACTGGTGGATAAAACAATGGTAAGATACTGAATAGAACCTGGTCATGCTGGTGCTTGATGATACCACACTTGGCAGAGGAACTGATGGAGAAGTTGAGGGGACAGCTGCACTTCATGTCTTGTCATACTTCATTTTAGGCTCACTAAAGAGCAGCAAACCTCATATCCTCATGGTTTACCTGTGAACTGGAGAACCCCATCTCACATTCAAGGAAGTGAAGATGCCTTGAAAAATAATTAGAAAAGTGGTTTTGAAACCCAAAGATGCAAGATAACTAAAGTACAGGACAAGATAACAGTACTAAAATGAAATCTGTCTTGCCTGTACAATTACTTCATTCTAAAAATATCACCATCAGGACATATGGGGACAATCTGAGCTGTCCCCAAACTGCACTTGGACTGTATGTCCCCACCAATTTCCCCTAGAGCTGGGATGCTTCTTGAGTTTAGAAACACTTTACCTGAGATGAAGAGATTGTTTTTTATCCAAGGCAGAAAGATTCTTTACCCATGACAAATCCTCAATAAGTGACTGATTGCATGCTGGATAATTACTATTAAAAAATTACTAATTCATTTAGTTACTCAGAACTATAATAAACTCTGTATATTTTCTGCATAAATCATTCTCCAAGTCAGAATATGATTGCACCTAGCTAGGTGCACCAAGGTTCCATAAGGAGCTTAAAAAGCAAGAGTATCCATCATGAGCAAGAGAATCCCTTGTGACTCAATGGGAATTTATTCCTTCTTCTTTCTGTCTGTGGTCTCTAAGTGAATAATCCTAACTCAGTTCTAGTGGTTGATTTTCGAAGTTCCATAGATTCTTATTTGTTTAGCTAAACAACTTAAAAATCAAAGGTGCTTTGTCAACGCTTAGTGAATTCCCCTACCTTACTCAAATTTATTGTTTTTCATTCTACTCACTCCAGGAATTTTAGAATTTCATCTCTACATTGTCTCAAGGTGTTTATCTCTGCTTCTGTACCATGATCCCATTTTGGGCTGGTGATCTTTGACTATACTTCTGGATAGCATAGGCCATCTGCAGACCACCTTTGGTTATGTTCCTGGAATCATATACACTCATCCAGAGTGAGCACTGATTCAAGCAATTGTTGGACATCTGCCCAAGTTGGATCATACAGTCTGAGAATATGCCACAATGTCTGGAGTATCTTTTTCAGTCATCTCTGAGCCTGAGCATTTGTTATTGCCATGAAAATAAATCATTATGGCTAACAGATACAGGAACAGTTCTGATGTGGGAGCAGAGAAGGCCTTGACACTGTCTGCTCACAGTTCAGCCATAGCTCAAACAGTGTTTGACGCTGGTGACTAGTGACTAGTCACTAGTGACACTGGTTTAGTCACAAATCCAAAACTTGGGTTGTGACCCAAGCACAAGTCCTGCACTTCACCTTAATTGAACCTCATGTGATTGACCTCAGCCCATCAATCCAGATCCCTCAGGATCTGGATTTTGTGCTCTCCAGCAGATCAACATTCCCACGCTTGATGGCATCTGCTAATTTACTGATGGTGCATGCAATCCTTTCTCCCAGATTGCTGATAAAGATATTAAACAGGACTGGCCCATTTACTGGGTCCTGAGGAACACCACTGGCCACCAGCTGGATGTCATTCCATTCACCACTAGTCTCTGCAATCAGCCACCCAGAGGCAGTGTTTTAATCAGGGAAAAATGCAGCCATCTGCCTTGAGCAGCCAGTCTGTCCAGGAGAGTGCTGTGGGAAACAGTGTCAAAATCTTTACTTAATCCCAGGTAGAAGCAGTTTCTCTTATCCACTATGTAGGTCACCTTGTCATAGAAGATCAGTACCTGCCTTTTCCAAACCCCTGCTGGCTGAATCTGATCCCCTGGTTCTCCTGTAGGTGCCATGTGATCACACTCAGGATGATCAGCTCCATAACCTTACCCAGCACTGGGGTCAGTCTGATAGAACTGTAGTTCCCCAAATTCTCCTTCCAGTACTCTTGTAGATGGGCAGCACATTTGCTAGCCTTCAGTCAGCTGGGATCTCCCTGGGTAGATCCAAATAGTAAATCATGAAAACATCCTCACAGAGCACTTCTGCCATCTCCTTCACTACCTGATGCCATCAGGTCCCATAGACTTGTGTGTATCTAATTGGTAGCAGGTCACTGACCATTCCCCTTGGATTACAGGGGCTTCATTCTGTTCCCTATCCATGTCTTCCAGTTCAGGGGGCTGGGTAGCCTGTGAACAACTGTATTACTAGTCACCAAATGTCTGTGTGACTCTCGCTTGCCAGCTGGGGTCCTCAACAGTCCTTTCTTCCTCTTGGCAGTCGTCATAAGGTTTAAAAGTTTGAGATACTGACAGATCAGTCTAGAGTCTGTTAAAACTAATTTCTTATAAGAATTCATTGTATCGGTTTAACAATCTCTTTTCATTGTGTTGATAAATTTTCTCCCAGGGTTGTTGCACTTTCTATCGAGTTGTGTTATTCAAGATCATGGTTTTAGCATGTGTTCCCTCTGGAGATCATTTGCCTTCTTAAGGCCTGGGCTAAGATTATCATTCTTACAACTTAGAGTATTGGCTCACATCTCACTGAAGAGACAGCCTATCAGAGAGACACCCTTCCCTTCCCTTCTCTTCCCTTCCCTTCCCTTCCCTTCCCTTCCCTTCCCTTCCCTTCCCTTCCCTTCCCTTCCCTTCCCTTCCCTTCCCTTCCCTTCCCTTCCCTTCCCTTCCCTTCCCTTCCCTTCCCTTCCCTTCCCTTCCCTTCCCTTCCCTTCCCTTCCCTTCCCTTCCCTTCCCTTCCCTTCCCTTCCCTTCCCTTCCCTTCCCTTCCCTTCCCTTCCCTTCCCTTCCCTTCCCTTCCCTTCCCTTCCCAGAAATTCCCTTCCTGGAACTTTCTTACATGAAATCCTTTAAGAATACATTTACTTTTCCAAATAGAAGAATAAGTTATGTGTAGCACTAATTAACCATTGCAGCATTGCTTACACCAGAAACATCAGAAACCACTAAAAAAATTTAAAAATTAAAAGTAACTGGAAGGCCAGACCCATCTAGAACAACATTCAGAGGGATGAGATATGGCAGATCTCAGCTTGTTCCTCCTGCTGTTCTATGTTTAGAAACAAAAGGAAAACTACAGACATAAATTAATTTCCTGGAATCTCTTACTCTTACTGGGTAATTTCACAGTAAGTATAAAGTCAGCAGCTGCCACACATTTAATGTTGATGTCAGATAGTGGAATAAAGGGATTTGTTTTATGTTATTTCTAAGCAGATGTCTGTTGAAGCTGTCAGCTCTTCATGTCTGTTTTCTTCCCACATGACTTTTTCTTTCCTTTTTTCCTATCCTTTAGTCCCTGCTAGAAGGTAGGTATATAGAAGCCATCTACCTATCCCTCTTAAAAGTATTTTATCAGAATATTGAGAAAATAATGCTTTGCCTGATAACCTAGGAAAATCCTAGTTCACTTTTGCATATCTTACCCATGCCTACCACTTTAAAAATCTACACACAACTTTCTTGCAGTGTTTTCTTGCACACCAGTAAAGCTATTTGAGTAAAGTAATCCAAAGAAAGTCTCTTAGTTTTGGTTTTTTTCTGTGAACACAAAGCAGAAATCTCCAGAACAAACAGATTCAGATCTTTAAGACTGAACAAAAGATATTTCAACTGAGCTGAAAAGAATCACATGAGATGAAAACACAAATGGGAATGATAGATCATATATGTTAGGTACACCATATAATTTGTCAGGAGTTGAATGATTTAATGGAAGACATAGCCGAAAGACTTAATGTGTGTAAACAGTAAACTTACCATCCCTCAGGACAGGTCTGTTAACTGGAGAATCAGGGTAGAAACATTTTTCAAACTAGTCTTCAGAACTTAAACTGGGATTTATATCACTTCCCTTATTGGCAGCTAAAAGAAGCAATACCAGTCAGGCTTTATTTCTACATTTCATCCATTAGCCTTAGATATCCATCTGTACAAAAGACTAAGTCCTCAATTTAAATAGATTCCATTCCTATTTTTCCCCATTGTCCATTAGCTGCATTTCTCAGCACTTTGCCATCTTTTCTAGCTGTCTTAAGTTGCAATACAAGATGTGACCTAAAGTATATATTCTATCACCATCTGCCCCACCCGCCCAGGTGGGCCAGTCATCTTTATTTTTTCCACAACCCATCCTTCCTCCAGGAATATATCTTCTGTTGATGGGCCATTGAGTCCTACTATATGACTGATGAAATTACGTCATCCCACTGGAAGATGCTCCAGCCAGGAGGAGCAGCCAAGCATTTCCTACCTAGATAAAAACTGAGATTTGGAACACCAAAGCAGCCTTTTATTTTCACTGGATTACAGAGGAAAACTGGACCTTTCCACATCACCACTGCACCTTCAGAGGAAAACTGCACCCTTCTACAGGATCATTGCTTCAACTGAACCACATCTGTCACTCCAGGAGGACTGCAGCCACCATTTATTAGGACTGCTACCAACACCCTGACTGATGGGGTGTCAGTCGTATTCTGACTCTGTCAGTGTTTTGGGTTTGTTCTTTGTAATACTGTATTTCTAATTTAATGTTCCTAGTAAAGAACTATTATTCCTATTCCCATATCTTTGCCTGAGAGCCCCTTAATTTCAAAATTCTAATAATTTGGAGGGAGGGCATTTACACTGTCCATTTCAAAGAGAGGCTCCTGCCTTTCTTAGCAGACACCTGTCTTAAACCAGGACACTATCTTAACCCTTTCTCTTACCACCTAAACTTTTCCTTATTACAGCATTTCAGATTTTTTCTGGAAGTAAGTCCTCCATTTTTACTGTTTATTTTTAATATTCTAGTAATCAACATTGACCATCTATGTGAATATACTAAAAATTACTTGGGCCTCTTCCTTCTGCTGTAAATTATGTCTGCATTGCAGCAATGCTGAATCACATGTTTTAAAGCCTTCTATTTAATGTGTGTGACACGAAAAGTCATTTTGGTTGTAAGTACTAGGAAATATGATTGGAAATAAATAATACAGTCCTGGAAAATAACTTCTCACATGATGTCTATTAGCTGATGTCATGTTTTGCAGCTTCACTTCCTCTCTGGTTCCTTACTCTCATGTTCAAATTAATCTTAAAATAAAGTGGGTATAATTTTTTTAGTTGAAACCACCAGTGTATAATTTGAAGTTTATGTTCCTTTGAGGTCCCTTTGTGGTATTCCTCTTTTTAAAAATCTCACAACTCTTCCTGGCTTAATAAAAAATCTGCACATTTCCTCAAATGGTGTTTGTTCTGCTTTCTCAAATGAAGTTATTGAATAAGGTCATACCTTTCACTAATGCCTAATGTCCCACAGCTTACCTATCTGCAGAAATTAGTGTGTTGTAAACATAGGTGTGAATTAACTTAATGATAATTGTTTTATATCCTTCTCTAGATGGATGTCGATGCAAAATAAGGACAATATTACGCTGATTTCTAAGTCAGGGTTCTGCTGTTATTCTGAACATATCCTTCCTTACTTGCTCCATAGATTGTAGCTAAACACAATGCCTGCAGAATGCTTTTTACAGGATATTTTTAGAAGAAACAAATGAGAATTGTAGGATTGCTTGAACTTGATGTCTACACCTCTAGTATATATAGGAAATAACAGAGACAGAATGGGATGAATACCTCAGAAATGAAGTCACCAACCTGCCTGATGTTCTCTAGTGGTTATGTGTCAGGTTGAACAGCTGGAGGGAACCAATAGGATACTGCTTTAAATTACATTCAAAGAGAGAGAAACTGACTTTGAATATGTGCAAGGAGACTGATGAAACAACTTTTAAATTTTATACTGGAATATTTACAGTTTGTCTCAACATATTTTGTATGTAAAATGGTAGAAAAGTTAAAAATGTGACTTGAACACAGAAGTGGGATAGCCTGCATCTCTGAATATCAGGTCATAGCAGGCTCCTGAAAAATACTCAGTGTGCTCTGTTGACCACTCACTTCACAGTCTAGGTAATGGTGGCATTGTAAATTCTGCATCCTAGCTTGTGTGAGAAGGCTTTGATAAGAAAATAAAAATATTCTGCTATTAGAGTGGAACTCCAAATGTCTGCAAGAGGAAGGCTTCCAGTATCAATTCCAGTGGTGGGACACCTGGCTCTTTGATACCTTTAGGTCAGACCTAACCACAGTCAATATTTGCATCACTGGAGACTGTCCCACAGCAGAATCTTCATTTATCTAATACTCTGTGATCCCATGATAGGATCTTCTAAATAAATGAAACTGGCAGAATCAAAATCAGACCACTGAAAAAAGTGTCAGCCAATGAAGGACACTGTAAAACTTTCCCCAGCTGCTATTAAGAGTATCTTTAAGTAATTTGATTTCTTATTTATATGCACTTATTTTGGGGCAATCCCAGCTTAGAGACATTGTTCACAGTAAATGTGATACTGAATGGGGCTTCAAAATAAGATCCATCTCATAATACAGGTAGCACTTCTCACCTACTCAAGTGAGACCCATTGATCTCAGTGTCCTTCAGACCCAGAGTTGCTTATTCATCTTATGACTAGTATTGAATTTTTCTGTGGTGTGATGTCTGGAGCAATTTTGAACAAAGGAAATGTGCACTGTGACCAAATTTGTTCAGCAAATTTGATCCAAATATGTGAATATTTTCCATCAGCCTGAACCAACAAACTGTACAGAGCACTGAAAGACCAGGAGTGAGGAAAAAAAAAAAAAAAGATTTATTCTCAAGACACAGCTCTTCTGAACTAAAAAGACAAGTAAGTATTCCTTGCTGCTACATGACAGTATAATTTTTTTAATTTATTAGGCTGATATTAGTCAAAATCTGACAATAGGTTGCTTTTGTCAAATTAAATAAAAACTTCAGTAGTGAAGGCCCTTGGAGCCTATACAACAGGAAAGGTCATCACACAGTACAAGGCACACTGCCTCAGTGCAGCAACACAGAACCTTTCCCCTGGAAATACACTTCAATAGGAAACATAAAGGATTTTTACTGGGTTTTGTATAGCAATATCACACTAGAAACTTGAAAAATATCAAATAATTGCCTATATTATTGTCTGTTGAATGAAAATTCTATCAAAACTAATGCATGATTTTTGATACTGGTAATGATACTAATTTTTGCCACTTTAAAGCTTTTTTTCCCAGCTGAAAAGAAGGTGAAGTATTAGCAGAGCAAAATATTAATGGTAGCTACTGAAGCAAACACAACAAGCTTGCATTAAAGCATTCTTAAACCCAAATATAAATTATTCCATGGGTGTGGTTAACCAGTTGCTTTGGCTGCCATGCAGGAACCCATTTAAGCACAGAAAAATAAATCTAAGAGCTATCTCTATGGAGATAGAGATGACTCTCGCTGGGAATTTATTGACACTGTGTACTGGAGAATGACATTCAGCTGTTATGCCTATATAAAATACCCCACATTTTATATAATTGTGGATTGTTTATTTTTCTGCAGTATAATTTTGATTTTTATTATGTCCACTTAATGCTTATACAAATTTCAGCATTAAGATAATATTTAAATAGATGATCACCCACATAGAAGTAAAACCCATAAATATTTTTGTTATTTGCAAGAGACATCGTTCCAGTCCTTACTTCTCCAAAAAGCCCTTCATATTTGCATCACATCCAAACAAAACACCAGAGCTTAGAATACAAAGCATAAATGTCTTCAGTATCTTTACTGTTCCTTTCATATCAATGAATTTCTACTTCATGCTAGAAACAGAATTGAGGACCACAAATGGCATTCCTTTTCAGGCAAAAACCATAATATAATGTTTATTTTGAAGGCAGCCTATGGTGGTTGTAGAATTTTCAGTCCAGACACTCAAACAAAATGAAAATTTTCTGGTTACCCTAAAAAGGATACACTCAAGTCCTGTGAAAGGCCATTAAAAATGGGTGGAATAAATGCCCCTTGGGGAACTAAAACCTGGCCTTTGAGTGAAGGAGAAATATGTGTAACGTCTGAACACCTGTGAAATGACAAATCAAAACCGAAACTGGGAGTTAAATGCCAGTAAAGAAAGAGCAGTCTGCTACCATGATTTCTATAGAGAATATTTAAAGGAAAGGGAGTTTGAGTATCAGAATATCAGTGTCATAGGTGTGAAACTGAGAGAGCTTTCACTTCTGTATGGTTTAGATAGAGCCTAAGTGAGATAATTAGTCAGTATAATTTTCAGCATGCTGTTTGAGAAGACATCTTCAAAGGCTTGAAAACAATTTCCCATTTAGCAATTTTAAGAAGATTTTTTTTTCTGAAATAAGTGTATTACCTGAAGGAAGGATATAAATTTTTGATTGGTAATGTATGTAATCCTTCAATTTAATACAGCAATGATGTAAAATTGCTGTCCATTCAAACTTGCAAGCTATTTTTAATTTAAATTCTATAATTCATCATTCTGTGACATTCTATTGCCTTCATGGATACTCAAATCCATTTACATACATGTTCTTTGGGGAGAAAAAGTAAAGAAATTGCTATTCCAGGCACATTTCCAACAACCACTCTCTATAAAAAAAACAATTAAAGGCACCAAGGTTCCACCACAAGCGTCCTAACAAATTATATCCCCATTACAAAATGGCTAGCTATGAACTAAAACCACACTAACTGCAATAATTTTTGAACCTTAATACCAGGGTAGTTATGCCAACTCATTATGTAAGTCTCAGACTACCTGCCTTCTCAAATAAAAGACTACAAATTGTTATTGCCACCTGCTGTCCTTCTCAATGAATACTATGTGTGCAACAGATATATCACAGTTAGTGATGGAATGCACCAAGCCAGGTATATCAGGTTTGTGTTTTTCTAAATCTCACCACTGTGAACATAGAAATTCCCAAAGCAACCTCCACCAATATGTTCTGAGACAAAACAAACTGAGCCAAAAATACTGCATAACCACACAAGGCATTATGTGTTATTTAACAGAATTAAATGCAGGACAATGACGTTTTCTATCAGAGATGTACAAGAGCCTTCCTTGTAATAATTTCCACCTTCAAATAAGGTCACAGATAATAATGGATGGCACTGGGAATAAAGGAGATGGTTATAGGCTGGCTTTAACCCTGCTCCACTCAGCATGTTAATGAAGATTGCAGAACACCTCTCTCTGGAGGGAACCTCAAGAGATCATCTGGTCCAAACTTTCATGGAAAATGGAACCTAGATGAGCTTGCCTAACACCCTGTCTACATCTGGAAAACCTCTTGTGGTGGAGACTCTTCGGTTCTTACCTCCTTCTCCAACCCTTTGATACATCTGGCTTAGCTCATATGCCCCAAGCAGCACAGCAAAGGCAAGCTTGGTGTATGTCACCATGGTGGCTGAAGGCAAGACAGTCCCATTAGTGACACAGATGTCATCCTTTGATTGCAAGCCTGGGCATTTAGGTGGTTGATAGAACATCTGTGAAGTTCTGTGAACTGAGATACAAATCTTTGCAAATTAAATATAAGTAAACTTTTACAAGTAATTTTATTGCCCATAAAATTACTGAGACATGATGTGTGTACAACTTCGAAGTTTTCACTTTGCCCCCTCAAAATATGTTTCTAGAGTTGTTACCCCACCACTCTAGGGATTCTGTTCAGTGTATGGATGTCTACAGGCTGCAAATACTCAGCACAAATTTTTTGATCAGTAACTTTTAAAATGAAAGGACGTTCTGCCTATCAACTGCTTGAGGCTTCAGAACACGACAAGGGAAAACAAGGGAATGCATTTCAGAACTGTGTGCAGAAGATAAACTATTCTGATTTTTTATGAAACAAAGCAGATATTTATGTATTCTTTGCAGATTACTTCATTAATTCTGCTGTTACATGGGTGGATTAAATACTTACACTAGCATTGCTATGTTCACATAATTCTGAAAGCACGTCCTACTGCAAAGTTCAACTGTAATATTCAACACAGCATCAGAAACCACACTATTTCCTCTTCTTACACAAATACCTAAACAGAAAGAACTCCTCTTTTTTTTTAACTTCTTTTGTGTCTTGAAAGGGAATGCAGATGCTTCTGAAAAGACTCAGAGTTGTCTATACTGATTTCAGACTTTAATTTTTGCTCCCTCTTAAAAACAGCTTTGTAAATTGGTATCTTCCTACCTACATATGAAACAAAATAAAATAAAAAGTATTTCTCAATTATTGCAACTTGTAGCATCAGGAACTGAGGTTGTGTATATATACAGGTACATGTGAATGTATCTAACTTTAAAATTCCACTTCATTGCAACTTACTGATAAAGCAAACTGCTGTGTTCTTATTGGGATAACAAACGTGCATTCAATATGTTGTAATAATCTTTCATAGAAAATAGCTTTGCAAGTTCTCAGGTAAATAAAAAGCAGCAGTAACTTTTCTTCTCTTAAAGGCCATATTGACTTCCTTCTCAGGTTCAGCAAAGAATAGGGCAATAAAAAAGGACAGAAAAATCTTTCCATTTTCTTTTCCTGAGGTTTTGACAGGGTCCCAGATAGATTTTAAAAAGGATGAAAAATGCTACAAATTTAAAATATGTGGGTCTTTCAAGCAAGGGAAACTGTAGGCTGAGCATTGCAAATTTACAGGTTGAATGAATAGCAATTAAAAGTATCTGCTGTTTGAGTAGAAATATTCTGTGATAATTTGTTCATCTCATTCCCACATTATTTCCTTTTCCTGATTTCACAATAAATTCAACATCACCATTTGTATCCATTTGTTTTTTTCCCAGTTTAGAAGAGAGATAACCTTGGTTTCTCTTAATGACAGTTCATGAAATGCAAACTGTACGTTGGGGGTTTCAAGTGGCTTTCAGGTCTTGAAATTAGATTTTTCTTAATTTTACATTGCCTTGGACTCAGTTCTTCAAATTTCTGACATTCAGCACTGAAACATGCTTATCCTTCACTGAGAAGCCACAATACTGCAGGTTGAAAAAACTGAAGTATATATAAAGTCCAGTAAAGCTGAAACAGATTAATTTTCATGAAAGTTTAAAATTTTAAGTTATGAATTGTTCCTAGGTTAGCAATAAGGATATCTTTTTGTAATATCCTTCAACTCTGACATCAGTACCTATGGAACTTGCACAAAATTTAAATTGGATTACAACTTAAAGCTATGATTTCACTTTACAATGAATAAATCACACCTTATCCTAAACATTTTCCCTCTGTGTTATTTGTATAGTTCTTGGGATGTGATTTTGTTTAGAGTTTTGAGGGATTTTTGTGCATGTTTTTCTGTAAAATAATACATTGCTTCTAGCTCACCTTGGAGTAAGGTAACTAATTTTGCAAGCATCTTCTTGCAGAAGTATTGAACTTGATTTGCAATTTGTCCCTCCACTACTAAGAAAGCTAATTTGTGTGGGTTACCTCCAGTATTATCTTTTTGAGGAAGATTTCAGCAAATCTTTACTTCTTTAGAATCAAAGTTGATTGAATATTTTATTCATTATTTAAAACAAATTAAATGGCAAATCACTAAAAAAAATAATTGTAGGGCTCTGCATAGAGTTTCCTCTACTCCCCTGTAGCAAGTGATTTTTCAGTTATTAATGATTGGACTGGGTTTGGCTGGGATGGAGATCATTGTCCTCACAGCAACCTGTGAAGTGCTGTGCTTTGGATTTCAGGCTAAAGGAGCTTAGATAGCAGAACAGTGTTAACAGTGCTCACAATGCACTCATGTTTCCTCTTTTTACCCCTCCCCACAATAAACAATCTGGGATGGGACACAGCCAACATAGCTGACCCAAGGTGACCGAAGTGATCAAAGTGATTACCCCCCACCACATGACATCATGATAGCATTAAAAATGCTTTAGCTCAGGCAAAAGAGAATGCTTTTCTGAGACGGTTGCATGTCTGAAAAACATGACTGATCCAAATGATCAGTTAGCCCTACTGATACCCTTCAAGCAAACATTTTGTGCAAAAGCAGAGGGTAACAAGTACTTAGGTCTACCAATTAATTATTCCACTGATTAATTTTGCTAAATATTATCATGGGTATACTAAACAAATAAATACAAAGGGGGAAGATAATGTCAGGCAGGGCTCTTACACTGAAAAATGTTAGGATTTGGAGAGTAATGCCCTTCAGAAGAATAAGACCATGTTAACCACAAGAATTCACTTTTAATTGTGACTCTTTGATAGCTTCAGGAATACTTACAGAGGCATCCCCAGAGGACAAATGTTGCATCATAAAAATCACTACAAAAGCCAGATATTTTTTGAGGTTAATAGATAGTGGAAGCCAAAGCCTGAGAAGAAATGATACCTGAAATATTAGGATAGCAAGGGGTACCTAAAGAAAGGGAACTTCATCTCAATAACTGCTAAATAACACTTTGGAGTGAAGAAAATGCCCAAAAAGGTCAAGCACCATCTGATGAGCTTGTGGAATTTTTTTTCTACTTGATTACAGAAGATGATTCCAGAGGTACTTGCATTTGAAAAGGCAAAAAAAAAAAAAAAAGCTACAATAAATCTGTAACTTATTTTCACGGAGCTGCATGCAGACAGGGAATTTAAATGCCAAGGTGTTGCTTCCTGCCAATTTTGTAAAACAAATGGTATTGTAAATCAACACCAAGGTGAATATACAGTCACATGAATGTCTGCTACACGCCAGCTTAAGGCTTCATATCTTGTTTTGAAAGCAGAACCCCAAAAACCAGAACTGTAAGGAACAATGACAGCTGAAATGTCTTGCAGCCAGCCCCACAAGCACTGCTGTATTAAGCCCAGTGGGGTTTACTTGCCATACTAAAAAAAAAAAACAAAACAAAACAACCAAAAGAACTCCCACAACTATCCCACAGTCCTTATCCAAATAAATATCTTACATAATTCAGAGTTTGGTTGACAACAGGTAAAGCATTGACAAGCCAAATTTACAGTAAGAATATCATCACAGAGAGGAAAGAGTCTTTGGGTTGTTGTTTCAGTTTTTTTATTACTGTGTTTTATTAAAGCTCATCTAGAAATATTACTGATTCTTTTACAGGAAAAAAAGAAAACAACCACAAGGTCTACAGGACTGGCAGATAATTATGGGTCTGAAGAATTAGAAATAACATATGTATTAGGCTTGTATCTGGTTCACCCAGGCTGAAGAAGCAATGGGGTAAATGAGTTACATATATATGCTATGAATGTGCAAGGAAACAAGGTCGGATTTCACAGATTAGGATGGTTTGGAAGGGATATTAACAATAATTTTGTTCCAAACCATATGTCATGGTAAGGGACACCTTCCATGAGGTGTGTACTTATTTCCAGTAAGTATAAAATAAATAAAATTAAAATCATATCATAATTCTACATTGTGACAGACACTAAGTATGAGAGATTGAATCTAATAGCATTACTAAAAGGTATGCATGGAGCAAAAAAAACACTTTCATTTTAGTAGAAGATGAAATAAATCTTAAGATACTGCACTGCATACCTATGGGATGTTACCGTCTGTTTCTTGACTTTGGTTCTTCTAAAAATACCAGTATTTCAGTTGTATTTACAAAGTAAGTGAACTTGCTTTTCTCTTTTCCTAGCATCAAAACATTGTGGCAATGAGTGGTTTAGTGCTTCTGAATGAAAAGAAATAAAATTCATGTTAGAGCAGGCTAGAAGTTGACTTACTTTAAGGTGGTGCCCTGTATGGTAACTAGATAATCTCCAAAGGGTGAGTCACCCCCTCTCTAACATCTATCTCATGACACACTGGAGGTCCTTATGTGCCTCTATTGATTTTATAAAGAATTCTCTGAATTACAATGGACAGGATAACAATCTTTTCTGTCATTCAATTACAATACCATCTGTATATTTACATTTTAAACACATGTGTGATGACAATCTATGATCTTTGCTTCAGAGAACATAAGGGTGCAGAAGTTATATATATGTGATAGTTGCACATTCTGATTTAGCATATGGGATGAACAAAGCCTGAACACTGCTCACAAGTAGTTTATGGGAATCTTACTCTGGCCACTCTGAAGCAAGTAGTTGTGCATATTATCTTGAAGTTTTAAACAAATTATATACTTTTAAATCTTTCAGCATACACTGTGAATTTGAACTTCAATTATTTAAAATATGTAAAGAGAAACAGCTGAATGAAAGCCATCACAGAAACATCAACCATGAGAATTTGCTGCATAACAATTAAGTATATGAAGGGCAATAGAGTTTTCTACTATAAGTGAAATGGGCTGCTTTGAACAACTACAAGTAGGCAAGAGTAATTACAAAGTCATTATTCTCTCTGAACGTAATGAATAGAGTTTGAAATATGTTTTCATTGTGCAGCAGCTGTACCAGCTCTTTGTGTTTTTTCTTTTGGTGTAGTGTTTCTACATTTGAGGACAGCAAGTAAAAGCACAAATGAAGTATACAGAGTACAATATGTCACATTCTGTTTCACAAAAAACAAACTGCCCTATTTAATTCTTTGGGATTGGTCATGAATTTGTTTTGAGGAACATATACCTCTGAAAATTGCTTCCACAGATTTTCAGCAGACACACTGTGCCTAAGGTTTAGCTACTTGTGTTAAGGCATACAATACTATCTGTGGAGATTTGTTTACTTATGGACATCTAACATTTGTTTCACAGTAGAATTGCCCTTTCACTCTTTAATGCACTGCTGCCTTCAGAAGTCTATTAGATTTCCAGGTCCTGGCTCAAGTTTCTAGGTTTAGCTACAGTTTACCGGTCCTGAATTGGTCTTAAAAATGAGTGCATCATCCTGGGATAGGCACCTCAATGGCCATGAGTCTTTACTCATACTTCTTATAACTTTAGGCTAAAAAATTCAAGGTAATACTATTACTATTGGGTAATTTAGCTTTCAAAAATATTCTTTTGCAATGTTACCTTGTGCAGAAAGTATGGCAATGATTACACAAACTCAACAAAGGGAAAGGAAACAGCTTTAACACCTCTTGATGGGTAGATAGGCAAATTTTCAGTAAAAGATAAGGATCAAACTTAAGCAGCTGAGTTAGATAAGAAAGTGCAAAACACTTTCGTAGAAGATGAAGTTATATGTCTAAATGTGCAGGAGGTAACATAGAGAGAGGATTCAAAGGCTGCACTACTTATTTTTTTAATTGTTTTGGGCCTTTGATATAATAAAAATAGCGAAGACACTGAGCACATTATAAGGGAAGGGACAGAAAGATTACTGGAGGAAATTAAAAGCAGTTTGATACTACTAACACACATGTAATTTTTTGTTTTTATTGTATTATTATTGATAATTTATTATATAGTTAATAATAATGATGATGAGATTATCATGATAATTATTATGTCAGCAGTAAAGAAGTTTAACTAGTAGTGTTAATTAAATCTACTTAAAATGAAATTATGCTAACTAATTTTCTCAATAGGTTTCTTGGATTATTTAAGATTATCTTTACTCTTGATATAGATAACACCTTCCTTCTCACAAATCACTGGTGAGAAAGTCAGTACAGTACTGGGGGATGGGGCTGGGAAAGAACAAATATCTACAATAATTCATAATACATTATATTGAGTGAGGTCATATCCTAAATACTACGTTCACTTCTGATCTCCACAGTACAAGAAGGACAAGGAACCACTGGAGAGAGTCCGGATGTGCCACAAAAGATGATGAGGGGTCTGAAGCATCTCTCATGGGGTGAGAATGTAGGAGCTGAGCCTGTTTAGTCTAAAAAAGAGGACACCGAGAGGGAATCTTGTTAATGCATATAAACATCTCGAAGTCAGGTGCCAAGAGGAAGGTGCTAGACTCTTTCCAGTGGTGCCCAGCAACAGGATGAGGGATAATGGCCATAAAAAAAACCACAAGAAGTTTAATCTCAGCATAAGGAAGAACTTCTTTACCATGTGGGTGGCAGAGCACTGGGGCAGGCTGCCCAATAAAGTTGTAGTCTCTGGAGGTACTCAAAACCTACCATGACCTTGCCTTGGCAGGGGACTTAGATTTGCAGATATCCCATCCAACCCTAACTATTCTGTGATTTTATGGTATTTTATTTAAAAATATTATCTTTTTTTTTCCTCTAGAGATGGCAAGGGCATGAATCTGAAACGGAGGGAGAAGCTAGTGTAGATAACTCACATGTTAAGCAAACCACAAAAACAGCAACATGGTGGAAATAGCACTCTGAGACAGACCCTGAATGACTCAATATACTCTGAATTACTTTTAAAAAGGAAGTGGTTATTTCTGAATGAGGGGAAAAAATATCAACTGTTGCATGACACTTCACCATACTTGTACTCAGGGCTCTAATGAAATCACCTATGGTTGCCAAAATATAAGCACAAAGTACTTAATACATTTCTCAATATTGCCATTACAGGAGTGGAAGAAAAAGCCCTTACATTTAATCTTAGTTCTCCTGCAACAAAGAAATTACATCTTCCCTTGTTTGTTTGGCACTGGCCCTCACAGTCAGAAAGTTATGACTTTAAAGAAGAAGTGTCAGATTTTTCTGATGAGAGATAGTTCTTCCTCCTAACCATTTCCTTAAAGAAAACCAGGATCAATGGATACAGCAATGGAACAGAGTTCACCTTGTCTAGTTGAATCTACAGCCTGGTGGTTTTCAAATGTTTAAGCTCACAGTTTCAAATTAGATGGAGGACTTGCTGAACTCTCTCTTGCACATAGACCTGGAGAAGAAAAGTCAGGCTTTCACTCTCCATCATTGGGCTATGAAGGAAGACTATAGTAAGGTAATATTATTATAAAATTATGTACATCAAACATTTGTAGAATATAAAACATTTATAAAATTTGTACATCAACAATTTTATTTACAAACATCTTGTCAAACCAGCAATTTATTATTATTATTGTGTGACTATTATTATGCCTGATTTCTTATAAGAACAGGTAGTAACCCACTAGTTCAGTGCTTGCCCACCCTCAAATCACATAACACGAGTTAAAATATTTGCAAATGATCTGGATGGTGGTGGAAAGTGTCCTCAATTTACTGCTGATATGACACCGTGAAGACAGGCAGACACCAGGAGGAGTGTGTGATATGGCTGAGAGTTGTGCTGTTATCCAGAGGGATGGAGAAATGGGCTGACATAAAGATTGTGTAATTCAGGAAATGTAAAATTCTGAAGCTGGGAACAACAATCCCAGGAACCAGTATATACTAGGACCACCTGGCTGGAAAGCAGCTCTGCACTTAACCCTAGAGGTCCCATTGGGCTAGAAGGTAACCATCAATGACGTTGTTAAAGTGCATCCAAGGGTAATGATAAAATGGCAGAATTTAGAGTAATGGTTCAATCTTCTTAGTTTTTTTTTGGGGGGGGGAGGAGGGTGGGTGTAGGTGTGGGTGTGGGTGTGTATGATATGAGGTTGGTATTATTAAATACATTACACATTTTCTTCCCTACCCCTTCTGTGATTCTATAAATGAAAAATTACATTACAGCATTTTGCTCAGATTTGTAAAATCTGATAATATTTTAAATAAAGAAAAGCTTCTAATGATTACTTACAAATACATAGCTCAAAATACAGGAAATTATAGGATTGGTATTGTAGACAGAATAAATATAACCTCCTTTAATGCTACAGCACTTGTGGAATTTTTATTCCCTTGACAGCTCTTTCCTTCTCAGCTTCATCTCCCAATACAGTCAGAAAACTGGGCTCTCCCTGTATTTCACTAGAAGCATTTTTTAAAAGCTGGGTATATTTCACTCAGAATGACTAGATTTGCTATTTGTAGGAACTGGTATTTCAAAATTGTAGAACAGAACTCAAGATTGAAACACATACTTACAAAAGTAAATGTTATCCACATAATAAAGAACTTCAAGAGAGGGTCTCCTTCTCTGTTTCCTTTTTTGCTTTTTTCTTTAAACAGCAATGAGATAGATCAAATCAAACCCATGAAACACAAAACATTGAAAGAAAAATCCCTATATTGTTAGATCAGCAATTAAACAGTTATATTCAGAAGTGCAACCCTGAAGAATTCACTCCCTTTTCTGTAGTACTAGATCTTATTGAACAAACAGAACACTTAAGTAATGACAATAACCCAGTACTGTAGTAAATGTAAAATAGAGACAAACAGATATGGTCTTTCACGTGCAAATGTTAAAGCTTTACAGTTGCCCTTAAAACTAAATGGGAGAGAAAACTTTGAATGCAAAGACCACTAATTCTCTCATCAGTGAGACACAGGGGCATTTTCCTGGAAGATAAGCATAACAAAAAAAGAAAATTACTGAAGTTTTCTCTGAAAAAATTGTTCAATGGCATAATAGCTGATGAATGACAGCTATGTAGAACATCAATAATACTTTATTATTACTGAGAATTACAAAGCTTATTTAAGAGCTTTCCAAACAAGGGAATTAGCCAATACATTAGCTTTAGTGATGCTTTCCTCTACTAATGGACAGTGTGGGGTATGGTTCTGTCAAATGCCAGAGGGCCAGCAGAAAAAAAACTTAAAACAAACACCTTTATCTCAGTCTCTATGTTTTAGTCCACTAACCTTCTATGCAAGAAAAGTTCACATGACTCCCCCTTTTAACTTCAATGGAGTAGTTATCTTAAAGTGTAGCCAAGAACAAGTATATCTGTGAAGTGTGTATATATGTATAGACATATATACATGAAGTATGCATAGTGAAGAACTAAAGAGAACAGATACACTCTTCCTTTGGTGTAATGTGATTTTGCCTGAGTGAGAATCCTTAAAACACAATTCCATGTATCTGGTATCATCTATACTAAATAACTGCAGTAACACTTTTTAATTTAAAAAATTATTCCCACCTTTTAATGATTAATCATTAAATATTGTTCCTTTTATGAAACCAAAACTGCCAAAAGCAACAAGTGAACTTGATGTTAGTCATTCAAGATATATAATTTTGATGTTGTTGTTGTTGTTCTAACAGCAGCATACAGATTTAAAGCACTTTATCCAGTCTCCTATTCCTCCTCCTCAGTTACCTCCTTTTTATGTATTTTGTCACCTCACAGCTATTCAAATAACCATCATTTTACATACTGGTTTTAGGGAATCCAGCCTGCTCTTAGAGGAACATTTCAATAGACTTTAGTGCCATTTTTCACTGCACAGGATTTGAATGTTTTCACATAAATTGGATAAATTGCTGGGGGATTTTTTGTTGTGTTTTTTTTTCTTTTTTTTCTGTTTTGTTTTGGTTTTGGTTTTTTTGTTGTTGTTAGTTTTGTTTTTTGGTTTTTTTTGCTTTTTTAATAGGTACATGTACCCAAAGAATTCAGTTTTTCAAAGGAAAGACTGCAATATGGTAGTTCAGATTAAGCATTTGTACCATTTTTCTTCCAGGCAGTATTTAGGAGTATTTCTATCTCAGCTCTTACAACCAACTCTTCTTTGTTTCTTTGTAAATGCCAGCCAATATGACATGTGGGGAGAAATATTCATGGCATACTACCAAGTAGTTTGCATGCTCAGAATAAGAGACACACTGATCTTCATTGGAAAACAAACAAACAAACCCAAAAAGCATAATTATATGTTCAGAGGGCATTAGCAATTGTGCAACACATCCTCTGTAACTGTGAGCCAAATTGCATGTGGTTTTCACTACAGAGAGCCTCTAGTGGATCAGACCCTATTTGAAAAAAATGCTGTGAAAAGAGCTTGTATCAGGGTGAGACTATAATGCCATTTTTATATATATTGAGTGGAAATCTGAACAGGCTTAAATGTTTCATAAAATACATGGAGGCTTTGGCATTTGGATTTGCTCTGTGCTACTCTCTCAAAATACCTCAAAAAGAAAATTTAAGGGACTGAATTAACTTTTTAAATTATGACAACATACTGTATTTACTATGTAACATAAAAATCAGGACAGAACAAAACTATTTCAAATTAACACAAACATTTATTTCCCAAAGCAACATAATCTTATGCAGTTAAAGCAAGGGTGAGTTGATATTCCTTGTTTATTCCAGAGCTTGAAAATATGATGCTCCCACAAGCTTTTAAAATTATTAAGTATTGACTACTTTGCATTACTCTGATGTTCCATTGAAATGACTCTTCTAAACTGAGTTGGTCTGTACAGGAACACCGCTAGCAGGCTTTGTTCCTTGTGTTACTCCTACTCACCAAAATCAGGTGGGTCAGGTCAATCAATAAGGCAATTTATTAGTTCATGGATAAGGAACAGGCAAGCAGCGCTGGGGACGCGGGGAGTCTGCGCTCCACCAACACATCCATCTCACCTTTGGTCACTGCTCCTTCTGT
Source organism: Cinclus cinclus (assembly GCF_963662255.1). Taxonomy (NCBI): domain Eukaryota; kingdom Metazoa; phylum Chordata; class Aves; order Passeriformes; family Cinclidae; genus Cinclus; species Cinclus cinclus. The sequence goes on from NC_085084.1 coordinate 9,876,560, forward strand.
GGGCAGTCTCTGGTGGGCTGTGTCGTGCCCACTGTGCTGGGGTACAAGTCCGAGCAAGGCCCGACCTGCTGGCTAGGGCTCGGGCAGCGGTGAGGACAAGGCTCCTTGTCCACCGGGTGTGGACAAGGCTCGAACAGGTTCTCAGGTTCCACTCCTAGCCAGCAGGTAACAGCAGTGACAAGCCTGCTCGTGTCCAAACAGGCTCACATTTTCCTTATACATAAAACTGGATATAATGAATGATTATAGTAATAGTAAAAAAAAAGTTCATGATTTACAACAAAGTTATTTAAACAAATATAATGAAAATATTAGATTTTCCTGTCTCTTAAGTCCATGGTTTACTTTGGGATCAATATTCTTGTTTATATTGATCGCATTGTGTATTTCTATAATGACATGAATCACTATGTAACATTTCACACTTACTTTACCTAAACAGGTTTTAAGGAATGACACATCCCATCTGGATTACTTAGGTTTCTTTCACCCTTCATCCTGCATTTCTACAAGCAGAAGAAATCAGTTCTTGAAAAATGAGATTACTTAGAATAGGTAAAAAAAGAGTGATTCTCGCCCTCTGCTTTGCTGTGTGAGACCCTGCCCTGTAGTACTCTGTTCAGCTCTAGGGTCCATATTATAAGAAGGATATGGATCTGTTGGAGCCAGTCCAGAGGAGACCACAATGAGGGTCAGAGGGCTGGAGCTCCTCTGCTGGAGAAGACTCTGGGGAAACCCTAGAGACCCTTCCAGCATCTGAAGGGGCTCCAAAAGCTGGAGAAGAACTTTTGACACAGGCATTGTGTAGGTTTGAAAGACAGGCGTTTGTTACGGAAAGCAGGGCCCTCCCTTGAAATGGAGAAAGTAAACCCCCTCCCTCTGAATTAGTATAACTTTGAAACTAAGGGGCTCTCAGGCAAAGATAGGCAGATAGGAATAACAGTTCTTCACTAGTATGTACAACAAGGCAAACAAACCAACACCACAATGTAATTATCACCAACCAGAACTGGAACCCAGTTCATCCCTCCGGGCCGCGGGCTCTTTCCCCTTTGGCGCAGTTCCCGTCACGGGCGGCAGGGGGCGATGGCGGCTCCCGGTGGGCGGGGCAGGTGCGATGATCCCCGCGCGCCTGCAGGGGGCGCTGTGGGGCGGGCTCGGGGAGCAGGCGGGGATGGCGGCTGGGCCCAGACGGGAAGGGATGGAAAAGAGAGGATTTGGTTCGTGAACCCTGGGACAGTGTCGGTCCTGGTGCTCAGACACAAGGGATGGAAAAGAGAGGATTTGGTTCGTGAACCCTGGGACAGTGTTGGTCCTGGTGCTCAGACACAAGGGATGGAAAAGAGAAGATTTGGTTCCTGAACCCTGGGACAGTGTTGGTCCTGGTGCTCAGACACAAGGGATGGAAAAGAGAGGATTTGGTTCATGAACCCTGGGACAGTGTCGGTCTCGGTGCCCCAGCAGGACGCTCAGAAACAGCATGCTGAAACAGCAGGGTGTCCTGGTGGGGCAGGGGTGCAGGGTCCAGCAGAAGAAGAAGAAGAAGGCAGCTCCCGGCTGGGCCATGGTGGTGGTAGCAGTGACCAGCCTCCTCTGAACCCCCTCCCCACTCTCCTTTTACCTGTTTCTAATCTGGTGGTGTCTCTGTGCCTCCCTCCAAGAGAGACTCCCAAAAACCAGAGAGGTTCCCCGCACCCCATCTCAAGTACTTAGCCATCAATGTTTCTTAGAATATGAATGGGGAAAACTCCACAGGCAAAGAGGAAAATAAAAAAAAACCCCAACCCCCTACAGACATGTAGTGACAGGACAAGGGGGAATGGTTTTCAACTGTCAGAGGGCAGGGTTAGATTAAATATTAGGAAAATATTCTTTGGTGCAAGGGTGGTGAAGCTTTGGCACAGGTTGCTCAGGGAAGCTGTGTTTGCCCTATCCCTGGCAGAGTTCAAGGCCAGGTTGAACAGGCCTTGGAGCAACCTGGGATAGTGGAAGATGTTCTCGACCATGGGAGAGGGGTGGAACTGGATGAACTTTGAGTTCCTTTTTAACCCAAACTATTTTGTGGTTCTATGATTCCATGAATTTCTGAGTTAACTTCCCACATTCTTAACAATTTTCAGTATTTCCATTAGCCTTTTCTTTTATGCTGTTGCTTTTTAAAACAACCAAACAAAACAAAATAATCAGAGAGATGCACTTAATATCAGTGACTTTCAGGATTTGTACAACAGTCTGCACTATTAAATTTCTGTAACAATAAAGACTTTGGAGAATGTTAGTACTTCTCCACAGAAGTACTAGAAGTTACAACTTCTGTCTTCCCACAACATTTGTGTTGTTCAGTTCTTTTGTTTGTTTTTAAATATTCAAGGTACATCCCTTTCTGTTTCTCTTTCTGTGTACTTTAAAACATGCTGTGGAACCACCCATCTCAGAGATACCTCCATTAGCAGAGTACAGGCTGTGTACCATATTGGATACACTTGATTATAGATGAGCTGTTCTTAATTTAAAATAAGGATACTGAAAGATGGCATGGGTCTCTTAGTGTTATCTTTGAATTAAAAAATAATTACAGCATGACACTGAGTTAAGAGGAGTTTTCCTTTTGAGACTTGTTTAATTCTTCAATATACATGATTTTTAATAGTGAAAGTTATTTTGCTAATCTGTGTAACATAATAAAAAAGGAAAAGTGTAACTCTTAAGGCTGAGGAAGACATGACAAAAATACAACTGAAGGTACAAAAAATACAAGCAAAGGTACTAAAATAAAACTAAGAGAAAAATGTTTCCCATCTCCCTTCTTCCCCCTCTATTAGGGGGAGGTATGATAATGCATTTCATGAGACAGCTGAGCAATCCTCCTTCCAGATGTGGACTTGTGTTGGCCCTTCATACAAATTGCTATCACCCTGGAAGGTATTTAAGAAAGCAGGCTGGAGACAGGCAGTTCCTACTGCTTTAACACAGCAGTTTTTACATCTGAAACATGGTATCTTGTACCCTGTGGCTGGATTAAATTCTATGTTAACAGGATTGCTGTTTTTCAATAAATCTCAACAATTTAAGATCTTAAGCAATTGGTAATGTGTAAAACTGTTGATGTGACACTGGTAGTAAAGTTTTCATATTGTTGTTTATGGAATTGTTGGAACAGTACTCTCACTATAGCACTGCAGAGCAATTCATCTGAGACCTTGCTTCTCCACTGAAATGGTACTACTCTCAAATATGCCATACTTTCTGTGCCGGATAGGTAGGGCTTGCTTTAACTTCTTGGAGTCTGATATGATCCATGCTCTTAAGGTAGGTGATGAGGCATGGTAAAGTTCTAACAAAAATAGTGTATATTCTTGCCATGCTGGCATCCAAACTGAGGGAGAGAAAAAGGCAGAATGTGACCAAATGCTGGTATTCATACAAGGAAGTAATGTCAGGCATTCCTGTTGTCCAGGTGCTCTATTCCCTGGGAAACAGAGGTGATGCCAATAGGTGGATTGGCTGGTTAGGACAGTAGAGTGGTTGGAAGGGTGAGAAAGCAAAGGAGGAAGGAAAATGCAGAATTACTAGACAGGCATATATGTAACTAAACAAATTTATGTAGATGCAAATTTTCATTCCCACAAGAATACATTATCCAGAGGAAATCTGAGTTACAGATATGAGTTCAGTTGTAGACTGGAACAGTATCTTGTGCACTGCTGTAAATCACATACACAGGCCCATAACTTTTCCAATTATTATCTGCTTTAATTGAGGCATGGAATAGCCAGCCTTTCAAAGGCAAGACCAATTAAGAGTAGCAAGTTACCATAGAAGTTAATCTGTCAGTGCCCCACTCCCCTAATACACAAAACCTAAGAAACACCAATATTAGGAAGCATCCTTTCTGAGTGAGAAGGGACACTGTCTTCTCTTGTGCAGATGTAACATGAGCTAATCTGCTGCTATAGAGAAATCTCTCCCTACAGTGAAAACCAGATTAAAAAGATGGAGCAGTAGGCTCAAATACCTACACAGTGAAGACCAGTGAAGACCACTGCCAGCTCTAAATCCATTAGAAAGGGACTGTAAGCTTGTCTGATATCTGCGAGTCTGATTTTGTTCTTCTGGGAATTGCTGACCACCATCTGGCATAAATTTAAGCAGAAGCCAGAATCCTTTACTTCCATCATAGTGCCCCTACGCTCACCTGCTGCATGGACTAGATGTGCCTCTTCCTTGTGTATGCCAAGGTAGCTCCTTGTTTCCTTTTTACCATGTACACTGCGATTTCTAATTAGTTAGAAGGATACTAGTATTTAGCCTTCCCTAATTTTCTATTCACTGTGTTAAATCCTGCTACTGTTATAAGCACATATACTGCTGTGTACAGAGCACAATTCTGAAAATACAGCCAAACCCTAGTGTATTTGTATTATATACTTTGTGATTGATACAGCTCTCCAAACAGCTCATCTTTCACTGTTTTACAGTAGTAAAATTAGAAAAATCAATATGTCATTGCTTATTATGAGGAAATGGATATCCCTGCAAATTGTGCAATATCAGTGAAGGTTGTAAAATTATTCACAGGTGCTGAAAAAGCAGCAAATGAACAACTATATACCAGCACATCTTGGAAAATCTTAGATTAAATTTAAAGTGCTAATGAGTTATCATTTAAATGTCAAATGAAACTAATATTATTTGTAGCTAATTGCTGCTGAAATAATTACCCCTATGTAGCAGATGGCATACATCAGATGCAATGTTTGAACTTTTTCTAGTCTTCATGAATGTCATGTTGAAGCATATATATAAGACTTCCATACTTTTCAAAGCAATTTGGTTCAGCATTATCACTATTAAATCTTTAGGTACCTCTGATTTAAATAGAATAATGAAATGACAGCTATTTTAATTGTTTAATACCTTTTAGAATTCAATCCACAGTAAGTTAAAATTGAATAATCACTCTGTGAATTTGTTTAGATTATTCTAGAATGAGTTGCATCACTCCTTAAAACTATAGACTACATATATTCCTACTCGTAGCAGTTTCATGCTCTGGAACTGATTTCAAAGTCAACAACAGAAATACAATTAGCTTAAAAAATTGCGTCATACAAGTAAATTCTCTTACAAGCAATAAGCATAACAGTAATCAAAAGAGTGATAAGTAGACTATGTGAGAAGCAAATGTCCAGATTAACACATTATAAGGTCAAGAAGTTTAGGAGTCTGGGCAGTTATGTAATATAAACCACAGCATTTTACCTACTTAATCTTGCAGTTAGATTAATTTAGTGTTTTAAGTCATAGAATCCTGTAACAAAAAATAGCTAAGAGTCAGAGTTAGCATATTGGATTTTAACAATCTATTTCTTCTAATTAAGAAACATATCTTAATTGAAAAATTCATCCCACGATGGAAGACATATAGAAATTAAACTGTAGGTAGAACAAAAAGACACCTAAACTATCCCAGTGTAACACATGAAGGAATTTGTTCCATGTAAGCATGTACATATGAAAATAGGAATCTTCATATACAGAATACATAAATATGACCTTAGACACAGTTACGCATTTTGTAAGTACATTTTATATGTCTCACATGCAAATACTAGTTTTGGTATAGTCAGTAAGTGTATACAGAAGATTTGATGGAACCATGTAAGCAGATACTTTAAAACTTAATTAGCTCAATACAGATCTGATGTCCAGGAAATTAGATCTGGCCAAATCTTAGATAAAGAAACATCTGTTATATGACTCAGCATTTTCTCTCCTTACTTTTCAGTTTCCAATTACACAATTCATGAAGACATTAATTTAAGAATGCAGGTCAAAAAGATTTTTTTTCTGGTAACTTACATGGAATTATTTTTTCTTCAGGAAACTTACATGAAAATCTAAATTCCAAGTAGCTTCCACTATTATTACTTTATAAGCTTTATTATATAAACATTCCTTGAAAGACCAATCTATAGCTTACACATAGTTTACAGATGTTTTATATTAAGACATTGGAACTAATAACCACAAACTGAGAAATTATTTTATTGAAACGAGTGAGAATGATGCATTCCTCAACAGTGTTATTAACTGTTTATTTAAAATTTTCAGAGTACACAGCACAAAAAATTACCCAAATTTGAAATGAAAGACAGTCCTCCATGTAACAGCTGGGTTTATCCTGTGCAGGTTACATCAGCGGTCTCAGAGGAAATTCTGTAGGTATTAAGAGTGTAGTTATATTTTCCTGTTTGTTCATTCTTATCATGCTTTTTTCCTTTCCCTAGCTGCTGTAGAAGCACCTATGCAAACATCCAGAGGATACCTAAGCAGCTGCAAAAATACAAAGATGTTTTTCAACATGTAACTTTTGTCCATCAACTGCCAGAGATATACCACAGAAACCTAAGCTCCATCATTACTGAGAACCATTACAGAAGTTAGAAGTTAGATGTAATTAACTAAGCATGGAAATTATTACATGCAAGTATTTTCATGTTTAAAATTGAAAAAATAAAAAGCTGTCCTTTGCAACTCAGTTTTCAATTTCTTCTTATGGAAAAAACTCACTAACTAACAAATCTGCTTGCAAAGATAAGGGTAATTTTGGTGTTGCTTAAAATGTAGCAAAATTGTTCAATGTATCTATACATGGATTCAGTGTATACAGGCTCATTGAAGAATCCAAACATGCTTTTTATGAAGACATAAATTACAAATATAGGCCAGTATAAATTGAAAGGTTTCTTTCCCATTTAAACACAGACAATAATATGGAATTTTAATAAAAGGCTCATAACAATTAAGAAAGACTGATAGAGCAATCATGTAGCACTTTTCTGTTTGCTACTAAAGTTAAAGGGGTGTTGGGTAGACAGGGTGTCATGGTTTAAAAGCCCAGCCAGCAGCCAAGCCCTAGACAGCTGCTCATTTACTGCCCCACGCAGTAGGACTGAGGAGAGGATTGGAATGATAAAAGCCAGAAAATTCATGGGCTGAGATATAGACAGTTCAACAGGGAAAGTAAAAACCATGCACACAAGCAACACAAGGAATCAATCCACTGATTCCCAAGGGAACACCGTTGTTCAGCCATCACCAGGAGAGAGGGCCCCATTACATGTAATAGTGACCTGCAAAAAAACATGCCGTCAATCTGAATGTTCTCCGTCCTCCTCCTCATCTCTAATTTATCTACTGAGCATGATATCACATGGTCTGGAATACCCCTTTAGTCAGCTGGGTTCACCTGTCCTGGTTGTGTCTCCTCCCAGCCCCCATGCACCCACAACTTCCTCAACAGCATGGCAAGTGTATGAAAAGCAGAAAAGCAATATATGTAACATTGTCAGCTATGCAGGTAGGAAGAAACAGCACTCTCTGTAAGTTTATTTTATACCTGTGGGAGCACAAGGGGAAGAACTAGAGTAGTTGGAGCATTCCAGGATCTTATTACAGGAAAGCTGCTTTCTGTCCTATGACAGAAGAACTGAAAATTCCTCTAGCTACTATTAATTTCTGATATAGGATAAGACTTTGGAAAACTAGAAATAAACTGTGCTCAGGCAGAAGAGAGAAGCAGGAAATAAGGAATGAAAGGGAAGATTTTGTGGTATTTGTATCTACTATCTAAGCAACACCTTCTCTTTTAATAACTGAAATACTGTGTCACACTTTATGTGGTTTTTCACCCTAATAATTAGGGTGTTTAACAGATTTCAAATGTTGTAAAAACCCCTAACTGATTCTCCGACATATCTGTGAAATAGCTTCTTAATTTACTGATGGAGAAGGAATAGCCTTGCTCAAATTACTTGTCCAATGACATACAAATCAATGACAAACCCAGCCTGAATACCTGAACTCCTCATCAGGCATACATCTGCCTGGAATATCTCCCCTCCATCACTGTTCTTACAATATGTGCTATTATATTAGCTCAAACTAGGGAACGGACAAACACACTTTTCAGGCAATCTAGCCTGACACTATTCAGACACAGCAGGGATGAAGGACTGACTATCCTAGTGCTATTTATACCAGGAATTTCAGAAAAAGATGTATTTGCAGAAGCTCAAGAAGTATCAAGAAAAATATTGTTACACTTGCATCTTCATCCAAATACATTCATTTAAAAAAACAGTCTCATGAAGGCTTGTAGCTGTAGTTTTGACTAGACCTGAGAGGACTCAATGATCCTTACAGATCACTTCCAGTCCAAATATGTCAGGATTCTAAAGATGAATTAGACTTCCAAGGCTTGAGAAGTGACACAAGGTGATGTGTAGAATCTCCAGGACCAAGTGACTTGGGATGGCAACTTTGCCTGCAAAGTGAACACAAAAGGTTCATCAGCAGAGAAGTAACAGCTCAGCAGATATTACTAGGAGCTCTTTCTTTGCACAACCCTTTTCCAATTTAAAACAGTTGTCACCAAAATAAACCTCCTGAAAGAGTGTTGGAGACACACTACACCCTCCTGAATGAAATTCTTAGCACAGCTGTCCTTGTAGTCCCCACACCCCCACACACATGCTGCTGCTCTGGAAGGCACTTAGAAAAGCTTGCCTCATAAAGGGAATCTTTTAAATATTTATACTGCATTTCTATATTTAGGCTTATTGCTACTAGTACAATGACAAGGCTGTGTTGAAATTACTTTTTTTAGAAATCTGTGAGGGAAAGCAAGAAGCAGTAAGGGGAAACCCATAGAGAGAGCAGCCTACAAAATTCTTTGAAATTACAATTTCTTAAAGCAGAAAAACAGCGGTAAATGGATGCATTACAATGGAATAAACGGAGGGCTAGAGCCAGCTTCTCTGTTCACTGTGACCCTGGGCACAAAACCAGCATATTTCCATGTATCTTAGTAGTGTAAGTTGAAAGCAGAGTTTGCCCTCCGAGGAAAGATATGAAACAATTTCAGCAGATAAGAAGAGCTTAAAGAGGTTGGGAGCTGTGAAAGCGGGAGCAGTAGTTTGTTTTAGTGGCCTCAGGAAAAATTCACTTAATACTTTTGGGTAATGGAAAGCTTTGAAAAAACCTGAATGTTTAGATGCCTTCTGAGAATTGTAGAGAAACATGCAAGTGTAAACATGCTGATATTTGTCATCTCTTTTAACACTGGGGGCAAAAAAAAATCTAAAGATATCTACATATTGTATTGCCTGGTAATAGCAATCACATGATCCCAGAGGTACTTAGGTGTGAAGTCAATCTGATGTACCAAGTAAACCCACTTAAGGGAAAAAAAAATGCTGGTGGTAAAGGTAGGTATAGGTTTGCAGAAGGTGGGGTTAAGAGTTTGCAAGCTTGAGTAACATGAAAAAAAATTCTGTCCTGGTTTGAAAGACAGGTATTTATTGCTAAAGAAAGGCAGAAGCCTCTCTTTGAAATGAAGAGTGTAATCTCCCCTTTCTCCAAATTATTATAATTTTGGAGTTAAGGGAGCTCTCAGGCAAGGATATGGGGATAGGAGTAACAGCTCTTTACTAATGTATCTAACAAGACAAACAAAAAAACCCAACACCAGCTATGAAATTACCCACAAACAGAACAGTAACTCAGTCCCAGTGTTTTTTGGCTGCAGGCACCTTTTCCCTGAGCTGCAGTTCCCGGTGCTGGGGGCGGGCAGGTCCCACAGAGCTGCAGGAGGGCTGGGGGTGATGGCAGAGCTGTCCCAGGGGGAGAGAGAGAGATGGAGAGAGCCCTCCGCTCACGGTGTGGGTCCCAGTGCTCAGCAGAGTGCTGGATGGTGGCAGGTTACAGTGAGAAGGCAGCAGGGCAGGGTCTGACAGCAGTGAGGATGGCTCCTGGTGCTGGGATGGCAGCGATGGAGCTGAGGCACCGATCGTCCTTCTCGTCCGAACTCCGCGGGGGAAATGGGGAGAGCCAGAGCCTTCCATCTGCTCTTCTGGATGTTTGGATATCGAGGGGTTTCCCCCTTTCCCCTCCACCCCTTCCCCCTTGCCACCAGGGCCTAGTCAGCAGGTATCAGCATGACAGTGGGGAAAATTCCACAGAGGGAAAAGGGAAAGAACCAACCCCCAACAAACAGTTTCAGGGAAGTACACAGTAAAGTATCAATGGAGTCAGTGTTTTTATAAGGCAAACCACCACCAGGATGCATTTGTTAAAATTTATTGTTAGAAGAGAATCAGAATTCTTAAGGTTGCAAAATACCACCCAAGATCATCGAGTCCAAACATTAACCTAACACTGACAGACCCACCACAAAACCATGTCTTCATGCACTACATCCACATGGTCTTTGAACACTTTCTTGGACGGCAAGTCCACTGTTGCCCCAGGAGCCCGTTCCATGGCTTGACTGCCCTTCCAGTGAAATATTTTTTCTAATATCCAGTCTGGTCCTCCCCTGACAAAACCATTTCCACTTGTTCTATCAAGGGAAGGCGTAGTGAGGTGGGCACTGGTCTCTTCTACTATGTCTGCTGTAGCAGGACCGGGGAAACAGCCTCAAACCGAGACCGAGGAGAGACTCAGATTACACAGAATCACACAGAACAAGCTGAGCTGACACCCAGTGGCGTTTCTTCACTGTCAGGGTGGTCAGGCATCAGAACAGGTTACTCAGCGAGGTAATGGAGTCCTCATCCCGAGAGGTGCTGGATGTGGCGCTGAGTCATACGGGTTCAGAGTTACAGCGCTCATCTTGGGCTGCACTAGTGGATCCTACCCTGGTCCCGTGCGATCGCAGCCCCTCGGCCGCGGAAGGAGCTCTTTGTTTCCTCGGCCCGTACGCCCCCGCTAACCCACACCCGCCGTCCCGCACGGCCCGGCCGGCGCCGCGTCGCCCGCGCAGGCGCAGAGGTGCCGCGCAAGCGCGGAGCTCCCCAGGCGGGCGGGCGGCGCTTCCCTGGGGCGGCAGTGGGTCGAGGCGGCCGCGCGGGGCCCTGCGGAGCGACCCAGCCCCCGCCCAGCCGGGCATTGTTCCCGGCCTGTCTCCGCCGGGAAGTTTCGGCCGCGTCCCGGCTCTGCTGCCTGCCGGGGCGGGGGGGGAGGCGGGGTGGGGGCAGGGGCTTGGAGCCCCTTTGTCGCCTCCTCCCCGGCGTGAGGCGGCCGGCAAGGCTCAACATGATGGCGGCCGAGGCCACGGGTGAGGAGAACGGCTCGGGCACTGCAGCCGGGACAGCGGGAGCCGCCGCCGCCGCCGGGGAGCTGGGGCACTGCCCCGCCTTGTGTCGGGGCCGGGCGCCAGAGCCGCAAGGTACCTTCCTGGTCGGCGGCGGCCCCCCAGGCGGGCCGGCTTTGTGCTCGGTTCTGGGGCTGCTGGAGCTGGGCGCGGGGCCAGCCCCTCCGGCGGCCGCTGAGGCTGCCGATCCCGGCTTTCCGCCGCCGCCCCCGTTGGCCGGGGGGCTGGGGACAGTGGACGAGGGAGATTCGCTGGACGGGCCCGAGTACGAGGAAGAGGAGGTGGCCATTCCGCTCAACGCGCCCCCCACCAATCAGTGAGTACCCACTGTCCTCGCCTCAATCCTTGTGGGGAGTGGGTACCGCGCCGGCGGGCCCCTATCGCTAACCGGGGAAAGTGTTTGTCAAACTCCGCTGGAAGTCTCGCAAAAGTTCTGCCTCCTACCCCTTCACTTTCTCTCCCTCCTCCGGTTCCGTTCCAGCAGGAAGTTTTCTTAACGGGGACGCTGCCCGGGGTCTGCGGAGGGCAGCCCACCCGCAACCCGGGAGGGTCAGCAGCGGCAGCATGGAGGTCGTGCTCCTTCCCCTTCGCCGGGAGCTGGTACTTCGGTACTGAGTGGGATCAGCTCATGGGAAAAAGGCGGCTGAATTAGTTTTTTGCAGGCTGCCAGGAAGAGCGAGCTGTTCTGATTGTGGTTTAAACTACCTGTTGGGGAGACTTTTCTAGTCACTGGTAGCCCCTTCTCGCTAGAGAGATAAAATTAATTTCTGTAAATAGGTATAAAAACCCTCTCCATGGCATAAAATACTTTATTTACCATGTTGTAATTGTGTATTTATTGTTTTCTGCTGAAAATAAAGAAGGCTACTTATCTTTTCCATTTGAAATAGAAACGCAGCCAAAGTAATGCCCACACTGGATTTTTTAAAAAATCAGGCAGTCTTGAATAATGGATTTAAAATAAATTCTTATTTTCAAAACGTAGACAGAAGGATGTTTTTATAAATGTTTTAACTGCCTTGCTGCTTAACCAATTTAAAATTGTTTTCATTTAGGTTATGCTTGGAGAAACGAGATATTTGGAATAAACAGTAAACTTATAGTTAGGTTTTATTGTATTTATCCAAACATCAGCATAATTTGGATTCCTGTAGTGCTGGTAATAGAAGGCATCTTGCACTAGAGGCAGTTTATGTTGGGTGAAACATAAGATTAAATAATGTTATATAGAGTCCATGTAGTTAGTAAATACTCTAAACACAACCTTTGTCTTTCACTGTAGAGAATCTGCAGGTTTATGCAAAGCACTTCCATGGTGTGTATTAGAATAGAAAAATAAACCTTTTCCTCAATATCCATATCATATTCTCCCCAAGCTTAAATTGTTTTAGAGGTTTAAATTTTTTCATTGGTATCATTTATATAAATATGTTGTTCCTGAAGTTCTTGCAAGTGTAGTTGATAATTTAGGGGGTATTTAAAGATATATGTATATATAGATAGATAGGTCAGAAAGTTAACTTCAAAATCTGTGTGAGTTTTAGGTTCTTTCTTCATAGTCTGTCATAACTTGACTGACAGAGTTAACTTCTGCATTATGTTACACACTTTAGGGATTTCAGGAACTATTGTGATATTAAATAGGATGTAAAATGGTAATACTATAGGATTTCTTTAAAAATTAATTTCTCTAACCTTGATAGACTTCATATCAGCGTTTCATCCTTTTAGTTTCTGAACTTTGTGTGAAAGTGTGTAAACATTAAAGCCTTGTTTTCTGAAGATAGTGTTTGAATAGTCTTAAACTTGTAGAAGTCCCTAATGAGCTAGAAATAAGATTAGGAAGTTTAGAAAGAAATCTGGGAAATGGAAGCATGTAAAAAGCAAAGTTACTTCTTCAGGACTGTGTGCCAAGCACATGAGGAACGGGATTTTGCTTTTCTGGTTTGTCTCTCTGAAAAGTTCAAAGTGCTTCTGTCAGACCTAAGTTCCATAGAGAACTGAGGAAAAAGCCAAAAATCAAGCTTTTTATAATATTTTTGGAAAGCAGGGTAATCATTCATGGGTAATCAGTTTTTGATACTAAATTAATTGTTATGTCTACAATTCTGAGTGAATTTTTCAGTCAAAACATTGTCTTGTGCAATACTGTAATGATGTGCAAACATCATGGTTAACTTTCAGAAAAGAATGTTAAGGTTTCTGGCAAGGAGTACAGGGTAGGGAAAGACTTCAGTCCTGGTTTTGTTTTGGCTAAGAAGGTTTCTTATCTTGCACAGGCCCAGGGCATAGCTCCGTAGTTAAAGGTTCTTCTGTTGAAGAATGTAATACTGAAGCAGACAAGAAGTAAAATACATTTAGAAATTGATTCAGAAGTTTGTTCTTCCAAATACTTATTTCTTTGTAATTTTTATCTTTGGTGTGTGACTTTTCCATAAAATATTTAAGCTGTCTGATGATTTAGAAGCCTTTTTCCATTTCATTCATCTCTTATTTATGCTATGCAGCATCAGTTTTTACCATTCTTACTTGAGTCATAAAATTGTCGATTTATATATGTCAATAGTAAATTCTGTCCTTTCAGTACTGCTATTTTATCTTGGAAATGCCCTTTCTTTGTAGTTATACCATCTGCTTCTATAGAACTGAGCTCCTGATTTATTACCAAAACCAGACATCAGTATTAATCTGTCATCCTATATAATGGAAGCTACAATAGGAGTCTTTGGGAAGACAAACTGTTCATTCAGTTTAAATTTGTATTACATTTCTCCAGTTGGATGTGATTACAGGGCTGCTGTTCCGTTTGTTTAAGTGTGATTGTCAGCTCCACCGTTGCACACTCCCTCCCTACTCAGTTTTTATAGAAGAAATGCAGGGTGACTTGATAGATAATTCCTCAGTTCTGTCACATGGCTTTGTTCGTTCTCATTGCTTAAAATACCTTGCCTGTAGGTCTGAAATTTCAGAGTGCTCTTCATTTTTGGCCTTGCCATAATACAAGATTACTGTTCTTCTCTATAAGAATGCAAAGATGTTACTTCTTTTATAATAGTAACAACTCAGTAGGCTTATTTGCCTTCCCATTGGTGTGCATCGCATTTTAGAATTTCCTGAATGGTTACTCTCATCCACAGAGAAATATCTGGTAAATGTTGCTGTTGGCTTTTCCAGGTTCAAACTCCAATCTTAGATTAGACTTCTAAGAATAAAATAAAATAAAACGTTCTGTGTAAAGTTTGGCACGACTTTATCACTTCTCTGAGCTTGTTTTGCAAATTAAAAAAAAAGACAAGAAAACTCAAACACGAACTAGACTAAATGAGTTTCTAGTCTTCCAAGTTTTAGGCTGTAAATCTGTTACAAATGCTTTTTTAAACATGAGTATGCTTTTAAATAGTGTAAAGTTGACATTCTGGCTTTCATAGTAACTAATACAAAGAGATGGGAAATGAAGCACATGCAAGTTCTGCACTTCCCATCAGGATGTTATAAATATAGTTTGTTCAGGGTGATAAAGGGAATATGTCTTCTTCTAGTGTGTGTTCTTTAATATTCAGGAGGATGCTAGCATATAAGACCTCTTTATTCACAAACTGAAAATCCCCAAGTAGGTTTGATTTCTTAAATCTTTGATCTGGAGTGAAACTGACTTGAGGCTTCACTGTTCAGTGTGTGGGTGGGGGGTCATTTCTGTGGAGCACAGCAGTGGTGTGTTTACATTGCAGCTGAATGCTAGGTTGGAGGCACAGGATACTATGGAATAAAGAGGGCAACTCTGTTTAGGTAATTTTTTCCCTTGCTTTCTGCCTCATTTACAGAGCTCAGTGGCAGAGGCTCAGAGAGTGTAAGAAAATGCCTTTGGATTTAATGAATGAATGCTGATTCTGTTACATATTTGATTTAAAATCTTGGTTAACAAAATAATTTTATATCCTAGTGCTGCATTGATGTGGCGGGAGCCATTCCAGTATTACAGCAAAATTGACATTTTCATGGTTTTTTTGAGCAGTGCTTATCAGTTTGAAATGGAAATCTGTTCAAATCTGAAAGTTATCAATGACACAAAATGAAACACGCTGTCAAAATACTGTCTGGTTAAAACGCATCTTGCCCAGAGCAGATATGTTCTTACAGTCACTCTTGGTGCTTGTTCAGGCAACACAAAAATGAGAAAAAGCACTGAAGATGAAGACAAGTAGAGAAGTGTTAAGTAAGAATGGATTGCATTAAAGTAGAACATTTTTCTACCTTATCATAGACTGAAGTTCTAGTATCTTCACATAAATGTTCAAGGTGGCAAACTGAGAGTTCTGCATTTGTTTCAGTAACTAAGATTTTAAATCAAATATGTAACAGAATCAGCATTCATTCATTAAATCCAAAGGCATTTTCTTACACTCTCTGAGCCTCTGCCACTGAGCTCTGTAAATGGGGCAGAAAGCAAGGGAAAAAATTACCTAAATAGAGTTGCCCTCTTTATTCCATAGTATCCTGTGCCTCCCACTTAGCATTCAGTAACTCAATAAATACTTTTTACTGAATAATTGCAGAAGGCATTTTTTCAGACTAATGAATGAATCTGTTGCATTGTAAACTGGGAGGAAGTAATGCTGGTGTGTTCAGTTAGGTATTGAATAAAAAAAAGAAATGTGATGTCAATAGATTATACTGTATGAGGTTTCTTTGTTCAGCAATTAATGTAGTTAGCACTGAATATTTTAATTTTTACATTACGCATTTTTTCATCAGTCCCTGTTATATGTGGAAGGGAGCACCTTATTTTTCTGAAGTTGTACTCTGGTCCACTTCTGGCTGCTTGTGTGGGGTTAAAAGTGCTGTCTTAAATGAGTGGATAAGTATAGCAGAACAACTTTATATATAACCTGCTTCAGGAGGTGAAGCAGTAAGTAAATTGAGTGTGCTAGTTCATAGGTAAATGAAAACTTGAGTTAAATAAAATCAGAAGTAGGATAGCATTTGAAGCCAGAAGTTTGAGGATGATGTTTCAGTAGTTTAGTCAGTATTTCTAGTGAAATATAGTGAATTATATCAGTGAACAGTGACTGGAGTCTCTTGACATGGTTATTTCAGTTTTTTATTTTGTGTTACAGATTGACTCCCATAATATCAGTGTGGAACTTTGGCAGTTCATCTACTACCTTACCCTGTGGAGAAGTGTAATACCATGCTGTGTTTTTTTCACTCTTTTTTGTCTATATGTTTTGTGATTGTGTAGGGAAGAGGAACACAAATTTTCTAGTGAGGGCTTAGGTCTCTTCAGTGTAGGACTCTATATTTTGATTCAGGCATACATTCATGAAACTCTTGTGGTAGTTTTCCAGTTTCTTTCATATCTTTCTTCTGAACAAAATAAGCATCTTGTTATACGTCTTGCTGGTAGGCACAGTAGGAGGGAGGAGAAGGCATCTTGTTTTAGCATAGTCTTTGTGCTGCATGTAAGTATTGCAAGGTTGGTTTCTCATTGTCCCTCCAGAGTATGGTTAGTACCAGTAAAATGTTACAGTGCTTGACAGAGTTTATCTACTTGACATACTTTATTTACTTCTGTATGCTATTTAAAGATTGAAGGTGGTCTTCAATGGTTTTTATTTTTATATAAAATACCCACTCTATCACTCTTGATAGTGATAGAGCAGAAAAACGTTTCTGTTACTAAATTAGTTTATCTTTAAATCTTATTTAGTGATGCAGGTGGTGAGGAGTAATCAGTATGGATTTCTCCCATGTTGACTTGGGAGAGAAATGGAGAGAGTTTACCATAACTTTAATAAAGCTTTGGATGCTGTCTTCCATAGTCTTCTTACAGACAAAGTGACAGAGTACAGGTTAGGTTAATGGACAGGAGATGCATTGAAAACTGGTTGAATGACTGGGAACAGAGAGAGCATGGTGATCAGCAGCTCAAAGTCCAAGACAGAGGCAAATTACTGGGGTTGTTCCCGAGGGTGCCTCCAGGGGCCAATACTGTGACCTTGATGCTTGGACAGAGTGCATGCACCCTTAGCAAGTTCATAGATAATGCAAAACTGAAAAAGGAGTAGCTGAAACACCAGGTAGTTGTGCTGACATCCAAAGTGATGTGGACAAGCTGGAGAATTGGGTGGCAGGAGATCTTGTGTAGTTAAACAAAGGAAACACAAAGCTCTGGCATTGGTGCGTAGTAGCCCCAAGCACGTGGTGGTGGGGCTAAACAGCTGGAAAGCAGCTCTGCAGAGAAGCATCTGGGGGTGAAGATGTGAACAAAGCCAGCCTGTATGGGGAAAGAAGGGTGATGGTGTCTCCGGTGTAATTGGGAGGGGTGTTGTCAGCAGCTTGAGAGGGGTGATTGTTCCACTCAGCTCAGCACTGGTGAGACACATCAGACATGGAGTTACTTGAGAGGTGTCTGTGCAAGGCCATCAAGTTGATGAAGGGACTGGATCATATGTCAGATAAAGAGATACTGAGAGGTCTAGGTCTGTTAAGCCTGAAGAAGAGGAAATGGAGTGGGTCTTAACTATGAGTATAAAAATAATGTGGAAGGGTTGAGATGAGATTACCAGACTCACTTCAGTGGTGTGAGGTGAAAGGGCAAGAAGCAATGGAGACAAATGGAAAAACGTGAATTTCCATTTAAATACAACAGGATACTTTTGTTTGTTTATTTGTTGTTTTGTTTGGGTTCTTTTAATGGTGATCAAACTGACAAAGGTTGCTCAGAGTGGTCATAAAGTCTTCATCGTTGAAGATATTCATGACCCAATGGGAGAAAGCCCTGCGCAACCAGATAGATGTAGCTGATCCTACCTGAGCTGGGGGTGGAAAGGGGCAAGGTTGAACTAGATGATCCTCAGTTGTCATCTCAACTCAAGTGATTCTATCTATGTTTATAAAGATACTGGTTATAGGTAAGGATTCATGTTACAGGACTGTTTACTGAAAAATGTTACTGTAATTAGTCAGGAATAAAATCAGGACAGATGCTAATAGGGGAGATTAGTAAGGAAAGTACAAGAAATTTTAAGGTTGGCAAGAAGAATATTCCATTACTTTCTGTATCGACACATATCTTAATTTCTCTGGTAAAAGCTCAGGAATCTGCCTTTAAAAAGGTTATTCTGAAGTAGCAAACAGTGTGTCTTAAATATTTAATAATTTGCTTCAAAGACCTAACTTTTGAATCTAGGGTAGGTTTTTATTATAATTATTCACATGTACAAATTAATGTACCCAATGTTGCTGGACTAATTTCAAAGTTTCGGTCATATTTCAGGAATGAAGTATTGAAGTTTCCCAGAACTTAGCATACACAGTATGTTATGGCAAGTTACAGTCTGATTCTTACAGAGATCAGACCCAGAAAACTAATTTTTGTGTTCAAATTTCAGTATTTTCAGCTACTTTCCAGGCCAACTTCACACTATACCATTTTTTTTTGTTGGTGTTCTGTTTTTTTTTGTTAAAGTGAAATAGCAATAGTTGTTCATACTCAAGGGCTAATACTTTGTGGTTTTTTGTAAGTATAAATTTTCATCAGAGTTGGAATATATAGACTCATAGAACCGTAAATCAGCCCAGATTGGGGTGGACCTTGAGAGTTCTTATGTCCCAATCTTTTGGGGGACAGGGAGTATAACTGAGATTATCTTGCAACCTGTCTAGTCACATCTTGAAAACTTGCAGTGAGGTTTTTTTTCCTACTGAGGGACAGTGTTTCAGTGAATGATTTTAACTGCTGGAACATTGTGATGAGATGCCCCTGAGCATTTTCTTCGTCAGAGAGGAGAGGCCTAGCTCATTCATTCTTCATGGGACAGGTTCTCCAGCCTTTTGTTCATCTTAGTGTCCCTCCTTTGGATTGTTTCCAGTTTGTTCACATCTTTCTTGTATTATGTGGACCAGAATTGGACACAGTACTCCAGCTGCAGCTGCACAGCTGGGTGAGATGGGATGATTGCCATCTAGGTTTAGCCAGCTTTTGATAATCAACTCAGGAATCATATGGTAATTATGTGTAGATTTGTGTACGATGTTTCTCTGAAATTTTAATCTTTTTTATTGTTCCTATTTTGAGTCTACCTCTTGTTTTCCATAAAATTATGCATCTGTATGTAAATGTTTACCTGTATGAAGGAAATTCTGTTTATGGCTCATTAGGCCTTGTATGGTTATTTTATAGATAAATGGCATTCTTTTTTCTGTTTATAAAATTTTGGAATTATCATAAGTCAATCAATTTCTTTTCAATATTGCCATCTGTTAGTAGAGTTAGCCCTAGAGATGTTACAAGATTAAGGGTTGGATACTTGTCTAATACTGAACAAGAAGGAATTGCTTGCATTATCTTGTTCAAACCACTTTTTTTCCCCTCGGTTTTTTTTTCTTGCATGTATTTTTTGTGCTTTCTAAGCCTCTGTGGATTTTTTTGTTACATTCATTCCTTACAATAAAACAAAAAGGATGCTAGAGAAATGTCTTTATTCCTCTAAAAGCAGCATGTTACCATGCTTCTGTAGTAATCATCTCAACTCATGTTCCAGTCTAGAAACAGGTGGGATTTTTTTTCCTCAGTTTTATGCATAATTTTTTTTAATGTTACACTGTGAGATTTGTTCTGTATGGGTTGTACTCTAGCTTGTATGAGCTGTTATTCCTAGTGCATGTTAGATGATTCAACCATGTTCAAATGTTCACAATTCAGGTGAGGGTTTGATTTCTAGTGTATAAAAAACTGTCAGGGGCTTCTCATTATAGAAGCAGTTAATCCACCTGTGGACTTGACACATCTCTCTCTCAAAACAATCCAGTTTGCAGGAGGAGGTGAGAGGGGAGAACAAAACCAAAACCTGTGTTTGATTAGAGGGTGAAGTGCAAGGAGGAGGAGGAAGATGAAAAAAGCCTCTGGTACATTTAATGAGGGTAATGGCAAACAAATTGGACATCATCTTAGAAATTCCTTAGTTATTGTCAAGAGTATCTGCTCATTTATGTAGCCCTATTGACATTGTTTCAGAACTAATTACTCAAAAAAGGTGTTTTTTACCTAAGGGCACAGATACCTAGCATGTAAAATAGGAAAGTCTCTTGCTGTGGCCTTTAATGAATTCCAGAATTCATTTCCTAATCTGATTCTTCAGTAAGAAAAATGCCAGCTGTTTCAACAGCTGTTTTTTCATGGATTTTAGCTGTATTTCACTTGCTTATTGGTAATTCTTGTGAAAATGAGAGAGGCAGTCGGTCTTCTCAGTGTCACACCTCTCTCTCTTCTAAAGTTATGGCATTATTTGCTACAGCAATTGAAACTTTTAGAAGCTTTCTGCCCTTTGTGAAATGATTTAAATGTATTATTCATTTTACTGTATACATACCTTGCTATTTCATGTTTTCATAATCTTTGTGTTAAGACATACTGAGGTTTTCAGTTGTTCCATTTAGTTCAAGCTCAGGGCTGACATAAACTCTGCTGAGTTTTAATGCCTTTTTTGTGCAGGTGTTTGCAAGGCAGAGGTGTATCCCACAGTTAACAGGTTGACACTGCTAATGTGCCAAAGTGTGCTTGTGGTGGCAACTTTCCATGTTAGTTGGCTGGTTCCTAGTCTTGTAGTGCAGCACAGTTCAGTTTTTCCATGCTGTTTTGGGGGGATTTTGGAACAGTCAAATAAGAAAAGCAGGATGAGTCTTTGTTAGGCTTACATGGATGTGCCTGAGTGCCTCTTAGATAAATGCATAGGAAAGCAAAAGGGATGCAAATCTTTGCCTTGTGTTCCTAGAGCTGTATGTAACACTCAGGGTCATGCACACTGGACAAAGAACACTTACTTGGCTAGAAGTTAGTTTTAACTGCTTATCCTAAAGGTGCATCCATTCTAGTATATTTGCAGATCTTTTTCTGGTAGCAAAGTTTTGTGATGTGGAGAACTGCAAAGACCTGGTCAAAAGTTGGTAACTACTGAATAGTAGCTAACAAGATGGAAGAATGAGATGAATGTAGTAAAAGCTAACTGAAATTTAGTTTGGTCTTATCTCTACAAATCAGTATCTTAGTATCATACCTTAGAGATATGGCAGAAATGGGGAATAAAGTGATAAAAGACAGGGTCTGGATAAAAATAATAAAAGCAAGAATGCAGTTTAGGCTGGGAGAAGCACAAGACTCTAATGGAGCTCCAGCAATGAATAGGAGCATTGAATCTTTTCTTGGTTTAAGATCTGCTAAGGATAATATCTGCCAGACAAATAATCTGCTAAAGAAGAAGCTGAAAACCTTCCTGGAAAAACAACCCCTCCCTCCAAATTACTGTAACTTCAAAAGTTGAGTCTTCCAGGCAAAAATGTAGGGAAAGGAATAACAGTTCTTTACTAGCAAATATATATATGATACACACACACACACGTATATATATGTGTGTGTATGTATATATAAATATAAATATATATATATTTCAGAACAAACAAATGAACAAGCACCCCTGAAAATTTTCTCATGTTAAGTGCCACTTTTCCCCTTTGGTGCAGTTATGACTACGACGGGCAGGGCGCGCAGGTGGCTCCGGTGGGGCGACAGGTGCAGCCAAGGCCTTGCAGCCGTCTGAGGGTGCTAGCAGGGGTGCTAGCGGGCCCTGCCAAGGCAGGGAAGGGGCTGGCGCTGCCTTGCAGCCGGCGGGGGCACTAGGATGCAAGAGCGTGACCTTCCCACGTGGTGATGGCCCTGGCCTCTGGCAGCACCCAGGCGTTGGCTCCGGGCTCCCTTGCAGCAAGGAGTGAGGTTTCGGTCACACTGCTGAAAACCACGGGGTAGCAATATCTTAGGCCAGCCACACTGTCACCCACCTGTCCCCTCTCCTTGATTGCCAGAGGGAAGGGGCAGTCTTGGCCCCACACCTCACAGGATCTGAGGCCGAGTTTACACCTCTTGTGATATTCCCTGAGCTGTGGGGGACCCGAGGGAAAACAGTGAGGAGTCCTGGTGCAAATGACTGAGATATCCCTGTCACCATGATCTACCCCCAAGACAATCATCATGTGGGAGACTTGAGAGAAGGATGGTTGATGTTAACCATCATTAGAATAAGAAGACAAAAACAATAAATCAGGATGTTTTGTTGTGCAATTTTTCTCGTTTGTCTTCATGAAATACCTTGAGATTTTTGTGTCTTTTGATACTGAGGATTTTCCCAGTTCAAGGTAATCTTTTCTCTCTTTTGCCTCTAAATGAAGCAGAGCTCATTGACATGATGAAGAGAGGTGGTGACAAGAATCTCTAATGTGTGAAAGGCACTAAGGCAGTCTGAACTCAGATGAGCTCTGACTATGATTCCTACAAGTTCTCCATTGTTACTGCATTTTTGCTTGAAGCACCATGGTATAGCTGAGAACAGCCTTGAGTGGAGTGGATGTGGCATTTGAAGACTGTTTTTACTGTGCACTGTAGTGTTTTTAGATGTAAATAGAGAAATCTAAGCTGCTATCAGCATCTGTATTGTACTAAGTTGCTGAAACTCACAATTCAGCACTTCTCTTGCATTCTCTTCTCCCTTACTTACTGTGTTCCTAAGAAAAAAATACAGTGTAAAGCAAGAGCAGAATCCTTTAGTAGAGCAGAAAACTTTTCTCACATGTAAAAAGGAAATATGTAAATAAAGATTTGTTTGTACAGTGTGACAGGCTTCCACATGTAATAGCAGCTGCCTTCTTCCATATGGTAAATTCACCATCTGCTGCTTCTTTGTGAATGGCCTGTTCCTTGCTTGGACATTGTGGTGCTGGGGCTGTTTTGGGGGCCAGAAACTGGGTAGCTATACTGTGAACTTGCTAAAGAGATGCAGTGTAACTGCATTCCTCCTCACAGTGGAAAGGGCTGGCTGGGCCTAATGGGGTTGGTGTGACTACCCAGCAGCTTCCACGGAGCATGAGAAAATATAGGGAACTTTTGTTTGTGTGTGGACCAGAGGTCACAGCTCTGACTGCAGTGCAGCTCTTTCCTTGAGGTTCATGACTTGGCATATGGTTGTCAGCCACTCACTGGGGCAGTGATACAGGCACCAGTCTTCACACCTGTATGTTGCTTGTGTGGATATAGAAGCTCTTCGTGATGCTGTGTCTTTGTTCTCTCTGCTTGCTGTAATTAAATTGTGATAGATAGGGTTGGAGTTTTGAACATGCTGCTTTTGAAATAAACTCGCAGATGGGAGTATCTTCATGCACAGTTTTGGCAGGTTTCTAAAACATGGAAACCTTCTATTGCTATTCTCTTAGAAGCAAAATAAAGAACAATTACACAGGTTTCTTAAAGCATATGAATTAAACAGATGGTCACAGAAAAAAAACACCTGAATTGTGATCTATAATTGATAGAGCATTTTATAGTTAAATAATTTCATAATATAAACTTGCAAAGCTACTTAACTCTCAGTGCATGTCATAACAGCAACAGCATTGTTAGAGTGCTCATTTTGATTCAGAATGTTATTGAATTATGTTTGCTCAAAACTCAATGAAAATAGTGGATTGTCAGCACTTATAAACATGCAAAGCTGATGTTAGAAATACAGAAGTGCTCCTAGGTAGGATTAGGCAAACAAGCAGAGGTGACTGATGAGAAAATGTAGGGACCTTGTCTTTGGCAATGACAGAGGATGTACATCTTAGTGAATGAGAGCTTTGAGTGCAGGCACTTGCAAGTCACAGTCACTCGGCAACTTATTTATGAACACCTAGGCAGGTTTTTAATGCGATACCTTTCTATCCAAACCTCAATTCCTTTCATGAGACTTTTAGTACAACATACACAGCAATTCCTTTTGTATCCTTTAAGAATCTCTATGGTTAGCATTGCTGCTGGCTGAAAACATTAAACCTGAAGCTGTTTTGACTGCAAAACATTTAAGTTGTACATCTTGACTTAGAAAACTCAGAGACGTCGTTTCTTGTGATGCATTTTTGCAGAAATACTGAGCTCAGGCTTCACTCAGATACCTGATTGGAGCTTAAAACCAAAGGAGCTGGGGTTACTTTATATCAGTTCAGAAATTATGGTACTCTGTTTATATCCTTCAGAGTGTTCTGTGCTCTATTCTCTGATGAAATTATGGCTAGCTCTACTAATTTCTGTTTTATTTTCTGTGGATAGCACTGACTGTTGGATGGGCCTTCCTTTTTAATTGATCATGACAGCATGAGATCTTAAAAGCTTTCATTAGTGCTCATTAGATTAATCAATATCCTTAAATGAGATTGAATACTGCAGTCTTTACTGTTTTACAGTCTTTACTGTTCACTATCAAGAGTCCTTGAAGATAATGATGGGAAGTTGTGGAGTGTATCTTTCTATAATACTGAATACTGGTGATAGCAGGATGGGTTATAAGACATGCACTACTGACAGTAATGTCTTTCAGTGCTCTTATATTCTATATTACTTGAATAAACTTTTTATCTGTTGATGGAACCCTGCTCTCTTTAGAAATGCAGTGATGTCTGGACAATCATTGTGTATACTCTAATGGTATTAAATAATTTCGCACTTAAGTGTGTATCCGTTCTTTTCACAGATGTGTGAAAGCTGCAGAGCTCTCGTGAGGATATCACTTGAGCTGTTTTCTCTTATGATTGCTCAATATTGACTGTTTTACTGTCGTTTGTATTAAATTTACTGTTAATATTTATTTCTGTGACTGGCAGTATAGAGTAACTTTGTACATTACACTAAGGCAGAGTGAGCTGTAAAATACAGCATTTTTTTGCCATCAAAAGTTAACATTTTATGTGTGGGCTTAGTGATACTGAATTTAATTGCACTCAGAAATTAACTTAATATTTTTATTTTAGAAAACAAACCTTTCTGTAAATGCTTTACCAGGTAATAAATGTCTTCTGGTACACTTGATATGAAAGTGTTGAGTGGGACAAAATATATATAGCCTGTTCAAGATTAACAGACTGTGATCTCCAATATGTGGGATATATCAATATTCAGCATCAGCAAGAAGGGTGTCTTTTTTGTTGCAAGCTTCTGGATTGAAAATTGTAGCACCTAAATTTGTGCTATTGTTACTAGAAATCCTGTTCCCTTACAGAAAAATTATTTTATTTGCATATGCTCCTGCCTTTCTGCTTACTCTGTAAATTTTTCACTGGTAATTTGCATTCTTATCAAGACTCCCACTTCTCCATTTTGAAATGGTGCCTTTCTTTAAGTTTGGCGTTGTAATGCAATGTGTCTCTCAATAGAGTTAAGATTATTTTCCTCAAGTGGTAATAGGATAAATAGGAACAAATAAAAGCTCAGTGAACCTATTATTAGTCTAAAATAGATTTCAATAAATTGAATGTTGGTTTCTTGGCTCTCTGGGGAGTTTTATACTTCATGAAAGTCAGTCTATCCAGGGAAGCAATGCCCAGTTGAGATGTGTGGGGAACAAGCTCACTCAGGTTTCAGCTGTGTGTGCACTGACACACAGAATATTTCTTCCTAGTTACTTCAAAATCAGCGGTCTTGATTTTGGTTCATTTCCTAAAAGACCCTCCTGTTAGGGAAGGTGTGATCCACTTCTTTGTGGACTGCCTTTGAATGAGAGGTTTCTGTTCATGAGGCTTCTTTGCTCTGGAATAGAATGACACAGGCTCTTGCTAATATACCTAGGCCTGCGGCAGTTTCAGGTTTTAAACGATGTACGGACACAACAGTGCCTCTACTGGTTTGACTTGTTTTGATCACGGTGAGGAACAGAAGCAAAGGGGAGCAATACAAGCAAGTACCCAGTTTTGCCAGGTTAGACAATATCTATGCTTGTGCTGCTCCTAGTGGTGAAATGGTGTTTTTTTTTGGTTTAGTTTGTCAAGGTTTTGTTCTGATAAAAGCTCTCAAAGCTTTTGTTTCCATTTTGTAGAAAAAAACCTGCTTTTGTTCAGATTTTATCAACAGCTCAGCTTTTTGCATTTTTTTTTTTTTTAATGGTATGCTGTGAAATAGCTGATATTTTTGCATGTTTTAATTCAAGAGATGATTCGCGTATTTTCTAAACGTGTTTGTGAGTCTTGCAAAACAGTCTGTGAACTGTTAGAACTAAATGGTATGTGATGTGAAATGGTGAAGGATTTACATTTTCTGAAACAGTGGCTGTTTTGAAGCTTCTGAGTGTAAAAATTAAAGGTTTAATCAAGCAAAATTACTGGAGGAGCTAATGAATTATTGTAATATATAGCTCTGGAACATACTGTGACTTGGTGAAGGTAATGAGAGCAATGTCTGTCTTTGAAAACTGCTCTCCATCACTTTCTTCTTGGTAAAAAAAAAGTTATAGTCGATCATTTGGAGTAGAACAAGTGCTCTGACAAAGACTGTGTAAATAAACTGAGATAGGTGATTGAATGCTTGAATGGTAGCAGTAGAGTGAAGTTTTCCTTTGTCATGTTTTGCAGTCTATGATTTGTCATGCATTGGCACTCACTTTTCATTGATAGGCTATACACATTGTGATTAGGTGGGGTGGTTTTGGGGCTGGATGGTGGCCTGGTGACTGCTGTCCAGTTCTTTACTAGCTTTGCTGCAGCAGCATTTCTGTCAGCTGAGGAATAGTCTGATACAATTCACTTCTCCATCTGTGCTTTAGAAATACCTAGCCTGGACTGCTAGCTGTGTAGGCTTAAAATACAGTAGTCCTTTTAGTCAGGTCAGTCACCTTTCTGTTTATTCAAAGTAAACAAACTAGGGAGGAGATAAAAACTGATGATATGTGTAAAGCCTCTGACTCTTAGGGTTGTTCCTTGGGAAAAGAATGTTATCTGAGAAACTCTGGTGTGTTAAAAATGCTGTTTCTTGGAAGTAAGTCAACTAGAAGGTTGAACTTGTAACGCTGTGATAGCTTTGAAACAAAGTTTTGGAGTTGTATGGGTTTTGACTAAAATATTTTCTTCCTTTCATGGGTCTATTTTGAGAGAGTAAAGGAGGCCCTTAAGTTCTAAGGACACCCATTGTTACTCTTTTTTTTCAGGTGGTATCATGGAAAACTTGACAGAACAATTGCAGAAGAACGTCTTCGACAAGCAGGAAAACCTGGAAGTTACCTTATTCGAGAGAGTGATCGGAGACCAGGTTCATTTGTGCTTTCATTCCTTAGTAAGACAAATGTCAATCATTTTAGGTGAGAATTAAGTGTTTTATTTTGAATACTGTGATCTAATCTACTTTTTGTTTCAGAACACAAAGTCAGCAATGATTGTATTATAATGCAGTATTTTTGACTGTTTAT
The DNA here is from genome assembly GCF_963662255.1 of Cinclus cinclus. Classification (NCBI taxonomy): domain Eukaryota; kingdom Metazoa; phylum Chordata; class Aves; order Passeriformes; family Cinclidae; genus Cinclus; species Cinclus cinclus. Next base: position 9,903,971 of record NC_085084.1, read on the forward strand.
GCTTTCATTGTACAGCTTTTTACTTGTGTTTGATTGTTTTAAAACATGCTACTTTAAAATTACTTTATAGGGTGTAGAACGGAAGTGTGAGGAAACGAAAAAATCTGGATAGAGAAGCTTGCCTAAAGTGGTTTGAATAGACTTAAAGCACCATGCAGTTTTCATTAGTCAGTCAAGTAGATTGTTTTGTGTCTGTTCCATAGTAATCATTGTAATTAGCACAGTTAAAGTGCCAGCACATCTGGTTGCTTTCTTAATTTTGAGGGGAGAAAACCCCACCCTAAACAAACAAACACTCCCAAAAACAAGCAAAAAAAACCAAACAATTTTTTAAAAAGCCACAAAAAAATCCCAAAGCAAAAAACACCAATGGATTACATTTGTAGTAATGAAAAGGTTTCCTGGGAACAGCTTTCTTCATTTGTCCTGAGCATTGTTTCCTGACTCCCCTTGCAGTTCTATATGCTTATGAGCTTGGATTTAATCTCTGAAGATTCATCTTTGCATTAATTTTACATTACTACTTGTAAGAAACAGCTTTATTCAAATTATGCATTAAATAATCTCTTCTTGAAGAAAATACACAAACGTTAAAGAAAAAAATAAACTGTTTTGTTAGAAGTCTTTGTTTTGTTAAACTTCTGAAATGGTTATGTGAGCTTTTTCCCATTAGATACCAAATTTTAAAATTGAGTTTAAGGAAATACTTTGATTATTCCAATCTAATTGCTTAAATTTTAATATGGATGCTAAACTAACTCTAACAAAATGACTATTTTTTTGATGATTTTTGTTCTCTGCATTGTATAGTTTAGAAGTATAGTGATTTTTTGTTGAAGTACTTGCTACTTTGTTCAGTTTATGCCTGTTATAAAAGGTGTATGTTGTGTATGATACAAGTAATAATGTTGTTGTGTACTAGTGCATTATTGCAGTTTTCCAGGATGTTCATGCTTATATTTTTTTTCTTTTTGATTTCATTTAATTTTGACAAATGTACTGTCTTTTTCTGTGAATCAGCACTTTCTTTAGATAAAAAAATGGTGGATTATATATATATATATGAATATTTTTGATAAAACATTCATTAGGTTTATTTATATGTTTACAGAGAGCCTGTAATACTGCATTTTACTGAATATAGACACTATCTTAAGAATTAAACATGGTCCTAATCTCCTTTTGTTAAAAAAAAAAAATTTGGGAGCAAAAATTTTTCTAATGTCAAGCTTCTGTTATTTTTTAATTAACAGGATTATTGCCATGTGTGGAGACTATTACATTGGTGGGCGTCGCTTTGCTTCACTCTCAGACCTGATCGGTTATTACAGTCATGTGTCCTGCTTGCTAAAAGGGGAAAAGCTCTTATTTCCAGTAGCACCTCCAGAGGCAAGTAAAAAAAAATTCTGAAGACTAATTTACTAAAATGTTTGTAACTTTAATCGCTATTCAAAATTTTCTTTGGGAAAATAATTTTACGAAGTTTCCTGTGGTTTTGTATAGGCATACGTGGAACTATATGGAGAACAAAAATGCATTTTTACTGTTACAAAATAATGATTTAAAAAATTTGCTATTTAATAAAAATACATGATGAAGAAGATAGAGGTACTGCAGTTACCGCACAATGTGGTAACATCATTTTAAGTGGACAGAGAAAAACAAGAACATACTGATTTATTGGCTAATAAAGAGCATTGTTGTAATGTAACCTTAACTGTTTTGTGATATTTTGCATATCTAACAATGGTTTCAGATATGCATCCTGGAGATAACCAAGTTATCTTTCACATACCCATCCTTAAGACAAGAAAAGTAATTAAAATGAAACAAAAATCGGCAAAATCTCCCCTGTAACAAAATCCAAAACCTGAATTGAGTTGTTTCTGAATGTTAAAATTCTGGACATTCCCTCCACTCTAAATATAACAAAAGATAAAATAAGTGCTGTCTTAGCCAACAAATTACACGTTTCTAGCTGACAGTGGTTTTGAGCTTTGGAAATATAAAACTGGCAAGGCGGATATAAGTGGTGTTACAAGTTCTTAGCCTCAGAATAGCATAGTGCTGGGGAAAAAGATTCTACAGTATAGAATATACTGTACACAGTATAGAGAAAAAAACATCGCTCTCTTTTTAAACTCTAGCCTGTGGAAGACAGAAGGAGAGTTCGAGCAATTCTACCTTACACCAAAGTGCCAGAAACTGATGAAATAAGGTATGTTTGATTAACAGTAGTAGCTGTAAAGTTCTCAAGTGTATTTATAAATAGTAGTAATTCAGGTAGGTGTTTGAATGCAAATATTTTTCAGTAGCATCTTAAACTTGACACAGTTAGATTACAGGATTATATCTCTTTGTTCTTTGGTTGGAAATAAAAGTAAGACATTTTGTTCTTAGTATATTTGTTTGTATTAATTGTAAGAGAAGGTACATTAGGTACACAGAATTAAAAATAGTAATGTTATAATTTTGAAATATATTTTATAAAGCCCTTTTACCAAAAGGATAAATTTATCAAAGAATTCTATACAGAAGTGCCTTACCTGAGTGTGTGAAAGAAATGAGCTAGGCTTTATTCTCAACTGCCACAGAACTATTAATAGATGTGTAGTTAAGGAAAACAATTCAGATCATTAGAAAGAGAAACTTGAGACTTGACTGCTTAAAATTTAAGAATGGAAGACGTGAGTCTTTCAATTAAAGACCATTTTCTGGTTACTTGGGATTGATACTGCTTTCTTGAGATAACTTTCTGCAGATGAAAAAATAGGAGGATTTGAAAATTATTTGTGGTGATTTCTAATTTCTCTAATGAGACAGATTTCATAAGATGATGTAATATACCAGTTGAATTGGGAATTTTTTTATGTTTAGGATTATTATCTTAAAATGTATGGAAAGACACCAGAGTTTTGTATCCTCATTTGGATGGAAATTTACTCCAAGACTCACTGTCCAGTCTGATCCTTTAAAGGATTATATGAGAATATTTGTTTTTGTAATAGTGTTTTAGTAAGGTGATAGGACTGGGAAGTGGCTCTCTAATGGCACATTGCAACTAAGGCTTCCTACTGTGTGAGAACAGAAAAAAGTGTTTTATGTGCCTTATTCCACCTATCATCTTAAGAGGAAATAGCATTTTATTGTTTGCCATCATAACAAAAATTGTAGGCAATTAAACCTTTTCTTCTTTGAGGATAGAACTGAAATGCAAAGTTGTTATTTGGGTTTTGAGGTCTGCATGGCTAAAATAGGTCTGTTCATGGCATAGCTGAGACCAAAGTTTTCAGTTTGTTCTAAATTGATTTAATTTCTCTTAAAGAAATTATGTATTTCAGAGAATATTGACTTAGAATTTTAATATCATAGTTAATATTAATTAAGTTTGAAGTATTACTGAGTTAATTTCAGTATGTCTTCCATGCAGTAATTATACAGTAATGGTTGGGTTGTTGTCTGTCACCAGTTAAAGCTGAACAGCAGTTGGATTTATTCTTTGTTTTCAGTAGTGGTTTCCTGCCTTTTTTTTTTCTTCAAATGAGAACCATACCATAGACATTTGCTATGAAATTTTGAATTGAAATGGTAGTTAATGAGCTTCAGCTCTTTATTATTTTCCTGTACCTTGATGCATCATGAAACATGATCAAAAATTCTGTGCCACAGTGAAAGGTTTTCATGTGACCTGAGTTTGTGTTCTTAACATTTAAGGAGTAACTTACACTAACTAGCCTTCCAGAAATGAAAACTCACTTGGACCAGGTGCTGGGTCCTGAACTTGGGTTACAGTAAAACCCTCTGCAGACCTACAGGCTGGAGGAGGAGTGGCTAGAAAGCTGCCCAGTGGGAAAGGACCTGGGGGTGCTGGTAACCAGTTGGCTGAAGATGAGACAGCTGTGCCCAGGAGAGTCAATGGCATCCTGACTTGGATCAGTAGTGGTGTAGCCAGTAGGATTAAGAAAGTGATTCTTTGCCTGTGCTCAACACTGGTGAGGCCACACCTTGTGTACTATGTCCACTTCTGGGGCATTCAATTCAGGAATGACATTGAGGTCCTGGAGTGTGCGCAGAGAAGGGTAATGGAACTGGTAAAGTGTCTGGAGTATAAGTCCTATTAGGAGCAGCTGCAGGGCCTCAGCCTGAAGAAAAGGAGTCTCAAGGGAGATCTCATTGTGCTCTACATAGCCCAGAAAGAAGCATGCAGCCAGGTAGGGTTCAGTCTCTTCTGCCAGGCAACCAGTGACAGGAAGAGAGAACGTAATCTTAAATTACCCTTTGGTCTACAGGGCAGCTCTAGGCTGGACATTAGGGGAAAAATTTTCACAGATAAGGTGATCAGACATTGAAATGCTAAATACTACCCAGTTAAGGTGGTGGAATCACTGTCTTGAAAGGCATTTAAGGAGACTGGACGTTGCACTTAGTGCTGTTGTCTGGTTGACATGTGGTATTTGGTTGGACTGATTCTCAGAGGTCTTTTCCAACCTATTTGATTCTGTGGTTCTCTGATTCTGAATGTTAATGCTTCTTATGCTTGTAGCTAATTGCATGTCATCTCTGGTAACTGCTCTGTATTCTCTTTGTATCACTTGTCTTTGTATGTGAGAACATAATGAATAGGTATTCCATAACTTATATTATGCAAGGCAATTTTTCAATGAAAGGAATATTATTTTCTTACAGACTACTAAGGGTTATTATACTTGTGTTTCATATTTGATCTCTCTTGATAAAATAACAATATGACTGTTTTTGAATATTGCTGTGGATTTTGTTTTATGCATTAGCACACTTTTAAGTTGGCAGCATATATTAGATACTAAATATTATTTTAAAGAATGAAAACTTGCATATAGTAACCACTTAACTGTGAGGAAAAATACCCATATGCTTGGAATATCAATTCCTGCATGTTTTACAAATAGGTTTTCCCAAATATTTTATGGAAATTATACTCAAGAATTCATCATGTTCTTTAAACTTTATATTATTATTGTATCTCTGATTTAAATCTTGCTGTAACCCTCTTCAGTTTCCTTAAAGGAGACATGTTTATTGTCCATAACGAATTGGAAGATGGCTGGATGTGGGTTACAAACCTACGGACAGATGAACAAGGTCTTATTGTGGAAGACCTGGTAGAAGAAGTGGTAAGTAATTTTTGTATTCAGATTTCTTAAATTAATGGGATTTTTTTATAAAATAATATTGAACAAAAACTAATGACATTTTAATTGCCTGTTTTCTAATTATGTATTTTTCTAAATCTAGTAGATTGATGTAGTAGTTTCTAAAATACTAAAACAAACCTGTAAGCCTCGTTTATTATCAAAAAATATTTATTCATATATTGTCCAAAGATAAGTACAAATTAATGGTACTGTAAATTTACTAGGTATTTCCCTAAAATCTGCTGTCCTGGGGAAGAATCATTAAATTGCATTTCTTTTAATTGCCATGAAATGTTCACTAAATCAAAAGAATGTAATTTTGCATTGTGGTAGGTCTTTCTCTTTATTCAAGGATAAAATTTGGGTTAAAAATTTATTGGTGAGAAGCAAAAAAGGAAAATAATAGATTTTATTTTTTTTTTGTACCTTCTTACACAGTACGTATGTTTTGCTAATAGCACTGTTACTTCAGATGCTTCTCACAGATGACCAATGTCAGGATGTGGACAGCTAAACTGAAGTGGTGGTACTACTAGATTGTTAATCTGTAGACTGATAGGTCAGTGGTAATTTAACCTTAGGAAGGCTGAGAAGGTTGCGACTTTCTAAAAAGTTATCACCTCTAAAGGACTTGGATCATGACTGAAGTAATCATCAGAAATAACATTTTTGCTGAATTTTAACCTAATGAATAAAGAGGAAAACTTTTCATAGATCTGCAGTAAGCCCTTTAGTTAAAAAATGCCTCAGACTTCTAAATGTAATTTTTTTTCTCCAGAAGGTATTTTTTTTAAAATTTATTTGTACTGTTGTCATTCACTTGATATGTTAATTTTCTCATAGGGAAGAGAAGAAGATCCCCATGAAGGCAAAATGTAAGGATGTTTGTTTTGTTGTTTAAAAGCAATCGTAACTGTTTGTAAACTTCCACTATGAGATTTCTAAGTTTTTGAGAAAGTGACCAAAGAGATTTATTTTTTATCTCAAGACTTCTTTATATACTAGCTGCTGCAGATGCAGGGATAATTAACATGAAAAAGTCCTGTAATAGGTATGTCTGTTACTAATGGGTATTGCAGTGCTGAAATCTTAGATGAGGCCATCCATGTATGATCACTTTCAGCCAAAATATTCACAACAGGAGTATTTCCTGAACACAGTTGCCTTGAAGATAACTACTCTAAATACTGTACCAAAGTACTATTAGAACAGTTTCTCTGTTTGCCTCGTGGGTAGGAGCATTGATCTTCTGGAGGGTAGGAGGGCTGTGCACAGGAATCTGGAGAGGCTGGGTCAATGAGGCCAGTGGTGTGAGATCCCACAGGGCCAAGTGAAGGTTTCTGCCCTTGGATAACAACAACCCCTGCAGTGCTACAGGCTGGGGCAGTGGCTGGAAAGCTGCTCAGCAGAAAAGACCTGAGATGCTGGTCAAGATTGGCTGAACATGGTCCATTGTGGGCCCAGGGGACCAAGAAGGCCAATGGTGTCCTGGCTTGGGTCAGCAATAGTGTGGCCAGCAGGACAAGGGCAGTGAATGTCCCTGTAAACTTAGGACTGGTGAGGCCACACCTTGAGTTCTAGGTTCAGTTTTGGGCTCTCACTGCAAGAAAGACATTGAGGTGCTGAAGTGAGTCCAGGGAAGGGAAACTGAGCTGGGGAAGGGTCTGGAGCACAAGTCTGGTGAGGAGCAACTGAGGGAGCTGGCAGGGCTCAGCCTGGAGAAAAGGAGGCTAGGGGAGAATGTCATCACTCTCTACAGATGCCTGAAAGGAGGTTATTGCCAAAAGAGATCTCTTCTCCCAAGTAACAAGTGATAGGACAAGAGGAAACTCACTCATGTTGCACCCACGGAAGATTAGCTACTAAGATTATTAAGTTTGGATATTAGGGAGGATGCCTTCACTGGAAGGGTTGTCAAGTCCTGGAACAGGGTGCCCAGGGCAGTGGTAGAATTACCATCTCTGAAGGGATTTGGAAGGTTTGTAGATGTGGCATCTGGGGACATGATTTACTAATGGATTTGGCAGTGCTATGTTAAGGGTTGGATGTGATGATCTTAAAGGTGTTTTCCAAACCAAAGGATTCTGTTGCAATTCTGTGATGCTTAGAACACTTAAAGTTTGAAGAAAAAGTCACATGGCTATAAGTTTACTTCTATTTGCTTAAATACTTCAAAGATCTTTAAAAATTGAATGCAGCTTAGAATCAACAGCTATGTCAGTCTGTTGATAGATTACATTCACAAGTGAAGATGAGTGGCAGAGAGTTGTGACAAATTTCTAGTGCCTTGATGACTTAATCTGATATCCTTATTTGTCATATTTGTGCTTGCTGTGTTTTTGCTGTTTCCCACTTTCCAAGAGTCTGGTGGGAAAAGGAGGCATTTCAGTGGTCTGTTTGGTTTACTGTGTCCAGCTAATCAATTTGGCCATATGGTTGTCTTCAAATGTGGAAATTTTGTATTTGGAAAGTAGCTTGTAGGAGATGCCTGGAGATTTGATTCTGTTTTTCAGCAGTTGTTTACCTTTCAGAGGAATCCATAAATCAATATCTGAAGGAAGTATAGAAAGAAAGTTAGAAATTGGGGTCTTTTCAGATAGATAAAAGCACCACATCTTTAGCTTTCCTTTAAATACAAATTATTAAGTTGTAGCATGTCAGACTTTTCTGAATAGTGGTAAGTATCAGGTGGAGACTAGGCAGAGGCTGTAGGCTTTTATGGGATACTGCTCTGACACAAGACTCTGGGAAAATACAAGGTGTGAGATCAAAGCAATTTGTTTTCACTAATCTAACAAAGCTAGATTTTGTTTCCACAGCTCTGGTAAATTTGAGTTTGAGGTTTTCTGTATGTGTTTAACTTCTTGTTTGAGCTTCAGATTTCATTATTGTAGTACATTGCTGTATGACTTCAAATAATGCCTATCAAATTATCTACTTTTTAGACAATTCATCTCAATCTCTAAACACAATTGCATTTGAACATCAGCTCCGATTGTTGAATATTTTTATTGAAAGTAATTTATTTATATACCTATGAGCGTTAGTCTTTTCATGCTTTTGGTGGAAGAGAATCACTGAGTAGCATAGACACTGATTGTCTCATCTGTATGTATTGGGTCTTTTTAAATAAAGATTAATTCATAGGTGCCAGAGCCTTGGATGTCACCACAACCAAAAAAGAGAGCTGCTAGTCTTGCTTTCTAATTTTTCTCTTCATCTTTGTTAAGATGGTTCCATGGGAAGATCTCCAAACAAGAAGCTTACAATTTGCTGATGACAGGTATGTGTATTTCTGATGTGAAACACAGTGATAGTGAAATGGCACAAAGCGATCCTGTTAATAATAAACTGTGGCAAAACTTCCTTATATGTATGGAAATATGAGTGATTTAGATTCCCCAACCCTTCTGGATGCTACTTCAGTAGACCACTACAAAGGAAGAAAACTTTCATGGCTATCAGAACTGAGTATAGTCTTAAGTAAAGTTAATAATTTTTGATTTAATTAATTTTTAAATTATTATATGCTGAGTAAATTATTTCACTTTCATAAAGCAAATATTTCTTTAGATGAAAACCATACTTCTGACCCATATTGTTTAATACCCTACTTTAAATACTGGAGGAGAGATTGTATCATTTTGAAAATGTTACCAAACTTTTTTGTATGCTGTTTTAAGAGATGGCAAAAATGTAACTAGGTTGCAGGCTACAGCTCAGCCATTTTTCATTAATTTTGGTGGTTTAGTACTAGTTCTTCTAGTCCGAGATCACTACTGGAATTTACTTTTATAGGGTTTGTATTTCTTCAAGTGTGCAGTTCTTTTATGTAGAAATAGATTTAGTAAGAGTCTATATATATCAGTACAAAAATAAAACTTATGATGTCTTTTCAGTTGGTCAGGTGTGCAGTTTTCTTGTGAGGCCTTCAGATAATACCCCTGGTGATTATTCACTTTATTTCCGGACCAGTGAAAATATTCAGCGTTTTAAAATATGTCCAACATCAAACAATCAGTTTATGATGGGAGGCAGATACTATAATAGGTGAGTCCTTGTGGCAAAAGGAACTGTGCATATTTTATGCTTGCATAACTTGCTCCTGATAATTATTTACTACTGTGATTTTAAGACTGTCATTTCCTTTATACAAAACATTTTCCCTAATTTCCTTAGTAGTTACATCTAACTGAGCAAAATCTTACAGCTTAAATAGCCCAGGTGTAACTTATTTCTCTTGAAGTATTTGTGCTGCTTCTGCATACTGTAAATTGTGGTTTGAATGGATCATGTGGAACCATAAAGTGTGTACCTGTAATTAAGAGATTACTCTATTTGAAGCAGCCTGGAAGCTTCTCCATGTGTTCTTGTCTGTTTGAAAAGGGAAAAGAAAAACACTAATTTTATCTGAGAGGATCAGTAGAATTTTTAAGTAATAGAAATAGGTATTTATAAGAAAGGGGAAAACCACCTTCATTGTTGGAAAAAGTTCCTAAATTGCATTGAAATATGTACATGGTACTTGGAACAGAAATACGAATCAGTTCATTTAGAGTGAACAAACTTAAGATGCATTTCTTTTGCCATTGGTGCAAAAATACAGTAATTTGTATAAAAATAAAGAAATAATGAGGTGTTTCCCCTTTTGTGGGAAAAACTGTCAGTACAATTCCATTTTTGATAGTATATTTTAGAACTGTTGTGTCTTAAAGATTTTTAAGTAGTGAAAACTCACTTTCTTCCTTAAACAGAGGTCATTGCCTTCCTTAAAAAACCAGCATTTTTTCAGTCCTGTTCAGCTAGAACCAGGGCATTCTTACTCCAGTAGAGAATTTCAGTCACTTCAGCTTGGCTTCTGAGTGGGTGGAGATTCAGCAATTGGTGTCTGAGAAAATGTCAAGGTCTCCTCAGGTTCAGTGGACTTTTTCATGTGACTTCACTCACATGATGCTGTAAGGCTAAGCAGTTGGATCCTCGTGAACCTATGCCCATTTCATATCCAGGCTGCTTGAATACCTTCATTAATCAGTCTCACCTCCAGCCATCATCACTGAAAACTAGGCTAGCTGTAGGGTCAGCCTTTCATGAAGGTAAATGCCAATTTCTAGTTGCATGGCTTATTAGGAGGATGATAGGCAAGGAGGAGCCCCCCTTGGTGATGTCAAATTAATCATCAGGTTAGAGGAACCCTTATTAGTCTGAAATGGGTTTGTAGAATTAAATAATATACTTTCAGAAAGTTACTACATTGTTATTGCTTCAGATTACTTCATAATTTGGTGCTGGATTCACTTGGGGTATAGATTATGTTTGCCTGAAAGAGATTTTATGCTGCTGAACAGAAAACAAGATTTTAGGGTTAAGCAGCAATAAATTATGACAAAGTTCTTTAAGAATTTTTTTATTATTTTGCTGCATAGTTTGCAGAAATCTTCCTCAGTGTGAAAGAAAATCTTTGTTTTTGTTGTATCTTTGGGAGAATTATCACTACACTCTTAAGCTCATATTCAGTTCAACTTACTCTTTGGAAGTTCAAACATATAATGAAGAATGAAGCCTTTAGGTGTTCCATCAAGGCTTGGAGTCATAGTCTATATGTTACTCTGACTACAGAAGGAATTTTAAAATACAAGTGAGTTTATTCTTCAGCCCCTATTACAAAATTACAGAAATTTTACAGGCACCTGCTTCTTATGTTGAGGAACTCTTAATGGCATTTTTAATCAAGGAATCAGATGGTGCACTGAAGGTCACTGATCTGATGAGTGAGAAAATTCATACAATACTGTTTTATTGATTAGAAAATGGTGGTAGTAGCTATTCAACCTGTGAAATATAATGACTGCGTCATTATTTTTTGTAGTGTGACAGTTGAAATTCTTATGTAGAAAACAGCATATGCAGACAGCATATCAGTAAAAATTGAAATTAATTACTCAATTTCATTAAAACAGAAAGAAATCTCATTTTATGTACCTGAAAAATTAAAATATTTGTGGGAAGGTAATTTTAACAAGTTTGCAAGTTCATGGCTTCAGAATGAAACAGAAAAGCCAACCAAGATACCTTCATATAACTTTTTTTAGAAGTTTTTGAGACTTGCAGTATCAGCTGTTGTTTCTTTGTTGCACACATGCCTTATTCATATCTGTGCACACACAGCTGAGTATGCATGAACTGAGAACACACACACTAAACATATTTGATCTACTTAATTACTTATCTCTTTTTCTAGATTGATATTTTGCATGTAAATTATTAATTTCTGTTGATGTCCCTTTTGCTGTTCTTTATTACAGTGTAAATTTCAGTAATGCAAAAATAAATTAGAGCAACTTAAATGCCTTGAATTTCAGCTTGTATCTGTCACTACTTGTCTGCTGAGCCTTCCAAGTGCAATTACAGTCTGAATCTGGTAACTAGAATGAATGCTTCCTTGTAGAGCAATGTTACTGACATGAGTATTTAAAATGATAGCTCAGTGGTAGTCCAATCATAATCTGTATAAGCCCTGCTACACACCTTTTCCGTTTTCTATTCCTGTCCTCCTAGAAAGAGATTGCACTTCACTCAGAGTATCTCCCATTCCACTTAGCTAATTCCTGTAGGACTTACTTGGAAAATTCTTGCCAGTGAAATAGCAATTTTCAGTCTGGTTGGAAAGTGGGTAATGCGCATGTACTACCTGAATGGGGAAAGTGAAGTATCCTTATTTGGCATTTTAAGCAAGTCATTAAAATATTTTACAGAGTTTAGGATTAATACATTCTGAAGACAGTTTTGTGAACTTTCTTGACTTCAGTATATTAGTAAATTTTTCTTCCTGCAAATAAGATTATTATGATTAACACTTTATTAAAACTTTGAGGAAAAGTTGTCTGTAGTTTTATGAAAAAACAGATTCTCAAACAGTGGAAAATGCATCTGTTTAACATTTCAATATTCTTTTTCTTACTGGAACAGTATTGCTGACATCATTGAGCACTACAGAAAAGAACAGATTGTTGAAGGATATTACTTAAAAGATCCTGTTCCAATGCAGGTAAGATTTAATCTCTGAGCCTTTCATGTTGAAGTCACAGACGGAATCATTATCAAGTCAATTTATGAACTAAATTACAGCAGAGATACCAGCAGTTAAACAGCATCATCACCAGTAGTCAGTCATCAACAGTTTCAATGATTTCAGCTCATCTGTTTCTTTTGTTTTATCCTCAAATACATACTTACTGAAGACTGGCTTGTAGTCAAAATATGTAGAAAGTATGGTAAGTTCTGTCTGTGCTGTGAGGTGTTCAACCTCTGCTCTGTGCCCCTAGCTCTGTTCCTGGATTCATGCTTTGATTTAGACCCATTTTAAGGGGAACCAGTCTGCCCTTATCTCCTCTGTCTGGGGTTTTTCTCCTGTCACAAGAAACCTATACACACTGAAAAGCTTCAGGGATGATTGCAGGACTGGAACCCCAGCACTTCTTCTGAAACACACTTGCTCCATAGCAGAAGTTGATTCTAAGAGATCACCAGTAATAAGCACACCACATCATTTAGCTTTTCGTGAGCTTACAGCTAGTTAGAAAATTTACATACATATTTTTTTCTTTTTCTGTTCTCAAGCTTTCCTGTTTCAGTGGAAATAAGAAATTTGTTCTTCCTCTCCTCCCTAAAGAGAGTTGCAGTCAATTCATACCCCTCTGTGGGATCTTTATTATTAATATGAGAGCATTTCCTCTGTTCACCAAGTTAAACACACAGAAGCTGATCCTGTCTCTTTGTGGTGTTTACATAGTTGCCTTGCTGCTACCAGTTTTGGTGTGAACTCACCTTTCTTGAACATGTACAACAATTCATAGTACCATGTTATGCATGATTTCCTTTCCCTCTGGAAAGCACTTAATGAATATACATGTAATTTTCTGTGGTGGGTTAACCCTGGTGAGCTGCTAAGGATCCACGCCTTTGTTTGTGCACTCTCCACTCCTGTGGAATGGGGCAAAAGCAAAAAAAAGCTTCTGGGTTTAGAACACTGTTTCATAAGCAAAGGAAGCGGTGATGCAAAGGCAATCACTCAGCATTTCTTACAAGTAGACTGATGCCCAGCTGCTCTGAGAGACCTTTTTGCCCACACACTTATTGCTGAACATGATGTTACATGACAGGGAATATCCCTTCATCAATTGGCATCATCTGTCGTGGCTGTCTCTGCTCCCAGCATCTTGTCCACCAAGCCATCTCACTGAGGAAGGGAGCAGAGTGGGAAATGGAGAAAGTCTTGAAGCTATGCATCAACAAGAGCCAGAACACTGGTGTGTTACTGATACTGTTCCAGTCACAAAACCAAAACACAGCACCTTAGGAGCTTCAATGACAGAAGTTAAATCCATTGTTGTGAGACCATTCTGTTGGCACAGCCAACTGTATCACAGCCCAGTCCTCCAGTGAGTGACTCAGCTGTTCATGTCTCATTTTCTCAGAGTATCAGTGTAACTGCTGTGTTGCACTGCGAGATGTATACCTTGTTATTGCAATCTTTCCCATACTGTTAATTTTGTTGTTTCCTGCTGTTAACTTGTGTTCAGTATTTATTGGGTCAGAAAGCAAATAGGAATTCTGCTCCTTGAAAAACTTAATTAGTAACTTTCTTCCTGCTCCATTATTCCTCTTTAATCATGGCAGTAAGTCTTCATTTTAGCTTTTCACATATGCAAAACTTACAGTTTCTGTATTAATAAACAATGCATTGACTCATTTTCCATGTGAGAGTACTTCAGATTCTTTTAACCTAGCCAGATACACTTGTGACTTTATTTAAAAAATTAGTACTCAGTGGTGCAGTTAATGTTCAGCTTTGTGTTACCTCCCTTCCACCTAGCAGCATGCTCCGTATTTTTGAGGAGGAAAAAGAATTAAAAAGTTTTGCATAATTTTAGGGTCAATCTGATGGAATTCCTGTTTCTGATATAATATTTACATAAAATATTTGTCACTAGATATCTTGTTTTGTGTACTACTCGTGTTCTTATGTTACAGACATTTCTCTTGACAGATAATTATGTTAATGATGTTATGTTACATTATCATTTAATAACATATGGATATAGCTTCCGCTGTAGGTCCTGTAAGTCCTGTTAGTATTACCAAACTATTCTTCATCTTTCTATTGTTGTTTTGATAAAAATTATAATTCTTGCAGATATATGCACAGGAAGAAAAATAGAATATTATGTAAGAACCAGTTCATATGTCTCTCTTTATCTCAGCGATGTCCTTACTACTTTATACTCTTGCTTTTATTGTGGTTTTTTAGGTTTTTTTTTTGTTTTTTTTTTTTTTTTTTTTTTTTTTTTTTTTTTTTTTTTTTTTTGTTTGGTTGGTTTTTTTTGTTTTTTTATGGCTAAAGAAATTTTATTGATCAGCTTACTTAGTAAGGTCAGACCTGGCCTGGGTTTTGGTCATATTTATTACCTGTGTTTCTAGATACTTTTTTTGGTGTGAATTTATCCTTTTTCTGTTTCCTGTTTCTGCTTTCTTCTGTTGAGTTCTTCTCAGTTACAACATGTGAGTTCTAATGTGCCACTTGGAGACGGTTTTAATTGTGATCTGCACCATATTTGTTGCTTCAGAGTTTATCCATGATTACTCAGGCCTATGAGCTTTGGTAGAAGACAGAAGCTAGATAAACCTTCAAAGACTGGCATGAATTTTAACACAGTGAAAAATAATATTTTTTATTTTTACATGAAAAGGACTTTGTCGAAGTTGGTCTGTATTGAAAATTGTTTTCTTTCAGTTTTGGAAATGGGAAAGAGTTATAGTAAATTTCTAGCAAGTGTATTGTATGAAAAATGAATTCTTTAGTAAAATATATGAGAGACCAATAGTAGTGAGTTAGTGCCATTCAGTAATATGATCCTGATCTCAGCTTCATAGGATGCTTTTTTTTAATGGCAATTTCTGAGCTTAAAGTATGTTTTTCTGATATGTTTTCTAGCACCAAGAACAAGTGCTTAATGATACAGTGGATGGAAAAGAAATCTACAATACAATTCGTCGGAAAACAAAGGATGCTTTTTATAAAAATATTGTCAAAAAAGGTTATCTTCTGAAAAAAAGTGAGTTATGTTTGCCCCTATTTTTTAAAGAAAGAGAAAAAGCAGATAAGGATCATAGAATCATACACTATCTTAAATTGGAAGGGAGTCATAAAGATCATGTTCCTTGCAGGTCTACTGAAAGCTAAACCACATGACTAAGAGCATGATCTAGATGCTTCTTAAACCCTGACACGCTGTGAGCATTTCCTGCATACCCTGTTCCAAGGGCCAGCCACCTCCTCAGTGAAGAACTTTTTCCCAAGGTCCAATCTGAACTATCCCTGATTCAACTTCTTTCTATTTCTAGTGCCCCATTGGTCACTAGAGAGCAGAGATCAGCACCTCCTAGCTGAATTTAGTGAGTTTAATGGTACTAGAAAGAACAAAATTGAAGTAGGCAAAATGTTCTAGAAAGTGTGTAAGGAGTATGAAAGATCTTTCCTTAAGTAGTAGATGAATAGAACAATGTAATTACATGCAGTGTGAAAATTTTGATTGGCAGTTCTGAAAAAATCAACACAGCACAAAAACTAGGCATCCTTGTCAAAGGTAGCATTCAAAATCATGAAATGAAATATACTTTCATAAAGTGTTTGTGCTTAATATGGAACTCACTAAGTTCTAATTGATAGAGATTTGAGAGAGCTAGAATAGTGTAAATCTGTGCATTCACTGCAAGGAACAGCTGGTTTAATTTTGTTACTCTAAGTCAGGTTGTATGTTTTCAATCTTAAATATAAAATGCACAGTCTGCCCTACAAAAGATATAGTGACTTTTTAGGGTTCTAACGCTGACACAGCATAACATAAAATAGGCACATTAAAAAACTGACAGCTTGACTTATTTCAGTGTAATCCTCAGTATGACTCTGAGGAATTTCCATTGAACAAGTCTTTGAAGTTTTGAGGAAGCTAGTCCCTTGCAGAGTGTTGTATTTCTACTTTTTTGAAAAAATCAGCATTAATGGACACAGAAAAAATATATTGGTATAAAAACTTCTGCAAATGACAAAAAGGATAGGTTACAGGTGGTATTATGGATAATGACCAAATGCAAGAAAGAAGGTAAGAGTTTACATGTAGCCTAATAGAAGAGACATTAAAAAAACCCCAAACCACGCCATACTATACCTTCTGAACAGAACAAGGGAAGCACCTCATTTGTTGGGAAGGCTCTCAGAAGTGTGAGGGGTGTAGAGATGTGTCACAGAGTAAGGAATGAAATGAGAATGACTTGGAAGAATTAGTCTAAATGAGGCAAATTGGAGTACTTTTTTTGTGGAGGCATGGACATAGTATATATGAAATAAATGCAATAAAATCACTCTTCAATCTAGGAGTCATAGTATAATAAATGAGTGAGTGTTACATTTGTATTTTGAAAACAATGTTGCTAATAGTTAATTGAGGACCCAGTGGATTTATGATGATTAAAGTATAAAATAAAGGCTGAAAGTTTTTTCTAAATAGTATTCTGATTTAAAGCATTTATTTGTTGCAGAATGCTCCTCATTGATTGTAATTCAAAGAACCTTTCTCTGCAGCAAGTAGAACCAGCCAAATTCTTACATATGGTTGTTCTTGTGGGTTGATTCTGGTTTAAATTTGCATATAAAATATTTCCATTTCTTTTCTTCAGCTGTATGTTTTAGAGTATTGTAATGCAATTTTTTGAACACTGGTCAGAGTTTAGGAATAACTTTCTAATGTCAAGAGTCCAATTCTTTAAAAAAGTGTAATGTATGGGGTCCACACTGTCACTATTTGCAATCTGTGTAGATATAGGTGTAACACTGAGAGGAGCTCACTGTTGGGCCAGCTCAATATGCACTTGCATAATGGTGTTGAATGCACTGAAAATGTTTGAAGAACCTTTTTGCAACTCTGCCTGTGTCTGTGAAGAGGATCTGGTTTTAGTCACATGTTGTATAAAACTGAATGTATATACTGATGTTATAAATTAAGCATTATCTGTACATTGTTCTTCTCTTTGGAATTTGACAGAAACTTTAATGACCTCTTCCATTTCCTTGATTTACAAAATTTACATGTTGTTTTAGATGCAGTTATAACCGTTTGCTTGTTCTTGTACAGGTAAAGGAAAGAGATGGAAAAACTTGTACTTTATATTAGAGGGAAATGATGCCCAGCTTATTTATTTTGAAAGTGAAAAACGAGCCACAAAACCCAAAGGACTAATAGACCTTAGCGTATGTTCTGTCTATGGAGTACATGACAGTTTGTTTGGCAGGTAGGACATTGGCTTTTATAAAATCCTATTGCAACAAGAGTTAATAAGAAAAAGCATTTTTTTAAGTTCTAAAAGTTCTACATTATTTTGATATTTGAAAGCTAACTTGGTTGGAAATCTGTAGGTGCTTTTCTATTTAAAAACAAGGACTGTGTAGTACACTAGTTCATGTAAGTAAACATCCTCAGAGATTGTTTTTACACAATTGCTATACTCAGAGTTACTTACATGCCAAATCTTATTTACTGTAATATTTTGATATTCAAAATATGCTGACCACAAGGGACATGATTATCAGCAAGAAAGTTGAGAATCAGAAATCTTTTAGATATCACTAGAAATTAAGAAGAGAGTTTATATATTTTTTCATTGGTAGTTACAAAAATAACCTCAACAACTGGCCTGTATTACAGAGTTTTTTAGAATAAATAACTACATTTACTTATGTAATAAGTGATAGAAGTTAGAAGTTCTGGTTTTCCTAAGGTTCTTAATATTAATTGAAGAACTATATATCGTCAACTTCTAGTTACTTTATGAAAAACCTTAAGAGACAAATATTTAAAATTAGTGGCATTTCTTGATGTGCAAAGACTGATGCTTTGCTTTTTCTGTTCGTGGGTTTTTAAAATCTTCATAATAATTTTGAAAAACTCCAACCTCTAACTACTGGAATGAGGAGCACAGATATAGATTATTAAAAAAAATATTGAAATGTTCCCTGCGTAGTTGACAAATAAGCAGAAAGCTTTGGTGTCTATTGTATATCAGTAAATCTTCTGTTTCTTTTCTCTAAAACAGCTTTTAAGAAACCCTGTATTGTGGGTTTGGAGCATAGTTAGGTCCTAAGTGGTACTTAAACGTGTAGGAGGATGTGCATGGTTGAAGGACCTTAGGAAGCTTTTAGTGAGGAACTGCAGCTGAGACAGAGTTCCTCCTGCACTTCAAGTAGCTGATAAAAAACTGTCTCTGCCCTTTTCGCAGGAGTACAGTGAAGTCTGTATTTCTGCAGCATTTCAGGTCAAGAGGTTTGTGTCACATACACGATGTATGATCTTGTACACATTTCACTGGTCATGAGATCTGTGGGACACGTTCATATAAGGGGACTCCTTAGGTTAATACTGTTTCCTGAAAGAAAAATCCTTAATGTATGATTAACTGGTTGTGAAGTAATGCTGAACCTCTGCTGCTTTTAAACTCTCTAGGAATAATCCTTGTTTACCAGCTTTTTCAGATGGCTGGTTTTTTTGCCTTGACTGTTGTACATGCTTGCTCAATACACACCACTCTGAAAATGTAAATATTCTGAAGCAGGATGCATGTACTGTTTAGTTTTCTTAAAATGACACAATACATTTTAAAAAATGCAGTTTTTGAAGATTTGAGGAATCTTGCTGGAGTTCTTCCTCTTTCCATGTGTGATGGTAACATGTAGATGAACAAAAATTGATGCAGTTATTCACTGCAGCTTACAAACAGCGAAATCTGTTAGTTTAGTGTAAACTTTTTTTTGGCACAGATCAAGTGAAGGTGTCTGTTAATATGTGAATATTAATTAAACTTAATTTTTGTTTTTTGTTTTTTTTTTTAATTTTATTTTTAAGGCCAAACTGTTTTCAGATAGTAGTTCAGCACTTTAGTGAAGAGCATTACATCTTTTACTTTGCAGGCGAAACTCCAGAACAAGCACAGGTGAGATCTTTTATTTGCTAAGTATCAAAAAAGTAACTTTTTATCTTGTGTTGTTCAGTGATGTTGCTATTCTGAAACAGGAAATAAATGTATCACAAATATGTAGTGGTTATATAGCAGGTGTTAATATCGACTAGTAGATGATGTCTGAGGGGAAAGGTTAGTGCTAAAAATCCAGCATCTGTATTACCTGTTTTTCAGGGTTTCAGTTTTGACAAATTCCAGTCAGGCCCCATGCACAGAACTTTTGTTGTTTTCTATTTTCTGTTTCTGTTCAATTCAGAAGAAAAAATGTACTCTCCAGGTCTTTCTGTGTTATAAAACACATCATAATAAGTGAGAGTTTTACTTCAGAGTGAAATAAATAAAATGCTAATGCATGTATATATGCCCAGTGACCAAAGTGAACAGGCAGTCATTAAACTGCCTTTTCCAGTTATTTGCCATGTGTATTAACTGGTAGTCATGTACAGTCTTTGGCTCTGATGGTGCACAGCGTAGGATTTACTGGATTTATATGGTATCTTTAATTACTAGCCATCTTAACAGTTACGTTTACTGATTAAGAATTGTGGGATAAAAACGTACTTCTGAGAAATTATTCTACCAGCAGATTGTATCTAAAATGACAAAGTGTTCTTAAGTTTAAGTTTTAAGCTCTGCAAGTTCACAGCTCTGATGTATATGTTGCATTAGAAATTATGCTTTGCATTTGATGTTATTTAAATAGAATGAAACAGAACAGAATGAAATAGAATGAAAGCCTTTGAGAGCACTCATAACAGACTGTATTCACCAGAGCATGAAGTCTGTATAAATGTAGTATTTTTTGTATGCTGTATATAAAGGAAAGCACAGATTTTCTTGTTAAATTTCTGCAAATTGTTAAATTTGCAGAAATTATATAAGAATGGTATTTATCATACAACTGTCATAATACTGCCATCATAACACTGTTTTTAATAAGCAGTATGCTGTATCATAATTGAAAATAAAGAAACTAAATTTCGTGCTCCTTAATTAATTTTTGTAATATCTGTAAAATCTTTCATTTTCTAAAAAGTAAAAGAATTAAGAATATGTAGAAGATCGAATATCCTGATTTGTTTCCTGAATATTTGGTTTAATTTGCTTTTGGTGTTGAAACTACTTGACAAGCTGTTCATTGCATTTATACACAACACAGTTGTTTCTGCTCAGCTTTCTTTACTTTCTAACAGTTTATAGAAAAATAGAAAGATGGTGGGGGTGTAGCTGAAAACTTCTCCTTGGAAGCTGAAGCCTAATTCACAAAGCTGGGAATAAATGTAGCACATACTCCTTTATTTTTAAAATGTGGAGGATGTTGTGAAGAATGATTGAAGCAGTGTTGTGGGGGTTTTAATGACATTGTTAAATTGTACTTTGAGAATAGGTAGCAGATCTTTGAGATACTGACTGAAGAGAAGACTGTGGGTCAAAACCTAAATTTTGTGCTTTGCAAGAAATTGCAAGAAATGTACAGGATTTAATGGTTGTGAGACAGTAACTAGGGAATGAGGCTGTAATGTATCTTCCACCTTCCAAATAAAAACTTGAGAATGTTGGATATATGCTCTATGTTTCTCTGTTAATTGTTCAGTTTTTATTTGAAGTATACAGTGTTATGACTGCCATATGGGAGTGCTGGAGAGAACAATCACACCAGTTCAGCCTATTAAATGCAATTTTTTCAGAAGCAAACATATTTTGCTGTATTTTATACACAATTTGCAATTTCTTTTAATATCACTACACTGGAAAATTGGCAAAGGTCACACTGTATAGCCACTAGTAATGCTTGATAATCCTAAACAAAAATGGTTCAGATTTGCAGATTCTTTATGAGGTTTTGCTTAGTGAAGATAATGAATTTGCTCTAATATTCAGATTTCTGTACTGTGGAATTACAGAACACTTAGGTTTTGCCAAGCTAAAGTGAAAATTCAGATACTTTTTGCAGGTATGTCTGTTCCACATCAAGAAGCTGTCTGACTTGGTTTCATTACGTTCTTCTGCATCCTTCTCTCTTAGGACTGGATGAAAGCTCTGCAGGTGTTCTGCAGTTTAAGAAAAACCAGTCCAGGAACATCAAATAAACGTCTGCGTCAGGTGAAGCTGATACTGTGGGGTTGGAGGTGCATGTAAAGGAGTATTTTGTCTCTGTGCAAAATCATGTTCATACATCTCAGAATTTTCCTTTCAACAGTAGCAAATCCTGAATAAGTCTAAAGAAGTCAGCAGCTTTTTGAATATACCTCACATAGAAAACATTAAAAATTCACAAAACATGTAAACAAAAAATTTTATAAACAATTACATAACACATACAGAAAATACTCATTAATAACATTTCATTTACATATAAATACATATTATTTAACTAAAGATATACATTTTATGTAATAAATACATGCTGAGCCATGCTTGTGTCTTAATTTCTCTTGGCCTCTTGAAAGTGCCATATATGTCAGAATTTCTTCAGAGAGGTCTGTCAGTCTTAAACAGCTATGTCTGTAATGATTGGAGAATAACAGGGAAATAATTCAAGAATTCCTGATATTATTTAGTCTTGGGAACACTGAATGTAGTTATTTATTACAGGAAGTAGAGAAGGAGATAAAAGGGTGAATAAAAGCAATAAACCACAACTGTTTCGTTGTGAATATTGAAGAAATTTGGATTCTTATTAATAAGTGAACTAAATTAGGTGAATCTATAGATAAAGTGACAGGTGCAGTTGGGAGCTTCAGGGTGCAAAAGTGAAGCAATAGGGGAATTCTTTTCTTCAAAAAGCAAAGACAGTGCTCATCTACATAAAATAATACAATGTAATGCATTGCGCAAGAGAATTTTACATAATCTGTTAGGAAAGCACCAAATAATACACCACTGTATTTGGAATTATTCATGGCTCCTACTCAAGTGCCCATCTTCCGTTTCGGTAAAATTTTCTGTGTCTGGAAAAGCAATTATTTGCAATTCCTAATACTTCAAAAATGAGTTTAAAATAAAAACCCAAGATGCAATAAAAACGTGGGTCTGGATATTTGTTTTCAGCAATTATCTGAGTTACTCTTACTTTGTTTCTTGTGCTTCTTAAAATGTTCTAATACCTTTGGTCTTTGCTCTTCTAAAAAGGAGTTTGGTATTCAGTATTCACATGTGAACATTAAGCCTCTGCATAGAGGATTAAAAATAATTCATTCATGTGCTTTGTATTTTAGCAACAAAAAAATAACTGTTAATTTTTTCTTCAGGTCAGCAGTCTCATTTTGCATGTAGAAGAAGCTCATACGCTCCCAGTAAAGCATTTTACAAATCCATATTGTAACATCTACCTGAACAGTGTCCAGGTAGCAAAAACACACATCAGGGAAGGACAAAACCCCGTCTGGTCTGAAGAATTTGTCTTTGAGTAAGTCTTAATTATCTTGAATTAGAAATTTCACTTTTGATTTGTATTGGAATTAAGATTCTTAACACGTTTATTGTTTTTACAGTATTTTAAAAAATACTGTATATATATTTATACACAAGCAACCTTTCAGACAAATTGTACATGGGCAGAATTTTCTGTAGGCATCTATCTTTGCTAATGTTAGTGGCTGATAGTGACAACTTTGGATTGAAATGAAATTAGGAAAAGCTTAAATTAAATGCCTGCCATGTATAGTATTAATTGAGGCTCTCTGTCTTTTCTCCTAGTGATCTTTCATCTGATATTAATAGATTTGAGATAAGTCTTAGTAACAAAACAAAGAAAAGTAAAGATCCAGATATATGTAAGTATTTTTCTGTAAAACATGCTTATACATTACAGCAATGGATATTTTGTGTGGTTATCGTTGCTTTTGTCAAGGCTTGTCATAAGGGAATTAACTAAGTTTTTAGGTTCACCAAACTGTGTATGTATGTTTTCGATGTCTGGTACTGGTTTTCCATTAAAATTTTTATAATGAGAACTTCCACTGATTTTAATCATAAAATGCACTATACTCCAGTCCTGTATGGCTGACATAGCTCTGCTCATCAGTAACTACTGCTAGACAATGACTGTGCTTATCAAAGTCCAAGAGCAAAGAGAAATTTTCTACGTTAGTCTGCTTCATAAAATGTTAAGTTCCATGGAGTCTAATTACATGGAATTTCTTTTCAGGTTTTTGGTTGCATTCAGTGAGATAGGGAAGGGTGCAATTCTGTATTTAAAAAAATAATCTTGTCAGTCTCTGAAGAAAATTTCTCTTTTTTTCTTTCAATTTTACCTCATCTTTCTTCTTCCCTTATTACCATTCTTTGGTTTAAATCTGATGTTACCTCAGTATCATTTTGAATTGGAAAGGATCTGTATTTTCTTCTCCTCGTGTTAGCCAGACAGGTACTTCTTTAATGTGGTTTTCTGTTCCAGTAAATCAACAACAAGGTGGTAGAATCTGTCAGATTCCTAGAAAAAATAGGGTTTGAAGAATGTGGGTTTTAAGCTGTTAGGTAGAAAAAAAATTTTTTTAAGGACAGGTCTCTTCCCACATAATACTTCTAGTTTTGTTTTGTGGTTGGTTTTTTTCCCCCTGTTCATCAAGTTATCTTGTTTCCCAATATACTTGTTGTGGAGCAGCTTCAGCCTTGTGACCCCTCTTTGATGCTTGCAGGGCAGGATGGCTCTCCCTGCCCCCTTTAAATTTGTTCCAAGAGGTTTTTTTTTTCCTTTATGTTCTGAGCTGTCTGTTCCAAGGCAGTCAGAGTATATATAATCTACTGCATTTGTTTTCAGTTTGCATATATTGTGTTACTGGCTTGTAACTTGTGCCAGTGCTAATTTACTGACTTTAGGTTTTCTGGGGTTTATTAAGATCTATAGGGAAACCTTAGCCAAAGTAGGTTGTGCTGGTTTGTCACTAAAGATAACCCAAAAAAGTGATTTTTTTCTGAGAGGAGCTAGGCTTCCTCTGTGTCTGACAAAATTTCAAACTGATGAACCAAAACCATTACATGAAATTGGTGTTCCCGCCCAGTTGAACCAAAACTGTGACATTGGTATTTGCATCTAATTTTGAATGGTCCTACAGAATCTTGATTTAATTTCAGATCTCTTTCTCCTCCTCTCACTAGAAAAGTTTCTGCATAGCAGGACGAATAGATATATTCCCTCTGACAGACTAAAAGGCTGTAATTGCAGTTGTAACCTTGGTCTTGAATTCATTTGAGCTGGAAAACTGATTACCTATCTAAACCAAAGCCTTGGTTAGGAAGAGAATCTTAAAAGGCTAATTCTTGAGTAGAATACTTCAATAGTTTTTTTGAAAGTATTTTTGTAGATTCCTCCTCTCTGTTCAGATTAAGGAGATGCTGTTAATTCTGTGCATTCAGGGGATGGAAGGCTTCCTGTTCTAGGTCAGGGGCAGGATTGACTGAATTTCATTACTGCAGTTATCTGCACTCCTACAGCATAACCATAATCTAGCATAACTCTCATTTTGAGATAAAGATTACACTAAGTCACCTTGAATGAACATACACCTCTGCTTACATCCCCGGCCCTATGAAGTAAAAGAAATTCACTGGGATAAAATGAGCTAAACCACATCTTTTCTGACATATGTTGTATTGCACTGCCAAAATAAACCTGTAACTCTTCATAAGCAAGATAACTGGTTCCTTTCCTAAACCAACCAGCTTTCCTTTCCTTTTCAGCCATAGATGTTACCTGTGGAATGCTATGAAGTGGCAGTCTTATACAGCTGCCACTATTCATCTTGCCATTTATTAATTGGGTTAACTCACTTTTTCTGCTTGCTTTTCGTTCCATGTAAATCAGATTGAAGATTTAAAATATAATTGTTGGATTCACTGCTTTGTTTCTTACATCGTAACATGCAAAACTTAAATACCAAAATGATGCATGAATGAAGGCTACCTTTTCAGTATATTAAAACATTTCCTGAGTTTTCAGGTCTTTACATTGTAGTTTGCCTATTAAGAATGTTCCATAGTTACTTAAAGTTTTTTAAGTATTCCAGATAGTCAGAAATGATACTAAACAGTTCAGGATCAATTACAGGAATTCTATTAACCTTTTTTTTGTTTCTCTAACTGTATACTGCATAAGGACTTACTCAAATACGTATATAATATGGCTTGAAATATCCAAAGTCCTAGAATTTATTAGTAG
Organism: Cinclus cinclus; assembly: GCF_963662255.1. Classification (NCBI taxonomy): domain Eukaryota; kingdom Metazoa; phylum Chordata; class Aves; order Passeriformes; family Cinclidae; genus Cinclus; species Cinclus cinclus. The sequence continues at coordinate 9,929,372 of NC_085084.1, forward strand.
ACTTCCATCTGCTATTATTGACAGCTGAATTAGTCGGTCTGGAAGGACAACACCACAATGTATTGAACTGGAGTGGAGATTCTGAATTGGTTTTGTACTACTGTGATTAATTTCAAATTAATTCTTGTTGAGTAGAAGTGTCTTACTGAAAGGAGCCTACCAATTCAATTTAACATTATAAACAGGAAAAAAGTCTTACTACTTCCAAGTAATTTAATATAAATTACAATAACAACTACTCTGTAGTCTTTGTACAGATATTTGGTATGGTTTTTTTTTAATCATCAAGTAAATTCATATTATTTATATTATAGTTAAGAAGTGCTACTATAAGCACAGGGAAAAGCTAAATCATAATTTAATCCTAGGTCCTGTATTTCATTCACCATTCCTCTCACTGGGTTACATGTGCAAGTAAGTAAGAAGAAAAGCACATTGCTTAGTTGTGGATTGTGAGCTTTGATACCAGGGAGAAGTATAGTAGGCAAGTCAGTTTATTATGTAGTTTAATTACACTCCATCTACACTGGTGATAAGTAGCAGGTGGTGATAAAGATTGTTTTTCATGGTATTTGACTGATATAAATGCATTAACTTCTATCAGTTCAACTCCACAGGGTATGAAGTAGGCAGCATAGAATAAGGATGAGACATAAATACAATTTTTCTGTTTTAGTGTCACATTATATCCTGCTATGTATTGCAACAGGGGACAATGAGAAATCTGCTGGAACTGTTGACAATTTCTGCAAGGCAGATTGGTGTATCGGCTTTGTGGAAATATGAAAAAGAGCTCTTGGGTTTTATGGCTTTTTTGTTTTTCATGTGAGGAAAGTAAACGCAAATATCTTTGTCATGGAAAGAGAGCGTGTTTGACTGAGAGGTGCAGACTGATAGGTTAAATGTAAAACTAACTGCTCCTCTTGGAGCATGGTGCCTGTTTTCACAGGCACAATATTGCCTCTAAAAGTGCCTGGGCCTTCCTGTGTGGAAAAAACCCATCCACTCAGAATCACGTGTTCCTGCTCTGGATGGGCCTGTGTTTCCTCCCAGCTGCTGTAGCTGGCTAGCCAGCTACTGCACCAGACATCAGCTGCAGTCCAGGTTATTGCTTGGCAATTTCAGTGTACCATCATCACCAGTTAATTATTTGACTATGCTTGAGCTGTCAGCAAGTGCTGACTTACCTAGTCAGCAAGTGCTTGGGAACACTTATTTTTAACCTGCTACACATAAACTGTTACTTAGACTGGAGTTACTATAAAACTAACATGTGTGTCAGTGTTTGGGAATATCACAGGAACACTGTAATAATAAATCAGAGCAGACCCTGATGGTGGTGTCAGCCCAAGACTGGAAAGGAAGTAGTGAATTCTAAAGATTTAACCTGGTTTTTAGTTTCTGACTACCTGCTGGATTTTCAGGGTAGTACTGTTTTACCTGCTTACTTGGGTGTTACAAGGAAAATCATGTCAAAATTCATGTGGCATTTTTGAATTTATATGTATACATTCTTTACAGATTGCCATATATGTCTTCTTCAGTTTACAGGACACTGTTAAGCAACTGAAGAGAGAATGAATCCATTAATATATTGATGAAAAACTTCTTGTTTACTCTTGCTGGTGTTTTTTTTCCTGAAATATGATGATGTGCTGAAAATTACACTATTTTTTAATTCAGTAGTAGCACTGTGTTGGTGGAGATAACGTACCTGAACAATGCTTTTCTTTCTTTAAGTGTTTATGCGTTGCCAATTAAGCCGATTACAAAAAGGACATGCAACAGATGAGTGGTTTCAACTCAGTTCCCATGTACCATTAAAGGGTATTGAGCCAGGATCTTTGCGTGTTCGAGCACGATATTCCATGGAGAAGATCATGCCAGAAGAAGAGTACAATGAGTTTAAAGAGGTATAAACTCAAGTTTAACCATCCATGGTTTGTCTGTCAAAACTAATTTTTTTCATTGGTTGAGAGGAATATCAGTAATACTCGTTGGTGTAATGAAATAATATTTTTAAACGACAGCTATATATACATAGATATATAGATATATAATACAATATTTTCCTAATGCTGTTATATGTAAGGAGAAGCTTCTGAATATTTTAAAATTGTTTTTCTTCCAGCTTATACTCCAGAAAGAACTTCATGTAGTCTATGCCTTATCGCATGTTTGTGGACAGGATAGAACACTGTTGGCTGGCATTTTACTGAAGATTTTTCTTCATGAAAAGCTCGAGTCCTTGTTATTACGAACACTAAATGACAGGGAGATAAACATGGAAGGTACTGCACTAAATCACACAAAAGCTTACTGGAATTTGGGGCAGGTGGGGAGGAAAGGGTTCTGGTGCTATCCTTTTTTTCTCCTTTAGTTGCAGCTTATGTCAAAGAAAAACCATGATCTTCCTCTCTTTTTGACATCTTCTCTTCTCAGTTCTTCTCTTTCCAATTCCTTTTTTCAGATGAAGCTACTACTTTGTTCCGTGCCACCACTTTAGCAAGCACGCTTATGGAGCAGTATATGAAAGCCACAGCAACAAGTTTTGTTCATCATGCCCTGAAAGACTCCATATTAAAGATCATGGAGAGCAAGCAGTCCTGTGAGGTGATACCTTACTGTGTTTTTGAACATTTTGATTTGTTGACACAAAAATCCATTGGTTATTAAATGTTATGTATACACTAAATATTACTTGTAGAGATATTTAATAATCTCTTAGAACTAGACTTTGGTTACATGAGAAATATGGGAACTAAATTAATTAAGATAGGTTTTCCTTGATTTAGAGATTTTTCTTTCCTTGATTTTGGCTTCAAACATTATTCACAGTAGAACCTACTAAGTTTTTAAATCAAAATTTCTTTTAATAATTTAGCAGGCATTCAGTAGCTGTTACTGAATGTCCTAATCTAGGTAGCTCTTCTTAAACCTAAGATAGTGTAGAAGTCAAGGTCAGAACTTCTGCTTTAATTGTGAAATTCCTGATATTAAATGGTTGTTACTGATCCTGAAACTCTTTTAAAAATGATCTTCCTAACTCCGATATTTCACTTCAACTTCATTGTGGAAAAGATGGGAGTCATCAGAAATTTGGATTGAGAGAGACCAAAAAAGTCACGCAGATGAAAAATGGTGAATATCCAAGCTGATAAAAACCAGATATGTATATTAGAATTTAAAACTATTGCTTCACATTTCCTGACAAGCCACTGAAACATGCTTGAGTTCTGTAAGAGACTTGTATGGAAGCAGAATATTTAATTTGCTTTGAAATAGTATTCAGCATGTAATATTCAGAAACTATATATGTATATATATGTATATATATATATGTAGTTGAAGAAACCTCATCTTTTTCTGTTTTAGTTAAATCCCTCGAAGTTAGAAAAAAATGAAGATGTAAACACTAATTTGGCACATCTACTCAGTATACTTTCAGAATTGGTGGAGAAGATATTCATGGCTGCAGAGATACTGCCCCCGTAAGTTTGCACTTTTCTGTTCAGATTTGTATTTGAAAATTCTTGTTTCCATTAATTACATTGCACCTTAAAATGATGTACTTACTGAGTTACCTTAGTGTTGCTGTGTAGACACAGAGGAAAACTAACAGGGAAGATAACACTTCTGGGAATTACTAGTGCTTTACAAAAGCCTCTGGCTGGCACATTTGGTTTTCTTTCAGAGGAGAAGCTACTGTACTAAAGAGATCAGGGACAAAACAGTAATAAAATAATTAATCTCTTATTTTTACAAAAAGGTAGAAAGCAGTAGTAATTAGCAGACAATGACACTTATTTGTCAGTGCTTCTCTGAGAAAGAGGTGGAATTGTTAACAGCATATTAAAAATATAGGTAGGCAGTAATGATACCATGCTATGCTTGTTTTTGTCTGCAAGGGAAATGCTGAGGCCATTTTCCCCCACTTCTTTTAACTGATAGAGTAACTTGTTTTCATACCTCAGATTTGAATCATCTAATAAAAAGTGTATAGTACAGAGTTGCCTTTCATAGCTTTTAAAGTATATGAGTATTTGGACTAATTGGAATTTTGGAATTTTGAGTAATTTGAATAGCATGGAATTTTCTTTTGTGTTAGTGCTGCCAAGGTTAGCATTGAAAATTGCAGTCCTTTTAATTATATGATGCAGTGATCAGCATTTTTGAAAAACACCACAAATGTCCTTTTTCTTTTTAATGGGAGAAAATAATAGCTGTGGTGCTTAACTTCTTAGCTTTTTTCACTATACATCATGTATGGAAAGAATAGTATTTGTTCAGTTAAGAGAGAAACTAAAAGAAAAACCAACCATCAAAATGGTCTTTTTTCCAAAAAGGGAATACTACTTTAAGGGAACAGTTACAAAACATTTAATGCACATCTGAAGGATCACAGAATTGCACAGAATTAATTTGCCTTGTCATTTATAAATTTAAGTTTTTAAAACAAACTTCTAAAATGTAATTTTTATAATTTTTTTAACTTTAACTAGGACTTAATTTATAATTTAAAGACTTGTCTAAGTTATTAATATAAAGTTGAAAATAGTTCTGCATCAAGTAGGAGGTTGGTCTAGGTTCTTTCTGACCAGCTTTTCTGATTCTGTAAATTTAATGGAATGGGTAATTAGCTACTGTTTCTGCAGGACATTGAGGTATATTTACGGGTGCCTACAGAAGTCTGTTCAAAACAAATGGCCAGCTAATACTACCATGAGAACCAGAGTTGTTAGGTAAGTTACTTGTCAACCTTATTCTGGAAATAGTTCTTTCAAGCCTTGTTGAAGACATACTTCAGTGTGCTTATCTGTTTCTTTCAGTGACAAAACTGTATGAACTTAAGACAGGTTACTGCAGTGTTTAAGATATTTATGATTATGAAGCACAATGTCCCAGTTAAAGATTGAGCTTGCTGGATTCTTGGTCTTGGTCTTGTTCTTAGAGCTTTGCCAGAATAAAATTATGTATAGAGGTCAGTATAGCTTTACTTAATGGTTTTATCTTTGAATTTATAGTACTACAGCCCAGTCATGTTGAAATATTCTGGAGCTCCTCTGAAAATGCTGCTGGAGGTTACAAAACATGGCTCTTCTGAACTCACACCAGCTACCAAAACTCCAATCTACATTATTAAACCAGCGCGATACAAAAATTCTAACTCTGTTCATTGCCAGGGCAGGTCAAACAAAAATCTTTGATAAGCCGTGGTCTTGACACTTTCTAAATGTGGCAGGGATTTTAAGGGTATCAGAGCCACAGCTTTCCTTTTTGTGGTGTCAGGCAGTTGTATGGTTAGCAGAGGTTAATCTCCCACAGAGGGATCTTTAAGAGCATTTGTCTTTGGCTTGTATTTATCATTTTGACACCAGAAGCTTTATGTGTTTCATACTGTGAAGCGGCATTGCCTTCAAATGGAGACTGCTCCTACTCTGAGAGCTCCTTTTACTCTGAGGGACTAAGCTGCAGGAAGGCTGTAAAGGTCAGTAGTGAATTCCTTATCTCTGGCTGTTCCTCCCCAGCTCCAAAGAGGACCATGTGGTTTTCCTTAGTGGACACACAGCTCACTTTCAGTTTTCCCAGTGGTCTCCACTAGATGCTAAAAATATTTTATCACTTGCTTTTGTGGTGGTCCATTTTCACAAGTGGGTACTAGAGATTTCTCTGTGAAATGCAGTTTCACAGCCTTCAGAGACCTTTATTACCTTTCATTTCACTGTTTTTGATTTAAGAATGATTCACTAATCAGAGCCAGATGGCCATTTTTTTGATATGTGGGTACCTTCTCTATCATATCAGTCAGACTGTGCTACCATTTGCCTCTGTTTTAAAACTCCCATACAGGTATTTGCTCATTCCTAATTTAGGCAGGTTGGCAAAGGTAAGGAGCATCAGATCTTCCCTGTGAGCAGTGTCTCTGCTAGATGTGTACCTTGTTGGCTGTCAAATTTGGGCACTCTTACAGAGGGTGCATCAACCTCACTAATGTTTGTCACTTCCAAGAAATGCAGACATTTCCCTAACTGTGTACTTTACAACAGGCAAGGTTCCCTTCCTCCTTTCATTAGGAGTATGGCTCTGGTATTGCTGTGGTGAAATCCAGCCTGCTGGTGGTGTCCAAGGACAAAATTAGATATTTTAGATTTATTTAACTGGTCTGTATCTCACTTCATTGTACAGCAATTAGTTGGTGTTGAGGTTAATCTGAGTGATGATTTTCACCTCTGGTATTAACAGGAGAACATTTTCCTCATGCTGCTGAAGCCTACTGTGGGTTCCTGTTGAATTAATTCCTAGTTCTGCAGTTAGAACAGAGCACTCTTTTTAGAGCTTTTAAAATGGCAATTCTTTCATGGTGGAAAGTGGTAGATACCTTATTTTTCTACTGAAGTGTACTATCATCAGTATAGTGGATCAGTTGAAGCTGACCTAAAGGTGTGCTCTGCCAAGAGAGATCTTTTTGCCCATCCACTTCTGTGGTCCAGATGGCTTGTGGAAGTGGGTGGCTGTGGGTTGAATGATTTGCAGTAGCAGACAGTGGCAAATTTTTGGGAGGTCAGAGACCAAGGGTGGCTCCTTTTTGAGGCGAGCATGGTCTGGGATTGGCTTCATTATTACTTGGCAATTAATTTCTTCCTACACAATTTCAACAGTTCACCTTTACTGGGAAATTAGTGTGCCTCTTCTTTCAGATTTCACTGCTGTTCATAAAATTGTAGCATGATAATTTATATTTTTACAGAGCATAGGCTAGTTTCTTGGTGTTTTTCTCAACAAGATCCCGTATTAACTTTATTCCTCAAAGACTACACATTTTTACATTAATTTTCTAATGGTTTTGAACAAAATACAATTTTATTTCATTTCAGTGGCTTTGTTTTTCTTCGACTGATTTGTCCTGCTATCCTGAACCCAAGGATGTTTAATATCATCTCAGGTGACTATGTGCCTCAGATCAAAATCTATACTTTATGCAGCAGGAGACATGAAATCACTGTAGTATCTAATATAGCAAAACAGGAAGTTTTTTTGAATGCTGTGTTTCAAGTCAAGTTATCCATTTCATTTGGCTCACTTCTCCTTAGGGTATATGCTTTTCACCCTCAAAGGCTTGATTTTGGATATCCCCAATGTAATTTAAAGTCCAAAAACCATCCACTGTGATATTTAATAATAAAATTTTGAGTAAAGTCTAGACTACATTGTTTACTCTATTTTACCAGTGTGAAAAATGTATTATGGGAACTTCAGATGTCACTTCCAATACAGTGCAATGCCAGAGTTAAGAGCTGAATGCAGTGGTATCTCTGAAATGTACAAGATTTATGAAGTTGGTAGGTGTCTACAGAGCTGGGAATACATATGTGCACCTAGAAAATTACTCTTGAACAATTCAAATGTCCTACTTAGATGGCTTCCAGCCATTAGAGTGGTATTTTGACTCATTAAATACAGTTGTCTTAGATGTAGAATCTTAAAGATGAGAGGGTGGCCTTCAGAAAGGGTGAAAACTAGGAAATATAGAATATAATAAAAAATCTGGTTCAGAAATCTTTTTTCTTTATTCAAAGACAATTTTTAAGACAATGTGGATGTTTTCTATCATCAGTCTTTAAAACTGTACTAAATGAGAAGGACTGTGTCAATCCATGTTCCTTTTCTCACTCAGTAATTGTTTCTGTACATGCTTTGGAGAAGGCATTTGAGAAACCTGGAACAAGTTTCTGGAACAAGTGATAATTTCTCTGGCATTTTACTATCTTTGGGTAGTTTGCAAGTCAGGTACCCTCCTAACTTGGGTTGCACTGTGACTGCAGGTGTAAAGAATTACTTAAAAATCTGATTAATGCCTTTTGAGTTTGTCCATTACAATGGTGCCGAGTTACCTCCAGCTAGTATTCTCAACTACTGTTAAGGGAAACTTACAGACCATATAACCTGTCAGTGGAATGCTTTCAACCAGGCCATTTACCTTAACTGGAGAGAAAAGTAATTTTGTGGGATAGTGCTGGGTAACATCACTTACTGGAAAAGGAAGTTCTAACTTAAGTCGCTAATGTCAAGTCTTTATAGTCACAGTGATTACAGACCAGAGTTTCATGAAAATGTAACATTCACTCTGTTTTCCTGCTGCCAGTAAATTAAAAGTGTAACTTGACAGTGCCCACTTATGTGGGTATAAGCAGATAAGGAAAATATAAGTGCTCTTGTTTTTAAATTTCAAAAGTAAATGTTTTAACAAGTAATCCTCCTCTCAATAAAACTCCTCAAGTTTTGAGCAAATGGTTATCATTTCACCTAACTCTTAATAACATTTATTTTACCTTCTTGTTCTGTGTGCTGTTATTACAGAAAATAAGATGATCAGATTAACATGGCTTTTGGACATTGCAAAAGCAATATATTTTACTTTACCAAGTGGCACCTTTCACATGCAGTCTTATATTAAGAAAGAATCTATAAAAATATGAATGGGAAAAGTTTCTTTTCATGTGACTGCTGTCAATTTTAAATGTAATGGCAAGTGACTGTCTACTTTGCTTTCCTGCCAGATTCTCCTTCTCCCACTGCTGCAAGAACACTGACGCTGGTCGCCAAGTCTGTGCAGAATTTAGCAAATCTGGTTGAATTTGGAGCTAAGGTGAATATAGTTTTACATACAGAGAACAACCTAGAACTGTGTTTCCAGTACACTTTTCACATGTTCCTGTTCAATGCATGCAAAAAATTTGTTGCTGTTTTCTGATGCAGAACCAATAACTTTTTCTTCCTCCACTTTCACCCTGCATTTATCACTTGTTAAATTGGAGTTTTCTGTGGTAGAGCACTTCAAACCTCTCCTGTTTAAACTATCATACTGCTAGACATAATGAAAGCTCTAAGTCAAGTGTACCTACTGCACTAGTAAGCCCAAGCTTTCAATAAAGTTTCTATTAAAACATTAAGAGAATGCCAGCAGTGACTGGTCTCAATTTCTGGCTGAAACACTGCTAAAATCTGTTGACTTAAGCATAATTAATATGACTTCAGGCTGGCATGAGAAAGTTGTTTCTATGACACACAGAACTTGGAATGTAAGAGTTAATGATAAAACAGGAAAGAAGGCACTTGTTCCTGATGATACATCTGAACAGAGAGCATCTGTTCACTGCAAATGGGTATGTTGAGACACTCACCTTGATGCAAATCTGTATCATGTGTAATGCATATTGAATCACAGGTTGTCAATCTTCTGAATACAAGAAAATACCAAATTCTGTTCTCTTGTGACTGGCTGCATACCTGACATTAGAAATATACTTGAAAAAATATACTATTCCAATTTACATGTTCTGCAGTGTCATTTGCCTGACTGCACTGTATTTGCCTCAGGTGTGACAATTATCTTGGCACTGATTTGTTAATACTTTTTAAAATTACTAGGAGCCTTATATGGAAGGGGTAAATCCATTCATCAAGAGCAACAAACATCGCATGATCATGTTCTTGGATGAACTTGGGGTAAGTGGTTAAAAAAATAATTGCTGAAATTACATAGCAGAATTGTAAATTAAAATTTTTTACACCTCTTATTAACTAGCTCAGCAATGCATCAGCTCCCACATAATTCTGAATGCTTTTACCTGAGTATATTTTTAATACATATTTAAAAATTGCTGGTCTGTCATATGGAATTAAAACCATCAAATGTCTTCTTAACACTTTATTAATTTAGTGCCTCTAATTAATTTAAGACTTAATAAATTTACTGTAAAAGTGAAAAGCTGAAAGAAATTCTATAGCTATGAGATTAGAAATATTAGGAAAAAATACAAACATTTCACAAACATGTTTCTAAATCAGAAGTTTTTATATATAACTGATCACATGGTTTTGACCAGAGACTGAAAATCATTTTTCTTAAAAAAAGTGTTAGGTTGAATTTGTGTTAGCACTGGCAAAAGCTTCACGGCATGCATTCTACATATTGTAGTTTGAAAGTTAATTGCTGTCACTGTATCCTTTTAAAATGTGACTATTTTGTGTGTGTGATAGCTGTAACAGGAGTGAGGTCATCATGTTTTTCATATATGTATTTTAAATGCAGTAATTAATTTTAAAATGTGATAAAAAATCTGCTAAGCATCCTAAATTAGTCCTTTAGAAGTGTACAGAAGACATCTCAGAATACTTAAAACACAAGTGGCATTTTGGTAGGTTCCAGATGGAATCCTTTTCTGATTAATTTGCAACTTCTGCATATTATGATACATGGGTTTTCTTTAAATGACAGATTTTCTATGAGGTCTCTGATAACTGTTGGTTTGAAAATACCTGTTGGGATTATTCTGCTGTTTTAATTGCAACATTATTGGTTTATCATCAGAGTTACTTGATAGGTAGCAGCAGATTTTGCTGAATTTTGTTGCTCTTCTCTCATTTAGATTTAAAAAAGCTCCTAATGGATGGATTTCCCCTTCATTTAGAGGGTTTGAGTCTCCATATGCTATAGGTTTCTAGTCAGCTAAAAGGAAGAGCAATATCAGATTTTATAGTTAAGAATCCTCCTAGCACTGCAAATTGCAGTATGAGAACACATACCTGTGAAGAGGAGAAAATAAACAGATAATTCACAATGGAAAGATGGACTGGAGGTTTAGCTGGAAAGACCAAAGTTGGTCTTGGCACCCTAAATCTGCTGTCTTCTACTTTGTTGAAGAATGTTCCTGAACTTCCGGACACTGCAGAGCACTCTCGAACTGACCTCTCCCGTGACCTGGCGGCCTTGCATGAAATCTGTGTGGCACACTTGGATGAGCTCCGGACACTAAGCAATGAGCGAGGGGTGATGCAGGTGAGTTAACACAAACACATCACAGGTAGGGGTGCTGTGTCCTGAGTAACTCAGTAATTCTTTTGTGGTATTTCTGTAGCAATATGACTGACCTTGTCTTTCACCCGGAGGTTATTAGCTGTGAAGAAAATACTTAATCCATAGTTTTGTTCCCTCATGCAAGAAAACCAGCTAGGTTTGGGTGTTGTTTAAAGTTTCTAGAGGAAGCCTTAAACCCACAAAATTACTGTCTCCTGACAGACTTTTTGGGTCTTAGTTTTCAGATCTGGATTTTTTTTCAGTTGAGAAGCAAATTTGCTTTCTTTAGTTTTCTATTAAAACCTTATTTCTGCTTCCTAGTTTGTGAGTACACTTGTATGCTTGGCAAACGCTCCTGGCAAACTGTAACAGTGTGTTAACTGCACACTTCCTCCACCTTCCTGTTAACCACAAAGAAGCAAGAAGATCCATGGGAGGACAGGCAAAGTCCGTAACATTGTTTTAAGACTACCTTTACTGGGTAGGGAATCAGTTGTTTTCTCTTTTTAGTAAGATACTTAAACTACCGAGTTGCAGGTCTCATAGGCTGATGCTGAAAATAGGCTGCTCAGGGAGGCCTTTACTGTCTCAAGTAGCTAACATGTAGTTTTACTGACTCGCTCTCTTTCACAGCACGTTCTTAAGAAACTTTTGGCCATTACTGAACTGCTACAACAAAAACAAAATCAGTATTCGGTGTCTAACAACATCAGGTAGCAGCCCTGTACCTGAATTCTGCATGGATCCAGCATGCCCAACATGGCAACTCTCACCAGTATCACTTTCTTCTTGCTCTTGCCAAAAATAGCACACCCTGTCACATTCTCAGTGATGTGTGAACTATGCAAAAAGAAAACAAAGATGCTGTTGGTGAATGATTGTACCAGCAGCTTTTTTTAAGCTATCTGTGCAGGACATTTGCACTTTTTTTTTTCCACTTGGAAACAATGAAATTTCACAACCTCTGAGCCTTGGTGTACAGTTCACCTTCTACAGAGAAGATGCTGTGACTGTGTCTAGAACTTTGAAATTTTCAGCATCTCTGATTGCCAAAGTGTTTGCTGTCTGACTGGAAAAGAATTACCAACTGACATGAGAAGAAAGGCGTTGTTCTGACAACCATCTATAACTGGATAACATTTCTTACTGTTATTTCTGACTGGTTACAATAATTATGACTTTTGACTGTTTCAACCACTTTTAACTTGTATTTACAGCTTCCAGAATTTGATGTTACAGTAGGAACAACCTTTAATGTACACCTTTTATACCATGCTGTTTCTCTTGCTGGAATTATTTTGAGAGAGAATATGCAGAATGGATTTTGTCAGCTTTGTTTTTTTTGATGTGTCACTGATTCAGTCCATCAAGAACTGTATATCCAGATAAATCACAATGCTTTTGTAAAATGTTTACAACAGTAAATAATTTGAATTCGGTAAATTTATTGATCATTATATCAGACATGCATGCATTCATTAAACCATTTTATAAAATAGGTATTGTTTGGTCTTTTTTGTACTGTAAGTCTAGCAAAATACTATTTTTATAAGTGAAAAGTAAGCTTTTAAAATAAATCAAGCTGCATATCTCAAACTGTATGTAAACTGGCTAACTGGCTGCTGTGGAAATTTTTCAGTGTCTGTACTGGTGGTGTATTTTGAAGTGTTCACACTATTTCGCTTTTTGAGTACGAGTCCTCAGACAGCATTACCTTGTCCCTATGCCTTAATTTGTACATTAGGTGAGGAAATAGATGTTATAACATCTTGGGTAGGTTGAGATTTAATTAAAAGAAATTCTTCCCTGTGAGTGGGGTGAGGTACTAGAAAGTGCCAGAGAAGCCAGGGATGCCCCAGTCTTGGGAAGTGTTTAAGGTCATGCTGAATGAGGCTTGGAGCAACCTTGTCTAGTGGAAGGTGTCCCTGCCATAAACTGTTTAAAAAATTAAACAGTAAAATGTGCTGTTGATTTAGAGGGTATTTAATCATCACTGTGGGTTACATTCTAGGCAGTAATACAGTAACAGGGACTAAAAGGATTCACTGACAAGACTAATGAGATAACCACTTAAATAATTCTATCATACAAACACTGCTGTAAACTTCTACAATACCTGCAGTGTTTTTCCTGTCTATCAGAACTGCCAAATCACTGTCACATAAAATCAGAGACTTCACTTTTTCACCTTTGCTGCAGTATTATAGTGGCTCTTGCTGTGTTGCCCTGGTCTCCAGCTGGAACAGCTTCTTTAAGGTGAGAGCTCCCAGATGTCACATGTATGGCACTGGGCAAACACATGTGATGCTCTTCCATAGTGACAATACACCTGTTTGCAAGACCTTGTTACTAGAGAAGTCTTTTCTTAGATTGTCCCAAAACCCTGTCAAGCCTATATTAAACTGCATCTCAGAGGAGTAGTTAATTAACCTTTCATTTTTGTCCTACTTAGATCTTTAACAGAGTGTATAAAAGACATTATTTTGTGGATTTAGTTGCTTTTGTATAGGTAATGTAATATGGTAAAAACACAAACTGGAAGACAGAGCTGTAATTTACATGTTACACACAAAATACAGCAAAGAGAATGAAACTGAGGAACACCCAAAGCTACATGTAAGGCATGTGTATTGTAGAACTCTAACAGGATGTATGGAAAGGAAATAAATCAGCTGGTACTCTTAACACTACACTGCAGCCACATCAAACTGTTTCTGAACCAAAAACAAGGGCCAGATTTCTTGAAGCAAATCATGGTAGTGTTGGACCTGTAATCAATAAAGGTTTAAAAGAACCACAACTTATTTTTTTATGAAAAGTAAAAGGCTTTACTGTCACAATAAGAACTAACAGCATAAGACATTATGACACATAAGGAACCTATGGCAGGTAGAGTCACACCTGACACCAGAGAGTAGTTCCTGCAGTGGTAGGAGTCCATCTTCCTTCAAAGTAATGCTGAATCCGCAAGATCATCATCAGTCCACTCTTCCTAATGGAAGGGAAAAACACAACATCTTGAGCAACATCTGTATATGGTAGTGTGTGCTGTACTCCTTACAGTCTGGATTTAAGAAGTTACAGAGAGATTTCATGAACAGAAGACTAAAAAATATTTTAACAGGGCAAGTCAGGCCTTTAAAGCTAGTTATCCATACCTATGCTTACAGTCACAGGCAGAGAGTCATGTTAGCCAGCCCTTTTCAGCACCTGAGATAAAGAAGCATGAGCTTTATGTTGGATAACTATGTAGAGATTTCCAAAACAGCTCATACTGCACCTTCTACAAAGGTGTTAGCTGCCAAGGTGACAAAGCTGTGAAAATCCTGAGTCACACCTGTGCTCAGCCATTACTTTTTATGTTTTTTGTATAATTTCAAACTGATGAGTTCGCCATACCACTTCTGGCTTTCCTACTGATACTAACCTTCAGCCACAAACAAATCCAGAAACATCTTAGATCAGATTTGACTGTGGACTTGTAGACTACAGTCGCAGGTAACTACAAGATTAATGAAGCCACGTTTGCACACTCCGGAAGCTTTCAAAAACTTAAGCACACTTTCTTTATGTCCTGGTCAACTCAGATCTGCTCTTTCGTATGATGATTTCTCAGAAGTAAAATTATACAACAAGTGAAAAGTGTTCCAAGTTCCTCTTTTATGGAGTTGTCAGTTTCATTTGAAGACTGGCATTTGGATAAAAACTAAGCAAAAGTTTTTGCAGCAATAAAATTATAAATTTGCAATTAAGATTATAAATTAAGTTCAAGGTCCCACAGTATTGTTAGAACAATAAAATTCTGATTTTATAATAATCGTGTTTAAATAATTTTTTAGATTCTAATTTGACACTACAGTATCAACCTACTATGATAATCTCTAACAACAAATGACACAAATCTTTTATCTTCAGATTTTGACCCACATCAAATTTTAGCACGTTTTTTTAAATGCCATAGATGGTGTGTCTTAAACTCTCAGTATCCAATGTCTTTAGTATCATGATCAGTCCAGTTAAAAAATGTTCTTCACCTCTGCCAGCATGGACTCTCTCCCATTTCCTGTCTACATTAAAACAAAAACTCTGGAAGGTGTTCATCTCAGATGTGAAGGATAGCCTTAATATTGTTTTTATTTTTTGAGTCATCCTTGTCAGTTTATCTCCACTTTATTTATACCTGGTCTTAAAATGCAAAGTACTTTCTGTAATTCATGTGGCCTTGTTAACAAATTTTCTGACATAAATTTAGTCCAATACTCCACACTACTTTGAGCAAGAAAACAAATAAAGTAAATAAGAACTTTGAAAGCACATGAAACAGCAGTAAGCATGGTCTGCATATTCGTTGCCCTCTCCACACAGAGACAGGTGTATTCAGGAACATGTCCAAGCACAGGCAAGTATGAAATCTGGCTCATTTAAAATGGAAAAAAAAAACAAAAAAAAAAACAACAGAAAAACATTGAAAAAGGTTCAGTTTAAGCAACAAGTAAAATGATATTACAGATGCACAAATTTATCCTAGTAGCTGTGTCACTTTTGTCATGGCATTAAGAATTAAAAAAAAACAGGAAAAACTTGTAGTTTTACTGACCTCATCCATTTTACATTTCTTTGTGACATATTCATCGTCTTCATAACCTTTCCTCTTCTTCCTAACACAGAAGAAAAGTGAAATACTTAGGTATTTTTGTAAGTTAAAGACTCCATTTGACACCAGGATTACATTATGGATGTACCCTTTTCATAAAAAAAAAAACTAGCAAAGCCTCAGCATGCATCTTGCTGGAAGTTCAGGGTGCATATTGAAATGAAATGGGCAGAATAGAAAAATCAGGAAGACCTTTGCCATCCACATAATTCTTAAGAAAACATTAAGCCTTTACAACTTGTTTCAATCACCTGATTTTAAGCCCTCAGTTCTCATTACATACAACATCAAGTGGCACACCTTAGAAGCCACTCTGTATTCCAGTTTTGTGTTACAAAACTATCAGCTTGCCATGCAAATCAGCACAAAAGTACCTATTTATGTATTACTGAAAGCAGTACTTTGAGTCTTTAGTCTCAGCTTCAGTAGATACAGCAAGCAGACAAACATTAGTTTTCATTTTCCATCACTCACACAGGCAAGAAAATATTAACCTTCCTGTGCCAATAAAAAAGGATGAAGTTTAACACATCCAAGATATACTTACGGGTTTGCACTAAATGGAAGGTCCAAACTGTGACACTTCTCTAACTTCTGTTTTAGAGCAGCAACCTCTTCAGGCCTCGGCAGTTCGTATTTTCTAATAAGATTTTTCATGCCTGAAATGGCAACAACACAGCTGTAAACATACAGATAATTTCTGCTCTGCCTTCTTGTGTTGGGTCTGCGTGGCAAAATGTTGGTAGTGGGGGGATCTACAGGGGTGGCTTCTGTGAGAAGCTGCTAGAAGCTCCCCTCAGGAACAACAGAGGCAATGCCAGACAGCTCCAAGATGTATCCACCACTAGCCAAGGCCAAGCCTGTTCTGTGACAGTGGATGTGCATCTGTGATGACAGATTCAAAGGAAAAAAATGCTAATGCTGTTGGCAACACTAATGGTTGCTGGAAAGAGGAATGAGAATATATGGGAACACCTACACCCTACATCTGCCAGGATCAGTGAGGAAGGAGGTGCTCCAGACACTGAAACAGATTCCCCTGCAGCACTTAGTACGGACCATGGTGAAGCATCTGTGCCCCTGCATGGAGGTCAGCAGGAGTATGGAGTGTGCAGATGCACCTGACAACCTGTACAGGAGGTGACTTTGGAGTAGGTGGATGTGCCCAAAGGAGGCTGTGACCCTTGGGAATACCATGCTATGTACCATACCATGTAGGGAAGACGAACCTACACTACAAAAGGTTTGCTGGCAAGATTTGTGACCCCATGGGCGATCTGCACTGAAGCAGCCTGTTCCTGAAGG
Source organism: Cinclus cinclus (assembly GCF_963662255.1). Taxonomy (NCBI): domain Eukaryota; kingdom Metazoa; phylum Chordata; class Aves; order Passeriformes; family Cinclidae; genus Cinclus; species Cinclus cinclus. Next base: position 9,946,189 of record NC_085084.1, read on the forward strand.
GCTGCATCCCATGTAATGGACCCACATAAAAGCAGTTTGTGAAGAACTGTAGCCTGTAGGAAGAACTCATGTAAAAATGTATAAAGGACTGTCTCTGTGGGAGGGACCTCACACTGCAGCACGGGAATAATGTGAGGAGGAAGGAGCAACAGAAACATATGGTAAGGTGACTACATTCCCCCTGTGTGAAAGTGAATCCAGAAGGAAGGGAGGGGTGGGGGAAAAGGCCTTTCTAAGATTGGGATTTCAGTTCTCATTATCCTACTCTGATTTGATTGGTGACTAATTAATTTCCCCCAGTTGTGTCTGTTTTGCTTATGACAGTGACTGGTGAGTGACCTCTCCCTGCCCTTGTCTTAGCTCATAAACTTGTTTTCTTTTCTCTGCCCTGCCTAGCTAGGGAGGTCAGTGATAGGGGTGGCTTTGGTGGTCACTTGGCATTGAGCTGGGGTGGACCCACCACATGTGTGAATCACACAACCCTATCCAGTTTCCAGTGTGGCCAAGTGTTGTTTATGTCTCATAGTCAGGCTTGAACCAACAGCTCATCCTTCCTTCCCTCATTGCAACTACAGTGAAAGAAGTCTTGAGCACCACTCTAAATTTCCTTAAGGCAGAGTTCACATTACTCTGCTAACAAGCTTCAAAATACACATGTATTTTTTGCAATCAACATTGTACCTGCTGTCCTAAAAATAATCAGTTCCAGTGTTTTTAATAATGCAAATTAAATTTACAAGATTTTTTCTCTGCCATCAGTACTCTGTGGAAGTCATTTACAAATGTTTGGAAAATTTCCTTCCAACCACCTTGTGTTTACGGAAGGGCGGCCTTTGGGCTAAATCTACCAATCCACAATAACTGAAAAGTGAAAAGTAAGTGATCCCAGCATTCTTTTCCATGTCAGCAATGGAGGTCTGAATACTCGATTTGTTAGAAGACCAGAAAGTCAAGGACATCTTAAGTTTTATAAATTAAAAGTGAACTGAATTTGTAGACCCTGGTTACGTGTATGGTGCGTTCACTGCTCATGTCAGCCAGCCCAATTTCACTGCCACCACTCCCATTTGAAGTGCATGCATTAGCTTAACACATTCAATAACTGATTACTTGGAATTCCATATCACAGCCTTTTAATTTAAATACAAAAAGGTAAAAATCAGTGTACTACCTTTTAGCTTAGCTAAACATGGTAGTATTCTCAATATTTGTAAAATATATACACATATAGATATTTCTAACACTAGTGAAGCTAAGCATCTTCTGAAACATAGCTGCAAAATAGCTGTGCAGTACAAATACTGGCATATCACATTAATAATTTAGCTTACAGAAGGTACCTTCTGGTGGTAGTTGTTATATGCAGGCTTTGCCTGAAGTTGAAATGTTTAGGATACAGTAACTTAAAAACCAATTTAGTTCTGTCATACAGAAACCATTATCTAGTTCTCAAAATAGATTTCTCACTTTTGAATCAGTGGCTAGCACTTAACTGCCTCCCGCACTTAAGTACTGAAAGCATCAGGCAGGTCCTCTGCCTGTTAATATGAACAAATTACATAAATAAATAAATTTGTTTAATTTATTTGCTCATTTTGCCTCATTCTTTTTTCCCCTTCGATCATATGCTGGGTAGTTCATTCTACTGTCTGAAGTTTAATTATGCATGCCTTGAGGTGAAGAAAACCATGTGAAGCACACCTTTCTATCTGAAGTTTTTGTAATTTGGAAAAATATGCTTTTTCCTCCTTTTTAGATATTCTTTATCATACTTTTCCAATGTTTACTTACATTTCATGTCATCTAGTAATCTGGATAAAGTTGATCTGTTTTCTTTCAGCATAAGAGTTTCTGATAAATAGCTACAAAGAGACATGGAAGAAAATAAATTTTTAAAGTGTCATAACTGTGGCAATTACTATGAGTTAATAAAAAGTGTATTTATTACTAACATCTACTAGAGCTTTATAATTAGGTAAGTAAGAATGCTTTGTTTTAAGCTTTTTGTTTAAGTGCTATAAAGTGATAAAAAACCAAATCTGTCGCTGTAAAAAGGTGACAAAAATATTCCGCCAGCCACGGGGAAATAACATTGCCAAATTAGACATTTCTAAGCCTCAGGAAGCTAAGTAAAATTAAGTTTAAGATTCTACAACAACATCACACTATTGTACAATATGCCCACAGGACAAACAAGTATTACAGTGGTTTTCGGACTGACCAACAGCAGATCTTGCAAGACAGGCCTGCTGCTTCTGGCAACTGAAAGTTATTACTAAATGCTGTCTTGCATGAGCCTATGGGTCCCTTCCTCTTCCCAATGAGATCAAATTTCTCTTTAGTAATAACATCAGTGCACACTGCCTGGATAAAGACATGAGCAATCCTCCTCACCAACACCCACAACCAAGGAGTTCTATCCTTTCCCCCATGACAGCAACAGGTTTCCCTATTCCCATGTGTTTTGTACCACCTCTGCAGCTGCACCTGATCACAGGTCCACAGACCAGCAGCTGCACCATCAGCTTCTTTCATGTCTGGCAGCAAAAACTCACATCAAACAGCAACTAACAAGGTTACAACAACTGTATGGTACAGACAGGTAACAAAAACTTGAATTCTTTCTGAATGTGCAATGCTTACACACGCTGAATCACACATTATCTACAAATTATTTTAATTCTTTTTGCAAGCATAGCTTTCTGAATTTTGGCACAAGCAGTACAGAATAAGTACAAAATACAGGTCTAGGAATGAGATCAAGTTTCAAGTTAAAGTAAGCACCTGAATGTTTTTACACAATTCTGAGAAGACAGTGCATCCTGTAGAGGATACTCCTAACACTCCTTTTAGAACTAGAGAGATTTAGAACAAATTGAAGATTTTATTTTAAAAGAACTTTTTGGATTTAGAGCAGATGTTACACTCCAGATGCAAAATGCTCACAGGCAGTGGCATGGTATTATAACATGCCAGATACAGCTCCTTACAGTAACCACCTCAGCTGTTCATCTGAAGAAAAGTATATGATTTGTCCGTAAGAGAACTAAACCAAACAAAGTACACATTTCAGCAAAAGCATCAAAGTGTTTGATAAGCCTGTGCAAACACCAGTGGCAAGGACACAAAAGGGAAAGAAAAGATTGATTTAAAACAATGCCTTAGCCCTGGTTCATATCCATGGAAACTGAACAGTTGCAGCAGCCAAACACATCATGTTACACCATGCCCATTAGCTGTCAGTTCAGGGTAATTCCAGTTGACTCTCAGCTTCCACCATATTGCCATTCTCTTCCCTGTGTAACCCTTAAACTGAGTCTGAAAATCGTATGCTGTTCTAATTAAGGCAGAGTCATCAGGAGCTTTTTTTAACTTCTTCCAAAGGAATATAAAAAACAAGACAGCAACCTGCTGCTTTCATTGCCTATTTGTTAAAATGAACAGTACGACTGCCATTCTAAAACATAAAGAGACAAGTGCTATCCATCAGTAAATACACAATTCTAGTAGTTAAGAATGTCTAAAGCAAAACAATTTTATACAAGAAGCAAATAAACTGCTTAAGTCACACATAAAAGAAAGAAAATAGTACCTTTCCATATTAATTCCCGCTCTTGAGCCACTAGATAATATGGCAGTAAGAGCAATCTGTGAGGGTGTAAAGAGCATATATGCATCTGTCAGAGCCACTCGGTTAAGGAAGTCATCAGCTGTTTTTCTCAAAACTTCAGGATTTTCCAACACTGGATAGCGAGTCTAAAAAGTAGTGATTTAGGAAAATAAGCAGCTTTCGTCATTCCTGTTCATGAGCTCAGAACACACAATTCAACAATATTTTATAAAGCTAAAAAGTAGCAGACCACTTATTTATTCCAAAAATATCCTAAAAAACTTAGAGACCACAAGTAAAACAACTACCTTTCAGGTATTTGTCTATCACTATAGAAATTAGATCTTTCAACTCACAGGCACAAAAGGAAGTAAAGTTTTTTAAGATGATTCGTGACAGACTGGTATTAATTTACTACACAGAGCACATTGTATATCAGAGAGTATTACCTTAATATCAATTAGAAATCCCTCAAATGGTCTGTATGGATTGTGGATGATGAGATGGAAGTTCAGTTGCTGAATAAGTAGCAGTTCATATTCCAATATTTGTTCAAGAGCTTTTTCCTGTCCAAGAGGACTTTCTTGAAGGTTACCAACAAACTGTGCACTGGATACATTAAATTCATCTACTTTACAGGCTAAAAATGCACATGTTAGCCTTGAGGAGGGGAAAAAAAAAAACAAAAAAACAATTGACATATGCAGTGTCCATTCTCCTATGTTCTGCTCAGAAAATTTGTGTCTATTTAAAACACCATGTTCTGAACACAGCCAAAGGATAGTAAAACTGGCTATATTTTGTCTTTACTCAAGCTCTCAGATTTTCTTTATTGTTTTTTTTTCAGTCTTTAAAATATAAAGATCATACGTCTAATATTCCATTTGACAGAGGAACTCAAGAAGTGTTGATAACTCACATTATTATCCGAGGATGATACTCCATCACTGAGTTATTGAGGTAAAAGCGTTTGAAATACATGCAAGCTGTCCCCTAAATCAAAAAAAAAGGGGAGGGAAAAAATAAAAATGGATTAAGAAAAAAATAAATAAGTACATAAAAACAAACAAAAAAAACCACAAAACAGGCAAGTTTGGATATATACTACAAGCACACATAATACACTGAGGCACTAAGACACATATAGCCATTTTATGTCACTAAATATTTCAAAGTCTTTATTTTTGCCTGCAAAAACCTTACACTACAACTGTCATAGCAAATATTTTTTTTTATTTGGACATGTTTTGGAAGACAATGTGTAAAAAGCCAACAGTATCTGTATGGAAAAAAATTGGTATTAAATTCAAAAATCAAAGGCTGAAAAAATTCATCCTGAAAGCTGTGAGCAATCCTAACCATTGACCTTTTACATCACTAAATTCTGCAGCATGTTTATCAGCATGAAAACCAATGCTTTCCAAAATGAGACTCTGCAGAAGCTACTTCTCAAACATCAGCCTGGCTTCACAGAACATGCCATGACACCGACTGTCATCTTTTAAAATCATCCTCAGGCACGGCACTCTTCACCATACCTGCCTGAAAAAGGAAGGACTAACAGGGGACAGTGTAAATCATAAATCTTAATGGCTTAGTGAGAGAGGCACAATTTCACTCCGTTCTTCAGCCCTAAGTCTGCACTGGCATTCAAGACAAGCAAGTCAAGGTAATTTTGTTTTTTCGCAGGTTATTATTTTGCCAGTACATGTTCTAACATAATTGTCAGTACATTATTTTGTGGTCAGAGTGCTGGAAAAACATCTGAATGACAGCCCAAATTTGGGACCGTCTCCTTTAACTACTGGGAGACTGTTTCATTGTATCATCAACCATATACGACTATTTTGTTTCTATTCTTTGCTAAAGAGAAGCAAAACAATTCAGAAACCCAAGCAAGTTTAAGAGCCACAGGCGAAAGATCACCTTGAAAGACATAAAGTTTTGAAATTGCTGTATACGTCAGAAAACGAAACAAAAAAAAAAAGAGAGAAAGCGGCCACAGACTGTGGTGCTAGAAGAGAGCAAAGAGGCTTCAAAGGCATCCGCGCTCTCCAGAACAATCCACGCAGGCAGTAAGCGAAGGAATAAGGGGGGCGGAGGGTGCGGCACCGTCCTCGCCTCGCTTACCACCACGGACCGCGGCATCGCGGGCTTGAACGCGACGCAGAAGTCCAGCAGCCTCTTCTCATAGTACTTGCACAGTGCCAGCTCCTCGTGCGGCTCCAGCAGCACCGGGTCGCCCTGCGGCACCTTGGGAGAAGCAAAGCCGCGCCTGAGTCCGCCGCAGTCGCACCCTGGCGCCCCGCCCCGCCCCGCAACCCCTGCGGCCCCGCACACCTTCCCGCTGGCCACCGCCCTGGCCTGGGCCCGGCGGTTGCCCTCAGCGCGGCGCCGCGCCAGCTCCTCCTCGCTGCGGAAAGTCCAGTGCCGGCGCTGCGTGCTGCTGTGGAACATGGCTGCGGCAACATGGCCGCACCCGCGCGGGGCATGCTGGGAGCCGCCTCAGGCCGCGGGGCGGGCCTCGGACCCTCCGTGCCGGGAGGGGAGGGATCCGTCCCTTCTGCGGAGCTTGGCTTCCTGAGGAGGGAAGGGGTGTGTCGAAACGGCGTGTCGTAAACCTTCGTGGAAACTGGGGGAAAAAACAAAAAAACAAAACAAAACAAAAAAAAAACCAAAAAAACAAAAAATCAGAAACTGCTCCTGGCAGTGACTCCGTGTTGACTTCCCGACTAAAGGGGCTGCCGTGCTACAGAAACTCGAGTCATGCCGCAAGGCACTGAGGGTTTTAAACCTGTGTGCTTCATTCCAGAGCACATAGTTTCTAGAAAACATAGCTTCCTCAGAAACAGGTGGCATCTAAAATGGTAGCAGATGCTGAAACCTCTCACGCTCATGATGCCGTTTTCCCCACAAAGAGATACGTGGTCTAAACTTATTGGCACTGCACCTGTTCTTCGTGATTTCAGGGCATTTTATCTAAACACTCAGTTTCCATCTGAATCCGGTATTGTAGAAGAGGACATTCCACGTGATCCAGAGACAGACACTTCTCTTCTAGGTTTATCCAGTACATATTCTACATCCTTATACTGAGGCAGAATTCTTGATCTGAGAATGAGAAAATTTTTATGAAATATTCTCTCAAAATATTCAAAACGACAGATGTTGTCTCTTCATTTTCCCTGGTATAGATACATCAGTCAAGTGGAGATGATTTAAGAAACACTAAAAAATGAAAACCATTATTATTATTTTATTTGGTGAATAATTAATTAATTACTTTGACCTCCAGTAAAGGTCTAGATGAATTTTGATTAAAACAATGCATCAGGACTGATGTACTAAAATATGACTATTGGTCTAATACTGATACCCAACTCTGACAGATAAAAGATTCTCTAAAAATTTAAAGTTACAAAGTGCATGTTTATTCAGTGCAGGGCAGCTTCGTGGGGTAACCCCCTAATACACACTGCAAAATCACAGGCGAGCACAGAGTCTATTTATTTACAAAAATTTTGAATGATTACATGTTCATAACACCAGCACCTCCCATTCCTTGTTTCCTATGATAATTAGCTTGAATGGCTATTAGGCACGTGTGCTTGGCTTCTTGAATTAGGTCTGGGGTTGTTTTTGCCTGGTGGGGGTCTTAAAAAGAGGAAGAAAGGCAAGTCTTCCTCAGTCTGAACTCTCAACCTTTTCTATTGATGACAATACAAATGACCTCTGGGAGCACTCCGATTTCCTCCCTTTGTGATTTTGAATAAATTTCTGGTAGCAGTTGTTCGTGTTTCTCTGGATCTATTTACTAGTTTCTTATTTTCCCATTGCAAGCACAGCTGAGCAAACATAAAAATGACAGGCAAGTAATTATTTAAATCTGAGATAACTATCTCAAGCCCAGTTTCTCCTAATTAACTTCTAACTTTGAATTATTTTCAGCAAGGCCTATCCATCTCCATTTAATTAATTCTAGTAAATAACTAACTTTTAACTAAAATCCTAATTTCTCTAAGATTAGTGCTTCAGGACTATAGAGATCTGTAACTTTTTCTTGTCTCCCCTGCCCCTGTTGCTCTTGGGCAGAGGAAAGTTATAAGGTATTTAACCTTTTTCCAGCATAAAAAGACCGGGAGAGCAGCTCAGACTTTTTTCCACAGACTTTATTTTCATCCTTGAAAGGGGGGGATCAGGCTACAAATCCAAAGATGGGGGATCACACTTGTAATGTTAAAGGGTTTGGGGGGGGATCACAAGTAAACCAATAAAAAACAGGGTTAACACATTTTGGCCAACTACATTATCTTTCTTTGTTTGGGGCAACAAATTATAAAGAACCGAACCTAACCAAAAATATTCTAAAAAGATAAGAGGAAGAACTTACATTTTTTCTAGCATGAGTCATTCTAAGCAAGTATTTTTTCTTATCTCAGAGTAAGTGCCAAGGGGACCTCACAGGGCTATCTGAAGAGAGATTTGTCTTCTCTACAGAGATCTAAATTTTAGTACTGGTGCAAAAATCCAGTTCTGACATATTTTAGTATTTTCAGCTGTGAATCTCAATTCCTACATTTTTACCTTCAGAAAAGTGAAGAATGAGGGTATAAGCTATTATGTTACTATGGAAATGGGTGCTACAAAAGACTCTAGAATAAATATTGGAAAAATATGTAGCCATCACATCTCCTCAATAAATCCTACCTCTCCTACACCATACAATTTGGCATTAGTATGTTAAGAAAGATATAAAATGTTGAGCCCTATATAGGGTGACCCCATCATACATAAACACAAGCTAAAAAGAGGAACATAAAGAATTTGTGCATCCTACAGAGTACGGTCAATATGCCTTACTCTGATACAAACACAGCAATATGTAAGCATATTAATTATCCATATGGAGTATTTTTTTCTGAGGAAAACACATGTTCCTTTTCAAAGTCTGCCTCAATTTTTGCTAATCCCTGTGCATTCAAATGGATTGTTCAAGCTAAATAAATCCCCTCCTTTTCTTAGATTATTTGACATGGCTCTGTACACTGAGGTTCGTTTGAGTGAGGAAATATTCTTGCTTGGTTTTCAGTTTCTGTATGACTAATGTATGCAGTAAACCGTGTCTGAAGTCAAGGCCTGGACGTGGCATCAGCAAGCAGCTATTCCTACTGCCAGTATTCTTCAATAAATTCACAGGCCTCCTTCCATGTGTACTAACATATAGGGGTGTCTTGGTTTGTAAGGCAGGATGCAACCAAAAGTATGTAACCAAACATCTGTTGAAACCAGGTGAGGCAGAGATCCTTATCTCTGGGGGAGGTATCTTATGTTGATTGGCCATCTATTAAAACCAGGTGGGACAGTGTTCTTTATCTTTCCCACAACCCATCCTTCCTTCCAGGGATATATCAGTGTGTTCATGGGCCATTGAGTCCTACTGTAGGACTGATAAAATTCCATCATCCCCCTGGGAGATGCTCCAGCCAGGGGGAGGAGCCAAGCATTTCCTCCCTAGATAAAATCTGAGATTCAGAACATCAGAGCAGCCTTTTTCCACTGCATTCCAGAGGAAAACTATACCCTTCTACATCATCACCGGACCTTCAGAAGAAAACTGCACCCTTCTACAAGACCACTGCTTCAAGTGAACCACATCTGTCACCCCAGAAGGACTGCAGCCACCATTTAATGGGATTGCTACCAACACCCTGACTGATGGGGTGTCAGCTTGTATTATGACTCTGTCAGTGTCTTGTTGTTTTGTGTTACTGTATTCTTATTTTAATTTTCCTAGTAAAAGGCTGTTATTCCTATTCCCATATCTTTGCCTGAGAGCTCCTTAATTTCAAAATTACAATAATTTAGAGGGAAGGGGTTTTCATTTTTCCATTTCAAGAAATGCTCTTGCCTTCCTTTGCAGACACCTGTCTTTCAAACCAAGCCAAAGAGCTTTTCGATTAGATCTGTGCTTTAGACATTAGTACAAAGTGAATACTATTGCATGTTTAAATGAAGACAGTGGCTAAATTATATTGGTTGCTATTGTATTTATCTAGCTGCTTAGGTAATCAGAGTGACTTAAGCTACAGCCATCCCAGGTAATGTGGCAGTGGACACAGTGGGTAGTCATAGCACAGAAGCTCAGAATTTTAAACAACACAAAACATTCATTTGGTCTCAAGTGTAAAGGTATATCCTAATGTGAGAGCAATATTAATGTCATCTAGTTGAATACCATAATTATTTAAGGACCTTTCTGTGTTTCTAGTGATATACAACTAAATATACATTTATATAACTGTAAGGTAGGAGACTAATTGATCAACAAAAGCTTGGAGAAGAGTTATGACTATTCTAAAGTACAATGTTTACTAAAAGCTTTATGTATTTGGAGAATAAAAGAGGCTGGTTTCATTATAGATAAAAGCTAAGAATATTTTAGTTTCCCTCTTGGTCCTGCAGTCATGATAAATGTCAAAAAACAACAACAACAAGCTGGACATTTTTCCTTCATGTCCTTCTATTATGTCCAGAACTGGTAAGTTGAAGAAATAATTAAAAGTGCATCTACAGATTTTCTTGGGTTAGATCTATGCTTAGCATTTGTAGAACTACAGTCTTTTAAATTATTTTATACAATAAAGTCTGGATGTATATATATAGATCACTACTAAAAATATTTTTTTATTTCATAATATAAAAAAAAAGTATTTTTGGCACTGAATTCACACTTGAGGGAAAAGCCACCAAACCCTTGTTTCTGAAACAAGATCTCTGAACAACCTAAGCATAAAATACTTCAGATTAAAGAACAAATTTCCTTTAATTTCAGTGAGGTTAGAAACTGTCTTCTGTCAAATCAGAAATGTATTAAGGAGAACCTCTTAAATTACAATCTTCAACAACAATGAAGGTGAGTGCTCCCAGCCTTACATGAGGCCTCGTGTGCCAAGTGTGCATGTAGAGTCTTGATTACTGATCCATGATCTTCCTGGTGCTGGGTGGTGCTTTGGAGGTGGCCATCAGCTATCAGTGCCCATCCAGGAGTCATTGTTTCTGTCTCCCCATCAATGTTTTTCCCTAGTTCAAGTAGCCAAGTACCACAGAATACTTGTAACAGTGCAGGTGAGCTGTGCAATGAAACACCTCCCTGGGGCTGGCCTTGGGGTGAGTTTGAGGCTTGGGGAACCAGGAGGGTGTCATTATTGAGGGTCTGGACATTTCTTGAATTTTTTCCATTCTCAGGACAGCTGGTGACCATGAGTAAGACCATGACCCTTCAGCAATATGTGACACCAGTGAGGGGTAGTAACATTAATTCTCTGCTCTCTCCAATCTGTCACAACAAACAAAATGTGGAAGGAGTGCCATAATGTTCCAGATCATGAAGAGCTTCTCAGAAAGCACTGAGGTGATGCTTGGAGATGAGTCATAAACAGCAGTGAGCACCAGACAGGTCACTGTTGTTGAAGATCCAGGCTTTGGAGGGTCACAGTCTGCCACTCTGTGACGTCAACCTCCATAGTTCAGTGATGCACAAGGGTTGTCTGTCCCAATGTTCCACTGCACTTCTGCACATGTCTGGGGTTACAGCAGCTCCACTTTCTACTTCTGACCCATGTCTTCTGCTCACCATAGGTATTTCATACCAGTCACCAAAGGCTCTGTCTTGTCTTCCCCTCCTCAGATGCCCTTGCACTTCGCTTTCTTCAGTCCTGCCTCTACCGACATAACTCCACCCAGTGACCCTCTTCCCCATTACTTCCAACATGAATTGAGCTGGTCCTAGACTTGGGATTTGGGACAGCATTATTTAGGCAATGTCAAATTTACAGGATGTTGTAGATGCAACAATGCTTTTTTTCTTGCAAGGCTCCCTTTCCCAGCATGTCTCTAGTTCTCCTGTTGAGGTTATCTGTGCATTTTGGCCATCTCTTGGGAAACACTCCTTCATGGATTATGAAATCCAGCCATTCTGCCTTGTGCCATCTGAAACTTTTCCTGGCTTCCTGAATCCCCTGTGCTGAATTTCTGGTCATCTGTGATAGACCAGACTTTAACCTTGCTGTTTCTCCACAGCCATGGATCCATTAACTTAGATCTCATCGTTTGGTAATGCCCTCCTTCCTGGGTTGCCGCAGAGACTTCTGCAGAGGGCAGCCTCCAACTAGAAGTGTATTTCCAAGAGCCACAGGTGCAGACATGACATTGTAACATCACTGGGTGGTGGAGGTGATAGTAATCCCAATAATAATCCCAGGAGTAATTATAATCCTGGTGGTAGATTATGACTGTGACCTCACATTTGTTGGTCTGTAAATTAAGGTGCTGTCAGAGCCTAGGGCTGCCTATGGGAACAAGCACACATGGCCACAGGGAAGGAGTGGAGCTGTCCCATCTGCTGCGATGCACCAGATGACGTTGCTTGTGCAATGCCCTGCAGCCACACATTCTGCCTTGGCTGCATCCTACGTTGGGCAGAAAGAAATCCTGCCTGCCCACTCTGCAGAAGATCCATCTTGACAGTGAAGTTTTCTGACCGTGGTGGAGATGACTACCTACATTCTGTCATCACACCTCCCAGAGAGTTGCCGGAGACCATCAGCCAGGCAGCAGAAGCTCCTAGAGGCCTTGCTGAGAACACATCCCATGGCTCTGAAGATTCCCTTGCTTCCTCTTCACAAGGAATAACAGCTGCTGCTCTGCAGCAGGCTGCAGGGCCAGAGGCCGTGGGTGACATCCTGCCTGAGCTTTGGGCAGAACTTTTCCGAAGACAGCGGAACCTCCTGAACCCCGTGCGGCCATGGCTGCGCCAGGCGCTAGAGTTGATATATGGGGGTGAGTGGTATCAGGTGAAGAATGCAGAGAGTGGCATCGTGCTTGCTCTCTGTGTCTATGGTCCAGACAGGGAAGTCTTGGTCCAGAGATTGCAGCCCCGTCTCCAGCAATACACAGCATCACTGGTCCATGGCATCCTCAATATCATTGAGACTCAGTGCAGTGAAGAGGTTCGGAGGCTGCGGCAGTCTCACGTTGCCAGGGAGGAGGATGAGATCCCTGCTGCCAGCTCTGATCCCCTTGCCTCCCAGGAGGGTGCTCCCACCCTCAGCCAGGCTCCATCCAGTGGTGTCGCAAATTCCAACGTGGAGGAGGAAGCCAGCATATCAGAGACTGCCCCCCATGGACATCACAGCTACTCTCCCTCTGTGTCCAGCCCTGCAGAGCAGGAACAGCCCCAGGAAGAGCTGGGGGAGACAAGAGTGGTTGCAGCTTCCTCTGCCCCAGGCCAGGGCAGTGACCCCTCACCTGCGACATCCCAGCGGTGCCGAAAAAGGAGGACCCCTGGGTCCCCAGATGCCTCCCATTCTAGCAAGAGGCAGCGCCATGATCAGCTCTAGAAAGGCCACAGAAGGCTTTTATTCAAGAAAATTAAATAAATGGCTATTTCCTTAATTCAGTCTCAGGTTGCTTTTTACTTCCTCTTCTCCTGAAGCATTTTTCCTTTACCCTTACACCCAAGTGTCAGCCAAAGCCTTCTGGAGCCCTAGGGCTGAGTTGCAGAGCTGCCTCTCCCAGGAAATGCTGCTGCAGCCACAATGATGCTCGTGAGAAAGCACTGAGGTGGGTGCTGTTGGGGGTTGGTTCTTTCCCTTTTCCCTCTGTGGAATTTTCCCCATTGTCATGTTAAGATACCTGTTGACTGGGCCCTGGTGGAAAGGGGGAGGGGAGAGAAGAGGGAACCCCCTCGATATCCAAACATCCAGAAGAGCAGACAGAAGGCTCTGGCTCGGCCCATTTCCCCCGTGGAGTTCGGACGAGAAGGACGATCGGTGCCTCAGCTCCATCTCTGCCATCCCAGCTCCAGGAGCCATCCTCACTGCTGTCAGACCCTGCCCTGCTGCCTTCTCGCTGTAACCTGCCACCATCCAGCACTCTGCTGAGCACCAGGACCCACACTGTGAGCGGAGGGCTCTCTCCATCTCTGTCTCCCCCTGGGACAGCTCTGCCATCACCCCCAGCCCTCCTGCAGCTCTGTGGGACCTGCCCGCCCCCAGCACCGGGAACTGCAGCTCAGGGAAAAGGTGCCTGCAGCCAAAAAGGACTGGGACTGAGTTACTGTTCTGTTTGTGGGTAATTTCATAGTTGTTGTTGTTCTTGTTTGTCTTGTTAGATATACTAGTAAAGAGCTGTTATTCCTATCTCCATATCTTTACCTGAGAGCTCCCTTAATTCCAATCTTATAAAAATTTGTAGGGAGGAGGGATCACACTCTTCATTTCAAAGGGAGGCTTCTGCTTTCTTAATAAATACCTGTCTTTGAAACTAGGACAGTGCTTAGAGAGGAGTCATAAGTGAAAGACTGATCAGGCTTTCCTCAAGCAAGCAATGGAAAGCCATAGGAATGCCTTGCACCATTTCGGCTCAGCGCCTTGGGGAAGAAATGTACGGTTTGCTGAGGTAGTTGGGGTGAATCACATTGCTTGTCCTGTTGAGCATCCTTCATTTAATGCAGACAAGGGTACACAAAGGCTGCATGACATTCAGAGGCAGGAAAATAATTTACATCCTCATGTTTTCAGTTATGTGGCTTGTCTGCTGATGAATGAGAGTTCTTTTGATTATCCCTGTTAGTCTCAGACTAGGGGGTCCAATACATAAGATGATCTGAGGTGCTTTTTTATCCAAAAAATGAGTAAGGATTATAAAAACTTGCTGACCATATTTTCAAAACTGATTTTTTTTGCCAAGTAATTAAAAAAAAATTAAAAATTACTTTTTTACCAAGTAATAGGAGTAATTTCTATGTGTTATTTGGTCTGGACCTTTAGAGAAGCTCTTATTCTCTTGAAATCGAGAAGCTGATGAATGACTAGTTCATAGAATTCCTGTGTGTTCTGGAAGCTGGGCAGAGTACAAGAAGCTTTGCCCTAACAGACATCGTTTCTGAGATGGGCCAGCAGAAGAGAACACCAGGAAGGTCAGTATTGCTAGAGAGCCAGGTTCTGGAGTGTCACAATCTGCCCTTCTGTGGCACCACCCTCCACCACTCAGTGATCATATTGCAAAACGTAGTGATTTTTTTTCTTTTCCCATGGAAAGGTATCTGTGATGCAGAATACAGGTTTTTAGGATATATGAGTGGGTTTGTCCTTCACTGGAATTTAATATATTTTGTAGTCCTTTTATTGTTTTGGAAAATCTGGATTTTGCAATCTTAATGTGATTCCATGGTCGGATGAATCTATGCCCTTCGAAGTATTTTATCTTCTGCCCTTGCTGCCAAACACTTAGTGAGTTCACAGGATAGTGAAATAAGATTTTTTCAAAGAGGGAATTGACTTTCCAAAATGATCTTGCTGCAGAAATTTCAGCTGTTAGAGACCTGAGGAGATATCAGCTGTTGTGTGTTACTGAAAATCAGCAGAAACAGGTTAGATGACAATTATATTAGCAAATGTGTTGCAGCCTATTCACACATATTCAAAAGATTTCTCTACATGTTTTCTCATTGTACAAAAATTCCAATGTTTTTCACACTTTTTATTCTATTTTCAAAAGAAAAAAAGGTGAAAAATCTAGTCAGTGTCAGTGCATGTTGGTGTCTATCAAATAAAGAATTTTTAAAAACTATGTTTTGCATTGTTTTTATTATGGAGTTTGTTTTACTGATACTGTGAATAAAACACAACTTAATGGAATTTAAGTTCTGTATAACAAAACTATAAGCCTGGTACAAACCTAATTCAAATCAAAAAAGGTCTAATTTCTGCTGTCATATGATGATTCTGTTTTTTTATAACTGCTGATATTAGTGTTCTGGTAATTAAGTATGCTAAAACCATTTTCTTTAGATACAATGAGCTTAGTTTAGCTATGCCTGAACCTTTTTCCAGGAGCATTTCTATGACACCATGGACTGCAGTAATTATTCCCAGACTCGCCTAACTACACAGATTTCCTTACAGATTTGCTCTACGTGATCAGATTTCATTCCTGTCCCCCCTTGAAGACACCTCAGCAGCTCTGCTATCCCAATGACAGACACAAAGAATGAAACAGGCTTCCCTAGCACCTACCACCAATTTCCACCTGCTGGGTCCGGATAGCCCGCAGCATCTGAAATTGCATTGTACATCGAAGTCTAGCACTTTCTTTCACCCTCACGAGTCCATGCCAATGCTGTCATTTGGAGTGGCTGGAGTCAGGAGTATTGATACTGTAAATTAAACCTGTTAATAAAACAGGTTTATATGAAATGAAAATATGGGGCTGCTGCTTGTATGCTGGAAGACAGGACAGAAGTGTTACTAGTCATCCCTTCTCTGTGTACAGCAATGGGCATTATGAAAAATTAGTAAAATTCAGGAGATACTGTAAGGGGTAACATTCTTCAATACAAAACCATGGTAAATGCCATCTTTGTATTAAAATTTATCCCCAAAACATGGAACGGTGAAGACTCATTGTCAAAGCAGGTGGTATTCCAGATAATCCAGGAGGAGTAAATTTTAGTCTTCAAAAATTATTTTCAGTTTAATCTTGAGGAAAAAGCACATGTCCTTAAGTGCTGTTGTCCTCCAGCTGAAAATGACTGTGTTCCCCAATTTTTTATGTGCTCCTACCTTACACCATTACCTCAACACTAGCTCTTTTGTCATCAGTAGCAATGGTGGTGGCAGTCAGAAGGGTGTGGTTATGCTTGCCATGTTTATCCTACATTCTCAAAGGAGTACAATTACTCTTCTAACTCCATCCTTGCTGCTTTTGTCCCTGTTAATATATCATGAGACTGTGAATATTTAGCAGCTGAGGCACCTGGGTCATTTACTTTGGAAATTTAGGAAGACTAAACACTGGCAATATCTAGAAGTATCTTTAAAATTTATTTTGCATTCACAGTTCTCAATCCTTCTTGACTACTGCTGGAAGCACCACTAGTGATATCTGTAGTCTCAGTTATATAGGCCAATACTAACACCTGTTTGCCATCAGTTATAGACCAACAATTATAATCTAATATCTAGTGCCAAAACAACACATTGCATCTCAAATTTCTGTGTCCATGGAATCCAGGATCATGCTTCCATTTAATCTGTTTTGTTCATGTCCGTGGAAACATTTTGTTACTCTGAGCAATGTGGTCTATTGGAATGGGTTTTGGAAACTGATGATTGTTAAGGCTGCTTCCCACCCAAGCCATTTATGATTTCTTTGAAATTAACTTAGAAATCATAGAGTAACGTATGCATCTACCATGGATTTATTCTGGTATTTTAAGAGGTAAATTTCATGTTTTTATTCTTGACATGGCATCCGTGTTACAGCATTGAAGGGCACTTTACTGAAGCATGATTTGGAATAGCCAGAGTTTCATGTAAAAATATCAGCATATTTCAAACAGGACATTTCTGTATAAAACCTTGTGATTTTATCCCAAAGTTTCAGTTCAGGATGAAGCTGTTACTACAGTAGTGCTCTTTACATAACAATATGAGATTGTGTACATGTTGTTTGCTCAGAGTGTCCAGTTCCTGAAGACTTTTATCCTTTCACTGCACAATTTCTTGTTCCAAAAAATCCTGGCAGTCTAACTGAAAATATCTGTATCTTCCCATGATAAGCTGAAAACCATGTTAGTTTAGTTTATTTGAGAAATTATTGCCTTGCTACTTTGGAGTTCCCTGTTCCAATCTCATTAAAAGGAAAGTCAAGTATTTTTAGAGTTTTACGGTGAACATGTAACAGTTGTAGTGCTGCCTTTGGTCTGTAAGAGGCAGCATTTATTTGCAGGTGCCAGTAGAATTTATAGCAGGATTGTCTGATCTGAAGTCTTGTGTGTCACATTACTTCATTTCCAGCTATATTATTTGTAAATCAGCTGCACCTTCATGCCAGCGGAAGCACAGTTTGCACAGTAATTGGTGGCATTTTGCAATAATGCCATTTTCACATTACTGCTTAGTGTACATTTGAGAGAGAGATTTTCATAAAGAAAATTGTCACAAATAATCTCTCGCCATCCTGGTGACTTTTATATTTTTTGTTGTAGTGTTTAGAAATACCTTTTCATTGATTTAATATTCATTCGGTCAATGACTGTTCAGCAAGTATGGTTGTAATGCCACTGCACATATGATTTAATGAACTGACATCCTCCAATTTTAGCTAAGCTACACTACCTGGATCTAATTCTCCTGTGTCATATGAAAGGGTTGGAATAGGAGCCCCAGTCCATCCTTCAGCTGCTTTCTCACCAAGTGTTTACTGACAAAATTTTAGGTCAAGTTATACTGCAAGGTTCATGCCTAATTTGGATTATATCTGTATAGAATATCTCAGTAGCGTGTGCTGGTAAACCAGCAGGAAAAGTCAACCCCCACACAATCACTTTGAGAAAGATTTCAGGGTGGAAATGCAATTTATTAGAATGATTACAATAAATGCAGTAGCACAGAAACACTGACTTAAACCAACGCGGTCAGAGTACAACCTGACACCTTGGTTGGTCAGAGTGGTGCTCACAGTCCATTTAAGCAGTGGTTGCAGTCCCATCGGAGTGATGGCTCTGGTCTTGTTGAAAGCAGGAGTCCTGTGGAAAGGTCTGGTCCTCCTGTGGAAGCTGGGGTCCACCTATGGATGTTCAGTGGTGGTGGTGTTCCAAGTCCTCAGACATGGAGATTATACCTGGTCAGATTCAGGTAGTACCACCCCCACAGCAGGGAGTTGCACAATGGAATGATGTAATCCTGAGTCATAGGGTATTTTTTGAGTCCTTGATGCTCATTGTAGCCTTGAGTTTTTGATGGCCTATTAACAGGCATGACTCCCTCAAAATGGGTGTGTCTGTGTATCCTTGGAGGGAGCTATCAGGGCTGAGTAATTACCCTGCCTCTCAAGTTTGGCTCTTTCTTTTCCTTATCTCAAACACCCACCTCATAGTCTGAGGGGTGCAGTGTGTGCTGGGAAGCTGTTGCAAGTGATCCACCGTTATCAGTTCATGATGTAGATGGAAGTAGAGTACATAGTTTGATTACACCCATAGTGGCACCCTTTTTCCTGTAACCACAAGATGGCAATCCCTTTTACTTGAGCTGGCGAGGTCATAAAGAGTTTTAAATGACAGGTATCAAGTGCTGTCCCATTGTCCAACATTTATATTTTTTTAGTGTCTTGCTTTGCCACCCCATCTGGGCACCTGAAAGAGCAGCATTGGAGACACCATAGTTATTCTGCACTGACAGCATATCTTGGAGTGGTCCAAATAAAACCTCCAAGAGTGGTACTTCTACAAACAATTTGAAAATGAGGATGTGAAATTGTGCATACAATACATGTCCAGGTACTTTTACATAACATCACTCACTAGTGAGTATGGAGGTAATTTTTTTAGAGGACTGTTGACCCCCATACAAACCCAGAGAGCCTGCCTTGTACTAAGAACCATCCTCTGAGATGTCTGCTTCTGAAAGGTATTCACTGGAATTGTACTCACCATAAACTGAAAGAGGATCATTACATAGCAGTTGTTAAATTTCTGTATGTCACTAATTTAAATTCCTCTGTTTTGTAGCCAGCTATTGCAGTCTTCCAGAGTTACAGACTGGATATACCAAGGCGACCTTTCAAAAACAACAGAGCTTTTCTTTCTAATTTGGCAGGTCATAGTACTTTTCAGTGACAACATTCAGCACCAGGAAGAGTGTTTTATTTGAAGATGGACAGCTGCCCTTTTGAACCATGATGAGTATGCTAATGCTGCTACTTGAGAGGTTATTTTCAGAAACATACAAGAAACACAATCATTAACTAAAAGACCTCAGTAAGAAGAACAAAGGCTGAAAAATTATAGGACACCAGTATGGATTTTATACATCCCAAGGGTTACACTGATAATTTTTCTCAAATAAACTTTGCACACTCTAGACAAAACAAAACTTTTACTGTTTATTTTTCTTTGGTCAGCCCCAGCAGGGGATTAAATATCCATGTTTCTTCCTAAAAATGCACAATATGGTTTGATTTCCTTACTTAATAACTCATTTTATAGTCACAATATTATCAGAAACGTGTATATGTTAATCTTCTATGTTATATAACACAATATATTACACAGTATCACACATCTGACATATTTGATGTTTCTATATATTATATGCAGGAAATACCAGGTAAAGTTTGTAGCCAACCATTGTATTCCCTAGTATCAGAGATGTTGAGTACTGTCATTGAATATTGTAAGATGCTTGTATCAAATAACTGCTGTCTGGGATTTCAATACTTGTTTGGTACAACATATGACTCAAAGACATAAAGTCTTTCCAGGGAGGTCTGAAGGCAGAAGGTTCTTCTCTGGAAGACTTTTGACTGGATCCTGCTTATTTCTGGGTTAACAGTAAAAACTAATTATAGTGCTCTATTCTCAGACTTAAATGTCATTGACCATTTCTGACTACAGCCCAGAGACAGGAAAATTGTCATGGTGGTACAGGCCCTTTTTCCCCTCAGGGATTTTTTATGCTAATGCACAGATAACAACCCAGACTTTTACTTGCCTGTTTCATTATGGGCATTCTCAAATGATCTCTTTAATACACTTCTAGGAAAATGGTGATGGAGAGGTTTTTCATCTCTGAGTACATGTAGGAAAAGAAAGGGTATGGAACAGTGTTTTGGAGGGAGATGTTTGGCACAAGAAGGCAGTTACTCACTGACTGGTTTTTGGTCCTGCAGGATTATAGGTCCAACTGCATCCTACAGTATTCTCTACATGCTAGAACAATCTCAACAATAAAGTTTTGGAGATATTGTCACAATATAATCCTGATAATAACTTTCAAAAATCAGCACTGTGGTAGAGTGGAAAAATGTCTCTCAAAACTCTACTTTCCTATCAGTCATATTGAGCCCAAGTTTTTTCTGTTTCTGCTTCTGGTTTGTGTGGAATACTCAAAATACCCATTTCTTTTTAAAGCAACTCAGATTGTTTGAGGTGCAAGTTACAAATCTGCAATATTCTGAAAAGTAATGGTTTTGTTATAAAGCATTAAAAGAAGACTGCAATACAGATGAGAAAAACAATTTCCTGTTCGTGATAAATGTGGAATTCTCTAGCTGTGGTCACTCACTAAATTATACTCTGAGCTTAGAAGAAACAATAGTTTCATTTAAAGAATGAAAAGGAGAATGATTTATGTAATGTAACATTCACTTAATATATTATGTGTTATAGTCATTTATATTGCTTAACATATATAATAGATAGCATGTAAGTTAGGTATGTATTTTGAAATTATATAATGTAAAATTTAAATGCCTTAGAGGGAAGATACTACATTTTGGATGCAAATATGTGAATACAAGAGCACCAATGTGTTTCTGCCATGTGTGCTACTCAGCTGCAGAGGGCTGCGGAGTTGACTTCTAAATAGAAAGGCCTTTTATGTAAATGCTCCTCCTCCTTTTGTTGCTCAAAATGTCTGAATGAAATTAACATTTTAATCCTTGCTTGTATTTGTGTACTGAATGTGATCTTTTCTAAAACACTTCCTTTCAGAAAATTGGATATATACCTTGATAACAGAAAGTGTAAATAAACAGGAAAAGGCAGCTTTTACCTGGAAATGTTCTGGGTTTGTTGGAAAAAGTAAGTTCAAGATTCTTTTCAGTTGTTATAAATTTGCAGGTGCCTGTTTCTGCACATTCCCTTATGTAGTTTTAAATATATGTATCTTCTCTAGAAATAGCACTACCAAACCTTCCCAGTGCCTTTCTGACTAACTGAAAGGATCACATACCCTGTTTTATATTTATATACTTGTTCCAATATAAATTTTGAAACATATGTCTGGTCCTGGAAGCCAGGAAGCAGGTTTTTTATGTGGGATATGTCCTTTTCACACTCTTTTAACTAGGAGGACTAGAAAGGGTATTTATATTTTAATATTTTTATATATACATATATATATACACACATACATATACATACATGCATATAGATATAGATATAGATATAGATATAGATATAGATATAGATATAGATATAGATATAGATATAGATATAGATATAGATATATAGATATAGATATAGATATAGATATAGATATAGATATAGATATAGATATAGATATACATATACATATACATATACATATACATAAAACACATCTCTCTCTCTATCTCCCCGCTCATATTTTTAACATCACTGTTTTACTTCTTATTCTGCTTTAGTATACTCTTCTTCATAATTTACATAAGCCTACATAATATGTGAATAATGCGTAAGACTTATTTTAAAGGCAAGGCTCCTATCTCCCATGGTGCAGTAGTTTATAGAACAATATGATTGGCTCTGCTCCGATTTCATTACTGGTAATTTCTGGGAACACAACAGAGGTTGAAAAGGCTGACAGGAATGGACAATATTCATTTTGTAAGAAATATTTGTAGTCTTTTCAAGGCAATTGTATCGCAAAGATTTGTGTGAAATTATTTTTCCTTGATTTTGTTTCCCAGGGAAGAACACATTAAATGGTTCGTTACTGTTTCTTTGTGGATTGAGTCAGATCTGTGGTTTGAGTTTTGAGAATATAGCTGCATTTTTTCTCCATTTGCATAAATGTGAGCTTGAGGTATATTAAAGAACCATCAGACTCTCAGGGTTTCTCAAGTGAAAATTACAAGACAATGCTAACAAATGCTTTAAGAAGTTTAAATATATTGACTTTAAAAAGTTAAAGTATAGAGATTTTAGTTTTGATTTTAATTTCATTTAGAGATTTTAGATTGTTTTGTTTTTCCCCCAGGAGAATGAAATTGCTTCTGAAATGTACATTCTTCATTTTCATTCAAGTCAGTTGATGTTGTTACACCATATAGATTATTCTGATATTAAACATGCATTTTTAATAGAGAACAAAGTGTTAATTAACCAAGACGCACAAACGTTTTACTTTTGTTTTAGCAATACCTTAGTCTATACACTTATAAAGAAAGAAAATAGGGTTTTATCCTATTCTTCTTTTCCTTTCAAACTATCATTTATTAACAAGACTAGTTAAAGCTATTGCTGTTTATGATTTGAACAATAATTTTCCAAGCTTTTCAGGCATGTTGATGAAAGTAGTATTTTTCCTGAAATAAAATGAAGGTCAGTGTGGCAGCCTGACTATTCACCCATAAACATAATTCAATTTTAGTCAGATGCACAAAAACAGTTTGTTTTAGGAATTCTTGTATCTGTTTATTATTTGAATTTTTTTCTGCTTTCTTTTAGTACTATAAGAGAGTATCTAAGGTTGCTTTATCAAACAGTTTCACAACATGCTTAATTGTAGCTGTAGATGATTAGGTCATGTACAGGTTCTCACAGGTTTGATTAATATTTTTAATAGCAGAGGATACTGCCATATAACTCTCTGCTACTTATATAAGTAACTTTGTAAATTTTTAGTTTTATCTGCTGATTGCACATCACATCTAAGCAACCAAAACACAATGCTGAAATGTTTGTTTTTTGTTTTTTTTTTTTTTTAACATCAACAGATGATGTCAAGCATTTGGTATTTCAAGTCCTTGGCAGCTCACTTCTAATAGGTTGCCTGAAAACTATATTTTTCTTACTCATGTCCTGACTAAGGCAAATAAAGGACTAAATGAATAAACACAACTTCTGAGCTCCCCAGAGTGCAAGACAAGTGATGGCTTAAACAACTATGTTTGCTCTATATGCTCCTGCACTATTTATTTACTATTTTGAAAACTGATTCCTAAATGTTGCTAATAAACATTTGGAAATATTTAAAAGGAAGCACTCCTTTCTATTCCTCTGCAAAATTCTAGCGAAGGTTTTTGTTTTGATTCTGTGATAACATCAGTTCTTTCATTGAAACTCACAAATGTCCATAAAAACTATTTAACAATTTGCTAAACCATAAAGCACCTTTCATTCTTCTAATCACTGCAGAAGAGAAGCTTCTTTTTCCAGAAACGTGCAAATTCTAAATCAATGAAGTTGCCAGATTGAATGGTTTGTTACTAACCAAATACCCAAATAAGTTTCACGAACTCAGACACTTTTTAGCAAACCTTGCACTAAATCAGGTTTTTATGAGATTTTTTTTTGTGATTAAATGTGGTGGAAAGACAAAAAGTTAAGTTAGCTTGTGGAATTTGTGGGGGAAATACAGGTTTTGAGGTTTGTTTTAGTTTTTGTTGTTTTTCTGTTGTTGCATGTTTTGGTTTTTTTTGGGGGGGTGTGGTCTTTTTTGTTTGGTTGGTTTTAGTTGTTGTGGTTGTTGTTCATTTTTTGGCTTGGGGTTCTTTTTAGTGGTGGTGGCCTTTTAAATTTATTTCTCCTGGGTGAGGAGCAAGGGTACAAAGTTCTTGTGCATTAAATAATTCTAAGCCTTAAAAAAAAAAACAAAAGAAAAAGAAAAAGAAAAAGAAAAAGAAAAAGAAAAAGAAAAAGAAAAAGAAAAAGAAAAAAAAAAGAAAAAGAAAAAGAAAAAGAAAAAGAAAAAGAAAAAGAAAAAGAAAAGGAAAAAGAAAAAGAAAAAGAAAAAGAAAAAGAGGAGAAAACCTGTTTTGGTTCATTTGGTTCTGATCATTTAATAGAGAGGAATTCTAATGAAGATGTTCTGGCAGGTGGCCCTTTATTTCCAATAAGAAGAATTGTTGATTAATTGAAGACATGGCTTAAATAGTAATTTCAGTGCCTGCCAAAGCACTGAGAGGCTCTCAAGCCTGTTTCTCAATAGGTGAAAGCCAGAAGGGCCCTGCTGGAGCCAGAAGAAATAGCTGAGGCTGTGCTTTCCACAGTCGGAAACCAACAATCTAAGTACAAACACAACAACTCCAGTCCTCAAAGACACCTGGATGTTCAGGATTATGGGTACAACCAGATCCTGTTGACACAGTGAACTGCAAGTGCTTGGCCAAATCACTTGACTAACTGAGGTCCTAAGGGTGATCAAATCAGCTGATCCAGAATGGTCATGAGATACCTATTGTGGTAATCCATGAAGGTGAGCTGAGCTGAAACGAACCACTGAGAGGCAGGAACGAATGTTAAACTGATTGTACACCAAAGAAGATGAGTCAGTGAATGGAAATGCTCATCAAGAAATTATAAGAGAGGAATTTGTAAACTATGGGGTCACCCATAGATAAACTCAGAGATACCACTGTGTCATTAGGTCATGCCCCTGATGTGGAGCGCAATTGTATTAATTTCACAGTGATTGCTGAGAAGAATAACTTAATTTAAACATTATTTTGTCATAAAATATATATGATACAGTAGAGGTAAGCAACCTTAGTGAGGCACTTTCCTTAAAACCACTTTTTCTGACTAGTATTCAGTAACTTGGTTTAAGTGCTTAGCATCTTACAGAGGAGTTCGGTCTCATCAGAAGTGGATCATAAAATCATCCTCATCACATCTACCTTTTGTATCTCCATCCTGCCAAGATACAATCAATAATGGAAGAAAAAAAACTGTATATCTGAAACTGCTTTTTACGTTTTTCTGTAATTGCAAGGATTTTCATTCTTGTGGCCCTCTCCTTTCTGAGTAGACTGTTCACTGGGTATCATTTCAGTAACTGTACAATTATTTTTATTACTGGCATCTTTTGCTGGTGGTGGCATGCTTCCTCACTATTAACTTGAATGCAAGGTCTGGAGACTGTTAGATCTGGAGCAGATCTGAGTGCTGAAAAGTGCTGTGATGTCCTGTATTGGGGTGCAGGATGGTGGAACAGAGGAGAAACATTTTCCTTGTAGAAGAACAAGATGCATTGAAGCTTCCAGAGACTGGGCAAACTTGTGCTGCTGCAAAACCTCACACTCAGAAATGTCTTTCAGGATGATGCTGTTCCCAATCCCACTTAGCAAAACTTAGTAAAAACATTACTAGCATGGAAGGAAAGTTAAATGAGAAGAGTCAAATGCTAATCCTGAATGTATCAGAGATGTATTTTGTGAAGTCCTCAGTGAATTTTGGTGGTAGTTCAGTGCTGGCAACCATTTCCTTCGTGGCAATTCCCCATGACTAACATATACTGTTCTTAGTTTCTGAATTTTTCTCCTGGTTTACTTGTAGGTTGACTTGTGGGAGTTATTAAAATTTCAGTATCAATAGACGTGATTACAACTGTTTTATGGTACGTACATACATACATGCATGCCTTTTCTGCATCTTAAATCAAGCTAAATGTTTTGTTTGAATTAGATTCAAGAAAGCCAAAACCCCATAAATTCTGATCTGATATAATGGTTTTGTCACTGCTCTACATTATTGTCATGGTTTGACACTGGCCTAATGCCAGGCACCCATAAGACTAGCTCCCTCACCCTCCCCTGCTACAGCTGGGCAGAGGAGGGAAAAAGGGGGAAAAAAATTAATGAAGGCTTCATGAATGAGATAAAGACTGGGAGAATTATTCCAAGGGCAAAGCTGGCTCAACTTAAGTTGCACAGTGAAATTTATTACTAACGGAATCAGAGGAGGATAATGAGAAGTAAAAATAAGCCCTTGAAACACCTTTTCTTCCCCCAGACCCTCCCTCCTCCCCACCGGCAGTGCAGGGAATCAAGGTGTGGGGGTTTTGGTCAGTTCATCACCGAGATTTTCTTCCTCTGCTCCAGGAGAGCAGTCCTTCCCCTGTGAGGCTGTGGGGTCCCTCCCACGGGAGACAGCTCTCCATGAACTTCCCCAGCGTGGGTCCACTCTCAGGAGAAGCAGCCATAGCACACCTGCTGCAGCCTGAACTCCCCCCACGGCACACAGCCCTCCCAAAACTGCTGCGGTGTGGCTCCCTCTTCCCACGGGGTGCAGTCCTCCAAGGACAGGCTGCTCCAGCCTGGAAGCTGAGCCCCGCTCCTTTTCTTGCTTCTGATCTCGTGGTCTTTTCCCACATGGCATGAAGGATGCCTGGGGAGTCAGGGTCTGAAAAACCCTACAGAAAAGCCCCCATGGTTCCCCCCTGCCCTGAACCCACCTTAAAGTTACAGCAACCATTTCGGGGCATAGAGTAGACAATCACGGGAATAGGAAATCACTCCAAGACAATTCTGAAGCCCTGATGAAATCTTTAGGCAGTCAAAACTCTCACAGTAGGCATTTGCCTGATTAAAGAGATTTTCTTGATCTGGAGGGATGGCATAACAATTTTTTTCCAGCACTGAGTTGTTGAGGAATACATTTAGTGCAGGCAGCTGAGTGTGCAGCTGCAAGTTGAACTCTGGATGGGGAAAATGTTGGAAACCTGAGACAAGAGGCTGCAATCTGGTGCTGCACATTTGCACAGCAAAGGTATGGTATTTATGGCATGAGCCATGGGATCAGGAGAAGGTGACTCACCAGGAAGGCTCCAGTCTACCCCACGGTGTGAGAATATAAAAGCCCAGGGGTTCCTTGGTTGGGGGGACCCTCCTTTGAGGCACATACTCCAGATATTTCTGCATTATTGTGCTGTGATTAGATTGTTTTAAGGATGTGGATGTCTTAGACACTGCTGTGGGAAACCTGAGGCTGAACCACTTGTCTGACTGTATGAATGGGATGTGTGGAGAGTCAAGAGGGGACACATCAGGTCACTGGAGCCACCTTGGGTCCTACCAGTTACAGTCTCTGGTAGTGCAAACAAGAAGTACAGAGAAGCTCCTGAATGGGCAGAGAGGAAAATTCTCTAACAGACCCTGCTATCTGCTCTCCTGTGCTATAAGAAAACATTATTTTCTTTCCTCCTGGGGAAGCACCTACTTTTATATATTATGATATGACAAACTTTTCTAGCTGTTGTCAGAATGCTGGTAGACTGATATTTATCTGTGTCTTGGTTTAGGGCAGTCACCCCAGGACAAGCTGCTGTGAATTCACATGGTGAATCTGATGACTATAATGGAACTGTATGATTTTTACTGTTGCTGATCATATGCCCTTAGTTTTATTGAAGAGGTACAAACCTTTTCTGCTGAATGATACTTACATTCATCAGGAAATATGTGACATCCTATATTTTCCCCATTGTCTTACTAACCAAAACCTAAGTCTGTGAAGAGTTATGTTTGCATCCAAGAGAAGCTATCCTTATGGATTTATCCATCCATTTAGCTAAAATTCCCAAATTAATTCAATTAACTTGCAGTTGTCTCAGATTTCTTAGCTTTCACCTTTTTCTCTTCCTTTTCTTTCCAAGATTTTCATTTTATGACAACTTGGTTAGTCATCAAAGAGACCCTAGTGGAAAAAATTGGAATTTCCTTTCATGTGTCCCTGTGAATAAACTATACTTTGTAAATCCTTTCAGAACCTTAGTGTAAGAGCCAGGATTTCTCAATTGGTTGGTTCATCACTGGCATGTGTGTACCTAGCGATGATGATACATTTTCAAATATCAGTTATTTCCTGACACTTTCTTCTGCTGCTTTAGGAAGTAATTGTGGATGAATTCTCAAATCCCAGAACTGTTAAGTCCAGGAAAGCATAATATAGATTGCAATATTTCTCTCTTTCAACTCATTTTTTAGGGTCAGCATTTGAATCCGAAACTGAAATCTGTTTGTGTAATTCAAGAAATAGAGATCCAGTAGAAGACAGGACTCTGTCCTGTGACACCTGTGCATCAGATTTCTATCTATCATGTCAATAACTATGTAAGCAAATAAATGTAAGGGTTTCATTGTCCCTTGTAGTCAGTGGGAAGACTGTGCATGAAGACTGCCTATGTTCTATTACACCTTTCAAAGTGGGTTTTTTAGGTCTGGCTTTTCCTCACTGTTGTATTGAGCTTGTGATGGCCTTTGAACTACCTCATAGTAGAAAGTTTATATCCTCTTGCAGTGGATAGGAGGGGTTGGCCCCAGCCACCTCCATGTATTTTATTTGTTATTGTGCTAATGTAAAGAGATGACAAGACAAACACTTTCCTTGGTTGAACCTAACCTTGTTTTTATTAATTTGAGAATTATGCAATGCAGCAAAGAAAAAGCTGAAGCATAACCAGTGCTGGTTCAGGTATGCTGATTTAAGTTAAAAAAGGGAGTCAAGCATGATAAAATAGAATTCTAAAATGGTCTGGGCTATGGTGTTATCCAGTAGAATACTGATCCATAATTCTCAAGATCTTATGTTTCAGCTACATTGGTTGCAGCCCACCTTGACCCATTTGTATGACTGCTGTAGTCTGAAAGTCTGTAGTTGAAAGCCAGCTTTCTATCTGCCGGCTGTGTTTGCTGCATAAACGTTTTCTTGATCTGAATATGATTTCCCATAAAGGGATGATGATGAGGGAATTCATTTTGATTTTAAAATCACTTCATCTACAGAAAATAATTTCCTCATAAACTTGTATATTTCCCCTATGTGCCCTGAACCTATTGCTGAGAAACTTCTAGTAATCTAATAGAATTCCTGGGCTTGCTGATTTTTGACATATATGATGCAATTATTTGCATTCAGTTTCTGCACAGCTTGTAGCACACTGACACAAAGACATGGGTGAATGTGTGTTCTTTATGTCCTCCTGTGAAGGCCCTGCTTACTGTGACCGGGGTGCTTCTATTCATATATGTACTGGTTTGAAAAGCAAAACTAGTGAGAATTTAAGTCAGTAACAAAATTTTTAATAGGGAAGAGAAAAAGGAAAAACAAAATACATGCAATAGTACAAAATAAAACCACTGACAGAGTCAGAATACAACCTGATACCCTGTCACTCAGGGTGTTGGTGCAGTCCCATTAAATGGTGGCTACAGTCCTCCTGGATTACAGATGTGGTTCAGTTGAAGCAGTGGTCTTGTAGAAGGTGCAGTTTTCCTCCAAAGCGTCCAGCGATGATGTGGGAAAAAAGCCTGGTTCTTCCTCTGGAATCCAGTGGAAAAAGGCTGCCTTTGGCGTTCTAAACCTCAGTTTTTATCTAGGGAGGAAAGGCTTGGCTCGTCCTCCTGGCTGGAGCATCTCCCAATGGGATGATGTAATCTTATCCGTTATACAGTAGGACTGAATGGCCCATTAACAGAAGATACTTCCCACAGAGATAAGGATGATCATCCTTATCAGATGGTAATAGAATGTATATCTTGTATTATAAACCAGGACAATATAATAAACAGAAAGTTGCAGCCAGTTCACATTACTATTTTAGTAAGTTGGCTTTCATGTGGTGCCCTTGTTGGCTGGGGTTGCTGTGGGGAAAAGGAGGGTCATTACACAGAAACAATTCCAGATTTTTTTTTAATGTATTAAAAAAATATATATGGCAGCATATATAGAATATATAAGAGAGAAAGAGTCTGAAATGAAATTTTATATTTGCTCTGGGACATTGGAACTATCAGGAGTCTCCAGCCTGAGATTAGCAGAGGGTCTGAAGTGGTTTAAGACATGGAGGTTTGTCATTTGCTGTGTTCCTGCAGGTCATGTCTGGTCTAGTACTACAACTCTGAGTTATAAACAATCTGAGTCCAATCCTGTTAAAAAATGCAGTGCAGAAGCTGTCATTATAAGCATCACTGTGATCCTGCCTTCTCAAGCAGATGGGTAATACAACTTGGAAAAAATCTAGAATCATTTGCCTAATGACTCATTTGAGTAATTTGACTCATAATGAGTAATTTGTTTGCTGTTTACATATTCTCAAGAAACTACTGTTGTGCTCAGGCTTCCTTTTTTCCTCAGTATAATTGAAATTTGTTGGTTATGAAGAGCCTTACCACATCCAAGCAGGTAGCTGAAAGATTTTATGTTAAGCCTGTACCGTGCTTTCCAATGTGTACCTGTTTCCCTACCCTTTGTGCAAGAATGGGAGAAAAACAATGTATTTTCTTTACATTTTATCTTTTGATGGCAGATGTCTTAGACATCCAGACTGCTCTTGGAATTTATACTGTATGGCCAAGGAGTCCTCCCTTTTCGCAAACATCTTGTAAAGCCAAATACTTAAAACATTCCTTTGTTCACAGTCATTCCTTCCCCTTTAATCTCAGCGGCTTAACTGTAAATTTAGCCCAAGATTTTAAAGCTGAAGTTGTTTCCCTGCCTGTCCTTGCTACAAATGCTGGTTTTTACTTATTTTCTGCAACTTTTTCTTCACTCCAGTTTCATGTAAATGAACTGGAAGAGAACTTGGGCTGAAAAAGCACATTTCCCTCTGGCACTCCATTTCAAGACAGACTACCAGTCTGGCAACTCCTTGCCTTGTACTTAAAAATTGTCTGTGAATGCAGCTGTGAAGAGTTTTTGTACCACATGTAAAATGTTATCAGAAAAGAATGATACTTTCCCAGCACATTCTCAAGTGTTGCTGTGAATGTATTGTGCTGTTGGCTGGGAGCTCCACCTGCCTTGCCAGTACTTGTACCATACTGACTCGTCTTCCCATTCTAAAAGACATTTCCATCTTGTTACTGATTCTTGTAATATAAAAATGCAATTTCTTTCCACAGTGGTATGAGGCAAGATTTCCAGAAGACAGCTGTCCTGGGGAGAGTAGGAGATTCATAGTCTATAAATAAAGAATCCTTTCCACTGAGTCACGAGGTGAAGAAAGGACCCCCTTGCTTTGTAAACTCCTTCGCAGAAAAGAGTCAAGGTGCAGCAGGATCTAATCCTAGTCCCAGACTTTGTCAATGGTTTATGTTTAAAGAATTATACAGGTGTAACTGGACCTTTATACAACTCTGTCCTGCAAGATTAAGGATGGCAAACCAGATATATTTACACAAATATATATGATTTATTAAAATAATGATTAGACGAGAGGAATTATACAGAATTATTTACTACACAGTATACGACCTGTAACTATTAGTATAATACAATGCACTATTTTGAAGCAATATTGAAAAAAGTATATTAAAGCAATTGTAATAGAAGAGCAAAAACAATTGTTAAATAAAGATGGATGTTATTCACCCCTACCAATGACTTTGGGCAAATCCTGTTTGCTTAACCTTGAGTACTAACCTTGCGGGGTATCCACAATCAAGGGAGGAATCTTCATACACACTTCAAGAAGTGATTTGTTAGAAGACCCTGCTGTTAAAGTACAGGATTAGGTTTTACAGTATAAAATGATTGACTGTCAGATGCCTCCAGGTCAGCTGTGTCAGTTCTGTAGCTGTAGAGAAGTTATTATTACACTTGTTTTTTTGTGTTTTTTTTTTGTTTTTTTTTTTTTTTTTTTTTTTTTTGTTTTGTTTTTGTTTTTTTCATTACTGGGTACTTCACAATGCCTGCCACATCTTCATCTCAATGTCAGGATGTTCCACTTTGGGATTGGTGAGTCAGACTGGTTTCAGCATTATTTAACACCAAAACAGCATGACTTCCCCTTCTTCATTTGTGAATACGCTTTGCAAATAGGGCTTTTATTGAGTTGTTTTACACCACTGCAGACAGAGCAACCTGCTATAAAAGCCTGAAAATTATTCAGAAGCTAGAATAAAATAGATTTATTTGAACTATTGTTTTGCTCCAAAGCATTTCTTGGGCATCAAAATGCAGATAAAACTACCCTAATAGAAAAGAAAGCTGATTGGGTGAGTAAAAAGTTAATGCTGAGAAAATATCCTGTTTATGTTTTACATGCAGTTTCTTGTTTGAAACATTAAAATACGTGATTTCTGACCATTAGGATTATGGCAATGCCAGAGTTTTTGCTGGTCACCTGGGAAAGTCTATAATTACCAGCTTTTTTGATGGACCACTAAAATCAGGCTTGCTTGATAAGGATTCAGAGAAGCTGAGTGCAAGGTTGTAAGAGTTGTTGGCTGCTGCCAGGAGAACTGAGGTCTGGAGAAATGAAGAACTTAATGAGCTGAAGTCTTGTGCTAAGAGCAATTCAACATTTTTGGTATTTAATGATGGGCACCAAATTAGTGAGTGAAAACTAAGAAACTAGAAAAAGAGGAGATATTTGAAAAATTGACTGCCCAGTAGTTTCTTCTGAGCACCTCAGGTAGTGGTGGAAAAATCTGTCATGATTTTATACTGCATTGGAAGTGATTTGGCAAGGTATAAAGTTGTGAAGAATGAAGAATTGTTTAATTGCAATTAGCACAAATATATTCCATCTCAAACTTTGCATAATGGGTGTTGAAGGACGACTAAATGTTTTCTAGGCTTCAGAGTTTCTTATTAACATTATGGAAATAAAACTACCAGCCCAAGAGCTAGGCTACATTTAACTAAAAATTGTATTTCAGTGCTCATTACTTTTTTGTTAGCTTCTGGTATTTATCTGTTTCTATCATCGGGTGCTCCCATTCTATTGGCAGTACAGAAGAGTTAATGCTGGCAAAAGTTCCAAACTATGCAACACTTTATTAGAAGACTTGTGTAGGAATCGAACTGGCTGACATCCCAAAGCCAGACCAGTGTTTTTTGGTGAGGAGCTGCCCCTCGGCCCCAGACCTTGGAGGGTATTTGTTTAAGTTTATAACAGTTCCTAAGAAAGTTGTCAAAGGTTTTAAAACTGATCATGGTAAAGCTTTATAACCCTCATTTCCTATTGGTTCCTCTATTCCCAGTTATGTCATCCCTTTTCTCCTCCCAGTTCTGGAAAGTTCTTGTATCCTTGTACCCCCACTGGTTTATGTTCACTGCATTGTTCCACCCATCCTACCTTATTGGCCCCTGCCCTATATTGCTCCTCCCTTGCACCACTTTTCCCTTTACCCATTGGATTCTCACCCTGGACCCACCTCTCATCATCCCTTATAAATACCCTGGATTTTCCCTCAGCCTCGTCTTCTACCTTTAACTCTTACAGTGTGCGCACGTGTTTTGGGCCTCGTCCCACATTTTCTTTTATGGTTATTAAAGTATTTAGTTCCAGAGCTGTGTTGTGGACCCGTTCCTCGTTTTGCCACCTTAGCCCTGATATCAGGGGACCCTTAGAGGTTGGTCGGGGAGACTGCCCTCGAGTCTTGCACATTAAGTATTAAAAAACCCCGACAGACTTGTAACTAAATAAATTATCTGTTTAAATGGAGAAATGGATAAGCCTTTCAAAGCAATCCTTTAAGAAAAATTAAATGTGTACTGTGCTTCATTTGTGCATCATCTTTGGAATTTTCCCTTTTCTTTAGCTAAGGCTATACATTATGTCTGAAAGATGGGCCACGATCACCACACCACATACCAAACCTCAATTCAACAGTGTAAAATCATATAGCAGGTCTACAAAAGCTATTTTTGCCCTCCAAAAATTGCTCCACCCAGGTTGAAAAAAAAATCTTCATGTCAAAAACAGAAGGGAATTATAAATGCTTGAATTAAGATGATGGAGAACTCAGACCCAAATCTGCAAAGGTAAAGGTTTGTAGAACCATGTGAAAGTTTTAGTTTTATTTTCACAGTAGAGACAGAGTGACTCTGTTCTCCTAGCTGATTTCTTGGTTTTTTTGAAAGATGGTAACGTATGAAGTCACTAAAACTCATATGTTATCCTTATTTTGGGCATTGATTTTGTATATAAGTGCAGTTGTACACATATTATCAGCCTGACTCTTAGGAAAATGATACATATGTGGTTGTATTAACAGTCTGTTAGTTTTCAATGCATAATTCTTAAACTTTTGGCCAGCTTTGACAGCCAGCCAGACTGTTCAGAGATGCAAATTTCTTGTGAATGCTGTGAAGAATTGACAGCTAGACACAGAGAGGGAGCTGGATTCATCAACGATAAAACTGAAGTGGGAAATGTGAAGGACTTGGCGATCTTCTTGCTGGCAGCAGCCAGCCAAGTAGGGACAGGATGGAAAATGAAAGCCCAAATTAGTGCTCCCAAATTAGTTGCTGTGAGGCAAAGACAATTACAATTCAGATCCTTGTCTTTTCTATGAGGCAACAGCCAGCAAGTCAAACAGCATGCACATGTTGGCTGATCCATCAGCACGCCCATGATCATGTCATACATTGTCAAGTGCAGCAAACAGAGGAAAGGAAAGGGAGATGGACAAGCAGCTGGGAAAGATTTAAGGGCCACAAAAACAAGTCCTTTGGAAAATAGTCCTTCTTAATGCACTTACTAAGAATAAGTGAGCACTGTTTTTCTTCCAGGGTGATAACATATTTAGCCTGGAGAGATTGGCATGCAGTACGAGAAGGTATATTTGAAGGAAGAGATGCTCTTCAGCACACAGCCCTTTTTGTGCTTGTCACTGCTTCTCTTCCAGCAACTGCTTATTTATAACATGATCATCCATTTGTTAAACAGGCAAAAACTATCAATACAAAGGGTGGGCTTGGTAGGGTCTGGGGTTGTAATACTGAAAGAAGTGTAAAAAAAGCCAATGATCACTTTGGAAAACCCCTTGAGTTGGTTAGAATGTGGCTAGACCTCCAGTTTAAAGTTATTTAATAGCTTTAGTTTGACTTATTCAGGCTAATAAGTATGATTACTTTGGTGACATTTAATAAAAGGTCAGGCTTGTTTGCCAGGTATTTTTCTGCATTTAAAATATGTAATTGTAATATAAATTGTAAAAAATGTAGATTTTTGTCAAATTCAGTGAGAGATTTTTCATCTATGTCTTCAGCAGTAACAGCTGAGGTCAGTAATTCTGTAATTTTATTAATAAGCTTTTGTTTCGGAGGTGTATTTTGTAATAAAGGAATGTTTTTAGAATTATTCTTTCTGTGAAATGATTAGCCAATATCTTTGGATGTCTCATCTCCCTTCTGCAAGAACATTGATCTAAGGACCTCTGATCCATCTGCATTCATATTTCATGAAGGTACTTAAGACTGATGCTTTATTGATATTCCAAGAGTTGCTTTGAACAGAAACAAACAAGCAAGAAAGGATCAGATACTGCTAATATTTTCTTTAAAAAGAAAACAAGGGAAGAGGTGCTCCACTGCCTATTTCACCTGAATTATTTCCTATCCCTCAAAAAAATGCATTTAACAGGGGTCCTACTTCCTCTGTACAGAGTAGATGTATCATTAGTCCAATCCCAAGCAAACATCCTCTATTTTTTTTTTAAATCAGAGTAGCTAACTGCTGTATGTTCTGACTGTAGAGATGATTCAGATGTGGGATGTAATGGTACAAGGTGTACATCGGATAATTAGACTACAGGGGCTGCCTGTTTTGCACCTTATAATTTACCTGGAGGGAAATTTTTAAGACATGATAAGCAAAACTTCATGCCTGTACCTTACTGGCTCCTTCATCTAGTCAGTTCTTTACCTCAGTCTGCCATGAGTCTGATCATTCCCTCCTGAGGACAATACCTGGCATTTGCCTATATTGAAGACCATCATCTTCTTTCTAGTCATGTTTCCTACTTGTTAATTGTAATTTTTAATTCTAATCCTGTCTCAAATCAACTGGCAATAACTCTCAGGCAGAAATTGCCTGAAGATGTTTCAGACTTACCTTATATTCTGTCAGCCAAGTCCTTAATGAATATTAAAAACCATATACTATCAGACCCTAGACAGCAATTTCCAAGGTCTCACTGTTTTTATCTTCCTGGTTTGATAGGAGTACAATAATAGCTGTTTTCTGAGTACCATTCTTCAGTCAACTTTATCCTCCTTAATCATACTGACCACTCCTACTTACTTAGAGGGGGGACAGTTAATGTGCCAGTCATGGCAGTGAGATGGAAAGAATTTCATAGTCAAATTGATAAAGTGCAAGGTGGAAAGAACTTGCTCACCTTGTATAAAAACCTGTGTTACTTTCTGAGATTTGTTCATTGAAAGGAGTATTAAAATGCGCATTGAATACAGTTGAATTTCTTGCACTGGGGGTTAATTACCTCATAACTGGAATGGGCAAGGAAGATACACCTGATTAGTGAGGATTGATCAACCAGTGTTTGGTAGCTCATTACTCTCCCACAATTCATTTTAGATCCTGTCTGTGTGTCTGTTCAGTCCACAGAGCTCCAAGTGCTTCACAGGCAGTAAAGCTAGGTTTTTCTCATTTGAACTGAATTTACTATGGCTCTCCCCATGGGGCTTGCCCAAGACCTGCTACAATATTAACTGATGATCTATGCCAATGTGAATGACAAAAATCCTCTTGGTAAATGTAATTCCTAGAGTTCATGTCATAAACTGATCTTCTTTTCTAATAACAAAAGGGACTTTGCCTTCAGATTATTGGTGAAATGATACAAAGGACGTAATCAGATTTTTAAAATTTGCAGTCTTGTAGAAAATTTGAGTTTTGATTTCAGCAATGTATTTCAGGACTATCAGACTATTCAATTGTCATGACTCATTTTTCAAAATAATTTGAGAGAAACAAGTATATTCTACAAACTGAATATGGAAATAGATTTTCTGAGTTCAGAGTCATGGTAACTGATCGACTTGACAGTGATAGATTTTGCAGTATAGAAGAGAGTGTTTATAACATATTAATTCATGGTAAGGAACCAGGATAGTCAGGTTTAGTGGAAGTGGTTGTGTGAGTTCTGCATGGTAAATTAGTGGGTTTTATGTTTGTATGTATATGGATGCATCAATGTTCATGCCTGTGTGCATGCATGTGAGATCTAAAAATCTAGAAAATGCAAGTATACAAAATAGAAAAGCACAGGTGCAATTATCTACATATGTCAACTTTTTTTCAATTTTGTAAAATGTTTTCTGTATTAAGTATAGCCCCAGCCTTGTAACTTCTACAGTTAATTGTTACGTGTTATTTTTTTCTCCTAAGTTTCTGGACCAGGTACATGACAATACTGAGGTGTTTGGTATTGAGCTCTTCTGAGTACCTGACACTCACTCCTTTAAGAGATTAAATTGGAATTTAATATTTTTCAAAGTTTGGACTTGAATGTGATGTAATGATCTCTTTTCTACACTAGAGATGTGTATGTGCATCTTTGAGAGAGCTGTGTTATGAAGGATGTCTGCACTAGACAGTCAATCATGTGAAATTTTAGAAAGCTTCATTGTGAGGGTGTCCTGGTTTGAAAGACAGGTGTTTGCTGAGGAAAGCAGAAGCCTCACTTTGAACTGAAAAATGTGATCCTTCCTTCCTACAGATTATTATGATTTTGGAATTAAGGGAGCTCTCAGGCAAAGATATGGGGGTAGGAATAACAGTCTTTACTAGTATATCTAACAAGACAAACAAGAACAACAACAGCTATGAAATTACCCACAAACAGAACAGTAACTCAGTCCCAGTGTTTTTTGGCTGCAGGCACCTTTTCCCTGAGCTGCAGTTCCCGGTGCTGGGGGCGGGCGGGTCCCACAGAGCTGCAGGAGGGCTGGGGGTGATGGCAGAGCTGTCCCAGGGGGAGAGAGAGATGGAGAGAGCCCTCCGCTCACGGTGTGGGTCCCAGTGCTCAGCAGAGTGCTGGATGGTGGCAGGTTACAGTGAGAAGGCAGCAGGGCAGGGTCTGACAGCAGTGAGGATGGCTCCTGGCGCTGGAATGGCAGGGATGGGGCTGAGGCACCGATCGTCCTTCTCGTCCGAAATGGGGAGAGCCAGAGCCTTCCGTCTGCTCTTCTGGATGTTTGGATATTGAGGGGTTTCCCTCTTCTTTCTCCTCCCACCCCCCTTGTCTCTAGGTCCCAGTCAACAGGTATCTTAGCATGACAATGGGGAAAATTCCACAGAGGGAAAAGGGAAAGAACCAACTCCCAACAGACCCAACAGGGTTCCTCTGTTTTCCAGGTAAGGCGAGGGGTGATTTGGAATGTGCATGCGGCAGTGACCCCCACTAGAAATCCTGGTCACAAATTCTGAGAGAAGTTCCCCATTGGGATAGGACATTCCTATCCCATAGGGTGATGGGGGCCCTTACCACCAACGGGTGAATGGTGGCCAATTTGCCTTTGTCTTCCCCTCCTCTTCCCTCACAAGGAAGTTGTAGGCTGCTATGAGGTCTCCCCTCGGTCTCCTCCAGGTTGAACAGACCAAGTGACCTCAACCACTCCTCATACACTTTCCCCTCAAGGGCCTTCATCATTCTTGTGGGCCTCCTTTGGATGCTCTCTAAAATCTGAATGTCTTGTGGAAGCCAAAACTGCCCCCAGCACTCAAGGTGAGGCCGCCGCAGTGCAGATCAGAGCAGGACAATCCCCTCCCTTGCCTGGCTGACAAAGCTGTGCCTGATGCACCCCAGAACATGCCTTGCCCTCCAGAGCACTGCTGACTCATGTTCAACTTTCCACTGACAATGACTCCCAGGTGCCTTTCTGTGGCACTGCTGTCCAGACTCCCTAGTCTGTCCAACATCCAGGGATGCCCCATCCCAGGTGCAGAATGTGGTACATTCTCTTGTTGAACTTCATTTCCTTGGTGCTTGCCCAGTCCTCTGATTTGTCAGGTCTGTCTCTAGCATCTCCCTGCCTTCAAGGGAGTCAACAGCTTGTCCTAG
This sequence comes from Cinclus cinclus, assembly GCF_963662255.1. Lineage (NCBI taxonomy): Eukaryota > Metazoa > Chordata > Aves > Passeriformes > Cinclidae > Cinclus > Cinclus cinclus. Next base: position 9,985,160 of record NC_085084.1, read on the forward strand.
TTTTATATCGGCTGCAAGCTTGTTTAGGATCCCTTCCAGTCCTGTGTCTTGTGTCCTGTGCCCAAGTCATTTATGAAGATGTTGTAAAGCGCAGGCCTTGTGAAACCAAATTAGTGACATGTCACCAATCAGATGTCACTCCACTCACTATAACCTTTTTTGCTCAACCTATGACCCAGTTGCTCACCATCACATAGTGTGTTTATGTAAATTTTGTACAGAAGGATACTGTAAGAAACAGTATTGAAAGATTTACTGAAATCCAAAAACATTACCCCAGCTGGCTTCCCTGGATCAACTAGGTGGGTTTCTTTTTCATAAAGGGAAATCAGGTTTGATGATCAGGACTTAAATGAGAGAGATTTTGTTATGCCAGTAACTAGCTCTTTGAGGATTCTTGGATGGATCCCATCAGGTACCACATATTTGCAGGTATCCAGCTGGAGCATTAGATCCCACACAATTTCAGGATTGACTGGGATTTTTGCAGATAGAGAATGCTTTATCTGTGTGGTCTCCCTCCCCTTCATTCTACACAGATTCTTGACATAGAATCAGTAACACTGATAGAAACTTGACATAGAATTAGTTACACTCAGTAACTCAGAAATTGAATTAGCATATTTAAATATATGAGACAGAAAGCTAATTGCAGATGCATGCAGGATACCTACATGTAACTTCTCCCCCCCGCCCCTTTTCTCCTGCAGGGTTCATTTACAAAGTATGTAAGCACTGGCCCATCAGGCAGTCAGCTCTGTTGTGAGTTCATCTTTGCTTACAGGAACCTTCTTCAGCCGACATAAAAAGACCAGGAAACTGCTCAGACTTTGCCACAGGCTTTATTCTGTGAAGGGAGGTCATGTAGGAATCCAAATATATGGGTACTACATGTAATTTTTATAGGGTTCAGGGAAGATCAAAATTAAACCAATAGGATACAAAATTAAAACACTTAGCCAACTACATAAGGTTTCTTTGTATGAAACAACCAATTATAAAGCGTCGATTTTAACTCATAATATTTTAAAAATATAAGAGAGGGTCTACATTTTTCTAACATGAGACATTTCTGAGTACTTGGTTTATCTTATCTCAGAGAGAATACCAAGGGGGCCTCACATGGGTATCTGCAGAGGGGTTCGTCTCCTCTACACCTACATAAGCACAGATGAGGAAAAGCTCTAGGGGCCTCCTCTGTTCACACAGAAAATATTCTGTGAAACACCTGTTTTATGCTTACAAAGAAATACTGCAAAGGGAAGTGACAATAGAAAACTATGTCAGGTAGGCACACAGTATGCCATAAGGATTTAAAAGCCACCCCATGCTGCATATAACATCAAAAAGCTGCAATAAGGATCAAGAAGAATTAAAAGTGGTGATGTGACTGAAGTAATCCATGTTGCAGTATAAGTTCATTACACCCACATTTCCTAGTTAAGTCATCTCAGCTAGCATGAGCTAAAGCTCCTCGGCCAAAAAAATGCTTCTAATTAGTATATTAACATGAAGATGAATCAGACCTGCGTTTACTCCTGCATAACCATTTATAGGACATTAATTAAGAGTATCAATTTGATGTACTGTGAGCGATCCTGTGCCACTGAACTGACTAATTCCACTACTGGAAACACTTTCGGAGGGTTGTGGCACCTCACCATCACCCAACACCGCAACACTAAATCTCCTCAAACTTTTTCTTTTTACTACTCCTTGCTTTATAGAAAGAGAGTTTCCAGGTTCTGAGAAATATATAACCTTTTGTTTAATACCTAAAATCAAGACATTTTACCCAGGAGGAACCTCTCCTAATCAGAGAACCAGCAAAACTAACACAGGGAATTCTTTTCTTCAGGTTTTTTAATCTTTGTGAGTAGTGAGTACTTTGGAAGGGCAGTATGTGACAAAGGTTCAGGATACTCAACAGTTTTGATGTAGGTGCCAGGATCCCTGAATTCAAGCATCCATAAACTCCAAGAAAAGCCTGAAACAAAATATGACAGCATGACACACTGACAGGAGTTCATCATTTTCAGGTGAAGAACTCCTGCACATATTTGGAATGGAAATGAGCCAAGAAAATGGAACCATGGGAACGGATGATTTAGATTTGCAAGTTTATTTCCTACTTTGTGAGTATGGAAATGAATTCAGTGTGCACACTATTTTGATGGAAAGAAAATAGTGACCTACCAGATGTGAAATATTTAATCATGAAAACATCCACACACTGGCAGAAAATGACTTGAAAAATCACAGTTAATAATTTTTTCATTAAAATGGCTTACACTTTTTTTACAAGTAAATACATCAAGTGCTAAATTTTTAACTGGGTGAATGAATTTCTTGCGTCAACTCTTGGGGATGATCCTATTCAGGGCCAGGAGTTGAACTGGATGATTCTTCTGGATCCCTTCCAACTCAGCTTATTCTGTGGTTCTGTGATTATTGTGAATTATATTACACTAAATAATTTTAATGTTAATAATTAAGTTAAATTTTTCATAAGTTAAAATTAAATACAACAAATAACATCTATTTTATTATGACAAATAAAGAATTATTTGTTCTATACAAGCTAGGAAGAGTAAATATAAATTTCAGTGGGTTTAGCATGTCAGAGATACATCTTGGCTTCCGAGGAGATACACTGAACCTCTTGTTTTAATTGGTTTAATATAACAAATAAATCACTTATTTCCAGAAGACAAGTATTAGTTCATGCAGATTTATCTATTTCTCCTACATGTGTTTGTATACATGGTTTTAGAGTGACTCTGCAGCATAGTTCAATTTTTTATATATGCTTGTATTCCTCCTTTCATATGCACATGCAGAAACATTTACCTCTGTGTGTACAAATTTACATGTCAGAAATGGCCCTTCATTAATTTCTGTGCTGTGCAGCAGTGATGTGGCCCTCTCCATTCCATCACTTTGATGTTAGCATCCTCACTCCTCAATTTTCAGCAGTTGAAGCAATTTTTAGGATATATTTTAGGATATCTGTGAATTCCCCCTCTTCACCTACAAGTTCACCAAACTTCTGATTTTATGGACCACAGGTACAAACCTTGACCCATCCCTTGTTACCTTGTCAAAACTCACCAGCTGGAAGTCAGTGAGGGGTGACAAGATGACAGATAATGAGAGAGTTTAAGACTATAAAACTCTGTCTTTCCCCCAGAAATGCCTGAAGATTTCTTGACATTTTGAGATGCCATAAATATTGATGGAAAATAGAGAAAAATGTCCACTTAGCCAGAAATGCTATTAGTTGCAGCAGAGGAATGGTTTCCCAACCCTGCTCATACATACCAAATCTGTCTCACTGTTAAATGGAATACTAGGAGATACTTGTTCAACTGATATCCCAGCTTCAGTATTAAAAACTATGGAAAATAAAAGATCTAGAGGGACAGTACAGTGACATGTACTTAGGCAGAGGTCTGATATTAAGCATGCATTTCATGACAATGCTGTTGCAGAATTTTAATCAAGAAATATACTGTCACTTTATGCTCATATCAATGTGAAATTTAAATAACACTTTTCATTTCTGTGTGTCTTAAGAAGGATTTTTCTCTTCTTTCTCTTCTGATAAATACCACGGAACAAGCATGACAGTAAGTTACTACTAATGCCCATTAGACAGAGTTTTTGAGGATGGAGCATGAAGAGACATGGAAGGAGAAAAGCCATGGGGAACGTGATCTCCTTTCTGCACTAGAGAAACCCATTGTGCCAATGGCCAGGCTCAACTTTCCTGAGCATTAATCTGCAGCTTGCATGTAGCTTACTACTTACATTTCAATGTACAAATGTGGACTCAGGAAAAAGCTAATACAATCACAATGCTATGATTTTGATTCTGCCAGCCAAGGTGGCTTTGGACCAGGTTTGAAGCAATTCATTGCATGTGAGACTTGGGTACAAAGAAAGATGTGAATTTGGGTTCTCTTTTTGAAAGGATATACAGTATATTATTAGGAGACTTGTGCTTACATAACAATGCAGGGGTGTGTTTAATGCAGAGTTATCAACATCCAAGTTGAAATGATTACCTGATTTTCAGTCTGTAAATCAGAAGGAAAAGAAAAAAATACAGTTTTTTTAATGCTCAAAATTGGTTTTAAATCGATTAAACTGGTGAAAACCTCAATGTACACACATTTAAATTGGTTTACATCTGTCTTGTACTAATTTAACTTCATTTAGTTTTCACCAAATCAGTGCAAATGTGTAATTAGTTTAATGGTTCTTTCAGAACTATAATATTTCATTCTCAAAAATGAGGAACTGTTTTCATTTCCTACAGATTTGGAAGGAGGCATTGAACTGCTTTTATAAAACCACTTTTTTACAACTGTTTTTACTCTTTTGCTGTTCTTTCCTTTGACTATGTAAGGGATGATTTTCTGCATTAAGTGACAGAACATGAGGTGAAAGGCGACACAGAAAAAGAAGCTTTTTGCTTTTTTATAGGCTCACATAGAAAAATGGTCAAATACAGAGCTGGTCACTCATACAAGCAACTAGATATTTTTCAGGTGTTAATTTCTCCATTTAATCTCCAACGTTTCTAACTTGTCCCACAATCACATGTTGCCCTTTCCCAGGCATTCATTCCCTTCATTAATTGATAGTGGGCTTAACTAATATTTTTTCTGCCAATTAAAATAAGCATTTGTTTCTTTTGAATAAAGTCATGACTATTGTCCAGGATGATAACAACCACAACTCCTTTGAGATCCTTCCTGGAGAGCTGTGGAATGGTCATTTTATTGTCCTATAGATTCAGGATCATGTTTATTTGCTGACAAATACTGAAAAGTACTGAAGGCTTGATGGAAATTTCCAAGACCCACAAGTGCCTGCTGAAGACAACAGCTATGAGCACAGCTGGCATTATCACTAGGTGCTCTGCATTCACAGGAGCTGGCATTGGACTTTACTGGGCGTTGTTAAAAAACAAAATAATCTTTCATGTAAGAGTAACAAATTACACACGATAAATCTCTGAGTAAATGACTGAATTTCCTTGTAAGTTTATTTTCTGTAGTGATCCTTATGGAAGGACAGGAACAATGCAGGAAATAAGTTTTAGGACATTTTTAATGTAGTGGATTGCATGTCAAGAGGAGAGGGGCTGAAGAATAGAGCTCATCCTCAAGCCTTATGAGCATTTCAAAGTTACAAAATCAACAAAATAGTTTTCAGCTTTACCAAATGCAGTTATTACGTGAAATCCTTTTCCAGAAATCATCTTTAAGATATTTTCAATGGCTAGTTAATATAAATCTACTTTTCCAAGCAGGCATATCTGTGGTATGAAACACCAAAGAAAACAATGAAAGCTGCTTTTGTTAAGTCAGTCTGGAAATATAAATAACTGGGCTAGTAGTCAGTTGCCTTTGATATGGGAGAAATTAAGATGCCAAAAGATAATCTGAAGTGCCCAATAAATTGCAAACTGCAAGCACTGATGAAAGCCACTCATCTGTTGTTTCAAAAGACTGGCAAATAAGTTAGCATTTTGTGGCCAATATTGGCCCTGTCCATCTTGGCTATTAGTTTATGCAAATTAATGTGTTTCCCTGAACTGCCTATGTTGCTGAAAGTGGGAAAATCTGGGAACAAAATACTGTTTCCACTCTGGAAAACACAATTAACTTTCAAATGGAAGTAGATATGGAGTCAGGAAAAATATTGAGTAACATGTGAGAGTTTTCCTAAGTGATTTTATTATCTAACCATCTTAAAAATTGTTTTCCCTTATATTGTTTCCCTATTTAGTAACCTCTGTCTTGGAGACCTATTAGGTAACGTGTTGTAACAGAAATAAAAAAATGAAAGGAATAAACAAAGAAAACATGAGACAATTGACTGTGAGTAAGAATGATTCAGACTTTCTCTGAATTCCAAGAACTACATATGTAAGTATGCTTATTCACTGATATGAAACAAAACACATTTAATTGCATGTGTATTATTCCTCAAAATATCTTTATGTATGCATTCTCATCTTCTGGGAATTAAAACCATGTTGCTTGAACCTCAAGTCTTTAGTCAAGGTCAGATGTCATCATGGATGGCCCACTTAATGCTGTTAATGTATAAAGTCTTGCCTGTTTATGTTTCAAGGCTACAATTCTCGTCTCAGGGTCCCTATGACTAAACAGCTCTAATAAATTCTTTCAGTTTATGTCATCAGAGAATTTGTTCTTTTCCAAGTGAAAATATAACCATGGGAATACCCAGAACATGCTTTTGTTTCTACTTAAAGACTCAAGCTACTTGTATATCACTGCAGAGCAAGTTAACAGTAAGCAATAAAGCACTGCAAAATTCATGTAATACATAAGAATTGTTTCTTTGGGTAGCACAGTTCACACAAGTATTAACAGTTTAGAAGAATGTGGTGTTATCTTGTGTATGTGTTTTCCAGGGCTTGAACTTTTTCAAATAGGAAAAAATTTATGGTCTCAGCAAGTAAGGTTTTGTCTACCTCTGAACCAATCCCTCAGTAAGTTTCTGTTGAGCTATGGCTACTGCAGTGTAAGAAGCATTGCATGCTTGGGCAGGTCTTCACCAACAGTACCTCTTTCACGGACAATGCAAATTTACTTTTGGCAATGTCAAAAAACCCCTAGGAATTTCAGGCCAGCTGTCATCAACTTCTCTGCCTTTTTAAGTTCTGACCCTGTCTTGATTATAGAACCATAGGTTGGAAAACACCTTTAAGATCACCAATCCTAGGCTTCTCCTGGCATCCCAATTATCCCTGTCCAATGTGTGTAATAAACATTTCCTCTTCCAGGCTGATTCACTGCTTGAAATGGCAGGGATCTTATTCACTACCCATGTTGGTCCTGTCTCTTCCCTCTCTGCTGCAAGACCCTCAGATAAACATTGAAGGGGAATGAGGGAATCTTTTGGTCACTCTAGGCTGTTCATCCCTACAAATATTTTATGTAGTGTTAATAGTAATCTTCAAAAGTTGCTTTGTTTTTGGCCAAAAATATTAGAACCGAATGAGTGGTTAGTATTGAAACACCATGCAGGCAAACAATAAAAACTGATTTGAATACAGTCAAGACTTATTCCGTATAAAAAGGGTAACTATTTTTATTAATTTAAAGTCATTAAAATGGTTTTGTTTCTACTCTTTCTGATCTGCTTCATGTTTCCATCACCTACAAGAGGAAGAATACTGAAACCAGGAAACTTAATTTTCATGGCAATCTAACTGCAGCAGAATCTCCCAGGAAAACCCAACATATAGGTAAGAGAGGTTTATGAGTAAACATAAAACTTCTGGGTGCTTCCCTGAATCACACCACTACCACATCATCAAAGGCTTGTTTGTAACAGCGTTTGACTTAATTTTATTTCCTCTAACTTCTGCCCTTTTTCCACCACCCTTTTCCAAGGCATGGGAATCAGGCCTTTGCTGTTACTTGATATAAAAACAGATTAAAAATATTTTTCTTCCACAATAGTGATTTTGAAGGGGTCTTGTCAGGGTTTCCATTATAATTCATAAGTTATGGTTTTCAAGGTTAGTATTTCAGTAGTTTTAGTAACAAGTAAATTTCATTTTGCTGTGATGAAGCCCCTCATATTTGCATTCTATTCTATTCTATTCTATTCTATTCTATTCTATTCTATTCTATTCTATTCTATTCTATTCTATTCTATTCTATTCTATTCTATTCTATTCTATTCTATTCTATTCTGTTCTGTTCTGTTCTGTTCTGTTCTGTTCCGTTCCGTTCCGTTCTGTTCCGTTCCGTTCCTTCTGTTTTGTTTTGTTTTGTTTTGTTTTGTTTTGTTTTGTTTTGTTTTGTTTTGTTTTGTTAGGGTTTTTCATTTGGTTGGTTTGTAGGTCAGTAGGCCAGCTTCTCAGGAAGCAGCTGTCTGGAATCATTTCACTGATCAAGAAAGGAAAAATAAAATTTTTATGAAAATGCTGTTAGTTTTGAGGATCATGGACATAACTGGACTTTTGAACAAAATGATGTGACTGTAGTCTTGAAAGGATGTCCTCTTCCTTAACTGTCATCTTTGGTTTAGATCCATAATGAGGATCCTCTTAATCTGAATTAAAGTCCCATTCGTGTTCTCTGCTGACCTTCTGTCTTTCCCATCATTCTCACCCTCCCCATTTAACCAACTGTCTGTTCTCCAGATTCTGAATGCCGCTGCTCCTGGAACATGCAGCTTCCAAAACACCACCTAAAACGCACATGGTATTCCTCTATCACCCTGTTTGCAATACTTGTGTGGAGGACATGAACAGCTGATCTTTTCTTTTCTTTTCTTTTCTTTTCTTTTCTTTTCTTTTCTTTTCTTTTCTTTTCTTTTCTTTTCTTTTCTTTTCTTTTCTTTTCTTTTCTTTTCTTTTCTTTTCTTTTCTTTTCTTTTCTTTTCTTTCTTTTCTTTTCTTTTCTTTTCTTTCTTTCCTGCCTTCCTGCCTTCCTTCTGACATTCCTAATCCCAAATTGCTTTTTCCAGCCTCAACATGCAACATGCAGTATGCCTTCTGCAGTGCCAGTTCTGCACAGCCTACTGACAGTGAGACAGAAAGACAGTGTCTCTAAAAATTAAACTGGGACAGAAAGACAGTGTCTCTAAAAATTAAACTATCTAGGGATGTGTCCTTTTAGTGCTTAGTCCACACATCTTCTTTCATGACTTTTCACTGTGAAGAATTTAAAATTACTTTTCAATCATTCTGTTCTTTTACTTGGCTGTAGCAAGAGTTGGAGTAGGAATTCTAAATCCTACCATCCAAAGCCATCATCAATACATCTCAAGAACCATTTTATGACCCTCATAGAGCACTTTAGAAGACTGTTTAATTTCCTGTTGTAAACCAATTAACTGTTGTATGCTCTAATCAGGACACAAAGGATCCCAGATCTTTTCTGGAAACATGTGGAGGTTACTGAGAGGTTGTCCAGATTGATGATTGCACTGAGTGTATGACCTTAGAATGAACCTTGACTAAGCTTTGCTCTTTGTGCATTTGAGAGTCTGTATTTGGAAAGCATCAATTGTCTACATTCAACATGTTAAATGTAAGGTTTGTGCTTTCCAGAGATTTGGATCTTCTTTGTATTCACCAAATAAAATCTTCATCAACTATATTTGTATCAGTTATAACAATTATTTCACAACTATTTCCATCTGTTTTAGGATGTTTTATTTCTTTAGAAAAATATGTTAATCAGCTCATGCTTCCCCACCATTTTCTCTTCTAGATTATACCCTCATCATCACTCTGCTGGGGTGATGAGCAATGATTTTGTCTCAGATGGTAAATCTATGACAGTTTTGCAAGACTGCTTATACTTAAGTTCCATTTAAATCCCAGCTCTCTGAGGAGACAGTTTTTATTTGGATACTGTTGTACATGTATTGCAGACATTTATATGTGTGTTTGCACACACACACACATATACATCAGGGAGAGACAACAGAAGAGAGAAGATTTTCAGATCATAGGGTACACACTTTCACAGAAAGCACTCAGGCACACAGCAGATAATACCACAGAGAGCAGATTATTACTGTAATTAAGAGGAAATATACAGACCAGAATGAGCACTTGCTACGACCGGAACAATTTGTTTTACTAAAAAGTGCCTAAAAATCCCTGCCTTGTTATTATCCATTAGAGATCATGATATCAAAATGGCTAATTCATGTTAATTTGTCCAAAGAACCCCCATCACAAACTTTTCATCTGGATATGTTTTCAATAAAGCCTAGAGTTCCAACCAAACCAGAATCTTCCATAGAATCTTCCATCTGCTGTCAATAGCTAATTGCCTACCAAGGCAGCTTTCTCTGAAAATGAAAAGGAACAAAAAAATCTTGTTTTTGGAAAGAAAAAGACTTCTATGTGGCAGGTTAGGTTCTGCTGATAAGTTTTTAAGGATGCTTTTTAAAAAATACTCTTTTCTTTACTAGTTTGCTATTAAAGTAAATAACTGGGGACTTTGCCATCTATTCTTAAATCTAGCAAACACTTTCCACTTTTCTTATTTGTATAAGGCTATTAATATAAATCTATTTAAGGACTCAGTCTGAATAAAATGACAAGAACAATTTAATAGTATTTATGTAATTTTTTAGATTTATTTACTTTGCTTTTTCTCTCCTCAGCTTACTGAACTAATCCTTTATCACAGGTCTAAATGCATCAATAAAGCTTGCTTTGCTTTGAGAAATGAGGATAATTAAAACTAATTTGAAAAATGAGCCAAATTAAAAACAAGGAAATATTTAAATTATCTATTCTGACATAACAATTGTTTGATGGAAATTAAATGAATCATCGCAAGGTATATTGCAGCCAAAATAAGTTTTGTCAATTATTTAGCATTGTTCTGTGTGGAATGGTGCCAACTGATCTATAAATATTTGGCAGCAGAAAGGGCTGTATTAGCAACTTACCGCTGTCTGCCTTTCACCCACAAAGACCTCAAGCTTATGTAAAATCTGTGTTACCACAGTTAAGCTCAGATCTTTTGAAATATTAGGCTAGCACACACATCCAGATTTCTGAACACTTCCATGTGCTTTGTGAATATAAAAGTAACAAAAACTGAAATCACAAATGGAGGACCTTTCCATAAGATCGTCTTCTTGGTCACAGAAGCCATATTTGCCCCAACAAACTGTTTTAAACCCCACTTATTTACCCATTCAGTTTTAGGTATGACCCAAGTATCCAGCTTAATTTCCCGAGTTTCTGAAAGTGTAAATTTTTTTGTCTCATTTGACTATTCTTATGTTTACATCGCTAATGAACTCTTTTCTCCTCATCCTCCTATACCAAGCAAATCTAGGTATTTATCCACTTCTAGAACTGTTTCGACACAAGTTGAGTCCATGACCATGTCATCATGCCATCTTACTATACTTACGGTAGAACTGCTGGAAGTGACCAGAAAATTGGACATGTTTTCCCTCATTAACTTCCCAGAGTGTCTTCTGAATGTACAAGGTACTCTCTCACACCTGCACATTGCTAGCAATCTGTCCCGTTCTGCTATAAAAGTGGGACTTGGGGAGGATTCTTTTGATAGATTTCTCGGTCGAAACTAAAGCACAAACGCAGTAATACTACATCGGAGAACAGTTTATTGATTTAAGGAAGAAAAAAAAAAAAGGGCAGGGTGAAGGTTAAGAGTTCCTACTAAAGGGGAATAGGAAAAGAACCAGAGAGAAGAAAAAGAGAGATGGGGGAAAAACAGAAATCGGGGACAGGGTTACCACCAGAGCCCCGGCCTTTTGTCAGCATCAATTTAGCAGGTGGAGCTTGCGAGCTGCGAACCGCGGTGCGTTTGCACAGCTCCCGTCGTGACGATTTCCGAAGAGCAGCAGGCTGCATGTTCCCTCCAGAACAGAACAGGCACAGAACAGGCTGTCCTAACTACGGGCGCCATCCTGGAGCAGCTGAAGGCTCCCAGGGTCGGCTGGGCTGCAGGCAGCAGCACGGGAAACAAACACCCGACGTGTCAGTGGGGTGGATGCGGACAGTGGCCGCGGGCTGGGCTGAGTGCAGAAGCGCGACAGGGGTGGCTGGCTGTGGGCACAGCCCGCTCCGTCCGGGAGGCACCGGAACACCGGGTTGTCGCGACCATAACCTGCGTGAAAAACGAAGTTCACTCTGCTGGTGAAAGGTTTAATAAAAAGACAAAAGGAGACAGAAATAAAGTAAAGGGTTAATACGGGCGGGTGCTTGGCAATCAGCCAAGCGCACACCCGCTACTCCTGGGACACCTCTTAAATACCTTTTCCATTACACTAGCCTGTTGCATATTTATAGACCTTTATGCATATTCAAACTTTCCCACAAACTAGTTTACATTTTCCAAGAACTGTTTAACATGGCCATTCCTTGGGTCCGCCTTTTTAGAACATGCGTATTTCTTGGTTGTGGTTTTAATACATCTTATCGACTTTAATTTGGGCTTTGGCTCCTTCTTTCCACAGACGGTGAGTGTTGATAATTGGCATGTCAGCAGCAGGGTCCTCATCATGTGTTCACTGTTTGCTATCCCAACCGAGCAGACAGTTCAAGCGCACTATCAACTACTAATGCTATGCCTAACTTTTGCTAATTGCGGAAAATAAAAACTATACCCACAGAGCAAAACTATTTTAACTTTATACATACAGCATTCATCTTAATACTTGAGAAAAGCCAATAACAAAATATACACTTATAACACCTAGTTTACGGGACCACAGGAAGGAAAAGGCAATGTGGGGGCAGACTGTACAAGCCAGCCTCCGTTCTCTCCAAGATAACCAGAGCACAGTGGCTTCAGCTGTGTCGCAGATAACTGCTATAACTGCTCAGGTTCCTCCCACAGCTTGATTTTCCAGGCATCCGGGCATTCTTGGCTGGCATCCAGGTATTTGTCCCACCACGGAGGCTTTTTCTGTCCTGATCTGGCGCCAGGCGAAGCCTCTCCGGGGACAGGGCTGCCAGCACATACACAGCTTAATAGAAATCCTTCACCTCGTGTGTAACATAATGTTGAAGCATAGTTAAGAACTGGATTGGTCCCTCTCACCATCTATACAAATGAAAGGAAAAAAAAAAACCTCATCCAAATAATGTATGAAGGAATCACATAGAAATCCGAATTAATTGCTCCGGGAAGCACATGGAGCTTATTATCTTAAAAAGAGAATAAAGATTGAGAGCTGTGAGGCCCAACACAGAGTGATTAGCTGAACCTGAGCTCTGGTCATACAGAGCTAACTGGAAAGGGTTCATATGGTTTTTGTTTGTAGACAAGATACAAAGTGGCTTTGTAGCACAGTGATTTTTTTTCTCATTTATAAAATGGTTACAATAGCATTAGCAAGATAAAGTTCTAGTTCAGTGACTAAAATATATTAGGCCCATAGCAACAGAATTGTGTACTACTGTTATAAGTACATATTACATTATTGGCTTTTCACAAATATTAAAATGAATGCTATATGTATAATGTTGGAAAACTTTGCTGTATGAATATAGTTTCTTTTAGTTCTGCTATTTACAAAACTTAGAAATACTAGTGTGATAAATATATTTTTCTTGGACTATAGCATGGTGATGTAAGAAGCTTTTGTACATGCAACTAAGTCACAGAATGACAAAAACATAATCGGGAAATTCTTCACATTCTTGGATTATCCTATCTGGATGAAGATAGGAGTGAGGGACACCAGAACTCCAGGGAAGGAATTTATTGTTCAGGGAGTGTGTGACAGGATGGAGCCACAAGGCGGGTGGGAGGGGGAGGGGGGGAAAGTGGGAAGAAAAAGAAAAAAAAAGTTGATTTAGAGGTTGGTGGGGGAGAGGATGATTTTGAATAATGCATGAAGATCTATGAATAGGCAACATGTTAATGAATTTAACGAAGTGTTTTCTGAGTTGGTGTGTGATCTTGGCTGAATGCCCAGCACTCAGTCATATTAACCCTTTGCTTTATTATCACTGTGTCCTACTTGTTTGTTTGTTTTTTTATTAAACCTTTTAAAATTACCAGGAAAGTGAACATAATTTTTTACCCTACCTATAATTCCCAGAAATCCCTCAACTTTTGATGTTTTGATAGCCACAAGGCTTCTTCTGAAAACAATTACTTATTTAATTATGTTGCAAAAAACCCACAATTTTTTGCTGAAGGTGTTTGCAGTGTTTGCAGTTTCCCAAGAAGAAAGGCAGTGCCTCAAAAAGTCTGAGCCAAGTTTGTCTCTACTTAAACAGAAATGAACTGAATTACAACTCACTAAGGCTTGTCTTCTGAGAAAACCCTATTACACAAATGATGAACCAAAAGGTTTTGTATTCCTATCACATGTGACATTAGCTTTCAAAGAGTTGCTCCTCCACTGATTAGTTACACAGATCAATGAATGCATCTTCATATGTTCTGCTCTCAGGCACATGATGTGATTCCAATGGGGTTGTCTTATGGAGGGCCAGGAGGTGGACTTCAATGATCCTTGTAAGTCCTTCCAACTCAGGGTATTGTGATTCTATGTCAAGCAACCAGCAACACCTGTGATATTTTTCAGAGTAAGTGAAGTATGTACAATTGCTTTGCTTTAACTACACAGTCTTTGAGGAATTAATTTATTTCTTCTGAAAGCATTGATACATTTTGCTTAAGGGGTGACTCTATTAATTGAAGTGTATTTTTCACTGCACTTTCAATACATTTAACTCTATATCTGAATTTTTGAGTTACTTTAGCTCACTACACACACTCACACTGACCTGTGTGAGTTCTTTTCCTTCTCATAAAGCACTTCCCTTGAAAGTCCTCCCTGTATTTCCCTCTTTGCAGCTGCTTTTCAAATGCTTCCCATGTTAAAACTTATAACCAGTGCTAGAAACATTTATTTCCATCTCAATACTTCTAGACAGCGAAGTATTCAAATGAAATCCAACTCAATATATAATGACCTTTGACACTTTTTATCATTAAAAAAGATGAAATTTGTTTGTTCTTTTAAAATTGGTATGGTGGAGCAGCAAGGTTGTCTCTGAATTTATCTGTAAGTTTGCTGTCACAGTATGCATTAAAAAGGAGCACTCCCATGAGCACCTTGAACCTGTAAGGACTCCTGCTTGAAGTTCTCCTTAAAAGTTCACCATAACTTCCTAGGGCAGATCCCTGTTTAAGCTCTCTATGCCCTCTTGGATCAAAAGGATTTGTAACTTTTCACATACTGTAAGTGTACTGTCTGTGCAAACTGGAGTACTACAAGTGTACTTGTCTGTGCAAGCTGTAGGAAGAATTCTCCTCTGAAGACACTCAGATCTTCCTTTTGCAAGGAGGGAGGGCTGGTTTCACAGCCTATTCAGATGTGCTGCACCTACTCACAGTCTTTATCTGGAAGGTCTTTTTTTTTTTTTCTTTTTTTCATTGCAGCAAGAGAACCATCTAGGTTATTAAGCTGAAGACATGAGGGCAGTCTGGTATTTTAACATCAGGACTTTGACTTTCTGGCACTGTGGGAGTATAATTGCTCAGAGTTGTCACAGAATTGTAATGTTTATACCTCCAGCTCTGAGAGACCCCATGCACAGTGCTGCAGTCCTTTGAATTAGCAGCAGCACCTGTTCCTTGCATACTGAAAGTGCTTGAGTGTAAGAACCTTTCATGGTCCTTCCTATGGTGTTGAGTTGAAAAGATTTGAAATGTACTCCCTAATTAGGGTCTGATCCAAACCTACAGGTGTGAGCCAATATGTTCTCACACAGTCTTCAGAGGACTGCCAGACCAGGCTGCAAGTTTCTCCTGGACAATTTAAAAATAGTCTACTTCTGCCTGCTTGTCTCCCCATTTGAGCTTTAAACTGTCTTTATGGAAACTTCTCACTTTACTAAGAGAATTGTCTGTGCAATCTACTGGATTAACATCTAAATGCTATGTCAGTCTGGCCGCCTTCCTGCCCATATCCCAGATACTGGACCTTGGGTGTTGATAATTATTTTATTTAGAAATGTTTCCTCAGAGAATGAACTACAAATTTGCTACTGATGGGATAGCAGTTGCTTCTGGAAAGTAGGTATCTTACTTTTTCAGTGGAGATTATAATTATCACCTATATTTTAGATACATAGGACAATTTCATCATACAAGCTGTTGCTCAGTTTTCTAAGGTTATGCTTCCTCTTAAACAAAAGGTGTTCATGATTCTGGTGGGACATATTCTTCTCTGCATAACTCCATAAAAAGTATTAAAATATTTTATTTTAAAATTTCATTTGTCTATAGTTACAGATATAATAAGAGTAGAAAAATTATGCATTCTTATATGAGAATAATTCCCATGTTCAAAAATTTATTATGCTATACTATTGTGATGTACAGAGACTGGAGGTTTTGCATAAATGATGGTTAATTTCTCTACATAGGCATGGAGTGCAGGAAAAAAAGATGGCCTTCTTTTATTTGCTAGGACAACTTACTGATTCATCCATACCAACTTTTAGAATTGTCAAGTCTGTCTTTACTCATAATATAAATTGCAGAATATAATTGTATACTTTCTACATCCAGATGAGAAATTTGTAGCTGAAAGAAAACCTGACTGTTGGAATGAATTTCAGCTTTCACCTAGAGACCTGAAGAAAACTACTCCTTATGAAGCATCTCGCTACTTTCTTTATAACATCTTTATTGTGATTTCCTTTCTTTTTACACTGATGTTCTAAAAAAAGCTCTGCCACCAGCTGTAGTGTTGAGAGTATGTAAACACAAAATATATTATCTGTATGTATCCAGAACACTGAAGCACACAGAATACTGTGCTTTGAATCTGCAACTGCTGTGCTAAAACTAAACTGGAACCAAAACTGAACTACTGAAACTAAACTGGAAGATTTAATGGAAAATTACATTTTGAAAGTTGCCTTTGAAAAACACACTGAATAAATAAGCTGTGGTGGTTTCATTGCCTGAGTGTCCAGGATAATAGCAAGAAACCTAGCATTACTTTATTCTTCTTAGTCTTTGAAGTGGCATTCAGTGATGTTAGAATATACGTTATTTTTACAGTAAAAACCTGCACAAGCCCCTTGTCTTGTGCCTCTGATTTCCCATCTGATATGGCTGCTCCAAAATATCTCATTATTTTGGACCTGAAGGAGGTACTTGAAGGCTCCTTTGACGCATACATTACTTCTTCCTAAATGATGTATGTAAAAGAACCTAAAGCTGTTCGATAAATTTTGCTGGTTTATTTTTCCTTCTTCTTCCTGTAACATCATCATCATGTTAAATAAAAAATGTGACAAAATGTTGCTTCTCTGATTCCTTCTCGAGAGCTCACTGAAGGATTTAAAGAGGTAGGCTGTAAATATATAATACATATCTCAAAAGTTAGAGAATGAATAATCTTAACAAAGACCATTTTTTACACCTGAGTGTTTCTAAGGCCCTCACATCAAATAATTGTGTGTGGAAAAAAAGTTTTAAAAGGAGTAGTAAAGATAATTCTTTCTATGACAGTATTGTGACATTTTCAGTTAGCAGAGGAAGTTCTAACAAAAGTATACCTAAGATAGGCATTTTGAATTTATAGACCTAATAAAACTCCAAAAGGAACACTTTTTAAAAATATTCTTCCCATTGATACCTCTTACACACCACAAATGAAAAAGAGCAAGGAGCTGTTATGAATGGGCCAGGAGACCAGCTCCCCTTTCAAAGGTCTTTGTTAGGGACAGCTCTGGATGGGGGGCCCTGAGGGGTTGCACACACCACCACTGCTCCCACTAGATGACCCTAAGGAAAAACCAACCTCAGCTTTGTCTCTTGGCAGAGTTGGGGCTCCCCTCCTCCTAGAAACACAACTGTTGGTACCTGGTCTAGGGGTGTCATGGTGGTCAGGTGCTATTTAGGTCATGGCAACACATCAAAGGCTACTCTGGTTGGTAATCTGATGTCCTTCACTTTCCACTGGCCCAGTAGTGTTATTTTCAGTCTTTAATTTTACATTGGCTCATTGTTCTAGAGGTCTTTTTGTTCCAAATATTGCTGGATCTCTCTAATTTGCATGTACCCTTGGACGCACAGCTTCTTGGGAGCAGCAGGGGTGATACTTGACAGAAGGGGATACAGTGACAGGGTAGGTGGTGAAAGGGGTACAAGCTTCGACAGACAATTCATTTCAGAACATTTAACAACTGAACCTCAACCTTTACAACCTTAGAACTTTAACATTTAACAAGTAAACCTTCAGCAATTTCAACCAAGGACCTGTAGTTGGGGATTCCATTCCCCACAGGAGTGTAGTATGTTTCTCTCCGTCTACATGTCATTCCTAAGACAGATTTCTCTACAGCATAATCTTACTAATGCAGGTTAACACAGACAGACATTTAATGCTCTACAGAAAAGCATAGTTGCGTCTCTTCAGCTACTGGAAAAGATTTAATAGGAGATGCCAGAGCCTAGTGGTAAAATTACGGAATCATAGAATCATAGATTCATTTGGATTGTAAGAAACTTTAAAAATCACCTCATCCCAACCCCCCTTACCCTGGACCAGGTTGCTCCAAGCTCCATCCAACCTGGCCTCAAACACTTCCAGTGATGTGTCATCCACAGCTTCTCTGGGCAACCTCTTCCAGGGCCTCACCACCCTCACAGTAAAGAACTTCCTCCTGATATCTAATATAACTTAATTGCTTCTAGTTTGAATCCATTCCCCTTTGCTGTATCACTCTATGCCCTTGTCAAAAATCCCTCTCTAACTCTCTTGCAGCCTTTTTTGGTACTGGAAAGTGGTGTAGTACTAGGTCATCTAGAGTCTTTTTTAGAAATCCCACACACTGGAAGAAAATTAGGAAAAAAAAAGGAAGAAAATCAACCCCAGTTTAGGAAGGATGTTGAGGTGCTGGAGTGTGTTCACAGGACTACAAAGCTGGTGAGGGGCTTGGAACACAACCCCTATTAGGAGCAGCTATGGGAGCTGGGGTTGTTTAGCCTGGAGAAAAGGAGGCTCAAGGGAGACCTTGTCACTCTCTACAATTCCCTGAGAGGAGGCTGTAGCCGGGTGGGGATCCGTCTGTTCTCCCAAGCAACCAGTGACAGAATGAGAGGACGAAGCCTTAAGCTACACCGGAAGATTAGGAAGATTAGGCTGGAGACATTAGGAAGAAGTTCTGCACAGAAAGGTTGATTGGGCATTGGAATGGGCTGCCCAGGGAGGTGGCAACAGTGTTCAAGAAAAGTGGGGACGTGGCATTCAGTGCCACGGTCTAGATGACAAGGTGGTGTAAGGTCACTGTTTGGAATCTAAGGTCTCCTCCAACATAGCTGATTCTGTGATTCTGTGATTGTGTGATTCTGTGAAAATAAACATAATATTCAGTTGGAAAAACTGTATTTTGTGAAATTTTTTACTTTAATTGTGTAATAAAAACAACATAAGAATTATTCATTAAAATAAAAGGACTACCAGGAGTTAAATAAAATAACAGAAAATAGAACCGGATTTGAGAGAGCAGAAGTCATGCACCCGTAGCCCACAAGAATGTCTGAGAGAGGAAAGTGCGCGCCATTGGTGGAGCACTAACTCCCGGCCGCCCAGCGCTGCTTTTGCTTGTTCCCGCTTGCTTAATAAATTCCACTTGTTGATGGACAATTGGCTCTGAGTCAGTGTGTGTGACAAACATTTATAACAATTGTATCAGTTGATTTACACAGGTTTGAATGAGGACAGTGGTTAAAAGGATATGGCATCATAAACTATGATTTTCTACAGCATTATATTCAGCTCCATGCAGCTGAAGCTGTCAGGTAAAATTGGATAAAAATTTAATCTTGATTCTGTCTCACTGATCTCATCAGCCCCATCGAAGGCTTCTGACTTTGGGGTTATATTGAACAACACTAAAATAAATATATACTAGTTAGACATAAACCGGAAGAGTTTTCCATGCTTCATTCTAATATTAATCTTAATTTTCAACACCACTGCAATATTTTATTCTGTCAAAGGCTTGTTTACTGTATTTCTTTTAATGTGGTTTTCTCACAGCTGCTTTGTAGATACTAATTTTAATTGAAGTAATAAAATCTCATTATTGTCTGCATAAAAAATGGTCAAGTGTTATGCCTTATTCTGCTCAGTATGACTACATACAAAATGCAGTCCTTTCCCCAGAATATCAGAAGAGGAGCAGTAATAACTCATTAAAATCCTTTATTTTGAGATGAACCTTCTGGAAAACCTTTTAAGAAATTCTGAAGTGCATATTTATCAAGAGTAAAGAGTTTGTTGACTTAATATTTGTTTACTTGATGAGGCACAAAAGGGACCTTGCCGGTTTCCCTATGGGCAGAAATTACCACATCATTAAACCATGAACCTGTGCATGCAATTCATGTATTTACAGTGCTGAAACCAGGCAAAAAGGAATTCTTTGTCCCGCTGAGCAAATACAGTGTCAGAAGTCCTGAACTTTTGTTCATGGAAAGTAATAAGTACGTGACTCAGCACACCCAAGAGCTGTTTTTCACAAGGATGTAGATTATTAGAACTTAGTTGATTTAGAAGGTTATTAATCTAGACCTCAAAACAAATTAATTAATAAAATAGGTTTTTCACATAAAATCATGACTGTAGCAATCAGAGTAATCTGCTACATTATCTCAATTACAGATAACAGGAAAAGAAAATAAAATCTGCTATTGGATAAATGCTTTATTTTTTTGTAATTTTGAAGAGCAAGTTAGGGTGGCCTATTAAATAAGTTGTTAGGCCAAAAAAATAAGGTCTCTCTGCATTCTTCTTCATATTAATAGAGGCTCTTCAACAGATATTTTAATGGTAAACTGTTAGATAACATTTAATGTTTTTTACTGAGATGTTACTAAGATACAAATTTATCTAGTGATTCTGAATGGACTGCAACAGCATCTAAAGTGGTGTATCTGATGTGTCTCAATGAAATACAGCATTTTAATAAATAAATCAATATTCTTATTTTTAATTATTTCTCACTTTACTTGTTTAGCTACCTAAATAATTAAGATTTTAAAGAAATGGATTAACAAATTTGAGGTAGTGCTGGTTCAACATCACTCTAGTGAAGAAGGGAAAATATCTATGAATTGTTCACAGCCTGAAAATTCACATCCATTTCAGTGATAAAGGTCCTAATTTGAAGCTATTCGACTCCATGAATTCAACTCATGCAAAAGTCTTACAGAACACTCAGCCTTGGAGGGTTCATATCTAATAATCATCCGGTGAAATATTAACAAGTCAAATTCTCTCAAGAGCTTCCTCATTCCAGATAACTGCTAGCCCTCTATGATTGTGCTCTATGCCAAACCACCATCTTGTGTGTGAAGGATTTGCTGAAAGACTTCAATACACTGATGGGTTACATTTTCATGGGTGGAGCAGTATAGAAAATGGCACTTGATTGACGTTCCCAGCAGCACTGATAGAACCAACAAGCATGGGAAGAACAGTCATGGTCAGAACTGCAGGATGTCTCCTACATTGTAAGAGACAGCCAGAAGCAAAAAAAGGTCTAATCCTGCTCCTCTTCTTCATGCACTGTGATACCCCACCTCTTATCTGTAAGAATTAGTCCTCAGGAAACCAAACCTGTAAATCACATAATCATCAGATTTTTTTATTAAGCTTGTGTGTCTCAGTAGTATTGATTCATAGAGGAAGTGAAAGGTTTTTTTCCTGAGCAAAGTGGAAGGTGGTAGATTCAACCTTAACACACCATCTCTCTCCAGGGAAAATGGTCCTCACAAAAAGTGGATGGCACAATGGGAAAGGCCATTATTTATTATCTAAGAGGTTTTTTAGTAGGAATATGATAGGTTAATCAAATCAGCAGGGAGAATCCTGTGGTGCTGCTGGTGGAGATAATACAGTATGCTATTCAGTCTGGAAAGCACAGTGAAGAGTAGCTCTGGGTGATGAGGTATAGTAATATACAGGCATAATAAATGCATGTTGGCTTATTTAGCTACTCACCACATAAAACATGTTTTTCAAAAGTCAGACACACAGAGGCAATATTTTGTGGGGTTCCTCAGCAAGCTATTGAATAAAGAGGTTAGGGAAAGGCAGAAATGTTCACACATATATATAGACTGCATACTAATGGGAACTCATAGAAGGTGGAAAAAAGGTTAGATATTGTGTTTTTTCCTGAAAATTGGCCTGGTGTTTTTCTGCCTGCATCATCATCTGCAGTTTTTCTGCATTCTTTCTGCTGCCACGCAGATTTCCATTCATTGATCAATTTAACCTCAAAGTGGAAAGGGGACTAATATGTATGCGTATGCATTGTCCACACTGTAATAGAACTAGGAACTTCAAAATACTTCCTGCATTTTAATGAGTATTCCATGGTGCACTATTTTTTAGACTGAGGAAAACAAAAGATCAGGGAATTTTTTTAACTCAAAAATGCAATGCATCAAATGGCCAGGTTGTGGTACAACAACAGGAATGTTGGAAGAAAGACAGTTTAATTTTACACCCCATCCTCCCTGATGCTGTAGTGTAGAAGAGGAGGAAAGAAGACATGTGACCACATCGCTAACGTTTCAATCTACACATTTGGCTTGAGATGTACAAGGTACACAGCAAATATAATAAATTTTCTTAAAACACGTATCATCTGGCCCACAGGAAAAGGAAAAAGAGGCACTGCCTTATGGGGGTAGGTTAATTTATTTTGTTTTTCATGGGTCTTCATATATTTACTTATGTTTGTAATAAATCTAGCAATTTATGGTACTGCACAATCATTAATATTTTCAGATAGTTTGAAGCTGATTTCTGCCATAGATGGTCAGGATATACTTCTAGGAATCACATACAGGGACATTACACTATGGCAGAGAAACTACATTTTGCTGCCTCCTATTTAATGAACTTCTATTTAAGTCTTGATGAAAAGGAATTGCGCTGGTTTTAGCTTGAAGGCAGCTGGGAGCAGGGCACACTAGGAAGTTTTCCTCCATGAGAACTTCCTCTGTGAATTGATGGGACCAGTTGGAGGCTGGTTTAGTTGTTGACAGCCTGAAAAACCAATTGGAGAAGTCCGTTCACTCTGTGAATCACATTTTGAAGCAAGTAAACCCCCGGAAAATCTCTCTTGCATTTCAGGCCTCTCCCAAGGTAACACCGACCCGGCCCAGGCCCCTCTCATGCGGCCCGGGCCAGGCAGGCCCAGGCTCAGGAGGCTGCCGGGCCCCGTTTCCACCCGGGGCCCCGATAGCCAAAAAGAAGCAAAGCCCATTGCTGAGATCCTCACCCTCCCCCGGTGTGGCCCTGCCCGGCCCCGGCTCGGAGCAGCCCTGGGGTGGCCGAGCTCGCCCGGCCGCCCTCACAGCCTGGGGGGAGGCAGCTGGGCCCAGTTTGGGAGAGCCCCCCACGGCTTTGTGTGCTGGGCAGGGCAGAGGGAGAACCCCCGGCCCGCGGCCGGAGCTGGGTGCGGCTGGCAGCGGAGGGCAGCCTTGGAGCCAGAGCCTTGGCACCCATTTCTCCTCTGGCTGCACTTTGCAGTTTTCGTCCGGCTCCCCCCAGCGCGTCCTGGGCGGCCTGAGATCCTGACACAGCTCCAGTGTGGCCTGGCCTAAGCCCTGCAACTTCTGTGTGACATTTTAACTTTCCCAATGCTCAGATAAGCCTTACAGACCTTCCATCCTTCCTTGGGTGAGAAGAACAGTAAGGATACACCGAAGTCTTTGAAGCAAAAGCAAAGTTTCTAGATGGAAGGAGGTTGAGGAGACCCCTTGAAGGTTGGCTGAAAAATCTTTTTGTAAGTTATAGGGGTGGACTGTACTACACTAAAAATTCCTTTAAACCATGGAGAAAAGACATGAGGGGCTGGGGTGAGGTCTGAAGTGTTTGGAAGATCCTTTGCCCCAAGGGAAAAAGGGGATCTCTGTTCCTGGGAATGAAGTATGAACAGAGAGAAGAGACCTAAAGAGAACTTTTGCCTTTGAGTAGCTTCTCCTTAAAAGTAATACCCCATGAGTTTGACATGGCCCACAAGCACAGCTCTGGGAAGGCTGTGAGGGCTGGAGGAGTTTCATGATTGCAGATTATGGGTGGCTGCTGTTAATGAGTAAAGTGAAGTCAGGAGAGAACTAGTTATTTCCCCTCTTGGAAAAGATCTCTATAGCTGAACAGGAAGAAGCTCCTCTCCCTAAAGTGAATTGGAAAAGATCATTTAAGTAAGGAATTGACTGAAGTGTCTCTGTGTGTTGTTAAAGTATGAAAAGGAGAAGAAGGGAGTGGACTGAAGATCTGTTCTGAATTTATTATTATTTTTCTTTGTGTTGTTAATAAAGTTTTTCTTTATCCCCTTTTAAATTTTAGGCCTGCTTTGCTTTTACTCCTGATTCTATTTCACAACAAAAGGTAAATATAATAAAATTGGCAAACCCAAACTATAACAGGCAAATATTGATCTCTATGCACAGGCAGAAGGTTTAGCTTCCGCAAAGTCAGTGTATGAGCCTGGGAGATACAAGACCAGGATTTTATTTTCTTGAACCTTTGCAAAATATGTTTCAACTGGCATGAGTGCTCTTAGAGTCTCAAGTAGTATGAATTCAGAGCAGCACTCATGGCACATTGGTCATGCTGCCTGTCCCCACAGCCCAGAGTCAGTACCTCAGCTTGGTATTTGGTCTCAGGTGACTGACTTCTTTACTACAGGAAACATTTCATACACATGACCATATTCACAGCATCTTGCCATATATTTACAGTTCCCTACATTGAAGATTTAATTTTATGCATGTGTTCACTAAATTTTAGAAACTGATTTAGCCTAGGATTTTGCCTGAATTAACTGTCGTTTTATATATTTGGGTTTGCTGACCAATAGAAGCTTATTTTTCTTGCTTATTCTGCAGTATTAATTTTGAAAGAACTACATAAAAGCAAATAAAGTGAGCAAACAAAATATTTCATAACATTTAAAAAACTAAAATTAGGACTGTGAAACCAAAGGTAGTCTGAGCTAGAATCAAACGGGAATAGATAGACGTTCGTAAAATTTCTAGATATTCATAAATTTCCTCTAGAACAATATTTTGTTCTGTTGCTGCAGTCCAACTTGTGTTATTTTGTGCCATGCCCTGAAGTCCTTGCTGCTCTGATTCCATACCTCTACATCTAAAGGTTTCTGAACAACATCAAAAGAAGCAGCAAAGGGCAATGCAGAGCAAACTCTTCAGGGTTTCCCAGTGTGCTTTCATACAGTGAGAACCTAGTAACTTTTATCTCTCCATGTCTCTCCCCACAAACTAGCATACATCTGTGGGAACAGGCAGTATTTAGACAAAATCCACCATCAGAAACTGCATTTTCAGTCATGTATCTCCAATTCATGGTGACTTCTCTGTTTCCAAATTCAGAGTAATAGAATCTGAAGTTCATTTGTACACATATTTTTTCCAGAATTCAATATTTTGTGTTTGAAAGAGATTGTACATGTATGATCTTTAGGAAGACCTTAGAGCACCTCCCAGTAACAGAGAGATGGAGAGGACTTCTGACAAAGACATGGAGTGATAGAACAAGTGGCAATGGCTTCAAATGGACAGAGGACAGATTTATATTAGGTATTAGGAGGGTGTTCTTTGTTGTGAGGATGGTGAAGCACTGGCACAAGTCACCCAGGAAAGCTATTGTTGCCCCCTCCTTAAGTGTTTGAAGTGTTTGAGACCAGGTTGAATGGGGCTTGGAGCAACCTGGTCTAGTAGGTGTCCCCTCCAGGGCAGGAGGTTGTAGCTTTTAAGGACCCTTATGAGCTAAACCATTGTATGATTCCCTGATTTTTTTTTTATTCAAAAATATATAGATTCAAGATTCTGCACTGAGTTTTAGAGGTTGCTGTAGAGGTTAGTCAGGACTACAATGCAATCACATCCAGAAATGTTAAAAAACTGAAGCAATTCCTGGAACATGAGCGTTAGCAAAATTTCTGATGCAGAGACTAGTGTTAGGTACTACTGACCTACAACCCTCACAACATTTTTCAATCTCATTATTGAGATAATGGTGTTGAAATCTGGTGTTCTTCTAGTTGGAGTTCAGGTATGTCAACTGTAGACAAATAGAAATTTCAGAATTAGGATTTGAGTTATGCTCAAATATAGTAATAATTTACTTTCTAACTGGCTGTTTTAAGAAGATCGCTGTGCCAGTTTAAGAAATAGTTATAAAATTAAGGTCAGGCTTATGTAAGTCTGGTGTGCAGGTTTCATAATGGTTTGCTGAAACAACAAAGGGAACATGAAGCAAGTGACAGAGGCATCAATAAAAAGACGGACCAACGCTTCTAATGAAGCTTGGTTTCACTGGATTTGTGGCTCAAGTGAGAGTCTCTGGCTCTCACTTAGAAAAGTACTTAGGAATGTATGTAGGAACACATGAAGCACTTTGAAGGTATTAAAAATTCTTGTTTGAAAAAGGGGACATGGCTTTCACTATAAAAATATTATTAAAGCCAAATTCAACAAATTTGCTACTGTTTTGTGTATTTGCTTGACTGTTTTGTGTATTTGCTTGACTGTTCTGTGTATGTGCTTGCCATTACCCAGAATTAAAAATCAGTCTAACAATCCTAAACTTGTGTGGAAATCTGACAGGAAAAATTTTAAGTATTTTATTCATTTGCTGTCAGGACCCTGCACACAAAAGAGCACTAACACATCTTCAGCTGTTTGGAGCAGGAAGAATGGTTTCTCACATGGTTTTATATCTCTGGACTGGAAGGGGTTTCATTCTTAGAAAATATATTACTTGGTCAGACTTAAGATCCTTATTGAGTCAGCTTATTCCATATCAGCTGATACAAAGCTTTATTATTAGATCAAGAAGTAGAATTAAATGTCATATTTCAGAATACAGGAAATTAACTACTAAAACAAAAACATGCTATGTGATCGTATGTTATATGAACTATTTTCTGTAATGCTGAATTCCTAGTGAGGTTGCTTTGAGCTGTGTTAACTTGTATCTTTAAATATCCAAGGTAAGATTATACGGTAATCAGTTACAAAACTTTTTCTGATTTTAACAGAAGAAAATTCTCTCATAAGTTTGCTCTACATGTTTAGCATTCATATATAAATATGAATATATTCATATTCAAATATAATGTGGAAGTATTTTATAATCATTTAGAAAGATGAAGGTCTGACTTACAAATCTGTACTAAAGCTGGACAGAGCCTTCCAATGTCTTGGGTACACATATCCTAATGGAAGTGAAAGGTCAACCAGTTAACACCTCACATGATCCTTGCTGGAAATGTCTAGTTCAGGGAAAAGATATTAAAATGTGATGGTGGTTCATAAATATGAATTTTTTTTCCAGGTTTCTGAAATTTTAATTCTTCACAAAATGTTATTTTTCCTGTCTTTCCTCCTTTTCTTTCTAGAAGAAAATTGTTTTCAAGTAACACACAGAAATCCCATGTGGTCCTGTTGGATTGCACTGAAGTTAGATGCATCAGAAAGGGACATTTTCTAAAGCCTGCATGAAGACAAAAGCATGTACTGTGATGCCATAGTTGTGTTATACCCACAAAACTTACCTGTAGAGGAGATGAATCCCTCTGCAATCAGTCCTGTGACAGCCCCCTGGAACCTTCTTTGAGATAAGAAAAACTACTTGTTTAGAATGACTCATGTTAGAAAAATGCAAGCTCTTCTTATCTTTTTAGAATATTATTGGTTAGGTTTGGTTCTTTATAATTGGTTGTCCCAAACAAAGAAAGATAATGTAGTTGCCCAAAATGTGTTAACCCTGTTTTCCATTGGTTTACTTGTGATCCCCCCAAACCCTATAAAAGTACATATGTGATCCCCCGTCTTTGGATTTGTTACCTGACCCCTTCACAGACGATAATAAAGCCTGTGGAAAAAGTCTGAGCTGCTCTCCCGGTCTTTTTATGCTGGCTGTAAACCACAGGTTTCTGTGAGAAACCATGAAGCTGAGTGCCTGAAAGGCCAGCGCTCACAAACCTTGGAACTTTCCCCTGCCCGACAACAACTGGGCAGGGGACACAACAAAAAGTTACACTTACCCACACTTGTTGCCATGCTTCTCTTTAATTTAGTGTGGCTTCACTGTTACGAGGCAGCATGGCTGAACAGGAGATGATCTAAAGAAAATGCAAAGGAATTGAATTTTAAATGCTATGAA
Source organism: Cinclus cinclus (assembly GCF_963662255.1). Classification (NCBI taxonomy): domain Eukaryota; kingdom Metazoa; phylum Chordata; class Aves; order Passeriformes; family Cinclidae; genus Cinclus; species Cinclus cinclus. The sequence goes on from NC_085084.1 coordinate 10,012,907, forward strand.
ATAATCCAGAAATCTCAACAGTGGATTTATACTCATCTTTCTTACCTTCTATATGGAGATCATTCAGAACATATATGATACTAGGCTAGGAAATTATTTCTGTTTCTTGGGAAAGTGTACAGAATAAATATGCATCTTGTGTTGCTAAAAAGTAATATAGTAATATAATTAATAGTAATTGTGTCACAACAGTTATTGTATAATTCTTTACTAGAGGAATTTTTGAGGTCTTCATTGCACAGTTTTCTTCCATTAGATGTCTTTCTAAAATTTACAGAAGGTATGGGAAGTTTGTATGTGTCTCAGATTGACAGCATTAACAATTTTAGATTCTATATGAAAAGGTATGAATATATCACAGTCTTCTTTTTTTTCCCTCAAGCTCCTTTAGGAGAAGAACTATTCCAATTTAGTTAAGCCAAATTTTAAAACGTGTGCTTTTTTTCTGATGTTCCATCAGTGTGTATGCCAGCACGAACTACAATAAATAGCAATATTCTGATGTGAGGTTGTTGTAAGTCTGCCACCCAGTTAATTCTGCTTCACATTATGAAATGCTGAGAAATAGAAGAAAACTACAGCTGTGAGCTGCCAAATAACAGATCCAGTATTTTATTGCACAAAATTCACATGTCAGAAGCTGATGTAGCACATCCACCTGCAAAACTTCATAGATTAATACATTTTCAGTGAACACAGGGATATTTGTCTTTATAATTTGCCCTAGTTTGAAACAGAGAAAACTGTGCTGTTCTTAAAAGAGCCCTCCCCACCCAAATAATTGCAACAGGATTGCACACAGTGTTCCTCCATTTCAGCGGCATATGTTAGCACCAAAACTATGCCCCCATTGCTGTGCATCAAATCCTGTGAAACAGGCTTTAAAAAAACCAAACTGGACCAAACCAAAACAAAGGGTAGTAAACAAGTAGAGAGAGACAAGGGGTGGGGAGCGCCCATTTCAGATGTTGGCAGTCCTTCTTGCAGGGAGTTATTCAAACCTCAAGAAAAATCAGGGAGACCTGAGGATGGAGATGGAGATTTTAAGCAGGAAGTCAGAGGTGGAAATTAGCTTTTGCAGATTAGAAATATCTGAGCAGATAAGATAGAAGAAATGGAAAGGTCTGGCCAAAGAGAAGATAGGGCCAGAATTAGAAAAGGTGATACAGTGGAGGGGGACCAGTGTTAGAAAGGAAGACAGCCCCCTACACACAGAAGGGAATAGGGTCAGGAGCACTCAGAGCTGCAAAAAGACTACTGTTTTCATCACCACAGTAGCAACAGTCCCTGGTCTTCTTCATCACTGTGATATTCCTCTTAAGCCTCATGAGGGCTTGTCTTCTTAATCTATTTTTTCCTTCCAGCTCTAAACCCTTCTCATCTCAATCTACCAGTAGAACAGTGACAAAGGCATATTGAGTACTGTCTCCTCCCAGTTGTGCAGCAGATGGCTGAAAAGTAGAAAGAGCCAATGAAGCTCCCATGATGGTGGCAAAAGATTGTTAGCCATGAGGGTGTATCTCTCTAACTCTTCTGAGCAAATATCAGTGCACACTAATCTGAAACAATTGCTGTCATCCCCACTGGAGGGGCAGAGACCATGAAACCGTCCATCATGGCAGAGAACACTCAAAGAGGAAGAAAGTGGGCAACAGTGAGGACTTGGAACTAGGCCTGCTACAGGAGAGGAGGATTTTAGGAAAGACTCCTGTTGAGGCAAGGCAGAAGTTCTGATTTGGAAGGTGAGCATGGTGAGCAAACTGCAGCCATCTCCCACAGGATGGCATAGCAGAATAAAGACAGAAATTGAAAAGAGCCACTCTGTGAGTCTTGCTGGTTTTGCTGTTTGGATATCATACCTGGAACAGCCTGCCACATAATAGATCTTGAACATCACTTCCACATTATCCTGTTGGATCAGGATGCAATAACTTAGCCCATTTAGAAGATAACATGAAGTGACCTATGTTTTTATAATTGTTGAATTTTTTAGTGCTAGAAAGACAAACCTGTAGGCATTGATATCTCTGTTCTTGAGTTGATCTTAGAATAAATAGAGGGATGTGCTTGGTTTTAAATACTACTTGCTTGGAATGCTTGCTCTAATATAACAAAACAAACCAGAGTTGTCTTTGAACATTAAAATTGAAAACCACTCTACTTTTTCTCCAAGTACCATTTAAAATGGCACAGAAAATTTTACAAAAACTAAAGGCCCCTCTGTGTTTAATTCCTGATAGCAATGATATTTCCTCAGCTCATCTGGCAGTTTGGTCAGGTACTGCTGAGTCAACCTCGTTCTGGGACTTTCCTTGCTTGGTCAAGCTACACATAGGCCTTGACTTTCACTGCTGCGGCATTTAAAAAAACAAAAGAAATATTGTCCTGCTGGTTTAGTGCAGCTTAGAAGTAAAGGCTTTAAATTCCTTAGCATTATGTTTACTGTCTATACATCCAAACCTGAAATGCCAATTCATGTGCAGAAGTGTCTTCTTTTACATGCTGTGATGTTATTTGTCTCTGGTTTGAGTACCCTCATGGTTATTGGAGGACTCTGAGAGACTGAGTTTTATAAAACACTGAAATCTAATTTTACTTTCTGCAGAGCAACATGGAATGTCAAGCTTGTCACACTGAGGCTTCCAGAAGATCTTCTGTGCATGTGTTATACTGAAACACTTCAGGTGCTTCACTATTTTTGCTGGTTTATGTCACATACCACAGAAAGCATTCTGCTTCCAGGGGAGAAGAATGTATTAAGGCCCCAAAGGAATGCCTTTTAAGAGACATTTTAGCCTCCAAAACCATAGGAGAATATCATTACCATGTGAAACCATTTGGGCAAGGGGAAAAAGGATGAAGAAAGCCGCAATTGAACTTGAACAGAATATAGTGAATAAAAATCAAGCAAAAAGAAGCTTGGACCAGTAATGTGAAGATAATCCCAGAAATTTTACCTGGATTGATTACTTTATAGGAATCATGGAGGAGACAAGCCAAAACAAAAACCCAGTTTACCAAATGCTTGATAGAAGCATTCTCAGCACTACATCATCTTGAAAATGGTTCCGTACCAGGGTGATGGCCATCCCATTAGATGGGAGTCTTGCAAAAGGTCCTGCTCTCATCCTTTCACATTTTCTTGAGAAAAATTGTGCACTGCTGAAAATGTGGTAATATAATATTTACTATCAAATATTGCTGAATCCCTACACAAAAGAACTTCAAGAATTATTAGGAAGACTGTGGTGAGCATATACCAAAAAATATGTTGCCATAAATCCAAATGTCTTCCTTCATGCAGTGACTTCCATGTGAGGCAGATGCTGTGTATCTTTGAACATCATTCAAGTCTTAAAAAATACACTGGGAAAGGATACTTTGAATCATCTAATTTGTTCAGTACTGTGATTTGGAGAGCCATAGTCCACCTCATTTATTTGTTAAAAAAAGCTAATGGCAGCAAGTCCACAACTCAAATAGTAACTGAATTGTGTCAACACTATGTTGCAGTTATTTAGTCATACTATCTCTCCTAACCCACAAGCAGGATGTTTAAAAATAGTTACTCCTTGTGGAGATGGAATGTAATTTCATTCCTCACGCAGATTTATTTTTCTTTTAATTTCTAGAAATTTTTCACCTATCTTTTAGAGTTTATGTGCATCTGAAGAATGTGATGGTAAGGTCTCAGCCTCCTTCCAGGAGCTCAAGACAAATTTTCAAAACTCAACAAAATCTCAGTAAGGCATTGTCCCTGAAAATTAATCCTAGCTCAAATAGGCATTTTTAACAGCTCGCCTTGCCACTTAAGGGTAAAACTGTAATCTTCTAGTCTGTAAATCATTTCATTGAGATCAATGATGGCTAAGTTTTATGAAACCGTGGTGGCAAAATGCTGTCATTTTGTGACATTTAATGAGGGCACATAAGCAGGACATGTGTTGTGGAGCTTGTCTGGGTGATCCTGACAAACAGAATTATTAAAATGATACACCTTTATGGCCTTCCTGCATCTTTGGCATTCTGCTCAAATATTTGAACCTTGAAATTACTAAACATGTTTGAGAATAAAGGGATTTAGAGCAGAGTCTGAAGGTTTTATGGAGCAGGTGAAGAGAAGACTGATACCTCAATTACCTCTTCTTTTTCCTTCAGAACAAAGTGTCACTTCTCTTGCCACAGTTAAGGTAAAATATCATTACAGCTTATTATTATGACTCTAAAAATATTTCCTCCATGTAGTTTTAAGATAAATTTAATTTTATACTTACTACTAATGAAGAAAAAAATTTCCACCTTTCAAAATAATGAATTCCATATTTCTCTTATTTTTCTTGAACACTTATCCACACATTGTATTCAACTAATTTTCTTCCATTACTTCATCATCTGTGTCTGTAGATGAATTTGATAGTAGTAGCAAAACATTACTTGCATTTGCCATTAAAAGATGCTAATATAATTATTGTTTAATAACAAAAATAACCTAGCATGGAAATCAATATTTTTATTGAATAGACCATGTTACATTCTTTTTACTCTAAAAACGGGGAGATAAAAAATCAACTTCACAGCGTATTGGACTGCAAAATGCTTGTAAATACCAAATCAGAAACGTGGAAAATACAGAAAAGCATTTGTGACATAGAGGAATTATTCTCTGGCCCTGATCATCATTGCAAAAAGTAAGTAAGGAAGTACAAAGCTGATTTGTGGAAAAAAAAAAAAAACACAGAAGGTGATAACAAATAATTCAGTAACTATTGCCAGATTGGTCCTGCAACACCAGACAAAAAGGGCAAAATGCATCCAACTACTTCTGTGCAAAGTGGGAAAAGCACGGGGTTTAACCCACTCCTTCCAGCTTCTCCTTCCCTCCTGCCCTTCCCTTGCATGGCTCCCAGAACATGTACACTGACTGGAAAATCTCAGAATTGTTCATGGCCGGGATCATCCCTGTTCTCCCTCCACAGGGCACAGGGCACCTGGAACTTTCCCTCTCTTCATTCCCCCGGCCCCCCCTCCCGCCCCTGGATTTTGCTGGGTGAAGGGGTCCCAGGGTGCCCTCTCGCTCCCCTTGAATTTCTTTCTGTCATGCAGCTCCCTACAGGGTAAAATTAGGGGAGGCTTTGCTGTCTTGGTGGATGCCTTCTCCCCTTCACGCAGAAGGGAATCAGCCTAAAAAAAACCTCCCTTATCTTCTCCAACTGCCCTCTTTATTGCTTCACACTCCCTTTTTCTCCTCTTCCGCCCTTTTTTTATTTTTTTTACCCTCTCTTCTAATTTTTAAATTTAGTTATTTTTCATATTTTCCTGGGGGCTTTTTGTTTTGTTTTGTTTTGTTTTGTTTTGTTTTGTTTTGTTTTCTTCTTTAAGTCTGCAAAGGGAACGATCTGCACCCTGCAGCCCCTGCGCGCAACTAGAGCGGTACAGAGGGGGCAGAAGGGGCGCGGGAGAGAGCGGGCACAGCACCTCACCCATGCACACAGCCCCCGCCTTCCCTTAGCTCTGCTGGTCCCGAAAACTGTGCGAACGATCCAGGGGCTCTGCGGGCAGGAGAAGCATTTGGGATTCCCTGTGGGAGGGGAGCGCCTGTCCAGTGCGGCTGGCAGTCAGTCGAGAAAGGGGTGGGGGGATGTCCCTCGGGGATCTGCCTCCCCCGAGGCTTGCCGGCCACTTCTTCAGCAGCTGAGAACTGTCTTTCGAAACAAAACAAAACAAAGGAAAGAAAATAAACCAAAACAAAATAAACGAACAAAACAACAACAACAAAAATACCCAAAAAACGCCAACCAACCAAAAACAAACGGTAAAAAAAAAAAAGACAAACCTAAAAACTCCATCACTTCTTCCTGAACGCAACAGAAGGGAAAGGAGCTGAAATCACCCCAAACCGGACCAAGAGAGGCTTCAGATAAGAAGTCCAACACGCGGGTATTTGGTTTATCGGGCAGACCTGGTGCGCGGGGATCACCCCGCCTAACAGCGCACAAACAGGTAGATGGCAGGTTACAATAAACGGCTACATTAATGCATATTCATAGTTTTCCTTAGAAAAGGTGTGCTTATGAAAACTATTTCTTGGCACTCGTTACTGTCGCTAGCACAGGTGAGGTGCAGGCGCAGTGCACCCTGGTGGTCGCTATAAAGATGAGATAAAGATAAAGATAAAGATTAAAGAAAAGATAAAGATAAAGAGATAAAGAGATAAAGATAAAGAGATAAAGATAAAGAGATAAAGATAAAGATAAAGATAAAGATAAAGATAAAGATAAAGATAAAGATAAAGATAAAGATAAAGATAGATAAAGATAATAAAGATAAAGATAATAAAGATAAAGATACTGGACGTCTTTATCGCCATGCCCTTTTCGCCTTTCTTCTCTAGGCTGTGCCCTCTCTTGTTAGCGATTTCCTCACTGATTTTAGCAAGCTCTGTCCTTCATGTTTGCAGGCCCTGCTCCCTATTCCTTCCCAAGTTTCATCCTATGTCTCTAGCTTGTGGCTAATATTTGCTAGCTTATTGCTTACAATATATCTTATTCTTGTCCATCGATGCCTAGGCAGAATGCTTTTAACCTTTTCAGAACGAACAAAAAACTAAAAACCCGAACAAACCACAACAGAAAAAAACCCTAAAAATAATTTTTTAAAGCCATGAAAAAACAACTAACAAAGAAAAGCAGGAGGCAAGGAGGAGGAGGGTGGAAGAGTAAGTATGCCATGAGGTTGCTGTCTCATTTTGCTACGGCTTCCCAGCAGATCAGGAACATCCTTCCTTGCCAGGACGGGCTGGGTTGGAAAAGCCATGTCGGAATTGAGCTGATAGAGAAATCACTGAAATGTTATTTGTCAGAGTTGGCGGGAGAGATGCAGCACTCAATGTGAATGATCAGCAAGTCTCGATTTATTGCATGCTTTTGGTTACATTTATATCATCAATAATTAAGCTCATACATAGTGCAAAAGCAAGCTCATCACTGGCTACCACAGCAAAGGTCAGTCCCACCCAGTTCCTCATTCTTGTAGTCCCTTAGCTGTGGAGGTTCTGCATGATATCTTAACAGCAGTACCCTGTTATTACAAAAGTGGTTACATATCTACTGCTCAAGGAAAAGCTGTCCTTCAAAATATCTACTGTCAGTATTTTCCCAAAGCCCTGTCAGCTAGTTCTTGCATGGGAATATCACCTTTCTCTCTAAGCCATTCTTCCACAATTCCCCCATTTTTATTAAGGGAGTTATAAATAAAGGCACTGGTAGTGGCCTTGTTGACCAGTCGTTGAATGGCTTGAAGTATACAGTTTAAAATACAGGGCACAAAAATCAAAATAACTAAAACAACAACACTAATCAAAATTAATTGTTGTAATAAAGATGTTATCCAAGGGCCTACAATAGGTCTCAGCCATTGCAAATCTCCAAGAAGTCATTGTGCATCATGTAAAGTACGTATGTTTACCTCAAGGCTTAATTTTTGTGGTGTAACCATCTGATCTGTTAACACCCATCCCAAATATTTCCATGGGTTTGTGCGTTGTACCTTTTTGGGCGACTACCAGGCCAGCAACACTAAGCTGCTGGTGAATTGCTTGCACCTGTTGTTCTTCAAATGGGTGTTCCTGACAAAACAATATGTCCATGTAAAGATATATCAATACATGAGGTCATTTTCTTCCTAATGGCTGCAAAGCATTGTCAACAAAAAGCTGACAAATGGTTGGAGAGTTACGCATTCCCTGTGGCAAAACTGTCCATTCAAAACGTTGGTCTGGCCCTGAGCGGTTTAACGCTGGCACGTTAAATGCAAAACTACAAGTGTCTTGAGGATGCAACTCAATGGTAAAGAAACAATCCTTAAAATCAACAATTAACAAGGGTTAATTACGTGGCAACATAGATGGGTTTGGTAGACCGGGCTGCCGGGCCCCCATAGCCTCCATTTGTTTATTTACAGCCTGTAAATCATGTAACAAACAATATTTGCCAGACTTTTTCTTAATGACAAACACAGGCCTATTCCATGGACTAGTTGACAACTTCAAATGTCTTTGCCGCACCTGTTCCATCACTAACAAGTGGGCTTGTTTTAGACTTTCCCATTTTAGAGGCCATTGCTCAACCCAGATTGGGTTAGAGTCTGTCCATTTCAAGGGGATTAGGAAGGTCCAGGCAATGGCCTCTAGACTAAAGGGTCTTCATTGCTTAAAACAACTCCCATTTGGGTCAAGACATCTCTGCCAATGAGGCATTGCACCTTGTCTGGTAGTGGCACAATAGAGAGCACAGCTTGCATGGTTTTTCCTTCAATAGTAAGGGTAATTTGAGGTGACTTTTTGGCTAATGTCAAACCTCCCACCGCGGTTACTGTAATCATGCTGGGTAAAAGGGGCCAATGATTTGGCCAATACTGAGGGGCACAAATGGACGAATCTGCACCAGTGTCCAAGAGCCCTTGTACTATTTGTTTGTCACTGTTATAATTAATAATAACCTCTGGTTTTGGTCGCGATTGGAGATCTAAGGTTAATAGTGCAAGTCCGCCAGTGGAGCCAAACCCCTGGTCACCCCTCTTACTGTTTTGTAATGGTGGGAGTTCTCTTGTAAGCTGAGGCAACGGCACCAATTGTGCTATACGTTGCCCTTTTGTGATCTGTATTGGAGGAAATAAAGTATATACCATTACATGAATTTCTCTGTTATAATCGGCATCTATAACTCTAGGCAAAACAAATACCCCTAGCATACTTGCAGGTGATCGCCCCACCAAAAGAGCTCCCATAGTCTGTCCATTGATAACAACAGGTCCATAAATTCCTGTGGGGATCTTTTCTGGTTGTGTAGTCATGAGGGTGATGGTTACTGAGGCTGCCAGGTCCAAGCCAAGGCTTCCAGAGGTGGCTGGCTGGAGGGGACTTTTACTGAGGTGTTGGCAGCTACTTGTGTCATGGCGCAGCGACCCTGCTCTCTGCGCTTCCCGTTTCCCGAGTGGCAGCGGCGGGCTCCCTCGGCATGAGTATCGGATTGGCACTGGCGGCACCAAACCGCTCCAGCACGGCATTCCTTTCGTATGTGTCCCGTCACACCACATCGGAAGCATTTCATCTGAGCAGCTGGCCGCTGGCCACCAGTTGAAGCCGTCGCTTGTAGGGGTGCAAGAGCTGCTAACACTTGACTTTGTGTAGCAGCAGCCTGTTCTTTAAGTGCCTCACCTAGCTGTTCTATAGCTTTCACTAAAAATGCTTGCAGCCCACTCGGGACACTGGTCATGCATTCCAGAAGGTCTTCTCTTGACCAGTTTGGTCCCAAGGTATTTATTACAGAGCGGGTAGTGTTATTGCTATTTTGCATAGCACACTGTTTTAACATTGCACCCTTCATATAGTCTGGTACTCCGGCTCTCTCTATGGCACTAGCTACCTTATCAATAAATGAGCCAAATGGTTCATCTCGCCCTTGCTTTAATCCCATAAATGCCGGATCACCCCCTGGATCCTTAATCCTGTCAAAGGCAGCCCTCACCAATCACATGCTTTCTCGCAATTTATCCGGTCCTAACAGTGCTTGGGCTTCCACACGCAAAAAAGGTCCTAAACCCATGAGCTCTTGTAACGTAACCCCTTGCAGTGGATCCCCAGGGCCTCTCTGTACTGCTACGCTTTCCTGGATGAGTGTCTGCCAGTGCACATCAAACAATAACTTTTGATGTTGGGAAAGAATCAATTTCATAATACTCCTGCTGTCCGCTGGCAGTAATAATTGAGTCCCCCATAAATAATCAAGCATCTGTTTAACCGGCTCACTGGTTACTCCAAACTGACTAACTGTGACACGCAGTTGAGATAGCCACTTCCAGCCTAAAGGTGTTATAGTGGCCGCCAGACCTCCCCCTGCATTTGGAGCAAAGGTAACTGGACAGGCTAGCTCCAGCGCTGCCTCGGTGCCATCCATATCGCCCAATCCCAATACCTCCCGTACCAAAGCTGACCGTGCCTCTTTCCTCTGTCTTGCAATTGCACCCACCAGATGGCTCTCCGCTCCCGGGATCGGCTCCCCGTCCCATGGAGGCGGAGGGACCGAAGGCGAGGCGCCAGCAACCGGATCGGTGTACCCCAGTGGCGCCGAGGGCTCTGGGGAGGATTCTGAGGTTTCAGGAGGGGGCAACAGGACGGTGGTGGTAGCTGGGGGCAGGGGGCAACTTGCAGCCTCATCCAGGAGGTCAGATCTACCCACGACTACAGCGGCGTGCCGAGCAGTCTTTTGTTCCGCGTGATGTTGCAATAAAGTGTTGTGAACCACCCGCCAAACTTTCCCTAACCTTTTTGAGGTTTTGTCCTCATCTAAAACTCGCTCCCACAGCTTATCCCCAAACTTTCGCCATTCACTACTTTCATATATCGTCTGGGGATTTTGAAAACAACCGCAAGCGTACCCATATTCTAGCAGTCCAGGGAGGTCCTTTTTCAAATCTATTCCCTTAACCTGTCGCTTTTCTAAAAAGCATTTAAACAAATCATATGCTGCTTGCCTTTCCATTTTTCGTCAGCGCTGTTGCAGCCCTACAAGGTCCGGCAGCACGTAGCGGTCAGGTCTCTCCTCTGAGGTCGCCTGAAGCGCGGCTCTGGAGCTGTCACCGTCCCCGCTGCAGAAGGGACCCGCTCCCCGGGCACCAACTCTTAACAGTCACGGCGGTCCAAAAGGATCACGTCGGGGTCACCATTTGTCGGAGTTGGCGGGAGAGATGCAGCACTCAATGTGAATGATCAGCAAGTCTCGATTTATTGCATGCTTTTGGTTACATTTATATCATCAATAATTAAGCTCATACATAGTGCAAAAGCAAGCTCATCACTGGCTACCACAGCAAAGGTCAGTCCCACCCAGTTCCTCATTCTTGTAGTCCCTTAGCTGTGGAGGTTCTGCATGATATCTTAACAGCAGTACCCTGTTATTACAAAAGTGGTTACATATCTACTGCTCAAGGAAAAGCTGTCCTTCAAAATATCTACTGTCAGTATTTTCCCAAAGCCCTGTCAGCTAGTTCTTGCATGGGAATATCACCTTTCTCTCTAAGCCATTCTTCCACAGTTATTATTATTGGTTTTAAAGCAGATGCTTTCACTCATCTCCCCCTTCAATTCACCCAGTGTTGAAGGAGCTGTAATCTATTTTTTTTTTTATGTGAGGCATTACATTAATGTTTGCAAATATCAAAACAGCAGTTTCTAGTTTGCTCTACTGAAAGTATTTTGCTCAAGCAGATTAAAATATTTTGGAGAATAAAAGACCTGAATAATTCAATAGTAACAGCTGTCACCCCCACCCAACTTGGAGTACTATTTAGTTGCATGTATCAGGTATCTATTTTATTAAATCATGTTTGAGTTACTGATTCATACTTATTTTTTTCTGATAGAGATCCAGGACCATTTACAGATTGCAATTTTTCCAGTGCTTGTATTGTTATTGTTAAAAGAGGACCTGCTACACAATGGATGCCTTGTAATAATGAAAAATTTTCAATGAAAAAATTGTGACATAACCCCCTGCATTATTCTCCATCAACTTTTATTACATTCAATATGAAATACAGATTTAAAAGATATTTTCATTTTTCCCCCTTTATTCTATGTTTCTCCCTTAATGATTATAAATACATAAACTGTCCTTTTCTTTCTAAAGTCCACTTCAATTATGGCAGACCAATATAATTAAATCATAATTGTTACATATATTTTAAATTTGCTTTCAGTTTTAGTTAATTACAATGTTTTGCAGCATTTTGGAACAGACAACTCCAAAGCACTTTAGCAAAGATGCCAGGAAGATGGCATCTGAAATATGAAATGCAAAATAAACACTTAAAAAAACTATTTAAACACTTAAAACACTATTAGGATAACAAATATTGCTCCCTGTACGTTTAGATTTGTAACAGAAGTGTAGATATTTTTAATCAATCTCCTAATAATAAGTAGCATGGACTATATGATACCAGAAGGAATTGCAAAAATTCAAATGGTGCTTTAGAAAAATCACTAACTTCATTATGATTTAGTCAAAAGTTAACATACACTTTTTCAGAAAACTCTCAATATGGCTACTGATTAAATTAATAAGGGGAGAGTGGATGAGCAAGTTTATTTCCTTTTTTTGATAGTGAGAGATGTATTTGCAAAATGACACAGACATCTGGTTAATTATAACCCAAGGTAATTCAATTTTATGGAAGAATAAAATGTTAATTCAAACCATACTGAATCTAAACCAATATATTTCTGTGCAGGGATTTTTCAACTGCTGCTTTAGTCTTGTGCTTCAATCACTGAGAGCACCTGGGGCTTCCAAACAGCACTTTTCTGCTGTGCTTGTCATGACACATACAACTAGTTTGCCTGGAAAAAAACCCTGGTCTGTTTGCAGTTATGGCAACTCCTTTCAATGGGGAGGAGAGAGCTCATGGAGAGCTGCCTGGCAGAGCACCAAACACTGTGAACAAAAGGGAGCTGTGCTGGCATCTCCAGGCCATGGGAGACTTTGTTTTTTGAAAAACAAAGGTTGGGGAAGTTAATGGGAAAGGTCTGTCATGTCAGAATTTCCTGCTCCTGGCAATGTTTTGAAGTATTCTGTCAGGGGATAAATGGCCACCAGAGCTGAGCACGTTAATACTTTTCGTTATTTTGCAATTTTTTCTTGAGAATGAAGGCTTCATTTTATCAATTAGGCAATCAAGGGCTGTATAAGATATGTCTCTTCTGGGTGTCAGCAGACTGCGCAATGGCTAGAAACTTTTCCTTCCTTCATCCAGACCAAACATTTTACCAAGCGTTAAAAAATCCCAAAGTTTATTTGTAGCCTGATTCTGTCAAAATGCACTGGAGTTTATGTTAGTTGTTGTAACCATAATCCTTTGAGGTTTGAGAGGAAAAGTTTGTAATGGTATGGTTTTCTCACCCCCAAAAGAAAAAAATTTACAAATAAAGCTAGACAAGGTTTTAAGCTGTCTTCAGTTCTTAACAAATCAGACATATTCACACAAAATAATGTATTCCAAATAATTTAATTATCAAGAAAAGACCTAAGAATACTAACACAAAGAAGAAATCCTTCTTCAGCCATATTCTGAAATTCTGTTCTGGGTCCATAGGATCCGGTTTAACACAATACTGCATGGGCAGCAAGAATAGACATCACACAGATGAAACACCAAAATGATTACTGAAACTCCTATAGCAATTCTGTATGATTTCAGGAAGACTCTCCTGCAAGAGTAGTTTCATTCAACCCACGACCTGCCTTCTACTTCAGCCAGAGCAGACTGGGGTACCACAGTTGCAAGTATGCCTTTTGTAGCTCTGGGAGAAGGTGGTGACAAGGAAATGGTGGGAAAAAAAAACAACTTTATAAAAATATTGAAGATCAGTTTCTTTTTTTCATTTTTTTTTTCTTTTCAAAGCATCTGCTTTGTGATACTTATAAATAATCTAAAAGCTGGAAAAATTACCTGCAGAAATCCCTCTTAAGTTTTAAAATTTTCTGTGAGGTGATGCTTCTAGAGAGGTTGCTGTGGATGCTCCCTTTCTGTACTCTTCCTCTAGCAATAGAATGAATTCACATCCATCCATCTCCAGGAAATAGGAATATGGTCTGTGTCCCAAAATGAGTAAAACTTGGCAGTGTTTGGGTTAAGCAGCTTTACCACAGAGCTGTGCACACAAGTCCTCAGCAGTTCTCATGCTTTCCTTCTGATGTTATTCCATAGGAAGGAATGTGAACCAATCATCTCCCTGACACAGAAACTTATTTGGATACGTAGGGTTTTTTATATAGAGAAATGAATGTAGCATGGCAGAAATGAGAGAAAAAAGACCAGGTTACTTAAAAAATGCCAAATGCCAGAGAGGCTTCATTGCAATGCTGAAAACAAGCAAACAAGCAAACAAACAAACAAACAAAAAACAAAAAAACCTAAAACCCCTGCAAAAAAAGCAAAGCACTGCTAAAATTCCACCCTTTTACTAGGTGAGAAGTTCTTTGTTTTTCTAGTCTTGTTTATGTACAAGTGAAGAAAATATTATTTCATTGATGATCTGGATGCTGGAGCATGTTGGGTTCTTGGCAGCATGTACTGGAGGGATGGCAGCCACCCCTAAGGGCCAGCACCAGGCAGCATGTCACCACCCTGCACAGGCTGCAGGTGAGGTGTCAGGGCAGAAGGCCCCCAGACAAATCACTCAGGGCTCACTCTGCAGCCCTGCTTCACTGCTCACCCACTTACCCACTCCAGCAAGCAATGCACAAGCATCCCACGAGTAGAAGACTCCGAAGTCTTTTACTTTGGAGTAATTACTTCTGGACTAATTGCTGATGCGTTACCTCCACTCCTGATTTTGTCACTAGGATTGGAGTGTTCCATAGTGAAAGCCTGTGGGAGACTTTATAGCAAGTTCACTTAATTCTAATGGTCTTCTTACTTTCCACACATGAGCTGCTATTATTTATTATTATCATCATCATCATCAACAACGTAAAACAAATCTTTATGTTCTGCAGATCCATACCTTCCTGAAAAGCCAACATGTTTTTCCTTTTCACACCTCAAATTTGATACAATAGAAACATTGTAGGATTCTCTTGTTAAAATATTGAGCCTTTATCATTATCCTATTTTTTTTTCCCAAGAAGGTCTTTTTACATATGCCAAACCATTTATTTCAGGTGAACAGTCAGTTGGCAAATGCAGGAAAAATTCCCAGAAAAGGTACAGGATGGATGGATGGATGGATGGATGGATGGATGGATGGATAGATAGATAGATAGACAGACAGACAGATAGATAGATAGATAGATAGATAGATAGATAGATAGATAGATAGATAGATAGATAGATGGAAAAGATACAATGAGGGGCATGGGGCATTGAGATCCTTTATCCACAGACCAGAGGTGATGAATGCCCTCAGCAACTTCTGCATGCCAGAGTACCCCCAGCCCCTTGGTAGTCCCATCTGATGTGCCACATGAACATGATACAGCCTAAAATATTAGAACCAAAGCTGTTTATTAAAAATCTGAAATGTTCAAGTCAGCTAAGTAACATCACAACCTGTTGCTGAAGTTAGCCCTGCAGCCGGCAACAAAGTAGACCTACAGCCTCAGGAAACGGAAGGCTCAATTCCTCTTATTTTTAAAAATCTATTTTTCTAATGATTGTTATTTAGTCCACACTTTGCAGAACTCAGAGTCTATAGGAAATTGCTTATTTTTTAAACCTGTAAATCTGCATCTGAAATGATGCAATTCTAAATTTAAAAAAATCTTTCTGCTTTGATAAATCAGAATGTTTAAAATTATTTGGTTAAGCAGCTGATTGAAGGCACAGAAGTATAAGGCTCTTAATTTCACTCTCTCAACTTTGATCAGTCAGATACAAAAGCATTTTCAGTTTAATAATGATGTTTACTTAATTGTGCTTAATGAAATATATTTCAAATAAGCATACTTAATCATTCTTAATACGCAACATGAGCAATTCTGTTGCCTTCATCAATGCATATATTTAAGTCACTTGCACGGAAGTAAAATGTTGCCACTGCATTTTCCAGTCAATTCCAAGAGAAACTGACAGCACTGTGTTCACCTTTTAGTATATTCTTACTTCTGTAACCAAAGCTCTTTTTTTTTTTTTCAAAATGTGAACTTGTTGAATGTGGACCACTTGGCAGTGTAAAGCATTTATAATGTAAAGGCTAAAAAGGATCTCAGCAACTTCAACTAACTGAACATTTGAGTCCAAGCATTTGTATTTTTGGTTCCTTCTTGGGGTGACATAGGAATAATTAAAAAGAAAAGAAAAATCAGAGTCAACCAATTATTTTACATTTCAGTGATAAGTCCCCTGTTTTGGACCACTGAGGTTGGTTGATGTAGACTTCCTGCCGCAACAAGAGGTCTCACAGTATGTTCACATGATTGAAAATGAAAATACATGAAAAATTATCTGAAAAACATTATAAAATTAGTTTTTGCCTTTGAAAATCTGGCTGTGAGCAGGTTTCTCATTCTTGCATGGTGGTCATCTATGCTTAGAGTGACTTTGCAAAGTGATTTGAGTTTTAAATCTCAAAACAATGCACAAGAAGCTGGCTATTAATATTGATGCAATGACAAGGTCTAGGTGCAGCACCAAGTTTCCAGAACAATTTTGTTGGCTTTATTACATTGCAGTTTCATTCTTTGCCGTGAGTGGTGAGGAACTAGCATGGTGCCAGAGAAGCTGTAGGTGCCCCAGCCCTGAAAGTCCAAGCTGAGGTTGGATGAGGTTTGGAGCAGCCTGGCTGAGTGGAAGGTGCTCCTGCCCCTGGCACGGGTGTGGAATGAGACGAGCTTTAAGATCCTTTCCAACCCAAATCATTCTACAATAACAACAAAGACCACAATGCCCCACTTCTCACCTGATTTCCCTCTTCCTGTATTTTTCTTACTCTGTTAACAAAACAACTTAGAGGACCCAGGCAAACCAGCCAACACAGACTTAAACTGCAAAGTGAATTTAAAAGAGCAAGGCAGCTGTGTGCTACAGCCGTAATCCCAGCTGTGCACTCTGAATCTCTCAAAAGTAGATGGAGATAAATCATCTCAGAACGTGATGGGCTTGACCCTTATGCAGGGAGACACATAAGCATCCTCTGGGCATCATCACCACGAGGTGCATAAGCACTGATGAGTAACTCAGTGAGAGAATGAACCATATATCAATCAAATCCTGCTGCTGCGGCTACAGCTCAGCAGCTTTCAGAAGGGACTTTTTTCCTGGGAAGAGAACGATAGATATATGAGATGGCAGCAGTTCTCTGCATTCAGAGGGAAGAAATGGGTGGTAGATGGGAAGAGAGAGCACTACATCAAGAGGAAATTTTTCTGTTTTTCTTTGTTATATACACAACCCTACACATACATACATAGGAAGGGATCAGTGTTCAAGAGTAAGTGTAATTATAAAGTAATAACCTGTAGAGGAGTTACTTGCCCAAAGATGCTAGCAATGGCAGCAAAGGGAGGATCAAGGTTTGGGGGAAACTTTCCTGGAGCAGGCAGAGGAAATCCATATGGTAATGGTGCTCCTAAATTCCCAGAAAGGAAGGTATGATGATAAGTTAAAACTATGAAAGGGTGAGGAATACCTCTGGTGATGTGGAGTGACCAGTCAACCTAAAGAAGACAAACAGTAGGAAATAATTTTGACAGAAGAGAGAAGTAATGGAAGAAGGTCTCTTGAGACTGTAATTTGTAGAACCTGTAAAGACATGATGTTGGGAGCTCTAAAGTAGCGCTGAAGAAGCTTAATTACTCTGATTTGTTGGAATAAGAGACAACCTGGCACAGCCAGAACATTATTTTGCAATGCATCTGCCCATCATCCTTAGCAGAGAGACAGCAGGAATCTGAGGGAAAAAATACCTGCAGCATGTCTCATATTGTTGCATTTTCTCTGACAGCAGTTCCAGTAAAGACCTTTTTTGTTGTCCTTGATGCCATATTACATGAATTCTCACCCATCCTGACATCACTTCTTCCTTCCCTCCCCAGGACTTGCACTGTTGTTACACTGTGTTGTGTTTCCATGATGGGAATGAGATTTCACAGTGCTATGGGGGCAGCCAGGGCACAGGGCAGGCACAAGATGACTGAATGGTGGGAAACTTTGCACACCACAGTAAAGAACAATGACCCTTCCTTGTCTTCCAACTGCCAAATCACTTGCCCCTTCAGGTAGAGGTCTTGAGAACACTTTAACTAACTCAGCAGGCCTTCCTCACCACTCAGCTCCAATGCCTCAAACCTCCTGGAATTTACAACTTCATGACTAAAATTTATGAAATTATCTGTGTGTGCATGTAAGACTGCTTAATTGTGTTTGACTTATTGCTGCTTTTCTCTTTAACACTCCTCTTAGTTAGTCCCAAAATGTCAGATGTGTCCACGGAAACAACTAAAAAGTCTGCCAGGCCAACAACAGTATTTCAAAATTATAGCTATACAGGGTATGGTGTATCTGTGTTAATTCACAAATGTGTCCTTAATATATGTGTTTTAAATAGGGAAGTCTAAAGAGACATTATTATGGATAGACCTCAGTGAATACTAATAATTTTATGTATGAATACTATTGATGCTTTTTTTGCCTTTTTCCCTTGTGTGAATGTTCCTATCAACTTTGAAGGAAGCAAATTACTGTCACTTGCTTCCAGGCAATCAACCCTTGAGAAAACAAATACAAATCTCCAAAGGGGCAAACATAAGGTTAGGGAGGTAGGACTAGATAATCCCGGCAGAGATCCCTTGCAACCTTACTGTGATTCTGTTCATTATCTTGGGTTTATACTAATACAGAAAACAAAATACAATTTGAAGCACAGCTGAGAAGATGTTGGATTTCAGAAGTTAAAAGCAACCCACAAAAAAAGGGCACGTATAATTCCAAATGTGAAATGAGGGGGAAAAGAAAATCAAGTTTTGCAATAAACTTTGTGTAAATTCTTTAGGAAATCTTACTTTATTCTGTGTAATATTGACTAGAAAACACACTATTGACAGGATGCTATTCACAAATGGAAGATCTTTATTCTTTGGACAATGTCTAGTCCGCAGTTAATGGGTTACTTTTCATGGGGGGAAACAAAGGAGAATTCATTTGTGACTTGCAGTGGGCTAAACACTATTACATCTATAACCAGTATCAAGGTGCTCCTACTTAACCAACAGAAGACCAGTTAGACACAGGCCCAAGTATAAAAATCTTAGCAAAATAAGACCAGGGCACCCACACACATTTAAGAGCTCACTCTGAGGTGGACATACTGGAACACTTCACCCAGTTAAACTCTCCCTCCCTGTTCCTAACCACGTAATGGTCTAACATTTACCCCCTAAACAAACTATTTTCATTGCTACTTCAGATTCATTGCAATATTACTTGTTCAGGAAACTTAATTTTAAAACATTTTCAATTGAATGACCTCCTAGAAGTATATTAACGTGATTTCATTATTTTAAAATTTCTTAAAAGAGAGGTCATTTGCATAGTGATAATTTTTCACATGCAAGAGCAGTGGCTATTTTTCAGCATTCATATTCTTCTCCTTCCTTCCCACCTTGCATTTAATTTTTATACCCGGTAGCAGACAGGTTGAAGAGACAACACAACTATGAAATATAATCAAGTAACTTTAAAAGAGTTTAAGACACAGTTTAAAAGTTAATTTTATTTTTTAAGTCTATGAGGCACTTGTGTGTTGTCATTTTCTCAGATATAAGATACATATAGTATGCTATATATAATCTGTATCTATAAATACACACACATATACATGTATATATATATATACACACAATATATATAACTATTGTATGTTGCAATTTTCTTAGATATATATATATATATATACACATATTCCAATAAAATTTGCCAAAAATAAACCCTTCACTCTAGGTAGTTGAATCAAAAGGTACAGAAGTAAAAACAGGATTTGTAGAGACTGAATGCGAATTGAGGAAATACGTTTTATTTAAGCAGCATATCCTGCCAACTTCAAAACATACTCCTCAGTATTTCAGGTTGATGTTTACATAAACTAATTTGTTTGTTAAAAAGCAGAAATACTACTAAATCCACTTGAGCAAATAAACCATCTTTCAGGGAGTATCTTCCTGTCCTATTGAAGAGTTGCTCCATTTAGCATAGCTCTGCATTGCAGGCAGCAGCAGCTGACTTTGGGCACATTTATCTCTATTTCATGTGCATCACAGGTACTGCCTTCTTAGCAAATGCTGCCTTCTTTGGTATAGTTTTTCAATGGAGAGAAAACATCTACAAGCTTTTCGTGTTGATTAGCAAATTAAGAGAAAACAGATTGAAAGCAATGTGATAATCAAAATATGGTAAAAAATAATGGTAAAGCATGATTGAAAGTAACTTTTAATTGTGAAACAAAAATCCTTTTTCTGTAAGTTTAGAATAACTGTGTTTTGTATAGACAAACAACAGGAACTTACAGAGCTGCCAGAGATTGGAGATTTTTGCAAAAGGAAGCAGACCTGGATTTTATAATTTCTCAAAATGAGAAAATCATGCTATTGTGTGACTTGGGTATTGTTTTAAATCTTGCAACAGCTCTTCCTCTAAAATGTCTAAGAAAAGTGACTTTTCTAGTGGGAGTGAAGAGAAGTTATAAGTAATAGAGGATAGGAGAAATAGTAACATGGAAGGAGAAAATCAGAGCAAGAAGAAAGCTGCATTTCTTTCATAACCACACTCAGAACAAAAGCAGACAAACAGCACACAAATAAGAGGAAACTTAAAAAGAATCTACAACACGAACACAGGAAAAAAGCAAAGAAAGCTGAGAACGTCTAAGGGATAACAGAAGTAAGAAGGAAAATTTATAGCTGTCAGTTAAGAAGGAAATTAAATAAATAAGTTGCTGTGATGCCTGGATGATTTTTTACCTTTTATCTACCTTTTATAAAACACTTAAGTATTCTCAGTATTCTTAACATGCATAGTTATGATTTCTTAAGTCTGATAACTTAGCATAGTCCTAGTATTTTGTTAGGCCAGGAGACAAAACATCCTAAAGGCCTCAAAGTAGGAAGCTGGAAAACCCTACACTATCTTGGGAAACCAAGGTCTGCTCTAGAAGATATCCTGCAAAGTAGAGATTTGGCCCACCCAGGGGGGAATTCCTCAGACAGGGGAATATCACACTATCCATCCAGGCTTCCCATAGGGGCATCCTTGTTAGACATACTAATTTGTAAGGTCTATAAATTGTACACTTGATTTATTGTCTGTGTGCGTTGTGGTGCACTCCACTGTGGTGAAACTGTGAAACATATGGATCCTTATTAAAATACCAAAGTAAAAACCCCTTATCCCTTAACCGCATCTGTCTCTCCATTTTTTCAGACCAGGAAAAGGCATCAACTGGAATACTCTTGTTTATTTTTCAAAATGGCAGGCTGGGATACAGGAAAAAAAATACAGGGATTATTAAGACAAATTAAATGTCTAGATACAATCAGGATTGCTTAAGGAGAGTCACTGGCTACCATGGAGTTGGTACTTATATATATCAAAAGACATATATGTAAACTTACACATGTGTGCATGTGTGCATGCACTCCTGTGATGGCAACACATTTCAGTGTTTTCATTAAGATCTTGGAGGTTGGACTAGTTGACCCTTAAAGGTTAAATTTAGCCCAAACTATTCTGTTGCTGTAAGATCCTAGTATGTTTCTGTAGGAAAAAAAAAAAGTTTAAATAAGTTTGAAGTAACTTTGATGCATTGGAGAAATGGTCTAAAACGAGTATTTCTTTAAAAAGAAACACAACAAAATGCTAAGTACTATATTTGATAAAAATGAAAACACATATACATACAAAAAGGAAAACAATTGTTTTGCCATTAGTACTGCCTAAAAGGAGCTGAGAATTATCAAATATCCAGGTAAGAATCAGAGCTACAAAGTTGTTGTGAAGCAATAAGTAAAGTTAATTGTGATTGGCATTAATAAGGCTGCCTAACTATCATTTGAGAGGTTATTATCTTGGGGGGTAGCATAAGGGGTGGCATGACAAGACCACAAACACAGTACTATTTTGTATGAGTATACACAGGGTGAGTAATGGTTCTGTAAACCTGTAATTACAGATTCACATAAGAGCATTTCTGCCTGGTGGCCCTCTTTGTGGGAAAGGATAACAAGGGAATGGGATGCAAAGATAAATGGTAAGCATGTGCCTGGGCTGGTTGGCCCGTCCATGGCAGGACACAGCTGGCACCCCAAGAGGTTGCTCCACTGAAAACACTCCTCAGCTTAAAACTGTGCTCAATGGAGTTCAATTCAGCAGCATTTAGAAAATGAATTTTCATAGAAAGTTTGTCTTTCAAGACACCGTCTTTAGACAGAGCAAAACATTTGTGTTACCTTACTTTATATGTAATTTCAAATTTATATTACCTTTTTACGGTATGTCAGGAAAATGTTTACATCTTTTACCACTAACTTTTTGAAAGCATTAAAAGCAATGCAATATAAAAAAATTACACAGTCTGTGCTAAAGAAATTAGATTTGTGCCTTTAATCTGGCAAACCAGCCACAGCTGTACCAATCTGAAATTCCAATCCTAAGAATAAACACTCTCTAAATAGTGGTTTAGTTGTTGGTCCACGGTGTCCTAGGTTTCCCAGGTTTTCACATGAAAAACAATACACACCACCTCACCCTGCAGTTTTACAGCATTAGTCCTACTTGTTCTGCAGTACACAATTATCATCTCCAGTCTGCCCCTTTTGCTTTTTAACGTGACACTCATTCCTTATACGGAGGATGGTGTCTCACAGTATGCACTGAAATGACAGATAACCACACCATACTTTCCTGTGGAAAACAAATCCATGCCCAGAACAAATGCTTTCACTTTGTAAATCGCAGTACAAATTCCTTGATAAATGACTCAGCTGATGTTCCTCCCCATGTCCCCTTTCCCAATTCTGTGAGCTCATGCTGTCTGTGAAATGACAGCAACAGCTTAATCCCACTCCATGAAGAAAGAGAAAATGGCAATCCAGAAAAAGATACAGATGTTTGGGTTGAAGATTTTTATATTGTACTCTTCTTGTCAGGCTGATACCAAAATATGTGTTCACTAAAAAATGACAACAGATTATATGACCAAAACTTGGAGGTTTGTACTATTCACAATATAACCCAAATGAATGGGAAGCAAATGGACATTGCTGGTGCTTGAAGACCAACCTAATTCCAACTAAAAGCCTGGATTCTTTAAGTTTCTGGCAATGCACAAATTCTACACTGTATATGCTATGTATCTATAGAAATGACCACTTTGGGAAGTCATACAAATTTTATACTTGATGAAAAGCTGCTTTAAAATTTGACAGGTTAGAGGAATGTGACAGGGGTTGGCTATCGAGAACCACTGAAAGTAGCTTGTAAAGCTCACAATTCAGAGAGAAAGATTATTTTCCTGTCTGCTTTAAAGAGACATGTATCATGTTCCCATTTCATGAACTGAAAAGCTGACCTTCCCTCAGATTCATCAGCACTACACCCCCTGGAAAGCAAAACTCTAATCTCAATTCCAGAGTAAGTATAAAAAACTATTTTCTTTCAATATGGATTTAGATGGAACATGAATATTCCTCTAAAAGAGTAATTTTCCAGTCCATTTCATGGTCCACCAGGTAATAGTCTATTAAGGAGGCAAGCAAAAATAATTCTGTTGCATATTATTTGAAAATTTGTCATAGAATCCAAATCCAACCAGCAACATCTTCAACATTTTCTTAGCCCTATCTAGACCAGACAGCACAGACAGGTACCAGATGGTTTTTCTCTTGTCTGGAGGATACTTCCAGGGTTTCCTCCCCCACTTGCACATACTCAGCTAAAATAAACATTTTTAAAAAAACCCCGAGTATTCCCTATGGAACTGCACTGAATCATGCATGTTGGCACATGACAGCTGAAGACCTTTTAGGTCCTTTGAGTTACACAGTGCGGACCTGGTGGATTCAAAAGCAAGATTTTATATGACTCTTGAAATCCAACGCTTGCTTTCATTCCAGAAGCAAACTGCCAAGACTTTCACTGTTGTATTTTGGGCTAAACCATTCTACTGCAAAGTCCTGGATTGTGGATTCTACAGGCAGCCTGAAAGCTTCAGGCCGCATGGAGAAAGCAGAAGCCTAAGCTGTCTTCTGAGACAAACTCCCACTGTAGTTCCTTTCTTTCCTCTTAACCATAACTTTAAACCTCACCTTTGTTACACTTTCAGGAAGGGGTCCCACAGCTCAAATGCCTTGTAGACTTTCAAATACCCATTCCAAATGTCAAGACTCTTGTCTTGTTGGCTTTTCTCAGCACCATGCCACACTTTGCTTCTGCAACGCAATTGATGGCTATTGCTGAAGAGGTCTTTGGTACCACTTTGGATTTAGGCTAAAGAAGGATGTTTTCTCAAGGATTTTTTTTTTTTTTACAGCTTTGGAACTATTGAGCAATTTTGGCATAACTCATTTGCATTCGTTGCACACATGGAAAGAAAATGCATGCGTAACCAAATCTGATATTCCAAAAATCAAATTCAAGATGTGTGACAAATCCTCTGAGTGTAAAACCAAGAATTTCCTCCACTTACCGTGGTGCATTGCCAATCCTTCTCCAGAAATGGTTCAAAAATTTAAATAGTGAAATACACAAAAATCAAAGCACTCATATGAAATCTCTAACGGTTCTTCATGTTTAAACTGCTGTTCACTTGGACAAGACACTACCTGCATTTATACTCAAAAAATTATTTATTCTACTGTGCCCAAAAGGAGGGAATAAATATGTACTCAATTATTTCTAAAAGTAAAAAATTTAGACTAGTAGCATAACTGATAAGAAGCCTGGTTATTACATGCTCTTTGGAGATTTTTCAAATTGATAAAAAGTAGTATGTATCACACAAAGTAGGAAAAAAATCACACTGGTAGACAATAAACATTTATTGATCTTTGGCTTTAAAAATTGTCCTATTTTGCATATGGGAAATACTATATAAATAATGGAAGGTTTTTTTAATCCTTTATAGTGGGCAGATGCAAGGCATGCAGGGTACATGTACAGATGCTAAAATACTACAGGAACATCACTGCAGTAGATACTGTATGTCTAACATAGGTGAACGCTTTACAAAGGCAAGCAAGTTGATGGGGCCACTTGATAAACAGCAGATTAGCAGCTTCTCTCAGCTTTGCTGTGGTATTACCATGAGCAACTAATAGACAATTTCATTTTAATAATGTGTATGAAAAATTACATTTTAATAATGTAATTATAAAAGCAGAGTTAAACTGTAACACTTCAACAAAATGAATAGGGAATAAAAAAGTATAACCTTGCTTCAATTTTGTGAAACTTACTGTTTTTAGAGAAATTCAGGCATTTGAATGACAAAACAATTCTTACTATTTTTGCATTAATAGAAAATGCTGCCTGAGTCAGGCAAAACCAGCTTCTTAAATGCTCTACAGTAAAAAATGTAACTTTTTAGAAACAGTGTAAGGAACTATTTAGCAAGCTTACTGTATCAGGTTTTCCCAGTGTCCTATATACAGTACAGATTTCTATAGCCACTTTTTAGAGCTAAAAGCTCAACAGGCTGTGACAAGCCTTCCTCAGAAGAGGGTTTCCTTTGGTAGATTTGAACCAGCAACACCATATCAAC
Source organism: Cinclus cinclus (assembly GCF_963662255.1). Taxonomy (NCBI): domain Eukaryota; kingdom Metazoa; phylum Chordata; class Aves; order Passeriformes; family Cinclidae; genus Cinclus; species Cinclus cinclus. The sequence goes on from NC_085084.1 coordinate 10,038,213, forward strand.
TTACAAGCACTTCACATGCAGAATGTATAATTAACTCAGGAGCAGGGGCCTGCTGCTTTCTCACTTTTTGAATTTCCTTGATTAACCAGCCATGCTCTATATTTAGCTCTTGCATTCCTGAAGTTGGACAAGCAGTTTTAAAGTAAGGATGGTTTCACTATTGAATACCCTAGCAGAATTCTACAAAATTCTACAAGGTGGAACATTTTGAAACTTTTTTGTCAGTTAGCCATATCACATTTGATATTCTTTGTGCTCCAATCCATAAGGATTTAGTGACCTTCAGGGTCGCCTTTCTGAGCCCAAGCAGAACAACTTACCTGGCTGAAGTCAACCATGTGCCTGCATAACTGGGCTATAATTAACACCCAGGTGTCACTACAAAACTTTGTAAGTCAATCCATTCCAAATCTTGTAAATACTCACCCTCAGTCATAAAGAAAACGAAGCAGAGGTGGTAGGTGGCAGGGGGAGGGGGTATTAGCTTAAATTAGGGGTATTCAATTATCAGTCAGGGCAAAATTGTTAGATTACCATTTAAGTAGGAGGAATGGAAAGATTTCTTCAAAACGTTATTTGTCTTGAATATGTAATAAACATGGACGTTACATAAGCCAAAAACCATATGAAAACAAAAATTTCACAGCAAACCCCATTTCAAAGGCTACCAGAATCACCCATTAGGCACTTTACAGCGTACAAAAATAATGCAATATTACTGGAGGTTTTTTATTAGCTGTAGTAGCTGTACCCAAGTACTATCCACACCACTAAAAAAAAAAAAAAGAAACCCAAAACAAGCAAAAAAAAACCCAAACCCAAACCCAAAATGAGCTTTTTCAACCTGTGCTGTGCTTTTCTGAACACAGATCCTAATGATCCTTTAAAAGTACAGGAACCAATTTATAATGCAGCTAACACAACACCAGATCCATATAGTGCAAACACCACTTGACACCATCCTCACTGCGAAGCAAGACAGTCTTAGTACTTGCAAAGCTGTAACTATAAAAATCATATTTTAACAGTATTGTAGCAGTGAGAGGAAGCTATAATTTACATATATAACATCAGAGTCTTTCCCATTTGGCAAATACTGAAATGAAGGGAGTCTTTTTGTCTTAGGTCTTTGTTCTAGAGTAAGACAGAATTATACGCTTTTCACTTAAATACAAAAAAAACCCCACAAACCCCTACTATTAACTGAAGAACAACACTGAATTTGTGTGTTCCCAGCAACAACGAGGCAAGTAAAACATTTAAAGTAAAATATTTACAACTTGGAAGATGCTCCCTGTGCAATTTGTAACATGTCTACCTTATGAGAAATTTTAGGCTGAAATTATTTAATAGTGTCTTTGCATTAATATTTGCTCACATAAATGGGAAGACTGAAACATTAGATGGCTTTTTTTTTTCTATTACAGAGTATTTTTCCACATGTATTCCTCCTAGAAAACCTTACAATTAGTTAAAAATGGAAAAAAAGGAATGACTGAAGATGGGAAAGATAAAAACTGCTGGCACATCATGACATGGATATGAACTGTAGTTATGGAATACAATTTTTGGTGCTTTTTTCTTCATCCTGTGTTTTTATTAAAAAAAACTGTGAATATGCATTCTGGAAGCTTAGAACACATACAGGAGACAGAGTTACTATGAAGAGAGGAAGAAAATAAGGCTGATTGATATTAAGCACAGGAATTTTAAGCCAGGTTTTAAAAAATATGTTGCAGCACAGTATAAGAGTAATGACCTACTATTAAGGAGTTTGTAAAGAGCTACTCAAAGCTCCTTTGAGATGTGTATTTTATGGATAGTAAGTTCATATGGATTGTATGTTGGTGAGAAAAAAATGCTGCAAGTACAAATTCTAATGGTTCTTGACTTATGTGTAATCACATGGAAAAATTCTGGTATTTACAGGTGGATTTTGGACTTTGATATAAAACTGCATACCTGTTAATACTTCAGCCTGAACATCAAGTTTTCTAAAAAAAAAAAAAACTATGTAGAAGTTTTTGACTTCTAGTTGCAGGCACTGATATTAATTTAAAAACCAAAAATATGATCCATGGTATTAGGATTAAAAATAATTTCCATTAAAACACCATTGAAATCAAAGGTATAAAAAATACATACACACTGGCATGCAAAACAACATCCAGTGCAATATTACTCTCCTGGCAGTCCACAGCGAGAGACTGGAAAAAGTTACGTGCAGCATATACAGATGTCAGTAAAAACAGCCTGGAAATGACATGTTTGCTTAATGATCTCATCTAGAGGAGGAAGACCTTTCAGTATAGTAGCCAGGAGTGCAAATGATAACATGCCATCCACTTCACTGCATGCGCTGCAGAGGTAAAAAAGACAGGCCTTCCTAAAGCAGTTGCACAAAAATCACTCTGAAGCATGGACCAATCTGCACCAGCCTGCCCACTGAGATCAGACACCTGGCTTCTGAGCATCTGTTGCCTGGATGCTCTTTAGAGGCGGTATCCGTGAGGTCAAAACATTGCTCTTTATTTGCCATTTGGGATTTAGGCTGCAGATGCTAAAAATAACAGTTTTACTCATAATGGGGGAGATTCACATTCCTTTAAAGTCAGCTGAAATTTCTGTACTTGCTAACCACTACACAGAGTGAGGTTATGCTGCCTAAATGTGTTGATGTCTTGGTAGCATTTTTGTTAAGACAAATTTGACTTTACGATCCAGGGAAGAATGCACATCTGTTTAAACACCCTGCAGTACTTGTGATCCAAATGAGGAGAAAAACAACTGCAACAAAAAATTTTCTGTAAGTGTCTTCTGTACGAGAATGTTCTCTTGTACTGATGCTACTATTTAATCTGTGGATCCTTTATGCAAGTGAATTCTGGAAGAGGAGAAGACTGCGCAGCTAACAGAAACTCAAAAACTGGCAAAACCTATAGCTTGAGAAGGAATCAAAAGAGGCCAAGTGCAGCCTGAGAATGTCACCTACAATGTGTAAGAATAGGCTTTCTATTATCTGTTCTCCTGTTCTTAATCAACTTCCTTAGCTCAGAAATAGCCCAAGTAATGTTTGGACCCCCCTGAACTTGCTGAAAGACTTGGATTTATCGCTATCTTAACCCTTTGTCTAAAGTGATATACATAATAAAAGTGCAGAGTTTAAACAAATGTTAACAATTTTCTTCACGTTTCAGATGGAATTTGAAGTTACTTGAGCTATTTCAAGGAAGAATCCTTCAAAAACAGATACATTTAAACTAAATGGAAGTCAAAACACGGTCTTGAACTCATTTAGCCTGCTTGGTTCTGAGTAGGGAACATAGGGAAAGTCCTGTAGATTGGCAATGGAAATCACATCACTAAGAGAGGAAGGGAGATCTGAATTTAAGAAAATAGAAACAGACATAGATTCTTTGCGAAAGGAACATTTCCTTCTAAAATCTCCCCAAAACTAAGGGAGGTCTCACTGTGGCCTCCCATTACGGGAGGTTTATAAAAAACTTTCTTGCATAGGCAGAGAGTGATGACAAGGGGGAACAGTTCTAAACAAAAAGATGGGAGATTAAGTGTTGGGTGGAGACTCTTGCCTGCAAAGGTGGCGAGGCACTAGATAAGGTTAGCCAAAGAAGCTATGGCTGCCCATCTCTGGAGGTGTTCAAGGCCAGGCTTGATGGGGCTTGGAGCAACCTGGTATTGTGGAAAGTGGTCCGTTCCAGATCCGTTCCAACTCAAACCATTCTAAATTTTTTTTATTAAATAGTGGGCAAAAAGCAAGACAAAAAAAATCTTTAAAAGAACTGAGTAACAGCTACCAACCTTTCAGCCACATTTTACTTGCTTTTCCACTTCTGCATGACGCTTTTCCCCCATCGCTAAATTCTGATAAAGGTCTCCATGAAGCAAACACACAAAAAAAACATTTCCCAGCTGCTGTTTCAAGGAACTAAATACAGAAGTGAGCAGATATTCCTTTGAACCTTACACAATATACATGGAAGTCAGGACTATCAGGGTTACTACTTAACTTTAAAACCCATTTTTCATCATATCGTGTACTTGTTGGAAGCACTGCTCACAACCTTCGCAATATGGTCCCTCTGGTTCCACTGTCACCACACACTTCAAAGGCTTTTACTGCCAGATTTTAGTTTTAAGCCATAAGCCTTCTGGACCCAAGTCAGGATTAAATGGATCCAAAGAAAGCCCATCTCCCAGTCAGTGGGAGACCAGAAGGTTCAACCGTTCAAATCTGCATAACAATGGTCTGTAGAACAATGGAACAGCACAGTGGCACAAGCAGTGATCTTCGTGTTTGTAACACCAGGTGCCTATTGTTCATCAGTGTGAAGTCTGAACAGTAAGGTGGCATGAACTCTTAGCAAAAGCTTCGTGAAGTTCAAGCTACTTTTGCTGAATGCATTATTATATAACTGCAGCTCACTTTTGCTTATGAGCTTTCAGAACAACTATGTCAGCAGAAACTGTTGTTTAACACTGTTTTGAAGTATTCTCAAGTATCCAAAATTTACTCCTTCAGATTGCAACAACAGGTTACATTTTCTATACAGTGAACATCATCAGGCAAGTTCACTATCAGAATCAAACTGTTTTGCATTGCTCTATTTTTCTGAACAAAAGATTGACATTGAACACCCAACTCTAACCTAAAGGCTGTCCTTATTAATTCTATTAGTAATTATGTATCTTGTAGAAATGACATATCTTGAATTAATACAAAAGTGAATCCAGTATTGTTGATTGCTTGTCATTCAATTATTCATGTGAAAGGCGCTTCCTAGGAATGCTTTGAGATTTGAAACTATGAGGTCAAATATTATTATTTAGGTCAATTCACAGTCAAGCTTTAGTTCGTTAGTTACAAAAAGTTGGTGTGAAAAATAACCAAAGCTTGCAACCCAAGTTGCACTGAAATACTGCAATGAAACCAGCAGCATCATGCAAGGTGTCCTCAGACATCCCAAACACATGCTGAAGGTACTAGGCTGGTGTACACAAATCTTTCCCCAATAAAAGCAACTTAATAAACTACTAAATAACTTAAAAGGCTTTCAACACAGTAAGACAGTTTATCACCAGTTTCAAATCTTGATTTTCTACATTCATTGAGTTTGTTTTCCCATATGGTAGGTCTGCTACATATTAAATATTTAGTTAAGCTTTTCCATTTATAAATGCTTATTATATGCCAAAGCTGTACACAAATTCAAGACAAAAAGAACAGTAACATAAAACTAGCAAGTATTAGTTAAAAAACCCACTGACCTCTGCGAAGTGTAATATTAACTGTTTTAAAAAGCTACTGCATATAAATCCCCATTCCTGTTTTGCAAATAGGCAAAACATCTGAAAAACTGTCAATAATTTTATGATTGGAATCTAGCTCTCCAGTTAAGCAAAAATGGTAAAGTTAATACTTTGCTCTTTTTCTTATTACGTAGCTGTTTTATTATACAGGAAATCTATTTCTGAAGCCAAGATATATTACTTATCATTATATGGTTAAGTTAGCACAGATTAAAGTGGCAAAAGATGATGATTTGACAGAGCAGAAATTGTAAAATTAACAGTGTAAGCATATCTTTTCTTCCAAGTCTAAGATCTTTAGTATAGCTAAGTACCTCTAAAGAGGTGCAAAAAACAAATAGCCCTTTCAACTGAACTAAAAAAAAAAAAAAAATCAAAAAAGAGAAGAAAAAAAAAAAGTTTCATTTCAGAAGGGATTCTTAAAATTACTAGATACACATACACCCCTCTCCCACAGCCCTGTAAGGTACATTCAGGAATTTAAAATAAGGATTCGGTAATTCACACCATAATATATATTATATATTATATATATTATATATATAAAATATTGATATATAATATTTAATATATAATATATATGTACATTACACATATACATACACTGTCAGTCAGCAAAATTAAACTGCTTTATTTTAAAGTGTTTGACTGGTGTCACTAATTATTTTCTATTCTTCTGTAAATTCAGTGGAATTTATCTACTACCTCAAAAGAAGAAATTTAAGAGATCCAAATGCAATCTGTGGATCAATACTAGCACCGATACAGATGGTCATTACTTCAAAATGACTACAGGGACTGAAATAATATATTTGCTATGACTCTCTTCTTACCGCAAAAGCACTCCTGCAAAATATTTAGGCAGCAATACCTGTCAGGTAAATATATCTACTCCTGTTAAATTTATATTTTATACAACTTTCCTTACTGTAATATACAGTATGTCTTTTGTCCTGTTGGATTTTCTAATTTTCCAAAGAGAAAACTGATCAACAGTTATCCAACAGATTTTTTTTAAATCCCCTCTCTCTCCTTTCACTGTATGGCTCAGTTTCAAGAGTTAATTGATAGGCAGCCACCATCACTATGTCCAGTACCCTCTGAATGCAGTTCAGTCGGTCACTGTTAATGCTTAAAAAACAAATTTTTGAGTTTGGCTTTCTATTTATGGAAACCAAGATACTCAGAGGTCACATCTTTTCAGCATGCTTACCACCATCTACAACACAACAATGTCAGTCAGTCCCACGACTATAACTGAATTAGTTACCTACCATCTGGGTAACAAAAATAACAAAACCAGTTGCCAATTTTAAACATTTTAAGATTATTCACCCTGAGAACACCAAGGAAGTGTTTAAAAATAATAATAATCATAATAATAATATGTTTTTTCTCTTCACTTATATAGTTTTCTTTTCTCTTCATCTCCTCTTGGTACCTGGGTTTGTATCTAAAATTTGACCTCACACTTGCTCTTTCAGCTGATTTGTTCATGCCACAGTCAGGTACTGGTGATAGAAGAGCCCAAAAAGGCTTGTAGAAAAAAGGCAAGCAGCAATCCACCAGGTGAGGAAAGACAGGAGTCCCCGGAACAGGAGAGGAGTGAAAATATTCTTTAGGCTTCCCAGAGCCATTGTTATTTGTACAGTTACTTTCATCTTTCCATCAGCAGGTGGAGACTCAGAATAAACAGAATTGGGAAGCAGACTGTTTTCTACTGGAGTGTCGGAATTCAATCCTGGGTAGATGCCCCAAGAATAATTACCTGTTAAAAAGAAACAAGTAACAGATTTTTGTAGAATTAAATTTAAGTTCTGTTAATTCAAACACTCTACAGATCATCTTTGATATATTTTTAATACATACACAAAAATGTTAAGGTTTTATATTTATAACTCAGTAAATACAAACTACAATCATCTGCATGACTTCCTTATCATAGCAGCAAGCAACTGGGATAGGATTCATCTTGTGTTTTGACATACTAACATCTACATGTGATAGAGCTGCCTTGAGACCCCTGTATGTCCTGGGTATGATTAATCTCACCAGATGGAGATGTCCACTCCAGGGCAGGATAAATCACATCCTACTAAAGCCTATCTCTACCAATCGACTTTTTGCAAAGAGAATGACACAACTGAATAGCAGGCTATGAAAGACCAGTCTCACAAGAAAGAAAAAAATCCCAAACCAGATTGACTTCAGATCTCCCAGTAACTACATTAACCTTATATCTCACAATTCCCATTCTAGAAACCTACTAAAGTTGAAAAAGCTGAAAAAAATCCTTTATAAGATGCTCATGAAGTTAATCATGCTTTATACAGTTCACTTTTAAAATACTTCTAAAAAGAAAAATATTTCAACAGAAGCAAAGTGTTTAATTGGTTGCACTACATAATTTCTCAAAAATAAATAAATTACCATATAATTGGAAGTTATCAAAAGCAGCAACAGACATAACTACCTAAAAGCCGTATACGAACGTTTTAAAGTACAGGAAACTACAAGGTAATTTAGTATTCCAAGTACCCATGAATTACAATTCTTTTTAGTCAGGTGAAAATAAAAAAAGGCCCGTGTGGAACAGAATAAACTATTGTAGATCCAACTTTGCATACCCAGTGTTTTCAAGAGTAGAGTTGTGTGAAGGAGCATTACCAATGGTGCAACATACTGCAGTGCAATTACACAGAGATAATAGAATACCCGAGCCACCTGGAAAAACGGAAGAGAATAAAGGTCATGATTGTTGTTGGTTGATCAAAGCAGACCTTTATGAACATGTCTAGAAAAAACAAATAATTTTTTTAAAAACCCAGGACTTAGGCATTACAGCTATTTTAAGAATTCTCTAGTAACTCTCATAACATATTGTCTTCAAAAGACCTAATGAAGAAATTCCCATAATGAATTCTAGTTTAAGGACATTTATAAATTTGAGATGAAGTGCTGAAAGGAAATAATTAAAAGCATCAATTCTGTTTAAAAAAAGATAACAAATTTTGCTTCTGCAAACTGCATGCATTCAGTGATTCATATTTAAATGCACCAGAATCAAAATAAATACATATGTTTAATTTTTCAAGTTCACAGTCATTTACAAACTAAATCCTATTTTAAAAATGAAGTAGTAGTCACAGTCCAAAGCCCCATAAAAAGTAATTGAAAGCTTGACTAATATAACAGTCCTTTTTCAAAAGTGAGATATTTTTAAGATTTCCAACTGGAAAACACTTGTATTTTAAAAACAATGATAAGGTAAGTTTTTATTAGATCGGTAACAGTATTTAAATGGTCTTAGTTTTAGTCATACACTATGGTTCATCAAAATCCATTACGATATGTCCCTCCCCCTGCTCTCCATCTGTTCCATTTTTCTCAAAATTGTAACATTACATATTTTATATAAGCTATTGACCTAAAAGATTAAACCAAATAAAGACAGAAAAATGTGATAAATTCAATAGCAAGCAAGCAGTGAAATAAAGCTACTTGGCTTTTATAAAAGAACAGAATGCAGGGTTGCAAAAATGAAGGCATGAAGACATGATAGTTTTGGGAGTAGCTCTCAAGCCTCAAAGGGCTTCTTAATGAGCAAGCATCAAAAAACTAACATGAGAAACAAAGTAGTAAGATACTGAGATAAGAATAAGCATGAGACAAAAACATTGATGGAATATGACAAAAATAACAAATTTTAAAGTAATGACCACTGCAGAATGAGAGACAGGAAATAATTCACTGGCAGAAGATCCTAAAAAAAGGTAAAGCAGATGTGATTAGTAAAACAAGACAAGACTACATCTAGTGACTATGGCCTTCTCAAAGAGAATATATAAAAATACTGGAGAAATGGATTTAAGAAATGTCACATGGAGAAGACATTACTGTTTTATAGATAGGAATAAAATTCCCAGTACTAGAATAGTGCATTTACAGCAATTGGCACCACTCCATTCTAAGTAACAGTTGCTACTACATGTATTTCCTAGTTTTTTCCTGGAGCAAATTCCTAGCCACTTTGTAAATAACTACTGTACAGTTCACTTATGACCTTCAGACACTTAGTGTAACTACAAGTAATAATGACAGTCCTGGAAGAGGAGTCCTTGTCTTACAGCACGCTTCAATGTTCCTCCTGCAATAGACCCCCAACTCAGCAGGGTCATTAGACAGCACTATCATGCAAGACTAGAAATTTAAGTTTATTTTTCAGACAACACACAACAGACATTCTACCTCCTCCATTTACTCAAGGTATGCTTCACTACTTTTCCTTAAAAAAAATCCTTGGAAATTTCTCCTTGTCCACAATATGATAGGCAAATTTTTAACTAGGCTGGTGCACTTCAAAGTGGTCTGATAGAATTAAACATGACATTTTATTCTAAAATATAAGCACTTTATCATAAATTTTCCCTCAACATAAAAATTATTGTTGGTAACAGTATTTTATTCTTCTATCAAAATTCAATTTTTTCTTTCCTATGTTGTAGTTACAGATCACCAGTTGTTGGAAGGGCTCTTTTATTACAACTTCCGAATAACCAAGGACAAACTATCTGCATAATACAGATGATACATATCTCCATATTTTTGTTTGCAGAATTTCTCTGTAATTATGCTATTTTTATAGGAGATACAGTCAAGAAAACTTCATTCAGATTTGAGGTCTGCTGCCACAGAAGACAACAAATTGGGAAAAAATCATTTGCACAGCTAAAGTACTACAAGTACATAACCTCAGTGCCACCACACTTACCATTTTCTGTAACTCAACCATACTTATTCTACCAGCTTCCTTTTTCATCTGATCCACGCTTTTCTGGGCTAAATTCAGATAGGCCTGTAAATGATGACGCATCATAGCCAACCGTAAAACACACAACAGGATTATAATCCATAATCTGATGGTATCAAATGTATCTTCTGACATTCTGTGGATAATAAAGAAAAGGTAATGCTGTTTTCCATAGACCACCAACGGCTCCAGTTATTTGTTTGTATCATCTGTAATCTTGATGCAAATTGTCAAAAGTAGTTAACACACAAACTACAGTTAAGAAGTTCACATGCAAGTAATAGTTACTTTTGCCTTCTATTTCTCTTTCCTACTACTTATCAGTAGCCCTATAGCATTATATCCAAATTAGTATTCATTCGTCTGTAAACAAGAACAGTTCTTAAATGCTTAAATTCTGAGTAATGAAGGCAAGACACTGAAAACCAAGGTTGCTCAGATTTACAGGTTTTCAGACATACAGGACTAGATAGTAAATAGTACTAGATTGTTAATGGGCACTTCAGTTGCCTTAGATACCCAGTTATAACTCAACTCTCCTTTTAAGATGAACTGAAGAATAAAAGATATACAAAATATGTGTATCTGTTGTGTTTTATGTAATAGCTTAATGGTCACAGGATCACTTTAGAAGCTTACCTCTAGAAAGCAAGAAATCTATCAGCCCATCATATCTGTTTCAGGTCTACTTTGAACTAGCAAGACTTAATTGTGATAATGACAATCAACTATACTTATACAGTGTTTCAGATACCACTCTTTCCTGGCAACTCTTTCCTTTTTAACATTTTAAATATTTTACTTATCAATTCAATACCACTTCAATAGCATGTAAATCTTAAGACAAACCTCCTATCTTAGTCAGGCCAAAATACTTCAACTGTTTTCAGTGAAACTACTTCTGTCCTACACCAGTGTGCAAGACAAAATGTTTCAGCAGGTAGTACTGAGGTGGCATTCCACCCCTACAAAGAACAACACATTACTGCCAAGGAGATGTCAGCAGCTTTTTGGGAACCACCACCTTAACAATCAACATTCTGCAAACAATTCACATTCTTTTAAAATAACAGAAGCTCTCTAAAATTCAGCTGCAGCTTCCACAATTCCTCTGACAGCAGATGCTAACAAAATCTTTAATGTTTCCATGACTTTCGAGGAGCTCTAAGACCATGTTTTGTTCTCAATACCCCAGAAAGAACTTTTAAAGGAAACCTTACAAAGGAATGCTCTCTTTGCCTAAAGGTGGGCTCATAATGTAGTCCTTAGTGATTGGTTTTACCCACAGTAGAACCATAAATAAAGGTGCCAAGAAGTTTATATGCAGCAATGTTCTAAAAAAAGAAAAAAAAGAGGGAACTTAGTAAACAAAAACAATGATCGTCCTGTTGAAAGTGTATACAGATTCAAAAGGAGAAATATTAACTTTAAAACAGTTGGGAGAAAGATAATAAGAAAATTACTTCCCTATTTTATAGGTACGACATTTCAACAAGACAGTAATATTACATACTGTGAAATCACACTGGATTTTGGCTTAAAAAAGAACAGGAGATACAGTTGTCAGAGGTCAGATTTCACAGTTTAATGAAGCATTTTACTTAGAAACCCTGATTAAATTAAACTTGGTACTTACGTTCAACTAAAGACACTCAGACCAAAAAAATACTACATGAAACTGCACAACAAAAATAAAGCAGTACTCTTTAGTAATCTTTGTATACAAACCAGCAGAATTTAAAAAGGGGATATGGTTTTTTGAGTTCTCCCCAAAATTAATATCCTTCTTTACCTCTAAACTTCTAAATTTTCTTCTCTATTTCTAAACCCGTTCTCCCAATCATTTTTCATTACTAAAATGAAATGAGAACAGTTGAAGGGATTGACTTGGTTTGTCAGTGTAGTATTTCCTCACTAACAGAACTAGGTTTGTCTCCACCTTCACTACAGCGGTTCTAACACTACAGAAAAAAATCATGTAATTAAAAATTGTTCTAAAGAACACAAGACCTTCCTGATTGCAAAGTACCAAGCTTCCCAAAACCATTAAAATGTTTGTATATTATGAAAGCTATCATCACACACAAATTTGAATCTTTGGTTTCAGATGAAGAAATAAGCCCTGCTGGTTATTAAGTGGTACTAGGGAACACAACAGCATCAAGGATCAGCCCAAAGCATTTCATTATATTGTAAAAGCCTTTTACCTGAGCTTCTACTTATTTAAGAAATCCTACTGAGTTAATGGACTGGAATGTGCCAAAGGGTGGTTGGAATCACTGTTTGTTTGGTTTTTAGTTTTATTTTTTTATTTGGAACAGGCAGGAAGGCTGAAATACTCTTGCTGCAGGCTCTGGCAAAGGAGGGAATGTGTATGAAAATTGCACAATTTTGTTAAGACTCCAAATATACGCAGGGATGGATACCACTGCCAAAGAAAAATAATGAAACTGGTTCTCAAAACCAAAAGAGACACCAGATGATTTTTATTCTGTTTACCCAAAAAAAAAAAAAAAAAAAAAAAAAAAAAACTTGCTTCCTATACTCAGAAAGAGCCACATTAATTATCTTGAACATATTAGTGAAGTGGTACTTGGTCATTAACCTTTATTTTTTTGGTCAGCGTTTCCTGCAAGTTAAGTGTTCCATTCCATTAAGGAATAGATTTTGTGTTGGGCTTTTCTTGATTGTTTAGTTTTGGTTCTTTTGTTGAGTTTTAAGGGAGATTGGTGCGCTTTTTTTGGCATCTTAAGGGACATGGGGGTTTTTGGTTAGATTAAGGTTTTTTCTTTGGTTTTTGTTGTTTTTGTGTTCAGTTGGCTGGCTCTTTCTTTGTAGTTGTTTTGGTTGGGGTTTTTTAAGTAGAGTATGCACTTGACTGCAGAGATAGACATTGTTTTAACATCCAACTTAGAGAGCTTTGTATCAGTGACAAGTCATCCTCATTTACAACCCCCCCTTTAGTTACTGTCAAACAACTGTAGTCAATAAATGATCTATACTAATTGACAAAAATGCATCAGCAAAGACAAGTTATGTTTTTCAGGTTTATTAGAACCTATCACTTTTAAAATATTCATTATAATGGCTTTACCTAATTATATGGATACCTTATAAAGTTTTAATGTAATTTAATGTAATTTTCACATTGTTCCAGTTGAACAGTCAAAGTACTGGCAGACTTCCGAAAATAACTGGTGGTGTTGAACAAAGTTATCCTCAACAACTAGTTTCAATATCATCTACAGAAGACAGAGAAGTTTTAATTTTCATAATCACACTTCAGTGGATATTAACTGCCCTTTAGCTCTTGACTAACAGATTTTTTTTCAGAGAGTTTATATTTCTGCCTAGGATGTCATGTCCATTGATCAAGGAAGATGTTGGAACACTTACAGAAAAGACATAAGGAATTTTAAAATACTGAAAACCATAACAATTAAGTAGTTTATCTGTCTGGAAAGAACAGATTATGAAGTGACTCAGTCACAGTCTACACACAGACAGAAACGTAACAGCAGATAAAACAAGCCAGTAGCTGGCTGCTATACATGGACAACTACAGTGAGTACAAGTGTACTTGCTTATAAATTTACCAGGACTGACAGATTCACTTCAAACAGATTAATTTTTAAGCTGAACATTCCTGAAGGGAAAGAAAAAATGGAGTTTGAACAAAAATTATTTTCCTATTGGAAAACATAATGATTCTCTTAGGACATTTACCAGACTGAGTACCCATATTGCCCTATGCTGCAGAATCTGACATTATCATGTATTGATAAACATCAACAGTCAAGACCTCTGAAAGCCACTTGGAGTTTCACCCTCTCAATCACAGAATGCTCAAGAGAAAAAAATGAAATTGGACAGAACATTTTACTATCAAATGGAAGGATGGCTGAAATTGAAAACATTCCTTTAAATTGGTATTAACATATGACCCTTATTAAATATTCTGGGTAATTTTGCATTTTATAATATGCTACATTTATTTAATGAATAACACCCAGCTGTAAGTATGGGTAGAAAAAAACAGTCTGTGGTTGACCTTCCTGAAGGTTATCTGAACTTCCAGAAAGACATGATGGGGGAAGTAAAGCTGGACACACAAACATTCATGGTGGAGCTCTTGCAGGAGGAGAGGAAAGCTCCATTAAGAATGTAACAGATTGGCAGAGCACAGGTTCAACAGGAAGTAGCAGGTGGCAAATCTGCTCAAGATATGAAAAACAGGCAGCAACAGAACTCTTAAGTCACTACCTTCTTGTTGGAATAGTTTGTTTTGTTTATTTTTAAACATAAAAGATTTAAGACTGAGTAGAATATACCTATTTGCATATATTTTCTCTTACTGTGTTATTTTTTCTGTTGCTAAATTCAGAGCATCCAGATGCATTTGAGCCAGTCGCAAGCCAGGGAATGTCAAAAAAGCACCAATAAGTGAACACAGAACAGCCAGGAACAATTTGAAGGTTAGTTTAGACACAGGGCCCCTAAAAGAAAAGAAAGGAAATAAGCATTTTCTTGGGGAGGAAGTTGGGGGAGCAGGGAGTATCAGAGACCACTTTCAGCCCAAAAGTATCTAATATTTAATAAAAAAAAAAAAGCCAACAGTATTCTATAGGCTTCCTTCAGAATACTAGCATTATTAAAAACCAATCAGAAATTAAAATTGTAAAAAAATACTTTCAAAAGCAAACCAAGTCACCTATTTATTTCCTAGAAAAACAGAAAATCTGATTTACTGACTGTGAGATGTTAATTTGCTAGTAGAGAAGAAGAAAAAATTCTATTGCAATTAACAACAAATTATATAGCAGAAATAGCTAAAATAGAATGAATTTAAAGGATTGTGTTTAAGATGAACATATGTCTCAACTGATCAAAGACAAAATGAATACTTTATTCTACCATTATCAATTAAAAATCTCTATCAAACTGTCATTGCTGCAGCTTTTCACAGATTCATTGGAAATGTACACGTGGTCATTAACATGTCTCTTCCAAATGATCAGTATTGCATATAAAAAAAAAAAACTACAGGAAAAATACCCAGGATCAAACAAATCACAGAATTAATTACATAATTAACAAACACAGGATTACACAAAGAAAAAAATCTGAACAAAACAAAACCCTCAAACAAACAACAAAAACGTCACAGTTACAGTGAAATGGAACTAACAGATTTAAGAGGAACAAAACCGTATCTAGTGATTCAAACGAGTTTCAGATTCTTTCTTAATCTATGTCACCTTAACTATCAAGACACACCACCATTAACTCAGCTGCTGCTAAAAAAAGCAAAGAGCTGCAATTGTTTATTACAGAAGTTAGTGACCTTGAAATATCTTAGTAAACCAGATTAAAGGAAGGCTAAAAAATACATGGAATTCAGTTACCAGTTCCCTATGAGTTAATTCATAAATTACACTAATCTAGTTGGAGGAAACTTCTGTTCCTCAAAAATAAAGATATACCATGGCATGCCAGCAAAAGGTACTTGAGAACTACCAAGCAAGAAATTCAATGTTGTGCTCCCAGTGGTGAAATGCTCCCTAAATTTTAGCACACATGTATAAAGAACAGTAACAGAAATCAATTTTGCAATATACAAAGACTGCCTACGGCAGTGTTTATGTATTTATGTAACTTCACAAGCTATGGCATGTTCCTTCAACAGACTATGTGGGATTTGGATGCCCTGTAGCAAGCAGATATTTTCACATGATAGGAACACAGCTACAACCTGCAATCAGGACTGAACAACACAATTTATTCCTAATGAGAACTTTAACATAAACCCTGTAGCTTTTGTACACTCATCCTCTTGCATGCCATGGGAATGACAAAAAATACTTATCTATTTAAACAATCCTTTTTGAAGGGAAATACTGTGAAAAAAGTGTTTACAGTTTTGAACTATATTTTACTAACTAAAATCAAAATGTTAACAATTATCTCCATATTAAAATGAAAACTTTAATGCAACTTCTGTTGTGGGGACTTTCAGATCTCTTCCTTAATCTCTTTACACAGTTGTACAAAATCAAAACATGCAAGACAAAGGCTAGTTAAGAAAACCCAAAGGGTTCATAAATTCACACATAAAGAGACAAGTTATAAATTCACATATAAACAGACAAGTGTATTTCTAGAAACTTACTGGGATTCCAAACCTTGTTTTTCAAGAAACTGCATAGCACTTTCTGAGAAATTCGAGAATCCTGCAGGGACACATAATATTTATTTTATTACAGTACAAAGGAAGAAACCCTTCTGTGAAATAGAATGCTGGGTAACAAGTCATTGTTTAAATAATTTTTCATATGTCTAGCAGAGCTCTTTCATGATCTAATTAGTTGGACACAATACAATAAAACTTGAGTTACAACATCTGTACTATTTGGACACTTTGGGAAGATGAAAAAAGATAACTTTCTAAATTCTTTTCCAGTAAGGGTGCTACACTTTACTATGAAGTCAAAAAGGGCTAAATCTCTAACTAGAAGGCAAATACAACTAACAAAACAAACAAGCTAGGCAAAGATTATACTGTTTAAGAGAAAGGCAGGAAAATATACAGGATATTATTTAGACTACTCATTTCAAAGCCTATTTTCTTAGAAGCATAAGACTTACACCATTCATTTTAACAAAAATTTTCACAAAAACACTGGAAATATTCTTTTTTCAGATCATACAATCACTACAGCTGTTTCAAACACTAAAGAAAGGAATTACCTGATTCCAACCCAAACTCTAGATAGTTTTCTGTCACAATGAGTATTGCCATTGCTTTCACAAAGAAGAAAAAACCAAAGGTGACACAGACTGATCTTTCACCTCCATCCTCAACTTTGAAATAATGAGTAGTCAATGAAAACAGTACCTTACTGTGTAAGAGAAAGGTCAAGGAAAATTAAGTTTGCAAAATAACTGTAACTATAACTAAGAATTATAATCTTGTATTTTGATCATCTACACCAGGGCTGTTCTATGATGTGCATTTATTCCTTTTGAAGTTAATATGTGTTCAGCTAATTTCAGGTTTAATTGCAGAACACATTAAAGCATAATAATAACATAATTCATAGCCAGGGATACTCTGCAGTAGAGTTTTGATCTAGGCTTATTTATAGTAAGAAAGAAGACACATGAAAAGATGAATTTATATTTCTCTCCTTTCAGATATAATAATTTTGCTTGGAAAAGACCTTTAAGATCAAGTCCAACCATCAACCTAACACCAATAAGTTCACCACTAAGCATTTTCTCAAGCACTTCAACTATGTACATATTTGAGATTTTTAGCTCAAAGACAGCTAAAGACGACGGAACACTGAGCCTTATCTAGGAAACAAAAATCTATCCCATGCTCACCTTAGAAAAATGAAGTCAGTCTTAAAACCCCTCTATGATCTGGCATGATACATCAAACCCTTTTATCTAGCCCCCCTGCCACAAACACAAATATTTAAGATAGTACCTGCTCTGTTATCAGAGTGTTTTAAAAATATTTATTACGTATTCTTTTTTTAAACATTTCTAAATCAGTTCTAAAGCGAAACAGATTAGAAACTTTCCATGATACACTGTCAATTCTTATTACTATGAACTGCAGCTCATTAGAATTTAAACAGTAGGCAATATCCAGTCCAGATTTTAATAAAGTATTTGGAGATAACTCCAGGCATTACATGATTTAAAAAAAAAAAAAAAAGAGAAAAAGAGAAACAAGATTTTAAATGCAATCTGCATCAATTTTTCCCCCCCACTATGCAATAACACAGTTGCATTTCCCCATTTCTAATGTTGAAATAATTTTAATATGTAGAGTACACAAAAACATTTTTGAGGTATCTATTCAGTAAAACATTTGAACAACCATCAGTCTCTCAAGAAACTATGATTATGCAATATCACACTTCAACAGGTAGCACACATTTAACATACAAACTGCTGAACTTCATGTATATGCAAAGAGATTCTAATATACATAATATCTAAGGACAGCATCTAGTAAATCTAATCTCATATAGTAATCACCTTCAGACCCCTCTATACTTTACAGAAAGAACTGATGCATCACAAGGAAGACTTAACTCATCCCGAAAAGAAGTACATAATAGATGTACATCATGCAGACTGTGTTCTAGAAAGCTTTGTTTCTCTAATAATACATGCTTAAACCAAGGCTCTTTTTACAGCTAGGGACATTAATCACAAACTGAAAACACCCTGAATTTAAACAAAGGACTTAATAACAGCTTGTGATCAACAGTCTTATCACCAGACTTATGACCCCCCCAGATGCTTCATGACTTTAAGAATGGATTGTGTCTGAAGGATTTGGAAAATTCAAGGAGGAAAAAGAAAACATACTAACAGTAAATTACAATTACAGTGCACATTAATAAATACTTGATAAATAGATTCATGATTACACAAATGACATGACTGAAACCCTCTGTTAAGTAAAAAAATCACCAGTGCTTCTGTTGTGGGGTTGGAGAAAATTGAAGCATTATGGCCTCCTTCATTACTTCCTTCCATTGCAAGACCTAATATTCTGATCTACTGAAGGAATAATTTGGGAGTATTTAGTGCTAAGTTAATAGATTGCCCGCATCAGCCTCCCCTTCCATTCAGATTTTTTTGGCCACAAGAGGCATTATAGAATTGTATGCTTTGCATAGTGCATACAGTTGCAGGAACTGTAGAATTTTTTAATTTTACAACAATAATTTCATTTTTTTAACTGCTGCCATTATGGTATTATTTAATTTTATAGTTCATATGGTAGAAATGAAAAAGATCCATCTTCTGTTCCTACTAAAACACATGAAAACTGTGAATTCACAGGAGCAGAGAACATTCTGAGTTGGATGGGGCCCATAGGATTATCCAGCTCCTGAGGCCTGCACAGCACCATTCCCAAGAATCACACCATGTGCCTGACACCACTGTCCAGATGTTTCTGGACAAGAAAAGATTTTCCTGACAAGTCTGTCAGGCTTGGGGCTGTGAGCACTTCCATGGGGAGCCTGTTCCAGTGACCAAGTGCCTTCCATGTCAAAAACATTTTCCTAATATTCAATCTAAACCTCCCCGACTTAACTTCAGGCCATTTACTCGAGTCCTGTCTCAGGTCACCACAGAGCAGAGATCAGTGGCTCTCCTCTTCCCCTCACAAGGAAGTTGTAGGCTGCAATGAGGTCTCCTCTCAGTCTCCTCTTCTCAAGGCTGAACAGACCAAGCGACCTCAGTCACTCCTCAAACAGCTTCCTCTCCTTCATCATCCTCATAACCTCCTTTAGATGCTCTCTAAAAACTGAATGTCTTTCTTCGTGCAGGACAATACCCTCCCTTGCCTGGCTGGCCATGCTGGGCCAGTTTGCCCTCCTGGCTGCCAGAGCACTACTGACTCACACTCAACCTTCTGTCAACCAGCAGACTCAGGTCCTCTTCCATGGCACTACTTTCCAGACTCCTGTTCCCTGGTCTGCCCATACAAACAGGGTTGCCCCATCCCAGGTGCAGAATCCAGCACAGAATCTTTCCCTTGTTGAACTTAGTATGGTTGTTGATTGCCAAAATCTCTTAATTTGTCAAGGCTACTCTGCAGGGCCACCCTGTCCTCAAGGGAGTCAACATCTCCTCCCAGTTTTCTGTCATCTGCAAACTTGCTTTCTATCCTCAGTACAACTTTTCACCTCTTAACACACAGGCATGAAACAGAAGAAACAGTTGTCAGCAAAACAAAATTGTTCTATATTCAACTTTTGACATATCATGTTGATTGCTTTCTGTAAAAAATATGTAGACAACCAAATTTTTCTGAATCTTCTATTATCACAGAATCTTTTCTGGTCTTGACATATTGAGTTAGCAATTAGTTGAGTAAGTTTTAAGCATTCTCTACATCCCAAAAGTCTGATGTCACAACACATGAATTAACCTCTTCTGAAATCTCATTTGACTAGGTTCCAGTGACCACAAGTATTGTTACCAATACCTCTGTATTCTACCTCCTGCACCCAAAAAGCTATAATGCCTGGAATAAATTATGTTAACATATTTATGGAGATGTTAAGATTAATACAAAATTTAGACTCTGCTTCCTGGTACTGCATCCTTCTACGCTGCCACTAACTCCTCATATAGGTACTAAACACAGCTCTAACAGATACTTGTGTATTCACACTACTGAGACAAAAATCTTGCACTGACAGGCAACTTAAATATTTTTAAGATTCTGCCCTGAATTGATGACCAAATGAAAGGACAGTGTACAAAGCCACGGTAAGAAGGTGTCACTGCAGTGAATTTTCTTACAATATATAATTCACAACTCTGTTTCACCTAGAATTGCAACTATTATATATTATTTAAAATTGACTACTCCTGAGATACAAGAGAGGAAGCAGACAGGGCATTGTCACCAATAAATTAAAGAGTACACTGGGGCTTTAGTATTAGAAGCTTGTTTTTCCATTAGTTCTATTAAACTCCCCCTCATCCTCAAAATTGGAATGAAATGTGTTGCCTATCACTTCTCATTTTTTAAATAGAAGCCACTTCTTTTTACTTTCTTCTGCAAAGATTAAACTCAAATTCCCAATTTCACACCAAAAAATAAAACAAGGGATGTGCATTAACAACTATATATTACCTGTAGTGAAGCTATAATACAATTAAAAGGTGCACAAGAGCCAAACACTGATTTTCTTCTCACAGACTAGAAAAAACACCTTTTGAACCATGGATCTGTTCACTGACATGTCAAAGGGGAAACACATGATCTGGAAGCATGCTACTGATGTTCTTTTTTCCAGCTATGAGTTGACTTCCTCCTCTAGCAAGTTTTTATACATTACAAGCAAAAACTCTGGAAAAATTCTATCCCTTATACTTCAGTCTACTAAGAAAAGAACTCCAGTCCATACTATAAAGGCAGCACACATTTTCATAAGGCAAGGACATGGCATTTATCAAGGACAGGCAAGCACGAAGCACATTCAGAACTCTTAGCCAAATGTAACCAAACATTAGAGTTCAAGGTTTTACGTAACACCACCAGCTACTGCTAATATTACAAACCAACTGAAAAAACCACAACATATTAAGAATCTCTCAAGAACTAGCATTTATAGTGGAAACTATTTTGAATATTCAAGGGCTTTATCAACTGCAACTTAGCACCTTATCTGTTCTCAGCTGCTGAAGGAGCAGAGGAGTTGTAGCAATTCACATTCCAGTTCACCTTTCTATAATCTGCACTCTTACAAGCTCTTATTCAATTCTACTACTTTATCCACTATCATACCTTTGAACTGAAACTTTCTGCCCTGAAGTGTGTCTGGATTCGTATGTGGAATGCAGTTAATTACCATGCAAGCATATATGTCCCATACTGCCTTGTCCAGTTAAAAAAAAAAAAAAGTTAACTGCTTAATTAACTGCTTTCTCCATAACAAAAGAAACATTTTATGGTTTCATAATGCCTGTTTTCACTTCTGTTTCCCTCAGTTTCAGAAGTGAGTTTAGCTTTTCACAGAGCTCAGTTCCTACAACTGTCTACATACCTTATTTTTGCATTTTAAAATTATAAATTCATGCATGCATTTTTGCAATAAACTAGTATACACATCACTGTACTATTATGATCAGGAAGTATCAGATTAAACATACTGAAAACAAAAAATGTGCATTAAATGTCTAACTTCTTCAAAAGCTGTGCTTTATGTACACATAACTATCACTGACTGCCAAACTGAGTAAAATCAAGTTAGTTTGTAACCACTAAATTTCTCCAGAGGTTTTGCTTGTAATGTATAAAAGTTACTGTAGAACCACTACATACAATAGATGAGCACTAACTATATTTGCATACATGTATTTTTCTCCTAAATGGTCTGGTATTAATGTTAATTAAGCTAAATGAGACCAGCATTTACAAAGAGCACAAACAGCATATAGATTATTCAACAACAGCATCATCTTACAGGATCCTTTATCCAAATAATAAATATTTCTGTATCCCATCCATCAGTGGCACAGAGATTTATACAAATTGCAGCATGATGTAGACTATTTGGAACAGGTAGAGGGGGATTCAACAAAACAGAAAAGGATACACTGCAAAAGCCAAGACAAGCAGACACCACACTATACTGATATTCATTTCTTGGGAGGGCTTCATAATGCTGTAATAGGCTTCAGTTACCACATACACAACTGTAGCTGCAACAGTGAAATCCACCAACCACTGATATTCGGGAAAGTAATGCAATGCTGAAAAATACAAGTTTGTGAATGTCAAAGGTATGTTTTAAGGAGATATGATGCATATAGAATGGAGTAGCAACTAAAAGAGGTTTTCAATTGTGTGTGAAGTATATCAAAGTCAAGTTAAGGTAGATCCAGATCAACCTAGTGAAATGCAACA
Organism: Cinclus cinclus; assembly: GCF_963662255.1. Classification (NCBI taxonomy): domain Eukaryota; kingdom Metazoa; phylum Chordata; class Aves; order Passeriformes; family Cinclidae; genus Cinclus; species Cinclus cinclus. The sequence goes on from NC_085084.1 coordinate 10,060,805, forward strand.
ACAATGAAAAAGTTACTCAACAATGTGAACTTCGTTCTTTACTATTCTAGTATTTTATCACCTTAGCCTTTATACATTAACATCCTAAATCCAAAAAGCATACTTAATTTAGATTCCACAACACAGAGAGTAAACAGTTTTCCAGTTGAGTCTGGCTGCAATTCCAGACAAGAGGTTTGCTTAGATCCTTTTGTAAAGATTAAAATCCCAGTGGCTATTATTGATTATATTACAAATAAACAGTTCTTATTTCATTTTACAAACCCCCACCATCTAAGATACTGATGATTTTCTCATGAGATGTTGTTCATACATCCTATAAGCAATAATGGTTGTGTAAACTTCACCATAAAAATTCCGGGGATCATACTGTGCTGCACACAGGCTGGATGTTATGGAGAGAGCTCCCATAGGTGCTGGAAACTGCAAAGAACCATTTGTGACAACGAAAATTGTCCCTCCCAAACACCTTCCCTACATTTACACAGTTTGAAAGTGAGAAAAAAATTACTGAACATCTGACTTGACTACAAGTTACCTCTTAGCAAAGACCGGAAATTGGGCAAACTTAGGTATTTCCAAGTCCCATGCTTATTTTGAAATAACAAGTTGGTTAGATTGACAAACAAATTGTATGTATTACTTTTCAAACACAGTCAAATTCTATCTTGTGTAACTCAGGCTAACAATTAAATGCTATCAATTAAGGAAGTAACACTAATTGAAACTTGTGAATGCTTTGCTTATTTATTTTAAAAACTTCATTTCTGTTATAAAAATGCTGTCTCCTACAATTTTAGCTGAGAAGTCACCTTCATAGGAATATGCATACTTTCTTTTTATATTTATCCAGAGAACATGTAAGGATAAAAATGTAGGTAGAAGGGAAATACATATCACACATACATACTCATATAAGAACTTTCTGTAACAAAATGAGTGATTATGTTTAATAATTAAAAATTAACATCTAAAAAAATTAGCACCTTCCAAAACACTTTATGCCCCATACTTCTGTACTGTCACTTGCTGTTTTTAAGCATTTTACCTGAATGTTTGGGATGCATGCTTGAAAGGGCTTAGGTTCTAATGCTACAGCACATCTCCTATTTATTTATAGCAGAAAGAATATGACTTGTCATCTGCCAATTGTTATTTTCTTGTACAAAGCTAAAAACTATTCTGAATAGACTACGATGCGATTCTTTCGGTGTAGTCTCATTTTGCTATGGACACCTGATACAACAGTTGTGCTTTATGCTGGATTTCACTACTCATCCTTTCCACAAGACTACCTTTAAATGTAACTCATGGAATGCAAAAGGAGACTTAGCCCTACTAGCTGCTTTCTCATTCATGATCAGTTTTGCTTCTCTTCATTCACTGTCTACAAAACATATATTTCAGCATTAATTACAAATAAACACTTGATAGAAAGAATAAGGATATATTGGAAATAATATACTATTATTTGTGTGCTCTTACCAATAGTGTCCCTTTCTGTTACAGATTTTGTTTCCAGATGAAGATCAATATCTTTTGGAATGGTTAAGGGCTTGTTTTCAATATGACCATTATATTTTCTGTAAAATAAATAAATAAATAAATAAATAGATAGTACAAGCATGGGTATGAAAAATTAGATTTTTTCAATACATAATGACATTTCAAATTATAGAATTTTTTTCCCCAAATATAAATATTTCTCTATTCAGAGCTACAGGGTGTTCCCAAGTTCAAAAAAAGAAAAAAAAATGTTTTGCATTACTCCTTATTGTCACAACAAACAGGTACATCACATGAGCTGAACTGACCTAGATCCCTGAAAAGTCCAACCTACTAGCCAACAAGCGAAGACAACTGAAGGCATCATTCTAATCTATAAAGATGTGTATTTAGAACAAAAGGCACTTTTCATCTGGAGCTCTCAAACTATACCAATATCATTGCTCTCCACTTTCCTGAAATTAAGTCACAGTAGTAGACTTCAAATTACAAAACCCAGAACACCCTGAAAACAAAGTTAAAGAATTCTGTCTGGTAGATCAGCATCACTAACTAATGTAAAACTTCCCTCTTCCACTATTAAAAAAAAAACAACAAAACTATTAAAGGTGATCAGAAGATGTTTTGTTAGATTACAAAAATCAAACCTAAAACTTAAAACCTCTAAAAGGCTAGACGGAAACAATAAACTGTCACATTTTAGAATATCAATTCTGAAATTAGAAAAGGAGGGATGGATTTTCCACAGAAAAACAAATTATTGGGATATAAGCATTAAAAAGAAATCACATCAATCATGAACTTAGTTTTCAGGAATGCTTTCATCTCAGCTCATACATGAGAGGCAAATACAAGCAGAAAGCATTAATAAAATTTTTCAGGTTATATTAATGTTTAGTATAACATGAAGCACAAGAATTCTAATGGACAAACTGTAGATAGGAATCTAAAGCATTACTCAAAAAATTCAGTTGTGCAAATCTACACAAGAAGTCCCAAACACTGCCCAAGGACTTGACTACCAGCAAGCTCCTCTGTACTTCACTGCCCCCACCTGTACTGATTATTTTCCTACTGCCTATTTACAGGAGTACTATCATCTTGAGTGTGATGAACATTTTTACTACTGAAGCCATTTCAGATCAATTAAAACTTGGTGTTCCTACACTTTAATTATTCCAGGGGCCCCACAATCCAAGAGGCAGAACATACTCAAGATCATTGAATTATTTAGTTCAAAGTAATTCACAGTAGATACGGACCTTAACAATTATAACACAAACTATTCTGAAGCAGAAAACCTGCCTAATATTCCTGTGCTCCTAAAGCCTCCAGCATTACTGAAGTGTAATATGCACTGAATAAAATTAACTAAAATTTCATACTACAGCTGTTTCTACAGCAAATTTTCAAGCAAGCTCCTTGTATCTCCTTTAATAATTTCTCTTTAAATTAGTTCAGACTGAAAGTGTATTTAAGAAACAGGCATTACACTTTTCAAGACAATGGGCTTGACAAAGAAAATTCTTTACCTTGGAAATTATTCTTTATCATGGGGCGATATCAAACAGATGCATCCTTATTTCTCCCATATTGTTTCTCATCTCCTTTTTGAAATTACTCACAAGATGTATATTACATTTTGTGCAACCTTAATCAGTAAATCCAAACCAACTCAACAGGAACAATTCCCACTTAACTATGGTTCTTCCTGAAGAGTCACTTCTTTCAAGAACACAGACGTATGTTTATTCATTAAAAAATAATTTATTATTCATTCAGCTGATAAACAAACAAAGCAAATGTCATTTAAGCCTCCACATTGCCCCTTTAGTTTCTTTGAAGTTTTATATTCTCCTACGATTAACATTCACCCTGGTACAACCACCTACTACTACTATTGCAAAAGACTGGCAAGGGTGAGGAAAGGCAGTAAGAGCAAAATACAGTTATTATTTGGCAGTGCAATTGTGGTTTTCAGTTTAAGGTTTATACAGGTGGACTTAAGCTTGCAATTACATAATTAAAGTTATTTCACATATGAATAAATATCACTAGTTAAATGGAAAATTACAAATTACGATCTTATTCACAATTATTTTTTCTTTATTTTTTGCCATAGAAAACTGCTAAGATAAAAAAAAGATTCTTAATTTTAAGGAATGTTGCAAAAAAAATAAAATTACTACTTTACAAGGATCAACTTAGTCCAGAGAATGGCAGTGAATGATACTGCATCCTGTATTCCATGAGGCTTAGTACTGGGCCACATCCTTATAGATCTTTACAGATCATCTGGACAAGGGGATGGAGGGCACTCTCAAATTTCCAAACACTAAGCTGGATGTGAGTGTTGATCTCCTGAAAGGCAGAAAGGCCCTACAGAGAGATCTGGACAGGCTGCATTGATGGGCTGACACCCATGGGCATGAGGTTCAACAAGACCAAGTGCTGGGTCCTATACTTGAGTCACAACAACCCCATGCAGTGCTACAGGATGGTGCAGAGCCACTTGAAAACTGCCCAGCAGAAGAGGATCTGGGGCTGCTGGTTAACAGCTGCTAAACATAAGCCAACACAAATCTACGGAGCCAGGAAGACCAAGGGCATCCTTGTCTTGACAGTGTGGGAAGCAGGACCAGGGCAGTGGCTGTACCCTGTACTCTGCACTGCTGAGGTGACATCTCAAATCCTGTGTCCAGTTTTGGGTTCCTCACAACCAGGAAGACACTGAGGTGCTTGAGCAAGGGGAGGGCCATGGAACTGGGGAAGGGTCTGGACTACAAGTTTGATGAGGAGAAGCTGAAGGATCTGGGGAAGTCAGCCTGCAGAAAAGGAGGCTCACAGGGAACCACCTTGTTCTCTACAACTGCCTGAGGCAAGGATGTAGCAAAGTGGGGGATGGCCTCTTCTCAAGGTTAACTAATGACGGGATAAGAGGATCTACCTTCAAGCTGTGCCAGGGGACATTCACCATGGACCTCAAGAGGAATTTTGTCATGGAATTGGAACAGTCTTCCTGGGCCATGTGTTGGAGTCATCATCCCTAGAGGTCTTCAAGAAATGACTGGATGTGGCCTTTAGGGCCATGTTCCAGTTGACATGGGATCAAAGGTTGGACTAGATGATCTCAGAGGTCTTTTTCAACCTTAATCAGGTAAATGAGACTGCTAATCATGCTGCTTAAGAGCTAGGAAACAGGAGGAAAAATCACATTACAATTAACAGATTATATCAGCAGTGCAGAGATTAATTCAAATCTTAAGATTTGTAAGAGCTCATACTGGGATGAAGAAACCAGAGCTAGAGCAAACCTCCTGTGTTGCCAAGAAAGAAAACCAGAGTGGATTGTCTGGTTCTAAAAAAAGCCAATTTAGAAATATTTCATCAACATGGCCAGCTCTACCACCTCAGAATGTGTCAGTTCTTGATGCAGCTGTACTTCTGGTATGGCTGTTCAGAATTTCATGTCTGACTACCAGAAATCTACTTCCATCTTAAACTGATAGTCATTCTAACCCCTCAGTTGTCTTCAAATAGATACAACCACCCCAGCTCCTTTAGGTTCCTTAAGTATGATAGACTTTGTTTCCTGGATGATCCTAGCAGCTCTGTTCACTTGTTCACACATAAAATTATTTTTTCTTGAACACAAGTGATCAGACCTGTATACAGTAATCCAGATTAAGTTCTACACTGGTGTCTTGTCCAAGAGGACTAATATTTCCTTCTCTCTTCACTAGAAACATTTCACATAATACATCCTAGGAGCCCATTTACCTTTTTCAGAGCTGTGTTAAGAGTGGCGGCTCATAGTAATCCTATGTAGAACTAATATACTCAAATCTTTCTTCTCTTGCTTCAAGATGAAGAGCTACTATCCTAAAAATTTGTTTCCTCAGTTTTTATCTAAATGCACACATTCACTCAAAATACTTGCCATCAAATTAACATTTCACACACTATTTTGTGGATGGAAATTAACCAGTTCTGCACAATTTGGGAATGTCCAACTTTGTTAAACTCACAGAACACATTTTGGTAAAGAACTGCAGCAGTTAATGCAAGCAGGGCAGTTATATGCAACTAGAACTCTTTAACTCACACTAAGACAAAAGTAGGCTGGCAAAGTTATTAGATGAACCGTACCATGCTGAAAAAAAACCCAAAAGGTGGGGGAAGACAAGCTTAAAACAAGTATTTACCTATCTTTTTTACTCTTCCCTCTTTGCTTCCCTGCAAGAATCCGAAGTTCTTCTTCAGTGGGGTGTTGATACCACCGTAAGCTAAAGAAAAAGAAAATCTCAAGTAAAACAATACCATTATTCACAACTTAGGGCATGGCTTTCAAAACGCTGTATCACAACACACACTTACTAAGACACCTGTCATTTGTTATTCCTAAGCAAGGAATGACCTCTGTCTGACAGTACCTACCCTGCCTGAACTGAACAACAGCTAGAGCTCAGTTCTTGTCAGCAAATGAGGCATTTATACAAAATTAGAAAGCCTTGTCACTTGGTCCTTCACATGAAACCCCTTCAGTCCTCAAAACACCAACTTAAGATATCATCAAATACAGCAAACACAATCATACAAGGTAGGAAAGTTCACTAGGAATAATTGTACCACTACAATTACTTATCAGAACCATAGTCTAAATAACTTAATAAAGTATACTATATCCCCTCCAAACGAAGCAATTTTCCAGAAGCTGAAATAGCTATTATCTAATAATCATTACCAGTACTTTTTCTTAAGCAGAGCAAACCATAACATCAACATCCCTTTCCTTAAATACCTCCTCAGTGATATCTTCGACTTTTATTAGAAAAAGTGCTATTAAAAATCCCACTAATTTGCATAGAGTTGACCTACAAGTTTTTTCACTTTCACAGTTCAATGCACCATTCATTGTTCATTCATTTTAAAGGCAAGAAATTGCATGGAAATTCTAAAGAGGACAAACAGAGATGGTTAAGTGTCTAAGATGGCATATTTTACCTAAATCTCTAAGCACAATAAAAACCTTAGTAACTGAAACAAGGCCTTTTCCACATTCAACAGGCAAGGTTATTGTCCAGATGCAGGAAGGCTATCACTAGGATCTCCACGCTGAAATGGTAAGGCAAAGGAGACCACGCATTAACAAGAACAGATTTGAGAAACGCGTGTGGAAGTAGAAGGCCACTGACAAGTCACACATAGTGGCACAGGCCAACACTGAGATAATAAAGGAATCCACAACCATCACCACACAATAAGAAGACTTCATCAAGTAGGACCATTCAAATCCATGTTGGTGAATTAGAGATCATGTTAGATTCATTTCCAAAAAGTTAGCAAAGGCAAATATGGAAGGCATCAGAACTCAGTCTCAAGCCACTTGATAACATTTGGTTCCCAGCTCTATTTTAGAAAGGCTTCTTCATTTTGGGAACTCTTCAAGAGAAAAGAATGCTAGTACCAGCCAACAGAACAAGAAACCATTGCCCACTGCAAGTTTCCACTGAAGGAAATCACTGCCAGTTCCAAAACTGAAAACAGCAAATATAACAAATTTTGTATTAACAGTTTTTGATGGGAAAGAAGGAACTGAATTTTGTATAGGTAAGAGTGAAAGTTACGTCATTAATTCTTTTTTTTTTTTTTTTTAATTATGTGTCGTCCAGTTGAGGAATCTGTGATTTGCAAACTTTGCGGCAAAAGAGACTTTAAGACGGAGACATAAATAAACCAGAGAAACAAGCTTTTCATACAAGAAGTCAAACTGCTCTGGAGACGTTAACTGCTATCCTTTACACAACCCAAGGCAACCGTGAAAAAGCAAATATATAATGTGGTAAGTGTTTTTTCACTTACCACATTACCTTGATCTGAACTTGGGATACTAATGATCAAAGCCACCTATGCAGTAAAGAAATTTTTCAAAATCTTTCCTGCACAAACAGAGAAATAATACCTAAGACAACAGAACAGACAAAATTATTGTTCTGTGTAGCATGCCAACACAAATCAAACTACAAATTAGACCACAATTTGTTCCTAATTATACTACAAAATGACTTGGCAAGTGATACCTAATTACAACTAATAGGATAAAGAGTTCTGGTATTTCTCAGTTGATAAACACACCTTGCATTTAATATCTCAAAACCAAGAGATTTGAACAAACATTTTCATAAAGAGAGAGTTAATAAAAAGTAGTTTATATCTGTTTTAGCTTACATATGCTTAAAAGTGAAATCCCACAACTGATTGATTACCTAATGGCTTTGACATAGCCAAGTCAGTCTGAACAGCAACAGACACATAGACATGCCCTAGTTAATTTGAATAAAGGTCATTAATGAATCCACAACAAAAGATCCATTTTCTACCGTCTTCCTTATATGGCCTAAAAACATAGTGACTGATATAGCTGAGCGACTTAAAAGCAATGTTTTGGTAGAGAATGTTTTATTAGTTAAAAATAATGCAAGGCCTACACAGATATTTAGGCTTCAATAGGTCTATTTAGTTGCATTCAAGCTCTGAAAATAGCACTGACTGAAAAAGTTTGTATTTCTTAACAAATTTATGTAAATTGCTTTTCAAGACTCGATAGCTATTTATTCCATTAACAAGTAATTACCTTGAGTCCCTCTACGCTAACAATTCTTTTAGATTATGAAAAGTCTTTGTTTCCTTTTAACAGATTTCTCATAAACACATAAGAGACACATAGACACCTTTAAACAAACTGGTAACTTAATGTTTCGGTCTTGTCTGATATCAAGCTTATCCTCCCTCTCATTTAGCAAGGGCTATCTACAGACATTTCAAATCTGTCTTGCCTGCCAATCCTTCAGAAGCAAGACATTCAAACAAAGTCACTTAAAAACCACTACTGGATACCAAAGTTGTTAGCAGTAGTTAGTAGTTAAGTCTACTAATAAAGGAAAGGAGGAGCAAGTGGTAATTTTTTCTTAGACAGCCAGACTGCTTTAAGAGTGTGCCTGTACCTGCACACTTACATGTATATACCACCCCACCTCACTCACACAGGTCTGTCAAATACCACTGGCAAAAAGACAGCACTAAGCAAAATGTATTAAAGATAAAAGATAGTTTCTTAGTTAACCTGACAGACTAACTGCTTTTATTTCTGCCATTAGAATTCAGGTTCTTGTTGCAGTGAATCTTCTGACTTATTTTTATTTCAAGAATACAGGATTATTTCTGAGTCTTTATGCAATTCCTGTATTCAGGGAATTATTCAGAGTTACGGAGCTCTGTATTTCAGAGCCTGAAATTACAATGCACTAAAATAGTTAGCAGATAAATAAAGGAAAGCTGAAAAACAACGAGTTTTTCAAGGCTACTAATATGGAAGGCAATAAGACTCTCACTGACTTCATTAAGAGCAGAATTACCTAAGCACAAGTGCTGAAATCCTGCTTGAGATATTTATCAATCTGCAGATGTACAAAGATAATCTGAGAAATTGATTTGAAAAATACTTGAACAGCGAACTTCTCCCTATCACTGGCACAAAGCATGCCTTAAAACAAGGATACAGTGAGTAAAAACTTCACAAGAATGAAGAATATGGGCATAGCTGACAAATTATTTTACAAGAGCAATTACACATTTAAATTTTCAGACAGAAGTTTAAATCAATCTTAGACATGAAAGGTACAATATATCATTCGGATGATTGCTGATAAAAGACTCTCATGGTGACAGACCTTAAAAATAAATGGTAAGCAATTTCATATTCATTAGTGTCATCTTCTTTTTAGAGCACAAGAAATGTGATCAACACCCTGCAAATATGGTTAACAGTGAAACTTCACCCAGTAATAAAGAGTATGATTCCTGTTTGTGTTATCCACATGACAATTACTGTCTTCTGTTATACCTAACAGACATCTAAACAACATTTACAGTCACTTCACATTAGCAACTTGATGGGTGATGAAATCTGGGATATTAAAAAGGAACAAATTGATAATTATGAGATGCAGAGAAAAGAAGTCAACAGAAAGACTTGTTGATACTCCTATGGAGTGCATTATTATTCAAGGATACTCCTTCAGAAAGCATGCAGTAAGGATTTGATATTCTCAAAATTTTAATGGTTACAAAAGACAGCACAGTACCCGCTAATCATACAAAGTGTTCTTCTTACTAAATGTAAAATCTCAGTTATCTATGATTCCTTTTAATATTTAACATACTGATTTATATTCAAAACAGCTGCTGCTTTTCATTGTTATTATGGATACAGCCACACAGGCTGTATCCACCCTTGCAACTCATTATGTCTGACGAATTGTTAAGGAAGGAAGTAGTGTACTGAAATTTACACCAATCCTGTCCTTCAACATATTAAAAAGGAATTATTTTTTTATAAATACCTAAGCACTCTTCATATACAAGGCTAATCAGGAGGAAGACTGTCAACAATACAGAGACAGTGCAGACGAAAACAAAATCCTTTAATTCTTCAGTATCTTGTACTCAATTTAGCTTTTGAATAATAAAGGATGCTTTTTGTACCTTTAATATAACAGCTGAAAAACAATTAATTTTATGATATAATTAATAGCAACAAATATGTTCATTTACAGCAACACTGTCTTTTTGCCTTGAGCCCACAAATAAGCTGTAACAATGCTATGGTAATAAATGTACTATAAGCCAATTACTTTAAAAAAAAACAAACAAAACCAGTATGTTTTACTGTTACTACTCTGATGCGTAAGTGCAGTACCATATACACACTTATCTTACCTGCCACTACAGAGAAGCCAACGAGCAAGAGAATAGTGAGGTATGATCTTCTGTATGACACTAGCCATTACCATGGTAACCACCAACTGTACACCTATCACACCCTGTAGAGAAGTAAGTCAATAACAAGACAGTCAGTATGTGTTTTAGAAAAGTGCTGAAGTATCTTTAGAAAAAAATAATTTAATAACACTGTATAACAGGCACAATACACTGGGGAGGAATCAGGGGAGGGAGAGGGCAGAATACTGTAGTAGTTTAAAAGAAAAGCTCTCTGAAACTTGCTACAATCACTTACAAACTTCATCAAAGGGAAAAAGCATTCCCAGGTCACCATAGCTAATCTCCCTGAAGAGGTCTATGATCCTCCCCCTCATATTGCTGGTCTCATTATCTATTTCCTCTTTGTTTACCCACATGTGTGGGTTTCTATCTTCTCTGATTAGTCGTTTTCAAGGACTCCTCTCCACATCATCCTCATGCTCATCTTACCAGCTCAGTCCACCTCTTTTTCCTCTTGATTTGAGGGTCATCCCCTCCTTACTCTCTTAAATCCTAGTCTAAACACCAGTTTAACCAGACTACTGCCAAATATACTCTTGTCCCACTTGGTCAGGCAGACATTGTGCCATCTTAGCAGTCTTCTCCGCACCACAAGAGAGTCCCATGGTCATACAAGCCAAGTCCCTGCTGTCAACACGTGCTATGCAATGAGCTATCAACCTACAACTCTTCATCAACCTTCCCCCTCCCTACCAGCAGTATAATCTTTCATCCTAAATACTGCAGTAAAGAAAGTATATGCACTTCAATGCTTTCTCCTTTAGTAAAACACAAATTATGTCAATACTGCTTTTATTAAAAAACACAGGCAGATAAAATGTTTTTGGACATGCATTATTATCTGTAATTCAACATGACTGAGGGAGACTGAGACAGCACAAATTATCCTTTAAGCATTTAAAAAGACTTCCAATATGTTACAATGTCTCATTAAAATGTGCCACTTTTCAATTAAAAGTAGGTGCTACTCCTTTATACTCTGTAGCAACACCTTTGGAGGGGGGGGCTCGATACCACCAAGTTTCTTTGGTGTTCTAAAGTCTCTTCGCCTTTCTCCCCTATTCTCCCCTACTTGGAATTTCTACTGCTTCTACAGTTTAGCACCATCAACTCCTTGAGGTACCTCAAAAAGTAAAATCTCACTTTTGTGTATGTTCTATTTTACTGATATCAGGATCAAGAGCTGTATGTATTTGAACACTCAACCTTTATTAAGGATTATGCATAGTTCTGTGCACAGATTACTCAAACCAATCCCACCAGCCCCCTAGCTAAGGGAAGTGTACTTCTAATGAAAGGAAGTCTTACCAACTGCATGCATAATACATATGCTATACTTACATTACTAAATTGCTAAGACAGCATATACTTTTTGGGTATAAAATAAACCATTTTAAAATCAAATGTTTATTCTGACTACCTCGCACTAAACCCTAACCACTTCCACCCAATGTAAGAGAGAAATCACTGTCCCTTCATCTAGCCTCTCTACTAAGCCATTATTCTCAGATGTCTCTCTCTCTCAGGGTGAACTTACATTAATGTTTTTCTAGAATAATGTTTTTATTAGAAGCACAGCCTAATCAAGTGCTAGTATGCCTCTTCATTTGCTCCTAGAGCTTCCTATCTGTAAGGGAAAGAAATTGCCTTAACTCAGGACAAGAGGAAAAAGATGCAAACCGAGGCAGTGTTTTTTATACAGGGCACCAGGTCCACTAGGTGAGCTAAAATACAATTCAAGAGACTGCTTAAATGTTCAGCAACAGAAACTGATTTCCTTACTCAAGCAAATGCTACAGATTGTAACAGAATTCATTACGAATAATTTCTGTTAACTACTGAATGTCTTTCTGCACCCTATATTCCCCTTTCCAGCAGAAATTTCTAGTGCTCATTCCCAAAAAGTTACCTCTGCATTTGATAAAAATAGAAGGACCTACAAACCTTTCAGTGCACAAATTAAAATAACCAGGCAAGTTTTAAGCCACTTGAAAAAGCAACAAAAAACAACCAAACCTAAAACCCAATGGTATCACTAAACTTAATTTTGACTTTGAGGAGGAAATATCCTAACATCCTTCTGGTATTTTTCTACACTTTAAGCAAGTAAAAAATGTGTATATATACATATATATGCCATATATGGGCATTTTTCTTCATTTCCTGAAGGTTAGTAATCAATCACAAGCAATACTCTTAACAGAGAAAAACCTGTCACAAGAATTTTTTTTTTTAAAATACACTGCATTAATGTTCTTGCAACCAGCCAAGAATACGAGTCACAGGAACACAGCAGATGATACAGTGAGTAAAAATACATGCTATGTGCATAGTACAACTTCTTGCCAACTCTATGTTTTTGCCTGGATGTGTTTATACTCTACTTATGTTTACTAACACACTCCAGAATAACTATAACATCCAACTACCCCATATTACAACGCTAGAACACATTTTCCCTCCATCCCCAAATACAGGGCTCAGTTCAGGCTCTGTCTAGATCCAGTCTCCCCCATACTTCTGAGTCTTTACACTGGTATCACTTTGAAATCAAAACCACTCATTTCAGAAACATCAATGAAGATTAGGTGTTTGTTTCCACCAACATCTTACATCCTCTACTTGCATATTCTAAATTAGAAGACAAAGCATTTAGATTTTAGTCAGAAATCTGCAACTCTCAAAATCTGGAGTATGAGAAAATAGAGTGGTGTCTGTTTGAGGGAGAAAATGCTCAATGGAAAAGCTGACACCACAGGGGGTTTTGAGGACCTCAGGTAAACAAACCCTGGAACCCACCACCTGATCTCTGTTGAAGCAATTAGCACACAATCAGTGATCAAGTTGACTCAAAACTAAGAGAAATACTACTCACCTGTTAAGAGATGAGGAACTGCTGCACAGGTTCAATAAAGTATCTGCAGTTACAGAATAGTTTGTGGAACTGAAACCATTTCATAAGGTCTTCAACACTGATTCCACATGCCTCCATGTCCCTATCATACTTCAGCTTTGCAGCTTGAAACTTGAAATCCAAGTTAAAGACACTAGAGAGAGAGGTCTGTATTCTGCTGATCAAAGACATTTCTGTCAATCTCTAATGCTGGGAAGCATGAGAATCAAAGCCGACTATGTAATTTTTTCTGCAAAACACAGGCTGGCAAGAAACCTCGTGGTCAAAAACAAGACTGAAATGGTACAGCCATGCAGCAACAACACAGTCTGATAAACTGCAGTCTGGCTGTCTTCCTTCCACAGAGGAAGATCTCTGATGAGAGGTTTCTCAGACGTCTTGAGCACTGTGGTCACTTCCTGATCCTACAGCAACCATGGCATTCCTACCTTTGTTTGAGTAGCATAGCACACTTTACATAAAAGCTTAAAATAAAGCAGAGCAGAGAACACATTAAGTGGTCCACAAGAATAGTTTTAGCAGTCACATTAAAGTGAAGACTGACAGATTTCTTAAAATTGGTAGGAAAAAAATGGCAGGCCAAAAAGGCAAAAGTGTAAGACTGAATAAAGTATAACCTGGACTTTGGTTTTCACAGTCTATTATACTACATACCTGGACACAGAGTTGCTGATTACTAGAAGGACAAAAACCCAGAATAGGCAATTAAGATAAAGTTACGATACTCTTATCTACACAGTAGGTGTACTTATAAAACATCAAAAGCCATCTCAGAGTAACAAAACTAATTCCAACAAGTTTTTAAAAGTATTTCTACCTACAGAAGAATTTTCTTTTCATCATTAAATGATTGATAGAACATGAAGTACAAGGATAGAAAAGGCTGACTGCATTATGCAAAGACACCACTCCAGTTTCCTTATTCTGACCTTGCCCAAGGCTATTCCTCCTTACCTGCAGTAAAAGGGCAGGGATTTCCATCTCTCCTTCCCTTTAACACCTGTCTATATATTACAAGCAATTCAAATGCCCAGCTTTACACAGGACTTTGAAACTACTTGTTCTCTGACAGTAACTATCTCCCCTATTACAAGATGAGGGCCTTGAGCTGAAGGCAACTGCTCTATGCACCAGGACTGCAGTAGGGATACAACTGTAGGACTGATAAACAGCTGGCAGAATCCCATTCACCATTTCACCTTCAGAAATTTAATGCCCACTGCTTACTTTCTGATGTGGCAAGTCTTGTAAAAGCAGGATTTTGACACAACTGTATTTGAGTATTCCACAGATATTAATACAGGGCATAACAATATATTTCCATGGTAGCACACAAACATACTAACACAGCTGTGGTTTTTCAAGGGTGAAATTGAAAAATTTCTGCTGTAACAGTAGTGGCCACCAAGATTTCTAAGAGAATGTAACAAATGCTCCTATCTCCAGCAATTTTAAAACTGCAATCAATGATAGTTGTGAAGTCTGGAAGATAAATTAGTACAACCACTTTGAAATGCCATTTACTAGCTGACACATTACTGCTTTTGCTGTAAATGAGACTTTTCACTATATAAATTTTTTTCTCATATGCAAATTTTTCTTCACATGTTTGTGTCCATCCTAAAGCTCCAGCTTGCAAAAGCAAGATTGCGTTCTCCTGAAACTTAAATGCAATTCAAAATTGTTTTCTAAACAGTAGGAAATATTATATAGGATGGTGAAAGAAAAATGAGCTTGTTGTGCAACATCTTGAAGTGAATGCTTCCTATGAAAAGGACTACTTTCATAGAATTCCTATAATCGTTATGATAATCAGCAATCTGAGACAGTTCAAATCCTATGATTTGTGAAAATCAGACATTCATACAGCTAATTTTGGAAAAGAAACCTATGCCAAGAGAGCTCTTTAATAAAATCAGATTTTTACTTTTTTTTCTATTCTCATGACTAAGGCTTCCCTGAATTAGAATTTTCATGCACCTACCATTGTTTTCAACAAAAGATGTATAAAGTGGCACGAAGAATATACAAGGTCTTCAATACTACCACCCAACTGCTCACCCTCACAGAATCTTTCAAAGACAAAGTAACTTCTCTCTTGACCAGTGTATTTCCAGAGCCAAAGAAGAACCATAAACTGCTGCTTGGAATGTGCATGACCCCCTTTGAAACAAGGTGATTTGTTTGAAACCAAAATTATGCTTTAGTCAGTGAACAGCATTTTACCTGACAGTCTTGCTTCATTTACCACTGAGGCTCCCTGAGCACAAAGATTACAGAACTAGTGGTCATTAGGTAAATCAAGTTATTGCTTTAGAAATCTCATGTATGGAACAAGGGCATTTATAAAAATGCAATTTTATCATTATTACTGAAGAGGCAATATCGAATACCTGTTGCAGTGAACACCAACATATATATATATTATTAAATTATAAAAAGACTAGTTCTGAGAAATTATGTATGACATAGGGAAAAGAAGGTTATTTACATTTCATTATTATTTTCCCAAGATATTCAAAACTTAGTTTGCCCAATATTTCCACAAAAAAGACAAGTAGGAACTACAGAAGTTCCCACTCTCTAGAAGACTTGCTTTTTAAAGAACAGGTTCTGCCATTACAGGAATCATTCCAAGTATAAAAAAAAGAAAAGTTTTTAATGCCTCCGCTGAACAGTCTAAAACACCATGGTCTTCCCAAGTATTAAGACACTTGTGCAAAGCTTGAAGTCATGACCTAACTGACACTGCAGCTGCACTGATGTGTCTGGACAGTCCCAGCCTGGCAGCTGTTGAGATTTAAAACTTGATTTCTAAGCCTCTTGGTAAAAGAGAAACTGATGAACATTTCATTCTCCTGTCACTTTGGAAGTGGAAAATACTGCTTCCAAACAGCACAGAAGTAGATCACCATCTTTTGCCTTTGCTTACGTCACGGAATCACACACAAAGATTATTTGCCCACAGTACAGGCACCCAGCAAAGAAAACTGGACATGATCTTTCAACCCCATTAGGTAAAACAAGCAAGCACTCAATTAATTTATATAAGGACCAACACTGAAAGGAAAAAGTTTTTTGCTTGCATTTTTCCAAATGTAGCTTCCAATACTAGACCACAGCACTCATGGACTCCTACAAATGAGAGGAGCATTTCAAGGCCTTTTGAATAAATATTCTAACCCTTGTGGAAGGGAAGGAAAAAACAAAGAAAAGGAAAAACAAAGAAAAGGAAAAACAAAGAAAAGGAAAAACAAAGAAAAGGAAAAACGACCAAAAGGAAAAAGAGAAAAAAAGACTTTATGAGAAAAAAAACCCAAAACAACACAATTCATCTCATAAGCCAAAATTTACAGTATAAAAAGTACTTTAGTGGACTAATATGATTAAACTTTTAAGTATGAGAACAGTTAAAGGCAGATTTTAGCCAAAACATACTTGTAAAGTGAATTTCTTCAGACTTACGTGAATGAACTAACACTGGTACCAGTTGAAATGACATATTGACACATTGATATAGTCATATGGAAGAGAAATATATTAATGGCACATACAAAATATATTTTTATACCCACAGACCCTGTTCCTCATATCTTAAACATAAGTATGTTAAAATCTAATCAACTCGTGTTTTAAATGATAACTATGACCTAGATACAAAATCCAGCATATCTCTATAGAGATGTATTTATATATTATTTTATATTCATTAAATACTTAGCCTGCTCTATTGAAGCAACATATATCCAACAAGGTTAGTTACACCTTTAGCAGGAATTACACCAAACTTTGCTCTTTTCCTACTATGTTACAAAGTGATTTATTGGGCACTACATTTTGCCCAAAAAAAATTGTAGCTGTGCTGAAATACTTGCTGTGAAAAACAATTTGAGGTGGGACTTTTTTTCATGAGATCCCTTCCAGCCCCAAATGCTCTGTGATTCTACGACAGTCATGTGCTGCCACACGGACACAGGGCAGCTCTGACATGACCCAGAGCACCAAGCCTGAACTTGTGGCAACAAATGACAAGGTGTCTAGCAAAGGTTTCTGGATATATCCGAAATCACATACAAGCTCCATTTACAGGGGATTTAAGGAGATCCAACAAGACAGTCGTACTCATAGAATCGATGTTTAAAAAGAGCTTAAGATCAAGTCCAAATGTCAACCCAGCACTGCCACTGTAATCCCTGAACTATTAAAACACATCACCAGCACCAGGCCCAAACGTTTCTAAAACATTTTCAGGGACCGTGACTACACCACCTCGCTGGGCAACTTATTCCAATGCCTGACCACCCGAATAATGAATTTTCTTTTTTTCCAGTATCTAATTTCCATTTCCAATGTCTTAGCCTGAGGTCATTCCCCAGCATTTCACTGCAGGCACGGAAGAGACCAGTACCCACCCCACTACAACCTCAGTCAGGTAGTTATAGAGGGGCAGAAGGATCACATGCATTTATATAGAGACATCCTAACCCCGTTACAGAGCACCAAGTGCAGTGGCTCACTCTGCTTCCCAGTGGAAAAGCAGCAGAGATGGAAACAACCATTGGGCAGCGGAACCGTGTCGGTGTAAGACCGCAGAAGGCAGCAGACGCCGCGGTGCTCCGTTCACAAGCGCCGATTGCAGAGCTCTATAGTGTCACTCCGCTGACTCCCTACCCCCAACGCGCCCAAACTCCCGAGCTGTCCCCATAGGCAAGGACCGGGACCCGCAGCAGCTCAGCCCCGTGCCAAGGGAGGCGAGCGGACCCGACCGCCCCGCTCACCATGGTGCCCGCGCTAGCCCCGTCAGCCGCCGCTGCCGCCCGGCACGGCCCCACTCCCGGCACATAAAACCGCCCACCCGCCGCTCCTGCCCAGCGCACGCCGCAGACACGCCGGGATCCCGCCGCGCGCAAGGCCCGCCTGAGCTGTCCCACCAGCTGCCTGCGCGGGCGGCACCCCGGAGCACTGAGACCGCGCCGCGACGGACAGCCCCGGCATCACCGCTCCACCCCTGCGGGCCGGCGACAAGCTGAGAAGGTAGTGGCGCCCGCCGCGGCGCACGGCCCGCGGGCCCCTTGGAGGCAGCCCCGTCAGGCGCCACGGGGCCAGCCTATCCGGGGCAGGGCACCGCCGCAACCCCAACCACGTGACGCACACCTAGCGCGGAATTTCCCCATCCCCCGGACCCTCACGTGAGGCTCCGGAGCACGGGGAGAGAAGCCCGGGCAGCGAGGAACGGAACGGGCCGCGCGCCCGCCCCGGCGGCAGGGCCGGCAGAGCGCGGCGGAGTGCGGGGGGGGGGGGGGAGGCCGAGAAGGGGGGGGGGAGGGAGCGAGCAGTGCGCATGCGCCGAGGTCACAACTCCCGCCCCCGCCATGTCGGCCCCACGCATGCGCAGCGGTGCGGTTGTAGGGCGGAAGTGTGGCTGGGCCCGTGCCCCGCCATTGCCGCGGGCGTCGGTACCCGGCGGCAACTCTCTGAGCAACAGAGTGGAGTCGCTTGGCCCGAGGGAAATAGGTGTCCTCCTTGCAGAATACACAGCGCTGTGCACCGCCTGGATCTGTCCGAAAGTCTGTCCCAATGGAGAACGGGAAAAAAGTCGCGTCGCTCAATAGTTTTGTCGTCAATCGTGCGGTTTTAAATGCATCACTGTGGGCCCTTATGTGTGAGCTGGAAAAAAATAGGAGCATTCCGCATGAATTGATAAATAGTATATATGTAGAAAATACTTAACATCTGTTCATATTTTGTCAAGCTTTTCTTGCCTTCTGAGAAACCCAGGAGAACAATTCATAGAATCACAGAATGGTTTGAGTTGGAAGGAACCGTGTGGATAACCTCATTCCGAACCTGTACCATGTTGAGGGATGTCTTTCATTGGAGCAGGTTGCTCAGCATCCTGTCCATCCTAGCCTTCCAGGAGCATCCATCTAGTTTCCCTGAACAACTTGTGCCAGTGCCTCACCACCCTCACAGTAAAGAACTTTCCCCTAGCATCTCATCTAAAGTCTCTCCACCTTTGGTTTTAAACTGCTTGTCCTGGTCCTTATCAGTATCTGCCTGCAAAAACTCATTCTCGCTCTTTCTTATAACTCCATCCTTATAGAAAGGGACTCTGATGTCTCCCAGGAGCTTTCTCTTCTCTAGACTGACCATTGCCAACTCTCTCAGCCTGTCTCCTTAGCAGGGGTGTTCCAGTCCTGCAGTCAGCTTTGCAGACACAAAACCCCAGGTGGAGGACTCGGGAGGTCAGAGCAGAGGGGCAGAATGACCTCCATCAATCTTTGACTAAGCTGGTTAGGATGCAGCTCAGGACATGGCTCTCTTTCCAGGCTCCACACGTACCTTGTAAGCTCACATCCAGCTTTTGTCCACTAGAACCTTGAAATCCTCTGCAGGACTGCTCACGGCGAACCTAAATCTTGCTCCATACACAAATCTCTAGGAAAGCCTAATTTAGTAGTCTCAACCACTATCAGGAAGAGTTATAAACTCTGTCATTCTGATATTTTTAAATTCAGAAGTTGTTCCTTTGAAATATGTCACAGCTAAAACAAAAAAAAACAATAAAATCCACTCAAAATTGCATTTCTAAAACAGTAGAACAAATAGATTTCAAATAGATTTTTTTCCTTTCAGATAACAAATCAGATTATAGTGCCAAATACAAAAGTATTTTAACCTATTCAAACTATTTCATTTTAGTCAACAAGTAGGTTGGCCTCCCAATTTCTTAATGCTAATTTGGTCTCCCAAATTATTAATGCTAATTTGGTGACATTTATGGCACCTGTAGCATGTCAAGAAAATAAAAAATTCTAAAGGCATTTGTTTGACCCATGCATTTCTTGCAGACAGAATAATAAAGAAAACTAATAAGCTCTTTAAAAAGCAAAGTTACAACACAAAGGTGTCAGTCTTATTTTAGAGTTGGTAAGAGATGAGATGAGATGAGATGCGATGCATTTGGAGAGTAACTGATTTGAGCTGTTTACTTGTAGAGTAAGAGTCTCTAAAGGGTTTTAAGCAAAACTCTTACTTGTGGAGCTCTTTGGCATAAGTTTTCATCACTGATATGAATTGGAGGCATTTTATGAAAAAAATCAAATTTGGACATGAGTAGAACTGTTTCAACTGAAACAAGAACTGGTCGGCTCGAACTCTAGCAATCATGATTTCAGAGCTGTAGTATTTTAATTCTAGTATTGTTTAAATCTGTGCTTCACACAAAGATAAGGCCAAAGTTGTTCTAATCACGATGGAAAAATGAATTTTGGATGGATTTACACAGGCTGAGTGGAAGTTTTACAGCAGCAAGGTAAAGAGACCCTGTCCCATGTATTACTGCCACTCATACAAGAACCACCTAACTTGTGAAGTTGCTCTCTGGAGCCCTCGTCTCAAACAGCGGGTAAGCCTTAAGAAATACATTAGAGCAGACACATTTTTACTGCCTATGCCAGCTGGGTACAAGGCTGTCTTAACTTGGATGTATATGCCTCATTATACAGAAAACGGGCAAGGTTCCCTAGAAACAGACTTACAGACAGTCAAGTGTTATCAACAGTGGGAAGCCCGAGGGATTGTACACACTACTGCTGCATCCACTGGTAGATGCTAAGGAGAAGAACTCACAGCTTTGTTTCTCAGCAGAGCAGAAGCTTCCATGCTCACAAGAGCCCCTAGGAAAACTGCTGCAAAGTGCTCATCTAGGGGTGTCATGTCATCCAGGGGCTGTTAAAGTCATGGCAACAAATTGAAGAAGGTTCTGGTAGTGGTCTGATGTTCTTTACTGTTTCACCGGCACAGAAATATTCTTTTCAATCTTTAGTTTCACATTGGCTCATTGTCCTTGGGGGTCTTTTGATGCTGGATGTCTCTAATTTGCATATAGCCTTGGGCGCACAAACCCTGGGGAGCAGTAGAGGTGATACCCGAGGGAAGGGGAGTAAGTGATGAGTAAGTGATGGGAAGGAATACAAATACAAGGTCAGCAGAAGATGCCTTAACTTATCAAGGGATATTGACAGTTAACAATGGCAACAAAAGGTAAGTTTTAGAATTTTAACACTTAATATTCAATAGCAAATTAACACTTCAATTAATAACTTATTAACACTTAATATTAAAAAGTAAACTGACACCTTAATCAAGTGTTCATGACTTTGGGATTTTATTCTTCACATCAAGTATAGTTTCAGCAGCCACAGCTGAAGCTGTTGAAACATTTAAAGATAATTAAGAAGTCTTCCAATGTAATGTTAAAGGCAACTGAGCTGCTGAAGGAAAATTTATTACGACACTGTCTACAGTCCTTAAATGACAAGATAAGTTTAGATCAACAAAGGGCAAGTCACCTAATACATGAAAACTTGCATCTTATATCAGTAAGAAGTTATTTATTAAGTGAACAACAGGAACACATCATTGCCATGCATTATTCTGTCTATTTCTAACTTTCTATTGTTCGAGATACTTTTTACTTTTGTAAGGTGAAGACTATTAAGAGATCAATTTAAAGCCTAATTTAACACATGAGAGGATATTGGAGAAAAATAGTGGCAAAATCATCAAAGTGTGTTCCAAAGAGGGGTCATTAATTTCTTTTTTGGCAAAGCAGTGTCAGGCTGGAAATTTTCCATTTACATGTATAATTCTAAATCTTCCAACTACTACAGAAGTATTTCCCGGCATTTTAAATATAGTGGCAAAACAAGGGGGACTGGCTTTAAACTGAGAGCTTCAGATTAGATATTAGGAAAAAATTATTTACTCTGTGGGTGGTGAGACTGGCACAGGTTGCCCAGAGAAGCTGTGGATGTCCCATGCCTGGATGTGTTCTAGGCCAGGTTGGATGAGGCTCTGAGATCCTAGTCTAAGGGAAGGTGTTACTTCCAACCCAAACTATTCTATGGTGACTTTATGATTTAGTATAAAAATATAAAAAGTAGGAATGGGTTTGCTTCATGGTACTTTGGACTTACACAGCTGAGCTTATTTGAAATAATTCCATGAATAGTTGGGCTAATAAAGTTCAGTTTCCTGTGGACTTCTCTTATATTGTTGTTAGAAAAAAAAAATAGATTTCTGTTTTACAAGTGTGTCTGTTTGGGTCATTTATGGTATTTCTGGCGTGCACACAGGCAGTGTAATTATAATCAATAATTTCCGTATATAAATGCACTTGAAACAGGCCGGGGGTTCCAAATTAGGTGAAAAGTCACTTGCCAGGCATAGAAGCAGACAGGTTCACAGATGCCTAGGAATTTACGTACAGCCACACTGCAGTACCACATGCCTTATTTCTCTAAGTCATCAGAACAAAAGAAAAACGCTTTTATCTGTGCCAGTAGTGTGTTTTGTTCACCTGTTTTACCATACCCTAAGGCAGAAAGTTGTGACTGCGAAGGTGTGGGTTCATTTTGGTCTGTATGTCTGTGTTTACTAAGTTGCCTCAGGATCTAAGTCTGGCCTGAGTTTTCTAGATATTAATCCTTACTCCTAGCCACTCTATTGTATTTAAAAATATGACCAAGTTATTTTAACTACGTATGAAAATACGTATTTTTAAGACACTGGTTTACACAGCTAAGCCATACAATATTCACACATGCATATACATTTATATGCATAGAAAACTTGTGCTGTCTAAATACACCATTTCAAATGGAACACAACATAACACAAATCAAATATATCACTGCTAAAACTAGGCACTCCTCATTTTGTCTACTATGTGACATTTCTGATGTCATTACTGTTCTGTTCAATTAACTTGAAATATGCTTTCTGATTGCACTTTTTTTTCCCCAAAAAAATCAAGTTACTGAGCAAGTGCCTTCTTGCTGGACAGTTCAGTAGTGCTAAAACGACCAGTGGTGTGTTGTGATTTCCTTTAACCACTATGGGTTTTTTAAAATACATGGGATTTATGGGTTTATTTTAAAATACTTATCTCTGATGGCAGTATTTCCTTTTAAAAAGCACTGAATGGTTTTGATGCTTTTTTTCTCTGTATTGTATTTTGAAGTTTCATTGTTTTAATATACAATAAAGTATTGGAAAAACAAAATCCTAACAGCATCATCAGAACATAACTATATTATCAATGGGCTAGTACATGCTGCAGTTTCCCAGAGTGGCATTTGTGTGTAAAAAATCTTGTCATGTGTCAGTGGGCTACAAATCAGCAAAGCCAAATTCCAAATATGTAATGTGAAAAAAGGGGAAGTTCTTTGGTATGTTGGTATTACAGCTAGCAGGAGATGATGATCAGTGGACTGGAATCTGCAGTGCAGTTGGGGAAAAGATCTTGTGCTTGTGTGCAGGAGCTGGATCACTGAAGGTCTTGCAGATCAGAAACAGAATTTTAAAATTAATCCTGTGCTTCTCAGAGAAGCAGTATAGTGGGCAGAGTAACTCTGGTATGTTTGTGGGCTTGGAAGCAAGCTAGCAACCTGTCACAAACAGTCTTTAAATGCTGGGGGACGGTGCCACAGGCCTCTACTCAGTGTCTTAGTTCCTTGGGCATTAGGAAGTATATTCCAAGCACCTGTAGGTATTACAAACATATGTTAAAAAAAATCAAACAAACTAGCAAACAAAACACCGACTAGAAGAATGTTCTTCTTCTTCTAGAAATCAGAATATAAATACAGCACTTGTAAGAGTCAGGACTAGGACTTCTCCAGCCCCTCTTGGTGCTCTGATCACATGCCTCTCTGTTCCTAAAAAGAATTATGATTTGAAGAGCTCTAAACCATAGCAGGGGCCCCGAATAGACTGATCATGAGTGGCTGGTGATCAGGTAATTACTTATTCTAGTCCCATGCTGTCAAAGGGGAGATAAAAGTCAAAATGCAAATTCTGACCCCCGCCCCCCCCCCACCCCCCCAGTCCCTCTGCTATTCATCAAGGTCACTGATGAATTTTTTACTTTCCTATGCTGTCAGGGAAGGGAACAGGTCAGGCTCAGTCAGCTTTGTACAGAGGGCTGCATGCACAGAAAAGCAATCAGCCCCTCATATTTATTTGTTGTCTCTGTTTACCTTTCCAACACATAGACAAATCATATGTGCAATCCTTTCTTCAGAAAAGTCCCCAAAAGGCTAGCATTGGGCAAACTGTCACACAATGGGCTCTGAAGAAGTTAGCTGTTGTTGTAATGAAAAGCACTACTGCTGTCTAATAAGTGAGAGTTAATAAAATGAAGTGTTAAACCAACATGTGAGTTATGAAGATCTTTCTTCACTAATGGGAGTTATCTAGTGTCCCCATAGATGCTCATTATGTGTTGTTTATATCCAGTAATAAAGTCTTGTATTGCTTCAGTGGCATTAACTGGAAATGGTGCTCTGTGATCATAATAATGTGAGAATAAAAGCTGTCAAGGAATTTTCTTGCCTGTACTTACTGCTCTCTCAATTATTTTCTTGCTCTTCTCTATGCTTCCTATCACAATGATATTTATAGAAGCAATTCTTTAATAAGTTTAAAATAAAATCTAAAAAAAATCTTGATACAGGCTTTGTATGAAGATATTGGGATGTTAGTATATCAGGCTAAACTAATCCCCAATGTAAATCTATTTTTTTCAACACAGAATAAATCTGGGTCAAAAATGTCCAAAAGAAATTTCGTCAAGATATAAGGTTCAAATTAAAAAGTGCAACAGAGCAACACATCTGTTGAGTGTTTTCAAGCGTGTCCTTGTATGCCCTATTGTGATTCCAACATAGCCCTGGGGTAAAAATGTGAAGAACTCTCCCATTTTTCTGTGATGTGAAGTGTCACAGGACCAAGCTAGCATTAGTTCTCTGGTATGCAAAGGAGACATCAATTCATTTTATAAACTGGTTTTGGATAAATGATGCTGCAACATTTTTCAGTGTTAATGGGGATTACAGTTGTTAATGGGGATTCAGTTTTGAATGAGATCCTTAAATGTTGGGATATATTGGAAAAAGCTGAATATTTTCAATTGTGCCCTTCTGTTTCTCTGAGATTAAAGGAAACAGTAGGTTAAAAACTGAAAAATATTTATAAAGAAAAGAATTATTATTCTGTCATACTCAGCTGTAGTGCTCTAAAGTGATCCTCTACTGTGAGGAACAGGAGGACTCAAACAAACTGGAATTAAATATGGTTTCACATCCTTAAACATTTCAGTATGTTTTCTAAGGAATTCTGCTCTTTTTAATAATTCAGTTTTTGCATGTGAGTGTGTGCATGATAGTTTCATAGTCATTCTACCTGATTACTTCAGGCTTTGTTGTCCAATTCCTACCTAATGGGTCTGAAAGATACTAAGTTCTTACAAGTCTGATGAAATTGTGAGCCCTGGGGATTGTCAAGGGCTGTGTTAATTTTGAATGACTTGATTTTTTGGTGAGGAGGGAAGAAACAGGAGGCAGGAGGTGCTTTCAGTGTCAGAGGCTGGGATTCTTCTGCAAGGTGTGGTGAGGACTATAACACAGCAAACTGTTTCCCTGTAATGAATGAAGTGAATGGGGGGATGCAGAAGTCTACCTGCAGCCTGTGAGAAAATGTGTTCGTGCTGGAGTGCATGGATGTTGAAAAGCTGTAACCTAGTGGAAAACGTGAACAGAGAGAGAGAAGATAGAGAAAGAGAACCTTTGCTTTCAAACTATAACAATTCATCCTTTAAAAACTACATCCCATGAACTAAAGTGACCCATGCCATGTAGTTCAAGAATTAATATTTTGCCTATGAGAGGCACTCATGTTACAGCAGGTTAGGCAGGACTGCTACTCCTGAAAATTAAAACCACATTGGAAAAGTTCACAGAGAACTGTCTCCCATGGGAAAGACTCCATGGTGTAAGAGAAGAGACTCCTCTCCCTAAGCAAATGGAAGAAAGATTTTAGAAATGACAAACTGACTAAAACCCCTGTTTTGTCTCTCTTCACTATTGGTGGGAAGGAAAGAAGGGTGGGGGGGTTGGGGGGGTGGGGAGAAGGTGTTCTAAGGGTTTATTTTAGCTCCCATTATCTTCTTCTAATTCTGTTAATTAATTTTTCTTTATACCTTTTAAGTTTTGAGCCTGTTTTACCCCTTAGGTGTTTTCTCCTAATCCTTATCTCACCCCATGAGTCTCTTGGTTTTTCTTTCCTCCTCCTTCTGCTCAACTACAGCAGAGGAGAATGAGTTAATGGTTTTCCATGGGTCCCTAGCTTCTAGCCAGTGTCAAACCCAAACCCTGACAAGGGGAGACCCTCATTATTACTACAAGCAGGGATAGTGCTAAAGTGTGAACCTCCCCCACCCTTATTAAAATCTATGTCTAAATGCAGACAAAGCATCAGCTGGCCCACATATTTTATTCAGACAAGAGCAAATCCAAGCACAAGACCCAGATACAAAGCAGATCAGGGCTCACTAACTCCACTGCTGATGTGAGATTTGTATTCAGTAAATTTTGAGCCTCTTGATTAATAGCACCCTGGACAAGAAAGCTGTTTCAAAGTAGTTTTGGAAACTTATGCACTGTTTTTTATGCAATAATATGTAAAGTGTTCTTCACAAATATTAAAGACAGATGGCACTGGCCTTGCAGATACTCAGAAATACAGAGAAAAACAGTATATATATATATATATATATATGTGTGTGTTTGTGTGTGTGTGTATAAATGTACATATATTTGAAAAATCTTCACATATATTTATATATGCACACATATCTAAATATGTGTTCCTGTATGCATGTATGTGTCTATGTACTATATATGTTGATAAAATGCTGTTGCCACATTGTCAGTTAACATTCTGAGAATAGTCCTCAGTTGAGGACTTCATATTTAGACTCCAGTGAATACTGGTGAATTTAATATTTTAAAAGTTAGACATTTAGGTGACCAAAAAATGGATTTACCAAAATTATTTTATCTATTTCTTGGGCCAATATCAGTATTCGGGCAGAGGGACTGCATCAGGCAAGGCCTCCCCTCCCCTCCCCTCCCCTCCCCTCCCCTCCCCTCCCCTCCCCTCCCCTCCCTTCCCCTCCCCTCCCCTCCCCTCATAATCTCTTGTGGGCAGCTCAATCCCTAAACTCCCTCTGTTAAACTTCCTCCTTCTTTCTTCATCTGTCACATCCAATCATCATTCTGGTATACGTTTAAAAAATCAATTTTCTGTGAGAAAATGGATACAACTAGAGCAAACAGTTGCCTGAAAGTTACACAGTGCAGGAGAAGTGAAGATGACATGCTGCCCTTTTAATATGTCTATTCAGTATTTACTGTCAACTTCAACTAACATTTATATATATGAATATTTTAAAACAAGCTCATTAATACACCCAAGTACTTACTTGATTAAATATGCTACAATCAGCTCCGTCATCCCATATTCCTTTAAATACTAGTGATTTGTCTGTACAAGGAAAAGCAGAGAATGAGGATATAATGGAAAATGAAATTGTTTTGATAGTTCTGATTTGACATATTGCTTCTTCATAGAAAGAATTGATCTTTGATTATCAGCCAAATATCTTCAGTATTACCTTAATGGTTAGAATTGGCACTTTTATGATATTATTATGATAATACTACAGTTTTTATTTGGATTTCAAATAAGGCATTTTGGTATACAAGTAGGATAAATTCAAAACAGTAGAGATTACCAGCTGTCACAGTGAGATAGTTCCATGAATATATAAGGCTGTACTTTCAAAGTACAAGTGTACAAGTCGTAGTCAGAATAAAGTTGGAATTATAAATCCTAAATCTTATAATATGTACCTAAACCAGTTTTATGTTCTTGCATGTATTTTTCCTCTTTTCTTGTGTAGTTTTTTGTTTGTTTGTTTTGTTTTTGTTTTTGTTTTGCTTTGTTCTGTTTTGTTTTTTGGCTATCTGAGAGATGGGGTGGCAGCTGACTTCTTAAATTTAGCTTGAAGATTATGTTTCACTCCAATAACCTGTATTGACCAAAACTGTTGTTCTTACTATGGAATATGCTATTGTTATCTAGAACTAGTGTGTTTAGCAGGTGTCACTGAGACATTCAACATTAGGCCATCTTCATATATTCATTCATTGTTTGTGTTTGTGTGTGTATGTGTGTGTGTACAAATATGGAGCATTATTAAAATAGGTTGGTTAACAAGAGATATGCATGTAACCATTTTGAGGGCAGTCACTGATCATGAACAGGCTCTTGATACATTTCTATGAGTTTACAATGGCCATGAATGTCTGCTACCGTTTTTCCCCACAGTGAAAAAGGAATACACAGCCTTTGCTGTGGGACAAGTCAGAAATCCTCAGCTGATAGTATAAAAAGCAGGGAAAGGTAAGTGTCAATTTCTGCACTGGTCAGAAGGAAGATTGGGAGCTAGGTAAAGCTGCCAGGAGCCTACAAAGCCCACCAAGAGACTTCTGGAGATGAGTGTAAAGTAGCTGTTAGTGTTTCTAAGACAGAATGAATTTATTTCATTTGCAGTCTGTTTACTGGTCCTGGAAAGCTGTTAGCCAAACAGCTCTCAGGTTATATTGAGAAGAATTACCTGTGTATCTGCTCAAATGGGTTTATGAGGTTGCTGCCGGCGGGGGACTCCCTTGGTGAAAAGACATGCTCATGCACTGTTGTTTCCTCTGACTGGACATGGTTAAAGCCTTTATGCCATATTCTTCAAAACTGCAAATTATGGAGCTACTGCTTTGTCATCTCACTGTGAATGATTCAGCAGATCACTCTCTTTTTTTAAGTTTCAAAAGTTAATGTGTCATTTTGGTTACATGTACTTATCTCATTCCCCCAACCCCAAATTGCCTAAGACCATCAGTTGCAAATAAAGGAAATGCTTCTAATAGAAGGAGGGAAAGTTGCATTGGACTAGGACTGGTGAAACATTACTGCTATTTAAGAGGGTTCTAGTTACGTTTATAAGGTTACTGAGAAGTTAAGTAACTTTTAAACCTGATGTCTTCACCTGGGAAGAAACAGAGGAAACACCACAAAATTATAGAGCTAGAGATGTGTATCATTATTGGAAGTGAAATAATCACATACTCCTCATTCTGTTCTCAAAGTATATAGGAAAATTTGAGTTCAGATGCAACCTAAGGAACTTTATCTGCAATGTTTACAGGGCTCAGAGACTTTGTGTGGACAGACTTCTGATTGAGAGGATATCTTTCAGGGGTTCTCTGCTGCCTAACTGCACCTGTTACAAAAAGAGAGCCAAGAGATCTATCTCCCTGCACAGGGCAGGAAAAAAAACCCAAACAGACAAAAAAACCTCAAACCAAACCAATAACAAGCAAACCAACCAATCAAATAAACAAAACCCCTAAGGTAAAAGGGATTCTGGAGTGAAGCAGTTTTAATTTTTAAGACTCTTCAAGAGACAGCTGCAGCACCTGGAGGATGCAAGCATCTCCCCTGAGCCTACCGTGGTCCTGCAGCAGCTCTGACAAGCTGAGCAGCCTCCCCAGTCCAGGGGTCGGGGGAGAGCTGCCTCGTTCCATCTAGAGGGAACACGATCTGAAACCTGGCTCCAGGGTATTGATTTGCAGAATTCAGCCCTGTTCCGGATGGGCAGAGCTTGTTTTTCTCTTACAGCGTGAGTTTTAAAGACCAGTGCAGCAGGGAAGGGTCGGAGCGGCTTGGGGTAGGAATCAAAACGGAACAGCACAGAAAACAGATTACTGAAATGCATTCGGGATCCTTTCACGGCAATAATATTTACGAGTCACCAGGATGCGTTGGTACCAGGGGGTCCAGGACCCCACTTTTGGGTGTGCCTGAAGGAGATGTACTGGGGGAGGGGGGTGGTGTTTAAATGTTTTTGCCAGGCAAATGCTTTCCTTGAAGATGCCCTTTGTCAGGCGAGGTTAAACTATCTGACAACGGTGCTGAATTCATAGCGGAAAAGAGTGGATATTGTGAGCAAAACGACCGATACTCACTATTTGCCAAATTCTGATTTGCTTTTAGGGTAATATTCGTTACTTCTGTCACGGAAAGGGCCGGGGCTGAGGCACGAGTGGCCGTGGACCGGTGCCTGGTGGCAGCCGCTGTGGAAATACAGGATTTTGAGGTCGGATTTACTCGTCGCGCTTTTGGCCCTGCCCACGCCTCCTAAAACCTGTGAGCGGAGTAGGCAGAAGGAGTGAGGCGCGGAGGGAAGGGGGAAAGGAGAATCTGGTGTTTCCTTACGCGCAGTTTGCAGAGGCGGTTTGGTTTGGCTCTGTTTTCCGTCCGAAGGGGATCTCGAAGTCCTTCCCGTCTCGGGCCTGGGCTGCCTGCTACCATCCTCCCTCCCTTCGCCCGGAGTGAGGGAAGCGGCTCAGCTCCCGCTGCCTCAAACTCTGCTTCTCTGGAGCCAAGTGTTGTTTCCCGTGAGAGGTTTTTATCCTCCGGGCGGGGCTATTCGGGCTGTAGGTCTCCTCTTTGCCCTGCCCACGGGGATTTGCTCTTGCTGGAAATACTTTTTTTTCCTGTTTTGCATTTATATTACCGTGTGTATTATATTTACAGGGTATGGTCTCGCACTATATACTTGATACGGATCCCCTGGAGTCGCCTTTGGATTTTTATGGGCCCTTTCACGGCCTTATTGTTTTTCAAGGTGGTATTTTGCTCCAGCTTCGTCAACTTAATGGAAAAGCAGGCAGAACAAACCCTAAAAACTGGGGAGTAGACAGAGGGAAGATTTCAGTAAGGGGCTTCCTTGGGATTTTCTTGAAAGCTGGGAGGAATAGGTGAGTGGGCAAGGGAGACCACAAAAACGTCTCCCCTTGGGGTGGGGCAGGGGACTGTGGGGACACCGCAACGCCTGGAGGACCGTCCACTGCAGACTTTCACCCAGGGCCGTATCCATATCCTTGTCCTTGTCCGTGTCCGTATCCGTATCCTTGTCCATGTCCTTGTCCGTATCCGTATCCGTATCCGTATCCGTATCCGTATCCATACACGTACATGCACACGTATGTACACATATACATATACATATACATACACATACACATATGTACATATGCGCATACATATATGTGAATTTTCGAAGCACCCAAAATTATGCTTATCCTGCATTTAAATATACATATATATATATATGGGGTTTTCTTTTCCAGTTTGTTTGGTCTTTTTCTGCAAAAGGCCGGCTTTGAAACCATTAAAGTTGTTTCATCAATTAGTGTGATTTGAAACTAAGCCTATGTTGCGTTTTAGCCTGCCCTTAGCAATTAGGCTTTAGATTAATGAAGTTTTGATTGTAGAAGCTGCCTTGTTTGCATTTATGTGGATGAACCAGCTGCTGAAACATAAAGAACTGCACCTGACACAATCACTGAGTTCAGGATTAATACAGGGAATCAAGAATTCACTGTGCTACATGGCAATCTCAGCACTACATTAGAGTCACTCATGCAAAATGACCCAAATTTGCAATGAGCACAATTATCAATCCAAAGATGCATTTTAATTTAGGGGCTGACCTTTTCTTTCATTTCACTTATTAAATATAATGATTATGTGCTCCTTAGTATGCAAGGCTGGAGAAGATGAGCTTTTTTACTCCCTTGTGAGCCTTACCAAAGTGTCCTTACTACAATCCTTGATATTTAGAATAGACAAGAAATTCTGTGCTCTGTAACCTGAAAGGGCTTGTTTCTTTCTTTTGTTCAGCGTTTACATGAATAAAATAGAAAGGATTTGGGAATTTTTTTCAATTTTTTTTTTCTTTTCTCTCTCATTAAGCAATTGCTTCCAATTTAAAGGACAAATATTATGTATCTCTCTCCCCACCCGCCAAATTGTTCAATGCATTCTCATACCTAAATCACCCACCATTCCTGTCCTTGGTTGAGGGGTGTTTCACCAAACTTAAACTGCTCAAGTGAGAATCTAGCAAAGTAGTTTCTCTCTTGATCGCTCCTGACACCCAAAGATCGTGAATTCAGAAAAGAAATAAAAATTTGAGCTCTATTTACCTTGCTTTTGTGTATCTAGGTATTGAAATTTTTACCTACGATGTGGGGAGGAGGGCTCAGAGGGGACAGGCAGGAAGTGAAAAAAGTGTGGATTAAGTGATAATTTGGAGCAAAGAGCATGCAGTTCAAAAGCTAAAGCTCCCATTGGAGAACAGAAAATTTAATGAGCTTTTAATGGATGCAATGCTCAGAGTAGTAAATTATTTGCTAGTTGACGATGTTACCAGCATGTTGATTAGGGTTGCTTGGTTTTTACTAGACATTGACTGAATCAAAACAGTTCTGCTTGGGGGTCTCTCATGGTGCAAATGGACATTCGGAACAGAGATTGTCAGTAAAGGTGAGTGTGCTCCAGGTATCGTTTAAATGTGGCGATAAAATTCTTCTGATAAATATTTTCAAGCTTTTTAAATCCACAGTGTTCACGTAATGTATTGTAAACTGTTTAAAGAAACAGTAGGCCTAGAAAGACCTTCTGACAATTCTTGTTTCTTTTTGGATGGTAGATATGACATTTTAGTCAGTAATTTTTTAGCATTACCTTCAAAATTACTTTAGGACAAAAATATAGGCAATAAACGGAATCTGAACACTTAATGTACAAAAATAAATAAAAAATTACATACAGAAGTTATTATTTCCAGATACATTAGTAGCGTAATTAAAGTTTTTGTAAATCCACATTAAATATTTGTGCATTTAAAACTAGATTTTTTAAATATCAGATGCTGTTTGACTTTTTTCTTATCATCATTTCTTTATAAGGACATCCCTTTACTGTGAAATGAGACTGCTTTTTACTTCAGTATGCTCCAAGTAAAGCAACAAAACAAAACTCCATTGGTATTAACACCACAATGGGGAGGGTGACTATTTTTCTTCTGTATATGCTGGCTGTAAATATTTAGCCTATTGAATGCTCAGAGAAACCTTGGATTGCAAAGTTCAGTTCTCTTACTTACTTGATATGTGCCTGTTTTAAGACAATGATATCGTTTTGATTGCCTGTCTGTTTTCAACTGTATAGATTATCAAGAAAAGTGAATTAAAAGAAAAAACACAAAACCCCTGAAGGCTTATAGGCCAGAAGCTTTGCATTTTATTTTAATGACAGAGTTCCTTTTCTGTAAGTCCCAATTACACTGAGTTACTCACTCATGATGATCGGATTCCTTTAAAATCCAATAAATAACTATCTATGTGTTTTATCTATTCCTGTTTATGACCCAAGAGGTTAAAAGCTTTTGACTGGCATTTGACTTCTGACCTCACATAAATGTTATCTTATCAGTTCCTGCTTGTTAGCTTGTATTGATTGCTCATCCATGATGGCTTTTAGATAAAGGGGGTTTTATTATATTTCCTATTGAAACTGAACCATTTGCATTGTTCTTCATCTGTAGTCTCCATCCCACAGAGTAACCTTGTAACCTACCGATTTTTGCTGAATAGACTAAAATCCAAACTATTTACAGCTTTTAGGAGGCCTTAATTTTATCCAAAAAATTGTTGCTGGACTTGTAAGATTGATTGGTCTTTTTTTAGCAACTCTGTGATCCAATGTTGAATGTTATCTTTATATCGTTTCCATAACTTTTAATAATAGTGCATTTTAACCAAGAGAAAAGGACTTAATATACTCATACAAAGTTGTATTTTCTACTGGATTTGAGAAGCCTCCCTAAAGATACACTATATTCATACTATATTTTTTTCATCTGAGAATGTTGTAGTTGTTGGATAATCTATGCTAATTTTGCCTAACATATTGAAGGGATTTCTTTTATGTTACATATTCTTCTGTGTCTTTCTGTCGTCATGCACCCAGACTTATCAGTGTGATGACTCAGGTGCAGGTGTTCCTCCAGACAAACTTACATGATGTTCTGCTGTGAATATAAATTTAAATATGTTTAATATGTTTTGTTACTCTTTGCAAGGGTGTTAGGAGAATGTAACTGTAGTTCCTCTATCAGATTTGCTAGAAGACATTTTCCATTAATTTTCTGTAGAAACTGGTCTATAATCATAGACAAAGAATGAAAAGGCAGCCATCTTGTAGGTGTCATATTGCATTTTTCTCCATGGTTCTTTTCCATGGAGTGTTTATGTTCTACTGCTATTTTATTTGCTTTCACCTTGTTTTACCACTGTGCTGGTTTTACCCTGAGGGGAGGGCACACTAGGACATTTTTCTCCATGGGAATTTCCTCTGTAAATTGATGGGACCACTTGGAGGCTGGTTTAGATGTTGACAGCATGAGAAACCAATTGGAAAAGTCGGTTTGCTCCGTGAATCCCATTTGAAGCAAGTAAACCCCGGGAAAGCTCCCTTGCATTGCCGGCCTTTCACAAGGTAACACTGACCTGGCCCGGGCCCGCTTCCAATGTGGCCAGGGCCAGGCGGGAGCGGGCTCCGGAGGCTGCTGGGCCTCGTTTTAACCAGGGGTCCCAGCGGCCAAGGGGAGGAGAGCCCATTGCTGGGATTCTCGCCTTTTCCCGGTGTGGCCGTGCTCGGCGGGGCCCTGCCCAGCCGCCCTCACGGCCTGGGGGGAGGCAGCTGGGCCCGGTTTGGGAGAGCCCCCCACGGCTTTGTGTGCTGGGCAGGGCAGAGGGAGAACCCCCGGCCCGCGGCTGGAACTGAATGCAGTCAGTGCGGGAAGAAAGCCATGGAGCCAAAGGCTTGTCACCCATTTCTCCTCTGACTGGACTAGGTAGTTTTCATCCTGCCCCTCCAGCGTGGCCTGGGCGGCCTGAGATCCTGACACAGCTCCAGCATGGCCTGGCCCAACTCCTGCAACTTCCGTGTGAGATTTTAATTTTCCCAATGCTCAGATATCACTTACAGACCTTCCATCCTTCCTTGGGTGAGAGGAAAAATAGCAGAAAGGATACACCAAAGTCAATGATGTAAAAGCTAAGTTTCTAGATAGATGGAAAATGAAGAGATGCCATGAAAGTTGGCTGAAATATCTTTTTGCAAGTTATAGGTGTGGACTGTACTTCACGAAAAAAATTCCTTTAAACTATGGAAAAAAAGAAAGACATGGGGGGTGGAGCAAGGTGTAAAGTGTTTGAAGAATCCTTTGCCCTGAGGAAAAGGAGGGGAATCTCTCTTCCTGGGAATGAACTATAAACAGAGAGAAGTGAGCAAAAGAGAACTTTTGCCTTGGAGTAGCTCAACCTTAAAAGTAATACCTGATGACTATTTAACATGGCCCGCAACTCAGTTCTGGGAAGACTGTGAAGTGGGAGGAAATTCATGATAGCAGATCCCAGGCAGCTGTTAATCATGAAAAAGTGGATTCCAGAGAGAACTGGGAATTTCCTCTCTTGATAAAAGATCCTTATAGCTAAACAAGAAGAAGCTCCTCTCCCTAAAGTGAATTGAAAAAAATCATTTAAGTAATGAATTGACTAAAGTGTCCCTGTATGTTGTTCAGCTGTAACAAAGGGAGGAAGAAGAACTGGTCTGAAAATCTGTTCTGAATTTATTATTATTATTCTTTGTGTTGTTAATAAAGTTTTTCTTTATTCCCTTTTAAGTTTTAGGCCTGCTTTACTTTTACTCCTAATTCTATTTCACAACAATATTACAGTTGGCAAACCCAAACTATTACGACCACATAGTACTTGATATGCAGAAAAAAAAAAGAAAAAAAATCCTTGGTCCATATACTAAAGAAAAGTAGTATTCCTCTTTTGCACTTCAGGCAATCACCATCTAGTGGTAACAAGGAAATTACACCTAGTAATTTTTGCATCCTGTGGCACTTTGTGGAAGTGTATTTGCAAAAAGCAAAAAGGAAATATATAAGCAAAATGTTATCATTGTGAACAAAATTAATTTTCCTGCATACTAACATGTGGCAAATGTGCCATTCCAGACTGCTAAAACAGGAAATCTCCTGGATGCACCCTCCCCTAAATTAACTTTGTTCTGGATAATATTTATTAAAAAAAAAAAAAGATTGCTGTTTTAATTGTTCACATTGTCACTATGGAAAGCTTAAGGATTTGATTCTTGTTAACATTGCTTTTATTTCAACAAAGGAAGTATTTAATGCAATTCTTATTTTTGTACTTAAAATATTGTGTATTTTAAAGATGTAGGCTCAAAAATAAAATGTCACACCCCCCAAAAAATCTGCTGAATTTTAATTTAGTAATTTTATAAATGGGTATTATGATGTTCCTACCTGGTTAGAGCATTTTTAAAGGAAAGCTGAAATTTGAATATTCACAACCCGGCCATCAGAAATGTGAAAATAAGGGTGTGAACTATTTGCCAATGAAATAAATGCTGTCAGCAGCACCGTCATTAACATGCAGATTGTTCAGTTCAGCATTAGCTGCTCCAGATGTAATTGATTAAGCCGGTATTGGCAATTTAGTATCAAACCTTTAATAGTAGTTTGAACATAGTGGGTCTTGATTTGTTTGAAAACTTGCTGGAAACCAGAAAACTTTTCCCTTCCAAAAGAAAAAAAAAAGAGAGGCAAGAAAAGGCTTGAAATGTAAAATAAAATCACAACACTAATTAGTCTTAGTGTTTAATTTTGTCAGCTTTTTGTTAAATGTAAAGCATATTGGAAATGCTAAGTATTATAAATAACTCAGAGGACCCAGATAATTCATTACTGTAGTGTTTCAGAATAACACCCATTCATGCATCCATGAGAAGAGAACTTTTCTTTCTCTTGTGCACAGCATAAATCAAACTTGTTTCTTCTGTTTCTGTAACATTTTTATAAAATCTTACTGAGAATAAATGGTGAGATCAGTTTTCAAAATGGAAAATAAATACTGATCAGGAGTGTACTGGTTTGAACAACAAAACCAGTGAGACTTCAAGTCAGTAATACAATTTTTAATAGGGAAGAGGAAAAAAAAGAGAAAAAACAAAATACATGCAATAATAAAAATAAAACCACTGACAGAGTCAGAATACAACCTGATACCCTGTCAGTCAGGGTGCTGGTGCAGTTTTCCTCCAAAGGGTCCAGCGATGATGTCGATAAAAAACTGGTTCTTCCTCTGGAATCCAGTGGAAAAAGGCTGCCTTTGGCGTTCTAAACCTCAGTTTTTATCTAGGTAGGAAAGGCTTGGCTCATCATCCTGGCTGGAGCATCTCCCAATGGGATGATGTAATCTTATCAGTTATACAGTAGGACTGAATGGCCCATTAACAGAAGATACTTCCCACAGAGATAAGAATGATCACCCTTATCAGTTATGGCCCATCAACAGAAGACATTTCCCACAGAGATAAGGATGATCACCCTTCTCAGATGGTAATAGAATATGTACGTTGTATTGTAAACCAGGACATAATCCACCCCTTATTCTATTACCATCTACATTATACCCAAACCAATACCCTATATATTTACATATAATACAGAATGAAACCCTACACACAGTTCTCTCTTAAAATAAGGTTTCCTTGCGGTACACAGCGGGTTTCCCCATCTTTCTGCATTACCCACCAAGTATAACCAGGTCCTTGAGCAAAAATAATCCCACTGATTGGTTTGCCTTTGCCTGTGGTGAGATTGATCCAAACAGTCTTTCCTAAAATACCTTTCATGTGTACCACAGGGATTTTGTCTCCATCCACTGTGTGCAGGGGTTCAGATTGGGCAGGACCAGCTCTATTGATGGACCCTCGGGTACTGACCATCCAGGTGGCTTTTGCCAAGTTCATTTCCCAATTTCTGAAGGTTCCCCCACTGAGTGCCTTCAGGGTAGTTTTAAGGAGTCCATTGCACTGTTCAACTTTCTGGGCAGCTGGCGTGTGGTAAGGGATATGATATATCCATTCAATACCATGTTCTCTGGCCCAGGTGTTGATAAGGCTGTTCTTGAAATGGGTTCCGTTGTCTGACTCTATTCTTTCAGGGGTACCGTGCCTCCAAAGGACTTGTTTTTCTAGGCCCAAGATAGTGTTCCGGGCAGTAGCATGAGGCACAGGGTAGGTTTCCAACCATCCTGTGGTTGCTTCCACCATGGTCAGTACATAGCGATTGCCTTGGCGGGTTTGGGGAAGGGTGATGTAGTCAATTTGCCAGGCTTCCCCATACCTGTACTTTGACCATCGTCCACTGTACCACAGAGGCTTCACCCGCTTGGCCTGTTTGATTGTGACACAGGTCTCACAGTTCTGGATGACCTGTGAGATGCTGTCCATAGTAAGGTCCACCCCTCTGTCACGGGCCCATCGGTATGTTGCATCTCTCCCCTGATGACCAGAGGCATCATGGGCCCAACGAGCTAGGAATAATTCTCCCTTGTGCTGCCAGTCTAGATCCACCTGTGATATTTTTACCTTGGCAGCTCGGTCCACCTGCTCGTTGTTGTGATGCTCTTCATTAGCTCGACTCTTAGGTACGTGCGCATCCATATGTCGAACCTTCACGGTTAGCTTCTTTACTCGGGTGGCAATGTCCTGCCAAATCTCAGCAGCCCAGATGGGTTTCCCTCTGCGCTGCCAGTTGGCCTTTTTCCAGCGATCCAACCATCCCCACAGAGCATGAGCTACCATCCATGAGTCAGTGTAGAGATAGAGCTTTGACCACTTCTCCCGTTCGGCAATATCTAAAGCCAGCTGGACGGCTTTTAATTCTGCGACCTGACTCGATCCACCTTGTCCCTTGGTAGCTTGTGCAACTAGTCGTGTGGGGCTCCGTACTGCAGCTTTCCATTTTCAGCTAGTGCCTACAACTCGGCAGGAACCATCAGTGAAGAGGGCATATCGTCTTTCAGTCTCCGGTAGCTCATTATATGGTGGGGCTTCCTCGGCACGTGCCACTTGCTCCTCTTCTTCAGAAGATAACCCAAAACTCTCATCTTCAGGCCAGTTTGTAATTATTTCCAGAATCCCAGGGCGATTCAGATTTCCAATATGGGCGCACTGAGTGAGGAGGGCAATCCATTTGCTCCATGTAGTGTCAGTGGCATGATGTGTGGAAGGAACCTTTCCCTTGAACATCCAGCCCAGTATCGGTAGTCGAGGTGCCAGAAGCAGCTGTGTTTCGGTGCCAATTACTTCAGAGGCTGCTTGAACTCCTTCATAGGCAGCCAAAATTTCTTTCTCTGTGGGAGTGTAGTTATTTTCAGACCCTTTGTAGCTTCTGCTCCAGAATCCCAGTGGTCGGCCTCGGGTCTCACCAGGTACCTTCTGCCAAAGGCTCCAGGATAGACCATGATTTCCAGCTGCAGAGTAGAGCACGTTCTTTACCTCTGGTCCTGTCCTGATTGGGCCGAGGGCTACAGCATGAGCAATCTCTTGCTTGATCTGGGCAAAGGCTTGCGGCTGCTCAGGGCCCCAGTGGAATTCGTTCTTCTTGCGGGTAACCAGGTAGAGAGGGCTCACGATCTGGCTGTACTCAGGGATGTGCATTCTCCAAAAGCCTATGGCACCTAGGAAAGCTTGTGTTTCCTTCTTGTTGGTTGGTGGAGACATAGCGGTGATCTTGTTAATTACCTCTGTTGGGATCTGACGACGTCCATCTTGCCATTTGAATCCTAGAAACTGAATTTCCTGAGCTGGTCCCTTGACCTTACTTCGCTTAATGGCAAAACCAGCCTTCAGCAGAATCTGAATAATCTTCTCTCCTTTCTCGAAGACTTCCCCTGCTGTGCTCCCCCATACAATGATGTCATTGATATACTGTAGATGTTCGGGAGCCTCACCCTTTTCCAGTGCAGCCTGGATCAGTCCATGGCAGATGGTGGGACTGTGCTTCCACCCCTGGGGCAGTCGGTTCCAGGTGTACTGCACGCCCCTCCAGGTGAAAGCAAACTGAGGCCTGCATTCTGCTGCCAGAGGAATGGAGAAAAATGCATTGGCAATGTCAGTGGTGGCGTACCACTTTGCTGCCTTGGACTCCAACTCGTACTGGAGTTCCAGCATATCCGGCACGGCAGCGCTCAGCAGTGGAGTCACTTCATTCAATGCACGATAGTCCACAGTCAGTCTCCATTCTCCATCAGACTTGCGCACAGGCCAGATGGGGCTGTTGAAGGGTGAGTGGGTTTTGCTGACCACCCCTTGGCTTTCCAGTTTACGAATCATCTCATGGATGGGAGTCACAGAGTCGCTGTCGGTACGGTATTGCCAACGGTGTACTGTTGTTGTGGCAATTGGTACCTGTTGCTCTTCAACTCTCAATAGTCCCACAGCAGAGGGGTCATCTGAGAGACTAGGTAAGGTATTCAGTTTTCTGATGTCTTCCGTCTCTACAGAAGCTATCCCAAAAGCCCAGTGATATCCCTTTGGGTCTTTGAAATACCCATTTCAAAGATAGTCTATGCCGAGGATGCATGGGGCCTCTGGGCCAGTCACAATGGGGTGTTTCTGCCACCCTTTCCCAGTTAAACTCACTTCAGCCTCTACTACAGTCAGCTGCTGGGATCCTCCTGTTACCCCAGAAATAGAGATTGACTCTTCTCCTGCATACCTTGATGGCATCAGGGTACATTGGGCGCCAGTGTCAACCAAAGCCTTATGTTTTTGTGGGTCGGATGTGCCAGGCCATCGGATCCACACAGTCCAGTAGATCCGATTGTCCCTCTCCTCTACCTGGCTAGAGGCAGGGCTCCTCTATTTCTGGTCTTGGTACACGTTTCTTCCTGTAGATAGGTTCTTGAGGTCCCTTCAAGAGGATCAGTCATATCATCGTTCTGATACTGTTTGGAGTTCTGTGCACGAGAGACTGGAGCAGCGTTGACTCTAGATGAGCTTCTTGTGTTCAGTGTCCCTCTTTTCAGTTCACGTACCCGGGCTGCTAAGGAGGAGGTGGGTTTTCTATCCCACTTTCTCATGTCTTCTCCATGCTCCTGAAGGAAAAACCAGAGGTTACCTTGTGGAGTGTGTCCTTTCTCCCTGGCTGGGAAACGCCGGCTCCTAATGGCAGAGACTCTTGTTGGTTCTGGTGAGATCTGGTAGTTTTCTGCCTTAAGTTCTTTTTTAAGCTTCTGATGGCCATCTTCAATCAAGCTCCGGACTTGCTCAACCAGCCTTATTTCCACGGTTGAGACATGGGTACGAAATGGGGCAGTGACAGTGTCCTCATAAATTCTTAGTTTATTGGCCAAGACGCCTACCATGTCCTCACCTTCCCTCCATTGCAGCGTTGCCAGGTAACGGGAGTACATCTCTGGTCCAAGCCGTGCGAATCTCAACCACATCTGTGATGTGCACCGGACACAGTCTGGGCTCTTAGGAAATCTCTCATCTTCTGAGAAAATGATCTCCAGCACAGCCAATTCCCTCAGGCATCGGATACCTTGTTCCATTGTGCTCCATTTTCCTTGGTGCACCTGGAGATCTTCTTTACAAACATATCTGTCCTTCACACTTGTCAGCAGTCGCCGCCAGAGGCTGAGGGCTTCTTGGGTTTTCCCGATCCCCTGGTCAATGACCACATCCCGGGACAGAGATCCCAGTTTCCTGGCCTCACTTCCATCCAGAACTGTTTCATTGGCTGCATCGTCCCAGATGCAGAGCAGCCAGGTCAGGATGGACTCGTTTGCCTGGCGGGTGAATTCCCTCCGCAGGTCACGCAGCTCACCCAGGGATAGAGAGCGAGTGATGATTTCTGGCTCTGTCTCTTCTGCTGGGTGCGAAGGTCCTGCCACGTCCTCATCAGTGACTATGCGAACTGATTTGCTCTTTGATTTCTTCTTCTGAACGGGGGCAACTGCTACTGGTCTGGGCTGTTCTGGTTCGGTGACACTTTGTGTGGAGATGCTGATGGCACTTTTGGTTCCTTCTTCCTGGATAAAAGTCTGTGTAGAGATGGATGCTGTTGCTTTTCTTTTGGCTCTTTTCTCCTTTGTGACAGTCTGTGCAGACATGGACGCAGTAGATTTGTTTCTTTTTTCCTCTTCCTCAAGAATACGCTGCACTATACCATGTAGTGTTTTGTTTCTTAGCATGTTGCAGGCTGTGAAGGCTGTGCAGAGAAAACAAAGCAGAACTAACAACAATATTATGCTGTCCTTGGCATCCAGAGAGAACTCAACATTTCCAAAAACTGCTGTGCCATGCCTGAAAGATTGGAAAAAATCATCCTTTTCCCCTGCCCCCAGGGGCTGGGTGCGATTGTTGAGACCCCAGATGTAGCAGCCTAGACTAGGACAAACAAACAAAGTTGAGTATATATTCCGAATGATGTTCATTGCCTCAGAGGTTATCATGCAATAGACATAATAGACCAATAAAGCAATTTTTATACCATACCCTGGTCTACACAGGAGCATTACAACCGGCAGATAGTTCCCCATGTGCGGCAAAATATAGAGAGTAAGATATAAAACCCACATAAGCATGTTGAGAATCATGGTGAATAGGTGGCTGGCACAATTCAAAATTGTGATGCTGGCTTTTTTCTCAGTACCTTCGAGCCCCACGTTGGGCGCCAATAAATGTACTGGTTTGAACAACAAAACCAGTGAGACTTCAAGTCAGTAATACAATTTTTAATAGGGAAGAGGAAAAAAAAAAGAGAAAAAACAAAATACATGCAATAATAAAAATAAAACCACTGACAGAGTCAGAATACAACCTGATACCCTGTCAGTCAGGGTGCTGGTGCAGTTTTCCTCCAAAGGGTCCAGCGATGATGTCGATAAAAAACCTGGTTCTTCCTCTGGAATCCAGTGGAAAAAGGCTGCCTTTGGCGTTCTAAACCTCAGTTTTTATCTAGGTAGGAAAGGCTTGGCTCATCATCCTGGCTGGAGCATCTCCCAATGGGATGATGTAATCTTATCAGTTATACAGTAGGACTGAATGGCCCATTAACAGAAGATACTTCCCACAGAGATAAGAATGATCACCCTTATCAGTTATGGCCCATCAACAGAAGACATTTCCCACAGAGATAAGGATGATCACCCTTCTCAGATGGTAATAGAATATGTATGTTGTATTGTAAACCAGGACAAGGAGGAAAACAATTGCCACCTCTTCCCCCCATGCCCCACCAAAATAAAACACTGTCCAGTTGGTGTAAGTACAAGGATCCATCAAAAGGCATCCTCGTTCTGGGTTGCATGGATCAGAGGGTCCCAAACTTGCCAGCACCAGCAGCTCCTCCTTCAGCTGAACTTAACCCCCAAAAACCCCTCTGTTCATGTGTCTTCCTTGTCCATGGCTGGTGGGTGCCTGGGGGACCCAGATCCCTTCTTGTCTTCCCTGATACAGGAATGGGGGAGGGACACAAGCATTTTTATTTCCAGTGCAATCAAACTAAATCCATGTGAATTTTTATTATAATTATGATCACTATTGCTGTGTTATGGAGGGGGTCTCCCCTCATCCTAGAGTGCTGTGGAGCCTCTGCTACACTTTGCGCAGATCCCACTCAGCTTCTCACAGGGGAGGCTTCCCTCTGCTCCTTGGATAAGAGCAGAGCACATCCTCTAATTGATTGATTTCCTCATGTATAAAGATAATTAACTGATTGTTCTCCTCTTCATGGCATTAGCGCTGATGTCCTGCAGCATGGTGTGTTGCTCTTTGTACCCAAATCTTAGACCCTCCCCAGATCTCACCTACCCGTTGGGTGCAGCCTCCTCACCTTCCCTGATACTCTAATCACACTTAACACAGGGGACAGGTAGCTTTGGAACAGTAAATCTTGTTCTGGACTTTTGTCAGAACGAAGCAGTGGATGAGGTTTTGCCTCCCACAGTTGACAGTCTATTACTGCTTGTAAATGCCCCTGGCCCACCTTGGGTCCCAGCTTTCTGTATTTGGGACCATTTCTCCCACACACCCCTAACACCTCTG
This sequence comes from Cinclus cinclus, assembly GCF_963662255.1. Classification (NCBI taxonomy): domain Eukaryota; kingdom Metazoa; phylum Chordata; class Aves; order Passeriformes; family Cinclidae; genus Cinclus; species Cinclus cinclus. The sequence goes on from NC_085084.1 coordinate 10,104,819, forward strand.
AACCAGGGGAAAGATGAATTTTTGGAGAAATAGTGATACTACCTTTTGTACTGAAAAGAAAAAGAAAAAAAATATGTGTTTGGGCTATTATGGTAGGGCAACTTCATTAGAAAGATTATTTGAAGTACAAAGGCATTCATTTAGGGCTCACAATGCTGAGAGAAAAGGACCCTGCTATAAATTAACAGCCTGTCCTGGTATTTGTAGAACAAGAGTGACAACTTGCTGGAAGTTTATAAGGAATCATTTATATTTCACACTCCAGTAGGCAGCTGATTTGAGATTGTCTGTTAGCATAACAAAAGCTCTGAGCCTGTGAACTTCAGAAACCTTTCGACCTCTTGGCTGCTGGCATGAATAACCCCCAGCCCTGACTGTGGATATCTCCCAAAGCTGATGTGTGTTAGGATCTCATGACATACCAGTAGTTGTTAGCATAAGCTAAACAATGCTTTTATGTGCTGTTTTTATTTACATTATTACTGTATATTTAACTTGTAACTCTTTGAAGGACAAATAATTGCCCATGAGACAGTGCAGGTGTACTTTGTGTAATTCTCACACATACATGATTGCACTAGCTACATGTCTAAAAATATATTTAACTGTTCTGTGATGGATAGCAAACTTAGATTCTGTTATTACAAATTTCACTTGTTTGTATAAAGAAAAAATATGATCTTGTAGTTGCATACCACACCATTATTTGCATTATAGACAGACATAATTTAACTATTTTGCCCTATCTTGAAAATGGTGCTGCTCTGTTTAAAAACAACCATGTTTATGGTACTGAATAAGCAACCTCAAAAAATAGCACAAAATCCCAACAGTGGGCTTCTTATTAGTAGACACAGCACCAAATAATATAACAAAAGCTATTACTAAAAGTAGGGCTTTTTTACCTGCAGTCTCTCTGAACATGCAAAATCATTAGCCAAAGAAAGATATTTATTTTGATAGGTCTTAAATAATAAAAAGCCCTGACAAAACACTAGACTACTATATGTTTAAAAGGTAACACTGAGCCTCAACAGAAAGGTGTTTTGTAATTTTGTGAAATAAAATTAAATTGATGATATGTGATAACAATACTAAAAACTGACAAAATGAAACAGGGCTTATATTAACTGAGATTGCAGAGGATCACAAGGAAACCCTTGTGAAATAAGTCTTGTTTTGAGATTCAAGTGTGTCATAAACACATTTCCTTCTTTCAGTTTTTGGTAAATGTAACGTACAAACATTCAAACATACAAACATAATGGAGACCTTGTATTACATGGAAGCATTCATGAAATTATTTGTTTTTATATACTTCAAATATTTACACAGTTTGTTACAGTAGCAGAGCATACTTTGAAAGGAACCGAACTTTGCAAAAACACCTTAAATCATCCTTACACCAAATTTGGCAGTACAAAGTACAAAATGTAAAGGATTTTTTGTTTTGTAAAATTGCTGTTTAAGAATCAGATACTTCTTTATACAAGAGACTGCTTATGGCCTTCTGCATCATTGTTTTATAGTAAAAGCCTGCCTTCATCAAACTCTCACCTAGGGCTTTGGAATAGGATTTGATACTGATCTTTCTTGTACAGGCTCTACACACACCCTACAGCTTGGCAAATGGATCATTCAGTGAAGATTCCCTTATCTTCTTCAGAATATTTAAAACAGATGTTACCAGCATCCTGTGATAGATCAATAGCTAAATGCAGCATAAAAAAATGAAAACTCCTTATTGGATCTGTGAAGAGCACACCTCTCTGCAGTTGACTGAATACTAACAGAAATGAAAATGATTGCCATCAGGCCTGTCAAACTTCTTGGAAATTTTCAGGTAAATATCTACACAAGTCTGTGCAAAAAACACTAGAGAACTGTTTCCAGAGTTTGGTTTTCTCTCATAAATGCTCAGCTATGAAAACATGAAATCACTTACACTGAAATAGAAATATTTCTTTGTGCACCCGTATCTACCTATATCTTCATAATTTATGACTAAAGCATTTAAATAACCTCCAGATTCCAAACTTTCTAGTGATACAAATACAACAAATGGCTGTGTGTTTTCTCCCGGGTGTTTTTTTGTTTGGTTGGTTGGGGGTTTTTTGGGTTTTTTGTTTGTTTGTTTTGTTTTGTTTTGGTTTTTTTTTGGTGATGTACATTCAAGCACAAAAGTTCTCACAGGTTTAGGTATATCTTTGCATTTAAACGTGCCTAATGCAGGGCCAGACCCTGAGCCTTTGCTGAGGAGGCTTCTATAAGCCATATTACATATATTTCCATTGTTTAATCCCAGCCTTTCCCTGCAGACAGTGTGGTTTACACAGTTGCATACCAGGGCTTTAATTCTTCAAACTGCAAACTTCCATTTGCTCCACTACAAATAGGATACACAAAAAGTTCTTTTGTTGGAATCATGGTTAGGTTGCTCTGAACACAAGATGAAGTGGAACTGGAGAACTAGAATTATGGAATGTCATGGGTTGGAAGGGACCCACAAGATTAAGTTTAATTCATCATTACTTTCTGATTCTCATTCTCATAGTGAGCAGCATTTGGCCCCAAAAGAAGCAGTGGTAGGTCAGTGGAGTGTGTTATGAAGGAGTGCAACGCTCAGGGAGGTCTTGGAACCTGGTGGAGGAGTAACTTGTGGCCACTATGTGTTCATATTGATCCTGAAGATTAGATTTGGTTTAGAAACACAAAAATATGCACACAATTGTTCATCCAAAAGTAGCAATCGTGTTAGCAGAGTGTGGAAGAGATCTTTGGATGGAAGCCATGCAGTATCAACAATATCAGTGTTTTGAAGGTACAGGCTTGAACACTGTGGATATTGATGGAGTTGTTGTGAATGCAATTGTAGAGAACTGCAATTTGCAGGGCTACATGGACATGGTAGGATGCCTAAAAAAGCTACATAAAACACTACCTTGCTCATGTTGTGCTCTTGCCTGTAAAAAACCTGATAAAATCCCAAACAACAAAAACAACCCCCTACAAATGAAGTATCATGTGCAGTGGTGGGATCGTCTGGTGGGATCTTAAGGGGAAAAAGCCCACATGTGTTAAAGAGGCCTGATCTTTACATTTGTGTTTGCTTCCTCATTAGGCTCTAATGGTGCTTCTACCCCATTCTGAAGTCTTGATGAGAAGATGGTATGGCCGGTTTGGCTTCTCCCCATGCAGCTGGTTCCCATGATACCAAAGGCTGGAGTCTGCTGCAGCAGGATCAGGAGAGGCTTCTATGGAGCAGGGTCTGACTCTCAGCTTCCCACCAGCCACCAACTCCCTCTCCAAAGATGCTCAGTGAAGTGGAGGAGAAAGCCAATTGTTGTTCCTGCTAGGGAACTGGTGGAAAGAACAATCTCTGTTTGCCCAAGCATCCGCGCTGGCCAAACGCTGCCAGTAATTACTTCTAGAGCCTCTGGTTAACTCTGGTCTCCACTGTCAGCATAAAATGCTATTAAGCCAGTGGCAAGAAAAGCTTTTTGTCTCTCCTAGAGTTTTAAGAGTTTTTTTTGAATGTTTTCTGAGCCTCGTCTTGGGTGCAGAAGTGAAGATGTGCTTGAATCTGTGACAGCCTCATCCAGGTCAGGTAAACATTTGCTGAAAATGCAATCCTTCTGCATCCAACAAATACAGCAATTTTGTAAAAGCACAACTCTGATTTCTCATTCTTGGATCTCTTTACAGCTGTCACTAATAGGAAAATATATTTCTAGTTAATGGGGGTACCCCTCAGAAACTTAGCCAAGCTAAATTTTTCTGGCTAACTGTGGAGCACAAAACTGCCAGCAAATTGGAAGCATCAGAGGAATGGTGCAAGGCAAATTGTTTTGATTTTGTTAGACAAGCAAAACAAAACTGTTGCTGAGACTGTTTCTAGGATGCTGGTAATAAGCGTAGTCCTCTAGATTATTCAGTCTTCACCCATTTGCCTCCCTGCACAGCCCCCCCCATGGAAACTGCTACTAGTGCTATGCAAAATACCATCATAAATATGCATAATTCTGGAGATTTTTGGTAATTTTTCAGTATTATCCAATGTGACATTTCACAGGACAGGAGCATACATCAATTTAAATGAGAGTGACAAAGACCTTATCCTTTTTATTTCTACAGTATTTTTGATATTTCCTTGAACTCTCCTGAAAACAGTGTGAGCTGGTAGGAATTTGAACAAGATATTTTAAATTTTAAATTAAAATACTTTACTAGCATACTACTTTTTAAAGCATCACGTTTTTAATGCATATCTAGTAGGTATGCATGCATGCATGTAAGATACTGCATTATCTTAATGCAAATTATTTATGTGCAATGAGAAAAAATGTTTCTGCAGGTATTTTATATGTTATTTTCCTATTCCCTACAAATAACAATCAAGAGTAAAATACCTCCTATATTGGTCTTATTTCTTGATTAGCTTGATTAGCTTGATCTAATTCCTTCAATCATGATTACCCACCTGATAGAACAATTGAGCAAGATTTTCTTCTCATTTTTATTTTAACCTCAGTGACACAGATCTGCTCCTATGGCAAACTGCAATTACGTTCCAGATCTGTTGTATGTCATAGAGGTTTGGATACATTTTTGTTAGAGAAATTAACTGAGATGTACTCTAAAAACTTACTGCTTAGTTACTAGTTATGAGCATTTTTGATCATGGTATTTTGAGTGGCCAGCACACCAGATAGATCTTCAAATTCATGGTTTCAGTTAAAATTAGTAAAGTTACTTGTAAACCTAGGTGTGATGCAGTCTGAGACCTCAAAATATCAGTGGATCTTTACCATACAGTAGCATGCAACAGAAAGATTGAGAAACCTAGGTTTTTTGCAGAAAACTATCTAAATTGCCTGTTACATTGCAAATAGAGTGTTACTAGAGATTGCTGTAGAATTAATTAATTTGCAGAACAAAATCTTTGTTATTTACACTGCTACATGCCTCAAAATATTCACTAGTAAAACATGCAAAGTCATTATTTTATGAATCCTTCAATCTTCAGAGAAATTATTCCATTCTCATATGCCAAAACAGAAAAAATGTTGCAGACCACATAAAAGGGAGAACACAATTTTAATTGTATATGAAATTAGTAGAACTCATATTCTGCTCATAAATTTCAAGAAGACATTTCACTGTGTCTCTTAAGTATATAATGCAGTACACTGCATTTGTACTTTGAAAAATAGATGTGTTCTGCTTTATTCATTAATTTTTTTAAGCTGTTTTTTGTATGGTATTTTTAATGGATGCAAACACAATCCAGTCCTCCTTGTGGGACAATGTATTGATAGAAGAGTTCACTGATATAAGAGGTGGTTATTCTCTTGCAAGAAACATAGTCAGCCCTCCTTCTCTTTGTTAAGCCAACTCAGTCACTCTTTGTTAAAGTCTTAGCATCCACCAAATAAAGAAGAAAAGTACTCCTTTCTTTCACAAAACAGCCTCCATGGTGCCAATTAACACCAAGGAACTACTGGCTCTGGGCTCACCTGCATCTTATGTCCGTGAAGCTGTAATTTTTTTGAGATATGCTGTTATTAAAAGATAAATTGTAATTATTGATATTAATTCACTTCTAATAAGCCATGCTAAGTAACTAAGATGTATGCCAGTGTTTTACGATTGGCAAGCAGCCTGTGAAACATGAGGCACTGCTGTGTCTTGAAAATGAGATTAAAGTAAACATTTCATTTTCCCCTGTACTTGAAGGTACATTTTTTATCTCCTTTTTCAAAGAATACTTGAGTAAGAACAAACAATTGATGGACAGTCACCTGCTTCTCTAACCCTGCTTGCGGTGCCAGTAGCAGCTGGATACAGAGAGACAGAGCAGACACAGTTCAGCAATGTTATTATGCTTTATTGTGTCTTCATGCCCCCCACCTCTGTTCCTCTCCCTTCTTCCTCCTGTCTCTCACACACACACGGACACACCACTCCCCTGTGCAGAGCTGGCAGTACTACATCTCACAGTTGCCTACCTTACAGTTTACAAGCAAGGAAGTGTACTGGTGAAATTCATAAATTAGAATCCCTGCTTCTTGCTATTCACAGATTGATTTACAAGTCCTTAAATTCTTTTTTTTTTTCCCTGTTACTACAGTTTATAACACTGGTGGGCCTATATCCTTTCAGGAATTTTAAATAAAAATCAATATATAACTGCCAAACATTCTGTATTTCCATAATTTAGCTGCTCGGGTTTTTTTAAGAACACTATTTTAGCAGGTTTATGGACTTAGAGATATATACAAAACATGTAGATGGGCTTTGTTTAGTACTTCAACTACTTAAGGTTCTGTTTGTATAAAATAACTTGAATATAATGAATTTTTATACACATATATATGTGTGTATGTAAGTGCATTTGAAATGAAAATGTTCATAAATCCTTGTCAATTGTGTTGATTAAGCCCCACGCTGACATGGGCAGTGGTAAGATTTTTTGCAGAAGAGTTAAAGCATTAAAGAAAGAGTTATTAATTTTGATTTTACTTTTGGCAGAGAGTAAAGAAAGGATTTGACTAGTTCAAAGGAAGCAACTCCCACTTAGCTAATTTTCACTTCTTTAAGAAAATCTTTCATTAGTACATTTTACAACTGCCAGGTGAATATTTCCTTTTTGTGAAGAGAAGAATTTAATGAATTACTTGTTTCTTAATATTTACAGACTTGGGTTTGATTCTGCAAGTTCTTGCAAGTTGCAACACTTATCTGAGTAAACCTCTTAATACCAGTAAGTTACTGATCTGAGTAATTTCTTCTAAGAAAATTTGCTGAATTTGGCTCTAAAATTTAAAGATAATATTAATTCCATGTACTAGTTCTGTATATTTTTCCCCTCCCATTTTTTCCGTTGAGATCCACTTGTGAACAAATAATCAATATTACTTTTCCAGAAGCCAATATAAATTACTTTTACTGAACTATAACAATGAAAGAATCTCACAACATGTAGATACATGTTTCATCTACTTCCCGCCCCCTCACCCATTTTTATTTCAAACAACAAGATTTTCCTCATAAATTCTCCATAAGTAAAATACTATTACTCTTAATGTGGGCATGCATGTCATATTATTAAGTGACAGCAATACCTTTCAATAAAACAGTTAATCTGCAGTCAAAGGCAGAACAGTACACATTAACATTATTCTGTCTGAGGCTTAAAGTTTATCCATTCTGGGGCTTGAGGTTTTATTTTCTTCTGCAAATAACCATACTGCTTTTACAAGACTTTGCCTCAGCTGCAAAGCAATTTAGAGTGGAGGATATTTTTAGACTGTATTCAATGGAAGAGGGGCAGGGAGGTGGTGAAGTAAAATATACATGCATTTGTAATTCATATTTGAATTGAATAATTGAATCTCTGCTTCCGTTCTACTTGGAGCTTCTGTCATGGCTGAAATTGGGAGCTGGCATCCAGGCAGTGCAGCAGGGCTGTGAAAAACACTCTCACCAAAACACAGAACTGGGGTTCTCTCTCCTCCATTACTGTTGCCCACTATGACCATGCTGATCCTATTTAAAAAAAAAAAAAAAAGTAAATATCTGTGGGTCAGGGAGCCATAGATGACAGATAACAGATGACAGTCTGTTAAATAACACTGTTTATCCTTCTGGCCCAGAACAGAGATATTTTTATTCTGGTCTTTCAAGATCCTCAGTCTACACATTCAAGGATATGACAGAAAAATAAAGTGGAAAGAGCTGGAACTAAACATTTAAATTCTCTACTGCTTGGTTGTCATACTTATGGCCATGTTTTAGACTGTTCCCTCCCCCACTGTACTTCTGCTGATTTCACCTCATTTGCATGACCTTACCACGCATAAAGCCTTTTTTCTGATATACAGTGCAGCATGCTAACAAAGCAAAGCCTCTATACAGAGTAAACATTTTCTCTTCTTTAAAGTTGTTCCAGCTATCCAGCATTAACATTTGATCTATCAATATAATCAACATTAAATCAGATCTAAGTTCTTGCTGATAAAATACTTGGAGACTAATTATTGCTTGAGAAAATAAGAAGTCAATGTCCAAATAATCCCTGAAAGACACTTACTTTTATAAACTTTTAATTTTTCTGCTGATAGCACTTTAGGCAAACACTCTAGTGGGAGGTAACAGTTAAGAAGTACCTGTTTATTTATGACAAGTGAGATATCTGCTATATGCCTAAATATACATATCTTGATAAAGTAATGTTGTAAACGGCTGAATTTTACTGTTACAGCTCAACATGAAAGCCAGGTTTCAATTCCAAAGATTTCTGGTTGCCTTGCATCTGAAAATAAAGAGACTGGTTCCCCTTATTATGTTATTACTTTCTGGTTGCTTTTATACTATAAAAAGTATATTTTGTGGTATGGAAAAATAAGTCTGATTCATCCAGATTTCCACTGATTTCATGGATTTGCCAATGAGAGGGAAGGTTTCAGAATACAGTTTCTTGGTTTCTGTCCACAAGTAGGTGATAGGCACCTCCAAGTCATCCCCTTGAAAGGGAAAAACTCTCCAACTGGCTGCTACCAGAACACATCTGGGCCCACCTTGGGAGAGGCATGAATTAATTTTAAAAAGGAAAGTCATTTTCCTTCAGTAGAATTCTAAGGTGTAAATAGTAAGGAATAATCTAGATGAAGCTTGAACTTCATCTTGTGATTTTGTAATATTAAGTACCTTCCCTACTGAAAGATTTCTACATGGGAGATTAATAATTTTGTTAATTTCTAAAATCTGGTGGAAATGGTGGAATCACTCAAATCCAAAAATTCAAATTATATTAATATCATTAAATTTCTTTCCAAACAAGATTTTAGTAGTGCTCAGTTGTTACAATACCACCATCATCACCTCCCATAGAAACCAGAAGGCAAAAAGGTACTTTTTTTTCTCAAAGGAGGGTGTTCTCACATGATTCTTAAAGAACATTATGCTGTCCTCATTACCTTGCTTGAGAGCATTTCCAGCAGAAAACTTGGTTGCACCTCATCAACATGATACAGCATAAATAAAATAGCTTCATAATACAAGAGAGGAGCTACCTTTCTGGTAGCTGCCAAAATTACTCAATTCAGGCAGTTTTGCCCAGTACATATTTTTAAACAAAATAGTGAGATATGTAGTGGTTTTAATTGTTACAATTATTTTGTTTCAATTGTTTCTTGGGCTGAGTAGTCAGGTCATCTTTCATGCATGGAAATAGAAGTTGTTTATGTTTTTTATAGCACTTTTTTCATGGGGGCTTTCTATAGAAACTGACAGATACAGTATGGGAATATGCATATGTTGTCTCAGAGTTGTCATATCATCATTCAAAGTACCAAACCCTCTGTGAGTTCTGCACACGCATCCATACCAATGCTCTCTGTGCTCTTTTTCCCAAACTAAGCCTTGTTTATCATGCAGTAGTTTCACAATAATTATAAATGATATTTTTAAAAAATCTAAAAGGTTGTGTCATGTGTGCTGTTATGCTAGCTCCTTTCTTGCTGTGTGTGTAGTTGGCACACAAATCACCACACTTAACAGGCAGCCTATGCAATATCCTCCTCTGCAGAAGACAGGAGCTCCTTCCAGTTGGTTGCCCACCATGAACCCTCACCAAGAGGTGACCACTGCTGTCTCCCTGAGGAGACATGGGACGAAGGTAATCTTGTAAACCACTGGTTTTATAGAGATTTAATGTGAGGTGCCTAAGAATGCCTTCAAGATCTCACTCTAGACACTTTTCCTATGTAGAAGAAATAAGATCAAAGTCAACTGTTATGGATAGATCTTGCAGGAGTGGGTTACACTGAAAGAGATTCAAAGGTCAACTCACACTCCATAGTGAAATAGTTAGCTTATACAGTCTTTTGCAATGGTGGTGTTTCACACACAATACAAATCGAGGATGGCAAATCTGTAAGTATAGGAAGTCTAAACTCCTCAGGGCAATGTCAACAGGGTGCTTTTCCTCCATTAGATACCTATGAAGCTGACAGAAATTAGCTGTGGAGGATTCCTGAGGAAAACATGGTTATGAGTCATCACATCCCAGTTGACAGTTTTGAAAATAAGCTAGAGATGAGGAAAAAGACCTAAAAGTAACCTGTTCATACCTTGCCTTTCCATGCCCATCTCCAGGACAAACCCACAAGACAGGGGAAGTAATTGCCTTCACAGGCATGAAGTTCTGGAAAGTTTCCTTGAAGACTGTCAGGTGCAGGAATATATGGACTTCCATTGGAAGCAAGAGGGGAAGGTTGGAAGGAGGGTGTTTTAAGATTTGTTGGTTTTTTTCTCATTATTGTGCTCTGACTGGATCAGTAATAAATGAAACTAATTGTCCCAAATCAAGTCCATTTTGCTGTGGTGAAGGATTGCACCAAATATCTTTGCAAGTTATCTTCTGTCATCTTTGATATAGTTACATCAAAGACACATTTAAAATATCCTGTTATATAATAAATAACTAATACTTTTAATCTGAAATAATTATTTATAAATCAATGTCCCTGTTTGGCTATATAAGTAGCGTAAGATTTTCTCTTGCTGGGTTAATAATATTTTGGAATGAGGCTTTTAAGGCTCATGGCTGTGAATGTTAATTTCCACATCATAAGTTTTTAGTAATTGTTCAAAATTTTCTGTTAATGATTGTTTTCTCCAGTAAACTACTTTCTAAAACTATTCATGCACAGTAGAAGAGACAAGAGTAGAGACAACTATAGTGAATCAGCCAAAGATATGAACAAACATTTCTTCACATTGATGCAAGGTATTTACCAGCGTCTAATGCAGAAGGAAAGCAAGAGCTATAGGCATTCAAAGTCATCTCTGACGCTTTCAACAGACTTCAAACAGGAAAATAAATCTATTTAGGGTTGGTTTTGGCTTATACATCAGTTAGATTGTGTACATGGACTAACTGACCTACCTGACTGTTCTGAGGTAATTGTTAGTTTTGGGTGGGTCACAATTGCTTTCATCCTACCTTATGCTGCTGGAGATGGTGAGTGGAAGAATTGTTTCAGTTTCAGCTCTCAAAATCTGATTTTTCGTTATATATGTACAAACATTAATCCAGATCCACACATTTTCAGATGCGGATGTCGTAATAAAATACATACATTTTCTCTCTTATGGAAATTTGCAAAAAATTCCTACTCTGCTTTTATACAAAAAAATATATATACATATACACTGACACACACACATATATATATATATACACAAACATATAGATACTGTTTTCATACAAGTAGATAGCATGATTTTTCTAGAAGTCAGAGTAGATATTTTAAGTTACAGAACATGTCTGTTTCCCTGCTCTTCCCCTGTGCTGATGCATAAACTGCAGCCTAATCAGCCTGGATTCAAACTGGACCTTTAGCACACTTTTATGCTGATTTTCCAGAAGTCCAGATTGATGGTGGCTAAGCTGTAAACACAAAATTGTGGTGCCATGATAGTCAGTGGATTTGGAATTAATCCAAATTAAACATCCACCATTGATTTTCTCACAGCTTTAGCTTTGCACCGTATCTTGAACAGAATATATAAGCAATGAAAAAAATTTAACTGTTTAATAAAAATACTTTACTCCAAAGAATGAGCTAAAACTAAAAAGAGCATAACCGAAAATTAAAACCAACCTTGCCATCTTCAGAGTTCTCCAAGCTGCCCTATGCCTTTAAAAATCACCATGTTCTGTCTCCTATTTTTATTTACATACATTTGTGCATATATATATATGTATATGTTTACAGCATTCCCACTGCTGCAAAGGGATTTATATATAGCATCTAAGAGGAAAAACACTCAAAACACCACAAGATTTATAAAGCTGATTAATGGAAAGAAAATACACTCAGATGTGATTTAGGAAACTAAAGGACTGTTTTATTTTCTTTCTGTCTTGGGGTGATTTTTTGATGTTACTCTGTTCCCTGATCCTCAGCTCTATGCCCAAGAAAGGTTTGCTGTATCCCCAAGGTGTGTCTGGGAGACTGGGAAGCCTTGGGTTTTTTGGCATTTGGTATGGTTTTCTTTTAGGAACCTCTCACACAAGGTGTCCAGGGTGCTGTGCAATCTGGGCTTTTTTGCTTGGCTACCTTGGCTTTTTTGTTAGCCCAGGCAAGAAGCTTTTTTATCCTCCCTGTCCCTAAAGAGGCTGCAGCAGCAGTCCTTTTGTGTCTTTTTGTAAGTGAACTGGATGCTTTGGTTTTGTTCTAAGATGAGAGAGGATTACTGGCAGGAGAGGGGTCAATCAGAACTGGCAAGAAAGGCTGCTCTGTTTTGTCTGCACACCTCAGAAAAAGCCCAGCTGCAGAGAGAAAGCGCACAAAGTTCACCTGCTGTGGAGACCAACACCGGAGTCACCATGTTCACATCTGTCTGCCCAAACTGCTGCTTAGATCTTATTTTTTTTCATAGTTTTTTCCCTCCCCCCCCGAATGCCCATGCCATTTTCTACCCACCATGTGGCAAGCTGCTGTTGTTTTTTTCTTTCCCTGGCATTTTTTTGAGTTTTGGTCTGGGGTGGAGGGGAGGGGTGTGAGGTGGTGGGGTTAAGGCGTGACATTTCAATACCTAGCATTTTTAAACTTCTTTCCTGTGCTGTGTGACACTCTGTTTGTCAATAACCAGTTGGTTATTTATTTTTTTCCACTTTCACTTACTAGTATTTATTTCCTATTGGCAGAAAGGAATTGTTGGAATCCTTTCAGAGGAAACACTCATTCCAGGGTGCTTCCTCCTAAAGTTGTCTCCAAACTGAGACACTTTCCTCTTGTGCACAGAAGAATTCTGCTCAGTTTAGAGCTTTATTTCTCAGCGTGATTTTCCCTTCACAGGTAGCCAGAAAACACCAACTTTGCATAAAAATTCCCATAGGATTATGATTCCTGTTGAATTGCAGGGCTACCAAGCTTCACCTACATTAAATTCCACTGATGCATATCTTGGAGGCAAAATATACATGATACAAGCACTGCCCAGGTATTGGAAAGTGTCTGACCATGGTTATTGGTTACTCTGTTGGTTCAGATGAATGCAGCCTGTGCTACAGCTTTGAAGGTCCTACGGTCAAACTCTGCTGACTGAATAACTGAGAAAAACACTGTGTAGCAGGATCACAGTGGCTTGAAAGGAAGCTTTAATTATTACGTTGCTAAACTTTCAAAAGCTCAACTGCACAGTTCTCTTGTAGTGAAACTTCAAGACAGAACTCCCAAACTGACAGTTTTCCAAGACTCTAATGCAAGAAAGGTTTGTCTTTTTATTTTTGCCGTATATATTCCATTGCTTTTTCTGCAAAATGGCAACAAAAAGCCTAACATGTAGACCCTGGAAGAACAAAACAGTAAGACTATTTATCACTTTTTGTGCTGATCAGTTAATTAAAACTGAACAGTATTAATAATATGAAACAGCAGGTAAAGGGGTGTTTGGGTTTGCTGCTAACATGTATTTTGCCATTAGCTTTCATTCCAGTTGCTGAAATCTTGTCCTTTCTGAGCAGAAGAGCCCATTTTATCACAGTTCAATAAAAAACCACAAAGAACACCCCCCCCCCCAAAAAAAAAACAACCCAAAAACCCCACAAAAAACCCCCCAAAATAAAACAATGACAAAAAACCCCAACAGCCGAAAAAGACTCAAAGCATACAACCATCAAGTGATGGGTCATAGTGGTGGTTGTGTCAGGAGAGTGGAAAATGTTGTCAAATCTTTGCTCAGGACCCTTACTTTTCAGGAAAAAAGATAGCCTTATTGGGAATATGTTCAGCTCTGTAAAAATGTTACATTTACCACCAGACTCTGGCCTATCTCGTAGAGCCAGAGGAGATGCCAAAATGAAGGAGTTACATAGATTAAGCTGACCTGGATCCAGAAAGCCTAAATTCTACCTACATTCTTCTGCCTGTCCTTACTATCGGCTGCCTCTAGTTTTTATCTCTACAGGGAAAGTCAGAACTATCTTCCTCCACTAGGAATGGGCAGTTTCTAGATGAGGACACTCAGTCTTGCACAATTTGCAAAGAAATATTCAAGATTCATCAGGCCATAGAGGCAAAAAAGTAGAGCAGCTAATGCTGCCGCTGTACAAGTTTTATGATCTCTGAAAGTAAAAAAAAACCCTGTTTCTATTTAAAAATCTCTATTTTATTTCACAATATGAGCAGACACCACATCAACAAGTTCTGCTGAGCTGAACATAAAATTTGTCCTATCCAAACCCTTTTCCAGGGGGAAGGCACCTTGGTACTATTGGCTAGCTTAGTGAGTCTTGCTGTATCCTTAACAACTGGGATGAAACTACACTGGAATTTAGATGAAATTTCATCAAAGCTTCCCTGAAGAAACAGTTGCATAGAACTTCAAGGTAATTTTCTTTCCTGTGTTCACCTTAAAACTGGTTAGTAAATCCATTAATTAATACCTGGAATTAAGGTATTTTCTGTGTACCAAGAGGCTAAATTTTTATGGAATACTGCTTTCCACATTCTTCTATATAAGCTACCTTTTCCATTGTCTTTAGCTTGTACTAGGGAAGACCAGCACCTGAGTTACATATACTAAAAAAAGACCAAGGTGAGCAACAACAACAAAATCAGTCTGAGATCTTATTAATGGTTTCACAGATTGGAGATAGCACTAAAAATTCTGAAGAAATTAAACATTTTGTTGAACTTCAAACTAATAAGATATTTCTAAAATTAGGTGGTACTTGTATTACAGAATAATGTACATTTAAATAAAGACCTTCAACAGCATAACCATATAATTTACTTCTAGAAGTACAGGCTACTAGAAATTAGAGGGGCATATACATAGATATGGTTAAGAATACATACACAATTTTGTGCATAGTTCCTCTTAAAGAGGACTGTATATATATGTATTGTAACATGTTTTAGCCTGGCAACAGGTGTGCAATTGAGACAGTTATTAAGAATTTCGGGAACTTTTGTCTTTAAAAGATATTGAGATACCTATAAATCTTCCTAGTACATAAGTACATTTCTTAACTTTGAATCAACTTCTGTAAACATGAGTTTTGACAACTGAAAGAAATGACTGATATTGAAAAACTTGAGAAAAATGTTTTTGTTCACACTTTTTCTTAGTATCAGTCTGGTCCTTTGTCCTTCGTATTTTTGGAGTGAGGAATTTGTTATTAAGAACCTGGATTTTTCAACCCCCTGTTTACAGCTGCCCACTGAAATCAGATCACACCTTTGGAGTAAATGCAATTTCTGAACGTGAAGCATATTGTTTGCAATGGGTTTAGCATTTTAATTTTTTTTTCTGATAGTAATTTGAACACCCTGATTTTTTTGGGGGGTGCAGTTTTTTCAGGTTGCATTAACAACAGTAATGTTGCTAAGTTATTCCTCCTCCCAGCAAAGGTGGCACAATGTACCTATAACATCATTAAAATGGTACCAAATTTGTCTTGCTGAAATTATTAGGAGAAGCAGCATTTTATTTCACAGTATAGACATCTTAAATACTCTTTTTAACACAAACCATTTTTTAAATACTCTCAAGGGAGAAACAATTAGTGAAAAATATTTCATAATAATTAATAACTTTCTAAGGCCAGACTACTACCCAATAATGAAGAGTACATACATAATTTATATAATCTTGATGAAACAGAATGAGACAGATATATCGCAGGCAAGGTATATTTTCTGCTGCTTTCTAGCTAATATCATTCAAAGAAAACTTTTCAAAAGATCATTCCATAGCAAGGAAATTAGTTTTCATGCATATCACTTGGCAAATTGTACTTGTGTTATTTATGTGTGTACATCCTAGCGTGGCTGATTTTGACCTCATTTAATGTCAGGTCTACCCTGACAGAAAAGAATTGCATCCAAAACCTGTTCTGGTGAAGAGTTAAAGAAAGCAGAATTTGCTAGCAGAAGGCTTAGTAGTAATATGATGCATAATTTTACTACCCACACTATAATTTTAAATCATCTGGTTGTCTCATAGTGGAATCTCTGAGGTTTTAGAAGCTCTACAGACAAACCAAAAGTGACACTTCTCCTGTATTTGCCATTATGCTGAGTATTGTTAGGTAAATAACTAGTTAGTTAACCTTCAAGAAGGTGCTTCATTATGGCAAAAGTCTGGGCTACCATTGTTAACAAAACATGTTCCTAGAAATTACCTAGAAAAGCTTTTGGCTTCGCCAACCAAATACCCCTCAGAAGAGACTGACGTCCTCAGATTTATCCGTTATGACTCTTTCCTTTGGTCCTAGGCATGGGGAACCTTTTCCACAGCTGTCATTTTCACTCCACAGACAGTTGGACATTCAGATTCAACACTTCAGATTTCTTGCCTTTCAACAGTATTATCTCAGTTTGGTAGAGGAGATCTCATGCTGGTCTAATTCCAGGAATAACTTCAGAGATATCTCAGACATTCTCCTCAGGAAGACAGGTCACTAGCCATGCTCTGAAAAACAGAATTATTAAGAACATTAGAAAAATGTTTGCTGTGAAGCTTACTATTTTTTTAAAAATTTAAACCAAACTTTAAATGACAAAACCTCCCTTCTTTGATTCTATGTGCAATACACTGATGCAGATTTGTTCTCCTCTACCAAGAGTTGAATCACTGATTTTACGGGCACCATGACACACAAATACTTACATAATAATGTTTCTGATATTTTGCTCTTTGAGATTCTTGTCTTAATAAATTCGTTTGTATTAGAGTGAGAGGCAAATGAAATAGAAATACGCAGTTCATAAGAAAATGAAAAGTACTTGAAACCCCCTAGTTTTAACCAAAATTCTGATAATATCTTGTACTTGACCTATAAATAAACTCTGTATAAACTGTGTATGCCTCTATTGGTGTGTAAAGGGAATAAAAACATAATTTACTGTTTGCCAAGCTGATTGTAAGGATTTTTATCCAAAGAAGGTATATTGTTTTAAGGCATTACATGATAGCCATTACTACTAGTGGAAGTTCATGCAATAAATCTCTTTTAGAAAAATATTTGCTGGACAAAATTATCAGGTCAGAGCATAAGCAATACATAAGATAATTTTGCAGGAGTGAGCAGCATCTGTTTGATGGGTTTTGGTTTTTTTGTACTTAGCTTACTATCATTTTACCAGCTAGAGTTCCAAACTATTTGAATCTAAAAAAAAAAAGCAAACTAGTCCTTTTCAAGTGTAGACATAGAAGCAATCTGGACTGCACTGAAGTTGTCCCATTCTGCCTCAAATCCAACTTGAGCTTTGATTTGAAAACTTTCCTTTGTCCTTTCCCTGGCCCAGGAATAGGTGATAGGTTGCAGACTCTTTCGGACTGTCTCTGGTTCCTCACCAGAAAGCATCGCATAGAGGTTGATGGCTGATTCTAACTTTCAGCCAGGACAGAGCAGGTCATGCCACATAATATTTAGATAATTAGTGAGAGTGGAGATAAAGATCTTAGGCTTATCTGTCTTTAGCCCTTGGCCAAATATATCAGCAATCTTGCAAGCAGCCCCTGCAGAACTGGGGAAAAGAGATGGAGACTTTGGTTAAGGAGCGTGGGAGCAAAACTTCCAGCAGCAAGTCCATCTGATGGCACTGAAACTTTCCAAATTCAGCTGTGTACATCCCATGCACATAAAGCAGAATGCATGAAGACATACTCCAAAGCCCATCAGATAAAAAAAAAAGAAAGCAGACTACTGAAATGATAACTGCATGATGTGGCTATTGTTGAGCATTGGAAACCATACCACAGAGATGTAAGCATACAAGGAAATTTAGAGTTAAGAAATATCGTATTTAGAGTGCACATTAACCTAAGTGATGTGAGAGAACACATCCTTTCCAGCATTCATTAGGCAAAATTATCAGAACACTAATATTACAACAATCGTGTGCTTTGCATCACTGGGTAAAAATACATGCCTGACAGAAGGAGTGCTGAATTATTTTATGCTTGTGGTTAGCACAAATTTTCATTCTGAAGCTATAACCAAGTTCAGACAATCAAAAGAGAGATGGAAAAACATCATTTATAACCCTAAGATATTCACTGAAGCTGTGCAAATATATTTTTTAAAATTTCAAAAATAAGTAAATGTAATACAGGCAAGGACATTCACTGTTTATATCCTCCAGGTACTGTCATTCTCTGAAGTGTATTCATTTTGTATTTTAAAAGTATGTTATGAGATGAAATACAACAACACTTTTCTGTAGAAAACATTTCTCGTAAGTGCTTTGCTAATCACGTTAAAAACATGCGAATTGCTGTCTTTTTCTTATTTTCTTTAAAAAGTGAATCACATCCAAAGGCTGCATTATTTAGTTAGGAGCTGCAAATTCGTCACCATATTAATTTGACTTTCTGTTAAATGAAAGGTTCTTACCATTTACTGTCTTTCAGGTTGCGTCAGGCTGCAATGCAAGATATGTTTGCAGAACAGCCTTAAGATGTGTTGTACATCCCTGGCATAGTTGTTTCATAAGGCCACTGCCCCCATTTGAGTTTATTGGTATGACTAATGCATGTAGAGTGCAGCATGTGCATTCAACCCTGAGCCAGCAAACGTCAGCACAGTGGCAGGGAAGTGAATCTGCAGAAGCCCCATGGATTCAGATGGGAGCACAGAAACCTGCTACTGTTAAAGGCAAGGTGTTTACAGGACAGGGACCTTTGGAAGAAACGAAAACACAAAGCAGATCAACTCTGCTTTCATAACAACACATTAAACAAACACAAAAAAACCTGTTTACTCCATTTTATTTCATTTCCTAGTAATGTTATTTCAAATAGTATCAAAAGACCTTATGCTGGGGAATAAAAGAAAAGACCACTCAACAGAATTATCTCTACCTCACCTTTTAAAACAAAGGAAATGCAGCATGAATCACTAATACAGCATTGTCTTACTTTGTTGTGTTTATCCTCCGATAATTTTTGCCAGCGTGTCATTCTACAGAGAGCACTTTCTGATTGCAGTCCTCACAAAAATGCTCCAGTATCCTGCTCTGGAAAATAAGTTGCTGTCTCATTGGAGTAATTGCTTCTTCAGCCTGAGGTGTAATAGGGTTACACTTGAGTAAGGGCAAATTCTCTTGCAAGCAATCCCGCAAGCAGGTGTGCCATTTTCTGCAGCTTCACTTGCCTGCTTACTCTGAAAATACAAGAAGTAACAACACCTGAAAATAAACTCCAAGTAAAAGTACTGATTTTGCTTTTTTTTTTTTTTTGCTATAATCTCTACTGTAATACAAACAGCAAAATGACACTAAGCATAGATAGTTGCTATAAGGAAGAAAAAAAAAACAAGCATTAATATATTACTACTTGAAAATCTGGTCTCTACAAGCTCTGTGTTTTTCCATTTATTTCAGCAGCAAATATAAGTTACTTATCATTTCTGGAAAAAATGGATGACATTGGACAAGAAAACTGAAGCGAGATTTTCCATGAGTTTTGGCAGGGTGAAAAAAATCCCAAACCCAAGGTCTGTAAATTATTTTTTTGGTTTTCCATTTTCTCTCTGTGGAATTTGCCCCACTGTCATGCTGATACCTGCTGGCTAGGCCCTGGTGGCAAGGGGGAAGGTGGGGCAGGGAAGGGGACAACCCCTCGGTACCCAAAAAGCCAGAAGAGGAGAAGGGAGGCATTGGCTCGTGTCGTTTTGCCCGTGGAGTTGGAGGAGGACTCCGAGTGCCAGTGTCAGTCTCCTGTTTGCAAGATTTTTGGTTATATCAAAATTTATAGTACAGTAATATTTGGGGATTTTAAATCTTCAAATTTTTCTCTGGATTTCTCTATCAAAATATATTCCCTCCTGCTATTAAAGTGGTCACTATTATAGTTTCCAGGAGTGTTGGTGGGTTTTTTTGTTTAGTCCTTTTTTTTATCAGTAAAACATTATGCTCAGTTAAAAAATTTTGCTCCTTTTAGCTCAGTGACAAAAAGATTTCCAGTCAACCTAACTGAAACAAACTGGGCCTAGGAGGAAATAGAATAGTCCTAAGCCACTGTGTCCCTCCTTATCTTGTCATCCATACCACACTCTGTATATTTTTTGTCGTGGAAACACTCATGGCTGTGTTTTGTTCTCTGACCAAATATTGTTCAATGGCATATACTGTATATATACATTATTTGTTTTTACTTAAAGACATAGCTAAACTAAGTGGAAATACATATGTCAAATCACTGATCTTATTGATGCATTAATTAAAGTTTGTTCAATATTGTGAATAGATCATGTGGTAAGTGTGCCAAATATTTTTTTCTGGCCGTTACTGTAACTCTAAAAAAAATACTTTAATTTCTTCTGGAGGAGACATATAACCTTACAAAGTGTGATTCACTTTATTTTGAGGGAATTGGAAAGATGCATCCTCTGTTTTTCAGGCTTTCATACATTATGCCATAATGTCACAGCCTCTGTATGCCGAGGGCCACATCTGTCAAAGGCAGAACCATTTTTAGTGAAGGATGCTAGCAAATATACCACAGGAGTGAGTCTGTCTAACACCTCCATGAAAAGAAATGCATTGCCATTCCTAACCTGGGAGAAAAGCTAATATTTTTATTCCCCTCCACACAGTATCTGCTCAGCTTCAAAGATAGACTATTTTAAAGTGTTACCATTTACATATGAATTATAAAACACTAATTTATAGGAATATGTAAATTAGATAGGCATATAAGACATTAAAGTCAAAATTATCATCTTTAAGAGAAAACTTAGGTGCCCAAGCATGTAACCTTTACAAGCATAAAAAATCTTACCTGGACATAGCCTATAAGCTTTTGCTTACACTACTGTAAATCTAAAGTAACTCCTCTGACCTTAATAACTTTACTAAAGATGAGCCCCTTGTACAGATGAGATTAGAATCTGGCCTTTTAACCTGAATTAAACTCCATGCACACATAATACCATACCATGAAGTTCTGACGGCTGAAATAGGTCCACTGCATGAAACACTGTCTCTAGAGAAGAGTTTAGACAGTGATTTTTAGAGGAATGTTTAGGGCTTAGTTAAGTCAGTAGCAGTCTTAGTTATTCACCAGCAGTGTCCCCAGGCAGAATACTGAATTTAGAGCAACACTGGGTGTGTGGTTCTCAGAGTCAGTTTACTCAAGAAAAAGTACTTTTTAATACGTATGCTAAAGTAAAGAACAGGAGAGGAGAAGGGGCAATGGTCTGTCTTTGAGACCTTTCTGCAGTGAAGAATTAAGAAAAATATTAGTTCTTCACTTATGGTCTGAGGAAGACCTAACAACCCAAAATATTACTTTCAACTTCTATTTCTGTGTATCATTTGATATCAATTCTTATTTCATTTTCCAATTTCCATACCACCACCAGTCTATCAGTATCCCATTTCTGTGGGATATCTGATTATTTTGTGGGAATATCACAGTGATCCTCACCAGTCAACAGATTTTTTGGCAGAAACCTCTATCAGTCAGTGGGAAACCCTAATTAAAAATCCATGTTGCAATCTGACCCAAAATGAGTGAAAAAGCCTTTGTGAAAGTCAAGAAATAAATTACATCCTAACACAAAATTGGAGGCTTTGCAGGAGCTCCTAAAACTGACCACTGAAGCGTATGCATTGTCTTTGGATTTTGACTGCTTTCCAGGTACATAGGGAAAAACAATCAGATTGTAAGTTAATTGAGAAACAGACAGAAAAAGCAAATTCATATTGCCTGTGTGGAGATTTTTGCTACATTATGTTCCACAAATTTCATGCTTAGTAAAAAAGAAAAAGAAATGCAATTATCAAGTATTCCTTTTGGATTACTACTTTAGAGGTATAACTTACATTCTTAAAATGTTCCTACATATTTTTAATTTCAAACAACTTACACCACTGACACATTTATAATATCATATTCACTGGCATTTATTTTCATATTGTATGTTGCCGTATTATTCTGTTAACTATTCAAAAATACCACCTTCCTTAAAATACTATTTTGATTTTTATTTAAAAATGGTAAATTAATTATATATATGCTGATTTTTGTACCTTGCAGCTTCATTATTGAGATTAATTTTTAAATTGTAAAAGCTGTTGATACTTGTGAAAGCTACAAAACTCATCGTTATATAAAAATGAACTTTTTTATTTTCCACATTTTGAATTAAATATTAAGGTAGTGTTAAAATACCTAAACCACAGCTTTGAAAGATTAATTTGGAAATTAATCTTTGACACAAAATACATCCAGAAGCAATAAATTTTTAAACCTTTTTATTTAGTCCTGAACTGGAGCATCTATAATTTTAAATTACCTTTATGCTAGGCATTGAAGAAAACTTAAGAAAATGTTGTGCTTCAACGGAAAAATAATTCCCCTCCTTAATTTAAACACTTAGGTGAACATGTTTCTGACAATATTTTTCATTTTATTATGTCACCTGATCAAGCAAGTAAGCAGGACTTATTTTGTGGTTTTGGTGTTTAGTATTTGGGTTTGGTGAGGGGGTGTTTTTGGTTTGTTAGTTTGCTTGCTTTTGTTTTCTTGGAGATGGTTGTTTTCTTTTTTTCTATTTTTCAAATTCAGAACAAGCTTTTCTGATGAGTTGAAATGGCCACATTTAATAGCCACAACAATTTCATACTTGCAATCAAATAATATAGGGACTCTGCTCTTTGTACCAAATTGCTGTGTAGGGAGAGTCAAACGTTATCAATAGAGGGATGTAAACTAAAACGAATGCAGAAATTGGGATCTGCGCTACTATCTGTTTAGAAAAATGCGTGGAAATTTAGAAATCCTGGCTTGAGTTCAACTTTTACTCACATAAATGACCAGAAAATACTGGCAAACTTGATGATGACTATTGTGACTAAAATCACTTCTTAAAATAGAGAGAGACTCAATCTTTCTTTTCTCTTCATTTGTATAGGCTGAGAATCT
Source organism: Cinclus cinclus (assembly GCF_963662255.1). Taxonomy (NCBI): domain Eukaryota; kingdom Metazoa; phylum Chordata; class Aves; order Passeriformes; family Cinclidae; genus Cinclus; species Cinclus cinclus. The sequence goes on from NC_085084.1 coordinate 10,127,772, forward strand.
GCCAGATTTCTGAACAGGGGAATCAATATGTTTGCTTAAATTGCTCATTGTCATAATAGAATCTTGCTCTTTATTACTCAGATACATTTTATCTACACTAGTCATTAGTCTTGATTTAATTCTATTGTCCAAACTGATAAAAGTGATATTGAATGTGGATACATAACTGCCTGGAAACTGGAAAAACAAAATGGAAAATGGTGCTTAGCTTTCTGATTAACTTAGACAAAAGTACATCTACACAAGGAAATTAAATCTGAAGTTGCATGCCATTTATTACCTCAACAAATACAATTTTTAAAATTTAGTATTTATAACATTATACCTAGTTTAAACTAGTTATGTTAACTAGCATGCTCAATTCTAATTTTAATTTTTTGTAATTTTCAGCTCCTTTTGATTTCTTTCTATAACTTAAATCCATTTCGGATTCTTTTCTTTGTGAGAAATAAGGGTTTGTGTTTCTAGAACACAAGTGGAGCTGTAAAGTTATGTAAGTTCTGAAATTTCATAATAAAATAATTTCCCCATTATTTCTTATTCTGTCATTTTAAAATATATTGTAATATCAGGTATTCCCATATGCAAATCTTGTACCATGTTTCCTTAAAAGTCTTGCAGTGCTGTTATTTTCCTTTATATACCAGATTGTTAGGCACTTTCAGCTATGCAACTACAATGACATGTCTAGAACTTGATTAGACAGGAGAGAAGGAATCTCACCTTCAATACCATGAAACAATGTTAGAATGAAGAGTGGCATGGCTTAATAACAAACTTTTCATTTTCTCTCTTTTATTTTTCCTGAGGAATATCAAAGCATTTAAGCAAACTTGAAAATTTTCAATAGTAGCTTTTTTTCCTCTCCAGATATTTTCTCAAGCAGATGTGCTCCATTCTTATGTTCTTCTCTTCTGACCTCATTCAACAAAAATACAACGCTTGTCCCCAGTGAAAGGAAGAATCCTTCAGTAAAATATAGCAGACAGGACCACACACAGCAAATATCCAGGGTATCTGTTCTGATATCCTGGAGCTCAGCATTTACATTCTGTGCTTGACTGCTGTATCCTCAGTATTGCAGGAGTTCAGATATTCACACAGCACATTTCGTATTTAAGAGAAAGAAAAGCCATTTCATTGCTCACTAGTAAACTACAATAATATTTACAAAGAGCAAATCAAATACAAATCTTGACATTTAATATATGTCCAGGGCCATTTTTTTTGACATACTGAATTATCTATAATAAAAATAATCACAAATGCAAAGTAGAATTCTTTGGTTATTTTCATATTGCGTGCAGTAAACTAAAACTTAAGAGTTTGTTCTTCTTACTAGAGAAAGGGTACGGTCCAGTATATAAAAATAGTTTTTATCTCTGCAGAGTGTTTAGGATAGAGAGTCCAGCACCAAGAACAAATAAGGAATTTTAAATTTGACTCGGTTGAAAAACCACCCCCACCTTCTGCCCACATAAGGAATGCACCATCTAAGCCCTCCCAGACCGATGGGAGATTTGACCTTCCAGTAACAGAGCTGACCGATTGCCCACTGTGTAGTATTTGCTTATACTCATATGAATCTCTTCTAGGTGCCCCACCAGAAAACTGAAATTCTTGGATGGAAAGTGGAAGCGTATGCCAGATCCACTGATGGCAGCCAACTAAAAAGCTCCCACTTTTACCTGTTTTCCCAATCTACTCTGGTTTTGTGGAGATTGATATCAAAGCTCCAAAAGGAACAATAAATTTTTATCTGCTGGTTGTTCTGTCAAAAATTCCTGATGTCCTACACAACATTGCACTCGTTGCTAGATTTGGGTCAGAAAATAAATTTCCTTGAGGGCATATTGACTCTGTCTTGAGATTTGACTTTATTGTTCTTCCCCTTGCATTTGAGAAGGGAAATTATGGTCTTTCAGCTGCTGAGTGTCTACTACAAGATGCTGAACAGACTCAGCTTCAATTAAAATTAAAATTAAAATTAAAATTAAAATTAAAATTAAAATTAAAATTAAAATTAAAATTAAAATTAAAATCAGCATATTACAGAAGGCACTTAGCTTTTTGCAGGACTGTATGTTTTCTTAGTCCTGAGGTGAGAAGGGCAGGGCAGGAATTAACCTGGCCAAAGCATGAAAGTTTAGAGAACTTCAGTTTATCTACCTAACCTACGCCACACCACATTTGGCTGAGCTCTTTTCCCTTTGTTACAGGGCTTTATTTAAAATTTTGAGATAGAGAGAAAAAGAAAGAAAGAGAGGGAGAGAGAAAAAGAGAGAGACAGAAAGAGAGAACCCATTTTAAAAAGTATAAAGCATATATTTTTACTTAATTTCAGAATTTGTTAACAAAGATGTAGAATTCTCAGTTGAGTCCTTCAAGATTGAGCTAAAACACATCAAAACAGGACTGGTATTAAATGGTTAAACTTAAGAGAAAGGTAGTCTAATGCACCCCAGACTGATTCTTTCCTTATGAAAATTTCTTTCTGGTTCTTGTTTTTGAAGGTGAATTTCCTGGATAATCTCATCATAAGGATTTTACTGACATAGCCACTTTACAAAGGTCTGCTGAATTCAGTGCTTGACCCCAGTGCCAGGGAAATTCAGCACTTACTTTCTTGTTGTTTAACTTACTGATCCAGTTGTCACTCTCATTCCGAAATCCAGTTTCAGTTGTCATCCTTACTGAAAAGATGATCACAAAAGTTTGTAGTCCTGGAGACCACTACTGTAGGTCAGAAATACAAAATCATTATCCTAGTTGCCTGGAGGTCAGCCATGCTTTAGAGTAAAAGTTCACATAGAGAGTTTTCCTTGTTCTCTTCAATAAATTTGCTGAAATTCTCTGAAAAAATAATTATTCTGTGTATATTTATTTCATTTATTTATAATGTTTTTCTAAAATAAATTATATATAGGCTTTCTAAAAACAGATGGCCTTTCTAAAAATTATTGCAGGTAAATATTTGAATTTAATTTATCTTCAACTAAACTAATATCTAGAAGAGAATATTTTGCTTTCTAAATGGATGTTTATCTAATACTTCTTGATTTTATTCAGAATGTCTCCAGACTTCTCTGGAATTCATTTCAGGATAAGAAGAATTTGGAAAATTTAAATAAAGTTTTTGGTCGGGTGAGACAAGGACATGCAAATTAGGCTTCCATAAGCTTTGGATGTTTGAAACTTACTGAAGATGATCTATTTAATTAGCAGTTAATTGTCAAAGTAAATCAGGAGTTCTGCTTTCTAGGAATTCTTGAACTGAATAACACTGAGCTTACAGCTTCCTAATTTTGCATTAAGTTGGACAATTTTATATATGTATATATATAATATTACTATTAATATAAACTATGTATATTAAAATTAGCATGAATATTTAGATTTCCATAGTTCTCTTAAACAATCTGTTGAAACTTTGCATCTAGCAGCTCTTAATACAAAAGTCAAAGACACCTTAAAATGTCCCTTGGTTATTGAAGTCAGCTGACTTCTCAAAATAAGTAGAAAAGTTTGGGTTTTGATTCAAATTTATTTTGCTCTCCAATTGCCCTACTTTCAACTTCTTTACTTGTCTAATGTCATCATACTGCTAGCTGTCAATTTGCTGGAGGACTCTGTCTTCACTGAAGAGAGATTTGTCACTTGAATGTGCAGCCAGCATGGGAAAAAAAATGCAGTTGCAGGTACTCAGAATGATAAAACATAAAACCAGACCAAGGTGTAAACTGGCTCCTAAGCAGTACTGAATATGCTCCTGAGCCTACATGTGCTTTGAAGGCACGTCTAAACAGAAGACTCATTTTGGCAAAATAATACAGCTGATGTTCACTAGCTAAAGCATACTTAACACCTTATTTGTAAACAATGCTGAATATTCCTAAATTATAAGTGTATAAATAAACACCAGGTTAGATACCTGCAGTAGGAACTCAGCTGTGCCCTTTATTGGCTCAGGCTGATGACAAATGATGAATTTCCCAGTGAAAATATGTGGATTTAGGTCTTTCATGAAGAATTTCAAATTAAAAAGGAAAATATTTTGAAAGAACAATAATTCACTCAAGCTTTCTCAATACATAGAAAATTACTTTTAAAAAGACATATAACTTTGGAGAAGGAAGGTCATTTCCCAGAGTCTTCTGAAATACAGTTACAGACTTGAGAGATTACCCTGCTTAAAAAAAATAATAAAAGCCTCCAAGCAGTGAGCTTCGTAATCAAGTGTACCTTATCTTATTATTAACAAACATTTATGAAGAATTAGATACATTCAAGTGACAGAAGTGCCTTCTCTCCATCTATGTATACCTGTACATCTTATACATTAATGTAAACGTATGAGATTCCACATAAAATTCCTCACATACACATATATACTTGCTAAGTATTTTGTAAGGATGCTGTATTACTTCCAATATCTTTGCAAATAAAAATTGGGAAAACGGTTTGTTTTAATCCTGATTTATAAGTTATGATCAACACGTCACAGATAATCAAATTTTGATATTTTGGATTACTCCATAATTTTATATTTTATTTCATTACTACTTGATATTTACATTTTATGGAATATTTTTAAATTGAAATTAACATAAAATTTTAAAAATATATTAGAATTCTTCTGATATCCTTAACTGATTAAGAGAAATTTGATGTTATTTCCTTCAATAAGTTTTTTGCCTTTTGAGAGGGACTAAATTGTTTGTTTTGTGAAATATCGATTAAAATATAATTTATCCATCTATAATCTGCCCCAAGATTACTGAACAAAAAGGCTTATTACTAATTTACACACACATTTTATACCCAGGTTGAAGAGAAATCATGCAGCAAAGCCACAAATTGTGTCATTTTGTTAAATTTACTCAAAGAAAAAAATCCTTTTTCTTTACTGACTAAGTTTCAGAACAGCAGTTCCAAAACTCTACAAACTGTTTGTAATAATCCATTTCTATCCCAACCCATGATATATTAAGTACAAATTTATCTGGAACCTTAACCTAGATTATGGAAAATAAATGTCAAAAATATATTGTAGAATTTATTGTAAAACTTCTTATTGTAAATTACTGTACAGATAGGCTGAATTTCTGTATAACATTTATTATTGGCTTTGCAATGCTTTACATTCTGACTGGCTGAAGACCCTCTAATTTTATTCATCACTGCAGATTTTTTCCTCTGCAAGTACGTACCCTGTATATTTTTTCCTGGTGTTTGGTAGAGTGAACCAACCAGAGAAACTAGATGTACATAATATATATAGGGCTATTTTTTGACAATTTTATCTCCACAATCCCCTACTGTGTTTGGTAGGTGGGCCCTAGAAAACAAACTTTACAACCTTAATCCTCATTTAATTACTGCAAAAATGCATGATGGATTGGTAGTAGTAGCAGCAGTACTAGCAAACCAGGGCTGGCAAACCTGAGGGGAGAAAAGAAACTGATTGATCCTCTTCTCATTTTAAATCATGGAAATACAAATTAATTCTACTAATTCTATTAACCATCAGTGGGGACAACTGAAATCAATAGCTCAGACAATGTCCTGGTTTGCAAAGGTTGATTCCCAGCACTGATGCCCCACTGCAGAAAGATCTCGCTTAGTTACCCTAATGGACAGCAAAACTCTCATCCCAAGAGCAGCAGCTATGTGTTTGCTCTCTGTGTTTACTTCTGACAGCAAAATCATCCTCTGTGCTGGCATGGAGGAAAAGACAGCAAGCACATAATATCTGAGGGAGAAAACAAGAAATGGAATGTGGAGAAACTGCAAGAGACAGATCCTGTGAAGGCTATACCCACACTTGCATCAACCTTTTGTGATGTCTAATGCACACCAAGATATATCTGGCATCATGAAATGTCATGGCAGTATTTGAGCAAAAAAAACCATAGCATTAGAAAATGTATAAGATAACCCACTGATTGTCATGCCTAGATACTATTGGAAATTATAAGCAAAAAAATGTTAAAATGGATTCCTTTCCAATTCAGAATATTCTCTGATACTGTGATTCCGTGATTTAGTGTTGTCAGCTCTTTTTTATTTTTTTCTGCTTTTATTTCCTTTCCTTTAAAAACATGTAATTTCTATTACTTTTGAAAGGTACTTTTTTTCTGTCTCTAATTTAGTAAACAATGACACAAAGAAATTCTACATCAGAGTAAACTCTCTCTATGTAATTCAACCTATATTGTACATTAAATATGACCAATACTGCATACAGTATATATATTTTACATATATATGTGCATATGCATATGTGTGTATAAATATAGACATATAGATACATATGTATAACTACAAATGGGCTGGACTATATCCTTCTTATTGATCAAGGTGGCTGAACCCTGATGCTGTGTTCAGACTGAAAGTTAAGGATGAAACCCCACCTAGTATTATGTTGGTGTCCACTCAAAGACAATAATTTATAAATTATTTGACACCCAGGTTTTAATTTTAACCTTCCACGGACATTCATAAAGAGATCTTGATTTTGCCATAGTACCAACATCATTCATTGACTTCAGTAGAAAGGTGCAAGCAACTTAATGGACTGTGCAAACTACCCAAGACACAAAAATTTAAAGATGCCTTTTATGACCACTGTATTTGTAAACGTGTTGCTATGGACCATAATACAATGATATACAATATGCTGTATTTGTACTTCACACACTCACAGAAAGGAGTAATTCATACCTGAAACTGTGAAAAAAATGAAAAGGCAGTAGATATGTATCTATGACAAATAAATGGGAGGAATATGGCAATGCTAATATATAATTAGACTTTCGGGATCTTTGGCACCTTTTAATTTCTGATTTTTTAAAATTTATATTCCAAGATAATATTTTTATTTCTACTATTCCAGTGATGGTGTCTGGGTAGCAAACACTATCACATTAAGTCTCTATTATATGTGCTTCTCAGAATGAGCATGAGGATGAGCTATCCACATTTACCTTTAGAAAATATTTTATTTGAAGATGTAGCCTTAGGCAAAAGCATCACCTGGAATCAAATAACTATGTAATAATAAAAATTCAGAGATGAAAAAAATATCCAAGAGATGATCTAGTCGGTCCTCTCAAGAACGCAGGATTGTAAACTGCAATAAGTTTTCTGGAGTATTCTTCACACCAGGTTTAAATGGATCAGGCTACAAAGTCGACATTATTTCTTTTCAATCTAATCCACCATCCAGCCCCTCACTAGGAGTTTTTCACAGATTCTCAGACAATGATCTCTTGTGCTCACATTCTTAATTACTTAAGTAATGCTCACATTACTTAATTACTTAATCACTAGCTACCTAGTTGATCACATCAGCATGGCCCTAATGTTACATTGTGTTTGTGTTTTATTGGCAAGGTTTTGGTTAAAGTTAAAGAAAAATCTGGGTGCATACAAAAAATCACCAACATAATGCAAGCCTTTGTTTGCTGGAATTATTCCTTATGCAAGCACCCACACATATTTCCCTTTATTATTAGTCAGCTTAGTCACTTTGCATAAGCTTTTCTTCTGAAGCAATGCCTCCATTCTGTTACTTTAATAATTTTTCCCATTTTTTTCTCTGCATCTTCTCAGTTAAACTTATTATACATTTTTTAATGGCAAATTGTATTCTAGGTAGATATTCTAGACAAATTCCTATGCCAAAATTATGGGCTCCCAACAGGATGCTTTAAAATATACTGCATGTTGGATTGCTGCTATTTCTTATTTGTATTTCTTCTTTTATTTTTTCTATTTTTTTTAATCACATTTTATCCCTGTAACTTGTCCTCTTCACCTTTCTTTCTCTTTCTGTTACTCAGTATCTGCATATATTGAATATTTATTTGTTTCAGATATTTTTTCCACTCACATACTCATTGCCTTTTTTTACCTGTTAAATCTTACATTGATGTTTCCAGAATATATTGCTAACCTGTCGTGATTATGCGTATACTTTTAATTTTCCCACAAGTTTTAATAGCATCTCCAAGTATAGTGACATGAGTTGTCTCTTTTGCACTCATCATATTATTAATAAATAAATATTTTCACATTTGTATTCAGTATTCATAGACCTAGAAAATAAACTTCCTCAAAATATTAAAGTTCCTGTAATTATTTAACCTTTCTTTTTTTTTTTTTTTTTTTTGGAAAGGGGGAACTTGTTTGTTTTTTTTTTAATTCTTAGAACAGTAAAATTGCATATTCTTTAGCTTATTTTTGGGTGAATTCATCATTTTGCACCTGAGACTTCAAATATCCTGTAGTCTTATGTATGATAGCATGAACCTAAGACTATGTTTTAGCAGCTCCTAATTGCAGGAGATGCTGGATTTAAAAGACACCATAACACAATAAAGACTGCCTGAAAAACAGGGACCTTACAGGATTGGGAACAACGGCTGGGAGTCAGTACAGCATTTTTTTATTTGATAGACCTTTATCTGATAGCCTGAATTCCTACAGGTGCTTGAATGTGTTCCACTGCTTGTGAAACACTCATTAAAATATACGCAACTTACTTTTTTTGTAGATGAAAGTACATTAACATTTTAAATTTCACTGAGAAATTAAACCTTTATGTTATACATAGTATCTTATGTTTATTGTGTGTACAGCCAGGGGATGTTTCTGTATATTTTATGTTATTAGCAAAATATGATCAAATGTCTGTCTTTCATTTCTATGAACTGACATATCCCTTCAATGATACCCTAGTAATTTTTCAGATGTTGAGAGACATGAGCAAAACAAGTAAATATTTCTAAGATAAATTCTTCAAAATTGTACACTTTTCAAGAGACATAATTATTCTTAAAAATGACCCAATTTATGCTCAAAATGGAGATTTTCAATAGGGGAACTTGCATGTTTCAGCATTGTCTATCAGCAGTGTTTAGAACAGGACTGGTACTTTCCAAAATCAGCATTTACAAGTCACCACTTGCCATTACATGTAGCCATATGTTCAAGAGGTTTATAATAATAGCCTTTAATTAAACTGCAGACTGTTGGACAGTTTCTGTTACCCTTTGAAGTTCTTAATGATTAGTTGTATACGGTCTTTTATTCCGCACTTAATGTTAAATTAAATAATTAAAATATATCTACAAGATAAATAAAGACTTTACATATTTTAATTCAGTTTCTGAATTTCAAGGTTTTTAAAATAATTATGGATGCTTTGATTATCTTTTGTGGCGTACTGAAATATGACATACACTTAAAAACCAGTAGATTTTTGTGGGAATAATCAGTAAGCATGACGCCTGTAAATGAGCTGTTTTCTATGCATGGCTGGCAAAAGTGCTAATTAAATAGTTGGTATTCAAGACTATGCTCCTTCATTGCTTAGTGACTTACAAATCCCGTGATGTGTGCCAGAAGACATTTCAATTTATATGTTTTCTTCTCTATGTTCTTTGCCATGAAATGGTGGCCCCATGGTGCGAACACTTGTGTAAGCAAAACACTGAAATATGCTTTAATGTTTCAACCATATAGTGTCACTAGTCCATCTTTCTAATGAATTTTTAATTTCTTTCTTCATGTGATGATATTATGAGTTTTTGCTGATAATTAAAGCATATACAGGAGTCATTTTCTCACTAAATTTACATAAAATAGCTAAATGCTAATGCAGCAAATGGGGCTTGCTGTATCTGGTACAGTAAATATGCCTTTGTAGGTTTTCTGCAATCCATCCCCTGTATTTCATAAACTGCCAGATAAAGGTCTTTTCTGAAAAGGGAAAATTACTACTGTGTGTACACAGAGATATGATGACACCTGTCATGATACCTACAGGGTGATTAGAACCCGGTCTAGAATAAAATTTGCATGAGATTGAAATAAAGTTCTTTTGCAAGTATATCTAAATGGACAGCCTAGTGCATCTAATAACCACCAGGCTGTTTATTGAGGCTTTCCACATTTAGCACTGAATACTGACTTGAAAATACACACAGTCCATTGTTTTAATTTTGGAATTGCTGAAGTATCTCTAACACTCCCTGTTAAATCTATAGCCACTGAAATCATGACATCTTCTCACTGCTCCTCTGTGCAAGTTAAAGTTGTTGCTCTTTTCTTACTGTTACATACAGTCACCTTTCACCCATATTCACGCTTCCCTTCTTGTCTTCCTACTAACAGAAATTCTATATATTAAACAAAAGATGTTACAATTGATAGTAAATTCACAGCAAAAATGGCACCATTGTTGCAATGTTATTAACCCAAAACAAACTCCTTATATTTAATGAAGAAAACTTGGTTTTCTCTCTTTTTTTTTTTTTTTTTTTTTTTTTATTTTTGATACCTGGAACATTTTTTTACCTGGTGCAAAAAAAGGGCTATTTAAAAATAAATGTATGCTTTTCCCTACACTTATTTTTAATTAGTCTTGATAAATAATTAAGCAATTAAGAATATATTATTTAGATGCAATTGTTTTATGAATTTCAGTGGTATATTTATTATAGTAATTTATTTATCGGAAAAAATGTGCATAGTCGCACTTCAAAATCCATTTGACTGGAGAGATTTTAGAAGGACATCCAGAAGTGTGCATAATGACTCTGGACATGAGATTAACTTAATATTATAGTGCTGTGCAAGATGTTATAGTATATTACATAGCTATATATGATGAATCATTTTTAAATGTTGAAAACAAATAACCGCTTTCTCTTCTCAGTTTTATTTTAAGCACAAGACAATATTTGAACATAGACTAGGAATTAAATTCTTCTATAGAAAATGAAGTATTATTCCTGCAAGACTGGAAGAGTATTTAAATTTAAATATAATTTACAGTACCATCCTAGAGTCTCTTTCCTTCAACTACTGAGGGAAATGTCAATTAAATTACAGTATCATTAAATGGTAACTTGATTTTGTGTAGTTTAGTCTATCCCATTAATCATCAGTGGTAAAGGACAACGGAGGGAAGAAATTAAAGTTTTCAGTACTGTCAATAATCACAGACTGGGGACAGAGGTGACTCATTCCTGGTAACTGTGTTATGGATCTGTATTATGGAGTTGTGCTAACTATGGATATTTCCTCAGTCACAGAATCAGAGCAACACAGAACTAAGCTGGAATAGATATTTTGGAGACATATGAGGTAGTGCGTATGGGTATAATGGAACATGGTAAACTCACTTCATGACAGTGCAAATGCTGACACAGATCAGATTCAAAATTATGGGTTTGGACATGCCAGTTGTGTCCATGTGTATAAAAGAGGTTCTACATAGCTGTTATACGACCCCACCCATATGAGAATTATGAGAATTTATAGGAAGACAAAAAAATAATAGTCATAAATTTCCCAACAATAAATTTATGTCCACTGGTAAAATATTGTTAATTCATCAAATCCCAAATACTCAGCTGAAGGGACTCTCTACAATATATGCTTACACCAATTTCAGCCATAAAGAAACAGTCTATTTTGAAACAATTTTCTAATGTGGAAAAATTAGTGAAGAATTATCTCTGGCTCCGTTTCAGCCTGTACCTACCACCACCTGTACATATCTACACACCTAGAATGAATTTTGAGATGGTACAGAAGCACTTTCTTTCTGTGACAGACAATAGCTAAAGCCAGTAAAACACATATATGTATATATAGATATACGTGTATATATAAGTATATACAAAAGAAAGCTAATTTTACCTATTCTGATATTCTGCCACACCTGCTGCTGAATTAGATGAGAGGAAACTGCATATGTGTGATACCATCCTTGCTGTGCAGGTTTTCTGTTACCACCTCCAGTTTTCTCATGCAAGTTTATTGTAGGTTAGATTCCAATTGCATTGAACTAGAACTGTCATTCTGATGTTAATTGTTTTATTACACCCTAAAATCTTGTTTCTTAAAGATAGTATTCTACATGACAATGATACTCGAGTATTTTTATGTTAATGTCCCTTTCAGTCAACTGACATTATTAACAGAGACATATTTTGAAAAATCATAGTTTAAAAACTATTATATGCCCCTTTTCATTGACATGGGGTTTATTCTGAAGGAAAAATTATCTCATTCAGATTATGCAGGTTCTTTTTCAAAAGATTAAATGCTGCTCCTGTTTGAGTCAAAGATAGACCTACTGTCCTAGTTTGAAAGACAGGTGTTTGCTAAGGAAAGCAGAAGCCTCCCTATGGACTGAAAAATGTGATACTTCCTTCCTACAGATTATTATGATTTTGAAATTAAGGGAGTTCTCAGGTAATTATATGGGGTTAGGAATAACAGTTCTTTACTAGTATATCTAACAAGACAAACAAGAACAACAACAGCTATGAAATTACCCACAAACAGAACAGTAACTCAGTCCCAGTCCCTTTCTGGCTGCAGGCACCTTTTCCCTGAGCTGCAGTTCCCGGTGCTGGGGGCGGGCAGGTCCCGCAGAGCTGCAGGAGGGCTGGGGGTGATGGCAGAGCTGTCCCAGGGGAAAGAGAGAGAGAGATGGAGAGAGCCCTCCGCTCACGGTGTGGGTCCCAGTGCTCAGCAGAGTGCTGGATGGTGGCAGGTTACAGTGAGAAGGCAGCAGGGCAGGGTCTGACAGCAGTGAGGATGGCTCCTGGTGCTGGGATGGCAGGGATGGGGCTGAGGCACCAATCGTCCTTCTCGTCCGAAATGGGGAGAGCCAGAGCCTTCTGTCTGCTCTTCTGGATGTTTGGATATCAAGGGGTTTCCCTCTTCTCTCCCCTCCCTCTTGCCACCAGGGCCCAGTCAACAGGTATCTTAGCATGACAATGGGGAAAATTCCACAGAGGAAAAAGGGAAAGAACCAACTTCCAAGACCTACCAAGTTTTGACCCAAAGTACAGAATGTTACTTTTCCCCAACAAACTCTTTTCTAAGACTCTAAAGAGTACAAACTGCTGAGTGTCTTACATATTCATTTACTCACAAAGTTCATTTTTGACCTGGCTTCTACTTTCTCCATGCTGAGGTACAAACTGGAGGTTGAAAGGCTAAGCAGAATGTAATTCTTTATCACAATTTCCTGTGCACTGGCAGTTCCCTTACTTTCTTTAGTACCTTGATGTGTTGATCTTTCTCCCTTCTGCAGCCTTGCTCACCCACCTCACAGTATCATCAAACCCATGATAGTCATTAAGGAAAGAAAATATGAGTTCTTATCACACACTACATTTCAGCACAGATATTTAAATCACCAGTGCTTAGGAGGAGTGAATACCGATTCAGGATTACTCATGGTGTGAATCTTGGGTATGTCCTGGGTAGTTCCAGGAGCTGGACTTGAATGATCCCTGTGGGTCGCTTCCAGCTTAGGATATTCCATGATTCTGTGCTTCAGATTTCAGTAAGATGTGAAAGAACTGAGAAATATGGCAACAAACAGTCTACACCTGGAGGAGAAAGATCAGTTTTGTGCTGAACTCAGTGCATCCCATGATTTTTCCAACATTAAATATGTGTTTACTTTTTTTTTCTTTTTTGCTTATATGAAAGCACTTTTAAAATGTACTTTTATGGTGTAGGCCAGGCATATGTATTTCATAGGAAGGTGGTTACAGGTTTTCAAATGAACAACAAAGCACTTTGGATATGAGTGATAGCAGGACCCTCCAAAGAGCCTTTTAGTGGCATATGCAGAGAGGTTCCTGAGATGTGAAGCTACAGCAAGGGGCACAGGGCAGTCGCTACTGCAGGCGGGTTGAGCTGCACCTGACAAATGTTGTGGAGCCAAGATGGTATCATTAGCCCTACGAAGCATGATTTCTCCTTAATCCTTTCTACAACTTAAAAGTTTAAATATCCACGCACAATGTCACTAACTGGCTTTAGTAACTGCTTGAGACCTGGATGTATTTTTTTTTTTAATCTCCTTCGTCTGAGGAGCACACTGACTCAGCAGATCTCTCGCGATGATGACTCAGTTACTCGGCGGTGGGGGGAAAGAGGGATCTGGCTGCAGCCAGAGGTAGCTCCTCAGCGGGCAGCTCTAATTAGAGGTTACTGCTTATGACAATTAATAGCAGTAATGGAGTCCCGCGGCTGGAGAAAGGACAGGAACGAAAAGGCCGGCGAGGGGGTACCAGTTGGGTACTCCCGGGAAGAGGAGAGGCACAGAGCCACACACCGATGCATCCCAACTCATCCCATTCGCGCCCCCACCGGTCTCCTGGGAAACTCCAATCAGAGCGGTCACCGTGCAGTGGGAAAGGAGCCCCGTGACTGGACCTCGGGATCCCCTCAGTGGGGCTGAGGCTCCGGGAGCTGGGGATGCTCTTCGGTGGCGCCGCCGTGGATCTGGGTCGAAACAGAAGGATAGGCTTGGGGAGCCTTGGAGGGATGTGCAGCCTGGCAGGGATGGGAGCCTTGGAGGGATGTGGGGCCTGGCAGGGATGGGAGCATCGGAGGGATGTGCGGGCCAAGTGCAGCCTCCTCTCTTGCCAGGGGGAATTCCGCACCCTCTCGCCTCCCTTCCCCACCCCCGCAAGCATGGATTATCATTAGTTGTTCAGAATTATAGGGAAAGCAGCTTTTGGAACATTAGATTTAAAGTCACACACTGAAAACCACATTCCCTTTCCACCACATTACTGCATACATCCCTAAAACTAGGCTGTACAGTTTGGTGTCAGACTCGGTCCTGATCTCCACAAAGTGGATGGCACAAGTTCTTTTATGTCAGACTGTGACTCTGACACTGACCCTGACATGCCAGCTTTACAACATAAACTATGTATATGTATATGTATATGTATATGTGTATGTGTATGTGTATGTGTATGTGTATGTGTATGTACACAAATGTATGTGTATAATTATGTTTATACACAAGTGAGAGCTTCAGGAAGAACAAAACAGGTTACTATTGATAAGCACCAGCACAGTCAAAGGGCTCCTTTCTCCTCCTTTCCCACTCCCAGAAAGGGCAAGAAGAAATGCTGTAATATGTAAATGCACTTGCTGCTAAAATTGGAAATCTGATCATCAAAGCTTGACATTTTCTTCTAAATTAAAATAATGGAAAATAAAAGGGGTAATAATTGTGGTCAGTCCAGGGTAGGCAATCTCTGGAATTGGTGTATGCTTTAAAAATTTAAATGGCCTATGGCTATGCACATATACCCCTCATTCTAGCCAAAAGAAATCACGAAACAATTTTTAATTCACATGGCAAGAGAGGGATCTAGCCTAGCAGGCAGTGCATCCTTGGCTTCTCCACAAAATGAAGTATTTCACAACACCAATTTTAATTGAAACAGAAATAATGGATCTACCCTATGCTATTGCATATTAATGGCAACTTCAGAAAAGGTGAAGTGTACGCATGAATATGTCCATTCATATAAACAACTCTTCTTTGGTACGTGAAAGGAACTTCCTCCTCCAACAGCTGCCAGTTTTTGTACAGCAGGCAGGGGACTGGTGAAGGACTGGCTTCTCTTGAAACCTCCCCATCACCTGCCTGCATTGCCCTGCTTCTGTTCCAGATCCATATGGCCCCAGCTGCCCATCATTCATGAGTGGTTGCATGAGAAAGTTAGAAAATCATTTACCTAGAACCGACACCTGCCCTGTTACCCCACCCATCTTCTGCCTGCCCCAGGCACCAGCATTCCCAGGTGTCCAGGGCTGCAGCGATGCAACTGCTGAGAAACGCAGCAAGTGGAGCTGCTGAAGGGATGCTGATCAGCACAAAGATAGTTGCTCATCATTTCAAGTTTTTATGCCAGGATCTGAACCATGCTTTATGGAGCACAGGCAGAATCATGGTCACTTAGGTTTAAACCACAGACATTCTAACAAAGCAGACACAACTTCACCATCCCTTTGAACTATTTCACAGTCTGCACTGTGCATGAATCCTAAGCAGAGGACTGACCTGAACAGCAGTCATAACAGGAACCATTATAAAGTGAGGGTAAAAAAGCAGTAGTTAGCAACTGAGAGAACTGAAAACTGTCTTTTTTGGTACCTGTGTCAACACTGATATGCCCTGGCAGATTTCCTGCAGCACCTGAAGAAATACATGTCCCATTGCTTTTCTCGTGTCATTTCTGCTAAACATGAAAGAAGAAATCATCTGCTAGACTCAGAAAAATTGATCTGTGTACTGTAAAGTACATCTACTAATATTTTATCAGTCACCAAGCTGGAGGGTTAAAATAGTTGCTGAATACAAGTTAGTTTGCACAATTTATTTTTTAAATTTCATAAGAAGCCATTTGTTTGCTTCAAATTTTCAGGAAACGACAATCCAGCTCTATGTGCTGAATTCATTTTAAGAAACTTTAGGTGTTTGGCTGAAATAACTTGTAAATGAACTAATTTTTTTTCCCCTCTGCCTTTACCTGGTTGCATTTCATATATTGTAGGCACTAGCAATGATATTATTTCTAGTGTGGGAAAATATTATAATTGAGATCTGGTAAGTTATTTGCAGACTTCAATATTTTCTTTACACTGTGCTGACATTTAGTACAGCCCCGTTGAGGAAAACAATGCTGCCATTCATAGCTCTGGACGTAAATTTCAATCGACTTAAGCGGGCATAATGAAACTTGGTCATTCACCAGTTACCCATATTGTGTTCTCAAATTTTCTCTCAGCAAAAGTGTAATGATTCAGTATTGTATGGTTGCACAGACAAGGTCTCAGAACAAGAGACACTGGTTTTGTCTGATGGTGTGAGAAAGTAGTGAAGGGATATTTTCTTCCAGATGGTGTTAAATTCAGCTGCCTTTTTAACGCCGGCCTTGCACAGCAGTCTGCTGTTCTCTTTTCACAAAGAATAAGCCCCAGTCCCTGCTAGTTAACATGCATGCTCACATAACCTATAACTACCTTCCAACTGTTTTACAATGCACTGATATGCTAAATAAACTTGATCCTGTCTCCTCCAGTGCTAGAACTGGCTTGGAGAGAACCGCCCACTCACAGTTCAATTTTTTGGGTTTGGGTTTGCTTTCAATTCCTGTTACATAAAGCTTTTTCTTTGTTTGACAGAGTGACTTTTTTCACACAGTCTTAGAGGGTTCAACACCTAACAGGTAGATTACCCTAGGGAAGCATTACCTTTCCTAGTTACTTGCTGCATGAGCCTATTAAAGTGTAAAACTGAGGTTCTGCTAACACATTTCCACATGCTCTCTTTACCCAAGTCAGAAGTTCACTGTGTAGAGGAAGAGGTATAGAAAAATGTGTCTCTGCTCCTAAAGAATTGAAGGAGTAAGTAGTAATAGCAATAATAGCAATAATAGCCAATCATGTTTTATTGACATTAAGGTACAAAACCATTTAAGACGACAATGGCAAACACGCGATTATAATGCTGCTATTTTTCTCTGATGTTTTTCTTGGCAAATTTACACCGAAAACCAAGACACAAGCAACAGCGTGAATAAATTGACCCCATTCATGCCTAAGTAAACAAGGGGTTTTCCCCAGAAAACAGCTTCGCTCCTTAATTGAAGCTCGTTGAGAAAGAAGACCACGCACTTTGTCATGTAAACGTTAATTGTAGTAGACAATAGGACACCTAGACAAGCAGTTAAATGAGAGGAAGACGCTGCGGTGAAAGCCTGGTGGCTCAAACACGGTTGCGATGTGAATAAGCACAGCGCCCCTGGCAGGATGCTGCAGCACTAAAACTTGGAGCACACGTAGCGCAGCCAAAAAGGAGGTTTAACCTCAAAAGGGCCTGGCTGGGACCCCGGCCGGCACTGCCGGCAACCACCGGGCGGGACCCTCCGGCTGAGACTAAGGTTATTTTAAGAGCTACAGAGAGGATGGGGCAACTATTGAGGAAAAATTCTGTGGTTTGTCTACCCAGTACGCGTGCTGGTTCAAGAACACGCTGGCTGGCTCCTTGTACCACCCCTCTTACAGTTCAGTGTCTGGCGTGCAGGTGAATATTCCCACTATAGGCTCCAAACCAACGTTATTTATAAGCAGTTCAACAAGTAAAAATACAAAACAAAATAATTATGAAAAGCGGCGCGCAAAGATTTTGTCCCAGACGGATGGAGACATCTGACGTCCATTCCCTTAGCGCTGATCTTATTTTAATCTTCCGTGGAGGACGTTCGGTTACTAACTCACTGTGAGTATATTCCAGCTTGCCTCAGGACAGGCGTTTAGGTCAAGTCCAAAGGAATTACGTTACCCTGAGCAATGAATCCCCCTCAATTTCACTGCCAGAGGCGCCCAAGCCGCCGTAATTGTAAAGATAGTATTTGTTAAAAACACAGAACTGTTTGTATCCCTATACGCCTGCCCTTCCTCCACTGGGACCAAAACTCCTCGTCCCCTGCGACCTCCGCGGGAGAAGGGTGCAAATTCCTGCCGGGCGCGAGTTCCAACCTTCTCCAGCGGAGGAGAGGGGGTGCGGCGCGGGGGAAGCGGGAATGTTCTGCAGTCCCGTCCCTTCGCCCAGCATTTCTAGGGTGGCAGCGAGCGGGACATGCTCTCGCGGGTGCCGGCGGTGAGCTCCCCCAGCCCCGGCCCCCGCCAGGCTGTCTGTCTGTCTGTCACCGACCGCCGGGGCACGGCTCTGCCATTTGCCCCGAGCGTGGGAACGGGAGCGCCCAGCCGTTCACATCTCCTGCACGTCGTTCAACGGAATCAATTAGGCAAGACAGACCCTACGCTTCTTCACCTCCTCCCCTCCGCCCCCCTTCCTCCCGTTGTTTTTGTCAGGTCTATATACATCCTAATTATTTCGGTATGGGATGCCAGAGCTGTTTCCAGGATAGACCTGATCATCCTTTAACAAAAAGAGAGGAGGCGCACACGTGGGTTTGGAGTAAATGTCACTTTCATTTCCAATGCTAGGCGCAGAGCAAGGCACTGAACATTTTTTCCCACTTTGACGTGGGGAGGCGATCTCGTCTCCATCATGTCTTTCTACTTCAGTAGCTTCCTCAAGGAAACCCTCTCGAAACAGAGAAGCATCTATGCTCGCGTTTTGAATAGAGGAATAAAAATCGGCCGTTACTTTTTTTTTCCTCCATCTTTGTGCAGCTCCACTGAGTTCTAAGTAGATATAAATTATTAAGCTCATCTGCACCTTGGTGAAAACTTTTTCTGTAAACCTACTTTCATATGATTTGAAATTAACCTCGATGCTTTGTCTCAGATTCACATAGACAGGTTTTGGGTTGGTTTGTTGCTTTTTTGTTGTTGTTGTTGTATTTGGGTTTTTTCCTCCCAGTTCAGTAGTCATCTCTGTATCATCAGCACCACCATATTCATCATCATCAACTACCACCTTTAATTTTTAAGGCAATTTCATTGCAATGAATCACTTTGCAAAATGAAACGGGGCATTAGGTTTCTAATAGAAAAAAAAAAAAAAGCATATATCCTCTTAGTCCAGTTTAACGTTAACTGCTCTGTACCATGTTCTCTCTGCAGCTGGTGAATATTCATTCTGTGCCATGCAACAGCTTCATATTTTGGAATAAATATGCCATTTCATTTCTTTCAATATCACCTTCAGCTGTAAAAATGTTAGTTTCAATAAGCATTCATAAACATTCTTGACCCTTCTCGATTTATACTGTCTCTCATAGCAGTCTTTCATTTTCATATGCTGTACGATGATCTTGAAGGAGTTTTTACTTTCGGTTATCTAGCTTTATGAAGACAAAAACACTCATACAGCTAGATAACCAAAGATAACAACTCGCTTCCCTCCAAGCTTTATTTTTGTTTGTTTGTTTTCATCCTTACTACAATCCAGATTTTTCCTCCAAGAGCACGAGTGCTGCTTTAAAATGTAATCTTTTTATGTAAGTATGTCTGTATATACGTGCAGCTAATTAACTTCCAAAAGAGATCCCTTGCCTTCAAAGTTTATTCTGAACTTTTTGTTTCAGCCAGTAATTTCCGGCAGGGATAGCCAACAATTCGTCTGTTAATGCCAGAAAATAAAACCAGCTATCAAGTTGCACCAAGATGCATTAAGAGAGAGGAGCATTCATCCTTATACTGGCCCCTATTTGCATTGTAAATAGCTTCGTTTTCACGAAAGACTGCTTAGCCTCTGCAAAGACGAAAAGCCTTCGGCAATTTCCAGCGCAGTGTAAGGAGGAAGAAGATGGGGAAAATCCATTTTAGTAGGAAGTAACAAGAAGATGCGAGGATGCGGCTTGTGATCCCCTGAAATTGTGCACGGCATAGAGCTCTTTCCTAAATGGTGGCAGCTTGATTGCAAATATCTTGCCTGCATGTGTATTTTAGAAAGATTCTTTCTTTCTCGGAGCTCCTAGAGCTGGGGAGAAAAAGGCGGCTGTCTTGCCGGCTGCTGCTGCCACCGGTCTCAAAGAAAGAGAAAAGGGCCGTCATTGGAGAGGGCTTTCAGTGCCAAAAATGCGGGCCAGCCCGGCAAGGTCAGAGGTCCTGGACTGCGGGAGACCGAGGTAATGATGATGTCATGAGAAAACTCGAGTGCACACGGCTGTTGATATGCATAAGCCACCGGCGGCCGGCGCCGGGACTGGGTCCGGTGTCGCCTCCAGCATCGCCGCCTCTGCCGCCCCGGTGCGGGGGATCCGCCCGCCGTCGTTACCTTCTTCTTCCTCCTCCTCCTCCTCCTTCCCTGCAGACCGTTCTAACATCCAGAGCCCGGGAGGGAAGCCGCTCTCCCCGGGGAAGGCAAGCAGCCTGTCCGAGCCCAGAGAGCGCTGCCGCGCTTCTCTTAGGGCAGCCCCCGCTGGGGAGGAGGGATGCCGCGGCGGGGAGCGAGCGGGGCCTTGCGCTTGATAGCCCGGAGGGCGGCTTTGCTACTCAATGAGTCGATGTGCAATTACACTGACAATTTGCCCTGCCGTTGTGTGCCTAGCAATTTTATTGTAGTTGTTGTTGTTGTTGGATAGTTGCTTTGGGGGAGACGATGCGTGGATTTTTTTATTTGTTTTTACTCCGCATCACTGTCGTTCTTTGCGCCTATCGTGATTCACAGGTATTTACAGCGGGACGGTCGTGCCAGGTGTTTTCCGCTGCCTGTCTGTGCGGGAAGCTGCGAGCAGCAGGCTCAGCGCATTCTCTAGCCTCTCTAACCTCTCTCCGCCCTTCTTCCCACCTGCACTCCCTCCCGGCCTGTGTGTGTCTCTGTGACTGTCTTAGAATGCAACACAGGTGAACGTTACAGCAATATTTGCTAAGACCATGCATCATCTGACGAAATGCCTTAATAAAAAGGCTGGTTCATCGTTTATTTTTATTAACCTTGTACTAAGAGAGGAGAACTGCATTCTGGTGTTACTCATGGAACCGACACAGGGAAGTCTTGATGCCATAGTTTTAGGATTTAAGTCCCTCAGCTCCTCCTCCGCTCCTCCTCCGCCCCTCCCCAACTGAAAGAACATTATACTTTGAATTGTTTAACAATATAATTTGTATATAATTTTCTTAAATAGAAACATTAAATGTTTATCGAGTATATGTGGTAAAACGAAAACCTTCTCACTGTGATCTACTATGTTTACCGTTGAAATTAATAAATGCACTTCAACAGCTCTTGTGTGCTGTGTTCAGTAAAAGCTACACTCCAAAAATACATCATAGACAATCTATGGACTGTTCAGAGCTCCTAAAGGAGTACCAGGTTAAATGAATGCTGTTACTCTTCTAAGTTGTAAAGTCAAACACATGTCCAAGTGCAATCATAGTCCACAAGCCCCACTGGATTTAAGTACATTTGTTTGTAAATTAACCCGCACTTACACACATTGCTATTTTTAGGTGTTGTTTTGTGGGTTTTTTTTTGTTTTTTTTTTTTTTTTTTTTTTTTTTTTTTTTTTTTAATTCAGGGGGTTAAACTGAAGTTTTTGCCTCTCTGTGGTGGTTACAGAGCTTGCTTGTATGATAAGGCTTATGTCCGGTTGTGTGTACACAGGAGACCCATAAGTGCATGTGTCAGTCTAGGTGTATGTGTCTACATGTTTGTGCTAAAATATATATACAGGTGATGTGGTTACACTGTAAAACAGCAAGTGTATCAACAAGCCCATTTTTATTTCAATTACAGAAGCATGAAATTGGGGAAACAATCTCATTTGTCAGACACGGCCCAAAATTAATACTGCCACCAAGAAGCAGCACATAGACATTCCTAACCTGCTAACTGCTAAATCTGAACTCAGCAGGGATATTACTAATTTACCTGTGTTTTCAGGTGCTAAGGCTTTGAAGCTAAGCACTTCTGTTTTAAACAGGTATTACACATCCTGGTATGGACTGCTTTCTTGCCACCAGTGTTTTTTACCTAGGATACATAATATCCAATTGTGCCAGTGTTCTTTGTGGAAAATTTAGAACCTGGCACAAAATAGCATTTTTATAGTCTTGCATTATGACTTTCTGAGCTGCTTCATTACCTCTTGGGCTGTTCAGGCACAGCAGGGGCAACTGAATCAGATAGCTGATGCAACTAGAGGCACACAATCACTTTGATTATTACGTAAAGTTTTAATGAGTTTATCTGAGTTGGCAGGTAGGTGAATGATATTTTTAATGGCAATAGCTAGGGGCAATATTGGTGATCAACCATGTGTTGCACAGGATAGGCTTGTGAGCTTATGCATTAAATTCAGTCAGAGGCATGAAATTACAAGGAGCCTCGTGTATGTGTGTATGTGCATCTGTGCTTACATTCAAGTGCATATGTGTATATATAATCCATATTAATACAGGTGCATATGTACATGTTAAATGCAGGCATGTCACCAGCTGTCACACCACCATATTTAAATGCAAGGTACATTACTGCAAACTGGCATTTTTCCAAAGACACAAAGCATATCTCTAAAACACCAAGCTCTCTTCTCACAGTCACCTCACTTTTGCACTTTGAAAGTAACTGCAATATACCTGATGCATTTTGTTGATTAATCATTGGAGCCTAAGCACATCAAAAGAGGCAATTTGGTGGTTATGACCTAGTTGCTCATTTGCCTTATTACCAATTACATTTTCTCCGGTCTCAGACATCAAGGGCCTCAACATCATCAAGTATTTGCTTATTCTGAATACAAAAATACATGCAGCTGTTGCAAAACACTTTTCTAAAACTGCAGAATTGTCTAGCATGTTGAATATTTAAGCAATGCACAGTTGTTAAAATTCTGCCCAAAACATTTCCTGTTTTGTCAAAAGCAGTTGTTAACACTGTCCACTTTCTTCTAGTTTACGTACTTGTATAAAACTTATTTATTCCACTGTAGAAATTATTTTTACACTGTAGTTTTACACTGTAGAAATGCCTGTCTATTGGAAGTTATGGAATACGCTGACTTTTTCCTCCTAGCTCCCTAGTAAGTTCCTCCTAACGGCCTGCAGATTGCCATGCTTGTTTTCTAATCTTTTTATAGGTCTCCAGACAGCTGTGACGTAAAGAACAAATATCCTGGATGGATTTCTTAAGAGCAAACTTTCTCTATTGTCTTTAAAGAGGATTGCTTATGGTTCTCTAATTATTGCAATCAGACCCACATCCTATCTCCAGCAAACCCACCTTCTTTGGGAGGACAGGAACCCCACTTAAGCTGCTGTGACGTACGTAAGAGGTGCATAGTGTTACATAAATTCTGTTTTTGCACTAAATTATGACAAAATTAATGTAGAGGTAAACATTATGGCATGCCAATACAGTCCAAGCCATTTTTCTCTGCAGATCAGCATTCCTTTTCTTCCATCCAGGTAAGTCACTTGTCTTGCCTTTCAATGAAGGTGCCTCATCATTTCTTTTGTGAGCACAATTTCATTTTGCAGGCAACTCAAGGTTAAAATTCTCCTGCATTAAACATAGAGTATGCAAAGGGATATCTACCACAAGTCCAAATTCAGAAATAAGAAAAGACAGAGTATCAAAGTCACAGAAAAAAAAAAATAAATCAAACCCACAGTCAGTGATTACATGTGAAAACTGTGTGTCATTAAAGGACATGTATTCTATCAGTAATGTATATAATAACATCTGACATTTATTAAACAAACAAACAAAAATCTCTGTTTCTTGTCACAATTGTCACTACCTGTGGTCTGTCAGCATTGTTTAAACCAGAAAAATAGCCCCCAAAAAGCAAAGGATCATAATTTAAACATCTTGTTGCAGAAATATATGCAAATGGATAGATCTATGTGATTAGAAGGTATTGGGATTATTAAATGAATTACTAAAATGCTTGACCCTAGATTAAAGGTGGAAAAAATTAACTACATTTCCTGAAGATGTTTTAAGATGACACAAAACATATATGAGTGATATAGTCCTATATCTGCAGGGTTAAAGACGGTAATCAATATTTACAGGAAATATTATTAATATTATTTTTTAAAGGTATCATTATTTCTGGAGAATTACACTTAAAAGTAAAAGACCAAAAGTATTATTTGGGGCTGCTCAACAGAAGGGATGAAAATTATAGAGGCAGATCTGGGATTTGTATACTATGAACTGCCAGTTACTTAATAAAGGTTGGAGGCTCCACCTAGCCTTCAGTTCAAATCATGCAAAGCATATTATGTCAGCCTTTCCCCTCCAGATTTCCCACACTTTCCTGACTGATGATGTCCTGACACCGGAATTACCAGGAAGTCATAGTCTCTATCTACAGCTCTGCAAGCTCATCAAGGACCGCGGGGGTAAATAAATACAATATAAGTTGCGGGTTTTCGCTGTATTATATTGATCACAACAGCCTCAGCTGATTTTTTATTTTTTTTTCCCCAGGCAGCAGCACTGTTGCGATGTTGCGATGAGACAATTTCACCCACAGTTTTCAGTTCAACGGACACGAGTGGACGGCGGCTGATGAAGGATGCCATTGTTTTGGTGGAAAGGGCAGCGTGATGCAGAGGGGCATCCCCGGGCCAGGGTGAGCAGCCGGGCCGCACTTCACTGGCCCTCCCCCAACTCCATTGGAACTGTCCTGTACCCGACTCTCCCTTGCTAAGCGCTTTCCTGTGGTGAGCAAAGCCATTTTGGCAAGGATGCATTTTGGAGAACCCAAGAAGTGATGGTTGCTTGCTCCGAGTGACCCACTGCGTGGGAGGCAGCGGATGGACAAACTACTGCGAGCGATTCTTTGCACCCTGACTAGTTGCAAGATATCTTCTCATCTTTCCTCTCACCCTCCTTTTTTTTTTTTTATCACCTGCATTTCCGTCTCTCCCCCCTCCACTCCAGCCCTTCCCACCTTGTGGGTTTTTTGTTTGTTTGTTTGTTTGTTTGTGTGGTTTGTTAACTGCAACGCTGTGTTTGTCCTTGTGCCTGCCCACCTTCCCAGGGCAACCAGGCACTGCAAAAAAACTCCCTGAGAAGCCACAGCTCAGCACCCCCTGGCAGTCTGCTAGATAATTAACATTTCCTGCAAGTAAATACAGCCCTACGACCAACAGATTTAGCATCAGATACACAAAATAATCCCACCGATTTAAGTCTCTGTGTCCAGTCATAGACCCTGCCTTGTTAATCAAATGTCCCTCGCCGGGAGCAAGAGAAAGCAGACAGATCTGCGCCGAGCGACCCTCTCCGACTACCCAGGGAGAGCCGGCCTCATCTCTGGCTCACAGGGACTTGGAAAACCTCCATCTGTCCGGGGCTCAGCATCCCAAATTTTGCAGGGAATTCAGGACACATACATAGACACTGCAGTACTTACATATCTTCGCCTTTATCAGAGAAAGACTTTACCCCACATGTAGGGTTGAGCCTCTGGGGGCAAACAAAGATTCCCACGGAGCAGAAAAAGCTTTTACAGGTCTCCAGAAATTCACGTGTTTCCCCTCGTCATCCCTATTTTAAAAGTGCTCCTTAGATCCACGGTGTTGTTCTTGCTCCAACGACTCTAAAATAGTTAAAAATCTTCCATCCATGAAAACAAGAGAGAAATGGAGGAAGTTGGCTTGGATTTGGCACTATTTTTTTTTCTTTTTCCACACTGTTTCCTAAACCCCAGCGTAGAAAGTGAACTGTTGCATGTGAGATACTGCAAGTTTTTTGAGGGGTTGGCCAAGGTCTAGTCCAACCCTCTCTGCTGAGGAGGACGTGCTCTGAAATTTAACCAATTTCCCCAACGCTTTTGTTGCTGATGAACTGAAGTCCTATTGTTCATCCATTCCCACAGTCTTTTTCAGTTCCTACTATACGTTATGCATTGCGAAATATAATGAATTTGCACCAAAATGTCTCATAATCCAGTTCTGACAGACAGAACAAATTAGAAAAGGTCGCATTTCTTTGGAAACCTAATTTAAAAAAAAAAAGGGAAAAGAAAAACAAAAAGGTGAAGCAAAAGGTCGAAGTTTCCTACGGTGTTTTCCTGCAGTTAACTTCGGAAGAACAGTTTTATTTGGATCTTGTTTCTGGGAGGCACTGACATTTTGAGCAACTTTTGTCCAAACCAAGCAGCCGGTCCACAGCAGATTTAAAAAAAAAAAAATCAGCCAGGAAAAATCATGGTGTTAACAAAAAACACCCTCCCCATTCCTGCTGTCAGGCGAACTTGTAGCATGACCTCTCATCACTGGGAGGAGGATGTCCTAAAGCGCTGCCCGTTCTTTCTGTCCCCTCTCATCCTTCTCTCCGATGAAAACAGCATGAAAACACCAGTAAGAGCCCTGGCTAGGTTTTAGGGCGCTGGGGCTGGAGGGAAAAAGTTTGGGTTAGCTCCGGAACCGGAGGTGTGCAGTGAGGGAGGAGGAGGGGTGGGCGGAGGGATGGAGGAGGGATAGAGGTAAATATGCATCAGGACGGCTCGTCCCTGCTCTAGTCCCCGTCTGGGGGGCGTGTGGGGTGTCACTGAGGGGAGCCAATGTGGTGCTGGCCCCTCACACCCTGGGCCGGCTATAAACGGCGCCCTGCGTGGGCAGTTGTGAAGGAGGGGAGGGGGCTGCGAGGGGTGGGGGCCGGCGGGGGAGAGCTTGGCTCCAGGGAGAGGGAAGGCGCGCTCTGCTGTTCCCAGCCGCAGATTTCTGCGGAATGTTTCCGCGGGGAGAGCCCAGCAGCAGCCCCGAGAAGCCGGGCATTCCCTGCCGGCACAGCCCTCGGAGACCCGGCGCACAGAGCTCTGTGAGGATTCAAACGCTAGCCCCGAGCGAACCGAGGGAATTCACCAGAAATGCCCGGCTGCAAAAAAACCACAAACAAACAAACAAACAAACAAAAAAACAAAATGAAAATTTAAAAGAGTGGACACCGCTCGCCCGGTCAGAAACACTCACGTTTCTGCTTCCTGGAGAGGACATTTAAGTTTAGCTTAGATACTTAAAGGGAGAAACAGTGCGTGAGTATGAGGTGTGCAGCCCTAGGAACCGCTGTGTCAAGGTCCACAGGGATGCTCTGGAACGGCTCATAGGAAGCTGACAAAAGCGTAAATAATGTCAGCAGAAAAGGAGAGAAACTCAGGCCCTAACAGAGAGCACCCCTCTTCTCTAAGCCATTGGCTGCATCTCACCTTG
Organism: Cinclus cinclus; assembly: GCF_963662255.1. Taxonomy (NCBI): domain Eukaryota; kingdom Metazoa; phylum Chordata; class Aves; order Passeriformes; family Cinclidae; genus Cinclus; species Cinclus cinclus. The sequence continues at coordinate 10,155,261 of NC_085084.1, forward strand.
CCGCCTCGCCATCGGAAGCTTCCCAGGAAGTGAAAGTTTTCCCAAACATCACGATGCACTGAAGAGTCTCCGAAAGGAGTGGATGGAGGTAAAGAGGAGGACAAAACTCTCCGACCTACTCCCGTCAGCACGGTGTCTGTAGCTCACCAAATCCCCTCTTACACAGCGTCTCCGGTGGAGGGAGAGGGCATCTCTGCAAAACCGTGAGAGTGGCTTGGACTTACAGATTAGATCGAAATGCGACCCGAAATGACAGCCACCCCACTCCTCCGGCCGCTCGCCTACCTTCCCCTCACTTCCTCTCTCCGAGCCCCGTACCGGCGACGCACTACAGAGCAGCGCCCGGATGAATGCTGTGCCCTCACCGGCTCAGCGCTCTCCTGTCACACAACGTTTTGGGTAGGGAGAGGTGGATTTTCTTACTATCTTTTAAAATTGGTCGGAAGTTTCTATTTTCTGCTCCTCTCCTGATGAAAAGAATCAGCAGATAACATCCAAATACTAATACTGATATATATATATATTTGGGGCTAAGCCCTGGGCTGGGAGGTGCTACTCCTGTTGCTAGAGCTTATTTCATGGGGTAGAGCGCGGGCGGGAGCCTGCGCACCCGCGGAACAGCGCGGAGCATCTCCGCGGCTGCGCCCTCGCCCCGAATTCCCCAAACCCCGCTTCACGTTCAAGGCTTAGCGGGGAGGTAGCGTCTACTGAAATCGGCTGAAAGCATTCTGCATGTCCGTCTACTCTTACATACATTAAGGGAAGTAGGACACTATAAAGAAGAAGAAGACGAAGAAGACGAAGAAGAAGAAGAAGAAGAAGAAGAAGAAGAAAAATAAGCAAATCCCCCTGTTCAGAGAAGAGGCCACGGATGCTGTGAGCGATAGGCCTTATTTGCCGAAGATCCTAATTAGTGGAAAATAGTGGGGCCTCCCCTTTTCTTATAAATATCGTCATCATTATCAGCAAAACAAATATCCTCGAAATGAGGGATCAGGGCCAGGCTGCGTCGCGTGGAAGAGTCCGTCTTGGCGTGGGAGTTCGCGGTGTGTGAGCCGGGATCCACCGTTGCGCCATTCTCTTCTCCTCCTGCTCCTGTTGGCTCCAGCGTGTGTTGCTTTTAATACTGATGCACATGTAAGGTATATTTGCGTTATTTTAAATTTACTGAAACTTGCAGCCTATCACTTTTCCTTTGCTCCTTCCTTTTTATCTCTTTAAATATACTTGCCCTTTCCCCCCCACACACACATTTCCCCGTGTTTTGACGAGACTCTGCAGTGTGTGCGTCTTTATATCCTGTTTACTCCCTGCTTCTGTTCTGTATAAGATTTCAGATTGTGTACGGTGTTAGTTTTACAAATCAAGGTGCACGAGATGCATATCGGACACTAAAAATGCAGAAGCGTCTTAATTACCCTGCTCAGTTATCACACTGATAACTTCCAGTTGGGGATTGGAAGCTTGATTGTTTAATTAAATTCATATTAAGGAAGGAAATTTTAGAAATCACCAATAAACCCCTCCCCTTCCGCCCCATTTTAAGGTATAAGGCAATATAGATAAGGGGTGTAATGAGGACAGTTTAAATAGATTTAAGAGATTTAATTGCTCTTTTACTGCCTCGAAGTGCACTTGTATCTGCCTTTATGTCAGGAATAGTTTATTTAAAAACCTTTTCCTAAAATGTGCAGAGCCAGGTAGGGACAGCTTTCTCCGAGGAAGACATTTTGTAATTTCTGTCTTAGGCGCTGCATTAATTAAATGTGTGACGTATAGTTTTTAACATGTGCACATTTTAATCCAGTACCTAATTCTCCATAGAAAACGTGTTTAGATTTTGTTTAAAATAATGCTTGTATCCGTACACCTGCTTTATCTGAAAATCCATAGGCTTTGAATTATATGACAAACACATTTCAGCATATTTCAGTTTACCTTAACGAGTACTGATAAGAAAGAAGAGTAGTTTAAATAGTAAAACCAGAAGAATGCCTTTATAGCCCAGGAATGTTGGTTTTAGTTCTTAAACGAACAACGTTATTCCACACACACACACACACCCCCCAAAAAAACCCCAAACAACAACAACAAAAAACAAACAAACAAAAACTTGTATAGCTTTTTTTTTCTTTTTCGAAAGCTGAAGTTCATGCATAGATAATTTCACTATGAAACTTACCTGAATGGACGTATCAGGCAAAATTTAGCCCTCTCCAAAGACTGTTATGTATGTATTTTTTGAAAAATAAAGAGTGGAGTGTCTCTTACTCAGTGCCCATTTCACCACAAGTATATTTTAATTCTTTGTCGTTTCTTATGTTATTTCCAGCCTCAATTTTATTATAATATTTCCAACCCCCAGTTATTTCTTGCCTCAATTTTGCAAGCCCAACGCTGATATGTCACCCCGCAAAAAAATAGTCATATGCCTACACGTAAAACGTGTAAAGAAAAAAAAAAACCAACCCTGCCAAAACGGAAACTAACACGGTCATCCATCAGATTAGCTTTTACTTTATCACGTATAGCAGCAGTCCACTAAGAAAGCAGCATTTCTACACATTTTTACTAATAGCGGGTCCCGGGGACTCCCGGCCCGCGGACACAACCCGTCTCCCGCCCACCTCCTTCCGTCAATGAGCGCAGGTGCAGCTGTGGCTCCCTTGCAGAGCCGCAATACCGTGTGCCGGGGGGCAGGCGAGAGTGAGTGTGGCTGTGTGTCCGTCCTTCCGTCCCCGCAGCGCGTCCCGCACCTTCGCCCGCCCCCGTCCCCCCTTCCCCCTTACGGTGGCGTACCCCGCACCTCGCTGCAGCCAGCCCCGACGGCACCGGGGGTCGGCCTCGCAGCATCCCTCCGGCTCCTCTCCCCTCCTCACCCCGCGTTACTGCACGGCGGCCCCGCGAATCACAGCGGTCTCCTTTGTACAAACCCTGGGGCTGGAGGGGTGACATTGCACCTCTGCCGGGGTCCGCGGGCAGCATGGGGAGAGCAACGTGTCCCCCCAGATCCCACACACTTAACAGTTGAACATGACGTGTGGAATAGGAAAAATAATTACAGGGTCCCGCCCCTCCCCAGCCAACCCGCACGCCCACTTCCTAACTTCGGCCTAATATCGGAATCACCGCTAAAAACTGGGGTGCCTACGTTCCACTGCGCATCTTCACAAATCATCCAAGGTGATCAAAATGACACCGAAGTTGGCGGTTTCTTGGATTCTCGTCGAAGGTCAGATAAATGAATATGTAACAGCTCTAATAATGCTCAAATTTGGGGTGGCCGCTGCGGCTACGGAGATGAGACAGCATGCTGGGTTGTAAAAATAAATGCCTGAAATAAATACTTTTCTTCATATTCTTATTAATTTTCCCCCACCATCATTTTTTATTCTTTCCTCCCATCAAAGTTTTTAATACCTATCCTTCTCCAAACCCAGTATTCAGCATTTTACACTTAAAATTTTTCCCTCTTCTCTTCATCCCTGTCTTTTTATACCATAAGAAGATAAATAATCCGAACTACACATTGTTCTACACTCAAGAATTATTTTTTAGAAAAGTGGAGGCTTAGGCACTGTGGCTATAATAGAAGGGGTTTGTTTTTTTCCTTTTTCTTTTTTATTTTTCTTTCTCTTTCCTTTTCTCTTTACTTTTCGCTTTGTTCTTGCTTTTTTGTTCCCCCTGCAAGACTGTAATATTTTTTAAGAATGCGGAATGTCAAAGAGATAATATTTGGGGAAATAGTTGAAGTTTAGCATGACAATATTTTTTTTCTCGTTAGAGAAAAAAAAACGGAATTAGAGTTTTATCTCTGCATACACGTAAAAAAAAAAAAAAAAAAGATTTTTTTACACACAAGCTTCCAGTGCAGGTACACTCTCACTGTGTACCTCCTCTGGAAATAATAATAAAAAGCCAATGCCCATTTTTCCATTTTTTGCGGTAAAGAACATCTCTCCTTATTAGAGGTATAAAGGCAGAAGTCAAGAGGAGCAGCAGAAGAGGGGGTGGAAGTTGCGTTTCTTTCATCCAGAATTCATGTGATCACGAAATTTTGAGGTTTGCAGAGGCTGAAGTACAACAAACCCTTTGTTAGGTGTGTTTTGGCGAACATGCAGAATGCGAACTTCAGCTCCAGCCCGGGATGACCGGCCAGAGCAGCTGACTCCGTGCAAGGCTTGGTTTTGGCTTGTAACACGTGCTGAAGAGGAATGAGCGAAATTTCCTCTGTTTTTGTATCCAGTTTGTACCTAGGTGTAAAATAACTCACAGGAAAGACAAAGTTTGATATGAATTATGTATCTGTTTCCCGTGAATGCGGTCCCTAGCAGCCGATTGAATTTGATTTTCCTAAAACATTTTTTTAATTTTTTTTTTTTGCCTGTTTCGTGGCCTTATTATATTTAGATTTGATTCTAAACCCAGTCTGCAGATGCGAAGTTCATGTTCACCTCCCTCTCCCGCCCCGTTCGCAATGCCTGCGCAGGCCGGACTCCAATTCTGAGAGGGTGGAAAGGGCGGAAAGGAGGCGGGAGGATCCCCGGCTCCTCCGTTGGGTCGGTCCCGCCCAGTGCCCGCGGCTGCCCGGCCCGGCCCGGCCCGGCCCGGCCCGGCCGCCCCGAGCCCCGGCGGCGGAAGAACAGCGCCGCTTCCCGGTACCGCCTCGCGTCTCCCCCCAGCACTATCCCAGGGCCACCACCGCATTTTAAAATATAATAATTTAAAAAACTAAAAATCGAAGAAGAGAGAGATACCTAGCGGGAAAAACGGTGCTCTGCAGCTAAAGCATCCCACGGATGACAGGCAGCAGTCCTGGCTCTCCGTCTCTACTCCTCGCCCTCCTCCCCATAGGGGGTGGGGTGTGGTGTCGCCTCCTTCCCCTCCCCACACTGCCCTTCGCTAGTTGTTTGCCGGGATCAAAGTACGGTGTCGGTCTGTGGGTGCCTGTTTGAAGAGAAGTCGGGCTTACGAAACACAGGAGAAGGGAGGAGGGAGCTGCAATATCCCAGGAAACGACAATATTTTAATATTCCTCCCTGCAGAATGGCCCTCCACTCTTCAATGAATTTGTACCGGTGTTGCGTGGAAATATTTTTTTCTCGGAAACTCTTGTTAGCTGATCGCAGGAAGCTTTTATATTCCATCGATTCTTCCTCCTCTTTTGAAAAAAAAAAAGTAATGAAAAGGAAAGGTTTGATGTTACAGAAATGCAATTTTTACACGAGAGAATGGTGGTGAGGAACTCTAAACCCAATAGGCTGTGAGGAAAAAGACGCACTCCCGATAAGTTAGAAGTTGTGTTTGATTGGACTAACTTCCTTTTCTTTTTCAAGGTGTTTGTTTGTTTGTTTGTTTGTTTGTTTTTTGTTGTCTCTTCGATTTTGGCAGTTCCTTAGCCGAACTTCCCCCAAGACGGTGTATTTCTATAGCGGATTTCCTGCATCTCCTCTTAGGAATTTGTGGTTTTCTGATATCTTAACAGGCTGTGGACGGATAGAAGAACAACCCGTCTGTCTCTCATAGGACGTTTCTTCTGCACTTCAGGAAATTATTTCAGAGAAAAGTATAAGAACATAAGAACATGGTGTGCTGTGTATTTTTTGTTGTTGTTGTTTTGTTTTTTCCAGTGGGCCCCCCAGTGGACTCATGTACATAAAATACTTAAATTTAAAAGCAGTGTCGCTGCTAAACGCAGTTGCAAAATCACAAGCGACATGCCCTCCCCTCGCATGTTTCAGCTGCCGTGTTGCATGTGCCGATGGGCACCAGAGATGCACACGGAGGGAAATACACAAAACTCGGCTACATCTGCCAGATAGTAAAACCCGACTACAAATTTATCCGCCCGTCAACAGGATAACAACTATTTCGAGCTGTTTTTCTTAGCACAGGTGTCTCAGCCAAAAGACCGAGCAGATTATCTGAGAGCCGCTTTCACTTCGAGGCGGTGGAAAAATAAAGATCAGAAGCAACGACAGAACCGACCGGCTTGCAGAGGTTCTAAGGGAGAAACGGCGGTCGCCTTTGTCCATTTGTCCTTGTGGGAAGGGTGCTGTCTTTTTCTGGTAACACCCGAGACTGCGATGACTATTTTGAAACCAAAACAACGGGTCTCCCTCACTTTTGCCCTGCACGACACGCCGCCATCCCCGTCACACTCCCCTACTGGAGGCACCGCGTCTCCCCACTGTGCCTCGCCGTGCGGACGGACGGACGGACGGACGGACAGTGTTGCTGTCGCCGAATCCAACGTGGCCAGAGCACCAACCCCTAGCCGGGACATCGGCGTCCTTATTAAAATCACGCCGTTTGGATGCCTATACACCTGTTGATAAAACGGAGCAGTGCTCTCCCTGCGCATTCCCCAAAGTGAGCATCGAGAGGAGGACTTATCGAGCAGCCCGTCTCACCCCCAGGATATCGACCAGGGCAGACACGCAGAGCCCCTTGCCCTGACAGCCCACTTCTTCTCCTGTTTTCTTCATCTTTTCAGTAGCAACAAGGGAATCTAGAAATAGAGCTAGGGTGATGCCATGGGTGTAAGGAGGGAAGGTTGCTGCTGGAGAGAGGAGGGCGGCCACGGAGGCTGTCCCACCCCAGACTGCGGGATGGCTCACTCCTCACCTTTGCCCCGGTATTTCCCACACACTTACCCTCCCCCGCTCCCCCACCACCCTCAAGACAGACAGCCACCGGGAATGGGGACCCGTCTTTCGAAGGGGTTTTCCTGCGGTACCCCCGCCAGGCAGGGTGAAGTGTCTGGGCCCAGGGGTACTCGGGGCTGGGGCCAAGAGAAGTAGACGGGTGTCGGGGGCTTGCTCTCATCCAGTGCCGACAGTGAGGCTGCCGGGGCTGGGGTGCGTTGGCCGCTGGGGTGGGCATGGCCCTCCCCGCACCATGCACCGACCCCCGCGCAGCCCCGGTTGTCGCTATTCCTACCGATGATGATGGTAAATTTAAGAGACCTCTGCAAACGGAGGCCGGCGGCGGGGCTGGGGCGGACAGAGGGCATAGGGAAGAGTGTGCTCTGGGGAAGGTGGGCTCTGCTGGCGGCCAGCCCCCCCAGAAGGCAGTGGGCCCGGGGAGAAGATTGCTGCTTGTGGCTGCTGAAGATCCAGCGGTGCCCGGCAATCTCGGACACAGCCGGCCAATGAGCGGCAGCTGCCCCGCTTCACCGCATCGCTGTCCGAGGATCTGGGGTCGGAATATCCCGACCCGGACTCCCTCGAAACTTCCACTGCTGCAGATATACCGATAGCCTTTATAATACCTTGGCCGGACCTTTATCTGGCCACATTTTCCCAAAGCTTTCCCGAAAATCGTTGGCATCGGTACCAGGCGGGTACGTCCCCACGGTCGTGACTGCGACGTCCCTCACGACTTGCCCGCGGTTTGCATGCCAGGATGGCATCGTTCTAGGCCTTTTTCCCTCCGTAATGTAAATGACGACACAATATGATATGCCATACAGCTATCTGGAGCAGAGTGCGTGAAACAGACCGTGGCTTCTGTGGAGTTACGGAAGTTTTGTTGAACAGAGTCAAAATAAGCCAATTTGTCAATGTATTTCTAGATGTTTATACCTTGTATATACTATACACCAATCCCAAGTAATGTAATGAGTAGTAGTGTTAATGATACCATATTAAACTAATAAGAATTACAATATATTTAAACCAGATTCTACAAATATGAAAATAAATATAGCATAAACAGAAAAAAAAAAGTATTCTAAGCATCCTATAAAATGTTCACAAATTGTCTTTAATTTCTATGGATTTTGATTTTATATAAAGTCATTAATACAACAGAAACGGCTAAGCCAAACCATGTTGAAATCCTATTATTTAAATCACAAAAAAAAAAATCCTTTTAATTATGCTATCCATTCCAGTAAATGCAGAAACATTTTTCTTTTAATTTACTTATTTTCAAAACAAAAACTAAAACGCATTAGAGCTGACTTCATTTCACAATAAGAAGGGTTGACATTATACTTGCTTTAATGTGCCACTACCTGAAGCAGATGAAGGAAGGAAGGATTCCAGGAAGGAAGGAAGGAAGAATTCCAGGAAGGAAGGATTCCAGGAAGGAAGGAAGGATTCCAGGAAGGATTCCAGGAAGGATTCCAGGAAGGAAGGAAGGATTCCAGGAAGGATTCCAGGAAGGAAGGAAGGATTCCAGGAAGGATTCCAGGAAGGATTCCAGGAAGGATTCCAGGAAGGATTCCAGGAAGGAAGGAAGGATTCCAGGAAGGATTCCAGGAAGGAAGGAAGGATTCCAGGAAGGATTCCAGGAAGGAAGGATTCCAGGAAGGAAGGATTCCAGGAAGGATTCCAGGAAGGATTCCAGGAAGGATTCCAGGAAGGAAGGATTCCAGGATTCCAGGATTCCAGGAAGGAAGGAAGGAAGGATTCCAGGAAGGAAGGAAGGATTCCAGGAAGGAAGGAAGGATTCCAGGAAGGATTCCAGGAAGGATTCCAGGAAGGAAGGATTCCAGGAAGGAAGGATTCCAGGAAGGATTCCAGGAAGGATTCCAGGAAGGAAGGATTCCAGGATTCCAGGAAGGAAGGAAGGAAGGATTCCAGGAAGGATTCCAGGAAGGAAGGAAGGAAGGAAGGCCTGAATTTGCCTTTTTTTTTTTTTTTTTTTTTTATTTTCTTCACCCTCCCCCCCCCCTTCTCCTTCCCCAAATTACAGTTACTGCTGTTTACTACAAGTACTCACTTTCTCATATGGACCATCGTTTTTCACCTGTCTGCATGTGTCTGGATGTAGTCATGCCCAGGTTTTCTTCTTCAGAAGTTATTTGGGTAGTGGATTTTGTTTGTTTGTTTGTTTTCTTGCTTTGTTTTCTTTGGTAGGCATTAATGAAAACTGCTTTCGTCGTCAGAAATCAGTCTCTGGGCAGGTCAGTTCCAGGCATCAACTGCTATTGAACTCTTAAGAATTCAGGATTCAGGAGGGATAAAAAGTGGATTGTTAGACAGGAAATAATTGAATTTGTTCTAAAGCCATTGAAATCAGTGCCCTGATTTTTAAAGAGCGAGAATTTGGCCCAGTTGTTTAAATTACAAAGGTGTGTGGCTTCTTTAAAATGTAGCTCTCAAATTTATCTTTTGTTAACTTATGTGTAAATATACGGCAGGTAAAGGCAAGGTATTCAGCTTTTTCAAAAGATTTTAAAGGGGCAGGAAATCCGCTGAAGTTAGAATAGTTTATTTCCAGGTTTATTAATGTTCCAGCCATGCAGCTGTATGGAACATAATTATCAGATTGAAAAGTCTTGCTAAGAGCCTGAAGCCATAGGAGGTGAAGCACTTAAAATCCTTAATTATTACGGTCAAGGGAAATGCTTAGTTCTATTTCCGTCTTCCCTCTAATGGTTTTCTCTCCTCAAAATTCTCATCGCGAACAGCACACCTGCATTTCTAACCAAAAGAATAGGACATTCTGAAAACTGTCCAGGCAACGCGAGCCAGAATCGAGATGCTCTGTCTGCGGCACTTCCTGATGAGAATTAGACCTTAAACAGGATACACTCGTGCTCCTCTGCCCCAGACCAAATCGCTTCAAATGCATCATGAGTGTTAAATGTAACATTTCTGCTTTAGTTATTTGAACAGCTCTAAGAATACTCCAGTCCTGCAGCTTCTACTCAGCCAAAACTTCCGGTATGGGGAGGGGACACTTCTGGTGGAGAACTGAACATTTCTCAAAAACGACGATAGAATGTTTTCTGTGTTCTTTGGAAACGGTGTCCCTTTTGCTTTTCCTTTTCAAACTCTGAGCAGAACGTTATTATAAAAATGTGCCTAAGTCATAAAACGAGAAGTTCTGAACATGCTCTGGCTTAGCACGCTTTACTTGAAGTGTTTAAAATAGGATAAGGTCCCACTCCCACTGCAGTCCAACCCAAACCATCCTATGTGATTCCGTGGTTCTATGAATCCGTGATTCTACGACCGGGAAGTCCGACGTGTGCACTCTGTCACACGGGACGCTCCCCTCGGGAGGGACACGGTGATAGCTCCTGATTTCTGTGTGGGTGGGGAAGGAGCAGTGAGTTTGTCCTGCCTTAAAAACGAGATGGGAGTTTCCCGGCTGGAAAGGTGCCGATAGGCTCATCCCAAACAGCTTCGTGAGGAACAAAAGACAGGTTTTCCCTGAGCTCCACTGACTTTTCAGCTGGAATCATCGCACCCATTAGAGGGAAACGAAAAGTGATATGAATTGCCTCAGTTACCTTATTTTTAGATTTTTTAATGTGTGTATGTATGTTTTCCAGACACGATTAAAGGGGGTAATTTTCCCAAAAAACTGTAGAAACAACAGGATTTTCTCTCTTCCCCCCTCCCCCGCCCCCGTTTTATAAACCCCAGTGTGAACAACTACAGTTGCTAAAGACCAAGAGGTTGGAAATTATTTTAAGGAGTAGTTCAACCCCAAGTGATCGTGGATCTGTGACCCGGCATCCACCAGGAGGTGGGAATTAACTGCGTGTAGCAGCAAACTTGAAACTCTCACGTAGGTGTCACACCCCTGTGCATGGATTAGGTGTCCCTATGTGCCTGCAGGCACCAGAGTAACCTGCAGCACACAAACCTCTGCGTCTGTGTGTAAAGGGTAGATGCTAGTGAGAAGGGAGGACTTTGGTCACCAGACATAAAGCGGCTTTGCGGAAGTTTCCAGGCGCGGTCGCTGACAGGTGGGGAAACGCTCTCGTCCTGCCAGGACAGCTTCCCCCCCAGACACAAGCTGGACATTGCTTCTTTTCTCCTACTTCGAGAAAAAAAAAAAAAAAAAAACAACCTTTTCCTCATGGGCAGCAGGTTGTCCAAAGCTGGGACGGGGAGGCGAGCAGAACGCCGGGACACACCTCCCAGAGCACGGAAAGTTTTTAATTGCTGTCGTTTGCCAGGATGCAGCGCCATCCAGAGGGACTCGTGCGGGATAATGGCCATCCCACCTACTTCCTAGCTGTCCCCGGGACCCCAGATTCACTCCGCCGCAGTCAGCCAACTTCACCACCTACAAACTCCAGCGTTAGGGGAAACCACCACAACAACCATTTCGCCGCCCCCATCCCCTCCGGCTGCGTGAATATCGTGTTTTCATCACGACGTAATTGTTTCTGCCCGTGTTTCAAACTGTGCTGAGCCGATCGACGCCTCCGCCTTACCCGTCTGGTGCGGAAGGAGATACAGTAACCTCCCCACAAACAACCAACCTCCAAATGGTATGTTACACTACACCTGGTGCTATAACAACTATAAATAAGATTATTAATAATCATCATTTGCATTGTTACCAAAAGAAAGGTCGAAGAAACCAGCCTGCGGAGGCAGAGTGGTGCACTCTCCCCGGAATGGACGGACGGGAATCCCACACCTCTGTCCCCGCTGCCTCGGGGAGGGGGGGTAAGAAACGCAGCAACATCCAAATAGGCAGGTTCAGCCTCGCCAGCATCCGCGTCCGTGCTTTGCAAGGAAAAAAAAAAAAAAATCGGAGTAAGTCTGAAGAAAAAGCGGACTTTCCTCTTTTTAAGTGATACTCGAAACTTCGGAAAGCCTCTGGGAAAGGCAGCGGCGTGTCTGTGGAGAGTTCCTCTGGATCAGCTAGGACCCAAAACAAAAAAAAAATAGAGCAAAAAGGTGAAAATTTGGAAAAGGTAAAGGGAGAATGCAAGGGAAGGGGGGAGAAAAAGTGAAGAAAACGCAGTGGAATGAGACCAGGGAGGGGGATTGTACTGAGAATGGGCGTGGAGACAGGAGGGCTGCTGAAACAGATGTGACACAAAAAGATGAGACCTGGAAACACCTGCAGCATAGAATAAAGGCAGCAGGGAAAAGAGGAGTTGTGTTTTTAAATTTGTTTTCCTTTTTTTTTTAAATATATACGTTCAGTGAGATTTTCAATGTGTTTGTTGTGTTTTTTTTCTTTTATTGAAGTATTTATGTATTACAATTTTATTTCAATAAATTTTTGTCTTCTTAGAGGCAGATGCTTTCTGATCCTCCCTACCCCAACCTGCACTTCTCCACGGAGGTTCTGGTGCTGTCCAGAGAACAGATTAGGTTTGTAGGTTTGAATCTCTGCATGAGGGAATGCTTCCTTCGGGAAGCACAACTTGAGGTGAAGCTCCCACTAGCCATCCTTTTATCACTGGTCACCAACTCTTGCATCAGAAAGCACAAGTAGAATTAACCCTTGAAGGGAAATGCATATTTATTAATGAACATGAGATTTCTTGTGCCTAACAGACCTCTCCCAGTAACAGAGTTTTGCTGCTGCTGAGAGTAAAACAAAAACTTTGGGCAATTGGCAGAAAACTCCTATTTAAGGTACCAGGTGACCCCCCCCCCCCCCATTTCAAAATTGTTTTCAGTGGGGCTATGATGAAGAATCAGGGCCTTATTTTTGCTGGCAGACCTTGTTTGTCACACAGACCTTTTGCTTTGCTTGTGATTACTCATCCCAAACATGTGATAGGTTTCCTTCCTTAAATACTATGGGGCTTTGTTTTGTTTTGAATGCATTTTCAGATGAACCTATAACCATAAAAAACATTTTATGTGATGTTCAGCAACCAACGTTCAAAAGGCAAGTGCAATGACAATAACGCTCTAATTACTTGCAAATAAAATAATATTTTACTTTCCTAACAATTGTAAGCAAGATTATTTTCTGGACCAAGCTTTTATTTGTTCACAGACATGCATACAAGAGTCCTCCTCTGTGACTTTATGTTTGACAGTTGTTAAACACAATGGTTAGATGCTCAGTTCCTTCAAACCTACTTAAATGCCAATCATGTAATGTTGGCAAACAGAAAAGAGATAATTAATAAAATGGAATTAAAAATCTGTTCTCTATTGGACACTTTTGAAAGAACAGGATCAAAATGGATAGAAGTTAACACGCACCTTTTCAACCCCTGCTGTGTCCAGAGCAACAGGCATAGATGTAAGTGTTGGATGTCACAGGGCATTATGAAGGCAGGAGCTGCCTTTTCCTCCCTCCATTCTTAGATATAGTTTTTAGGATCAACAGCTTTTTCATATATTTTTAATTTCCTTATAAAACAAATTCTAGACTCTGATACAGAAATTCTCTTTCTCAGCCAGAATCACTGCAGCACGTAACACCACTGTTGTTTTCATAAAACTTACAAAATAAATTGATACACTAGAGGGATAGAAACACTAAACATCAAAATTAAATTTATACATTCTTTTCTTTCCATTCACTTCATTACACATGCTTTGGGCTATATATATCTTTTAAAATGGTGAGCAACACTGAGATTTAAAAAAAAAAAATTAGAACCCAAATGTATTCAGGTTTGCTGTCCCCATGGCATATTGGCACCCTGAGAGCTTCACTTTCTGACTTAGAGGTGACCTTATAAGATCACTTCTTCTCTTAGAGTGAAGGCCCTTGACATGGGGGACAGGCAATTACAGGAATTCCACTAAACTTCCCAAAAGTTAAAGAGTATCATCACTCCTAATAATACATTCCACAACACTGGACTAGAATTGAGAGGCACAGACAGACTGTAACTGTAATGATTTCAAAGTTAATATATGCATCTTGAAAATGTTTATGAGATTCAAAAAATTATTAAGCATACACTTAAAAATTCAGGTAATGTATTTTGTGATTTTGTGAAGTGGATGAAAGCAGCAGTGTATTTCTGTGTTGATCTCAATGAGAGAGTGACAACCTGTCAGACAGACTTATAACACCTTATTCCAGATGTGAAGAGAGGAATACTTTCCTTGATGGAATTAGCTTAGGTGGAAGAATGAACTATTTTAAACACAAGTGAAATTATGCTATGTTTTCTACTCCCTGATCTTTTATACAGTTCTTATGGACAAATATTGGGTAAGCCAGAAAGCAACAAGTATTCTCTCTTTGTAGTATAACTGAGCATTTCAATAAATGTTTTTTTTTGGGCTGCACTGGATAAAATAATATCTATCATTTTTTTCAGAAGGAATTAACAAAAACCAAGCACATGTCTTTCAGAAATGTATTTTTTTTCTTTTAAAACCCATTTTTGACAACAAAAAATCCGTCTGATTTCCTAAAAGTGGCTACTTGTGTCCCTTACTTGCCCCTAAAAAAAATCACTTTTTGAAATAGAAAAAAAGAATGTGATTAAGAAGACAACAGTGAGAAAAACACAAGTCTACTTGGATTCTGTAGTCTCAAATGGGAAACATCACACAGTCAAATAGTTATGATATTATTAGCAATTTTCCCCAAAGTAATTAAAGCATTGTAGTATAGACAGCACTACTGGAAGACAGTGCCGAGTTCAACAAGTTGTTTTCTTACCTGTTCATTAAATAGAAAAATGAAAAAAACTTACCCTTTGTACAGAGAGGCATCTTTTCACAATCATACGCATTTCCTGCTGCACATACTGTCCTTACAGCCTGACTGTCCCATTTTAAAATGAGACTAGTGTGAAGGACTGAGTAGTTCAGGAACTCTTGAAGAGTCCTTAATTTCTACTTTGAATAGTTTCATTCTTGGCCACAGGACTGTGATCTCCCTTCACTCATGAAATTTAGCATCATTACATGATGCACCTGTTAGTGTGATTTGGAGGAACAGAATGCAAGGAAGGGTGGTTCAGAAACTCCACAGACTGTGCTGTGGACATTGATTTCCTTCAGCAAGAGAAATAAATGATTCAGCCAAGTATGTATCACACATCTTCCCTAATACCTCACTATTACTGGTCTGTTTATGTCCTAGTTTGAAAGACAGGTATTTGCTAAGAAAGGTAGAAGCCACTTTTTGAAATGAAGAGTGTGATCCCTCCTCCCTACAAATTATTATAATTTTGGATTAAAGGGAGCTCTCAGGCAAAGATATGGGGGTAGGAATAACATTTCTTCACTAGTATATCTAACAAGACAAACAAGAATAACAACAGCTATGAAATCACCCACAAACAGAACAGTAACTCAGTCCCAGTGTTTTTTGGCTGCAGGCACCTTTTCCCTGAGCTGCAGTTCCCGGTGCTGGGGGCGGGCGGGTCCCGCAGAGCTGCAGGAGGGCTGGGGGTGATGGCAGAGCTGTCCCAGGGGGAGAGAGAGAGATGGAGAGAGCCCTCCGCTCACGGTGTGGGTCCCAGTGCTCAGCAGAGTGCTGGATGGTGGCAGGTTACAGCGAGAAGGCAGCAGGGCAGGGTCTGACAGCAGTGAGGATGGCTCCTGGTGCTGGGATGGCAGGGATGGAGCTGAGGCACCGATCGTCCTTCTCGTCCGAACTCCACGGGGGAAATGGGGAGAGCCAGAGCCTTCTGTCTGCTCTTCTGGATGTTTGGATATCGAGGGGTTTCCTCCTTCCCCCTGCCACCTGGGCCTAGACAAGAGGTATTTTAGCATGACAATGGGGAAAATTCCACAGAGGGAAAAGGGAAAGAGCCAACACCCGAGAGTTTATGTCAAGCAACCTCATGCGAGACCTTGGTTTGTTTGCAAGCCCCCTCCACTCTGCTGCCAAAGATGGGATGAAGTGTATGACAACCCTTGTTTCCCTCCAATGTGCATTTGCATTTTCCATTCTTTTCAGATTGTACTACTGGTTGGGTTTTTGGATCAAGACTAGTGTTTAAATTTCCCTATTAGACTTTTCTTCCCTCAGTTTATTGTGCTGGTGACAAAAGCAGCTTCTTAATACTTCCCACCATATTGTAGCCATATAATAGCAACAGCAGCAAGTCTCCCTGAGGAATTGTCCAAATACCAATTCTCACATTTTCTACTGCTAGGTAAATTTATCATGTTTAGCATTCAGCATGGGATTTCTTTCCTGTTGCCCACAGCTTGTCTGGAAGGCAGCAGTTATGCAGCTTCTGTGTCTCAAACGTATGACAAGCATCTGCCTTTGATCACTCTTCTGTACTCTTACATGAAGTACTGGGTTTCTTTGGTGAACTGCTCACTGTCTCCCTTCTCACTTTCACATGTCCCAACTAATCAAGTCTATATTCATCTTGTCTGCTCGGCTTTTGGGACTGTATTTATTGTCTACTGTGTCCACAAAGAGACACCAAAAAAATCTTATTCATGATACATTTTGAAAGGAGTAATTTTTTAGGACAGTGTCATATTCCATGTGACCAAAAATTGATGATTTTTGGGAAAACTTTTTGAATTTACACACAGACTTTTGGATCTTTTCAGTCTCAGAAGAAAGATGACACTGGTTGCAAATAGAAGAGTGGATATTACAAAACTCAGTGCTTTTCCCGTGATAATTTAAAAAATTATATTAGGTGCATTATTGATGCTAGTCAGGACTATTTGTCAAGAAGGTCTTGAGTGTTTGTGGATGACAATTACTTTACATTTCTTAAAAGGCATATATTACTGCCAGTAACAACCATTTTTCTACTCAACAAAATCACTCATGATAAAGTTTCTGTCTCTATGTATAGTCCTACATATTTTAATGACATCAAATTACACAGGAAAAGTTAAATAATTAATGATTAATTCGACACAGCACAGTGAAGAACTGGTGTATGTTTACTTAAGAGGAAACAGCAGGATTGGTAGCACAAGGGGTGCCAAGTAACAGTTTTATGGAAAATTAGTTTAATAAGAAAAATGTGTGTTTTTTTATAAGATGCCTGCGTTGACTGCGCAGAACTGCGTAGTTCTGTGCAGGGCAGTTTGATTTAACAATACCTGACAGTTGAATGAAGACTATCAGGTTATCAGTGCAACAGATGTTGTAATGACTTAGGAACTGGTCAACCAGTAGACCTCAAAAAATTTGTGTCCGTGGAAAAACTCTCAGACAAAGTGTTTTCCTGACATGTTGCTCTGTTGATGGCTCTGTCCTTTCCAATATGTTATTAATTATTTGAAGCTAAACAAAACACCCTACAACTGGCAACTGCAGAGAAGAAATAAGAGAGAAATAACATTAGTTATATGGAAGTCACAGTGCATTCTAGTTTTGACTTTTGTCAGCCAAAGCATTTTCTAGCACATGCAAGTCAAATGCAAAGTCATGTATCATGGGTCAATGATTGCAGCCACCAGCAGAGTGGAGATTCTTTTGAAAAACAACAACCTTGTTGAGGATCTGCAGTAATGGTCATCTTGAGGATATCAGGAAAAAAAAGAAAAAAAACAAATCCAAACCCCCCTGTTCTCAAAAAGTGATGTGCAGAAATATTATTTTGCATTTTTGTCCAACTCAGGAACAGTATGTCGCATGAGGACATTCCCTCACGAAGATGTTGTCTCATGTTCACACATTCTCAGATCCATTTTTAAAAACAGAAGTTGAAAAATTGGAGGCCACATCTAAAATGTATTTGAATGCTGGGGAAAACAAAAGCCTGAGACAGATACCTAAGTGTATATTAAAAAAACGCCACCACTACCACAAAAAGGTTTTGTCTATGTAACAAATGTAGCTTAACCAGCTGTAGAGCACTGAAAGGGTCTTCCTTGAGGGAACTATCTGTGTTTGTCAAGAGTAAGCACAATTCTTGTATGGACAGAGGATGTTACAAGTACAAGGGAAGTGAAACACTTAAAGCTTGTTATCCTGTCTCAAAGGTGTATTTTGGCACATGAGTGAGGTCCGTGCAGGGTGATGTGAAAATCTACTTCCCACAAGAAACAAAAAGTCAGCTGACATGATCTCAGATTCAGATTGTTTTCCTAATCTGAAGGGGATAACTTAAACCACCATACTTAAAAAAAATTTAGGAGGTTATTCCCTGTAGGTACTCAATAAACACTGGAGGGAGAAAGTAATCTCTGACAGCATTTCAGGACTGTTTTCAGAAGGAGCATTTTCTGTTACAGCTGTACAGCATGCCCAGAAAGAGAACTGTTTCCTGATACTGATTGTAAGGCAGGAGTGACAGTGCTGATGTGTGTACATCGCTGCTCAGCAGTTGAAGGCACCTTCAAAGTGCTTATGCAGGCAGGGAGTGGGATACAACATCCAAAAGGCGCTGTCCCAAGTGTCCCAGGAAGCAATCTCCAGGACAAGAATGGACCAGGAGCAGGTGGTAGTTCAGGTATGGTGTCTTCACAGAAACAAAGCAAGACAGTGTAATTGAAAGACTTAAGTTTTCCATGGAATAGATGTCATTATGAATGGCATGCCTGGTTGTTTGATGCCAGCTCCACAACATTAATTTCTGAGACGGGAGTGTCAGACAGCTAGACTGTGACGGTTCAGTTTCAAATGTATCTGTGGTTCGGGAGAAATGGGAGACAAAGATGGACAAAAGCTGGTAGCACAGTAAGAATCCAATTTCTGTTCATGAAAAACCAAGAAGCAAAATTCTTCCTGAAGAAGCAAAAAGTCCAGCCAAACCATGTGCACCTCTACACATCGAAGAAAATCAACATGTGGACACATTCACTGACAAAATTCCTGTGTTTCCATGTTAAAGGCAGTTCACAGTTTGGGACTGAGCCTTCACAATACCTTGGCTGGTGTGATGACCCCTCCAGCGCCAGAAACAGGACCTGGTGGAAATACTGTCCATGGCTATACTTGACAAGCCACACGGTAAATAAGTGAGCTGGCAACACCAGCTCCTAGCCTACTCTACCTGAAGATGTTGAAAGATGGTGGTAGCAGAAAAGAGTCACCTCTTTGGATTTCCACTACACCTCCTCCCTCAAGATCTCTCATCAATATATGCTACCACTTTATGAAATTGGACACATTTGAAAAGGAGAGTCTTGTAATCTCTTAGACCCTCTTCACTCTCTTTTGTCTTTATTGATGTTTTTCTGGTGACACGGGCTTCCCAACTAGGACGTATTTTTTAGTGTCGCCTCTGTCTAAGATCCTTTTTTATTTTGTATAGAAACTTGTCATATCATGTCACCGTTCCCTGCATATCAGAAGACAGAGGAAAAAAAAAGCCATTGCAGTGCCTGTAATTGAAAGTAGTTCTGTGCTGTGTCCTAGCTTTGACCTGAGGAAATACAGGCAGCAATATGCTCTCCAGTTTGGCTTACAGAGATGGTAGTTCTGGTTGTTAGCTGATTGCTCTATTTCATGACCCAAAGTAATACAAAGTAAATATTCCCAAACATTTCTGAACACGTTTTTTGTCCCTGTAGCCAACTTTTTTTGATATGGATTGTCAGGTGACTTTTCTTAAAAACATGCCCTCACAAACACTGAGGTGGTAAAAGAACAGACAGTGATGATAAACTTTCACCTGCTTCGTGACTTTGCACAAAAGGTGGGTATTTTATTAGGCTCATGATGTCTTCTAAAGGTTTTTATTTAAGTTCCATTATTGTGCATCATAAATGACACATTTAGCTATAACAAAATTATATAGTTAAGCAAAACTACACACTGAATTTGTCGTATTTAATCCTAGTAAATTATAGGAAATATTGACCATGTAGTGTTTAACTGCAAATCAACATATAATTATGAGTGATCATCAGAGTTTCTTCAAGTACACCACAGGCTTCTTTGAAGAGAGAAAATAATGTAGATTCATAAAAATATATCAAAACAAAACATCAGTTTCCATCTTTACATTCACAGGTCTGAGGTCAGAAAGACCTGCTTTCATGACACAGTCAGACATCTTTGTTTCCAAGATGCAGAAGGAAGATAACCTGAGCCACATTTTTACCAGAACCTTGTGAGCTGAGACCAGCAAAGCAACACTAGCAGTTTCTACAGCTACTCTATCTGATGGGAGCTCTGCCACATGTCTATCAAAACACATCTATTAACACAACCACATACAGAAAGAAGAGTGCTTGACTGATCACACAAACAATGGATTTGTGTCATAAGATCTGTCCTTTTCTTCCCAATTTTGCTAAGTACCTGCTCCAGTAGAAGAAAAAGACCTCCTGCTGCTCACCCAGGAGCTGGAAATGGGAGCACTAATGAGGAATGCAAGTTTAAGTTTCCACCAGGAGGAGAAGGATTCAAAAATCACTCTTTAACAGCTTTGCCATTTTTTACTTTGTGAAACCTATGCACCAAGAGCAGGGATTAGCAGACATAAGGACAGAACCTGCATTCATGGCACAGCTTGCACTAATGGGGTCTGTTCAGCCAAACTGGCAGATGCATAAAGGAGATTGCTTAGGGTGCCGCTAGGTAAAGCACATTTTTTCTGCCCACAGCAGTGGTCAGGCACCTCCTGATGTCACTGATAAACATTATGGAAGTGCCTTTGAACATAAAGGTCCCTCTCCAAAGCCCATTGAAGGCAACTGGAGCCCTTCCAACACCTTCCATTACCTTCATCTTGAAACATGCACTGCAAATCTGCCTGGACAGTTCAATCAAACCGGTTATAAAGCTGTGCAGGGGCGTCTTGATGAAATGTTTTCACCAGGCTTGAATTTCATCTTTCTTTGTCTACACAGCTGGACTGTTAGTCATACAAGTGGTGCCAGGTCATCAATCCCTGTGCTCCTTCACAGAGATGGAGTAAATTCCACTGACAGGTTTTTCTATCTCAGCATGCAAGCCATGGTAACCCTTTCATCATCCCTCACTAAGAACATATTCTGTATGTCCCCATTGTTTAAAATTTTTTTTGCAGTTAAAAAGGTCTTGAATTTAACAGGAGTATCTTTGGGGAGAAAACTGAGATGCAGAAAGAACAGCTTGCCTGTCAAGATTTGCAGAATTTGTATTCTTTTAAATTTAAATAGTAATTAAGTTGGGAAGATTGCCTAGAAAAGTTTCCAGGTATCTAACATACGGTTAATAATACTATCAAGTCCTCTGATCTGAAAATACCTTACTCGAAGTTACAAAAGACTTGTTGCTGTCCTACATTACTTCAGGAAAATTTTTCCCATTGCTCTTCAAAGAAGCATTAACAAACAGATAAATACTTTGCAACATGCCCAGAATGAAGAGATTAGGCATATCGTTGCAACCTTAAATTGAGCATGACACCTATGAGCTGTGGCCTGGCATGACTTTGAAGACTCACAGTCTTTTAACAAACACTTTTAAAACTGTTTCTGTCTTGTTGTTTGTCTATTCACTAATTCTGTAATTAAAATTGTAATTTTAGTCTCCTGGTATTATTAAGAGTTACTTTGGAATTATCAGTGCCTCCATCACCTGAGTACCTGACACAGCAACCCAAGTTGCTTTATCTTCTTTGCACAATGTGAGAACAGCATGAGATTTTTCCACATGTTGTGGCCACAGAAAAGAGTTTTACACTGTAAATTAAACTCAGTCCCACTGAAACTGTCCTCTGGTATAAAACAGCATGAGCATCAGTGAAATTAAGTCACCCAGGAGTGAGGCTGAGCCACGGTGATGCTGTGCAAGGGCTGTGTGTCCATCTCTTGTTATTTGCATTTATTGGCTAAACCCAGTATAGTGGGTAAAGGAGTGGGACCACTTATTGATGAAGAGCATGATTGGATCTGTTCTCCAAAAATCAGGAAGTCCAGGGAGGCAGTGGGGAAGTATGAGGTTGCTTTAAAGAGACTAGATGTGGTCCAGTCAGTAGAAGAGGCTTTAAAATTCTCTAATAAAAAATAAAATTAAAAAAATAAAAAAAAGAAAAATAGAAAAGGAAATAGAGTAACAGTCTGGAGTCACTGACTGTCAAAGAACAAGATCAGAGGAAATCCAAATGCCTGGGAGTTGGAAAGGAAGGACCTTCCTGAAGCCTAATATTCTGTGACTCCAAAAAACAGGATAGAGAAACTGTATAGGAGAGACAGGTACTTCTCCTTGCTGGTAAAAATATAATCCAGTATAACTCTTCATAATCCAGAAAACTGGAGAAATCGTTGCCATTCAGAAAGTGGGAACAGAAACGGTCTTGCTGATGTCTGTCTCTTCCATAGCTATTGATATGAGTATTTAAAGGAAGACTGATGTTAACACTAGCTGAAAACCCATCCAAGCTCAGAGACATAGCCTCATTCCAGCTGCCAGCATGGTTATAGAAGTTTCTCAGAAACAGTAGTTGGTCTGTTTGACTTCATCAGAAGTGAGTGCAAGTGCGTGGCTAAGACTCTCACAGCCATAAAAACTTAAAAGACTAAGAGACCATATTGTATAAAAATTATCTGAAGGGTTATAGCCCTACTGAAAAATTACCCCTAGATTAGGGTTAAGTCTTAAAAGACTTAACTGTTTCTTATATAGCCTTATCTTTCCATGTTTGGCAAACAGAACAAGTATGATGTAAACTGCCTCTTCAAAGGGTAAATAAATTTTATTGTGTTCTTTCTTCCAGCTTCTGACTAGGGGAAATTAATTTTTCAGTTAGTAAATTACAGCCACAGTAAGCCAGAAGCTGAGTCTTGATATCCTCAAAGGGATGTATGATGAGAACCTTGGATGAGCTACGGTTTCAGATGGCACTGTCTGAATTTGTCTCACTGTGAACATTCTTATTAGCACTATCACTCAAGCAAGGCTTCCTTAAAAAGCTAATTCCTAAACACAAGAAAACTCTAAAACACAGGATATCAGGAAGAGATACTAAAGGAGAATAGGTGAACTCCGTCTTCCCTCTGTCATTCCTAATCTTGTAATCTTTATTACTGGTCCTGTGCTCCATTCCAGTAGCAACCGATGGTATTGTGCACTGTACAATCTTCACACAATTCCCCTCAGCCTCTTAGGAAATACTCCTTCCCTCTTTCTGTTCAGTATTTTCTGGGTGGGTGATTTCTTGTGGGTACATGATTACTACCCTACCCCTCCTAAGACTGGAATTATATATAATTCCAGAAACTCGGCTCTTTTACTTTTTTTCCCCAGGAGAGGCTCTTTCCTTGTCTTTTCCAGAGGACTTAGACTGTCTAAAACAGTAAGAGCCATGGTAAAGCAAACTGTTGGTTTCTCATAGTCCTTCAAACAAAGCATAAAATAAACTGCAAACAGGTAACATCTTAGTGCTGTGCAAGGCGTATAATCTCTGGGGTATGTGATGCAGCGGCATAAGTGAGAACCCAGTCAAAGAAATATTTTTGTTAGGGAAAATTACTTCATGATTTAGAAAAAAATCTTGAAAAGCTTTATAATTTTAAGCAGTTGATGATAGTTTTCATGTTTCTTCCTTCAATATCTTCATTCAGATGTTACTCAACCTGAGACCAAACAACAACATTTCCAAACAGTGATGTGCGACTAAAAATTCTCAGTTAAATTCTCTGTTTAAAATTTTATCTCTCTATAGAAACATATGACTAATTCTCTTTATAACGGCATTCTTCCCTAAGTTCTGGTAAGTTATACATAAATATTGCCAGGAAAAATTTAGAAAGGAGCAAACTGGCATCATGTGTAGCTGGCATATTAAAAAAAAAAAAAGAAATTATGATTAATGACAAGATATATCAAGGGATATCACTTTGCATGAGGAAACATTCTGAAAAATTAAATCCATACAAAAATGCTATTACATTAAATCTTGTCTCTCTTCTGTCCTCCATTGTAAAATGTGTTAGAAAGCAGTAAGCCACTCCTGAGGTCCAGTACAAAAGCCATATATATCAGAGTCAAGGCTCAGTGACAGGTTCTGTCTTTGGGTCACAACAACCCTCTGCAAAGATATAGGCTGGGGAAAAAGTGACTGGAAAGCTTTCATTTTGGTGAAACTGGTGAGATTTCTCTTTTCCTGGTGGGAAAGGGCCTGTGGGTGCTGAACTTGAGCCAGTGTGGGTCCAGGTGGCCAAGAAAGCCCATGACATCCTGGCTTGCATCAGCAATGGTGCGGCCAGCAAGACCAGGGCAGAGATTGCTCTCCTACACTGGGCACTGGTGAGGCCACATCTTGAGTGCTGCATTCATCTTCTGTCATGTCATGACTGAAAAGACACTGAGGTGCTGCAGTAAGATCAGAAAAGGTCCATGGAACTGGGGAAGGGTCTGGAGCATAAATCTTATGAGAGCAGCTGAGGGAGCTGGTGGGGCTCAGCCTGGAGAAAAGGAGGCTCAGATGGAACTTTGTCACTCTCTATAGGTGCCTTAAAGGAGATGGTAGTCAGGTGGCTTTTGGTCACTTCTTCCAGAAAACTGGTGAAAGGACAAGAGAAAATTTTTCTCACCAAAAGGGTTGTCAAGCCCTGGAAGAGGCTGCTGCCAAGATCTGGGTACTTAGACTCATATAAATGCCTCTGCCCGAATTAATGGTGCAAACGAGAGCATATGCCAGTGACAATAGTATGGGTTTTATTTGCTAGTAAATAGGAGACAGAGAGAGAGAGAGAAATAGAAAATAGGTCGGGCACACAAAAAAGGTTGACAGAAAAAGGAAAATATCACCACTCATGGATCCCAGCAATGTTCCATTGCTTCTGTCATTGATGGTGAAGGTTCCCCCAAAAAGCACAGGATCCCATGGGTAGAGGAGATGAATCCCTCTGCAAACAGCCCTGTGACAGTTCCCTGGAACTTCCTTTGAGATAAGAAAAACTACTTGCTTAGAATGACTCATGTTAGAAAAATGCAAGTTCTTTTTTTTCTTTTTAGAATATTATTGGTTAGGTTTGGTTCTTTATAATTGGTTATCCCAAACAAAGAAAGATAATGTAGTTGGCCAAAATGTGTTAACCCTGTTTTCCATTGGTTTACTTGTAATCCCCCCAAACCCTATAAAAGTACATATGTGATCCCCCATCTTTGGATTTGTTACCTGACCCCTTCACAGACAATAATAAAGCCTGTGGAAAAAGTCTGAGCTGCTCTCCCGGTCTTTTTATGCTGGCTGTAAACTACAGGTTTCTGTGAGAAACCATGAAGCTGAGTGCCTGAAAGGCCAGCGCTCACAAACCTTGGAACTTTCCCCTGCCCGACAACAACTGGGCAGGGGACACAAGAAAAAGTTACACCCATGGGTTAATGTAAGCTCCAGCCAGGTAGGAAAATCCAGGCACCTCCGTTGCAGGGGGAGGAAGTTTGCCATTGTCTCTTGAAACAGACTCCACATTCGTTGCATCACACGTAGTCCTGTGGTGAAAGGCCTCAGGAATGATTCTGGGGGGCAGTCTGGATTAAGGCATCTTCTCCGCTGCCCCTCAGTGAATGTCCCTTGGATGTGGCATTCCTGGGGTTTGGGGGCTCATAGCCAGTTTGTCTAAGGAAGGATGGGTTCACTGGCCCTGAGCAGTGAAGTTACAAACACACCCAAACTACTTCCCCCCACCTCAGCTGGGGGGGAAATCTGTGCAAACCTGCTCCCAGCAAATGGGTCTGGGGGCTGTGGCCTTCCCCACCCCAAAGCAAGCCAAAGATGATTCTTAGCACCACTGCTGGGTTTGGCTCACACACTTTTCCTCATGTACTTCCTTGTTTCAGGTGATTGAAAAATAGGTTTTGCATTTATCTAATCTCAGCAGTTTGACTTTCAGTCCAGAGTCCTATACTGCTGCACCAGAGTTCCCCAGGCAGTTCCTGACGCTGGGCTGAGAGTGGCTGCTCCCTGACTAGACCAACAACGTAGGAGGGAAACAGGAGCAAACCGTTAAGGAAACACACCGCAACAAGCTTTTTTATGTGTTTTTTTCTTACAATGTGTATGATAATTGATAAAAGATTTGTGTTAATCATAAAAGCATTGGGGTTTGTATAAACCAGAATACTTAGGTCTGAAATTAAGCATGGACATTAGATAGAGGAAAATAGATATGATTAAATCATTCTGTTTAAACCCTTTGTTATGAATATTGTGTTTTTTAGTAAATTTTGTTTGATACTAGTTTGCAAAATGGGGGTTTACCACGGCCTGAAAAATATTGCAAAATCAGATTTCCTGCCTTTGTGTAATTAATTGCAGCCTGAAAGATTTTGCAATACCAAATTTCCTGCCTTGGTGGAATCAATTGCAACTTCTCTGTTAAGACAAGACCCCCCAGGTCTTCTGTTCCTTATCTACCAAAACCAGATGACAAACTGTCCAGAGACTACAAGGAAAACCATCCTATAAAAAGGAGCTGCAAACCAAGATTCGAGGGAGCATGGAACGGGCGGTAACACCTCACGTTCCCCAGTGCTGCGTGCTCCATCTATATCGAATAAAGCAATTTAAATTTTGCTAAATATCAAGACTTTGTTTCTCATTTATAACAATGAGCAGAACTTTTTATCAGTGTTTGAGGTATGAATTCTTTCAGCCTCTGACTGCTGCCCAGGGCATTGGTGGAGTCATCACCCTTGGAAGGATTGAAAATACATGTGGATGTAGCACCTAGGGACATGGCAATATTGGGGTAAGGGTTGGACTTTATGACCTTAGAGGGCTGTCCTGGTTTATAATACAAGATATATTTTCTATTACCATCTGAGAAGGGTGATCATCCTTATCTCTGTGGGAAGTATCTTCTGTTAATGGGCCATTGAGTCCTACTGTATAACTGATAACATTACATCATCCCATTGGGAGATGCTCCAGCCAGGTGGATGAGCCAAGCCTTTCCTCCCTAGATAAAAACTGAGGTTTAGAACGCCAAAGGCAGCCTTTTTCCACTGGATTCCAGAGGAAGACCAAGGCTTTTTCCACATCATCGCTGGACCCTTTGGAGGAAAACTGCACCTTCTACAAGACCACTGCTTCAACTGAACCACATCTGTAATCCAGGAGGACTGTAGCCACCATTTAATGGGACTGCACCAACACCCTGAGTGACAGGGTATCAGGTTGTATTCTGACTCTGTCAGTGGTTTTATTTTGTACTATTGCATGTATTTTATGTTTCCTTTTTCTTTTACCTGTTAAAAATTGTGTTACTACTTGAAGTCCAACTGGTTTTGCTTTTCAAACCAGTACAAAGGCTTTGCCAACCTAAATGATTTTATGATTCCTCCAGGGCATATCTACAGTATAGCAGAATGGGACTAGGGGAAGGAAGAGATTTTTCTCCTTTTCTCCCATCAGGAAAGTGGAGAGAGGGACAGCTAGAAGTTTATTACGGCATTGCTTTCACTGACTATGCCACTTATTGGAGCATGTTTTTCTGTGGCTTTCCTGTGGCTACTTTTCCCTAAAACAGAAATTCAGTTGTTTTAAAACCTGCTATTTGTCTCACAGGTTTCAAAGCAGAATTTTGTGTTCTCTGAGCCATATTGACATAAGATGGGTTTTGTCTGTATTTTTCAGTGTCCTGAATAATTCTTGAAATGAAAATAATTAAAAAGAGGTAATATTAGACATTTAATACCTTGACTCAGGAATTAGATTTCAGTGTGCATCTGTTGTTTAATAGATGTGAGGCTCAGAAAGGCCTGCGGTAGAGAGAAATTTCTATGAAAATATCAGGAGATGGTTGATAGGTATTTTTGCATGTTTGGAGAAGAAGAAAAGACCTGCAAATTGTACCAATCCATATTACACTTGAAGTCTTATCCACATTTCTTCCTGAAGATGTAGAGTGAATCAGCCCCAAACACTTGATTGGAGTAATTACCTGTGTTTTCAGGAGTTAGGGTGTGCAATTTCTGTGCTACATTCAGAAGTTTGCTGATTAGTCATTTTTGTTCTGAAAACTTGAAAACCTTAAGCCACTGTACTTCCTCCATTAAAGGTCTTCCTTTTTAAAAGGTCAAAACCTTTTGAATGGGGTTAGCAATCATTTCTGTGGTAACATTAATTGTTTTATCAGCAGGTTGATCTGGAGCTCTGCAAACTCCCAACCAATTCCTATTTGCACTTGTGAGGGACACCCACAAGTGTTCACAAAGACGTAAAAAATTCAATCAGTATTAATTTTACCTCTCTTTAAGTGTAATTTTACTTTTTGACCTTTCAAATTTAGGACAGCAGAAATTTCAAACAGATGTCAGAAAGAGGGCACTCTACATGCAGAGATACTAGAGGCAGGAGAAAAAAATCCAACAGCCTTTGATTTTGATTCATATAGTATATCTGTGGAATTTTGCAGGAGTTTCTGCACTTAGTGGTCTAATTCTGATTAAATACAGCTTATTCTTGTTAAGATGCTCAATCTAGATACTATAAAGAAAGCCTGCACAGGATGGTTAATCCAGAGTATCCATTTGCATGTTGGTCTGATGGGCTGCTTTCAAAAGCAATCTTAAGATCTGACATGAGTATACAGAGTTTATTTCCTGATAATGTAATTTTGTGAAATGTAACTGAGTACTCTGACAGTGAAAAAAGATTTCCGTATTTATTGACTGTATATGTGTTTTGTTAATTAAAGTTTGATGACTAATACTGACATATTTGGACATGCAAGCAGTTTTTATCCAGGTGGGAGCAGTCTTGTTGCATTAGCTGGCACTTTGCAGATAACTACAAATCCATTTTTTGAGCAAAGTTCTGGTATGTGGTTGAACAGTAGGTATGTGAAATTACAGACCAATATTTGCGTTCGTGTCATCACTGTTTTCACTTCCCCTCTCCATACTTACACACATATACTTTTTCATTCCTGCATATGCACGGTAGGTAGTTCTATCAATCATGCATCCTTACATGTACCCTTGTCTCTATAATTTATGCAGTTATTTATTTTTCCCTGGCTGTTGTGGAATAAATAAACTGCTCTATCTTTACACTTAAGTCAACTGGGTATATTGCACAATATTGGAAAAGTACAGAAGCACAGATTCATTTAGATTTGAAAAGGCCTCCAAGATAATTGAATCCAACCTTTGTGTGATCACCACCTTGTCAACTAAACCATACCAGTAAGTTCAGTCTTTTCTTGAACACCTTTAAGGATTGTGACTCCACCACCACCCTGGGCAGCCTGTTCCAATGTTTAATAACATTTCTCATGAAGAAAGTCTTCCTGATGACCAACTCAAATCTCCCCTGATGCAGCTTGAGGCCATTTCCTCTTGCTGGTTGCCTGGGAAAAGAGAACAAGGCCAACCAAGCTACAAGCTCCTTTCAGGGAAGTTGTGGAGAGTGATAAGGTCACTCCTGAGTCTCTTTTCCTCCAGGCTGAACAACCTCAGCTACTCCTCATATGAGTTACACTTTAGACCTTCTCCAGGTTCATTACCCTTCTCTGGATTCACTCCAGCACCACATGACTTAATTGAAGTGAAGGGTCCAGAGCTGGACGCAGCACTCAAGGTATGGCCTCACCAGTGCTGAATACAGGGGGACAGTCACTGTCTTGCTGCCCACACTGTTGCTGATACAAGCCAGGATGCCTTTGGCCTTCTTGGCCTCTTGAGTACAACACATTCTGTCCTGCTCACTGTTGAGCAGCACACCCAGGCCCTTTTCCATCAGGCAACTTCCCAGTCACTCTTTCCCCAGCATATAGCACTGCATGGGGTTATTGCAGCCAAATGAGCAGGACTTGTCACTTGGCCTTGTTTAATGTCATACCACTGGCCAAAGTCCATCAGTCCAGCCTGTCCAGACCCATCTGCAGAGCTTTCCTACCCTCCAGCAGATCAACACTCCCACCCAATTTAGTGTTGTACTTTCTGAGGGTGGACACTGTCCCCTTGTTCAGATAATATTGAGCAGGACTGGCCCCAGTGCTGAGACCTGGGGAACACCACTGGTGACTGATCCCCAGCTGGATGCAGCACCATTTACCACCATGCTCTAGGCCTGGCCATCCAGCCAGTTCTTAACCCAGCAAAGAGTGCTCCTGCCCAAGCCGTGGGCTGCTAGATTTCCCAGGAGAATGCAATCACAGACAGTTCAAAGGTTTTGCTATGTCCACATAGACAACATCCGTAACTTTCCCTGTGTCCACCAGGTAAGAGATCTGGTAATAAAAGGACATCAGGTTGGCAGGACCTGTCTTTCCTAAAATCCTGCTGCTGATCCCCTGGGTGTTCTGCAGGTGCCAAGTGACCACACTGAGGTGGTCTGCTCCATAACCCTGCTGGACACAGAGATCAGGCTCACAGGCCGGTAGTTCCTCAGATCTTCCCAGCCCTTCTTGGAGAGGTACATCACACTGGCCAACCTGCAGTTATCTGGGACCTCCGCAGTTAACCAGGACAGATGATAAATAATGGAGAGTGTCTTGGCAAAGCTTTTTTACCAGTTCCCTACATACCCTTGGACGAATCCTATCTGGTCCCATAGATTTATTAATGTCTAAATTGCTCAGCAAGTGACTGGCTACTTTCTCTTGTATTATAGGGCTGTCTATTCTCCCTGTCAGGGGCCTGGTTTCCCTAAGAATAACTGATCTTACTGCTAAAATTGGAGGCAGAGAAGACATTAAGCACCTCAGCCTTTGTCCTTGCTGACATGGTCCCCCTCTGTGTTCAGTAGTGTATAGAGATTTTCTTTGTCTCTCCTTTATTTGCTGATGCATTATAAAAACATTTTCAAAACATCTTTCACACTAGTGATTGACCAGATTGAATTCGAACTGAACTTTTTCCTTTCTAATTTTCTCTGTACATGACCTAACGACATCTTGTATTCTTCTTGAGTTGCCCGCCTCTTCTTCTAAAGGTCATAAATTCTCTTTTTTCTCCAGAGTTCCTCCAAAGGCAAACTCACGCTAAGTGACAGATTTAGCTCTTGGCTGATTATGTGTACTTCAAATGCTTAATTTGTACTGTATTAATTTCCAGCACTATAAAATAAATATGCATAATCTGAAAAAAAAGGGTTTGCAGGGAAAGTTAGGATGGTTATAGTATGTAATGTCTAGACACAAGAACTTCCATTTGGGATAAGAACAAAAGTCCACTTAGCTCATTATCTTTTTCCTGATAGTAGTCTTGGCATTTTCAGGGGGAAGTAAAATAAAATAAAAAGCATAAATGAATTGTTCCCTAGAATGCTTCTCATTTTCCAAAAAATAAACCATGGAAAATCTTCCTTTACTCCTGCTGGATACTGTAAACTTATCATCATGCTTAATAAGACAAATGCAGTTACACCCTTTTAACTTATCTAAACCATTATGAACTTACTGAGGATGTTTGCTTTCACAATCCTATATGGCCAAAAATCACGCTACTTAATTACACATAACATACTCATCATATGCCCTTGTGAACATGCTGTCTCATGGTTTCTTTTTGTATATAGCCTGTGCTTGCAATGCTTTTGAGTGAAAGAGAGCACAGGTATTTTCCTGCAGATCTGCTACCTCTGTATTATTCACACATAAGGATATAATCTCTCATTAATATATTTTCCAAGCTGAAAATTCGTATTTTATGTAGTTTCTCCTTTCAAGCTCCTCCTGCCCATCTTGTTCTGCAGTCAGAACAGGCAGACTAATATGTATTGCACTGTAAAAATGCAACTGTAAAGGATGTAATAATGATATTTTCTAGCTCTCACTTCCCTAAAAAATGCTACCAGAGCGTAACGGTACCATAGTTGCAAAAAAGTGACTTGGGCCTCACAGGATGCTGCATTTTCACTGTGAGATTGGAAACCCCATCCTGAGGAACTCTACAGAAAACAATTAGTTGTGCAATGTGCTGTAAAAACAAAATCATTATTTAGACCAATTATGTTTATCATGCAAACACACTACCTTTATCACTTCTAAGCTTTCCTGCACAGTTAAGTCTTCTATTGCATTATTTTGTGTCTTTGGTCAGAGAAGTAAAACCTACACAGCTAATGGTGATCAACCCCTGCTCCCAGAAGGAGGCAACATTTTGTAACCTAAAAACACTTACAGGTCATTGTCCAGGTAAGTACAGACAGATACTTGCAGCTGAAAACTTCGGGCAGACTATGAATCAAACACAGAAGCACAAGGAAGATAGAAAGGACAATTAGAACAGCACACTTTGCACCTTTCAGAAGCAATGAACTCAGTTCAAATTCAGCGTTCACACAAGTATTCTCATGTTAGCCTTCAAGTATCTTTAGCAATCAAAGGGTTGAAGAATGGATCCAAAACATTCTACCATACCTGCTGGAAGAGGAGGAAGAAGTACCAGCAATAGAAAGAATACTTTTAACCAAAATATCTGCTCACAACAGAGTTTTCTTGACTGTATCTACATGGACTGCAGAGAATGCAGCATAGATTTACCGATAGCAGGTGCTCTGAATACTTAGTGTGAAACATTAAGTAAACATGAATACAAAAAATGTAGCCCTATGACTAAGCAGTCTGAATGCCCCAAAATCAGGGACTCCAGGAAATTGGAGTTCTATGTATCAGTTTAGATGAAGCAGGTAAAACTTTGCTGCATTGGTAAATTTCCACTGAATTAAGGAGGAATAGGCTATGTCTGCCAATAGAGATGAACAATATCTTTTTTGCTGCTTATAGACTTAATGATCTGATTGTTTTAAAATCATTCCTCCTTGCTGTTCCTTGGGTTCTCTTACTCCAAGTATTTTACCTCAGGAAATATAGGCATTGTGTTTGAGAAAGGGTTAGGTATGAATGAGCCACATCGCTGGTTTGCTCTCCTTACTGTGACATGTGCATCAACTATGTCAGCATAGTTTCCCAGTTCTACAAAGATTTTATGTTGATTTTTGCTGAAGAAAAGAAAAAAAAACAATTTTCAGGGAAAGCAGACACTCTGGATGAAAAAGGTATGTGACTTAGTTATTATCTCAGACTGTAAACTTCACAATTGCTTTTTAGGATGACATATGTGAACCTAAAGTGAAAAAGCTTATTTAAAGAAGTGTTAACCCTCCCACTCCCATTGCAACATAGTCTTAAAAAATGTTTATAAATATAGCTCACAGAATTTAAAGCAAAGTAACCAATATGTTTATGCTTATTGTTTTCCAGAGAAACAAATAACAGAACAAAGTATATAACACTCTATTTTCTAAGTAATTTCTTTTCCAAAGCAGGTATAGCATTATCAGTATTAATTACAAAGATGGCTACAAGATGGAGGACTTCCAGATAAATTGTCTAGGACAATTGCATTTTCAGAAATATTTTGTTCATCCTGGCCAATGATGACAAAAAGCTACTTACTTGTACAAAACATATATTGTGTAGTAAAACCAATGACATTTAATCTTAGTTTTAGCATCTCATGCTAGGCTGTGTCCAATACTGCAATACTAGCAATATTTCTCTTAAAAGAAATTGTCATGAAAAGGAACAGTAGAGCATAGCTCTTTCCTTTCATAAATCTATTTAGAAACTAGACTTTATTAAGTTATTTTTGAAATTGTCACATTCACCAAGCACCTTAACTTCTTAATAGCTTGTCTGCTTCTGGTGTAAAAACGCATCTTTTTGGAATAAAGTGATTATTTTATTCTCAAACTCTGAAACTATTAATATTCGTTGGAAATCCCCCTGTAACTCTCAACAACCAAACAAACATTCTGAGCAAAAAGTATAGAAAGGTGAATAGATCCATTCTGACACAGCCCCTATGCAGTTTTGTTAGAGAATATAGATGGAGCATAGATCTAAAGATACATGATTTTGACACAGAACATGCATTTCTTGTAGGGTTTTGCATGATTGTCCCCATGGGTAGAATTCACAGGACATGTATATAGGGGAGTTAAAATTCCCTGTCCCTAACTGAGCACCTGAAAGCCAGGCATTATTTCACCTAGCTCCTCCTCTGCTAGGGACAGATTCAGATGGCTTCATTCCAAATGACACTGACTCCAGAGCAGTGATGGACTTTCCCTGACAGAATGTGCCAGAATATATTGCTTAGCTTTCAAAGCAAGCACAAATAATCAGTAAGGGACCTTGAGGCAGCTGCTGGTAGTTAAAACCCTGATTCTTTCATGTGTTACATTGTGGAATAGTGAAAACTGAACACTATTTAAACTAATAAAAAAATGCACAACAGACACTGTATCACTAAGAAAGCCAGTAACTTTACTGATTTCTCTGCAAAATACAAATTATACCTTATTTCCGCAGGAGAACATTTTGAAATTTTCCCATTTTTGTTCACTACAGACAGCTGAATTAAGTCCCTTGAGATACACAGATGTGATTTAACTTCGCTATAACATCTTGTCATCTAGTGGCGACAAAGTCCAGCTTATGCCGCTGTGAGCCTCTACTTTAATATTTGTTGCAAATGCTTGTATGCTCCCATTTACAAGCTATTTTGTTATCACCATTGTTTTATGGAAGCAAATCCCCATGAAAGAGAAGAAAAAAAGAAAAAAAGGATACAACAAACCATCTGAAGCAATCCAAGTGCAATGCCTGCAGTAACACAGATTTGATATTAAATACACTAAAGACTTCATTTACTGCATTTTCATTTTTAATTATTTTTAAAAATTTCTTAACTGAGCTTTTTTTTTATTTAAATCAAACTGAGGTATGGATCAGTCTGAGGTATGAGAAGGGAAGGTAGAAATGCAACATGTGATTATGAAAATAATCGAATGGTTACTTTTGATGCAGAAAGTCTGTAGCTCAAAGCTTGGATTGCTCCACATCTTTGGTTAAAATATATTAACAAAAGCCTTTTATTACATCTACAGTCTGAAGCATTCTAACAGACACCAGTGTTCCATCAGTCCTTCAAGAGACCTGTAGTGGCAGGAAATTAATGCCATATAACTGATGACATCACAGCAGATGGCACAAACAGGAACAGATGAAGTATGCCATGTTTAGGCAACAGCCTTTATTGAGGTTTCAAGTGGCTTTTAACAAACTACAAAGCATCTACCTTAAAGGTGAAGGAAGAAGGAAAACAAAACAGCTGTTAAACTACAGATGAAAGTGGGTTTATAGGATTGCAAATATAATACTAAAGGGTTGATGTCCTTGAAAGCAGCCTGTGAGTTCTATTCTTATGCTAGCTTTACCTGAAAAAGATCTGAGGATAACAGTTAATTTTTACACTTGTCATTAAAAATTGTGAAATCACTCTTCTGGGAAAAATATAAGCCATTTTGTTATAAAACACAGCTTTTGAGAGACACTGAAATGACCAAAGCTTTACTGTGAATGGCTCAATGCATACAATATATATGTTGTGCAGAGAGGGTATATCATATAATTGTTACCAGCAATTAAACACTAACTGAAAACATCTTTTAATAGAGATTAGCTAGCTATAACAATACTTGCGGGTGTCTAGAATGCCACTTCAGGTGTTTGAATTTACAATTAAGAATGTTGCCTAAGGCATCATATAGCATGGGTTAAGGTAAAGTAAATGTTAATACACTTTCAGGGCTCTGCCCCAAACTCCTTAAATACAAAGGAATCACACAATAAACCCAAGTTGACTTTTGCAAATACAATAAATGGTAAGATACAGATAAAGGAACAGGAAAGGTAGACAGTTATAATTTACAGAAAATGACTTCACAATCAAAGTTGTGCTTCTTATCATTAGATCAGTTTGCAAATATGCATTATCCCCCACAATTTTGCCAGTATAAGTTGGTTGCCCTCTGCAGCAGGAACAAAAGGGCTGACTGGCATTTATTTTCATGTGATTCTGTTCTACTCGTGTTTATATAAAAAAAATCACTCAGAGTTAATATAAATTGCCCAGGTAATACTTTTCATGCTACTTTCTGCTTTTAGTTACTTGCAGTAATGTATTACACTGCATTTTCCTTGTATGATATCTTTCATTTTTTTATCTGTTGCTGAGGCAAATCGCAAGGTAAACTATTAATATGGCTATTCTTAGTATATCAATAGACCTAATCCCCTTCCCCACAGAGAAGTTTCTACTATATTACTAATAAAATCATATTTTTTCTTGAAATGACAAGGTATATTTGTGATACATTTGCATATTTTTGACACATTAAAGTTTAAAATTCTCAGAAGAGAATATGAGTACAAGTTAATCTGAGGATGAAGAAAGTGGTTTAAAACACAGGGGTTTAGTGTTTTAGAATTGATCGTGGGCCCCATATTACCTGTTGTTTTGTTCTGAGTTTTTAAATTTATTTATTTAAATTTATTTTTAAACATGCGTATCTTTGTTTACCCTGAAGTTTGCTACACAACATAAGATTGATGCATTAGTAGCACAGTATTCTGCTTAATGGGTTTCCAGATTATGTACTAGCTCCTGCACGGCTGAAAATGCCTGTAAGGCAGGCTTCTGTAAAGTCATGGTGAGTGAAGAGCTTATGTCCAAACGCACACTGTAGTCTGACTATCATTCTCTACTACAGAGAGGTACACTCCAGCACTGAGCAGTGCGCAGCAACTGCATGCAGAGGTGGAAGAAAGAGTGTGGATTTCAATTCAAAGTACTTTGTGTTGATGTTCCACTGTCACAGCTATATACTTCATCATAATGTCAATGTATGTAATTGAGACCTAGAAGGACTCTTGAAGAAAGGAAAAATGTTACACTTTTACTATAGCACTAACATTTTGCTTAAATGCTTTTTTTCTCCAACAGAAAGATTAAACTGAAACACTTGAATATACCATTTTTTTCTCTAAGATACAAGAGGGACAAAGAGGGACTTGAAGAAAATGACACATTCCCTCTGATCAAGCTATCTTAGTCAAAGGAACAATATGAGGCTGGAGAAAATGCGGATGCTGTGTGCTGAAGCAAGTCCTGGTCTGGTGTAAACACACAGGGAGCGTTGCTCAACAACGTGCCGAGTGTGGGAAGATATGAGAAGCCCATGAGGACCAAGGACCACATGGCCAATATGGGCTGTGTAAAATCAGCTGATTTTCAACCACCCTTTAACTGATGATCTCTTTAAGAATTCCATGTCAGCGAGAGGGGAGGAATCTATATACAACAGGCACTTTTGTGCCGATCCCTCCCTTTGCCTTCCTCTGCTGCTTCGGCACATATTTACCTGCACTCATGTAGCTGACAGCCATTAGAGTTGCATGTTCAATTCTGACAGGCAGAATATCAGCTTCATTAATGAGAAGGGGCCAAGTTGCACCACTTTGTCATTTAACCCATGGAAAACTACAGGATATGCAGGACATTAAGTAATAGAAGGGCCCTTAACTTGTTACAATGCACCAAACAGCATGAAAGAACTAATCAGTATATACAATGGATGGCAGTTCACCCAACTGATTGTAAAATGATGTATTAAAAAGATTTAAGTTGTTACACCATGGGTAAAGTTTAATTGTTTACAGATCAGTCTTTCAACAGCTGACTTTGATCTGTAAAAAGCATACCCAGTAAAAGAAAACCAAAAAGAAAATAGTTAAATGTGCAACTGCACAAATATAATTCCCCACTATCAAGAGAACAAAAACTTTTGCTATTACCATAATTATTATATATATTAGAAAGCTATGCACAAGCATGTTAATTTCACAGATTTTTAAAAAAGATTCTTAATACTTTATATAATTAGAAATACACATTTCAAAAGCAAAACTTCTGCAAAGAGAAAACAGTTATGTTGGTTAGCAAAGCATGGAGTTTCTCAAGGCTTAGGGTAGTGCTTTCTATACAAAAAAAGTCCTTTCTGTTTGTTTCTTCAGGACTGTTTAAAAGATTAGCAAAGCTATCAAGCAAAAAAGAACACATTTTGGCTTAAGGAAACTACAAAAGCCACAAATGCTTTGCAAACTCTGTCTTACTTTTTAATATGAAAATAAGCAAAATGTAATGTACATTTTTTATACCTTTTTATTTAATAAGTGATGCAGACCCAGAATTTTTAAAATTAAGTATGTCAGCCCTCGAACTCAACATTTCTATAAGTATGGTCCTCTTGAAATGGTTAGATCCTTTTTAACTGAGTGCCATACTCCAACAAAATGCCTGCATGTTTGTGAGCAATTTCAGTATATTAGGTGACCCAGTCTGTTTCTAGCATCAATTCATGGCCACCCAACTGCTGGATCTGTCAAAACATCTGTACATTTCCTATATGTTGCATAACAGCTGCTTTCTCTCTCAGTAAAGATTGCCATTTCTGGCAACTGTTTTCATTTTGTCTATTTACATGTAAGTAACGTTGAACCTGCAACATGACACTATCTATTGCAACATACATTTTGCAAGGGAGCACAACAGTGAAAAGAAGTTAGCCATAAAATCTATTTTGTACAAGTGTTCTGTTGTACAACTCATATGCTAAGCTTATCTCAGCACTTCTGTTTATCCTTATGCTGCATCATTGAGGCAAGTTAAAAGTACTTTTACAAAACAGAGTACCTGACTTTTTTTTCCACACACGGCACATATAATGCATATCGACCCTTCCCCCCTCCCCCCTCCCATTAAGGTATAGCACACACACACTGCAAGAAAAAAAAAAATCTCAACTAATAGGTAATAATGTTATCATGTTGCCCATCCTTCAGAGAGCCTCATGCGCTTGACAGAGGGGCTTTCCCTTTCGTCCGGCGAAGGTCTGGTGAGTCCAACGGGGGAATGGAATTCATTCCGGTGATCTTCTCGGTCACTTCCATCGTAGGAACTGCTACAGCTGCTCAGACTGTCAACAGGAGATCTCCCCGCCTCATGGCGCGTGTGCTGTTGGTATCTCGATGGTGTGGTGGTACGGTCTCTAGGAGGAGAAACAGGTTCTGACTTGATGTTCAGGCTTTGAGTAGAAGGCAGGGAGAGATTTGTACTCTGAGATAAATGAGTGCTAGTGCAAGCTCTGTAGGAGGAAAGGAAACCCAGTTACAGACGGAGGAGGCATGGAGCCCCCAGATATGCACAAACACATGAAACACCAGTGTAAAGGCTTGCAGAGCACCAATGCATGCAGAGATCATGGGCACCGTTTGAGCAGAATTCATTAATTTCAGGAGATGACAGCACCACAACAGATGTGGTCAGCTTTAAGGGACAAGCCCTCAGTTTGGAGAGAGGTCTCACTTTCAGTCTCTCTCTCATTTTTAAAAAATCAAGTGTCATTACAAATTTGGGAAGGTGAGCCTATGCATTGTTGCAGCCACCTGCAGGTTTCTGTATAACTAATACTTGTGTGTGTGTTATGCATTGGCTGAGGCAGGGGAAGCATGGACTTTCTGCTGGGTTTAATTCAATAAAATAACTGGATTTATTCAAATAATGCATTAAAATAATTTGAATGGACCCAACTATTCTTATTGTGTTTTGTTTTGACATGTGACTTCAGATGCAAAACAGAAACAAAAAAATCTGGTCTGGTAATTTTTATGCTTTACAGAATCGATTTGAAATTACTGGTCCTAACATTGACATCAACAAAATAGCACAGGCAAGCAAAGATCTAGATATGATTTTAGGGTTTAAATTTGTGAATCCGTAATTCAATCCAGGATGCATTTGGATAAACTACAAAAGGGAACCTTAGGAATAGTGGAAGATGACAGAGGACTACACTGTTTGCCCATAGGAAAGCCAAGCTCAAGGGGTGCTACTAGCAGACAGACTGCTATGCTGAATCTTATTCAAAGGTAAGCTATATAAGTATTCTATGTTTTTGTATTGTTTTGTTTTGTTTTTTGTTTGGTTTTTTTTTTTTTGGAGGGGGGTGGTACGTGGTGGCAGAGGAAAGATGAAGCAGGCAGGGAGGAGAGTGAATGCTGAGAATACACTTTATGGGAGAAATGAGACTACTTTCATCTGCACATTTTGTACAAAAGCACCACCTCCTGGCAAATCCTGACTTCTAGTGACTTCTAGTTATTAAAACAGAATTCTCAACATGCTGTTCCCATTATGTTCTACTTCAGGGACCATTTGCTAAGTTAGTGTCTTATTCTAGAAACAGAATTTCAAAGTTTCTACTCTTTTATTTATACAGGGGTAGGAAGGCAGTAGGGGCAACAGACCGCCTGACTTCACAAGATTTTAAACCTGAAGGGATATGCATTTTTAATGCAAGAAGATGTAATATTGGGATTTGGAAGGAATTTCTAAGAATGTAGAAGACACAGGTACACAGCTGTAGACTTTTCACTTACTGAAATACTCTACTTCCCCTAGTGTCGCATCACCTGAGAGCTGAGTATTACTTAATATTTACTACTACTTTGATGAATGTTTTTTCTTCTGACAGGTTTAAAATAAAACTCTATGGCTTCAATATTGAATGGTATCATCTGCTTTTATCAGGAATTGCTGCAGCGTGTAATAATGCATGGATCTTGTTAGAAAACAAAAAAAGGTTGTTGTACCTCCAGTTTTTTCATCACCCTTCATTTCTGTACAGACAAATTTGTCAAGTAAGCAATGAGCCCTTTCCTAAATTACAGCGTTCATGAGTAATAGCCTTCACAGTAAAAAATGTAACCTTTTTTCTAAAAGGATATTTTCTTTATATTACTTCTTTAAATATTAAATTAACACATATAGGAAACTGTAAATATAAAACTCTTCCATTCGAACTGAGTGAAATATTCCACTCTTCCTGAAAACTTGGTTACAACAGTTCAAAGAGAATTAAATATACATTTATTTTCTCTTCCAGTGACTTTATTTTTGTGTTGCTTAGGAGATCCTAGGATTTCACATGAGTAAACAGTTTGTCAGTTTAATATAAAGACAAGATTACATAGGATTTTACATGCCAAGTTTTTAGGTAAGCCTGAAAGTTCTATAATGAAGGATGGTGGAGCCTCGGGATTTCATTTAGAAGTGTTTGATTTGGGCAAATGACATGCCATTTTGCAGAGCTGGGGATAATTAGAAAAGATTCAAATAGACAAAAATAACTACATTCAGTCAAATTTGTTCACATGGAACATACTGGCATTTTACTGTGCGACAGCACCCAAAGGAATAACTCTAGAGGGATAAACTGAATTTCAGTTGTACTGGAATATTACCTTTAAAATAGTGCCTCATGAGTGAGTGAGAATGCATCTCTTAAGACTTTTCTACAGATTCCTTGTGAATCAGCAGCAGTATTACATGATCACCTAGCATAAAAATTAGCAGCAGGTTTTTTGGGGTGTTTTTGGGTTTTTTTTGTGGTGCATTTAAAAAAGGATAAATAATTTTGGGAGGTTAAGACTGAATTTTTGAGGTTTAAAATAGTATTAAAATAATATAAACAAATTGTAGCACCTATTTTGATTTTTCTTTCTAAGCATTGCCTTTTGCTGCTGAAATTATTTATGAAATTTAATATCTTTTTATTTGATTATAATTTTCAATTTTTTATTAACTTTTTCTGAAACATTTTAATGAGAAGCTCCTCTTAGCTAAAATGGTCATCTACACCAGAAACATACGGTTACACATGCGTGTGAATGGTGAAATAATAGGTACTAAGATGCAGTCTTTAAATCTGTATTCTAAACAGACGATTGACCTCTATTTAGAATGGGAGGTGCACAATAAGAAATGATAATTCTGTCTGCTGTAAAGTTCCTGTATAGGTATGTGTGAGTGTAGAAGCAGCTTTTTGCACTTAAATGTATCAATGCATATTTCGCAGTGCTGCTTCATGTAATTACGTGAATTGGGCCCAAGAATGCCATATTGTAATCATGTGAAACCTTCACTAAATTCCCTGGTAGACAAACAGGTTTTGGATATGGAAAAACTATTGAGAAACTAGAGAAAATTATTCCAAGGTTTGTGTACAATTATGCGCACTAAATAGGGTGCCAGGCAGTCCACGTATGCAGACATCATAATCTTTTTCCACATATGTAGGAATCGAACTGGCTGACATCCCAAAGCCAGACCAGTGTTTTTTGGTGAGGAGTTGCCCCTCGGCCCCAGACCTTGGAGGGTATTTGTTTAAGTTTACAACAGGTCCTAAGAAAGTTGTCAAAGGTTTTAAAACTGTTCATGGTAAAGCTTTATAACCCTCATTTCCCATTGGTTCCTCTATTCCCAGTTATGTCATCCCTTTTCTCCTCCCAGTTCTGGAAAGTTCTTGTATCCTTGTACCCCCACTGGTTTATGTTCACTGCATTGTTCCACCCATCCTACCTTATTGGCCCCTGCCCTATATTGCTCCTCCCTTGCACCACTTTTCCCTTTACCCATTGGATTCTCACCCTGGACCCACCTCTCATCATCCCTTATAAATACCCTGGATTTTCCCTCAGCCTCGTCTTCTACCCTTAACTCTTACAGTGTCTGCGCGTGTTTTGGGCCTCGTCCCACATTTTCTTTTATGGTTATTAAAGTATTTAGTTCCAGAGCTGTGGTGTGGACCCGTTCCTCGTTTTGCCACCTTAGCCCTGATATCAGGGGACCCTTAGAGGTTGGTTGGGGAGACTGCCCTCGAGTCTTGAGCATTAAGTATTTAAAAACCCCGACACATGTATTGTATGGAAACACTTCATTGTACGGGGAAATGAAGAAATTGTATATTTTAACTTGGCATACCAGTCCCTGTTGAGGCCAGTGTAGTTAAAATCTGATGTTTATTCAGATTATGACATGGAGAAATGCTGGTTCCTATCTGGTTTCCACAGGAATATCTACACAGCTCTGCTGAAATACATATGATTTTTATTCAAAACAAGAAAATTAGCAGAACTGATACAAATTCATTAAACATGATGTAACTGTTTTCAAATTTTTCAGTAAAATTAGAGAATATTTTCCTATGTCTAGCTATAGTTATTATCCAATCAAAAGTAATTGTAGCTAAGCAACAAATTTGTTGTATAAGGGTCACAGAGCAAGACAACATTATGCATGGATTTGGACAACCTTTTATTCATGAGGGTAGAAGTTTGGAGAAACTTATCTCACATAAATAATTATCTAATACTGAAGCACCTTAATATTAAATATTGTTTCTCTCCCTGCATTAGTATTTTAGGAAAGCAAAAACTTGCCTTGTGGATGTTACTTTCAGACAAAAAGATTGTCTCTTAGGCTAGGAAATGTGAATGCAAGAGAACATATTCCATACTATGGATTTGTGCATTAAAAATTTTGATAATTTATTATGAAGTTTGGAAAGGACTTCCTTTCTGGTCATCAGCAGTTAACTTCTGGTAGCCTTTTTATTATGTGCTAAATAAGCACTAAGAGACATTCATTTACTATTCAGCCAAATCCCAGAGTTTTGGGACTGATATTCAATAGAATTTGTGCATGTATTTTTTTCAGATGTAGAGGCAATTAAAAGACCATGACAATACTATTCTGTATTTTAACCCAAAAAGTTGAAATGTCTGGCTTGTTTTAATGTCCCAGTCATGTCTAAACAGGCTCTACATTGTGGTGCTGTTCACCAGGCTTGACAGAAGGCCCAAAGCTGGACAGACAGGGAAAGTGAGCTACTTCCATGTCCTCATGTGTCTGCCCTCTAGTCTACCAGCACTAGTGTGG
The DNA here is from genome assembly GCF_963662255.1 of Cinclus cinclus. Taxonomy (NCBI): domain Eukaryota; kingdom Metazoa; phylum Chordata; class Aves; order Passeriformes; family Cinclidae; genus Cinclus; species Cinclus cinclus. The sequence continues at coordinate 10,198,398 of NC_085084.1, forward strand.
CTCCTAACTGCACAGTCAACTTGAAGAACTAAGAGCTAGGTTGCAGAGATCTCCAATTACCTGCAAGATGGTTCTGACAGTGCTACTGAAATCTCTGAGGACTTATCTGGAGCAAGAAAATACTTCCAACCCTATCTTATTCTACTACTAATCACATTCTTGTCATTGAGGAAGCAGAGCCGATTTTCACCTTTAGACTTTGTTGAAAAACAACACCTGAAGGAGACCTGGAATGTCTCTTCCATTAACTGTTTTCTTATAGCTTTTTATAGCCTACTGTAAACAACAAGCATCTCACAGCTGCCAAATCTTTTCAGTATATGGCATCAATAAGCACTGAGATTTACGTTGTCAAAACCTTTCTGGATGTGTTTTCTCAAGTATGTGAATATGACTGTAATTTTGTTTCATTTTTAAAATCTTTTTGCAAATTCTAAATCAGGTTGACACGGACTGAATATGTTCTGTAGAATTTCAAGTTTTTTAAGTAATCCAAAAGTTAAAACAGATGCTCTTGCATGTAGAACTAAGTGAGTAAAATAAAGGCTTATGATTTTCTGCAGTGATAGACTTCCCCAGAACTGTCTTTGAAGCAGCTTTCACAGCTGATTTCACTTACAAATTGCTGAAATAATAATAATGATGATAATGATAATAATGATGATAATGATGATAATGATGATGATGATGATGATGATGATACTACTACTACTACTACTACTACTACTACTACTACTACTACTACTACTACTACTACTACTACTAATAATTAGCAACTCAGAATGTATTCCACAGCCACAGCCATCACACTTTGACATTCTGTGATATGAATCAGAAAGAGATCACAATGTGTGACATATCTTATGTATAGTTAGTTCAGGAGTTAATTTATACCTTTTTTAAGGCTAACCAAATAGTTTTAACACATTCCTTGGTATGGTACCAACTGTTTATACAGTGATACCTGACAAGTGAGCTTCCAATTCATTAGAGAATTTATGACTTTAGTTGTACATTAAGTCCAAATGCAGCCCCAGGAATAGTGCAAACTCGAAAAGTGTAAGAGAAAGATATTAAGACTGTTTTTTCTTTCTAGCACAAGTATTTCAGTTGCATGTTTTAATGGCATTTGTACCTATATATACTTAGTTCTACAGAAATGAGGTTTAAAAAATTTGTTTCCTTTGAAATGTTTGTATAGCTTTCCTTGAAAGCCCAAATTATCAACATGGTAACGACATTAAAATAAGTTACAAAAAGTGGTCAGATAAAGTAGAAGAAGAATTTTGAAGTTTAAGCCACGTTTGGAGTATTAAATCGTTCCACACTATGTCAACAATATTGGAAAAAAAATTGCACGTGTAGAATGCCTCTTTCTGAAAAAAAGGTTTTCCTTTCAAATGCATATGAATTAAATTTTTTTCCTCATAAATACACTGCTACTGTTTTCAGGTTCTATTTTTATAATGAAATCTTTTAAAATTCCAACATGTCTAACTGTACATTAATCATACATTCTGTGGCTGTGCCACACAAATGCATGCCTATGGTCCTACTCAATAGAAGTCGCAGATACCAGAATATTTGAAAATTGTACACCTGTTCACTTAATTGAGCCAAGAGGTTGCTTGTTCTGGTGATTTCCCTGTGTGAATTTTCACACTTCTAAAGTTCCTGAGATGACTGAGCACCGCGTTTCTTCAAAATTTGAATAAATATTGTAAAATTAGCCACTATGCACTCCTCAGCGCAGGCGCATCACAAAGAGTTTTGAGAGCCCGCAGTTCTTCAGCCTCATCATGCTATTTTCTCATAGAAATAAACTCCAAATAAATGAAATTTGAATTTCAGAGTTGAGCAGAAGGGAGTATATGATTATTATATGAGGTTAAGGCTTAATCTTGGGTCAATTAATTATGTAAGTTTTACTTTATTAAAATTTTCTAGTTTATTGTAAATGTTTGTACAACTGTAATTGGAAATTAAAAGCATAAATAGTAAATATGGCATCAGTAAAATATAGGTGTTTGGTTTTAGTAGTGAAATAGAGCGCTATATAAAGAAATAAAACATAAACAATACACCACTGAGAAAATGTCATGAACACAGAATATTTCATTGCAGCTCACTAGCAAACTTTCCATGAATTATTATTTCCAGTTTTGCGAAATCTAGTTTTTACACACAGTAAATATGTTCTGGTATGTTATCTTGACATATTTCACATTTGAAGTTACTAGGGAGACTGAAGGTACTGTAGGACAGTAAAATTAAACAAATAAAAACATTGCTTACCCCAATTGACTGAGGGCAGCTGGTGGCATGTTGTGTAGGTGTTGCTGTTGCCAGCCAGTCACAGAACCCAGATGAAGAGCGCTGGCTGTATTAAAACCAGAGAGAGATGATATATCTGCACTACTCAGAGAATATTCTAGTTTTGAAAAGAGAAAGACAATAATTAAGAGAGAATTAAAGAGGAAGTAATTAAGCAACAACTAGCATTTTCAAATCATTTTGTGAGCCTTTTAATTTTAATTACACCAATCACAATAATTTGCAGCAGAAAAGGTAAATCTTCCTCTTCCCTGAACTCATTAACTTGGGACCAAATAATGCACTAATAATTATTCTGTAATCTAGCAGGGCTTTACTGAGTCTGGCAGATCTAAAGAATTCTTAGCCTATAAATTCACCATAACTACAAGTGGACTGTCAGAAAGACTTGAAAAATGCAATATTTTGGTTACAGTCTTTCTTGCAGGACCCAGCAGGCAGCCTGCTTTTGAACAGTATGTGTTCTCTAAATGTGCTGGATCTGTGTGTGGCTGTGTGCACTCTGTTCAGCAGCAATACACAGCAGGAACTGTGAAGACACCTTGAGGCTTCATTTCTGCACCCTACTATGTAGGGAGGTGTGATAACCAACAGAGTTACTGAATTCTGGTGTGGAGATAGTGAAGCTGCTTATTCCTACCACCGTCATGGCTTTGGCATGGTGCACTCAACTGCATAAAATTATATCCACGGAAAACTAAGTAAAATAGATAAGTCTGAAGTTTGTGACAGGTACAGAATAAGCAAATGTACTGCAAAGGCATAACAGCTATGAAATGTTCAGTTTCACCCAAAGAACATTAGCTAATTAATTAATACTGAGATAGACACTTGTCAGCACCTTGCTCCCTTCCCCATCCTTTGCATCCTGTGCCCATACTTACCAGTGCCATATGTTGTGGAGATGGCTGATGGGTATCCTCCCATCCCTTGCCCTGGTAGAGTAGGAGTTGCTACAGAAACCACTGGAGTAGCCAATGACTGAGCGGACTGGGAGTTATTTATCCTTTGATTCTTTTGAAATAAGTAAAATAAACGTATTATTGACCAGTTTTAAGTCAGTTGAGTGTGTTTGCTTTCTGGGAATATTTTGCACATGAGAAATACAGACTGTTACGAATATCTAGAAATTAATTGTTTAACATGTGGCTTTGATGGCAACCCTATCATTTACAAGCTTTCAAGAGACCAGTTGTCACCATAGCAACCCATTACATCAGTATCTCCTAGGTAACTCAACTAGTAAGATAGCTTTTATTGTGGGTAGAAGAACAGACCACGTGATAAACTAATGAAATATATAAGCTCCATTCCCATTGTTTTCCTTTTCACTCATATAAAACCCCAAAAAACAAAACAAAACAAATAAACAAACAAAAAAACAACAAAAAACAACCAAACCCACAAAGCAAAACAAAGCAAAACAAAAAGGTAAAAGAAAAACCCTCAAACCCATCTCTGCTGGGTTTTGAAAGTGAGGTGCACCCCCAGACTGCTGAACACTGAACTCTTACCAGGAGATGGAGCTCTGACTACTTTGTTTTTGTGCACTAAAACACCCTTCAAGGCTATTAGATTGCATAGCAGTCACACATTTATCTTTAACTCCAGGGCACTAGGTGTTGCACTGTAAAAATTACACTAGAGAACTCTAATTATGTGAGTGGAAGGAAAAACCAGCTAGAGAGCCACCAAAAAAGATGTCATAAGGCTGCACCATCTTCAACAATATAAGTTTACATGCTCTTCATGCACCACCAAAAAGAAAATTTAATTCTAGCATGCATAATTTGAATATGTGCAACAACTGCATCTGGCATTCTATTGCTACGTTTAAAAATTGCAGTGACCTTTTTTTTCACAACATAGTTATTACTGTAGTATTTTCCATTTTATTTCAACCAACCTTGTACCTACATCATAAAAAATAGCTGGTTTTCTTTTCTTTGTTATTAAGATGAACATCATTATCACTTACCAGAAGCAGATCAACATCCTCAGACTGATTGCATAGGAAAGGAGTATTAAAAATTAGTGAAGATAATTATTCACCAGGATGCACGTTTTAGCTTAGAGAATATTTTCATATCATAGGGGCAGCAAATTAAACACCTTCTGAGCATATCTTGGAAAAAATACACCTCATAGATCTCTTTTTTGTCCTCCTAATGGAAGGTTTGACTCAATTGTAGGAACAACCTACCCAATTTTCAGCACAAGAAATTTTTTCTTCCACAGTCCCATTGTTTGCAGACTGTCTTGCTCTACCTGACCACTTACAGAATGTCTAGGAAAATAACATTTTTAAGGGGCTTGGAATAAATAATTTGATGCAGATAACTTGTCACTGCCTTGATCAAGTATTGTCCTATAGGACTATTTGTCACTTTTTCACTTAAGATGTAGTATCACATTTATGGTCAATTTTAGTTTGATTATTATTTTTTTTTTGCATCAGCTGAAGAAGCCAACTTGGAAGCTGTTTTAATAATTCTTGTTACAAAATGGAAAACTGCATCACTCAAAGTACAATAATTTCAAATTATATTCACTTTTAATGTTAAGTCACTCAAAACACCTTTACTTGGAAACAGTAATGAACTTCTGAAAAGAAACTACAAAACATGGACATGATACCTTCCCAATTCAGCCTTCTAGTATAGTATATTGCCTATGTTTCACTACTCCTGGCAGGAGATACTGAAATTTCATACTCTTTTTTCTCTTGCTCTATTTACTCCCTCTTATCATTACAAAACTTGGACCTCACAGTGATAGAGCTCAAATTAATTTATTACTATTAATATGCCATCTGCTAAGAGCCTGTGTGGCTAAATATTTCAGAAAAACATAATAGGTTAGAAGTACTCAGGGTTGAATTCAGCCTTTAAAACAACTTCAGGAAAGACTCCACTGGGAAAGAGATTGCAGAAGGTTAGACTGTGCACAGTAAGGACACAGTTCCTATTTTGCAACTCAACAGACAAAAGGTAGGAAGTAAATAAGACTTCAAAAGCAATCAAAGAGGCTTAGCCTACATCCTCAGCTTGATGTCAAGCCCTAGTCAGAAAAAACAAACAATCAAGGATTTAGTTTCCTGAGCCAGCACTGAAATTCCTAAATAACTCTTATCCGAAGGAGATAAAAAGAAGAGCCTTGAAAATACATTACCACTGATGGCATGGTACTCTTGCTGCCAGGTGGAATAAGCACACGGAGGTCTGGTTTACGGTTGTTCATTCCTAAATTCATTGGAGGAGGAGATTTTGCTTGCATATTCTTGTTCAAGTTGCCAGGTGAGACCAGCAGACCTGGTGAGTTGCGGGGGTTGCCATATCCATTTCCTGTTAAGATAAAAAAGAGGAAAAAAAGAAAATAGAGAGAGAAGTTTAATAAAGTCCACTGTTTTTTTAAACCATTCTAAAATTGTGAAATCAAAAACTCATGGTAGATATCTGTGTCATGCATCTTTACAGGAAAATACAACATGTGCCATATTTGGAACAGCTGGTCTTCAGATGCTTTCTCTCATGGCTGCTGACATGTCAGTGATGTGCTGGAATTAACTCACTACAATTTTGTTTACAGCACTGTGGTATATAGCACAATGTGCTGTGCCCTTGTAGCAGCCAATGTCTGACATTTGCCTTACAAGAACCAGGAAAGGCAGATAATTTAAGTAATAAAAACTGTCAAAGCTATTTAATATTTTCTTGACAGCTGCAGAAGATTTGTGCCTTTCCTGACTCAGCCCTTTGCAGGTCATGATTTTGTTTTGCTTTTAAACAAAGGATGAGTATAGGAAGGTTATAATTTCCACAAAAGGTGAAGACCAGAAGGAGTCATAAGTTCTTTGGGCTCTTTTTCACTACACTTCTTGGACCTGGTTCTGTAAACACTAAAGCCAATGGGAGCAAGATTATAACCTTATTTGGAAAACACCACCATGCCTTTCACTAGCACCTCTGTTCTGCAGGCCCCAGGAGCAATTCTGACAAACAAATTCTTCCTTTATCTTTTTTAGAAAGGGGTGTTCTCTCACCACACTGCATTGACAACTATGTGTCTGTAAGCTTACTGACCTACTGTTCCACTATTTTGTTCACCTAATTTCACTTCTTACCCACATAAAATCTAGGGAAAAAGCTTACTATTTCATGTAATGTTGAAATTCTGTCTACAGAGTGGCGAGCCAGGTACAGAGACTGCCCAGTCATAGAGAGGACATATCATGAAAACTAGTATGGAAAGAGAAAACCTGCATGGATAAATAGCAAAGTAACAAACCCTAGGGAGGACTTTTCTGGGCTCAGCTTTTGTTCATGAGTTGCAACACACAGCCTGAAATTTGTGTGAGAAGGTAAACTAGACAGTGTGGCAGAGTCCTCTGGCCCAGAAACCCTGGATCTTCAAATTTCCTTTGTAGTCCCAAAATCAGTGAAGACCACAGTATCTCAGCCCTTCCCCCCTCAAACCCCAACATGAAACTGGGTTGTATCCAAAGTGAAATTGAGTTTATAGCCCTAAAGAACATTAAATGGATTATGGAACTAAATTTGATAATGCCTATGAGATGTGCATAAAAATGACAGTACATGACAGAGATTTGCTCCTCTGGTTAGGATAATGAAGTGTGTCCAAGCATGACTAAGATTTTCAAGCTTTTAATCCTCAAGTGCATCGGCTACTTGTATTTATCAAATCAGGAAATCCATGGAAATAGAATCTGTCAAAGGCTATTAAATATAAAAACATCACTTCTGGCTTTGGAAGACCCTGAACTGTGAACATTAGGATTATGGCACAGGAAAACGATCCAAAAGTGCTTGAATTCTGCATTTGTCAGGTGCCTTTAGTAACTGGTTTTGCTTGTCTTGTTTTTTCTCATGATTTTTATTATCACAATCTCCAAGCCTTTGCAATATAATGAAAATTTAAGAACATTCAAATCACTTCTAATATTCTCTGTTACAATGTCTTTGGAATTCTTGTACTAAAATATTTTTTCATAGTAAATCTTGCTTATTTCCTTAATAACATCATACAGTTAGGAAAACAAAATGAGTTACTGAAGTATATTTTTAGACTGACCAAGCAAACTCGGCAGAGTGCTGTCAAAAATTTGCTATTTTCTACCAGTAGTTTTTTTCTCAAAATGAGCAATTGTTCTCAACACAGAGCTGCTACCTATTCTGCTCTAATAATACTATATATAACTACAGGCAGTGAAATTAGTAGGGGTATTCCAAATATATAACAGTATTTTCTACCAGAAACCACACTGCATTTTAAAAAAGTTAATCTTCTACAGAATACTGAAAATCGACTCATGAAGTGATCAACAGAACAAATTGAAGCAAAAGTATGGTGTCAGTTTCATACAGGAGGTATTTCACCAGCAGGATGTAAACTGCCTATGAAATCTATCGTATGGCAAGGATTTGCTCAGAGAGTGGCAATGGAGCTGTTTGAAGCAGAAGTGAGTTTTTTTTCAGTTCTACAATATAGGACCTAAGATATATATAGCAAAAAAGGAACATGCTGTACGCTATATGCTTGTTTCTAGTTATGATTTTTGGAGAATAAATCACCTTACAAGAAAGAATTTCCATTTCCTATATAAGATTTACTTAATATTATATACTATTAAATGTTAGGGGAATGAGTGCTTCTGTATAAAACTTTATTATTCAGAAACATTCATCTGACCTTTACTGATGTAAAATTGTTTGAGCTGTGATTACATTTATATTTTAAAAACATCAAATTCTTTTTAAGAATCACTACAATCTTTTATTTGCTAACAGATTTCTGCTGTTCATGGCATATTATGCCTGCTGCTAGCATTTTGGAGCCATATAATAACAGTTCCTCTTTCTAGTGACCAAAGTGTTACTCTTTTGGTATAATGAGGATTCAGGAATGTAAGACTGTGGACCTTAAACCAATAGTAGAGAAACCCATCATTTGGAAATCAGTGATGAATGCATGCATGTGGCTCAAAGTTAAGAAGAGTCTGCTTGTAAACCAGGTCTTTAAACTGTATAAATTTTTAACTCAAGATGGCTGTGGCCTGCTCTGAGGCAGCTGTCCCACCTGCAGACAAATTGACCAAAGAGATTGGACTCATTTACATTCAGAGGCAAAAACAAATGTATAAGACTTCTAAAGTACAAATGAAATCTTCTTTCACGCTATACTTTAAAATTACACTCTGGACAATTATCAATTTAGATGTTACCAAATGCAGAACATCTCATTCTGCTATCCACCTGAAAGCACAAAAATTATATGTTGTATATGAATGGATTTCCTGATTATAGATCAAAAGGAAATGAAAACCAAGATGGATTTTAAAGCAAGTTGGCTTTACATTTTTATTTGGTTAAAAGCCATATTTTTTATGGACTGGAACATTTTAAAATATAACAAATATATTCTGCAAGGCATAATGAAAATAATGAAAATAAAAACAGTGGGTATACAAATTTTAAAGGGCACATGTCAGAATTTTAAAATTTACAGCATTTTTAATTCAACAAGTTTTTCATAAAAAATATTTTTCCTTATACTGTTTGTTATACTGACTTATAAGAGTAAAAATATTTTATGCAGAAAAGAACTTGTTTCTAGACAAGCTGGTGGAGCAGCACATGTCATGAAATGCAGTGCCAGACTTTGTATTTGGACTAATGGTAGAACATAAAGACAAGTGCTTTTTGAGCACAGAGCACTCCTCTTAGGCATACTCTCACATTTTTCATTTATGCACAGGTGCCATTGACTGTAGAGCAAATTCCATCCAAGTACAGACTGCATGATTAATCCCTGTAATATCACTTTTCAAAAAATGTGGAGAAGTTGTTTTTGCGCACCAATAGTTATTTAATCAAGAATAATTATTTTTAAAATCAATTTAATAATGAAAAACTACAATTTTAGCTGCTCATCAAATTCATGTAATACCATCTTAAATATCTTAATATTAAATTTTAAGATTTTAAGGATACCAGAAGGGCGTAAGCTTAACCAGGACAGAACAGAGAGCAAAGTTTACTTCTCTCCTTTCATCGCCTATTAGTAACACCCATACCTTTAGAGGAGTTTAGTGTTGGTGTTACAGGGGTTGCAAAGTGGCTGTTTTTATTAATATTCTGAGTCAGGACAATAAATCTATATTGAGTATTTCAGCCAGGAAATTTTCCACATGTTAAGGTAACACGAATAGGAAAAGAGTGACCTTTTTTTCCTTAGCTATCAACATTCTTGAACATAATTTTAATAATTCAAAGTCTTTAAGTCTTGTAAAATTAGAAAATTTTAGGATTTTGATTTCTTGAACTTTTGAAACTTCATGTTCCTGTTTATTCTATTTCCCCCCCTTGTTGTGATTTCAAAGGTGTGAAGATACACTGAATGAAAAATCCTCTATGGTAGTCTGAAGAAAAAAAGAGGAAGAGTGAAGAACAAGACACACGATTTGTGTGTCCTTTATTTGATCTCTCATTGGTTTATTCTAGTGCTTTTCACTGACCATATGGGTTGACAATTTGCAAGGTCCTTAGGAACTTGGGATTAATTTTAAGACAAAACGAACTTGTGAAATCTTGATGAAGGTTTAATATGTATTAATGCTTATTTCAAGTTTCCAATAAGTGTATGCGTGTACTTGTGAAAACTTTAATATTTCCTCCAAGGGGCATTTGTACATTGGATTTCATGGAGGATTTCTGCATCTTATTATTGGTTATATTAAATGCATATCTCATATATATGACATTTTGATTGACCATCAAAACCTCTCAAAAAGAATTGTAAATGCAGAATTAATATGTACAAACACAAGAGCAAACTATTCCACAAATTATCTGCACTTCAAAATATATGTGTATGTATGAAAGAATCAATAGAAATTTTGCTAATTTGCACCCAGTTTTTCACTGTTCGCTCAGTTTACTTTCCTATTTTCTGGAGGAATGGTAGTTGTTCTTAATAGTAATTAAAAGGTAATGAAAATTTTCTTTTCTCTGTTACATCTTGTCTTTTTAATTTTTTTGGCATACACACTGAAACAAGCTATGGTTTATTACCTGAAATAAAAAGATACCAACCACAAAAAATTAATAGGAAGCTGTACTGTTGTTCACCTAAAGATAACTGAAAAAAGAGGTAACTTAAAATTCTTACTCATGTGTCATGTTTCTCGCATTCCACAGTGCACAACTGTTACTAACTGCAAATGGGAGAAGAAAACCAATCTGCTGCTACCTTCACCCAGAAAAAAAAGAAATCTTCACTTTAAAATAGCTGCCTATGCCCACAACACTCAACCAATAGACCTTCTTTACTGAATTGTGGGGAGCAAACTCATGCAGATGTGGCAAAAAAAAAACCCCAATGACTTTGTGTGGAAGAATTCTTCAATATCCTGTGAAAGCATCAGCCACTTTTTGGGGGTGGGGGGGCTGAAATAGGATGGCAGTTCAGAGAACACAGAGACTTTTGAAAGAATGGGAGGAGCATGAGATGAAAACTGTCTCAACAGCTCTTCGTTAGTTTTAAAACTAACCACTTGGAAATAATATAAATAAATGGTAGGGATTTCTGCATCAACAGAACTCTAAGCCATCCCTTCTTAACTCAGCCATTCTTGCTATGCAGGTTCTATAAGTGTCAATGGGAACTTGCTCTTTAAGTCTAAATAGAAGAAAAGAGCTCTGATGGAGCTCCAGTTGTCCTGCAGGTAGGATGAAAGACCATGAGTTTGCACCTCATCACACCTCATGCAAACAATTAACTGCCAAGTCAAGCGCATGGCAAGCTAACCTGATCACCAGCACTGTGGTTATGTTTTATTGCTATAATAAGAGCCGTATTTAAATGTTTCTATATTAGTACTTCCCATAAATACTCCCACTTTAGAAGTTCGCACCTTAATAAAATAAATGTAAAGGTGTCACCTAACTGTTCGAATTAGCCTGTGATTAGCCACACAACTGTGGAAAACCCTTCAAAACAATTCTCACTGCAATTAGTCTTCCCAAGTGGCAGGCAGCTATTTCAGGCCATGGACTCCCTCCTTGCCACCCTTAGAAATAAGGGCACATATCATAGACAATGAGGGTCTTTGTTAAGTTAGACACTCAGGGAAGTGGAAATATGTTTTCTTATTCAAAGGTGATCATCCTTATTCCTCTTATTTTTATTTTCTCTTAATTTTTTTTAACTGAGCAGAAAAGAAAGAAACAGAGCAATAGATGATCCAAGTCAAAGTCCTTTTAGTGTTTTTTTAGTGTTGCACTACAATTACTACTGCCAGTGTGCTTATAATGTAATGTCTGATAGTAGCATCTTATTATCTGCTTTCAAAATTATTTAATGGCATCTCATTTCAGAAATCTCGGATCACACAGCTTTCATACAGAAACACTATCTTTATGATATCTTTACTTCTGATTGTATTGATTAATTTATTACCATTTCCACTATTTTGTTCTAACACCTTTATCAATAGTTATGCTCTTTTCAGAACCCAGAATGTACATTTCACATTTTCTTGTTCTGATTGAAGCTTCAGCTGATCAAAACAGCGACTAAGTTGAAACTATTGAGAAAAATCACTTAATTATACAGTTGTCTTCAGTTTTGTGCTTTATAAATAGTACACGTATGTAGTTTAAGAATGTGGGCACTACACTATGAGCAACAGAAATGTACTTTTTGCATCACAGAATGGTTTGGGTTGGAAAAAAACCTTAAAGACACCCAGATCCAAACCCCCTGCTAAGAGCAGCGGCCCCTTTCTCTAGAAATTACTCAGAACTTCAAGGTGGCATTGAGCATGTCCAGGGATGGGGGGGTACCCACAGCCTTTCTGGGCAGGCCGTGCCAGACCATACAATCCTCAGTCAATAATTCCTTCTGAATACCTAATCTAAATCTGCCCGGTTTCAGTTTGAAGCCATGACCCCTTTGCCAATCACCTGCTTCTAACAAATTATTTGTTGATGACAAATTATTTCCTTTTTGGGCAGTTTGAAATCAATTATAATTTTGAGGAAACTGCTTTTCAATGAAAAATATTTCAGGACAAGTGTAATTCCAATTATAAACAGGATTCCTTATTTGAAAAGATAACTAACCCATCCCTGTTTCCTTTGACTTCTGTTACTGGGAGACTATTGCAACTGTTCACACAGGAAAAATCACCTTGTAAGAGATTTGGAAGACAAATGGAACTGTTGGATTCAATATCTTAATTTGTGAATCATGTTAAAAATTAAAGGACAGGGCCATGCTAACATAATACTGTTAGAAACCACCATGTGGGGCTGCAGTCACAGCTTCAGGATATTAAAAACATTTCTTTTTTTTCTTTCTCACATCAAAGTCATTGCTGTAGTTCAGACCCAAGAGGCATCAGCTATCCTTTTCATGACTCAGGACAGGCATGAAATCCAGACATTTTCTAATTTTCAATGCCTTCTTCTATTTTATGAATTAGAAGAAGAATATGCATTGCAATGTGTAACAGAAGACAGTGTTGTGTCTTAGTAAGCAAGACTGAAGACAGAAAAAACAGTGAAATCCCTATCTAATTTAAAGAAAGCATAAAATTCCCCCAGACTTCACTAGGAAAGGGATTTTATCTAAAGAACCCAAATTAGTCTCAAAGAACGTTTGAGAGTTCTCATAATAAAAGAAGTCAATCATGCCTATCTTTAAGATCTCATTTACAAAGAAACAGTTTGTATGACTCACTTAATTGTTCATTACATGTGAACTTAGGGCTCTTTCCTTTTCAAACCTTTCAAGCTTTTTTTTTATAAACACAAAGATTGAGACATTGCTATCAGAGAGATGAAGAGACAGAGAATAACTGAATAAATTACAAAGTCAACACTTACCCAACTGGTGAAAACATAATAAAGGCCAAATTTTTACAGATTTTCACTGATTTCTAATGAGAATGGGCTTGATGGGTCTCTTCATTGGTAAGAGATCACATGAGTTTGCTGGACAGACACATCCAACTTTAGCATATGACTCTCATTGCAAGATTTTTTTTAATATGAACAGCAGCATCTAGCCTTTCAGACTTATTCTGAAAGTTTAATTGATGTGAGCTGCATGTGTTATTTGTTACATGGAATTAGAGTTGAAAAGGCCTGTGTTGACTGCCTACATAGGTATGAAATTCAGTAGATAGACTATTTCCATCATACTATGTATTAGACCTGTCAAACAAGTTTTAGTGTTCTGCCTGCTTTGACAAAATTGCCTACCTCTAGGTACTTTCCTTAAAACAATGAACAAAAAAAGTGTGAATCCATCCATCCATCCATCCATCCATCCATCCATCCATCCACCCATCCATCATCCATCCATCCATCCATCCATCCATCCATCCATCCATCCATCCATCCATCCCTCCATCCATCCATCCATCCATCCATGTAGATATATATTCTTCTTACATGGAGAAAACCTTGGAAGAGGAGCACTTAAAGGCATAATACAAGTAGAAGAGGAAAACCAGAGTGGTTACATTTTTCATCTCTTATCCCCCTCCATAGTTTTAAGTAATTCAATTTATGAATTCTTATTGTTTGGATTTGGCACTGTTGCATCACAAACTCTGTTATGAATGACTGTGTGTCCTTTCTTTTATATGGTGACATTCCTTGGACTAGAATTATTGTTAAATTCTGTACCAAATTTTGCCCAGTTTTTGGATCAGAAGTCTGTGAGTTATTGCACTCATCAAGTCACAAGGACAGACAACAACTTACCATGCTCTCCCTGGCAAACACAGTTACTGTTTCACTAACGGGTTGACCATAAACTGGTTTGAGAAATGTTTCCCCAAGCTCATTTGTTTATTTAACATATTCCACATTTGTAGTCTAAGAAATACCTTCTGTTGACTATACCAAGCATGATTTCAGGGTAGAGTGAAGAATATTTATGTAACATTTTAATTTTTTAAAAAAATAAAATTAGTTCATTTATTTATATTTATAATTCCAAAAGTCTTTAAGACAGATGTCTTTGAAATCCTTCCTTATTTTTGGTACTTCTGGTCAGCTTAACTGGGTAGATTGCGCTTCTTTTTACTACTTTTGAAGATATACCATCCAGGTTGCCACTATCCTGAGGGAATATAAATTAAAAATTGTACCATTACACATATTACCATGTGGCTAGAAATACTGGTAGACTATATAATAAATTAAACCATAGTCAGTACACCACCCAGAAAAGGAAAAAGAGAACGAAAGCACTAGAAAATTATGATACTGGCATGCACTTCTGTACCTCAGCCTTCAGAAGATGAGAAGGTAATTGTTGGTCTGCAGCTAATTTCCAGAAGGAAATGACTTGCTGCTGATTTATAGGTAAATACAGGATATGGTTATTTAAAAAAATGGGATAAATTTTTCAAAATGCAATGCTGATCTATTCAGTTTCTAGTGTTTTTAACAACAGGTTTAAAGGTAGTTTGAAGATGTTAGATTGAAAGACAGCAGGTGCTTAGTTGCTCTGACAGCTTTTGCAGAGCCCCAAGAAGTTTTGAATAATTTTCTCCTTTACTTTAATATTAATGTCAAGATGGGGGCAGTGCAGAAGTTGAATAGAGAAACAAACAAATTACAGAAATAAATAGTTGAAGCAAGTCTATATTTTATTATACCCATCGCAAATTTAAAACTTGAGATGGAAATTTTCCTTTGATTTTATTTTTTATAGTTGTTTTAGGTCTATAGAAATCCTGTTGATTTAAATGGGCTCATTCCATTCAAAGGAAAACTTTCTTACAAAATACAAAATGTCTTTCTCTGAAAGCCATTCAAAAGGAAAAATAAAACTCAGTCTAAAAGTAGAACTCACTTCGAAAATTAAAAGTTCAAAGTACAGATGCAAAGAAAGACATCTCTCAATACTGTTCTATTTTAAAACTTCAAAAATATTTTATAAATTTTAGTTTTCTATCAAACTTTCAACATAAACAATAAACCACTGAATAAAAATTGAGTGCAAATAATTGACATTACTAAAACTATGCAGACATAATTTATTTCTGTTCAAGTTACCTTTAAGAGGTTTTGTTAAAGACTACAGTCTGTTAAAATTAAAAGAATTTCACATAGTCTATCATGTAAACAGGTAAACAACCTTAGTTTACCTTAAAAATATCATACATGGTAATTAGCTCTGTAAGATAATAAAGAAGTAGTCAGCTTTCTAAATTCTATTTATGTCTTGGATTGAGTCCCAAGGGAAATTGTGGACGATTCCATGGTTATTACTTGAAATAATCCAAACCAATGAAACAACATACATAAAACACCACCTCAAATACTCTTTCCCTCCTTTTGATATGGCAGTAATAATGCAATTTATTTTGATGCAATTTATTGAAGAAGTGTAGAAACTGGGGCCTGGTGCTAGTCACAAAAAACAGTTTCATTTTATAGTGGCAGAAATAAAACTGTTTAGACTCTTCTTCTTGGAGTACATTATTTTGAATATATTCTATTTTTTGACATTGTGGATAAAGGCAAATTCAGAAGGTTCTAATTTGGCCAGAAATGTGAACCCAAACATGATTGTGCTACCAGCTTCTCAGATGCCAAACAGAAGAAAACACAGAGGTTTCTGTTTCTTGTGAAAAATGATGAACAAAGAGAACTTTTGATGTTTATTCTTCTGCACCCTAAAGAAAGATGCTGTCCAAAATAGCGCCATTGTGGAATGATGCAACTAAGATAGAGGATTCAACCTTATAGTGACCTTTCCATTTTCCTTCAGCCCTTTGTCTAATTCTTCCTACTGTTCTGCTTTGAAGAGATTTAGGAAACACTTCTTTAATGATCTTTAAAGGTTTTATTGTCCAATAAAGAACAAATACTATTTCTGTAATTAAATATTTATGATGCATTCTTAGCAATATTCCTCATATATCTGCCCCTCAAATCAATTGCTAACTCCAAAGATACATTGCTCGAGAGCTTAAAGCAAATCCTTAATTTTTGATGAAGGATAATCAAACCACTGTTTTCCTATGCTTATGTACGTTTTTAATATATTTCCCAATCCCCCCTCATATTTAGAAAGAATATAGATTTTCAGCTGGTGTAATAATATACAGATTTTTTTAAGTGCAAGGACTATTATGAGAAACACACACGCAGATGAATTTTAATTTTAGCATGCCCGTATTTTAAATGAAAACACTGCCCTCTTTATTATTTGCTTTTCAGCATCTCTATAAAGGCGCGGGAGACCAGTAATGGGGTGATGCTATTTCTAAATGCGCCAGGAGAGGGAGCCCCTTAATAGGATGATCAATTCCTATTCCCGCTCCTCTGCTGCTGCTCTTGAAGTTCTGCTCAAGTTCAAAAGTAAGATGAAATGCAAAATGAATCTTTCTTTAGCTCTGTTTCACAGGTTAGGAGAAGACAATGAACAAAATTATAATTTTCTCTCATGCTTTCTTTTTTCTTTTCTCTATCTTTTTTCTTTCTTTTTTTTTTTTTTTTGAGAACAAAGGAGATTGATAGTGAAGTTTCGATGGTCTGCCTTCCCTACTGCAAAATTAATACAAAACGACTCCTGAAAGCTTTAGTATGTGTTTAAAATGCCTTTTTGGAAAAGTGCTGAACAGCTCTAATTGTACTATGAATGCATCACGCAAATATCTGTGATTTATCTATGTGCAAAGATAAAAAGGGGAGTGGAGGTCCCTAATTCAGGCTGAGAATAGACAAGGGAGAAAAAAACCCAAACTATTATATCCAAAATTTCTTAATAGGTAATTTTAAAAGACAATCTTGGGATTGCCATATATGAGCCCTGATTTATAGTCTACAAAATGGATCTTGCAACTATTTTTCCATACAGTTCTCCCTGAGAGTAGTTACTCCAGCAAAATATCATGTTTTACCACTCAGTTGTTTTCTGTCAATATATGTGTTTACTTCTCAAACTGCAAAAGCAGTTTTGCCATTGTGTTTCGTTATCCATATTTGTCATAATGCAACATTGCTGATATTGGTAACAAATCACTGAGTTTACTGAGCAAAGGGGACTACTCTGACAACATTGCTTTGGTAACACAGACCTCAGCAAGTACAGTTCTCATTAGTTCTAAGGACTAAATGGCTTATCTTTTTCTCTGCCTAGGTATTTTGAAAATCCTTTACCTGTTGTGTATCAAAGCAGTTGAGCAAGTACATATAACAAAGCTTAAGTTAATTACTGAGTATTTAAGTAAATGCTAACAGATTTTGCTGACTAGCAATGACCTTAGAACAGAGGTTTGAAATACAATTTACACACAGTACATTGAAGTACAATGAGCAACTCACTATTGAAATCTTTATTCAAGCTTAAATTCATAAAATGAAACCCCAGTTTTACTCAAGTGAATGGCAAGCCTTCCCAGGATGCAAAAAGGATCAGAGTTTCTGACACTTATTCCACTAGGAGATTTTCTTGAACAAGGAAAAGCAATGTACTTTAAAGTTTTTTTATGGAAAGGCTAATGTGAAGGAAGCCTGACATTTGGTTCTCTGGAAATTGTTGAGGTGCAAGATTTTTGATGCTGCTGGAAAAGAAGCCTCTTTCTACTAAGAGAAACACAAATATCAGAGATACACCCTCCACAATATCCCTCCACAACCAGGTGAGGGAATCAAAAACATGCTAATCAACTTTTGCAATCCCCCCTCTAGAAGGGAGCTATTTTAGAGTTCAGCTTTTGAAGTAAGTCCTTTATTCATTTGGAAAGATAAATATAAATTCTCTTCTCTTTACCTGCACTGGTGCCTGCACCAGTTGTGAGGTCCCCACCCATCAGGCCACCTAGGGGATTGAAATGAAATATTGTAAACAAGCACAATAAATTACAACACTCAAACATTGAAATATTTTCTTTACCTTCAATCAGCAAGCCTGCTGTAGTACCCACTATTTTTTTCCTCTGACTTCAATAGGCAGTTGAATCAGACCATAAATATAAAATCATGATGTTTAATGTTACCTGTATGAGGTGCCTTTCAAGGACAAACAAAATATGGAGTACCCATAATTTCCTTATTTTAGTTTCATACTTCCACAGCATGTGAAAAATTATGTTTGAAAGTTATATATAGTAGACCTTCATTTGAAAACTATCTTTAGCTGAAAGTTAGTCAGAAAAGCAAAGGACTGGGAGGAAGAGGCTGAAGATTCCTGGAGAAGAATATGACTCAGAATATATTTATATATACATATATATATATATATACACACATATACACACACACACACATATATATATATATATATATATACATAGTTTATAATTTCCTCAGCCTTTCATAGACATTCACAGCAAGGATTTTTAAAACTTCTCTTTGCACATTGAGACCTCAAGTGATCCTTTGAACTGGTATAGTTAAGGATCTTGATGTTGCTGGAGCCAGACAGATTGAAACAACCTAATGCCCACTTATCCTATTCAGAGATGAGCTCTCACCATCACCATAACAAACCACAATCCCTTGCTATGTAAGGCACTAAAGTACAGAGCTCAACTAACATTAACCCATCAAAGGACTTGTGAATGAATCAATAAAATACATTCTGCATTTTGACTGTAGGCTGATTATTTAAGTAATGAGTGTTCTAATATACTTGCTTCAAATTGTTTGCCTTGGCTACATTTTTTCCTCTGCTTTATGTTATAGTGAGTATTTGTATGAATTAAGTAGATAAGTTGCCATTTTATGAAAGAGCATGCTGTCAGCCCTTCTGTCCTTCATTGACTTCACTGATTTCCTTCAACCTTAGTCAGTTAGAAAAACAGTTTTGGTTTTGGTCTTCTGTTTGTTTGTTTTGTGCGTATTTTGATTTTTCAGCACAGCAATTTTGGAAAAACTCTTATGACTGTTAAAAATAGAGTTCTTATTTCTTCGAGTACAGTTTAAGTGACACAAGGCATGCAAGAAGCTGACAGTAGAGCATTTAAAGGGATGGGGTAGAACAGAGCCTACCTGCGTTACCTGCACTCGGAGGCCGATGTGTCACACCAGGAGACATGCTATTCCTTTGCAAAGAAGGATGAGCCAGTGGTAAAAGGTTGGGGTTTCCCAGTGAGCTGACTGGGTTACTGTATACCAAACTATTGTGGTTGGACACTGGGATAGAAACTGGCATCTCAAAGTTTGGTGGTGGAACAGCCTGTACAAGCAAAAAGGAAGATCAATATGAGAATAGCACAAAAGTGAAACAGCCTTCAAGTACAGTTACTCTATATTTAGTTCAAGTATTCTGTACTTGGTTGTTAAAATATCTGTGCTTTCCCCTAAGACTCAAGACAAGAGTTTCAAAAGAATTAACAAGGCTTTTAAATATGATTTTTAAAATAATGTTTCTATCTTCCTTTAATGAAGTTTGCACATTTATTTTGTAAGAACTGGAAAGACTTTTTCTTTCCTTTTTTTCCTACTTTTTTATTGTTTAAAAAAACCCACTGTCTAATGCAGCATAATTTTATATTTCTTTCATTCTGTGAAGTCATAATTGTTTACTTGTCATACCTTAATCTAGTATCATAGATTACTGCAAGATCAAGATTACATGACAAAGGTGACTTCATGGTGCAGAAAAAAAATTGGAAGGGACAGAATACAAAAGAATATTTTAATTTAAACTTGTGTTGCTTTAGCAACAGAATTATTCCAAGTTTCATAAAAGACATCAACTCAGTTAATCACTCTTTTTCTGAGTTTCTAACTTAGCTTGGAAAGGTTTTAAAAAATAAAGTTCTCCTCAGGGACAGCTAACAAATACAAGAAATTTAGATACACACTAGTCTTTGTGGTTGGTTTTTGAGGGGGCAGGGGTGTTATTTAGCGATGCCTTTTCAAATCCTGTTTTCATACCTAAAGGCAAGAACTTCTCCTGAGCCACTTCCCTTTGCAAGAATGCTTAACAAACCCCTAATCCAAACCCCAAATAATATACTACACTGACAGAAATTGTAAGGAGATGCGTCTCTTGTTATGTTCTTAGGAATCTCAGTTTCCTTGGTTGGTGAATTTGTTGGTTGGGGTTTCTTGGGTAGCAGTTGCTTGAATTTTCATAAAAGTTATGACTCCATTAGAAATCCATATTTAAATTACTTGTTTTTAAAAGTTTTAGTTTCTTGCCTTTTTGATCAGGAAAACCTTTTCAGAATTTCCTGACAGCAATTTTGGTATTCAATATGTGAATACAGACCAAGTACCCCTTAATTTGCAATTTAGAAATCTTATAAGCTTCAAGAGATTAAACACATTAAAAAAACTCTGTAAGGTTGACTAGTAACATATTCTGAGGGAGGAAATCAAAGTTTTAAATTTTATTGTTGGCAGATGACAGTATTGGTATGTCTTCAAGGACCTAGGAGGAATACATGGAGAGCTGGACATATCAATTGCTTGTCAGGCAACTGAGGCACTCTGACCTTGTGCCACCCATGTGTTCTCTCTAGCTGAAGCTGTTGGCTATGCCCTACGTATTACAGCACTATCCATCAAATTAGTTATCCCTTAAGGCTTTTTTTTTTTCTTGGTCCTCTCTAGGGACAGAGAAAATTTTACTCTAAATATAGAGGAATTATTTTGCCTAACCACTGAAACACAGAGCAAGATTTTCAAGGTATGATGTTAAGGATACTTTACACAAATGCCTTTGAACTATACTGAAGTGTTAATTTAGCTCTGATACCCTCTCTGTAGCCTGTGGTCTCCTTTTTACAAGAGATGGCCACAGCAAAAGTAGTTGAATAGATGGAGTTGATGGCATTGCTCCCCAGCCTGGGGGCACATGGGAATTTGCTTCCTTTTGCTAAGAAGCTGAACTGTACTCCAAGGGCTATATTTCTCATAGAGCTGATTGATTTAAATAGAGGTAGGAAAGGAAGGTGAGGTGTTTAGAGAATCCACATGTTCTACATATAATCAACAGATGTAAGAATCTACATTTAATCTGCACCCTTATGACTCAGGTCTAAGTTCCTTGGAAATAGGGTCACATTGCATAATCTGAAACATTTTATCAGCTTGAAGGTATGTTTTGAAGCAAGTAATTCTTTTTAGTGGCCACCGAAAGACCCAAAATGTTCCTAAATGCCATGTTAGTCAGAAGCACATGACTGTGGAGCTCAAAGCTGGTGTTTGAACACTCCATGTTTCAGTGGCAATTACAGCCTGATAAATGAATAAATGGACATTAACAAGCCAACATGGAGTTTCTGGTTATTGCAACATCCAGGACTGTGATGAAGTCCTCTCCACCTGGTGGCTTTGAGCCCTTGGTCCTGCCTGCTTGAGTGCCAGTCCATGTTGCATTGACTGTCACCCACGGGGGAACACTTTGCATAAGGCTTTCTCACCCTGTGTCACAAGATCTTTGAAGTCTGCCCTCTGAATCTGGGTAGAGACTATTATTGCCTCTATTTTCTTAATATCTTTTCCTAATCTAAATCTCTGTTATCTAAACTAAAACACCAGTACAAATGCAAAACTGAATGTCTTCTCAGAATTCTAAAAGCTTATTTACTTTAACCACTATGCTCTCCCTTTTTTTATTTATTTTTTAATTTATTTTTTATTTTTTATTTATTTTTTGTACAGCACAAAAGAGCTCCAATCTTGGTTGCTCTTCGGGCTGCCAGTCACCCTAGTCATGTGAAACTGTTATTTAGCTTTCATTTCTTCATTTTAAAATATATTTTTAAATGATTTGTTTAATTTCTGTACTAACAGTCTAGTTTTTTTGTCATTTTACCTACTATCTGGATCTACCTACATCTATTTGCAGAGCGCTTCATAGTCAATGTTATCAGGGCAAAGTCAGTTTACTCTCTGCTTTTCAGCACAACATACTGTATCTGAAATACAGTAGTTTTTCTTGTTCTCCACAGTCAAAAGTTAGAGAAAGAAGTTTGGCTGGATAAACATCAATCTTAAAACACTACATCTTTAGCTACAGTTTTCTTTGTTTGTCTAACTTTATTAAAGTGTTACATATTCCTAACCAAGAACTGCAACATCCTGCACATTCCCTCATTCCTGGTGGTAAGCCAGGGTCATATTGATTCCATTCCATCCTGATGAACTATTGCAGGTTGGTTCTTTCCCTTTTTCCTCTGTGGAATTTTCCCCATTGTCATGCTAAGATACCTGTTGACTGGGCCCTGGTGGCAAGAGAGAGGAGAGAGAGAGAGAAGGGAAACCCCTCGATATCCAAACATCCAGAAGAGCAGACAGAAGGCTCTGGCTTGGCCCCATTTCCCCCACGGAGTTTGGACGAGAAGGACGATCGCTGCCTCAGCCCCATCACCACCATCCCAGCGCCAGGAGCCATCCTCACTGCTGTCAGACCCTGCCCTGCTGCCTTCTCACTTTAACCTGCCACCATCCAGCACTCTGCTGAGCACTAGGACCCACACCGTGAGCGGAGAGCTCTCTCTCCATCTCTCTCTCTTTCCCCTGGGACAGCTCTGCCATCACCCCCAGCCCTCCTGCAGCTCTGCGGGACCCGCCCGCCCCCAGCACCGGGAACTGCAGCTCAGGGAAAAGGTGCCTGCAGCCAGAAAGGGACTGGGACTGAGTTACTGTTCTGTTTGTGGGTAATTTCATAGCTGTTGTTGTTCTTGTTTGTCTTGTTAGATATACTAGCAAAGAACTGTTATTGCTATCCCCATATCTTTGCCTGAGAGCTCCCTTAATTTCAAAATCATAATAATCTGTAGGAAGGAAGGATCACATTTTTCAGTTCAAAGGGAGGCTTCTGCTTTCGTTAACAAACATCTGTCTTTCAAACCAGGACATCTCCTTTCAGACAACATCCAGATCATTAAAAAAATCTTAAAGATCTGGAGTAAACTAAGTATGTATACCAACATACTCAGGAGTAAATTTTCACTGACCCTTAAGACAGGTCTTCATCCTTCCATTATGTTTTTAATTGAAACCATTATATCAGTCATGTGCTTCAAAATCAGAAGTTCTATAGGTGAACTTAGCCCAGCTATCATAGAGCCAAGGACAGCAGACCAATTAGCATATTTGCTTGTTTGCTTAGCCAATTACTGTGTTGAAGAAATAAGGCTTTGTGGATGCTTAAGCTGTGGAGACCAGTATCATCATGCATGGGTGCTGATACATTGTGGGGGTTGTGGTCGAGACACTTGGGTACATCAACAGGCAACAGGTGGGAGATTGTGGTGTTTTTTGTGTCGGGGAGCCTGGAGAAATAAGACTCATCGACAGGCACTTGAGGAAAACACAGGATTACCCTTCCACCAAGCGTTTCTCTTATATGAGAGCCCTGAGCAAAAAGCTCTGGCATATGCCCGTTGGGAGCTTCAACGCTCAGTAGAGAGGGCTAGAGCAATACATAACTCTCACATAGTACAGAAGCAGTGTGACGTGTATTACAGAATCCCTCGACAGTGGGTAGTCCACCCCCAAGAGTGGGAAGCACTCTGTAACAGATATCAGCGGTTGAGAGTTAAAAAGCAAGCACAAAAGAATAGAAAGAAAGATCAGCAATGAGGAAAAGCGAGTTAAAGCTAGTGTTAACTACTGTAACATCATTTTACCTATGTGCTTCTGCTGCTATTTGGGTCCCTCCGCAGCCAAAAGAGAACGTATGGGTGATGTTAGCTAACAAGACAGGGCAAGAAGCTATATGCCTGGCACTGTCGTCACCGGAAAATCCCTTTTCAACGTGCCTGGTAGGAGTGCCACTGAATTCATGGCCAAGCCCAAAAGGAGTATCCTCCTGTAATGCCAGCAGTCCTAGTAACAACGTGGACAGCTGGGACACAATTATATCCCATTTTCCACAAGTTCCATTAGAACCTCAAGAACTTGAAATATTAGGCTCAATTAAAGTAGATGCATGTGTCCAATTTAATTGGACAAGTGTGTATCGTGCAGGCCCTGGTAAGCAGGGTGCTAATCTCTTATTTCCTATGGTTGTTAATGCTACCCAGCCGGTATACCACAACGTCTCTAGGTGGTGCAATTATACAACTAACAAATTGTCGCTGTCCTCTAACTCGCCAGTTAGTTTGCCTCCAGGAGTATTCCTTATATGCGGAGATTGTGCCTGGGCAGGAATCCCCTCCAAATTAGTAGGAGGACCCTGTACACTTGGGCGACTAACATTGCTTACACCAAATATGTCCATGATTTTACAACGACATAAAAGATATTTTAGAAGCAAAAGGATGGCGCATGCTTTCACATCCGAATGTGATGATAAAGCCACCTTCTGGTCCCGTGGAAAGATTTTTGGGGCATCATTAGTCCCAAATATAGGTACCGCGCAAGCCTTAACCACCTTAAGAAAACTAGGATGCTGGCTTGCAAAACAAACTAATGCCACATTGATTGCACTGTCACAATTGTTAACAGACGTTAATTCAGTGAGACACGCTACCTTACAGAATCGAGCTGCCATCGACTTTTTGTTATTAGCCCAAGGCCACGGGTGTGAAGACTTTGAAGGTATGTGTTGCATGAATTTATCAGACCACTCTGTTTCCATACACGCACAATTGCAGCAATTACATACACTAACCACACACTTACAACAAAACTCTGGGTTTGGGCTTGAAGACTGGATAAAAAGTCTTAGTTTAAGTCCCTGGCTGTTGTCCGTATTGCAACATTTGATTACAATTGCAATTGTAATTTTTAGTGTGCTTATTATAGTGCCATGCCTTTTTAAATGCTTGCAAAGCGCAATAATGCGAGCTATAAATCAAAAAGGGAATACATCCCTATTAGCACAAAAAGAAAACGGGGGAAGTGTGGAGAGCATAACAGAAGAATGGCTGCGTTGCAAAGGCCACGATACAATCAGGCTAGTCAAAGTGTAGCTGTGGCCTACGTGACTGCCTGCAGGGACACAGTATCCTTGAGCACAGATATTATACAAAAACAAGGTTGTTGAAAGCAGAAGGAGTGCAGAAAAGTATCTAAAATAGAGGAACTAGCAACTGCAAGGTTTACTGCGAAGGTCATATGCGTCATGAACTATAGAACCAATGAAGAGCTATAAGTTAGCAATATGTATGAGCTAATTATTGCATGTATAAAAGTAATTATCTAGCACATAATAAACGAGGCTTGTTGATCATGATAGCATGGGACTCGTCTCCCGTGTTTTCCGCCGACACTTTCCTAGGTGCCATAGGCTTTTGGAGAATGCAGATTCCTGAGTACAGCCAGATCGTGAGCCCTCTCTACCTGGTCACCCGGAAGAACGAATTCCACTGGGGCCCTGAGCAGCAGCAAGCCTTTGCCAGATCAAGCAGGAGATCGCTCATGCTGTAGCCCTCAGCCCAGTCAGGACGGGACCAGAGGTGAAGAATGTGCTCTACTCTGCAGCCGGGAACAAGGGCTTGTCCTGGAGCCTTTGGCAGAAGGTACCTGGTGAGACCCGAGGCCGACCTCTGGGATTCTGGAGCCAAAGTTACAGAGGGTCTGAAGCCAACTACACCCCAACAGAGAAGGAGATCTTGGCTGCTTATGAAGGAGTTCAAGCTGCCTCAGAGGTGATTGGCACAGAAGCACAGCTCCTCCTGGCACCCCGACTACCAGTGCTGGGGTGGATGTTTAAAGGGAAGGTCCCCTCTACCCACCACGCCACCGATGCCACATGGAGCAAGTGGATTGCCCTCATCACACAGCGCGCCCGTATCGGAAACCCAAATCGCCCTGGGATTTTGGAAATAATTACAAACTGGCCAGAAGGTGAAAATTTTGGTCTTGCTGATGAAGAGGAGCAAGAACAAGTGACCCGGGCTGATGAAGCCCCACCATACAACCAACTGCCAGCAGATGAAACTCACTACTCTCTTTTCACTGACGGTTCCTGTCGCATCGTGGGGATGAACCGGAAGTGGAAAGCAGCCGTATGGAGCCCCACACGACAGGTTGCACAAGCTACCGAAGGAGAAGGTGGATCAAGTCAACTTGCTGAACTCAAAGCCGTTCAGCTGGCCCTGGACATTGCTGAAAGAGAGAAGTGGCCAAAGCTTTACCTTTACACTGATTCATGGATGGTAGCCAATGCTCTGTGGGGCTGGCTGGAAAGATGGAAAAAAGCTAACTGGCAATGTAGGGGAAAACCAATCTGGGCTGCTGATGAGTGGAAAGACATTGCCAGTCGGGTAGAGAAGCAACCCGTAAAGGTCCGTCATGTAGATGCCCATGTCCCCAAGAGTCGGGCTAATGAGGAGCACCAACACAATGAGCAAGTAGATCAGGCTGCAAGGATAGAGGTGGTTCTTTCCCTTTTCCCTCTGTGGAATTTTCCCCATTGTCATGCTAAGATACCTGTTGACTGGGCCCTGGTGGCAAGGGGGAGGGGAGATAAGAGGGAAACCCCTCAATATCCAAACATCCAGAAGAGCAGACGGAAGGCTCTGGCTCTCCCCATTTCCCCCGTGGAGTTCGGACGAGAAGGATGATTGCCGCCTCCTGCCTCTCTGCTCCATCCCAGCGCCAGGAGCCATCCTCACTGCTGTGGGACCCTGCCCTGCTGCCTTCTCACTGTAACCTGCCACCATCCAGCACTCTGCTGAGCACCAGGACCCACACCGTGAGCGGAGGGCTCTCTCCATCTCTCTCTCTCTCCCCCCCTGGGACAGCGCTGCCATCACCCCCAGCCCTCCTGCAGCTCTGCGGGACCTGCCCGCCCCCAGCACCGGGAACTGCAGCTCAGGGAAAAGGTGCCTGCAGCCAGAAAGGGACTGGGACTGAGTTACTGTTCTGTTTGTGGCTAATTTCATAGCTTGTTTTATTTATTATTTTTTTTGTCTTGTTAGACATACCAGTAAAGAACTGTTATTGCTATCCCCATATCTTTGCCTGAGAGCTCCCTTTAATCCAAAATTATAACAATTTGGCGGCAGGGGGGATCACATTTTTTCAGTTCATAGGGAGGCTTCTGCTTTTCTTAGCAAACACCTGTCTTTCAAACTAGGACATGGGTTTAAAAGCTTCTGATGCACTTGTGTAGTATCCATATTAGTAGGAACTAGGGAGGAACTGAGGCCATCTGAGGCCACAAAGCAGCTCAGGTCCATACCACTAAGCTTTCTCAATGTCAAAAAAATCATGACTCTATATGACTGACAACTGGGAGTTGCTCCTGGCCTGGACTAATGACAAAAGAAAATTAAGAAATTGTCTGGGAGAATGTTATTTGTCATCAAAAGTTGTCAAAAGCTTGCCAGGGACTGTTCAAAGAATTCACCTCAGAGGTAAGCACACTTCACACTTCTTCAGTGTGTTTTTTGCTTTTTTGCTAATTCTAATATAGGCAAAACCTTATTTTCATGTATATAAAGTTTGCCACATTTTGCCTTTTTTCACCCTCCCTTTGTCTTTTCTCCTTTGGACACTACTGAAAAAGAGGGCAGAGGGCTCACCAGAGACAATGCTGCCATTGTACAGCACACAGTGTTAGATGCTCACTCCACAAGCTGTGATATGTGATGCCAAACGAAGTGTTGAACACTCAACCCCCTTGGAACTTAGTAGACCAAACAGTCTGTGTTAAATATTGGTTTCATCCCTCCCATGTTCAATCAGGCCTTCATTTATTTAGAGACAGAGATACTTATATCTTTCTTCTAGTGGGCTATTTCTGTCTCCTCGGCTTTCATCACTCTTACGAAATTTACAAATAAATGTC
The DNA here is from genome assembly GCF_963662255.1 of Cinclus cinclus. Lineage (NCBI taxonomy): Eukaryota > Metazoa > Chordata > Aves > Passeriformes > Cinclidae > Cinclus > Cinclus cinclus. The sequence continues at coordinate 10,226,481 of NC_085084.1, forward strand.
TAATTATTATCAGATGGTTTAGAACAATATGAAGACTTATCCCCAGAGAATTATCTGAGGAAACATTATTTGGCTAAGTTACTAGGAGCAAAACACAATGTTGTTTTCATTTGGCAGCAACTTTCTTAATGTTATAAAACCATGCAGAGGCAATGCATTGTTTTATATATTCTGTAAGTAGTGATTTAAAGACTTGACTTGGTGACTTTATGGTTAATTTTGCTTTCTTCTCCCCTCTTTTCTTGGCTACCTTTGATGATCACAAGTAAATGAATATATTTTTCCTAACTTAGTTATTCTGATTTGTCCATTTAAGGATACTACTGTATACAATATAGAATATTTATATACAAAACCAGATAGTTACAAATTTCCATTATATACTAGTTGTGAACTCTATCTTGCCCATTACATCTTGGCTTATGCCAAGAGAAGGTGCTGCTGTTGGATTAGCAGAGAATATCTACTGTTTCTTCCTATTGTGATAAGCAGCTTGATAGAGGGGACAGACCCTGAGCTCTGCATGTGATGTATTCAGAGAATGGCTATTTGGTCTTATACGAAAAATGCTAACATTTTGTGGTTCTGTATCTCTGAAGTGTCACTGAAGTAACTGTGCAAAAAGATAAATACACTGCAGATCATAACATCCCAAAAGTTAGGAAGTTATACCCTAAATAACCAAATAATTGCTGAAATAGGACTATATTTGACGTCAAAAGTTCATGTTTAATGAAAGCAATCAGAGGGAAATTCTATTAAATTTGGAGAAAAAAAATGTCATGCACCATGCTCAGATTAACTTTCTGGTTTCCAAATCTTATACATTTCCTGAGTGTACCACAAAGACAATTTTCCCAAATGCTTATGGAGGTAAAGAAAGAGATAGAACTCACTACTACAAGAATGAAGTTTTTTCCCCAAGGTTATTTTTTTAATGTCTTAAGATTTCAGATTATTAAAACATGACCTGTTTTGTGAGGAAAGAAAAAAAAAAAAGATAGATGAGATAAACAGAGGTTTTGAAGGATCATCCCAAATACATTTTTAAGGGAAAAAGTGGATTGGTGAAAATTCTGTCAGTTTGATTTGAAAAAGCCAGAAGTCATCTTTGAAAGAGAAACAGTATGAAAAAATAACAATGGTGAGATTTTCATGTGAAAAAGGATTAAGTATTCTGGGTTTTAATAGTCTCCCTAAATTCTGCAGTCATCATTCGTAAAGCTGTGTTGCATCTGGAGAAACCAAATTCATGGTGACAGCTTTAAAGCTTTTTTGTTCTGAGAAAAATGGCTTTTCAAAAGGAGCAAATAAAAAGGGAGGTAAAAAATTTGATATATCTGTATTCTTCCCTGATATTCTACATACACATTGGACACCCTTAGTCAGTCATTTTAAATATTACTTTATCAAATTTGGTGCCTTTCTGGTCCCTGGGAAAGTACTATCTAGTCTCCTTATATTTTTCCAAAATATTTTTGGCCTGATGTAAGAACTTCTTCAAATTTTAATTACCTTGAGTGATAAATCCTTCAACTGAGAATTAATGGAAAGAACACTTAGAGGGCTTGAGACAGAATCTAAGCCTTCTTAAGAAGTGTCCTCATCTTAGGTGTCAGATTTTGTGTGCACAATTGACTAACACTACAGAAGACACTGCACATTCTGGGTATCCAGACAATGTTTTTGGTAGATAACCATGCCACCTTTGTGTGGAGATGACCAATGAACAAATAATCTCTTGTCTTTTAGAAGTAAGCAGTTACCTATGCAAATTCAAATGCTTCTTTGGAGTTGAATAAATACTTGGTTTCTTACTTTGTTTTCCACAGACACTTGGAAAACCAACCAAATATAGCCTGCAAACCTCCATATTCTTTTTGTTGTCTTTATAAATGTAATATCAAACATAATGACAAAGTATTGATCCTTTGTATATCTTGTGCAAATCAAATAGCACATGCAGAGTTATTTCTCTTAGATATCTGGCTAGGCATATGACTTATTGTTAGAAATTTTGACTTGGTTAAAACAAAATTGATCTCACATTAAAGCATTAAAGTAATGCTGATGATGCCAAAGCAGATTCTCTGATAAAGCTGTAAAGTCACCCCACACACAAACATGTGTAAATCCTGTCATTAGGCTCTCATGCAGTCTGTTTCTCTTCAGCGAGCAAGTAGCTGTAACCCTTCAGTGCTGTAACTGAGTTTAGCAGACACAATGGAGAATTGAAGCACTAAACATGCTAATTACAATATATAAAGGAATTTCAGTTCCACATCATGTTTTCTATATTGCCACAGAAAGTATTCTGTGGATTTGTTAGCCTCTCCACAAAGAAAGATTTTCACTGTTATTTTTTAAGTGTAATTTGGGCAAGTGGCATGGTAAAACACTTCTGTAAATCAAGTGAATATAGTTCATATATTTCACTTCCTTCTGTAGGTTTCACTCATAATAGGCTTTTTCTGTGTGTCAGACTTAGAAACTTGAAAGAAAAATACACCGTGAATTTTTCTGACCACAGTGGCTATTAAAGCCTCTTTCTAGCTGAATTTGTTTCCTTAAGAAGCCAGAACTGAAAGGGTTATGGTTTGTTACTGCAGCAGTTATCAGCAGACAGCCATCTAACCTTTGGTACTTACAGGTATTTTATGGCTCTTGATCATATTATCAAATTCTTCATTAATTTTTTTGTATTTTTCTTCAGTGCGTGGGGTGAGAGCATAAGAGGAGTCAGGATCAGGGCTTTCACAACCTTTGTTTTCTTTCTTGTGCAATGCCTGCCAGGTTCAGAGAAATATCAGAAAGTAAAAAAAAAAACGAAAAGAAGCTCAGAGTACTTACACATAATCTCTGCCTGCTGATCATAAGATCAATATCTTCATTAAGTTTTCTGTACTTGTCCTCAGACTCAGGGCTGTGACCTACTGAATCGTCTGCATCAGGGTCTGGACTGTCACAGCCATTAAGTCCTTTCTTTCTCAATGTCTGAAATACATAATTTGGAAAGTTCAGTCCTTGGCATGGGTTATAAGAAAGCCTCAGCAGTGTTAAAGAAACACAAACTGCTCATCATAGAAAAGTTCTACATTATGCTCTAAGGAAAGAAAGTGACTAGTGATCCACCACACTGATGCTGTAGGTTTTCAATTATGAGCACCAAGGGAGGACCATACAAGACCTCTTTCTTCTGGAGCTGGAACCAATCAATAAAGAATGAATCTGGCAACTAACAAAGTGCCTATGCTAGTATCTCCCCTGCCTCGTGATTCCCATCTCCCATAGCATTAGGGGTTTAAGCTAAAAACAGAATACAATATGTTTTCACATAAACTGAACTTAACATATTCATCTATACTGTTTACAGCGGCATACACCAATGTTCTTCTTTTCTTTTAAGGAAAATGCAGGAGGAGTAAGGACTGACCCAGGAATCCAGGAGGAACAGGACTGAACTTGCAATACATTTAGGAGTCCATTTCTTCACAGAGGAAGAATAATTACCCAAATTGAAATCAAGGAATTACTTTAGCAATGCTGTTCCTGTGTTTTTGACAGGACAAGAGGGAGGACAGAGTTGATAACATGGCTATGAAAGAATGATTAAGAGCTTCTACATACAGTATGTACTTTTTACTGACAACACAGTGCTACAAATGCATGGAGCTGAAGCTTAATGCAGAGAAAAAAGCACTGCTAAAACAGATGCTTAGTTGGAAAAAAATGAAAGAATTTCAGGGTCAGCTACTCAAATACTCACAACCAACTATGATTATCATCACTAAGATAAGAGAGTTGAAAAATCTTAAAAACAATGAAATCTGTAGCTTGCAAGTCAGATTTAATTGGCTTTAAAAGGGTTTTAACTAATCTATCATTAGAGAACACCAAAGAACAGCAATAGGCTATATTGAAGTAAAAAATATATATGAGAAGAAAGTGTGGATTACTCAAGTATAAGCAGTAGTACATAAAGCAAATATATTCAAAATTCCTCATATTTAGCTTCAAGAATGTCTCACTCAAAAACTCTTCAAAGTCCACTTGGCTGTCTACAAGCTTTTCAAGTCAGCTTGCAGTCCATTCTGTGTTGAAACCTAGCTAAGCAATCTTAATTGCAAGGAAATATCACATTCTGTGTTATTTTCATAAACAAGACTTGTTACCTTTATACAAGTCATTATATATAACAATATATAATATTGTTATATATAATATATATAGTATTGTTATATTGTTATAGTTTCATAGAATAACTTATGTTAATAAGTGGCTAATGCAGGATGTCTGACAGAGTAGGATACTTTGGCTTCTTTTTGCCTTCTCAGAATGGTTGTGTATCAGCTTTTTATTGCTTCAGGAATAGTACATTTCATAATTATTTCATTGATGATGATGTTCAGCTTACTACTGTTACTACCCTTAGGTATTATAATGTCATACCTTGTTCTCATGCTATGGAAAAACCCAGAACCTTCCATTTCCACCAACTAAGCAAAGTGATGATGATCTGCCCTACAAGATCTGAACCTTCTAATCTCACATTTTAGACCTCTGAGGTCCACAGATTTAGGAATTTGTGAAAAGCTCAATGTAGATCTTTCTTTTCAAACTTCACATCTATAAAGACTTCAAGTCAATTCCATGAGCTACTTCTGAAACACCAACAAAATTATAATCTGTTGGAATAAAAACTTGAGATGCTGAAACAACCTGAATGACTACCTATACCTTTTCCACTCTCTCATCTTGCTCTTTTATCTTTTAAATATTAATGTTCAGTTAGCAGAACAGACATAATCATAGATAATATCTACTGCTAGTATCTCAAAAAAAGCCAATTAAAAAGAGGTTTTTACAATCAGCTGCTGTTTGTTAGATTTAATAGACACAACAATATATAGTAAAAACAAAATGTCTCATTGCAATCTCAACATTCTTCTCTTCACATAAGAACAAAACAATTGTCCCCTGAATACATAAAATACTCTGTTTCAAGATTAGATCGAGCTGTCCAGACATGAAAACAAGATCAGCACACATGGGACTGTTTCCTGAGCTCATATGACTCACTGATGGAGTCTTTCTGATTCCTATGGAGTCCCTGAGGACTGATGTGGTTGTGAGCTCGACTAAATGGCTTCCTGAACTTCAGGCTTTGAGATGATATACAAAAAGAAGTATGAAAAGAGAAAAAGATGAGGAATACTTTGTAGTCTTTATGTGGTTTTTTTCCCTCTGTGGAATTTTCCCCATTGTCATGCTAAGATACCTGTTGACTGGGCCCTGGTGGCAAGGGGGAGGGGAGAGAAGAGGGAAACCCCTCGATATCCAAACATCCAGAAGAGCAGACAGAAGGCTCTGGCTCTCCCCATTTCCCCCGTGGAGTTCGGACGAGAAGGACGATCGGCGCCTCAGCCCCATCCCTGCCATCCCAGCTCCAGGAGCCATCCTCACTGCTGTCAGACCCTGCCCTGCTGCCTTCTCACTGTAACCTGCCACCATCCAGCACTCTGCTGAGCACTGGGACCCACACCGTGAGCGGAGGGCTCTCTCTCCATCTCTCTCTCTCCCCCTGGGACAGCTCTGCCATCACCCCCAGCCCTCCTGCAGCTCTGCGCGACCCGCCCGCCCCCAGCACCGGGAACTGCAGCTCAGGGAAAAGGTGCCTCCAGCCAAAAAGGACTGGGACTGAGTTACTGTTCTGTTTGTGGGTAATTTCATTGCTGGTGTTGTTCTTGTCTTGTTAGTTCTACTAGTAAAGAACTGTTATTCCTATCCCCATATCTTTGCCTGAGAGCTCCCTTTAATCCAAAATTATAATAATTTGGAGGGAGGAGGGATCACACTCTTCAGTTCAAAGGGAGGCTTCTGCCTTTCTTAGTAAATTCCTGTCTTTCAAACTAGGAAGCCTCTTTGAATATTTTCCCCTCCCATCATTCACAAATCCATGTCTCCTGCGTTCACAAGAGTGTCTTGTGTGAAGTAAATGAATCTTGCTCTCAGCATACTCACACTGCCCTAAAGTTCTGCAAATGATTACTTAGCACTCATGTGAAACAGTAGAGGTTCAGGGATGCACTGCACCTTTCAGATGCTCTGAAGAGGAAAGGCAATGTGAGCCAACATATACCTTGCAACAGTCTCCAAACACAACGGGTTCCCTCCCAGAACAGAAGCGTTTTTACTGCATATTTATTTTTACATTATTTTCATACCTTTAGAAAGCAGGTGTCTTGCCACATGAGACAGAGTAAAAGCAATCTCTATTTTCACCAGAAAAGCCAAGGACAAAATTTAATAAATGGTGTCAATATTCTACTCAAAATTAACTTCAGCTCTGAAGAAAAGAGGCAAACCTTTTCCCTGCAAAAAATCATCAGTTGAGTGTTTTTGGCTGGTACCTTGGCTGATCACAGAATTCACAGAACTCATAGAATTCACAGAATGCCCAGGTTGGAAGAGACCTTCAAGATCCTCAAGTCCAGCCCATGCCCTAACACCTCAACTAGACCATGGCACCAAGTGCCACATCCAGTCTTTTTTTAAACACATCCAGGGATGGTGACTCCACCACCTCCCCAGGTAGACCACTCCAGTACTTTATCACTCTTTCCATGAAAACCTTTTTCCTAATATCCAACCTAATTTTCCCTTGACGCAGTTTGAGACTGTGTCCTTTTGTTCTGTCGGCTGCTGCCTGGTGAAAGAGACCAACCCCCACCTGACCACAACCACCTTTCAGGGAGTTGTAGAGAGTGATGAGGTCACCCCTGAGTCTCCTTTTCTCCAGGCTGAACACCCGCAGCTGCCTCAGCTGTTCCTCATGAGATTTGTGTTCCAGTCCCTCACCAAGCCTCATTGCCCTTGTTGCCTCCTCTGGATGCGCTCAAGCATCTCAATGTCCTTCCTAAACTGAGGGGCCCAGAACTGGACACAGTACTCGGGTGTGGCCTCACCAGCGATGCAAATCAAGCCCAGTAATGCAGACCACTTGCTCCCTGTCCACATCTCAAAAAAATCAAATTAAGTCAAATCAAATTAAGTCAAATCAAATAAATCAACAAAGAAACAGAGAAACACAAACACAACCCCTTACCTAAAAAACACCACAAAAATTCCAAACAAAAACAAGAACATATTTCAATGAGATGGGTTAAGGCTAGGAAACAGGAATTTGTGCATATATGCTGGAGTCAGAGGCACAGCTCCTAACTTTCTGGGTGCTGGAACTAACACCTGGTTCCCTGCGAATTGCATTTTGGGGTAAAATGCAATATGCAGAGAAGATCTCCTGTGGCAGGGTCTTTGGGGATTTCTCTTCTCAGTACCCATCCTTCTCCCAACTCTTTGCTGCTTCTGTCTATCACGACTCAGGTTGCAATGCTGCCTTCATCTGGAAGTCTTTCTGGGAGTAATTTCTGGTTCTCTTTTTTTGCATAAGAACATAATTTCCTGAAACTTGTTCAAATTTCACTGTCTTTGAGACTCCTCCCTTTGTACTAGATTTGCTTGGCACTGAATAAAAAATGAAGCTGTAAGGGAAAAAGAGAAGAACAGATTGATAGATTACGCAGGGACAGGGGCACACATGCTTACATCACCATCCCCCTCCGGAGAGGAGAGCAGGGTGGAAGTGACCACTTAAACTCTGCACTAAGGCAATGAGTTGTATCAAGGACAGAAATAATGTTCCTGAACATCTTTGGCTCCTCAACATGCTGGCTACAGTTTTCCTTATCTTATTTGTTATTTTACTCTCCTTTACATCATTAACTACCATATTAAACCTCTCATTTTTTCCTTCACTTTTTTCCATTATTGGTGTGCTTCAACACAACTCAAGTTTTTACAGCACAAGTAAAATTGGTGCTGACCAATATCAAACTGATTAACCCTTTTTCACAAGCTCTCTGGACTTTGTGTCAAGTTTTCCTCTTCTCCTCTATTTTGTGTCACCTCTTGAAAGCAGAGGCTGGTTCTGGAGTCTTTGATCCAGTCTTGGATTTAGAAACAATTTTTCTTACCGTGTTGAGTTTTCATAAATTCTTGCAAACATTGAAAAATAGCCAGACCTATCACATCCTCCTGGAGATTAGCTGGTTTCCAAAGATTTAATGATTATTCAGGGAATTTTTGAAAAGATAAAATAACACAATTGTATAATTCATTGCATTCTAGAGAAGCCTAAGCCAGATTTCAGCTATTTTTAAAGAAAATAAGCTATTTTTCAACTACACAAACTCCCTTCTTCCAAGCAATTAAGCAAGTAATTATATTGGACTCCAATAACCTAAAATCAGACAAGGCATATGAAAAACAAAATGGTTAAAGGAAAGCAACCTTTGGCTGAAATCTATCGTGCCAGCAATTAGCCCAAATACTAATTTGTAGATCTCAGAGAAGTGCTAACTTAGTGACATGCTGACTGCTGTAAAATGAAGTATAAACAACTACTTGCTTGCATTTTATGCAAAACTTTTCATCATTATGGAAGCTCAAAAGAAAATATAGCACTAACACCCAGGCCTGATTTTATCAAGGCAATGAAAATCATTATAATTTTGAAGAGGAAAAGCCTTTAATTTTCCTAATCTAGTCTCTGTTTCTGCAGTTTTAGCCTCCAGGTTTTTTGTTTGTTTGTTTTTGTTATTTTTAAACATTTCTTTAACATAATGACTGGAAAAGATTAGAAATTGCTTTATTTTTTCCTTACTGTCAACTTAGTTTGTTAATCTTTCTTTTTAATAGGTTTATCTCCTGTACAACTGCTTCTCATAGCACTCCAGGACTTGGAAATGCTCACAGTAGAGGTGCCAAATTAAAAAGACTAGGTCAGTTGATGAGGCTCCCAAAAGATTCAGACCAGCCCAATATGTTCCTTTTTGATATCCTTGGCAACAAAGACCTAACAAGGTTAGGTTAATCACTATCTTCATTTGTGTAATGGAAAGTGTGATCTCACTGGGTCTTCATCTTTAATCAAATTTTACAGTATGGAAAAATTCAGAACTAAATGTCTACTAAAAATTCCTGTATCTTTTATGCTGTGTAGAAGCTACCACAATGGTCTTTAACTGACAGACCCACTAGTGACAATCAACAGAGTTGTGATTTGGTAAATTGTATTTCACTGTCAGAAAAAAACTTTCAAGTGCCATCTGTTTTCAGTAGCACTTTCTTCCCTGTATCTGGATGGAACAAATCTTTTAGCCACAAATTAAAAATGTTTTTGTCTCTTCTTTTCACTGGACCTACATATTTACGTGATAAGATAGACAACAGCCAATTTCAAAGGAATTATATGATACTGTGTTCAACTGCTTTATAATTAATAGTCGTTCTATGTATGATTCCAAAGAACCAGCCAAATTTATGGAGGATTTATTTCCCTGAAAGAGCAGAAAATATTTAGACATGGGCCTGATTCACCTGAGCATCAGTTTTCTCTCAGTTTTCTGCAACAGAAAAATTAAAGTTATAAAGTGTTGAATGAAGAAAACCTTCACTCTCTTATCTGATCTTCTCAGTTATTTTATGATACAACTTTATGTTGAAATTACATGATACAATGTATGGTGTAAACAACTAATGAAAGATTCTACTGAAATGAAAAACACAGAGGAAGAGAAAGGTTGCTATGGGAACCATCCATCTGAATTTCATAACTTATATGTAACTAAAGTCTCAAATTTTATGCTTCATTAACATAAAGTTCTTAAATTTTTACATTTAATAATGGATATAAACTATTATGCTGGTACTAATGTACTTTAATTGTATATTTAGGAGAGTCACATAAAACATTATTACACTTATACTACCCAACAAATTCCATAAACACAAAAACGGAATATATATAGCAATGTATAGCATTAACACAGAAAAATGGAACGTTTCTTACCTGTTTTTCAAAAATAATAAAATGCTTTTGTGGTTTGTACTCCTTTTGAAACAAGCTACAGAGCTTATATAAAGCTGAACTTTTATAACACCATGGTAACTTTTTCGATACTACTTCATCTTTACTGAAGTTTCAAAGAAAAAAAATATTCCATTCTCTGGTACTAAACGTCAGTCTTCTTCAAATGAATACACATAAATGTGCTTTTCACAACCTTACATCAAACCCTCTGCTTGGATTTGCCTTTCATTTTCACATGCTAAGTGATTATTCTCCCCACCTTCAAGTACCTTCTCTAATCACACCTCTTGTGAAACCAAACAGACCGACACCCTTTGACAGTAGCACCTGCTTCTCTCTGCTGACAGCTGATCAAACAGTGGATTTGACAGTATGCAGTACATGTGTGCAGATCGTTACCTGATTAGAGTTCAGTCCATCCTCTTCCTCTCACACTTCTTATGAGCCAAGGCATCTCTACAATAATTTGCAGTGTCAGTACAAAAAGAGTTTTTTCAAAAAGGAACTGGGATAGTGGGATTTTTGCTTCTTTGTTACCTATAACTCTGCTACCTAACTTGGGTATGGGGAAGCTTTGGAAGGCAGTACACCTGGTGCAGCCCCAGACCCCCAGAACTTGTCTATTTGTGCTCAACTTGTGGCCTGAAGCAGACTGGTCAGCACCACCACATCTCCTGCAGTGCCTCTCCTGCATTTGTATGAGAGAGCACACCTTGCTTTGCTGCTGTGCCTACATCTCTCCTCTGGAGAGTAGATGAGGCTGGAGATGGGAAGATTCCAGAGGTTTGTCTGCTCTCTAAAAGAGAGTATGTGAGATCTCTTTCTTTAATGCTCAATCTTGCCTGCTTGCCAATGCCTTTCTGTTTAGTATTGACTTAAATTACACTGGGAAATTTTTTGGCTTTTGAAGTATAAGAATACACCAGATTCAGAGATTTCACAGTATCTAAACTAAACCACATACCTTTTGGTGATTTTTCTCTGAAATAACCAAAAGCAAATCACCTGAGAACTCCAGCATTCAAGTGCTATATAAAAAAATCTGCTAATGCATGGTCACTTGTTCAGCTGGAGAAGAGGAGACTGAGGGGAGACATCATTGCAGTCTAAGCTTCCTCATGAGGGAAGAAGAGGGGCAGACACTAATCTCTTCTCTGTGGTGCTCAGTGGCAGGACTTGAGTAACTGGCATGAAGTTCTGTCATGAGAGACTTAGTTTGGATTATGTTCCAAAAAAGGTTCTTCACCCAGAGGGTGGTTGGGCACTGGAACAGACTCCTCAGGTGAGTAGTCACAGCACCAAACCCGACAGACTACAAGAACAATATGCTTGGGTACAATATGTAGGGCCAGCAGTTAGACTTGATGACCCAACTCAGCTTATTCTGTGTAAACTGACATTCCCCTGCATTCACAATTACTTCAGGGGGCATGAAAAACACTTCTGTCCTTCACCTGTAAACCGTTTTTAAAAGAAGAATTTAGATCTGAATAATTCCTGAGGTTCTAATTAAAGATATTTTCTCATTCTTTGGGCTGAATCCCATCCATCATGCTGGTGCAAATGGTCTGAAAACCCACAAATCCCCTGGGCATCTGATGTAAGATTCCTATGCTAGCCCTCAATGCAGGGGATCACATTTCCCGGGCTCTGAAAGAGGAGATGATAGCCAACCACCCAGGAATACATGGCGGGAAAGGAGCATCAAGTGACCAGTGGCTTTGGCTGGCATGATGTGGTTACAGGCAGCAGGGAGTGGGCCCCCAGCAATGTCACACATCCCAGCCATCTGCACCTGTCAGTGCCAGCACCTGCTGCCCCGTGGCCATAGATGGCCATAGATGGCCAGGGCCACAGTGCTGATTGGGGACATGCTGCACCCGGCTACTTGGTGTTTTTGTCTTTTCTTCACTCATGCTACTGTTGCAATGCTCAGTATTCATGTGGTCACAGCTACAGGAGTGCAGTGTTTGAATATATATACACATAAATATGCAAATATGCATATCTGTATCTATACATTGATATATATATATATATATGCACATAAAAATCACATCACATCACATCACATCACATCACATCACATCACATCACATCACCTTTTTATTCAAATCTAGACAGATTTTTTAGAAGTATTTACACTTGCCATGACCAGCTTCCATTTGCTATGGTGCAGTATAATACCACCTTAATATTGTTGGTGTGCTGCATTACTGGAGTTTAGAAAAAGGATATGTTTCTTCAGACAAGGTTGGCATTTTCTAAATTTTGAATTCACATGTGAGATTAATTGGAGAGGTGTTAAGATTAGTGACATAAATGTAATGCTGACCTAGTTGTCATTACAGCTTCTGATGAAATCCTCTCTACTATATCTGAGGTTTTGAAAAAAAACCAAAACCCATCTTTAAATGAACAAAATTCCTCATAAATGTTAGTAAAAATTTACTGTTAAATGCAGTCTTTACGTGCAAAGTCTGTATTCAAATGAAAATTCTGTGCAGATATTTTTTCGACTTGTTGAAAAAATTTTTGAAAAGAAACTTAAATTCTATTCAATTCTGCTCTGTTGTATTAAAACACCCAACAACAGTCCAGAGACTGGCTGTCAGTGTGTTAGGCATAAAATGAGCAGATTATCTACCTTATTGTTGGGGATTGGTTTTTTCCCTTTTCCCTCTGTGGAATTTTCCCCATTGTCATGCTAAGATACCTGTTGACTGGGCCCTGGTGACAAGGGGGGGGTGGGGGAGGGGGAGGACAGAGAGAGAGAAGAGGGAAACCCCGTGAGATTCAAACAGCCAGAAGAGGAAGCGGAAGGCTCTGGCTCTCCCCATTTCCCCCGCGGAGTTCAGACAAGAAGGACGATCGCCGTCTGTGTCCCATCCCTGCCATCCCAGCGCCAGGAGCCATCCTCACTGCTGTCAGACCCTGCCCTGCTGCCTTCTCGCTGTAACCTGCCACCATCCAGCACTCTGCTGAGCACTGGGACCCACACCGTGAGCGGAGAGCTCTCTCTCCATCTCTCTCTCCCCCTGGGACAGCTCTGCCATCACCCCCAGCCCTCCTGCAGCTCTGCGGGACCCGCCCGCCCCCAGCACCGGGAACTGCAGCTCAGGGAAAAGGTGCCTGCAGCCAAAAAACACTGGGACTGAGTTACTGTTCTGTTTGTGGGTAATTTCATAGCTCTTGTTGTTCTTGTTTGTCTTGTTAGATATACTAGTGAAGAACTGTTATTCCTACCCCCATATCATTACCTGAGAGCTCCCTTAATTCCAAAATTATAATAATCAGAAGAATCACATTTTTTTTTTCAGTCCAAAGGGAGGCTTCTGCTTTCCTCAGCAAACACCTGTCTTTCAAACTAAGACACTTATATTAGAGATATTCTGAGAATATTTTTATTTTATTGATGGAATATTTACCAGCGCCTTTTGAGTACCCTAACTATTCTAACTCCTTACTGAGTGCTCAAAGTCACAAGCACTACTTTTGAGTTATGGAAACATGGAAGATTTAGATAAAGGTAAAAATCATGAGGTTACTCTCCTGTATTTCCCACCATTCCTTCTGCTTGCTGTCCTCCTATGAATGTGTGCTTTCTGCAGAATGAAGGCTACCACCACAGTCTAGCAGCAAACACCTCACCTTGCATACCCTATCTTTTTACAGAAAATAGACTCACGCTTTTGAGACAAACTGTTTGCAGAACAACTAACTCCATGAAAACAAAGCTTCTATATTTTGGCTGCTTCATTAGTTCACTGGCTTGAGCATCACCATTCCACAGCCAGACCTGGAAGCTAAGGGGTGAAAAGATAAACTAAAACCAGAACAGTTGCACCCCTGACTCAGCTTTTCCCGTTGACTACAGCAAAATATCAGTCTGCCTTATTTTTCAAACCTATTGAAGTTTTCAAATGGCCACATTTTCTCAAAGCTTTGTTGAGCATCTTTGAAAGAGAATAAGAGATTGGTGAGATATAGCACATTTTATTTGTATGAGATTTTGCTGTTAGACACAGGAAGTTTAAGATTGGAAAAATAAACTTTACAGTAGGGCAGAAGAATACGTTCAGTTTCTTTAGTGAATATGAGGCCCCTTAAAAGTAAACACTGTAATCATGAACAGGTTGCTGTTTCACTCTTTCTTTTTTAACTTGTCAGTTTATAATCCTCCTCTGGCTCCAGCCCTTCCAGATGGAGCACCATCCTCAACATTTTCATTTAGTGTCTAATTTAGTGTTTAATTTAGTCAGACAAATACACAAATACAAGGCTCAAGTCAGATCTCACTTACACTAGTGTAAATCTGTAGTGGATTTGGAACAGCTGTAAAGACACCAGTCAAGACATTCTAGATGTACAGTGGTATTACCAAGTCTGTTACATCGTTGTTGTTCTTGAAGTATAGAATATTTAAAATATGCAGGGCTCAATATAAATGACTGCAGAAAAACTTAACTATTTCAAAGCTGGCTGGTTGTTGGGGGTTGGTTCTCTCCCTTTTCCCTCTGTGGAATTTTCCCCATTGTCATGCTAAGATACCTGTTGACTGGGCCCTGGTGAAAAGGGGGAGGGGAGACAAGAGAGAACCCCACGAGATTCAAACAGCCAGAAGAGGAAGCGGAAGGCTGGGCCTCGGCCCATTTTTCCTGCGGAGTTTGGACGAGAAGGACGATCGCCGCCTCCTGCCTCTCTGCCCCATCCCAGTGCCAGGAAACCACTATCAGACCCTGCCCTGCTGCCTTCTCACTGTAACCTGCCACCATCCAGCACTCTGCTGAGCACTGGGACCCACACCGTGAGCGGAGGGCTCTCTCCATCTCTCTCTCCCCCTGGGACAGCGCTGCCATCACCCCCAGCCCTCCTGCGGCTCTGCAGGACCCGCCCGCCCCCAGCACCGGGAACTGCAGCTCAGGGAAAAGGTGCCTGCAGCCAAACAACACTGGGACTGAGTTACTGTTCTGTTTGTGGGTAATTTCATAGCTCTTGTTCTTGTTTGTCTTGTTAGATATACTAGTGAAGAACTGTTATTCCTACCCCCATATCTTTGCCTGAGAGCTCTCTTAATTCCAAAATTATAATAATCGGAAGAATCACGTTTTTTTTCTGTCCAAAGGGAAGCTACTGCTTTCCTTAGCAATCACCTGTCTTTCAAACTAAGACAGATTTTGGCCACCCAACGTGGGACCCGAGGGCATTGAGAGAAAAGGGTGAAAAAGGAATAACAGTTCTTGAGTTACCTCAGTTTTGTGTTAGGTGGCATCATGTTGTCCAGCTTACCGTGGTTTGGGCTCCATGTGGCCACAGCTTTATCTCTCCCATTTGCAATCCCTTACTTGAACATGGGTCCTATAACTCAGGCTGCTGTAACTATTATCCAGTTCCTTTTGTGGGCTGATAACGTGAGAAATTCATGGATTTTTAACTTCCTCTGGAAGGTGGGCACATGGATTCAGAGCTATCACACTCTAACTGTATGTTTTTGGGGTTACTTTAATAATGGTACATACTGTGAGGATATGACACCAGGGAAAATTTTGTCCCAACCCCTTACACAGTTTTTTGGTTCTGCTCCACCAGCTTTTGAGGGGTTCAAATCTCTTCTAAGAGGTAATGATATCATACAGTGGCTGACATTGCTAATAGGCCTTGTAAACCTGTTCTATTTAACATTCCGAGATGAAGGGAGATTGACTTGGATGACAACCCTGATACGTCCCCCAAGAAATAAAGATTCTGCCCCAGAGCCTGGCTCTGCCCCAGAGACTAAGGATTCTGCCCCAGAGCCTGACCCTTACCCTGCCACAGAGACTAAGGATTCTGCCCCAGAGGCTAAGGATGTTGCCCCTGAGCCTGACTCTGCCCCAGAGCTCACCTCAGAAAGGAACCATCCAGAGTGGGTGGGGTTTCTAGTGAAGGAGATAGGCCAAATGCTGAAGGAGTACCTTTCCCCAGCCCTTGAGAAACTCTCCCCCTGCCTTAAAGAGGGAGAACCTGATGGTGCAGCAGTGGAACCCACAGATGTTACATCTCTCCAGGTTCCAGCTGAACTGCAAGGGCACTCACAGCCAGCAGTAGTTGCCCCCGTGGAAACTAGAAAGTCTAAGGTGAAAACAAAGCACCTGGATAATAAGGATCAGAAAGCAGGGCCCTCACAACCAGCAGGAGAGACAGAGGTTGAGATCGTCACAGAGTCCCTGTCATATGAGAGTCTCCGTACTCTGCGTAAAGATGTTGTACGAAGGGGCCATGAGGCTTTTACAACGTGGTTACTGCGGGTCTGGGAGCTTATGGGTACAGGTGTGCAGCTGGATGGTACTGAGGCAAGGAATTTGGGACCCCTGACCCAGAACTCAGGTGTGGATCACATTTTCGTAAGGGAACCAGGCCCCTTTCCCTCTGGGAGCGGCTTTTAATGAGTGTAAGAGAGAGGTTTTTCCATAGAGAGAGAATGCAGGAGCACCACCATAGAATGCGCTGGAAGACCGCTGAGGAGGGGATCCAACAGCTGAGAGAAGTGGCAGTACTGGAGATACTCTTTGGGAGGGGTGGACAACATGACAATGACCCCGACAAGGTCAGGTGCACAGGGCAGATGTTGTGGAATCTGGCACACCTGGGGCCATCTCAATACACCACATTCATTGCAGCCATTAATGCTGACACCAACCACGAGACAGTGGGTTCTGTTGCCAATAAGCTCAGAAATTTTGAGAGTATAATGAATGGCCCAATGCAGGCTCAGGTCTCTGCCATGATTAGGGAACTCAAAGAGGAGATAAGAAGGATGAGGGAGGAGATAAGGAAGGTCAGTGCAGCACCAGTGCGAGTCACAGATGCCAGAGTTAGAGCCCAATGTCCCCCAGCTAGGGAGAGAGGATACACCCCACGAGCTGACCTGTGGTTCTTTCTGTGTGACCATGGAGAAGATATGAAAAGGTGGGATGGGAAACCCACTTCTGCCCTGGCAGCACGGGTGCGTCAACTCAGGGAAGGAAACACTAATCAAAGGAGCTCCACTAAAGTGAAGGTAGCCTCAACTTCCCATAACCAAGATGCAGGGTACTACAAAAGGGAGGATGATTTGTCAGATCCCCTTGAGGGAACCTCCAACATGTATGCCCAGGAAGGAAATAATAACCAGTGCTAGAGGGGCCCTGCCTCTAGCCAGGGAGAGGCACGGGAAAACCGGGTCTTTTGGACGGTGTGGATCCGATGGCCTGGCACATCAGAGCCGCAGAAACATAGGGCATTAGTTGACACTGGTTCACAGGTCACCCTAATACCATCAGAACATGTTGGGGAAGAGCCTGTTTCTATTGCTGGGGTGACAGGGGGATCACAGGAATTGACTTTGCTGGAGGCTGAGGTGAGCCTGACTGGGAAGGAGTGGCAGAAGCATCCAATTGTGACTGGCCCAGAGGCACCGTGTATTCTAGGCATAGACTTCCTCAGGAATGGCTATTACAAAGACCCAAAGGGACTCAGGTGGGCTTTTGGAATAGCTGCTGTAGAGGCAGAAAACATTAAGCAATTGAACACCTTGCTTGGACTGTCAGAGAACCCGTCTGCAGTGGGACTCCTGAAGGTGAAGGAGCAGCAAGTGCCAATTGCCACCTCAACAGTGCACCGCAGGCAGTACAGGACAAATTGAGATGCCGTGATCCCCATCCACAAGATGATCCGTGAGCTGGAGGGCCAAGGGGTGGTCAGCAAAACCCACTCACCCTTCAACAGCCCCATATGGCCTGTGCGCAAGTCTGATGGAGAATGGAGATTGACTGTGGACTATCGTGCATTGAATGAAGTGACTCCACCGCTGAGCGCTGCCGTGCCGGACATGCTGGAACTCCAGTACGAGCTGGAGTCCAAGGCAGCAAAGTGGTACGCCACCATTGACATTGCCAATGCATTTTTCTCCATTCCTCTGGCAGCAGAATGCAGGCCTCAGTTTGCTTTCACCTGGAGGGTCGTGCAGTACACCTGGAACCGACTGCCCCAGGGGTGGAAACACAGTCCCACCATCTGCCATGGACTGATCCAGGCTGCACTGGAAAAGGGTGAAGCTCCAGAGCATCTGCAATACATCGATGACATCATTGTGTGGGGGAACACGGCAATGGAAGTATTTGAGAAAGAAGATCATCCAGATTCTGCTGGGAGCCGGTTTCGCCGTCAAGAGGAGCAAAATCACAGGTCCTGCCCGAGAGATCCAATTCCTGGGAGTAAAGTGGCACGACGGGCAGCGCCAGATCCCCACTGAGGTCATCAATAAGATCACTGCGATGTCTCCACCAACCAACAAGAAGGAAACACAAGCTTTCCTAGGTGCCATAGGCTTTTGGAGAATGCAGATTCCTGAGTACAGCCCGATCGTGAGCCCTCTCTACCTGGTCACCCGGAAGAAGAACGAATTCCACTGGGGTCCTGAGCAGCAGCAAGCCTTTGTCCAAATCAAGCAGGAGATCGCTCATGCTGTAGCCCTCGGCCCAGTCAGGACGGGACCAGAGGTGAAGAATGTGCTCTACTCTGCAGCCGGGAACAAGGGCTTGTCCTGGAGCCTTTGGCAGAAGGTACCTGGTGAGACCCGAGGCCGACCTCTGGGATTCTGGAGCCGAAGTTACAGAGGGTCTGAAGCCAACTACACCCCAACAGAGAAGGAGATCTTGGCTGCTTATGAAGGAGTTCAAGCTGCCTCAGAGGTGATTGGCACAGAAGCACAGCTCCTCCTGGCACCTCGACTACCAGTGCTGGGGTGGATGTTTAAAGGGAAGGTCCCCTCTACCCACCACGCCACCGATGCCACATGGAGCAAGTGGATTGCCCTCATCACACAGCGCGCCCGTATCGGAAACCCAAATCGCCCTGGGATTTTGGAAATAATTACAAACTGGCCAGAAGGTGAAAATTTTGGTTTTGCCGATGAAGAGGAGCAAGAACAAGTGACCCGGGCTGATGAAGCCCCGCCATACAACCAACTGCCAGCAGATGAAACTCACTACTCTCTTTTCACTGACGGTTCCTGTCGCATCGTGGGGATGAACCGGAAGTGGAAAGCAGCCGTATGGAGCCCCACACGACAGGTTGCACAAGCTACCGAAGGAGAAGGTGGATCAAGTCAACTTGCTGAACTCAAAGCCGTTCAGCTGGCCCTGGACATTGCTGAAAGAGAGAAGTGGCCAAAGCTTTACCTTTACACTGATTCATGGATGGTAGCCAATGCTCTGTGGGGCTGGCTGGAAAGATGGAAAAAAGCTAACTGGCAACGTAGGGGAAAACCAATCTGGGCTGCTGATGAGTGGAAAGACATTGCCAGTCGGGTAGAGAAGCAACCCGTAAAGGTCCGTCATGTAGATGCCCATGTCCTCAAGAGTCGGGCTAATGAGGAGCACCAACACAATGAGCAAGTAGATCAGGCTGCAAGGATAGAGGTGTCACAGATAGACTTAGACTGGCAACACAAGGGAGAGTTGTTCCTGGCTCGATGGGCCCACGATGCCTCAGGTCATCAAGGCAGAGATGCTACCTATAATTGGGCACGAGACCGAGGGGTGGATCTCACCATGGACAGTATTTCCCAGGTTATCCATGACTGTGAGACGTGTGCTGCCATCAAGCAAGCCAAGCGAGTGAAGCCCCTCTGGTATGGGGGGCGGTGGTCCAAATATAAGTATGGGGAGGCCTGGCGGATTGACTACATCACACTGCCTCAGACACGCCAAGGCAAGCGCTACGTGCTGACCATGGTGGAAGCCACCACTGGATGGTTGGAGACCTACCCTGTGCCTCATGCCACTGCCCGCAACACCATCCTGGGCCTGGAAAAACAAGTCCTTTGGAGACATGGTACCCCTGAGAGAATTGAGTCAGACAATGGGACTCATTTCAAGAACAGCCTCATAAACACCTGGGCCAGAGAACACGGCATCGAGTGGGTGTACCACATTCCTTATCACTCACCAGCGGCTGGGAAAGTGGAACGGTGCAATGGGCTGCTTAAAACCACCTTGAAGGCACTGGGTGGGGGGACTTTCAAAAACTGGGAGATTCATCTACCAAAGGCCACATGGTTAGTGAACACCCGAGGTTCCACTAATCGAGCAGGCCCTGCCCAGTCTGAGCCCTTGAGAACACCAGATGGGGACAAGGTTCCAGTGGTGCATATGAGAGGTATGCTAGGAAAAACTGTTTGGGTGAACTCTGCCTCCAGCAAAGACAATCCAATTCGTGGGGTGGTCTTTGCTCAAGGGCCAGGTTGTACCTGGTAGGTCATGCAAAGGGATGGAAAGACCCAATGCATACCCCAAGGAGACCTTGTTTTAGGGTGAACTACCTACAATATTGTGCCTGTATCTGTAACTGTATGGATGTCTATAATTCGAAGATTTTAATTTGATTTGGCATGATGGTAGGGGAAAATTCGGGGTGGACAATGTTGGGGGTTGGTTCTCTCCCTTTTTCCTCTGTGGAATTTTCCCCATTGTCATGCTAAGATACCTGTTGACTGGGCCCTGGTGACAAGGGGGAGGAGAGAGAGAGAGAGAGGAGAGGGAACCCCGCGAGATTCAAGCAGCCAGAAGAGGAAGCGGAAGGCTGGGCCTCGGCCCATTTCCCCCGCGGAGTTCGGACAAGAAGGACGATTGCCGCCTGTGTCCCATCCCTGCCATCCCAGCGTCGGGAAACCACCATCGGACCCTACCCTGCTGTCTTCTCGCTGTGAACTACCACCATCCAGCACTCTGCTGAGCACCAGAACCCACACCGTGAGCGGAGAGCTCTCTCTCCATCTCTCTCTCCCCCTGGGACAGCTCTGCCATCACCCCCAGCCCTCCTGCGGCTCTGCGGGACCCGCCCGCCCCCAGCACTGGGAACTGCAGCTCAGGGAAAAGGTGCCTGCAGCCAGAAAGGGACTGGGACTGACTTACTGTTCTGTTTGTGGGTAATTTCATAGCTCTTGTTGTTCTTGTTTGTCGTGTTAGATATACTAGTAAAGAACTGTTATTCCTACCCCCATATCTTTGCCTGAGAGCTCTCTTAATTCCAAAATTATAATAATCAGAAGAATCACATTTTTTTTTCAGTTCAAAGGGAAGCTTCTGCTTTCCTCAGCAAACACCTGTCTTTCAAACCAGGACACTTCAGCACCTGGGTTTTCTTTGGATGTCTCCCATAAAAATCTTGAATAAATCAATGTTCTTAACAGTTTTGTTTTTCCTCTCAGAAACAGAACATTTATTTTATAGCGGCTCAAATGACAAGGTATTATAACAGAAAAAAAGTACCATTATGACAATGAGCAAATGTTGCTGAATAGCAGTTCCTTGTATAGGAAACAGAACATTTCCTTTTATTTTCATAGTATTATAATTGCTTATCCATTGGTAAAAATGCCAAAAGTAATATATTTTTCAAAAATTGTGAATTACAATAGAGGCTAGATCCCTGAAACTCTAGCCTTCCGCTTCTCTGCAGCATGGAGGCCTTAACCAGAAAGTAACAAACATCAACTAAGTGATCTGCTGAAAGAGCTGTCACCAAGGAGAAAGAGAAGGAAGGTTCTTCACTAAGTTTAGAGATAGCAAGTTATAGTGTTTGACAATCCAAATTGGCCCATAATTTTAACTATGGAAACAAATAACTCAAATGATGCAGAATTTAATTTTTAAGATGGCTTTTTTTCCTGTATGAAAGTTCTGTTATTTACCAGCAGCATTTGTGGAAACTGTATCTATCTTTAAACAGTTGGTAAAATCTCTAGAGTACGCATTTATCAGTTTACGGAAGTGTCATGTTCTTGAAAATAAGAAGTGGGGTTTTATTCCCCATGGAAAATCTGACAGGAGTGGTAAGATGCAGACAGAAACTTTACAAGCTGCAATTTGCAGATAAATCAACTAAACAATAGCCAGGGAAAGGAGTGAGAAAGTGCAGTCAGGAGTATGGAGAAGCTCGATGAAACTCCAGAACCAGATGATTATCTTCAAAAGCTGGTCCTTCAAAACAACTGCCCACCTCAATCATAACTTCTTTAAAAGTCATACTACTCTGATCACTCTGCTATTCCCTTGAAATGAGTAAGTACTACGCACAAAAGGACAGAATCAGAAATTACAAAGTCAGCAAAATTATTCAGATTATGAAAAGGTTTTTGATAATTTCCTGAAAACAGAAATTCTAAATTTCTTTTATAGCAAACTCTGCCATCATGGAGGCAGAAGTTGCATTACACAAGATTATCCAAGGGTTAAGCTGTTCTTGTACAACCCAAATAGATGCCCAACTCCCGCATCTCTTAATGACTTCCAGCATGAGCTTTGTCAATTCATTTTTCCATAGTTCTCCCTCTCTAAAAAGGTGAATGACCGCTACCATAATTGGGGTGTTATAAGAAGGAAAACCCAAACAAGTGGTAACACACTCAGAGGTATAAATTTGGTATAGGGAAACAGAACAACCCTCACATATACCAGCAAAACGTGGCTTTACATGCTGCTCTCTGGAGCAGTTAAATTAACAACATGATGGTGAGCATCAGTGCTCTACTTGAGAAAGAAGAAAGTGTTAGAACCAGAGAACCGTTTATTTCTTAACACTGCTTTAGAAAACAGAAAAGCCAGAGGACAACTAGAAATCTAGTCAGGGATTTTGTCAAGGAAACGGTTTACAAAGGTAATAAAAAAACCAAGGCTGGGTAGATATAATAGCCAAAGGCAAAGAAAAAGGCAGAGGCAATGGAATGGAAGTCCCAGGAGGGAAGGTCTGGGAAGAGAAGTTCCGGGAAATTCTGGGAATGGAAGGGAAGGGAAATGCAGGGAAGGGAAGTTCTGAGAAGTTCTGGGAGAAGAAGAAAAGTTTAGGAAAGGAAAGTCTAGGAAAGGAAAGATAAGGAAAGAAAAGCTCCAGGAAGGCAAGCTCTGGGAAGGGAAGCTCCAGGAAGGGAAAGCAAGGTCAGGGAAGGTGAGGGAAGGGAAGCTCAGGGATGGGAAGGGAAGGGAAGTTCTGGGAAGGAAAGGGAAGTTCTGGGAAGGGAAGGGAAGTTCCGGGAAGGGAAGTTCTGGGAAGGGAAGGGAAGTTCCGGGAAGGGAAGTTCCGGGAAGGGAAGTTCCGGGAAGGGAAGTTCCGGGAAGGGAAGAACCAGGAAGTTCCAGGAAGTTCCGGGAAGGGAAGTTCCGGGAAGGGAAGTTCCGGGAAGGGAAGTTCTGGGAAGGGAAGGGAAGTTCCGGGAAGGGAAGTTCCGGGAAGGGAAGTTCCGGGAAGGGAAGAACCAGGAAGTTCCAGGAAGTTCCGGGAAGGGAAGTTCCGGGAAGGGAAGTTCCGGGAAGGGAAGTTCCGGGAAGGGAAGGGAAGGGAAGTTCTGGGAAGGGAAGTTCTGGGAAGTTCTGGGAAGTTCTGGGAAGGGAAGGGAAGGGAAGGGAAGGGAAGGGAAGGGAAGGGAAGGGAAGGGAAGGGAAGGGAAGGGAAGTTCCAGGAAGGGAAGGGAAGGGAAGGGAAGTTCTGGGAAGGGAAGGGAAGTTCTGGGAAGTTCTGGGAAGTTCTGGGAAATTCTGGGAAGTTCTGGGAAGGGAAGTTCCGGGAAGTTCCGGGAAGTTCCGGGAAGTTCCGGGAAGGGAAGGGAAGGGAAGGGAAGGGAAGGGAAGGGAAGGGAAGGGAAGGGAAAGGAAGGGAAGGGAAAGGAAGGGAAGGGAAGGGAAAGGAAGGGAAGGGAAGTTCCGGGAAGTTCCGGGAAGTTCCGGGAAGTTCCGGGAAGGGAAGGGAAGGGAAGGGAAGGGAAGGGAAGGGAAGGGAAGGGAAGGGAAGGGAAGGGAAGGGAAGGGAAGGGAAGGGAAGTTCCGGGAAGGGAAGGGAAGGGAAGGGAAGGGAAGGGAAGGGAAGGGAAGGGAAGGGAAGGGAAGTTCCGGGAAGGGAAGTTCCGGGAAGGGAAGGGAAGGGAAGGGAAGGGAAGGGAAGGGAAGGGAAGGGAAGGGAAGGGAAGGGAAGTTCCGGAAAGTTCCGGGAAGGGAAGGGAAGGGAAGGGAAGGGAAGGGAAGGGAAGGGAAGGGAAGGGAAGGGAAGGGAAGGGAAGGGAAGGGAAGGGAAGGGAAGGGAAGGGAAGGGAAGGGAAGGGAAGGGAAGGGAAGGGAAGGGAAGGGAAGGGAAGGGAAGGGAAGGGAAGGGAAGGGAAGGGAAGGGAAGGGAAGGGAAGTTCCGGGAAGGGAAGGGAAGTTCCGGGAAGGGAAGGGAAGTTCCGGGAAGGGAAGGGAAGGGAAGGGAAGGGAAGTTCCGGGAAGGGAAGGGAAGAGAAGGGAAGGGAAGGGAAGTTCCGGGAAGTTCCGGGAAGTTCCGGGAAGGGAAGGGAAGGGAAGGGAAGGGAAGGGAAGGGAAGGGAAGGGAAGGGAAGGGAAGGGAAGGGAAGGGAAGGGAAGGGAAGGGAAGGGAAGGGAAGGGAAGGGAAGGGAAGGGAAGGGAAATTCTGGGAAGTTCCGGGAAGTTCTGGGAAGTTCCGGGAAGTTCCGGGAAGTTCCGGGAAGGGAAGTTCCGGGAAGGGAAGGGAAGGGAAGGGAAGTTCCGGGAAGGGAAGGGAAGTTCCGGGAAGTTCCGGGAAGTTCTGGGAAGTTCCGGGAAGGGAAGGGAAGTTCCGGGAAGTTCCGGGAAGTTCCGGGAAGGGAAGTTCCGGGAAGGGAAGTTCCGGGAAGGGAAGTTCCGGGAAGGGAAGGGAAGGGAAGTTCTGGGAAGGGAAGTTCTGGGAAGGGAAGTTCTGGGAAGGGAAAGGAAGGGAAGGGAAGTGAAGGGAAGGGAAGGGAAGGGAAGGGAAGGGAAGGGAAGGGAAGTTCCGGGAAGTTCCGGGAAGGGAAGGGAAGGGAAGGGAAGGGAAGGGAAGGGAAGTTCCGGGAAGGGAAGGGAAGGGAAGTTCCGGGAAGGGAAGTTCCGGGAAGGGAAGTTCCGGGAAGGGAAGTTCCGGGAAGGGAAGTTCCGGGAAGGGAAGTTCTGGGAAGGGAAGGGAAGTTCTGGGAAGTTCAGGGAAGTTCTGGGAAATTCTGGGAAGTTCTGGGAAGGGAAGGTCCGGGAAGTTCCGGGAAGTTCCGGGCAGTTCCGGGAAGTTCCGGGAAGTTCCGGGAAGGGAAGGGAAGGGAAGGGAAGGGAAGGGAAGGGAAGGGAAGGGAAGGGAAAGGAAGGGAAGGGAAAGGAAGGGAAGGGAAAGGAAGGGAAGGGAAGTTCCGGGAAGTTCCGGGAAGGGAAGTTCCGGGAAGGGAAGGGAAGGGAAGGGAAGGGAAGGGAAGGGAAGGGAAGGGAAGGGAAGGGAAGGGAAGGGAAGGGAAGGGAAGGGAAGGGAAGGGAAGGGAAGGGAAGGGAAGTTCCGGGAAGTTCCGGGAAGGGAAGGGAAGTTCCGGGAAGGGAAGGGAAGGGAAGGGAAGGGAAGGGAAGGGAAGGGAAGGAAAGGGAAGGGAAGGGAAGGGAAGGGAAGGGAAGGGAAGGGAAGGGAAGTTCCGGGAAGGGAAGTTCCGGGAAGTTCCGGGAACGTCCGGGAAGTTCCGGGAAGTTCCGGGAAGGGAAGTTCCGGGAAGGGAAGTTCCGGGAAGGGAAGTTCCGGGAAGGGAAGGGAAGGGAAGGGAAGGGAAGGGAAGGGAAGGGAAGGGAAGGGAAGGGAAGGGAAGGGAAGGGAAGGGAAGGGAAGGGAAGGGAAGGGAAGGGAAGGGAAGGGAAGGGAAGTTCCGGGAAGGGAAGGGAAGGGAAGGGAAGGGAAGGGAAGGGAAGGGAAGGGAAGGGAAGGGAAGGGAAGGGAAGTTCCGGGAAGGGAAGGGAAGGGAAGGGAAGGGAAGGGAAGGGAAGGGAAGGGAAGGGAAGGGAAGTTCCGGGAAGTTCCGGGAAGGGAAGTTCCGGGAAGGGAAGGGAAGGGAAGGGAAGGGAAGGGAAGGGAAGGGAAGGGAAGGGAAGGGAAGGGAAGGGAAGGGAAGGGAAGGGAAGGGAAGGGAAGGGAAGGGAAGGGAAGGGAAGGGAAGGGAAGGGAAGGGAAGGGAAGGGAAGGGAAGGGAAGTTCCGGGAAGGGAAGGGAAGTTCCGGGAAGGGAAGGGAAGGGAAGGGAAGGGAAGGGAAGGGAAGGGAAGGGAAGGGAAGGGAAGGGAAGGGAAGGGAAGGGAAGGGAAGGGAAGGGAAGGGAAGGGAAGGGAAGGGAAGGGAAGGGAAGGGAAGGGAAGGGAAGGGAAGGGAAGGGAAGGGAAGTTCCGGGAAGGGAAGGGAAGAGAAGGGAAGGGAAGGGAAGGGAAGGGAAGGGAAGGGAAGGGAAGGGAAGGGAAGGGAAGGGAAGGGAAGGGAAGGGAAGGGAAGGGAAGGGAAGGGAAGGGAAGGGAAGGGAAGGGAAGGGAAGGGAAGGGAAGTTCCCGGAAGGGAAGTTCCGGGAAGGGAAGGGAAGTTCCGGGAAGGGAAGTTCCGGGAAGGGAAGGGAAGGGAAGGGAAGGGAAGGGAAGGGAAGGGAAGGGAAGGGAAGGGAAGGGAAGGGAAGTTCCGGGAAGGGAAGGGAAGTTCCGGGAAGTTCCGGGAAGTTCTGGGAAGTTCCGGGAAGGGAAGGGAAGTTCCGGGAAGTTCCGGGAAGTTCCGGGAAGGGAAGTTCCGGGAAGTTCCGGGAAGGGAAGTTCCGGGAAGGGAAGGGAAGGGAAGTTCCGGGAAGTTCCGGGAAGTTCTGGGAAGTTCCGGGAAGGGAAGGGAAGTTCCGGGAAGTTCCGGGAAGTTCCGGGAAGGGAAGTTCCGGGAAGGGAAGTTCCGGGAAGGGAAGGGAAGGGAAGTTCCGGGAAGGGAAGGGAAGGGAAGGTAAAGGAAGGGAAGGGAAAGGAAGGGAAGGGAAGGGAAGGGAAGGGAAGGGAAATTCTGGGAAGTTCCGGGAAGTTCTGGGAAGTTCCGGGAAGTTCCGGGAAGTTCCGGGAAGGGAAGTTCCGGGAAGGGAAGGGAAGGGAAGGGAAGTTCCGGGAAGGGAAGGGAAGTTCCGGGAAGTTCCGGGAAGTTCTGGGAAGTTCCGGGAAGGGAAGGGAAGTTCCGGGAAGTTCCGGGAAGTTCCGGGAAGGGAAGTTCCGGGAAGGGAAGTTCCGGGAAGGGAAGGGAAGGGAAGTTCCGGGAAGGGAAGGGAAGGGAAGGGAAGGGAAGGGAAGGGAAGGGAAGGGAAGGGAAGGGAAGGGAAGGGAAGGGAAGGGAAGGGAAGGGAAGGGAAGGGAAGGGAAGGGAAGTTCCGGGAAGGGAAGGGAAGGGAAGTTCCGGGAAGGGAAGTTCCGGGAAGGGAAGTTCCGGGAAGGGAAGTTCTGGGAAGGGAAGGGAAGTTCTGGGAAGTTCAGGGAAGTTCTGGGAAATTCTGGGAAGTTCTGGGAAGGGAAGGTCCGGGAAGTTCCGGGAAGTTCCGGGCAGTTCCGGGAAGTTCCGGGAAGTTCCGGGAAGGGAAGGGAAGGGAAGGGAAGGGAAGGGAAGGGAAGGGAAGGGAAAGGAAGGGAAGGGAAAGGAAGGGAAGGGAAAGGAAGGGAAGGGAAGTTCCGGGAAGTTCCGGGAAGGGAAGTTCCGGGAAGGGAAGGGAAGGGAAGGGAAGGGAAGGGAAGGGAAGGGAAGGGAAGGGAAGGGAAGGGAAGGGAAGGGAAGGGAAGGGAAGGGAAGGGAAGTTCCGGGAAGTTCCGGGAAGGGAAGGGAAGGGAAGGGAAGGGAAGGGAAGGGAAGTTCCGGGAAGTTCCGGGAAGGGAAGGGAAGGGAAGGGAAGGGAAGGGAAGGGAAGGGAAGGGAAGGGAAGGGAAGGGAAGGGAAGGGAAGGGAAGGGAAGGGAAGTTCCGGGAAGGGAAGTTCCGGGAAGTTCCGGGAACGTCCGGGAAGTTCCGGGAAGTTCCGGGAAGGGAAGTTCCGGGAAGGGAAGTTCCGGGAAGGGAAGTTCCGGGAAGGGAAGGGAAGGGAAGGGAAGGGAAGGGAAGGGAAGGGAAGGGAAGGGAAGGGAAGTTCCGGGAAGTTCCGGGAAGGGAAGGGAAGGGAAGGGAAGGGAAGTTCCGGGAAGGGAAGGGAAGGGAAGTTCCGGGAAGGGAAGTTCCGGGAAGGGAAGGGAAGGGAAGGGAAGGGAAGGGAAGGGAAGGGAAGGGAAGGGAAGGGAAGGGAAGGGAAGGGAAGGGAAGGGAAGGGAAGGGAAGGGAAGGGAAGGGAAGGGAAGGGAAGGGAAGTTCCGGGAAGGGAAGGGAAGGGAAGGGAAGGGAAGGGAAGGGAAGGGAAGGGAAGGGAAGGGAAGGGAAGGGAAGGGAAGGGAAGGGAAGGGAAGGGAAGGGAAGGGAAGGGAAGGGAAGGGAAGTTCCGGGAAGTTCCGGGAAGGGAAGTTCCGGGAAGGGAAGGGAAGGGAAGGGAAGGGAAGGGAAGGGAAGGGAAGGGAAGGGAAGGGAAGGGAAGGGAAGGGAAGGGAAGGGAAGGGAAGGGAAGGGAAGGGAAGGGAAGGGAAGTTCCGGGAAGGGAAGGGAAGGGAAGTTCCGGGAAGGGAAGGGAAGTTCCGGGAAGGGAAGGGAAGGGAAGGGAAGGGAATGGAAGGGAAGGGAAGGGAAGGGAAGGGAAGGGAAGGGAAGGGAAGGGAAGGGAAGGGAAGGGAAGGGAAGGGAAGGGAAGGGAAGGGAAGGGAAGGGAAGGGAAGGGAAGGGAAGGGAAGGGAAGGGAAGGGAAGGGAAGGGAAGGGAAGGGAAGGGAAGGGAAGGGAAGGGAAGTTCCGGGAAGGGAAGGGAAGGGAAGGGAAGGGAAGGGAAGGGAAGGGAAGGGAAGGGAAGTTCCGGGAAGGGAAGGGAAGAGAAGGGAAGGGAAGGGAAGGGAAGGGAAGGGAAGGGAAGGGAAGGGAAGGGAAGGGAAGGGAAGGGAAGGGAAGGGAAGGGAAGGGAAGGGAAGGGAAGGGAAGGGAAGGGAAGGGAAGGGAAGGGAAGTTCCCGGAAGGGAAGTTCCGGGAAGGGAAGGGAAGTTCCGGGAAGTTCCGGGAAGTTCCGGGAAGGGAAGGGAAGGGAAGTTCCGGGAAGGGAAGGGAAGTTCCGGGAAGGGAAGGGAAGGGAAGGGAAGGGAAGGGAAGGGAAGGGAAGGGAAGGGAAGTTCCGGGAAGGGAAGGGAAGTTCCGGGAAGTTCCGGGAAGTTCTGGGAAGTTCCGGGAAGGGAAGGGAAGTTCCGGGAAGTTCCGGGAAGTTCGGGGAAGGGAAGTTCCGGGAAGTTCCGGGAAGGGAAGTTCCGGGAAGGGAAGGGAAGGGAAGTTCCGGGAAGTTCCGGGAAGTTCTGGGAAGTTCCGGGAAGGGAAGGGAAGTTCCGGGAAGTTCCGGGAAGTTCCGGGAAGGGAAGTTCCGGGAAGGGAAGTTCCGGGAAGGGAAGGGAAGGGAAGTTCCGGGAAGGGAAGGGAAGGGAAGGGAAGGTAAAGGAAGGGAAGGGAAAGGAAGGGAAGGGAAGGGAAGGGAAGGGAAGGGAAGGGAAGGGAAGGGAAGGGAAGGGAAGGGAAGGGAAGGGAAGGGAAGGGAAGGGAAGGGAAGGGAAGGGAAGGGAAGGGAAGGGAAGGGAAGGGAAATTCTGGGAAGTTCCGGGAAGTTCTGGGAAGTTCCGGGAAGTTCCGGGAAGTTCCGGGAAGGGAAGTTCCGGGAAGGGAAGGGAAGGGAAGGGAAGTTCCGGGAAGGGAAGGGAAGTTCCGGGAAGTTCCGGGAAGTTCTGGGAAGTTCCGGGAAGGGAAGGGAAGTTCCGGGAAGTTCCGGGAAGTTCCGGGAAGGGAAGTTCCGGGAAGGGAAGTTCCGGGAAGGGAAGTTCCGGGAAGGGAAGGGAAGGGAAGTTCTGGGAAGGGAAGTTCTGGGAAGGGAAGTTCTGGAAGGGAAAGGAAGGGAAGGGAAGTGAAGGGAAGGGAAGGGAAGGGAAGGGAAGGGAAGGGAAGGGAAGGGAAGGGAAGGGAAGGGAAGGGAAGGGAAGGGAAGGGAAGGGAAGGGAAGGGAAGGGAAGGGAAGGGAAGGGAAGGGAAGGGAAGGGAAGGAAGGGAAGGGAAGGGAAGGGAAGGGAAGGGAAGGGAAGGGAAGTTCCGGGAAGGGAAGTTCCGGGAAGGGAAGTTCCGGGAAGGGAAGTTCCGGGAAGGGAAGTTCCGGGAAGGGAAGTTCTGGGAAGGGAAGGGAAGTTCTGGGAAGTTCAGGAAGTTCTGGGAAATTCTGGGAAGTTCTGGGAAGGGAAGGTCCGGGAAGTTCCGGGAAGTTCCGGGCAGTTCCGGGAAGTTCCGGGAAGTTCCGGGAAGGGAAGGGAAGGGAAGGGAAGGGAAGGGAAGGGAAGGGAAAGGAAGGGAAGGGAAAGGAAGGGAAGGGAAAGGAAGGGAAGGGAAGTTCCGGGAAGTTCCGGGAAGGGAAGTTCCGGGAAGGGAAGGGAAGGGAAGTTCCGGGTAGGGAAGGGAAGGGAAGGGAAGGGAAGGGAAGGGAAGGGAAGGGAAGGGAAGGGAAGGGAAGGGAAGGGAAGGGAAGTTCCGGGAAGTTCCGGGAAGTTCCGGAAGGGAAGGGAA
The DNA here is from genome assembly GCF_963662255.1 of Cinclus cinclus. Classification (NCBI taxonomy): domain Eukaryota; kingdom Metazoa; phylum Chordata; class Aves; order Passeriformes; family Cinclidae; genus Cinclus; species Cinclus cinclus. The sequence continues at coordinate 10,256,888 of NC_085084.1, forward strand.
GGGAAGGGAAGGGAAGGGAAGGAAGGGAAGGGAAGGGAAGGGAAGGGAAGGGAAGTTCCGGGAAGGGAAGTTCCGGGAAGTTCCGGGAACGTCCGGGAAGTTCCGGGAAGTTCCGGGAAGGGAAGTTCCGGGAAGGGAAGTTCCGGGAAGGGAAGTTCCCGGAAGGGAAGGGAAGGGAAGGGAAGGGAAGGGAAGGGAAGGGAAGGGAAGGGAAGGGAAGACAAGGGAAGGGAAGGGAAGGGAAGGGAAGGGAAGGGAAGGGAAGGGAAGGGAAGGGAAGGGAAGGGAAGGGAAGGGAAGGGAAGGGAAGTTCCCGGAAGGGAAGTTCCGGGAAGGGAAGGGAAGTTCGGGAAGGGAAGGGAAGGGAAGGGAAGGGAAGGGAAGGGAAGGGAAGGGAAGGGAAGGGAAGGGAAGGGAAGGGAAGGGAAGGGAAGGGAAGGGAAGGGAAGGGAAGGGAAGGGAAGGGAAGTTCCGGGAAGTTCCGGGAAGTTCTGGGAAGTTCCGGGAAGGGAAGGGAAGTTCCGGGAAGTTCCGGGAAGTTCGGGGAAGGGAAGTTCCGGGAAGTTTCCGGGAAGGGAAGTTCCGGGAAGGGAAGGGAAGGGAAGTTCCGGGAAGTTCCGGGAAGTTCTGGGAAGTTCCGGGAAGGGAAGGGAAGTTCGGTAAGTTCCGGGAAGTTCCGGGAAGGGAAGTTCCGGGAAGGGAAGTTCCGGTAAGGGAAGGGAAGGGAAGTTCCGGGAAGGGAAGGGAAGGGAAGGTAAAGGAAGGGAAGGGAAAGGAAGGGAAGGGAAGGGAAGGGAAGGGAAGGGAAGGGAAGGGAAGGGAAGGGAAGGGAAGGGAAGGGAAGGGAAGGGAAGGGAAGGGAAGGGAAGGGAAATTCTGGGAAGTTCCGGGAAGTTCTGGGAAGTTCCGGGAAGTTCCGGGAAGTTCCGGGAAGGGAAGTTCCGGGAAGGGAAGGGAAGGGAAGGGAAGTTCCGGGAAGGGAAGGGAAGTTCCGGGAAGTTCCGGGAAGTTCTGGGAAGTTCCGGGAAGGGAAGGGAAGTTCCGGGAAGTTCCGGGAAGTTCCGGGAAGGGAAGTTCCGGGAAGGGAAGTTCCGGGAAGGGAAGTTCCGGAAGGGAAGGGAAGGGAAGTTCTGGGAAGGGAAGTTCTGGGAAGGGAAGTTCTGGGAAGGGAAAGGAAGGGAAGGGAAGTGAAGTGAAGGGAAGTGAAGTGAAGGGAAGGGAAGGGAAGGGAAGGGAAGGGAAGGGAAGGGAAGGGAAGGGAAGGGAAGGGAAGGGAAGGGAAGGGAAGGGAAGGGAAGGGAAGGGAAGGGAAGGGAAGGGAAGGGAAGGGAAGGGAAGGGAAG